>NW_025111142.1:0-1457714 GCF_015476425.1 Leptopilina heterotoma
AAGTAATTTTCTTGTAAATAACATTTAATGAACAATAGGCAACAAAAAATCAATTGTTATTAACAATTTAATTTTTAAGCTATTAAATTCGAAAAACTCAAAATTCGATTGTCTGCTAATTGGCGGATGGAGTATTTTGACTAGGAATTTTGCCAAATTACTTTACAAAAGTTAATTTCTTGTAACTAACATCTAATGAACAATAGGCAACAAAAAAAATCAATTGTTTATTACAATTAATTTTAAAGCTATTAAATTCGAAAAAACTCAAAATTCGATTGTCTGCCTAATTGGCGGATGGAGTATTTTGACTAGGAATTTTGCCAAAATTACTTTACAAAAGTAATTTCTTGTAAATAACATCTAATGAACAATAGGCAACAAAAAAATCAATTGTTTATTAACAATTTAATTTTTAAAGCTATTAAATTCGAAAAACTCAAAAATTCGATTGTCTGCTAATTGGCGGATGGAGTATTTTGACTAGGAATTTTGCCAAAATTACTTTACAAAAGTAATTTCTTGTAAATAAACATCTAATGAACAATAGGCAACAAAAAAATCAATTGTTTATTAACAATTTAATTTTTAAAGCTATTAAATTCGAAAAACTCAAAAATTCGATTGTCTGCTAATTGGCGGATGGAGTATTTTGACTAGGAATTTGCCAAAATTACTTTACAAAAGTAATTTCTTGTAAATAAACATCTAATGAACAATAGGCAACAAAAAAATCAATTGTTTATTAACAATTTAATTTTTAAAGCTATTAAATTCGAAAAACTCAAAAATTCGATTGTCTGCTAATTGGCGGATGGAGTATTTTGACTAGGAATTTTGCCAAAATTACTTTACAAAAGTAATTTCTTGTAAATAAACATCTAATGAACAATAGGCAACAAAAAAATCAATTGTTTATTAACAATTTAATTTTTAAAGCTATTAAATTCGAAAAACTCAAAAATTCGATTGTCTGCTAATTGGCGGATGGAGTATTTTGACTAGGAATTTTGCCAAAATTACTTTACAAAAGTAATTTCTTGTAAATAAACATCTAATGAACAATAGGCAACAAAAAAATCAATTGTTTATTAACAATTTAATTTTTAAAGCTATTAAATTCGAAAAACTCAAAAATTCGATTGTCTGCTAATTGGCGGATGGAGTATTTTGACTAGGAATTTTGCCAAAATTACTTTACAAAAGTAATTTCTTGTAAATAAACATCTAATGAACAATAGGCAACAAAAAAATCAATTGTTTATTAACAATTTAATTTTTAAAGCTATTAAATTCGAAAAACTCAAAAATTCGATTGTCTGCTAATTGGCGGATGGAGTATTTTGACTAGGAATTTTGCCAAAATTACTTTACAAAAGTAATTTCTTGTAAATAAACATCTAATGAACAATAGGCAACAAAAAAATCAATTGTTTATTAACAATTTAATTTTTAAAGCTATTAAATTCGAAAAACTCAAAAATTCGATTGTCTGCTAATTGGCGGATGGAGTATTTTGACTAGGAATTTTGCCAAAATTACTTTACAAAAGTAATTTCTTGTAAATAAACATCTAATGAACAATAGGCAACAAAAAAAATCAATTGTTTATTAACAATTTAATTTTTAAAGCTATTAAATTCGAAAAACTCAAAAATTCGATTGTCTGCTAATTGGCGGATGGAGTATTTTGACTAGGAATTTTGCCAAAATTACTTTACAAAAGTAATTTCTTGTAAATAAACATCTAATGAACAATAGGCAACAAAAAATCAATTGTTTATTAACAATTTAATTTTTAAGCTATTAAATTCGAAAAACTCAAAAATTCGATTGTCTGCTAATTGGCGGATGGAGTATTTTGACTAGGAATTTTGCCAAAATTACTTTACAAAAGTAATTTCTTGTAAATAAACATCTAATGAACAATAGGCAACAAAAAAATCAATTGTTTATTAACAATTTAATTTTTAAAGCTATTAAATTCGAAAAACTCAAAAATTCGATTGTCTGCTAATTGGCGGATGGAGTATTTTGACTAGGAATTTTGCCAAAATTACTTTACAAAAGTAATTTCTTGTAAATAAACATCTAATGAACAATAGGCAACAAAAAAATCAATTGTTTATTAACAATTTAATTTTTTAAAGCTATTAAATTCGAAAAACTCAAAAATTCGATTGTCTGCTAATTGGCGGATGGAGTATTTTGACTAGGAATTTTGCCAAAATTACTTTACAAAAGTAATTTCTTGTAAATAAACATCTAATGAACAATAGGCAACAAAAAAATCAATTGTTTATTAACAATTTAATTTTTAAAGCTATTAATTCGAAAAACTCAAAAATTCGATTGTCTGCTAATTGGCGGATGGAGTATTTTGACTAGGAATTTTGCCAAAATTACTTTACAAAAGTAATTTCTTGTAAATAAACATCTAATGAACAATAGGCAACAAAAAAATCAATTGTTTATTAACAATTTAATTTTTAAAGCTATTAAATTCGAAAAACTCAAAAATTCGATTGTCTGCTAATTGGCGGATGGAGTATTTTGACTAGGAATTTTGCCAAAATTACTTTACAAAAGTAATTTCTTGTAATAAACATCTAATGAACAATAGGCACAAAAAAAATCAATTGTTTATTAACAATTTAATTTTTAAAGCTATTAAATTCGAAAAACTCAAAAATTCGATTGTCTGCTAATTGGCGGATGGAGTATTTGACTAGGAATTTTGCCAAAATTACTTTACAAAAGTAATTTCTTGTAAATAAACATCTAATGAACAATAGGCAACAAAAAAATCAATTGTTTATTATCAATTTAATTTTTAAAGCTATTAAATTCGAAAAACTCAAAAATTCGATTGTCTGCTAATTGGCGGATGGAGTATTTTGACTAGGAATTTTGCCAAAATTACTTTACAAAAGTAATTTCTTGTAAATAAACATCTAATGAACAATAGGCAACAAAAAAAATCAATTGTTTATTAACAATTTAATTTTTAAAGCTATTAAATTCGAAAAACTCAAAAATTCGATTGTCTGCTAATTGGGATGGAGTATTGACTAGGAATTTTGCCAAAATTACTTTACAAAAGTAATTTCTTGTAAATAAACATCTAATGAACAATAGGCAACAAAAAATCAATTGTTTATTAACAATTTAATTTTTAAAGCTATTAAATTCGAAAAACTCAAAATTCGATTGTCTGCTAATTGGGCGGATGGAGTATTTTGACTAGGAATTTGCCAAAATTACTTTACAAAAGTAATTTCTTGTAAATAATATCTAATGAACAATAGGCAACAAAAAAAATCAATTGTTTATTAACAATTTAATTTTTAAAAGCTATTATAATTCGAAAAACTCAAAAATTCGATTGTCTGCTAATTGGCGGATGGAGTATTTTGACTAGGAATTTTGCCCAAAATTACTTTACAAAGTAATTTCTTGTAAATAAACATCTAATGAACAATAGGCAACAAAAAATCAATTGTTTATTAACAATTTAATTTTTAAAGGCTATTAAATTCGAAAACTCAAAAATTCGATTGTCTGCTAATTGGCGGATGGAGTATTTTGACTAGGAATTTTGCCAAAATTACTTTACAAAAGTATTTCCTTGTAAATAAACATCTAATGAACAATAGGCAACAATACTGGACAAAATTTCAATTACTTGCAAAAATTTTCCTCAATTTAATTATTTTCAATATTTACTATTTTAATAAAATTTTCCAAAAGAATTGAATTATTTTAAAAAAAGGTTTAATCCACATTTACACGTTGATTCAATTATTTTCTAAAACAATACAAAATTCTTACGAATTCAATTCTTTACAATTTTTTTTATAAATTTCTTTGCAATAATTCAATTATTTTCATAAATAATGAATTTTTTACAAGGATTTAATTATTTTTGAAAATTTTATTAAAATTCGTCGAAAAAATAAAAGAAAAAAGTCAGGGAAAAAGAAAATTAAAAAAGTAGTGTAAATTTTTTTTTTCTTTTCTTACTATATTCCTTTTTAAGGACAAGAAGAGATTCATTCATTTTAAGGATTCATTGAAAGAAAAGAAATTGCAAAGAATTTTTTAATACTATAATAATAATCTTTAATAATCTCATTATTATTATATACATTCGTATATAAATGATGAATGCAAATGAACATTAAATATAAATTTCGAAAAAGATTAGTGATGTAATTAAGTGCAAGGAGATTTGAGAAACTGCCTCGCGATCTCTCACGGCGCTCAGTCATCATATATAGCTGACATAAGAGAGTGAGTCAACGCAAATTCTTAATTGCGGAAATGAACCTCTCATCATCTCACTTCTCGCCTCTTATTCATTTTGAAAGAAAACTGACACTAGAGAGGATTAAATTATTATTTTATTACCATGATTATAATATATATAAATATTAGGGAATGCCTCTTGCCATCCAAACTTATCGCAATTGAATTATATAATTTCCTACGAGAATAAAATTTATAGTGATCATAAATATTTTACTCAAATGTTCTATTTCTGTTTTTCAATTAAAAAATTTTCAAATTTTTTAAAAGTATTGTTTTTTAAAAAAATTTTGAAATTCTCGTTTTTAAATTAATTACCTAATTTAATTTCGAAAACTAGGTTCAGATTCGTAATCAGCGAACCAAAAAAAAATTTCAGTCAAAAATTAGCAAATTTTTAAAAGTTGTGTCCGCCATTTTGGATCCTCCATTTTGAATTTATTAAAACTAAACTTAAAGTTGTTAGCAGCGACCTCTACAACGTAAAAACGATATTCTAAATTTAAGATTATAATCTTGGCTCCTATTAATTTATAATATAAGTTTTATAAAATATAATAATAATAATAATAATAATAATAATAATAATAATAATAATAATAATTGTAATAATTATAATAATAATCACAATAATTATATTAATAATTATAACAAGTTATAATAATTATAATAACAATTATAATAATTTTATAATTAGAATACAATATTCCGTAAATTCATTCAATTTTGAAAACTCGACGCCATATTGGATCCGCCATTCTGTATCTTTTAAAACCTGATTCGAGGAGATATTAGTAGAAAAAAATGTCACTTGAATTACTTTATTAATTGTGTTTGTTCTAACCTCAAAATAATTAATATGGATTAGAATTAAAATAACAAATTTTGACCCCGTGTTTTTTTTGTTAATTCTCATTGGTTCTTGATTTTCTTTCAGTTTAAGGAGAGGTCCGGGAGCTAACGTGCAAGACGCGAGTGGTTATACTGCACTTCATCATGCGGCCCTCAATGGTCACAGGTAAATATTTTTTCAATTTTAAATAATTATTTTTTTGTACGCTCCAAATAAAAGAGACTTAAAAAGTTTATAATTCAATTTTACTTGCGAAATTTAAATTATTCGGAAATTCTTTAATTTAAAAAAATATTGGAAAATAAAAACATCAAATAATTTCAAAATTCAATTAATCTTTTTGAAAAAAATTAAATTTCTACAGAATTGTTAATTAACCTCGAGAGGTCCGGGGTGGCCACTATAGTGTCCACCATTTATTTTGACAAATCTTTTTATCAAATTAACTTTTTATTTAATTTTTTTTAATAAAAACAAACTACTGAAATTTGTGCAAATTTGCCGGCCCTCTAAAGGTTAAAAGTGTGAAAAATTCAGATTTTTAAGGACTTTAATTTGAAACTTTTTCAAAATTCAATTATTTCTGAAAATTCACGCTCTAATGCTTTTAATATTCAATTATAATCTAAAATTTTAACTGAAATTTATTTTTAAATCAATATTTATTAGAAAATTCTACGACAATTCAATTATTTTTAAATACAAACATATAAAATTTATTAAATAATTGAATTCTTTTGATGAATATTGAATAACAATTAAATTCCTGAAAGAAATTTAAAAAATTTATGAAAATAATTGAATTACTGCCAAGAATTTAATACCAAATTTTAATACATTTCATTTTTTCGAAAAAATTTATGCAAATTTACACCTACTTTAAATAATCGAATTCCTGGGAAATTTTTTTTTTTTTTTTTGAGGAAAATAATTGAAAGTTCGAGTAGAATTTAATAAAAAAATTTGTTAATAATTGAATTCTTTTTGGCAATTTTATCAAAATAGTAGAATATTTAAAATTATTGAATAAAGAAAAATTTGGAAAATAATTGAAATTTTGTTATAAATTTTATTAAAATTTTAGAAAATAATTGAATTCTTGTGATGAGTATTGAAATGATTGAATTTCGAAGAAGAATTTTATTAAAATTTTTGAAAATAATTGAATTTCTGTTAAATGTAATTGAAATTTTGACGAAAATATTTTTAAATTTTTAAACGTAATTGAATATTATTAAAATTTTTGAAAAAAATTGAAATTTTGACAAGATTTTTATAAAAATTCTTGAAAATAATTGAATTTTGGAGAAGATTTTTATTATTTCTAAAAATAATTGAAATTTTGCGAAGAATTTTAAAAAAATTTTTGATAATAATTGAATTTCGCAAAAAAATTTTATTATTTACAAAGATAATTGAAATTTTGACGAGACTTTTTAAAAAATTTTTGAAAATAATTGAATTTTGGAGAAGAATTTTATTATTTACAAAGATAATTGAAATTTTGACGAGAATTTTATTATAATTTTTGAAAATAATTGAATTTTGGAGAAGAATTTTATTATTTTTAAAGATAATTGAAATTTTGATGAGAATATTTAAAAATCTTTAAACATAATTGAATTTGTGCGAAGAATTTTATTAAAATTTTTTTTAATAATTGAAATTTTGACAAGAATTTTATTAAAATTTTTGAAAATAATTGAATTTCTGTGAAGATTTTTATTAATTTTAAAAATAATTGAATTCTTGTGATGAATATTGTTATTTATGAAAATAATTGAAATTTAGAAAAAAATTGAATTGATTGAATTTCGAAGAAGAATTTTGTTAAAATTTTTGAAAATAATTGAATTTCTTTTAAATGTAATTGAAATTTTGACGAAAATGTTTTTAAATTTTTAAACGTAATTGAATTTTATTAAAATTTTTGAAAAAAATTGAAATTTTGACAAGAATTTTATTAAAATTTTTGAGAATAATTGAATTTTGGAGAAGATTTTTATTATTTCTAAAAATAATTGAAATTTTGCGAAGAATTTTATTAAAATTTTTGATAATAATTGAATTTTGCAGAAAAAATGTATTATTTATAAATATAATAATTG
The DNA here is from genome assembly GCF_015476425.1 of Leptopilina heterotoma. Lineage (NCBI taxonomy): Eukaryota > Metazoa > Arthropoda > Insecta > Hymenoptera > Figitidae > Leptopilina > Leptopilina heterotoma. Next base: position 7,270 of record NW_025111142.1, read on the forward strand.
AAATTTTTACGAGACTTTTTAAAAAAATTTTGAAAATAATTGAATTTTGGAGAAGAATTTTATTATTTACAGAGATAATTGAAATTTTGACGAAAGTTTTTAAACTCTCTGTTAACTCTTCAATTTGTTGTTAATAATAATAATAATATAAGTATTTATTTATTAATATATTTAAAAATATTAATTTCTTAATATAATTATAAATATTTATTTCCTAATATATTTATAAAATATTTTCTTATTATTATATATTTATGAAATATTTATTTATTTATTATTGTATTTATATGTACAAATAATTTATTGTTAAACAGGGACGTGGTGAAACTGTTGCTTCAGCACGAGGCGTCGCCGAATGTTGTCGATTCGAAAGGCTCGTCGCCACTTCACTTGGCGGCATGGGCAGGCGACGCTGAAATCGTGAGACTAATTCTGAGTCAGGGTCCTTCCAATCCCAAAGTCAACCTTGCGGTAAGTAATTCCCCGTTTGGAACACTTGTCGTTGGGGCTTGGTGCAAAACTTTATCTACTCGAAAGTTTTTGTCGAAACCATTTTGAGGCGTTCTTACGTGAAAATTAAAACGCTCTCTTGAAACCCGTTCTGCTTCTGTCGCTTCTGTGTTTTATTTTCCCACCAAACAACCACTTGTCACGAATTTCGACCGAGTACCTACCCTCTTGCTAGGAATTTATACTTTTTATTTCCTTTTTTACTCTCCTGACACGTTTTTGCAATTTTTCAAAGACCCTACACTTAATTTGGACCTAAATAATTACCAAATTATTTATCCACCTCGAGCTTTTGCTATTTCCTACTTTTTAGAGTTTTAATGAATAAATTTTGTTAATCATTGAATAAAATTTGTTCAAAATGAGAAAATTGGAATTATATTTTGAAAATTGTAGACTGAGTATAGTTTAGAAGTAATAAAGTGAGGAAAAATTGAGGTGATGAGAAATTTGAGGTTAGGAAACCAGTGAAAACGGGGGTTAGTTTAGAATCAGTTTAGTATTTAGTTTTAGTTATTTAAATTATAATGTAGTGTAAAAATGGTGAAATTACTATTTTTGGATTAATGTAAATAATAAGCAATTAATTTGAGGTTCGCGATTGTTTGCAGACGAAGGACAATGAGACAGCTCTGCATTGCGCTGCACAGTATGGCCACACGGAAGTGGTGTCACAGCTGTTGCAGTACGGATGCGACCCCTGCATCCGCAACAGCCGCGGAGAGTCCGCTCTCGATCTCGCCGCACAATATGGAAGGTAAAATAATAAATTTCACATCCACATTCTTTTTCACGGCATTTCATTTTTAAAATGAATTTTACAAATATTTGCAAAAATGGAGAAAATAAAATAATTTCAATTTTACAAACATATTAAAGTGAAAAATGTTATTTAAAAATTGTTACAAAATAAAAAAATATTGTGCGTGACACGCGGTATTCCATTTATTATTATTATTATTATTATTATTTTTAAAAAAATTATTATTATGCAAATTACAAAATTTTTTATTTTTAAATATCAGATTCAATTTTTTTATTTATTTATTTATTTTTAAATCATTTCAGATTAAAAATTTAAGAAATTCGTTTATTAAGTACAAAACTAATTATTATATATTATTGCTTATTATTTTTAAAAATTTTAATAAAAAATCCATCGCTAGAATTATATTCATTTCACAAATTAAAAAAAAATTCATCTTCTCGAATTCAATTAATTTTATAAATAATACAATTCTTCGTAACTTAAAAATTTCTTCTTCGAAATTCTTTATAAAATTATTTTTAAAAATAGTAAATTTTTCAGCAAGAATTAAAATATTTTTGTAAATAAGAAAATTCTTCGAAACTTCGAAATTCTTCATAAATTAATTTTTTTTAATAATAAATTTTTTCTTAAGAATCAAATTATTTTTATAAATAATCAAAGTTTTCCAAGGAATTCAATTATTTTTAATGCACTTTTTAAAGAAATTTCTCTAAAGAAATCAATTATATTCAAAATTTGTAATGAAATTCTGAGAATTCAATTATTTTCAATAATTTTAATGAAATTCTGAGAATTCAATTATTTTCAATAATTGTAATAAAATTCTGAGAATTCAATTATTTTCAAATTTTTTTTGTAAAATTCGCAATAATCAAAGTTTTAATTACAATAATTAACGAGCACGAATATTTTAAAAAATTGAAAGAAATCCTTAATTGTTAAATTCAATTATTTTCGAAATTTTTAATTAAATTCATTAAAAAAAAATACTTTCAAAAAAAAATTAATTAAATTACTGAAAAAAAGTATAATTCTCTATCTATAATTGTAATGAAATAAAATAAAAAATTATTTAAATTTATTAACAAAATTGAATATATAAAAAAAATCGAAGAATACTTCTTATGGAATTGAATTATTTTCAGAACAATTTTTAAAATAATTTCTGGACGGAATTCGAATTTGGAAACTTTAAAAGAAATTCTTTATAAAATTCAATTACTTTTAAAATTTTCAATTAAAATTATTTAAAAAACGCTTGTTTCAAAAAATAAAACAAATTTTCAATAGAATTCAATTATTTTCATAAATAATAAAATTTTTCTAAGGAATTCATTTATTTTTAATACAATTTTTAAAGAATTTCTTTAAAAAATTCAATTATTTTCAAAAATTGTAATAAAATTATGAGAAGAATTCAATTATTTCCAAACAATTTTAATAAAATTCAAAATTCAATTTTTTAATTACAATAATTAACAAATACGAATATTTTAAAAAATTGAAAGAAATCCCTTGTAAAATTCGAATATTTTCAAAATTTTCAATTAAGTTCAATTAAAAAAAAATATTCTCAACAAGAAATTTTTCCAAAGAATTTAATTTTCTATCTATAATTGTAATAAAATTCAATAAAAAAATTATTAATTGAATTTGTTGACAAAATCTATTTTATTAAAAAAAAAATTTCAAATTATTTCTTAGAAATTCAATTATTTCCAGTATAATTTTAAAATTATTTTTTAAAAGAATTTGCATTTTAAAAACTAAAAAGAAATTCTTTATAAAATTCAATTATTATCAAAATTTGTAATTAAAATTATTTGAAAAACGCCATTATTCTCAATAAATTAAAAAAAATCTTCAAAACAATTTAATTAATTTGCTAGAATCCAATTATTTTTAAAAATAATTTATTATTTATAATATCATCTTTAAAAAATTTCTTTAAAGAATTCAGTTATTTTGAAAATTTGTAATAAAATTATGAATTCAATTATTTCCAAACACATAATTTTTTTTTTAAGAATTTAATTGAAAATTTTAAAAATAATTTAATTTTATACAAAATGATTTCTTTAAATTTTTTAAAATAATCGTGTTTTCATTGTAATTAAAAATTTGATATTGGATTTTATTAAAATTGTTTGGAAATAATTGAATTCTATTTTTATTTAAATGAAATTCAATGGAAAGAAATCTTTTTGTATAAAATTCAATTATTTTCAAAATTTTCAATTAAATTCATTGAAAAAAATAATTTCCAAAAAAAGTAAAATGACTTTATTATTGTTTTTCAGATTAGAGACAGTTGAGTTGTTGGTACGAACGCATCCGGAATTAATTTCTTCTCTGAGATGCTCGTCTTCGTCATTGATATTTCCTCATACTCCACTGCACTTGGCCTCGCGAAATGGTCACAGGTGAGAGATAATTAATTTTTTTCTTAATCCATAAAGAAAAATTTATTTTACGATCTTTAATAGAATTAATTAAATTGAGACAAAAAAAACGAATCAAAAGTGTTGCGAAGCAACATTTTTGATTCGTTTTTTGTCTCAATTTCGAAATCCTTAAAAAAAACTTAGGCCATTTTTACGAATTGTCACTTTTTCGAAATATTATTTTTACGAATTGTTATTGTTCGGAAATGTCATTTTTTCGAATTGTCATTTTTACAAAATGTCATCTTTGCGAATCGACATTTTTACGAATTGTAATTTTTGCGAATCGACATTATTGCGAATTGTCACTTTTGCGAATTTTCATTTACGCGATCTGGCATTTTTTCGAATTGTCATTTTTACGAAATGTCACTGTTTCGCAAAAATGACTTTTCTCAAAAGTGACAATTCGTAAAAATAGCGATTCGCAAAAGTGACAATTCGTAAAAATGTCGATTTGCAAAAGTGACAATTCGTAAAAATGGCAGTTCGCAAAAGTGACAATTCGTAAAAATGTCGATTCGCAAAAGTGAAAATTCGAAAAAATGGCAATTCGCATAAATGACAATTCGAAAAAATGACATTTTGTAAAAATGGCAGTTCGCATAAATGACAATTCGCAAAAATGACAATTTGTAAATATGACAATTCGAAAAATGACATTTCAGAACAATAACTATTCATAAAAATGACAATTCGTAAAAATGATATTTCGCAAAAGTGACAATTCGTAAAAATGACGATTCGCAAAACTGACATTTCGTAAAAATAAGATTTACGATCCGAAATTTCAATTAATTTCTTTACGTAAATTCACTGTGGATATAAATATTTGATTACGAATATCAAACTAAAGTTTTTCCCCCTATTTTCAAGGTGAGAGAGAAAATTTCTTTTTGTTTCGTAAACGATGGAAATTTTTCGACAAACAGAAAAGTAGATTAAACTGAAAGAATTCGAAACATTGAGTTGGAAAAATAAAAAAAAGTGACAAATATAGTCCACGTAGACTTTATTTGGTTAAGCTGATGAAATGATCAGGAAAGACACATTGACCGCTCGTGTTCGTGTTTTCGGTCCACACGTTCACCTGGCACCGACCGCCAATTCCATTTTATATTGTGTTACAAATGCCGAGGTAGCTGCTAAATTAGCCTCAATTTGTACCGTTCACGGTCTATCTCTCGTGCTGACGCGCCAATACTCTGTGCCAAATTAAACATTTACAATAAACAAACACCTGCTTGTTTCAGTAACGTGTCAAAATTCGCGATGTAACTTTTTCCCTCTCTTTTGCGCAATTCAACATTTACAGAGAGACAACCGCATTAAAATCGAAAAGCAATTTTCGATGATTTTTTGTTCTTGTTTGTTTATCCCTCTCGCGTGTGTGTTAAATATATATGGAGTAACATTGAGAAGTATTTTTTTACAGCTTTTGTATTATCATCATCCACCTGTTTGAATCGTTATGTAAATAAATCCCGGCAATTAATTTCTTATCCACATGTATATTTAAATTCTGTAAAATTATTAGCCGCTGGGGTAAAAGAGTAAATTTGCTGTTTCAATCGAAATTTTAAAGTGCATCTGGATTTTTAAGGACAAAATTAATAGATGGTTTTAAAAACCCGTTCAAAAACAAAAAAAAAGTTTTGTTTCATTCATAAACTAAAATTACCACGAGTTCTAAAAAAACTTTCAATTTTTTCTATTTCTGACAATAATATTTCTTTTGAATAATTTAATTCCATTGAAGAACTGTCATAAAGTATAATAACTTTTTAATTACCTATAAATCATTTAATAAAGTATTTTTTCAAAAATTTTAATTTCAATTCTGTTGAAATTAGTTTCAATTTTTAAAATTTTAACGCAATTATTTAATATCAATTCTTTAATATCAAAATTCATTCCAGAAATTCAATTATTTTCAAAGATTTGAAAACAAAAATTATCGCAAAAATTTCTTCGCCAAAATTCAATTATTTTCAGGAATTTTAAAAAAATTCATTGCAAAATTCAATTATTTTGATAAAAAGCAATATTCATCAGAAGAATGCAATTATATTCAAAATTAATAAAATTCTTAAAAGAAATTCAATTATTTTCGAAAAATCTAAAAAAAATTGGCAACATTTTAATTATCTTTGTAAATGAATAGCAAAATTCTTAGACAAAATTCAATTATTTTTAGGAATTTTAATAAACTTCAATGCAAAATTCAATTATTTTCATAAATAATATTATTCATCACAAGAATTCAATTACTTCCATAAGTAATAAAATTTATAGCAAAATTTCAATTATTTTCAAAAGTAATAAATTCAATTATTTTATCAAAGAATTTCAATTATTTTAAAACAATTTTATTCAAATTCTCAAAAAATTTAATTATTCTGAAAAATTTTATTAAAATTCGTCGAAAAAATTCAATTATTTAAATAATTGTTTTTAAAATTTTAAGAAACATTCAATTATTTAATAAATTATTATCTATGTCTGTATTTGAATAATATTGAATTTTCGAAGAATTTTCTCATAACAATTGATTAAAAAAAAAAATTAATTTCAGATAAAATTTTAGATAATAAAATTGAATTTGGAAGAAGTTACAAATGATTGCAGAAATACAATTATTTTCAAAAATAATAAAATTCTAAGCGAAAATTCAATTATTTACAAAAAATTTTAATAAAATTCTTAGCAAAATTTCAATTATTTTAAAAAATTTAAATAATATTATTTAAAAAAATTCAATTTTATTCTAAAATTTTAAAATATTCTCGCAAAAATTTCAATTATCTTCATAATTAATAAAATTCTTCTCCGAAATTCAATTATTTTCAAAAATTTTAATAAAATTCTTAGCAAAATTTCAATTATTTTAAAAAATTTAAATAATATTATTTAAAAAAATTCAATTTTATTCTAAAATTTTAAAATATTCTCGCAAAAATTTCAATTATCTTCATAATTAATAAAATTCTTCTCCGAAATTCAATTATTTTCAAAAATTTTAATAAAATTCGTTGCAAAATTTCAATTATCGTTATAAATAATAATATTCTTCTTCGAAATTCAATTATTTTCATGAATTTTAATTATTTTCAAAAATTTTAATGAAATTCTCCGCCAAATTTCAATTATTTTCAAAAATTTTAATAAAATTCGTTTGCAAAATTTCAATTATCGTTATAAATAATAAATTTCTTCTTCGAAATTCAATTATTTTTATGAATTTTAATTATTTTCAAAAATTGTAATAAAATTCTTGGCAATAATTCAATTAATAAAGTTACTAATTAATTTCAATTTTCAGAAATAATTGAATTTTTGTAAAACTTTCAAATTAAAATCTTTGATAATCTGAATCAGGGAAAAACAAAATAAAAATATTTGATAATCTGAATCGGGGAAAAAGAAAATTATATTTTTGTTGCAACTCTGAAATGGATGGGAAAAGAACTTTTTTTTTAAAGCAGTGTTAATGACATTTTTTTAAGGGCCGTTGTTGAGGTGCTGCTTGCGGCGGGCGTCGATGTCAATACCAGAACTTCAGCAGGCACTGCGATGCATGAGGCGGCACTTTGTGGCAAGATGGAAGTTGTGCGAACACTTTTGGACAGAGGTGTCGACCTTGGAATTCGTGACTCACGACAAAATACGGTGCTCGACCTTCTCGGTCAATTTCCTCCACATGTTACGCAGGATATCACTGCTGTGATAAAAAGTAAGACAATAAATGCTGTTTTCTTCTTTTTTCAATATAGTTCTTCATTTTATTAATTTCACTGATGGTCGAGAACTTTCCTTCCATCTTACTAGTTATCTATTAAGTGATAACTACTATTTATCTATTAATAGGTTACTACAAAATACTATTAGTTACTACTAGTAGCCTACTAACTACTATTAGTTACTACTAACTACCTACTAACTACTATTAGTTACTACTAACTAACTACTAGATACTATTAGTTACCTACTAACTACCTACTAACTACTATTATTTATTACTAACTACCTACTAGATACTAGTAGTTACCTACTAACTACCTACTAGATACTACTATTTACCCACTAACTACCCACTAGATACTGATAGTTACCTACTAACTACCTACTAGATGCTAGTACCCACTAACTACCCACTAGATACTGGTAGTTACCTACTAACTACCTACTAGATACTGGTAGTTACCTACTAACTACCTACTAGATACTAGTAGTTACCTACTAACTACCTACTAGATACTAGTAGTTACCCACTAACTACCTGCTAGATACTAGTAGTTACCTACTAACTACCTACTAGATACTGGTAGTCACCTACTAACTACCTACTAGATACTAGTAGTTACCTACTAACTACCTACTAGATACTAGTAGTTACCTACTAACTACCTACTAGATACTAGTAGTTACCTACTTACCACCTACTAGATACTAGTAGTTACCTGTTAGTTGCCTACTAACTACTAGTTACCTATTAACTACTACTAGTTACCTATTAACTACTACTAATTACCTACTAACTACTACTTGTTACTACTAGTTATCTAATTAGAGATAACTAGTAAGATGAAAAAAATTTTTCCTCTAACAAACGATAGATTTCGTATAAGAAAAGATTATTGCATTGAGGGTGGAAAAGTGAATAGAATTTTCTTGTTTGTGTTGTGTAAAGGACACCGATCTTCATCGGGGGTGGAAAGTGATGCCGACAGTGAGAACTTGCCGCCAATTCCGGTGCAGTGTGGCGATTCGTTGGGCAGCCCTTACGAGAACGTTAGACCGGGAGACGATCTCTCCCCAGCGGAAGGGACATCGCCCACTCAATGGCAGTTTTATCACAAGCCTCGAGACGATGATCGTCGAGTTTCCGGCACTTCCGCCGCCTCATTGTAAGTAACCTTTCATATTGTCCCCTTCATTTTCCGCCGCCTTTTGCCAGCCTCTATTCATAATTTTCATTTTTGCTATTATATTTAATACAAAATACACCATCCCTTACCTTCTTTCTAGTTATTAATTCACATTCGCATACTTTTGAGTTAAAACCAACAGTCAAAAGTTTTGACTGTTAAAATCGAATTTGACTGTAATAAATTATCAAAATTTTAAATGGGTTTATTCTATGTCCTGCTCTTTTGTCAATGATCAATTTAGCTGTTCCCTCTAGATTTACTAGAAATTTTGTACCTTTCCGAGTAAACTTTCACAGAACAAATTATGGAAATAATTAACTTATTAATAGGATTATTAGAGAAGCTAATAACAATCTCAGATCGAATTACTTTTTTTGATAATAATTTACAGAGGTTCACCTTAGCATTGCGTAGAATAGTTTTAAATTTCGATAATGTTGAGCCAGCCTAGATGTTAGTTAAAAAAAAACTTTTGTAATTACTATTGTAATTTTATTCTTTTAAGTACTTTTGTAGGAAAGGGCATGTCCCGTTTATAATGGTAAATAAATAAATAAATAAATAAATAAATAAATAAAATACTTCTATAAATTGGCTTCAAAAAAACTAATTATATTTACTTTAATTAACGCGTACTTCGAACAATAATTTATAAAGGTAGTGGATTCTCTCTCTACTTGGTTATTATTTATTCAATAGATAGAGAACCTTACTCTTTAATATTTGGAATGAGAGTATAATTATAGGTTTTTAAACTAAAAGAAACAATTTGATGATATAATTTATAAAAGTATATTGTGTCCCAAATTTTCATTGCACTTGGTTGTTACCAAGACAATTTTGCAACCTTGCAGTTTTAGACCTACTTTAATGTGGCTTAGCCATTTCTCAAAAAGTCAATGAACTGTTCGATAAGTCTTAATTTTAATTATATTCTAAGTCGCTCGAATTGTGAAACCCACAAAAATGTTAATTTATTAATTTAGAATGTTCCTTTTTTTAGGGTTTTGTATCTTTATTTCATGTCTTTAGCATATTAATTGCAAGCACCAAAAATAAGAACATGTGAGTTTAAAAAATTTGTGTAAATGACTATAAAATGTCTGGATAGTCGCGTTTGTGTCTATTTTACATCAAACGAAGTTCATCATTTTGAATTAGATCCTATAAAAATTTGTATAACAGAATATTAAAATGATTCTGCTAACTGATGTTTATAATAAGTCCAATGTTTTAATAAAGACATAGTCTCAGATCCATATTGTTGTCGAATGGATTTAAAGAAGTATCTTGAAGTAGCTGATGAACTTGGGGACAATCTCACCAACTCTCATTAAAATTTAGTCAATGTTTAAATCCTTAACTGGCTAATAGTAAACAGTTATAGCGGCTTTAATATTTCATTAACTTTTAATCAGAATTGGTGAAATTGACCCTTAGAGAAGTAGAGAATATTAAAAGTTACGAAATTCGGCCTCAACATTGCGACAAAATGAATATTCGGATACTTCAGTCCTAAAACGGATTTCGCTATTGATGATTCGGTTAAATTAAAAATAGGCTTTATTTAATTTAATGGAATACTTTATTGCGAAAAGTGTTTTTTTTCGAATGGGAATTCAGAGCTGAAATTCTAAGGTCGAAAAGAGGTATGTCCAGTATGAATAGCTATAGACAGCAGGGCATGTATAAATGTTGGTAGGGGTTTAATATAGGAGATGTGGGCAAACAAAAGCGTAGATGTGGACTAGCCGAGTGAATGAACGGGAGAGGGGTGGTTCGGACTGCGGCAGACTGCAAGAAGGGCGGAGGTGGTGCGGAGAGGCCGCGAATGTAGCTCTAGCGCGTTAAGCACCGCTTGGCTTGGTTTAATTTTCCTGATGTAGGCAGGCGATGGTGGTGGGTTCCGACCGACCCTCTCCGCAGCTCCATTACTACTTGAAGCACTGCTACTGCTGCTGGCATAGCGGGGGTGCTGTTTCAGACTTCCGAACCCGAGTGCTGATGTTTGACGTTGGTTGTGCCCCCTCCGCGAGATGAATCCATCACGTTAAACAATGTAAATGTTAGCCCGTCTCGACATAAAACTAATAACTATCGCACTCCTAAAACCCACCTCGAATCCATCGACCACCGGTATACTCGCTTTACCAACTTCCACCACACTTCTCCGCGTCTTTCTTTTTCTTCCCTTAAATCTCCTTCTGCCGCAGAACTTTAATTTTTCCCTCGTCTTTTTTTTCTCTATTTCCTTTTTTCATCCCTCAGGGTTGCCACAGGTCAGGACAGGTGCAGATCTAGGACCACCCCCTTCCAAGTTAATTTAACGTTGTTTTATATTTATATACATTAGCTGACCACTCCCTATTCTGAAATATTTATATAAACTGACAACCCCCTATTGTAAATGCTGGATCCGCCCTGTCCCTAGTAGTTCAACTAACTCCAATTGCAATGACACTAAATTTTCATTTACCCAATGTTTTTAAATTTTAATATTTTTGGTTTTTCTAAGAAATTGTACTTTTTGAAATTTTTAATCTAGACATATATTTTGCCAAAAATTGCGAAGCTAATGCAATGCTTTAATGTACTATGTAAAATGTAAAGAATTTTTAGTGATGAAAAGATGTCATTTGTGGGGGGGATTTCAGTGAGGAAATTTGGGATTTGAAGGACCTTCTACTTCCGAGTGCAAGAAGGTACTACCACATGACGGAGTACTCTGATCCGAGCTCCATAATCGATAGTGTCTTTATGTCCATGTCCGACACTCTCAACTCTATTAACACCCTTCCAAGTTCAGACCAAACACCTGAAGACATACCACTAAACATTTGCACTATAACAACACCATCATGTGACGCACGGTATGACACAGTAAAACACTTCCCGCTATTAATCCATAGCTAAATAATTCTGCATCAGTTTATATAGCTTGAATTTGATTAACCCTCTGCCTGCACTGAAATCCTGTGTGAGTTGATAAATAACGATCCTTGTGACAATATGATGATGATGATAATAATTACAGAAGAGGATGGGCAGAGGGTTAAATTGTTTTTTAGGACCAATTTTCATTTTCCATACGCTTGGGCAGATTAGAATGGTCAAAAACTAGCGAACCATGGGCAATGACAACAAAATTTCTATATTTTTTACCATGGCTAAAATTTAACAATTCACAGTAAAACGTGAGGTGTTAAAATAACACCAGAATGAATTAAAATAATTTGCAACAGTTTAATCCCTCTAAGATTAAATTAACAACAGAAAGGATTAGAATAATCTATTTTGGCGTTATTTTTAACTATGAATGAAATTTTACTTTAAATAAAACACCAAAGTCAACGATTTGTAAAAATTCGACAAATTTAGCTTCTCCAGGGAGAATAGTAAATTAGTAAGTTAGTTACTAACTTAGTTACTAACTAACTAACTTAGTAACATATTTACTAAATTCAATTGTGTTCAAAAATTCTTGAGTATAAATATCAATATCAAAAGAGAGAAAAAGCAATATGTGTGCTCGCTTTAGTCTAATTGTACAATGTAGAGAGAGAGATGACAAAGGAGAAGAAGCGACAAGGTGTTCTAATTACTTGAATCTTGTCACTTGAATATGGATAATTCTGTTTGCACAGGGGCTCCGACAGTGGTCTCTATCAAACGCCACCCATCCCACGTGGAATGTTGGAGGGTAGCTTCGCGTCGGAGGATTTGTCCTTGACATTGCCACCAGGCTATGGGGGTGGACGGGAGTCGGATCAATTGAGCGTCTCCTCATCATCAAGCGTCGGTGGACCGAGCCCGCGAGATCGACGATGTTTGCCCAACGATTCCAATGCTTCAGGGATTTACTTGCCGATGGCACCCCTGTCCAGTTCATCGCACACTCCCGCCTCCAACAGTAAAGTCTCGGTAAGTTCAATTCAACCAAGAATTTCCTCTCTCAAATGAAAACAAACCGAAGGTTTTGTACCAAGTACAAATGTCAAATGAAAGAAGAAAGAAAGGGAAAAAAAAAGAAAAGAATTCCAATGATGAAACAAGAAAACCACTCTTCGGTTTTGTTTACACTGACATTCTATTTCGAGTGTAATCTTTCCGATGGTTTTCAGATCAATTTCATCTTTAGGTCAATATCTTTTTCTTCATCTTTGCTATTTGATAATTTTTCTCTTTTGCTCTGATTACAAAAGGAAAGAATTAAGAGTTCCTAGGGAAGGGTTGAATTCAGGGAAAGTAGAATTGATTTTTTTATGTTTTATAATAAATATTCTTAGAAGTTATTAAAATTAAAAAATTTGTTTGCAGCCAACGCCGCCGAAGAAGCCGCCGCGAAGAAATCTGTCAGTGTCGCCAACTCATCTACAAACGCAGATGTCACTTTCGGCAGACTGCACCCTGGGACCAAGCAATTATGAGTACTTGTTTCTGGCCCGAAGCGGTGCCCGCAGTCACATTGATCTTGAACAATTGCAAGCGCGCCGCGAACAATTGCGACACGTGACGCGAAGTGTCGATCAGTATGTCGACATGAAAGCACGTTACGATCTTCAAATACTTGAGTCTGGAATTGAACCTGTTGCAATAACATCGATTGTTGAGAATCGACCAATGAAAACGCAAAATCCAAGACGAAAGCTACGTCGACATTGCGAGCGTGCTTATGAGAATTATGATTTAGATAGTAGTCCAACGAATACGGATAAATCGCCGTGCAGTGAGAGTGGAACGCCACAGGATCGAACCTTTGTCTCGAATGCCTTCCTCACGCTCAAGTCTTCCCAGGAGAGTTTGCTTGACTATAAGCGCGACGGAAACGATGCACAGTCACTGGATAATCGTGAGGCAACTGATAAGAGACTGAAACGCGTACAAATGATGTTACCGACCAGCCCGACTCACTACGTCCAACCGCCCACTCCCGATCATCCGCCACCGTCCGCTCTCCAAGCTGAAAAGTCCATTCACGAGAGAATTCGTCCTTTGAGTCAGGTGAGTCTTTCTTTATTCTTTACTGTTTTTTATTCCCATCGCAGTTCATACAAAAATTTGTCGCTTACCACATATTTTTGGTATTTTATAATACATTATGCAACAAAGCTGGTCAATAAAGCGGTCATTATTGCCCTTGGTTAATAATGAGTACTTTATTAACCTGTGAGCAGCGGTCAATAAAGTGGCTATTATTGTCCTAGGTTAATAATCAGTACTTTATTGACCTGTGAGCAGCGGTCAATAAATTGTCCATTATTGCCCTAGGTTAATAATCAGTACTTTATTGACCTGTGAGCAGCGGTCAATCAAGGACCTAGGGTAACAATGATCACTTTATTGACCGCTGGGTTATAAGATTATATTCTCTAAATAAAATAAAAAAAATAAAATTCTACACATACTTTTAATTACTTTTCAAAAAAGAGAAATTTCACCAGAATTCAATTATTTTCAAAATTAATAAAATTCTTCGCATTTATAAATAGCAAAATTCTTCGCCGAAATTCAATTATTGTTAGGAATTATAATAAAATTCAATTATTTAAAAAAAATTTAATAAAATTCAATTATTTTCAAAAATTTTAATAGAATTCATAGCAAAATTTCAATTATTTTCAAAAAATATTCCTAATTCAATGATTTTAAATACTTTAATAAAATTTCCCAATAGAATTTAATTATTAAATAACAATTTCGATAAAATTCTACACGAAATTTCAATATTATTTTCTAAAAGAAAATTAAAATTTCACGTGAATTCAATTATTTTTAGGAATTATAATGAAATTCATTGGAAAATTCAATTATTTTCAAGAATAATAGAATTCATCACAAAAATTCAATTATTTTGAAAAAATAATAAAATCCAATTATTTTCAAAAATAATGAAATTCAATTATTTTCAAAAGCAATAAAATTCAATTATTTTAAAAAAATTTTAATAAAATTCATATCAAAATTTCAATTATTATCAAAAATTTTTCCTAATTCAATAATTTGTATATCTTTAATATTAAAAAATGTTCCAAGAGAATTCAATTATTTAAAAACAATTTTGACAAAATTCTACACCAATTTTCAATTATTTTCTAAAGTAAAGAAAATTTGACAGGAATTTTACAAAAAATTATCTTTATAAATAATAAAATTCTTATTCAAAATTCAATTATTTTCAAAAATTTTAATAAAATTCTTGACAAAATTTCAGTTATTTTCAAACACTTTTCTCAATTCAATAAAAATTTTTTTTACAGAAATTGAATTATTTTAATACAATTTTAATCGAATTTCTTGAAAAATGTAATTATTCTTAAAAATTTTATTAAAAATCATCGAAAGAAATAAATTATCTAAAAATATTTTGATAAATGATGTATAAAAATTCAATTTTTTAAGAAATATTTAATTATTTAATAAATTGTATCTATGTTTGTATTTAAATAATAATTGAATTTTCGAAGAATTTTCTAATTATGTTGAAAAACTTAAAAAAAAACTCTCGTAAAAATTTCAATTATTATTCTAAATAGTAAAAATCTTCTCCAAACTTCAATTATTTTCAAAAAATTTAATAAAAAATATAAGGAAAAATTTCAATTACTTTCAAAAATTTTTAATAAAATTTTTCGCAAAAATGAAATTTTATTTAAAAATTTAAAAATATTCTCGTAAAAATTTCAATTATCGTTATAAATAATAAAATTCTTCTCTGAAAGTCTGAAATTCAATTCTTTTCATGAATGATAGAAATTTCATAGAAATTTAATTATTAAAAATAGAATTTGCATAAATTTTTTTTGAACAAAACCAATTATTTAAAATTTTTTTATATAATTCTTTGCAATCATTTAATTATTTTCAAAAATATTAAAATTCTTTTTAGGAATTCAATTATTTTTATAAATAATAACTCTCATCGCAGGATTTCAATTAATTTTAATACAATTTTAATTGAATTCCTTGAAAATTTTTAAAAAATTTTATTAATATTTTAATTTTATTAATTTTTAATTCTTAAAAAATCTTAAAAATTTTATTTTATTTTATTTGTAGAAGTAATGAAATTTTGAGAGGGTTTCAAATTAAAATCTTTAAAAATTAAAATTTTTCATACTTTTAACTAACAATTCTGTAGAATTAATTTTTTTGAACAAATTTAATTGAATTTTTTTTAAAAATATTTTAAAGTTTTTATTTTCTAATGTATATTTAATTGGATAGTTTCCGGAAAAATTTTTAAAAATAATTGATTTAAAGACGAATTTTAGTAAAAAATTCTAGAAAATAATAATTGAGTTGAAATCGTGAAAATAATTTTAAAGAAGTTACAGTAACAATATTTCTATAATCAAAGGTGGAAGAAGTCCTATAATTAATATTCTTATAAGTTATATTGAATTTTAAAGGTTCTAAATTTTAATCTTAATTCTTATAGAAAAATAATAATGATTGAATATTCGTTTAAAAATGAAGTTATTGATGTTTTCGAATAATTTTGTAATTAAAGAAATTCGTAAATAAATGCAATAGAACATTTTTTTTAGTATCTAATCATTTTTAGAGTGAATCATATAATAATTGTTTAAGTAACGATGCGATCCCACGATTAATGGGAAATAAAATTTTTGGTTTCCGAACCGAAGTTATTTTTTGCTTATTAGGAGATTAAATTCATAGTAAATTCCACAAGGCTTCATGTTTTGATAACCTTTCAGTTCATTAACTAAACACCATCGAAGCGTCGCAACTTTAAAAATACAAACTTATTTTATCCTCTCCGACACCTTCCCATTGATCAAATTTGCTTCCTGGCATATAAGCCTTAATGTCGCACCGAATCTGCAAATAGTGATAGCAAATCAAGAATTTGCAGTAATGAAATTTTTGGAAAGCATAGCTCCAGGAGTTTGGTGAAAATGACACAACTTTCAAGTAACAATTTCCATGATTGCGGTTCCCCTCATTCCATGTATAATGAATCGCTCTCGAAATATATCGCGTCTTCAGTGGGAAGATTCTAGCGAATGAGAACGTGAAATTTCGAAGAGATTCCAAGAATGCAATCGACTGGATAGAAGATAAGCAGTCGAGAAAGTCCTGAAGGGGGGCAGGAGAAGAGGGGAGGTTGCGTTTAATATACAAGCGATGTTTGATCTCTGATGCGATTTATAAGGAGTCTTCGCCCGTTTGCCGCGCGCGTCCTCCTGTGATCATTCTGCTGTGAGAACGACTACGTTCAGTTCGTACATCTACTATCTCCCTCCGGCGAATATATCCATAACACATCTCTCCTCGTGCATTTCTCTTCCAACTGACATTCGTCGTGTCACTGCCGCCCTTCTGCACCCTCAAATCCGCGTCTTTCGCCTTACCTCATACACGCTTCACGAGGCATTATATATATATATGGCAAACGCGTGTCATATGAGCGACGAATCAAGTCTTTATAGCCTGGGAAAGGATCATCGTTTGTATTTACATCCCGAAGATTCACCGCAACGCTCACATCCTTTGGTTCAAAGTCATCCGCTGGTGCAGAAGCCGTCTAGCTTTATGAATGCTCCGGATATACTGTCGAACTGATGATGAAAGAAACCATCCGACCTGCTTCTGATTCGAGCAACACTTGCAAAGATCAAGGCAACTTTATAAACTGCTCCGCAAATATTTTAGAAACGAATGAGAGTTAGATGTCGGATTAACGTCTTCCCTTTGATTCTATTCAGTTCTGATATTTTCACTATTTCCGAAATTAGGACATCTGTGAATTATGATATATCCTTAATATCTTATTTAATAAATCTTTATCCTGGTGTTCTTCCAGATGAATGGAAAAAGGGAATTATTGTACCTATTCGTAATGACCATTCTAAAGCTCAAGTCACTAATGACGAAAAAATCGACCTATTTGTTATTGTAAAATTGTTAATAATTTTAAAAAATTTAAAAACTTGACGTCACTTGAGAGCTATTTATATGTAGAATAAGTGTACAAAATTTCAAAACGATCGGTTCAGTAGTTTTTCCGGTAGGTTGGTCACCGACTTTAAAAATAACACTTTTGGGAAAATAGATTTAAAGTTTTGTACACTAAAAAAATGAAAATATCTTCAAAAAGCTGGACTTTCTTATAAAATACGTAAGTGTCATCATCGATGCCGGGTCCATACAGAACGTCATCTAAGGCAGCTTTTTGCTCCTTTCTACGTAAAATTCTGCCTTCTTTGGTTAAAAAAGGCGCGCCAAACTAAGTTAGAGGTACTGTCATAACCTACTGTAACTTTGTTAGTTTTGCTCTGAATGGTCTAAAAATTTAATACAATATTCTTCAGATATTGTACTTTCAGTAAAAAAAATAAAAAAAAAATGGAAAAAAAAGTTGTCAAACCTTCCCCCCCTTAATTCAATTACTTCACGTAAACAATTTTGTAAATCTCATAAAATCTTCCAGACTAAAATATAAATTATTTAGGAAGAGGTATAAGCTAAAAATACGCATCATATAAAACAATTTTAGATTATTAAAACTCATCCCCTTTCTAAATGAATAAATAAACTGTTCTGTCGTCTTCAAAATTACCTAACACATAGAACCTAAGACATAAAAACTCAAGATGTAAGTGATCCTATCGAAGGGTGACAAAACGTTGATGACCATATTGGATCCGCCATTTTAAAATTCGAGAATCTAACTTCAAATTTTGAATCAGCGTCCCCAAAAACCCTCAACTGGTGATTTAAAAAAAAACCCAACTATTTTTTTACTACATGTTTATTTATAATATATTTATTATAATATATAATAATACACATATATCGAGAGAGAAACGTATATAAATTTAGAATATATATCTATATGCGGCTGGTAGAACAAGATGGATAGCAATGGCAGTAACGTCTAAACCGTCAACTTCCGCGAAATCAACAGAGCGGCAGAATCCAAGACGCCGACAACCTTTGAATAATGAAGCCCTTAGCTTCTACGCTTGTCTGACTTCTCTACCATCCTCAGCGAGCAACTCACGATTTCGTCAAGAAGATCCCGTTTTCATTTTCCCGTCTTTGCACCAATCAACATACACCATTTTCACTAATTCCTTTCATCGTGTTTAGAATTCTGTGAAACCTAACGCTTTTTTCAAAAAATAATGGAGAAAAATAGTTCATTAAAAAAAAAAAATTTTTTTAGTACAAAGTCCAAATTATTTTCAAAATAAATAATGGTATGGAAAAATTACTGCTATAATTTAATTTATAAATTATAAAAATATAAATTATAATTTATAATACAATTTATAAGCTATAACATTTAACGGGGTTTTTTAAATTTCGCGCCAAAAGTTGTTTCAAAATTTTTCGATAGGGTCGCTTTAGTAGTTTGCCGTGATTCCCCGAAATTCATTCGAAAAAACTTTTCTATCCGAAGATTTAACGGTACAATTCAAAAATATAATACTCAAGAGTCAAAACAAATTGAATAAAATAAAAAATTGACAAATATATAAAAATTCCAAAATTTTCAATTTATAGTTCGATTTTATATTTTTTAATGCTTTATTTTATTTATTTTATTTATTTGTATAAAATAAATATAAATAGACATATTTTTACCATTAAAAAAAAAGAGTATATTCCTGTTGGGAAAAATTGAAAAATATATATTTCTCATTTTTTTGTCATGTGACAAGTTTACATTTTTTTTTTTGTTTTTATCGAATATCGATATGGTTGTATTAAACAGAAACGCGGCATCATCCACTCCTGGGTCACTTGGTAGAACTCGGCAATTTTTTTTTTCTTTTTTTATTTTTTTCATTTCGTAATATTTTGCCAGGCGGAACTGCGTTAGTTTGGATTTTCATTTTGATGAATTCCCTTTGAAGGAAGGTCGAGCAGAAATTCAGCGCGCGCGGTATCTTCTGTCAATTTACAACATTTTCCGTAACGAAACATCGATGTTGACATTCTTCCAAAAACGCATTTTACGTTACACAAAATTGCTTTTCACGAAATGACATTTATTAAAATTGTAATATTTTTAACTCTCCGGATCAGGGGACAATTTAAATTACTCTCTGTGTAATTCTCTGAGTTTAAAATAATGTGTACTCTTCATTTTTATTAAAAAAAAAAAAAAAAAAAAAATTAATTCACAATGTTTATATAGTTTAGAATTTTTATTATTTAAATTTAATATTTTGCAATGACTGTTTTACATATAAAATGCGAGCTAATATGAAACAGATATCGTTTGAAATGAGAAGAAAAAAAATTTTTTTTAAATAATGCTTTAATTATTGTTGAAGGTTTATAAGCGACGGTCGCGAGACATGGAAACGGAAACGGACGAAGATCTATTACAATTTCCGGCGGGTGTTTCACTGGACGCTTCAAGTGGTTCTCTATCGAGTGTCTCCCTCTCGGACAAAAGTATGTCAACTGACAATGTCGAAGAATTCTTTGGCGACGTACCATTCGCAGGTAAACAACAACAAACGCTTGGCTGCACCGCATGACGCTTTCTGCCCTCGTGTTTGTGCATTTTCGTTGTTTTTCGTTTTTGTTGTCGACCATTCGCATAATTTCATATTTTCAGTTTTTTTTCTCTCTCTCACTGCCCCCACCCACTGGGTTTTTTTTGAATATTTAAAGAATTTAAGAATTTTTTTTCTTAACAATGTTTTTGTCAATTAATTAATTAATCTGTCACTTAAACACTCAATCAATTAATTAATCAGTCAATCAATCAATCAATCAATCAATCAATCAATTAGTCAATCAATCAATGAAACAATCAATCAATCTTCATTAAGTCATACTCAGCATTTTGATCAGTTTGAATAAAAAATATTTGAGCATAATATTTAAAGTTCCGTTGCGTATTAATTAACGCAATTTATTGGAAAACTTGATTTTTTTTTTTTTTTTTTTTTTTTTTTTTTTTTTTTTTTTTTTTTTTTTTTTTTTTTTTTTTTAATATACGTTTAATAATTTTTTTTAGAATTTTTCTTCACTTTTGCTTTTCAGTTTAAAATAAGACGTTCAACTTTAAACAAGACGGAAAAAATGATCGAATAGCGAATATGTGAATATGCTTTTCCAATGACAAGGATCTTACGTGACAAAAAAATTAGAGGTTATGTTTAGAAAAGTTTTTGCTTAATTGAACATTAATTTTTTAATTTAAGTCGAAAGCAATTTTTCTTAAATATTTAGAATGTAGAATATTTAATAAAAATTAATGTTAATTGTAGAAAATTTCAAAGTGAAGCTTAAAAAAAATTCTCCTAAACATAACCTATAATTTTTTGTCAAGTAAGGTCCCTTTTACCGAAAAAAGTCACACAATTTAAACTAAAGCAATGTGATAAAAAAAAGAAAATTTTTCAAAATATGAAAATTATATTTAAATTATATTTAATAATTAAATTATTAATAAAATTATATATTTTCATAGCATAAATTTATTTAAACATATTTTTTGTAATTTTTTTTTTCAATTACAATTTTTATCATTTCTTCAAAATTATTATTCTTCACTTTATTATTATCATCATCATTGATAATAATTTACAGAAAAAAAACACTGCCTCATTTTCAATTATGAATTTCAAATTATTATCGATGACTAAAATTTTAATGAGCAAATTACAATTCAGAAAAAAATTGGGGGAAAAATTGTCAAGGTGAAAATGAAAAATAAAAATTGAACATGAGAATGAATTTGAGGTTGAAGAAAATTAAGTTGCTTTGGGGTTATAGGACTTTAATCGCGTGTTGAAAAAGGGGAAGGGAGGAGGGGTGGGTGGGGGGGGTTTCGGTGGCTCGTTTATTTACCATCGAGAAAGGCGCGGAAAATCTGGCCAATGAGGCAAAAGCCGCAGAGATCCGAACATTTCAGCTTACTTCTTCGGAAGTGAAGCGCGAAACGTGCCGCGCAAGCACAAACTTATTTCCACCCTAACGGTCTTTTGCGAGTTCATTATTCGCCACTCGTCTCCCACTTCTCTTTGCCTCTCGATTAGAAAATTCCAATTTTTCAATCATTTTCGAAAATCAATCAACATTATTTTCAAATGTCTTAAATCGAACACACAGAAAAAAGAAAAAAATAGAAATATCCTTTTTATTTTAAATTCTTTCATCGATAGAAATAATCAATTTTTTTTTTAAATCATTAATGTCAAAGAACTCTGATTATCAAGTTTAGATAAAAATTTCGTCCGCCATCTTGAATCCGCCATTTTTATTTTTTTAAATCTGGTGTAAAATTTATTATCTTTATGCTGGAATTAAAATTAAATAAATATAAAATTTTCTCTCGATGGTAATTTTCTTTCAGCGAAAAATATTGAATTAAAAAATCCGATTTTTGACATGTTCGATAAATAATTAAGTTTCCGATAATTTAAAGTGAAATGTTTTATCAAAAATTGAGATCTCTTTGTTTTAATTTATCAGCTTGACCAAATGTAATATTTAATAAAAATTATCGCTAGAGATAACAATCAATTTTTTTTTTTATAAAAAAAAGGGAAACATATTTTTGGGAGAAAATATTCTTGATGAACTATATTTACAAATTTTCAGTAGATGAAAATAGAATTCTAAAATGACAATCATAATGGGTTTAGAATATTTCGAGGTGAATTTAAATTTAAAATTTGAACCCCGTGTTGTAATAAATCGCGTGTCACAGAAAAAATCTGGACTTTAATAAAAATTTTTAATTTTATTAAATTTTATTAAAATTTTATTAAATTTTTATTAAAATTTTAATGAACTTAAAAATTCTTTTTTGAAATTAAATTTAAAAAAAAAATTTCTCTGCGATACTTCTATTTGTTTGCATAAATCAATCACTTTCATTCTTGTACTAATCGTAGGCATCATTTTTCATTTTGTTGTTGTATAACAATTTCAAGGATGAAAAATAATTTGCCGCATTGTAATTAAAAATGAAAACAAGATTTTTAAAAAAATACATCTGTATGGGCGCCTATTATTTTAAGAAGTGATTAATTTGCTCGGTTGCTCCAAAAAAAAAGACTGAAATCAAAAATTTACTTCCATAAAAAAAAATAAATATAATACATTTTTTTAATTTATTATTACACTTTACTATTTAGTTAATTAATTAATTAATTAATTAATCATAAGTACTGTATTCCAAATTGTGGCAACCATGCAAAAAAAAACAATTCCGTCGATATTCTTTCTGTAAAATTAGAATTTACGAATTCTATGATCTTAACATTTATTAATTATATAATTTATAATTATACAAATTATAATATAAAGTTATAAAAAAAATTATATAAATTCGTAACTAATTACAGTTATTTAACAATTTCATCACAATTCTTTGATTTGGATTTTTATGTTCAGAGCAAAATGTTGAAATTAATAAAATTAAGGCAAAATTCTCCTTTCCGGCTGAAATTAGATTTTTAGGCCTATTATAATAGAATGTAGAGACTTCCGGCTATGGAAAAACTTTCTCGAAAGTTGCTGTTTTTTCGAGAAAGAATTTAATAATGCCATTTACAAAGACTTTCAAATCGACGTAATATATATATAAATATATAAATAATATATAAAAAAAAACTGTTTTCTCAGTATTGAGATTTTACAATGATCCAGATTCCCACAAACATTATCCATTTAAGAGAGAGAACAAATAATTATGATAATTTAATTGACTTAGTAAAACATTTTAATAACTTTATTTATGTTCTTCGAGATTTTTAAACTTTCACAAACTAATCACTGGAAAATAGAGTTCATTTTTTGTTTTATAAAAATTAATTTTTAATTCTTACAAATAGTTTACAAATTATAAATAGTTTGTGGTAAAAAAAAAAATTTTTTGTTAAAAAAAATTATTAAATTTATTTTTTAATTAATGTTACAAGTTTTACAAATTATTAATTTATTTTACGTTTTTTAAATTTTGCATTTAATATTAATTAATAATTATTAATTATTAACTTCTAATTATTAATTACAAAAATAAATTTCAATAACTGAGTGCAGTAATTAATTTTATACATTACAAGACTATTTTTTTTTATTATTTATATTCTTTATCGTTTTGTTAATTTATTTACAATTTTTTTATTTCTTTGCTATTTTTTTATTTAATTAACATTTCTTTATTTATTATTTTCAATGTTGTTAATTTTATTAAGTGCAATTATTATTTAATTTTTATTAATGAATTAATTTGAAATTTAATTTAATTTAATTTGAAATTAAAATTAATGTTAAATTATTATTTTATTTATTATTTTCATTGACTAAAATTAAATAATGAATAATTATTAATAAATATAATTAATTAATTTTTAATAAAAGAAGAATTAATTAATTAAAAAAGAAAACTCTCTTATTGGAATCAGGATCATTATGCGAATGAGATAGAACGAAAATTTGTGAGATCAACAAATTTATTTATAAGTTATGAGAATTTATTTTGCAAATAGAGAAAAATATTGTTTTTGTTAACTTTATAGTATTTTTTTATGTGATACAAATAATTTATATTTCCTTATTTTTCACGCTTTTGTAATAATAAATAAAATTTATTTAAATATTCTTTTTTCTGAATAGAAAGAAAAGATTATTTTGCTATTGTAAATTTGAAATTGTTTAATCCATTGACATTAGGAAATTTTTTTCTCACAAAAAAAGAAAAAAAGTGTTTTTTTCTAATTACCAAACTTTAATTAATTTCGATTGAGTTAAAAATAAAGAAAAATTGGTTGAGGAAAAATTCTATTTAATCTTTTATATAAAAATTTGAAGTAATGAATTGAGTAAGTGACGTAGTGGGGGCAATGAGAATGAGAGAGAAGTTCCAGTACTTCTCTCTCTTTCCCATTGCCCCCACTCCGAAGAGGCGGAGCGTTAGCGTCAGCGCCGGAGTGGGGGTTAGAAATACAATACAATTTTTTTTTACCTTTTCAAATATAAAATAATTCCGATACAAATAATTCAATAATTCAATATAAAATATTTTCTATGCAATTGCCTAATAAAATAAATAGTAAAAACTAAATACTTAGGACTATAAAAATACTAGCAAAATTTTTTTTCAAAATACATTTTCAAAAGCCTATTTTCTAATTATATTTCACATTGTGGTTTCTTTTTTTTTGTTCAATGGATTAAACTTTTATATAATATTTCATTATTTTACAATATTTTGTTTTCAAAAATAGAGGAAATATATTTTAAAAAAACATTGTATTAGATTATATTTTGTTATTGTGTTTTTGCTTCGATTAGCTGTTATGTAATATCGCCTAATTTATATTAATATAAAAAATAATAATATATACCAATATATATAATATATACAAATATATATTTATTCAAAGGATATATATACCTATATATATGTAGGTAGATTAACAAAATAGAAAAATGTATTTATCTTAATATTTAAGAATAATATACGAATGGCGTATTATGTCATTAATTGGCCAATAAATATTGTGCTGTGTATATGCAATGTCTTGATTTATTTTGTTGCTTTAATTGCCCTTCGACGCTATAATTATACTAGAATGGTTTTTTTTCCCTTTTTTAATAATTTCAGAAAAATCAATTTTTCTTTAATTTGCGCTTATAGTAGAAATAGAGAAAAAAGTTCTACTTATAAAGAAGTTAAATTTTTTTTTTTAATAAGTAGAAGTGCTATTTTAATTTAATATGTAATTTAGCATTTAAATCTCGATTTAAATAAAATTTTACAAACATTTTACAAAAATAGTACAAAAATAGTACAAAAATAGTACAAAAATAGTACAAACATAATACAAAAATAATACAAAAATAGTTCAAAAAATAACAAAAATTAAAAACAAAATTAATCTATATAATTAATATTTAAAAAATTATAAAAAATCAATAAGTGTAGAAAAATTATAATTTCTCATCTGATGAGAATATAACATATACTGAATTTTTTTATTGTTCAAGACAATAAATTTTTTGAAAATTTACATAATTTTAAAAAACATTTTAAAATACATTTATACAAAAATTTCGAAATTAACCATCATTTTTTAAAAATGTAATAAATGAAACGTCTTTTTTAAAGTTTTGAGAATGTGTTTTACTTTTTATTGATATTGTACTTTTTACAGCACTGTTTTCACATTTTTTTTATACTTAATTAATATTTTTTTTTTTAAATAATTATTCTTAATATAAATGTGTTCGCACTTATTTTTCGGATTTTTCTTCTTCTTGTATTTTTTTTTTTTTGACAAGTTTTTATGCAATGGAATTTGGCGCACTTTTTATCAGGGCTCGTCTTTTGCTTAAGCAATAATTATAATTATAAAAAATGATAATAATAATATGAAACACGAAAAATTGTGCAAAATTCTTTTTTTCGCATGCTCGATTTGTTTAATTTTATTTTTTTTAGTGTCGACTAATCCAATGACTAGACACGATAAGCTTGCAAAATTTACTAAGGACTTAAAAAGTGGTGAGTCACTAGGAATTTAACTAAAATTATTTATAAGAAAGTCATTGACTAAAATTTAAATTTTAAATACTTAATTTAAATTTTAAAAATTAAATAATTAATTTAAATTAATACTTTCGTATTAATAATTAAATTAATAATTATAATAATAGTTATAATGATAATGCAATTTTGATTGATAAATGTTTCACGAAAGAAAAATATTATTCACATTTTTTTTTGTTAAAAAAAATTTATTTCTTTGACAAATATACTTCTCATTATGTTTTTTGTATCATATAATGTGAATGTTATAAAATAATAATTAATATCCAGTATATTTCGTTAAATAAAATTATTCAGTTTTTGTTACTTTTATTCGAATTAATTATTAATATTTTTAACTACTGTAACATATTTTCGGGGTAAGCACAAAAGCAGAGAACTTTAAATAACAACTAGCGGCATATTTTGAAACTAATGCAATTTAGGCGCGAATTTTAAAAAGTTTAAAATATTCAAACGTTCAAAATTCAAAAATATGAAGCAAAATTAATTATTAATAATAATAATAATTAACAAATATAACAATAATAACGACAATATTAATAATAATTAGTGGAAGAATAAAAATATAAAAAATAAAAATAAAAAGAATAAAATAATAATAATAATAATAATAATAATAATAATAATAATAATAATAAGAATAAGAATAATAATAATAATAATAATAATAATAATAATAATAAAAATAAGAATAATAAGAAAAATAAAAATACTAATAATAAAATTAATAATTTACATTAATAGTATTAATATAATAATAAAAAAGTCATAACTAGAGTTAAAAGTTGAATAATCTTGGGTTAAAAAAGTGCAATATGTGACTAACATTATATGACTCAAGTGAGAAAGATTAATACTTTATCTTGCAGAATAATTTAACCCTTGTTAATCTGATTAAATAACGGGTAATTGAGAATAGTGTGAATACAAAGTTAACACCAACCGTGAAAATACTTCAAAGCAGTCAGTCCTTAATTATAATATTGCAAAATTGAATAAATTACGTTTTTTTAAAATTAATTCTATCATGACATTTTTTACAAAAAGTTCTAAATTATACGTTTCTACTTTAATTTTTGTATGTACCCAAATTTAGAACTAGTCTTCAAAAAGTATAAATATTTTTTTTTCTATCTTCCAATTTTTTAAATTTTTTGTTTAAAAAATGTGAGGTATAATAACTCTCTAAATTTTTTAATTCATAAAAATGTTTACTTATTTGAACAAGTTACTGATTTTTTGCATTTGAATTAGTAAATTTTACTAATAAATATAGTAATTTCTACTAAGTTATTAAAAAAATTGAGTATTTTTTAAATTAAAAAGTGAAGAACCAGAAAAATTAATTAAACAATGACTGACAAACCTGAACGAGCCCCATACAAAAAGGTAAGTAATTAATTTTTTCTTTAAAATATTTTTTTCGATATTCTTTTACATTTGTGTGATTTTTTAAATATTAACACTACATTTTATATACATTAAGAATAATATGTAGATAATTAATATTAATAATATCAATATTTATAGTTGTTTTATATAAAAATTACTCTCTAAAATTGAATTAGTAAAATTTTTATAGAAACTGTACCTCTTTTTTATTGTTGTACTATTTCTATTATGGAAAGCTGAGATTTTTTTTCACAAAATGATGATAAAGTTAAAAATTTGAAGAACAATGGATTTTCAATAAAATAAACAAAAATTGTTTTAAAAGTTTTTTTTTCTTTTCTTGAAAATCCATTGTTGTTTTATTTTTAAAAATTACATAATAATTTATTGGAAAAAATCTCAGCATTGCAAGGAAAATGATAAACAAATTTAAAAAGGGGTAGTTTTTGTAAAAATTTAAAAAAAATTTAATTTGTCAAGATTTGTCGAAATTAACAATTTCACTGAATTAATAACTGCAATTCCCATAATTCACAGAATTAGTTTTTAAAAAAGTTAATATTTTAGATTTTTATTCCTTTTACACGCAGACAAACATTTTAAGAATAAAATTTCTGGATATTTTTTAATATATTTAGTATTTTTTTTTTTAATTTTCAAATTTTTACTTGATCATTTCACGTGGAATTGCTATAAATATATAAAACTATTATATATTTATGGGTAATTCCACGTGAATTTTTCCTATGACATTTCAAAATCGGTTAAACATATTTTTTTCTCGTTCTTTATAGAAAAATATTAAATACGTTTTTTTTATTGTTCTACACAAGTGCCCAAATTTGCGAGTTATGAATTTTTGAAATTTTTAGATTTTTAAAAGTAGACCTATTTTCAATAGCTTATAATTTTTTGAAGTATTCAGTTTAGAAAAAAGTTGTCAAAGAAAGAAAGTTTTGGTTTTTCTCCAACTTTTAAGTATTTTTTTTTTAATTAAAAATTTAAAAAAAAATTTTTGATATTTTAAATAAATAAATAAATAAATTTTCCAAAATTCATAACTTGAAAATTTGGGCAATTATAGAAAAATAAAAAAATACGTATTTGATATTTTTCTATAAAGAACGAAAAAAAAATATGTATGTTTAACCGATTTTAAAATGTCATAGGAAAAATTCACCTGAATTTATAATTATATCGAAATATTAAACTTTTGCACGTCTATTCGTAGCATTTATAATTTCTTTTAACAATGGGAAAAAAATGACACGATAGCAACTTGTGGGTAGTCAGAAACTGGATCAAGGTGAGGGAGAATGAATAACATCGTGTCTTCGTTTCCTCGTCATTGTCACGTTAATATAATAATACAACACTACTCTTTGAAATGAACGCCGCGTACTTTAACAAAAAAAAAATAATAATAATAATAATAAAGTAAAATAACCTGTTCAAAATTATCACATCCTCGAATTGAATATAGAGTGCATGTAATACTACTTTAGCAATATCGGCGAATTATGATTAATGACTATTGAAAATTACTATCAGCTCTATTTTACAACGTATATATAGATATAATTGACTTTTTTAATACTGGTGAAATTAAATTTATTCAACTCTTTTTTTTGTAATGTTCTTTAATTATCGAGAGAACTTGATATAATATCGATATATTATACTCGCAGTGTATAATATTAATTTATCTTTCGTTTCATTTGTTTATTTAGACGGTTATAAATATTTATTCGATCTTTAAATCATTCAATGAATTTATATATAAATGCGATAGTAGAGAGCCAATAATCTTGACATTTTGATATTGTAATTAAAATTTCTCCAAACAGAGTTAGATAAAATTTTCGCTACTTTTTTCTATTTTATTTTTTTACCACTTTTTATTTTACTATTTTTTGTTTCGATGCTTCTTTTTATTTCATTTAATCTTCTTACTATTTCTTATTTTATAGTTTTTTTATTTTAGTTATTTTGTTATTTTTACTGTTTTTTTTATTTATAATTTTATAAAGCTAAATTTGGAGACAATTGCACATAAAATTCTAAAAATAGTCGTGAATTAAAGTAAGGAAAGGAATTTTTTTTTCAATTAAATCTGATTATAATTTTCGTCGAATCGTTTTGCAAAGTTCGGTGGTACGTCGTGAATATTAATACAAAGCTGACAATAAGACTAACCGCGTTACGACATCCGGCGGACCAGCAATTACTATTGGCGACAAGCTAATCGCTCTGTAAACTCACTAACTGTGCTCTTGTCAATTTTTTTTTTTTTTTTTTTTTTTTTTTAATATCACTAAAGGCGGAATTTTGCTCTTGTCATATATTTATTTTTATTTTCTCAATATCACCAAAAAGCGGGAATTTTGATTCATTCCTTTTATTATCACGTAGGTATACGTGACTCAAAATAAATACAATAAAAAAGCTAAAGAAATTTATAATATTAAGTAAAGAAAAAATTCCTAAATGTCCAATTTAGAAAAAATTTAATTATTTATCAATTAAATATTAATTTTATTAAATTATTTAACTTAGAATGTTTTCAGGACCTTAATTAATTGTTGTCCAAAAAATTGTTTTTAATTTAAAAAAGAGTTGTTTAATATTACTATTTTTTTTTTTTTTTTTTTTTGCTATTACAATTGTTATGATTTTATTTTAAATATAATTGTCGGAAAATTATAAAATCGTATGAGAAACAAAGTTATTGCATCAATATTGCAAAAGTTTGTTTAATTTACTTTCTCAATTTCATGAGTACCCTCAACCATAACAATGTTGTAAACTCTCGTTCCGTTGAGGAAAACTTTTCTTTTTCAATGAAAAAATACACGAAATAAATAAGTTTGAATCAAGTTAATAAAATCAGCATAAAACTTCAAGTTATATTCCTTTTCCTCGTATTCAACATTCTTACTTTACACAAATTGAAAACAAAAAAATTACATACAATTTGTTCCTTCTCAAGAATATATTATACTTTATATGAATAAAAATTTAATTATTATAATTAATTTTTAAGTCAGTTAATAATATGTAATTATTGATAATAAAATAAATTAATAAATTTAAGTAATCAATTTAAAATTAATAAAAAAAAATTTTTAGCACCTAGCGGCAAATTCGAAACTAATAAAAATTGCGCGCGAATTTCAAACTGATTAAATAATTTAAATATAGCACAATTATATGTAATTATATTATTTTCTAAAAATATAAAAACAAATTATAAGAGAGAATAATAATCATCGCTTTATTGCAATAATAAAATCTGTACTCACAAAAAAAAGAACGTTTATCAAATAAAAAAAAATTTAGAAAAAAAACAAGACGTTAACAATTGGGTCGTAAATTTTTTTTATATTATATATAAATTTTCATAAAATTATCACACACAGCAATGTTTTATTCATTTCCTTTTAGAAAGTTTATTAAATTATGCACAATTTGCAATTTTATCCTTTTTTTTTTGCTTCCTATACCTTCGTTACCGCGAGAATATAATAAATCAGTCAAATGGAATAAATAACGAGATTATTGATTTTTTCTTTCGTCTTTTTTTTGTTAAATATCCGATATGAAATTTCTTAATCTCAAACACATTGCAATTTTCTCGCTCAAGTTTGCAAAATTCAGTGACATTTGACATTTTAGATTTTTTTGTTATTAAAAAAAAAAGACTTGAAGTTGAGTTTACTATATATTTACTAAAAAGTATACAAATTTATTATAAATTACATAAAATATTAGAATATTAATTAAAATGATTAATTCTTCTTAATTAAAATTGTTGAAATAAAAATTATTTAATTAAAAATTTATTTTAAAAAAGTTACAAATTTGAAAACATTTCTTTTGTATTATATATGTTTTAAGCCTGATTTTGACTAAAATATTTAAAAGTAAAAAAAAAAAAAAAAAATGGTTATGGTTTTTTATGGTTATGGTTTACTTATGGTTTTTTTTCTCAATATTTACTAAATTTCTTATTACTGATTTTCTTAATAAAACTGATTTTAAGACCTCAAATTGTCTTATTTTTAATTTAAGCCCAAAAATGAGTTGAATTTAGGAAAAAACTCGTTTGATTTTTTGGATTGGATTTTTTGTCCTCTAAGTACTTTAAGACTTTGTTTTTACAGTGTGGAGTTTAAATTACACTTTTGTCATAATTCTCAAAAAAAAAATTATAATTTAAAAAAAAAAATTTTTTTATTTTAAATTTAAAAAAAAAATTTTGAAACAGAATTTTTATTACAGTTTTTTAGATAGAATATTTATAGTTTTCAATACAATTTAAAAAAACTATATAATCGCCACGCAAAATGTTTACAATGATAATGAGGGAGTTAGAAATTTGGAAAAATAGACAGTTGACGTTATCGTTTATCTGCATTCAGCTATTCCATTGCTGATAATGTCGGTTCAGTAGTTAGTGGTACAAGTGAGAAAGATTTATCTCCCGCTCGCTCAAGGCTCTAATTGCTGCTCATCATTTTTTTTTTTTTTTTTTTTTTTTTTTTTTTTTTTTTTTTTTTTTGAACGATGATGATCTTCTATAGCAAAAGTTGCCGCACAGTTTATATACAGTAGTGGTAATCTCTGAATGTGAAGAAAATAAATGATCCCTCAGTAAAGCAAGCCCTAATCGTCTTGCTTGTTTTGACTCTTTCCACTGTATACAACACTGTGTGTGACTCGGGCGATCCAAAAGAAAACTGTATGTGTATATATATAAAATATAATGACCATTTCCGTGTGTACGTCTCATTTTTGTTTTTCTGATTGTGTGTGCATACCAGCTGATATGACATCACGATGGAATGTGTGAACCCGAGGATGTGACTCACACGCACACATTTATATATATATAATCGACCTAACTACGCATTCTGTATTCAAAAACCACAAACACTAAATTATCATCGAGAATTATTTCAGATGGAATTCTGAGTCATTTGGAAATTGCTTTCAAACTAATTTCGGTCTTTCTTTCTATTTTTTAATTACAATGCTAGTTTTTTCTTTAAATTATCATTTTTTGTTAATTACTGTTTCTTTTACTATTTTATTATTATTATTATTATTATAATTTTTTTTCTTTTTTTTTACTACGATTATTATTTCTTTTACTATTTTGTTGTTATTATTATTATTACTTAATTTTTAAAGATGTTTAACTTTTTTGGATTGTTCTAATATAGTAAAAGATGTTATTTGTTTTTTAAAAAATAATTATTTATTTTTTAATATCGAATATATTAAAAACAATTTAAAATTTTTTTTTTGAAATTCAATTATTTTGAATATAGAATTTTTGAAATATTTCTCGAAGGAATTCGTAATTTAAAAAGTCAAAAGAAAATCCTTAATAAAATACAATCACTTTCAAAATTTTTAAATAAAATCATTAACAAAACTGCATTACTTTAAAAAAAATTTAAAAATTTCTTCGCACGAATTCAATAAATTTCAAAAATTTTAATAAAATTCTTCTCACGAATTCAATTAATTTCAAAAATTTTAATAAAATTCTTCGCACGAATTCAATTATTTTCAAAAATTTTAATAAAAATACTCGCAAGAATTCAGATATTTTCATAAATAAAGTCTTTCTAGTTTTTCAAGTTTAAATTTGTTTAAATAAATCTAAGCAGTGAATTTTTAGTGAAAGAAACACCATTTTGAAAAAAGGAGACGTGATCCATTTTAGCTGACGACGCGTGATCAATATAAAATTCGTTAGCAAACAACAGAAACTATTTAGGAAAAAGAATCCGTAGGGACCTACGTCTGCGGAATTTGAATCGATTTCAACTCCAACGCACACCTTCTACCTATATTTTTAACAATAGAAATTATTTTTCTAAAAAAAAAAAAATTTCGAATTAAAAGCTTTTCAAATTTATTTACTTATGAAAATTGCAAACGCAATTCTTGAAATTTAATTAATTTTAAAATATTTAAGTAAAATTATTCATTAAATAATTTTTTTAAGTAATAATTTTTCTGAAAGTTCTTTAAGAACTTCTTGCAAATAATGGAATTATTGTGAAGTACTTTATAAACGTATTTGTAAATAAATTGAATTCTTGTGAAATTTTTAATATTTTATGAAAATAATTAAATGTTTGCGTACGATTTTATTAAAACTTTTTTAAAAAAATTTAATTCTTTTGAAAAATTTTATTAAAATATTAGACATTGAAAAAATCATGTTATTGAGGAAAATTTTTGAAAATAATTGAATTTTAAAGAAGAATATTATTATTTATAAAAATAATTGAAATTTTGTCCAGAATTTAAAAATTTTTTGAATATAATTGAATTTCTACAAAGAATTTGATAAAAGTTTTTGAAAATAATTGAATTCCTAAAAATATTTTATTATTTATAAAAATAATTGAATTCTTGGGGAGAATTTTGTTATTTTTGAAGATAAAATTGAATTGTGGCCAAGAATATTATAAAAATTTTTAAAAATAATTAATAATAGTGAAAAAATTTGTTATTTATTATAAAATAATTGAATTCTTGACAAAAAGTTTATTAAAACATTGAAAAATAATTGAATTTCGGAGAAGAATTTTATCATTTTTAAAAATAATTGAAATTTTAACCAGAATTTAAAAAAAAATTTTGAAAATAATTGAATTCATAAAAATATTTTATTATTTATAAAAATAATTGAATTCTTGTGGAGAATTTTATAAACATTGTTTTAAATAAGTGCATTTTTGCTAAGAATTTTATTTAAATTTTTAAAAAATTTTTAAAATTGAACACTAGTAAAAAATTTTATTATTAATGAAAATAATTGAATTATTGCGAAAAAATTTATAAAACATTTGTAGATAATTGAATTTCTGCGAAGAATTTTGTTACTTTTGAAGATAAAATTAAATTGTGGTCAAGAATATTATAAAAATTTTGAAAAATAATTGAAATCTAGTAAAAAAATTTGTTATTTATTATAAAATAATTGAATTCTTGACAAGAATTTTAATAAAATTGATGAAAATAATTGAATTTCTACGAAGAATTTTATAGAAGTTTTTAAAAATAATTGAATTCTATAAGAAAATTATTATTAAAAAAAATAATTGAATTCTTGCGAAGAAATTTGTTATTTATTAAAACAATTGGATTCTTGACAAAAATTTTATTAAAATTTATTCAAATAATTGAATTTCTAAGAATAATTTTATCATTTTTCAAAATAATTGAAATTTTGACAATTTAAAAAAAAAATTTAAATGATTGAATTCCTAAAAATATTTTATTATTTATTAAACTAATTGAATTCATGTGGAGAATTTTATAAACATTTTTTTTTAAATAAATGCATTTTTGCTAAGAATTTTATTAAAACTTTTTGAAAATAATTGTACCATTGTAAAAAAATTTTATTATTAATGAAAATAATTGAATTATTATTGCTAAGAAATTTATAAAACATTTGTAAATAATTGAATTTCTGCGAAGAATTTTGTTACTTTTGAAGATAAAATTAAATTGTGGTCAAGAATATTATAAAAATTTTGAAAAATAATTGAAATCTAGTAAAAAAATTTGTTATTTATTATAAAATAATTGAATTCTTGACAAGAATTTTA
The DNA here is from genome assembly GCF_015476425.1 of Leptopilina heterotoma. Classification (NCBI taxonomy): domain Eukaryota; kingdom Metazoa; phylum Arthropoda; class Insecta; order Hymenoptera; family Figitidae; genus Leptopilina; species Leptopilina heterotoma. The sequence goes on from NW_025111142.1 coordinate 42,510, forward strand.
ATAAAATTGATGAAAATAATTGAATTTCTACGAAGAATTTTATAGAAGTTTTTAAAAATAATTGAATTCTATAAGAAAATTATTATTAAAAAAAATAATTGAATTCTTGCGAAGAAATTTGTTATTTATTAAAACAATTGGATTCTTGACAAAAATTTTATTAAAATTTATTCAAATAATTGAATTTCTAAGAATAATTTTATCATTTTTCAAAATAATTGAAATTTTGACAATTTAAAAAAAAAATTTAAATGATTGAATTCCTAAAAATATTTTATTATTTATTAAACTAATTGAATTCATGTGGAGAATTTTATAAACATTTTTTTTTAAATAAATGCATTTTTGCTAAGAATTTTATTAAAACTTTTTGAAAATAATTGTACCATTGTAAAAAAATTTTATTATTAATGAAAATAATTGAATTATTATTGCTAAGAAATTTATAAAACATTTGTAAATAATTGAATTTCTGCGAAGAATTTTTGTTATTTTTGAAGATAAAATTGAATTGTGGTAAAAAATATTATGGAAATTTTGAAAAATAATTGAAATCTAGTGAAGAAATTTGTTATTTATTATAAAATAATTGAATTCTTGACAAGAATTTTAATAAAATTTATAAAAATAACTGAATTTTGAAGAAGAATTTTATTATTTATAAAGATAATTTAAATGTTGACGAGAATTCAAAAAAATTTTTGAACATAATTAAATTTCTGCGAAGAATTTTATTACTTTTGAAAATAATTGAATTTCTGCAATAATTTGCAACTTCTCAAAAATTCAATTTTTTTAAGTGTAATTTTAACTAAAATTTTTATATAAATCCATTATTTTTAATAATTAAATAAAATTAACTAATAAATAAAATAATATAAATTAATTATCAAAATTAACTAATTTCAGAAGTATTTGAATTATTAAAATCTTTCTAAAATAATATTTTGCTATTTTTTATTATTTCATTGTTATTTTATTTTTATTGTATTATTTACTATTGTTTATTATTTTTATTGCTATTTTCACTCTCTTGCTATTTTTTTACTATTTCATTGTTATTTTATTTTATTGTTTAATATTTTTTATTATTTTTATTACTATTTTCACTCTCTTGCTATTTTTTTATTATTTTATTTTTATTTTAAATAGCAAAATATATTTTGATACTTTTTACTATTTTATTTTTATTTTATTAAAATAAAATAACAATGAAATAGGAAAAAAAAATAGCAAAAGAGTGAAAATAGTAAAAAAAAAATAATAAAAGATAGTAAAAAATTATAGAAAATAGTCTAAAAATAAAAAAAACTGAAAACGCTGTAAAATAATGAAATAAGTGTATAACAAGCGGAAAATTATAATTATCCAACCGTCTGTAATTTTCATAAACGCAAGAAAATTGCAGTTAAACGTAAAACACAATATTGGGCCTCAAGTGCTATTCAAAGAGTGTGAGAGCGAGGGAGGAGGGGGGGGGAGTGAGAAGAAGTCGAGTTTACCCCTACCATTGAAGCGCGACCAGTCTACTGACGTTTGGAGTGGGGGAAAATGGCGCGGGGCCCCTATTCACTCTTGAGGCCCATCTCCACTAATGCGGGGTCATCTTTCCGTGCTGTTAACGCAAACTAAGAGAGAGAGAGAGAGTTGCCAACAAAACACAATCGTCAGTCTTTCTTATTGTCAGTTAGAAGCAGACTGGTGTTTGCCTCAGACTTCGTATATAGTTCTCTTCGTTCTTTAGTTTCTCGCACTTGATTTCGCTCTCCCCCCCCCCCCCCCCCTTCCCACTCAACGGTCCCCTCTTTGACACACACACGTTCCTCCTCATTCTCTTTACTCTTCATCGTTGTAACCATAAGTTGAAATTAGTCGGCTCATAACGCGAGTAGAGTGTGTCGTACTTGCTTTGCATAACACGAGATATCGTCTACTTCATGTGCACGTGGCGAGAATGCGAGATTAAGTGATCACACACACACACACACACCAAATGGAATTATTATTTTCGAATAAGAAAAAAGAAAATGGAAAATATTCAAGTGGTGAAAAATACTCTGTGTATGTTTAGGTGTGAAAAAAGTGGTATTCAAGTGATTTGAATCAAGTGATTGTTTAACAAGTGCAATTTCTGTTTATTTCGAGTGAGACATTCTTTATTTCAAATTTGTTTTAATATTTCAAATTTCCCTTTGTTAAATCCTTTTAACTTTTTTTAATTCTTTTTAATTTCTGTTTCTTTAATTTCTATTTTCTAAATTTTTTTCCACTATTTTTCAATAAGCTTTTTTCAATTCCCATTGTTTTCATAATTTCGATTTTTTGTAACTATCAATTTACTGACCTTCTTAATTTTTCCTTTTTCTTTTTTAATTTTTCCTTTTTCCTATTTTCAATTTTTTTCTATTTTAATTTTTCATTTTCCTAATTTCAATTTTTTTCTATTTTAATTTTCCTAATATCTACTTTTTCGGTTAATTTCAAATCCTTTATTTTGGTATTTCTTATTTTTTTTAGTACCAATATTTTTTTTATTTAAATTGAAATTTCGTAAGCAAATGATCGCTAATGATGGAATTGATAAGGAAGATTATAACAGATAATCGACACAAGAGATGAATGACCGGCACGATGCAATGAGTGAGTTGCAATATTAATTATTACTCGGACCTTGTGTTTATTCTTATAACAGTGGCATATTTTCTTTTTTTTTCGAATATCATAGCTTTTTTTTAAATTAAAAAAATTTTAATACTAAATAACCCTTCTCGAACATTCGTTTATCACAACCTTAAGATTTTAATTTAAAACAAAAGAAACAAATTTAATATTTTAATTTAAAACTGAATAAATTAACAGAAAAAAAATTTTTTCTTTGCAATTGAAAATTATTAATGCACTAAAAAATTTTCTTATTTTAATCGAGAAAATAAGATTTCGTATTTAATTTTCTAAAAAAAAATTTAATATTTCCAAGAAGTAATTTTAATAATACAACAATAATAATAATTTTAATAATAATAACGATCAATGTTATTAAAATTTTAAAAAACTAACGCAAAATAACATAATTATATTAACTTAATTACAAAGAATAACTATTCTAGAAAATAACTTAAAAAATTCTAATTAAATTTAGTTTTTAGTTAATTTTTTTTAAATTTCGCGCGCAAATTCAAATGGTAGATAGACATATATCGGTTAAAATAAAAAAAACCGGGAAAACCCTTTCTGCTAAAGTTGAGGCGTTATTACTACTTTTTTTTGTTATTAAATGTTAACCAAAATTGATATACTTTAAATTTATTTCCTAATATTATTATTATTCGTATTATTATTATTGTCGCTATTACTATTATTATTGTTAGTGTTATTATTATTATTATTTTTAATATTTCTTATTTTGAAAAATCAAAAAAACAAAAATCACATGTTACTATTATTATTTTCTTTTTTTTGTTATTACAGAAATGAGAGTGATTTTTTCAAATAATATATTTTCAAAAAAAGGTGAATTTTTAAATTAATTAAGTAAAAATTATTGTATTAATAGAGCATGAAATTTATTTTAAAGATTTTTTCTGCTTTTTCTTTTAACTTTAGCTTTTTTATATCAAATTATTTTTTTCTCGTTAAACTTTTTCTCTGTTAATTATTATTTATATTTTTTAATTATTTTTTCGTAGTTTGTAACTTTTTTTTTTAAATTTTTAATCAAAATTTTTATTACAACGCTACTTTTGTTTTAGAATTTTATGAATTTGACTATATTCCAAGTAAATTTGAGAAGAAAATCAGTAAAATTAACTTTGGACTTGGAAGAATATCCTTTAGAAATTTTAAAATTTATTATTAAAAATTGTTATTTCCATAATCACTTTTACTATATTTTCAAAGACAATTTTTTTAAATAAAAATTAGAAAAATTTATTTCAAAAATAGTAAAATTTACTATAAAAATAAGAATATTTAATAGCTAATTGTAATATTAGAGGAAAGTTTTAATAATTTTTATAAAAAAATTGACATTGAAAATAGTAAATTTTTTATATTAAAAATCGTTATTTGCAGAGTAAATTTCACAATAGAAGTAATTTTATTAAAAAATAGTAAAATATTTTTTGAAATTAGTAAAATTTATTTTAAAATGAATACAATTTGTCAAAAATTCCAAATAATTTGGAGTTTTCTTAGAAGTAAAATGTTATTTTATATTTTTGTTACCTTTTATTAAAAAAAATTCTAAGTTTAAAGGCTGAGAATTAATATAAAAAGATTTTTAAGTTTCAAAATACTAAAATTTTTCGTTTGCGAAAAGTAAAATTTTTTTTCAACTATTAGTAAATAATTTGCTAACTTACAAAAAATCATAATTTTGACATGTTTTTCTTAAAAATAAGGGGAAAAGGGGAAAGAATTTATGATTTCAGTTGTTTTAGGGGATTTTTCGTTTTGTCAAAAATTTGTTATATTTTGGATGAAAATACAAAATTTTATTAATTTAAGGGGATACGAAAGGGAACTAGGTTAAAAAGGGGGACTATAACTACAGTTAGTGTGGTTTAAAAATCCCTATTATTATTATTATTATTATTATTATTATTATTATTATTATTATTATTGTTATTATTATTTTTTCTTTTATTATTCGTTTTTTATCTGTTTAAGAAAAAAGAAAAAAATTTACCACCAAACACAATAAAATTAATAAAATAAAAAGAAAATCACGCGTTTTCTTATAATTTGAAAATTACACGTTACGAATGTAATTAAAACTTATTAACACAACTTTGAAAGTTGTTTCCAAGTTATATATGAAAATCATGGGAGGTTATGTTGTGAATCATCCCACCCCTTCCTTTTCGACAACTTCATCTCCCTGTACACATACATAACTTTGCTCCAGGAAGATAGTTCCCAAACATATTATATATAAATATAAACTTAATAGTTAATATTTTTTTTTCTTTATTAATTTCCAAAAAAAAAAGAAAAAAAACATTTTACTTTAGTCACGTTTTATTCACTGGTTAAATACTTCCCTCCTCTCAAATAAAGAAAAAAGAAAGAAACCAATAATATTTACCAAACTGAAAAAATATCATGGGCGATATACACGGATGCCGCGCGCACTTTAAGAAAAATAAATATAATGACTTCTTCAGTTTTTTTGGGGGAATCTTGACTATGTAACTTGTGGGGATATATTATTTTATGTTTGCTTTTTTCCAAACTCCAAATGTTTGAGAATATATTTCTTATCGCGGACTTTGAATATAGATTGTGGATACAAATATTTTTTCAGATTTCTCTATATCTGCGTCTGTATAGGAATTATATAATTTTGCCGCCATTTCAATAATAATAATAATAATAATAATAATCTATATATACAATGCAGTGTATTTTGATGTACACTATATTTATTGATATCAAATTTTTCAAAAAATTATTTTTTTTTATTTTAAATTTAGATTCTTTTCCAAATATTACGATAAACAGTTTTTAAACATTATAAATGTTGTTATATTTATAAATTATACCTACAGAAAATTATTTTAAAAATTATTTAAAGAATTATTAAATAATGTTTAAACAATAAAGTTGTTTAAATAATTCTCTGTATTTAAATTATTTAAAGAATTATTAAATAATGTTTAAACAATATAGTTGTTTAAATAATTTTCTGTATTTAAATTATTTAAACAATATTATTAAATAATGCTTAAACAATATAGTTGTTTAAATAATTTTCTGTATATAATTATAAATAAATTTCTCTATTTTACACTTTTTTTTTAAATATCATAAAAAAGTAGATTTTTTTAATAGAGTTAATAAAAATTCTAAGAGAGAAAGAGAGAAAGCTCCTGGAACTTTACCGACGTCAATATCCTTATATCCGTACCCACATAAATATATGAAGTCTTTTCAAAAAAGGTAATCGTTCGTATTCACCCTCAATCGGTTAATTTCTACTATTGTATTTTACTTGAACCCCTTCTTCGAATCTAAAAATGAAATAATGCCATTATTTTGAGAATACTTTCGATGCGTTATTCATGTGATTTTTTTTCTCTTCTTTTCTCTTTTTCATAATCCAATTACGTAGAATAATAATAATAATAATAATAATAATAATAATAATAATAATCTCAATAGGTTTACAACAAAGAAATTTTCTTTCTTTAAATACGAAAAACTTATTTAAAAAATGGTTTTTTTTTTTTATTTTTTTTTATTTTTTACTTTATTTCTACTACTTATAATTATATTATTAACTTATAACATTATTATTTTAATAATATTATTATAATACTTATAATATTAGTATAATAATATTATAATACAAAATTTAATTAAAAAATTTAATTTTTTTTTATATTATTATAATACTTATAATATTAGTATAATAATATTATAATACTTATAATATTATTATTATTAAAGTTGTGACAGTATTTGTAGCGAAAAGCGAGGCGAAAAGTTAACTGCAAAGTAAGGCGGGGCTTAATTGAGAAAAAGTGGGGAGCGAAGGAGTGGGGGCAATGGGAACGAGAGAGAGAAACTTAAATGTCTCTCTCACACTCATTGACCCCACTCCTTCGCTCGCGCCACACTCCAGCGCTTAGATTCCGCTTTATTTTCCTGTAAAGCTTTTAAAAAATAGAAGAAAAATTTATTTTCATCAAATATTTGTGGCACTTTGTAGAATTTCTTACGAACAATGAAAGCGACATTAAAATAATAATATTAATAATAATAATTTTAATAATAATAATTTCTTATGAACAATAAAATCGACTAAACGTAATAACTATTTTTATGAAAAACGTTTGGAAAAACGTTACCCGCATATTACGTGCACATAAAAAATACGTTAAAACCAAGAGGAATGCAATATACTATTTCTATTGAAGTGCGCATACACACCGAAAACTATAAGTCGTTTTAATCGCTCAAGTCAGCTCAAGCTGAAGCCTAACATAAGGGAATGGTTACTAATACAATACATACATATATATTTAGAGACCTGAAAAGCAGGTGGTTTCTCCTCAAAGTCTTAAGCGAATGCAAGCTGCTGGAATTTTATAATACAATTCCAATGTGTGCTATAGGGAGTGCCAATACCGCTCGTGTGGTGGCATCGTGCCGTGACGATCTCAACAACATTCGATGTGTCTAGTCTGCCTGCGGGGCGAAAAAACGAGCAAAAATAAATAAATGACAAGAGAAAGGTTAGGGCACCACAAGAGTAGTCGTCGCATGAATGTGAACCGCAAACTATATAATAATTGCGATCAGCGACACTGTCGCGAATATTAGCCGCGAGGAATGAAAGACGAACGACAAAAAAAAATTCAATTTATCAAAAGAATTAATCCGTCAACATTTCTTTTTAATTTTTATAATTATAATTCGCCACCATTTTTTTATTATAATTTTTATAATTATAAATTATAAATAAATAATTTATAAATATAAATATAATTTATAATTATAAATATAATTATAATTATAAAATTATAATTATAATTTTTATCAAAAAATTTAATTTATTAAAAAAAATATTCCTATCATTAAAAAACGAATAGTATTTATACTGAAGAAAATTCCTAACCGCTATACTCGATAAAATAGAAATACTTTACCAAAAAAAAAAGAGAGGAAAAAAAGAAGAAAGGAAAAATTGAAAGTCATTTAAAAATTTGTTACCTGGCTTATTTCATAGCCATGCCTATAATAAAGGATTCGTGAAAATGAGAGGGAAACGAGTAAAGAGAGAAAAGAGGATATGAAGTGAGATAAAATGAAGAAACTAATAGTTATGCCACGTGCACCTTGCGTGCACATAAGTTCCCGACAGTGGAGTGTTTTTCTAAAGAGGCAGTTCAAGTTATGGTGCTCGCTCTTTCCTGTAAAACATTCTATATATCTATATATCATAATATAAAAAAAACAGGAATTGGTCATTACGCAATGATTACTGTTGCGGCAAATAATAATAGTATGTCCTTGAAATCAAAGTTACATGAAAAGATGAAATCTCTAATGTTCTCTCTTCCTAAACTATAATTTTTAAACTTGAAAAACTTATTTTATTTTCCGCTATTGTATATAATTATTGTTATCATTACCTACTGTTTTCTAATATTTTTATTATTATCAACGTATTTACTATTTTTATTATTTTACTATATTAATAACAACAATAATAACAATAATAATATAATTATAATAATATATATTTTTAATAATTATTATTAGCATTTTTTTTTTTTTTTTTCGTTAATATTGTTTCTATCTTTATTATTATATTTCTATGTTATAATTAATAATATTTTTACTATTATTCATTATTTTTGTAATTATTTGTATTACTCAAAATAATAAATCAGTTTTATTAGTAATTTATTTATCTCAAATTCCTCTCTTTAAAACTTTTTAATCATTTAAATATATTTGAAATTCGCGCCAAATTATAATTAGTTCCAAACTTGCCGCCAGGCGCTAATAACAGTTTTTCAGGTGATTTCCCGAAATTTATCATATTACTAATAAAGCTAGGGCTGAAGAAAGGTACCAAAGAAGTAAATTATTTTAAGGTTATGTTGCGAAGCAACATTTTTGATACGTTTTTTGTCTCAATTTGATGTCCTTAGAAAAGTTGTGACAACAATATTTTTTTGCGAACTTTTTTTTAATATTATTATTATTATTATTATTATTATTATTATTTTGTAATAAGAAAAGCAAAAAGACGGTTGTCTTTATACTTTTCTTATTACAAAATAATAATATCGAAAAAAAGATCACAAAAAAGAGATGCACACAATTATACATATCCAGTCGTTGGTAATTATTGCCACACGATTCCGATCGTTATTATATTCTAGAAATTACTTTTTACTCGTGTGCGTATATATATCATAGCGAGACATCGGAAATGCCTTTAAGCATATATTCAAGTATCAAATTAAAAAAAAAAAAAAAAAAAAAAAAAAAATTTCTCGATAAATTAATATTTATACATAGAAATTGATAATTAACAATGATAGTGTCAATTGCAAGTTGGCATTCATTGATCATCTTGGAAATGATATAGTGATACGCGTAATGCAATACAGTAACAGTATAATAATAATATATATAATGGCCATGGGAAAAGCGTCGTGTCACTAACTTATAGTTCAACTGGCTTAATTATTTCTTGCCCCCGTTCAACAATTGCTGCTTTGTTCCATTATATTATAACTATATATATATATATATATATCCACAACTTGGAGTTAATTTTAATTTTTAAAAATAAAATTTTTTTTTTTAATTTTTTTTTTTTTTTTTACTTGTTAATTTTTAACCCCTTATATATATAATCAAAAAAGAATTTTAAAATATATACTTTTTATATGTGTAAATATTTATAGAAAATTATTTTATACAAGTATCATTGTATATTAATGTTTCTATAAATATTTACCCGTGTGGAAAAATATTGTGGCAGTCTAGAGTCCAATGATTTCCCGATTAGCAATCATCAAGTCCGTCTAATTCTAGACGGTCCATCAAGTCCCGAATCAGTGACTTAACAGATTGGCTTATTAGAAAAAATCTAAGTCAAATATGTCCGTCTAGTACGGTGTTATTAAGACCGTCTAGATTTGGTCTAGGATGTTATATGCGCATGCGTCGATGAATGCCCAGCTGTTAAGTAACATGGCGCCTAATGGCGTCGCGTCGTTTGGCGTCGTTAGATCAGTCAGTGTGTGATGCATTTTGTTTGTGAATTATAGTATTTGTTGTGGTTTCTGTTTTACGTGAATAATAATGTGCTATGTTGTTGTTGTTTTCTGTATAATTTAATTTTAAATGTGCACTGAAAAAAATAGATTTTGATGTGTATCTATGTGTTTTGATTAGTCGGCTGAAGCTAGCAGTCGTACTCAGCATCAATGTTTAGGCGTCATCTACCAATATGCCTCTCCTTCAAATTTTGTAATACTTAATGATTTAAAAAACCATCGAGTATTGTTATTTGAGAATCAATATCCACTAAATAGCAAATTTAGTAAGTTTTTATTTATTAATTTCATTAATTAGTGGTTGACGCCTAAAGATTGGTGCTGAGTACGACTGATAGTTTCATCCGGCTGTTTTGATTTGCAGTAAATTTTATTTTCCAAAAAGACTACTATCTCCAATGCCAAAGATTGGGAGGGACACAAAGCCTTACGCTTAAAGAAAGTTGAAGTGAAAAATACAGAAAGTTAAAATATTTTTTAATACTTTTTATATAAAAAAAAGTCATTAAAATTATTTCAAATATAATTAAGTTTTATTATTCTAAGAATAGTTGTCATAACATATAATGAGAAATTTTGAATAGACGTAGATTAGAATTTACTAGCACTGCTGATCAGACCAGAAACGCTGGTCTATTCTAGACGATAGCGTGGAAGTTTCGTTTCAATTCTGAACAGCCGCTCGACAAGACCGTCTGACCTGGGTCTAGAAAGACGTTAGACAGTCTATTAAGCGCTTGGTCAGCGCCCTAAAATTTTTCCACACGGGTATAAAAAAAAATATTTTATATATTATATATTTATGTAAATATTTTATTATTAAAAATTAACTTTTTTTATAAATTTTTTATATAAATAATTACATTTACATAAATATTTTTAAAAAATTACTATTTTATATAAATATTTACTGGGTACGTACATCAATTACGTATAAGACATTGAAAATTTTAACCCCCTCCCCCGAAATAAAGAAAATAAAAAAAGGTTATTAATCATATTTCTATTATGAGATTATAATATATTCGCGCAGGGAAATAAAAGAATAAGAAAAGAAATGAATTTTTGTGAACGATGGAACGACATTGCAGATTTCAAATTCCTGTATAACGACTGTTTTACGAGCGTCTCAGGAATTTTTTTTTTTTTTTTTTTTTTAATTTTATAGGTACGTTTGAATATATCTTGATAGTATAGTTGTAAAATTGTGTATATGTATATGCGTATATATGTATATATTCATTTATGCAAATATGGTACACTAATTCACGCTAGAATTATTTTAACCACTATCATTATGATGCATATAAAGATCGACCGCTCTCGTCAACCGGTTTTGATCCAACTTTATTTTCGACCTCTCGCGCATATTTTGGGAAACGTCCGACATGCCGACTCGACAGAAAGTTATGCGGAAGTTTCTCTATACACTATCATTTTCAAAACAAAACAACATAAATTCAAATTATAAAGTCGTTTTTTTCTTTTTTATTCTTTTTTCTTTTCCACACTCTAATCAGATAATTGTATACGAATATCACTTTTATATGATTACAACTAAATAATCACTTTATTATACAATTATCTAATTATGAATTATAAATTATTAATTATTCATTTAAAAAAAAAAATTTTTTTTTTTTTGCGAAAATGCGAAAATAAAAATAATGCTTTAAAAGTTTCAAACACATAACCTTAAAAATATTTTTTTGAGGTTATGTGATTGAATTTATAAATTTTTTATTTTTAATAGATAAGTCCTTATGGAAAAAAAAAAAAAAATTAATATTAAAAAAGTTACTATTAACAAAGTTTATATTAAAAAGTTAATATATTAAAAATACTATTAAAAAAACAACAGATACATTTTAAAATTATTGGCATAGGTAATGTCAAAATATTTCACTTTAGAATTGTCACGTAGAATTTATTTTCAAATCATATAGACTCGCACATTAACCTAAAAATAAGATTCACATCTTCACGATCAATTTATTTTTGGCCTACTTAGTCAGAAAACATTATGCATACAAACATACATGTCTTCTATTTTATAAAATATTATAATGGAGAAGACAAATAAAAAATTTTTCGAAATATTTTCTCTACTCGCTGTCACTTTCTCTATTGTAATTAATATTCAAAATAATTCATTCAGAAAAAAATACAAAGAATAATTTTCAGATAAAACTGTCTTTACTCAATAAATAACAAAATTTTCTTTTTTATATTTGATGTTCGTATTTTTTAATCAACATTTTATTGTTCAATGAATATTATTATAAATGTATCGATATTTTAATCATTTTCTAGAAAAAAGGCGATTTGTTAAAATTATTTTTTTAAATTAAGTCCGATTTTTTTTTTTTTTTTTTTTTTTTTTTTTTTTAATCCGATTTTTTTATTTAAATCAATTTTTGTCTAGAGCTTGGTTTTTTAATATAATAAACAATAAAACGATTTTTATCTAGAGCTTGGTTTTTTAATATAATAAATAATAATAATAAAAAATTTTTTTTTTTAAATAATAAAAGTGGAAAATTTAAGTCATGATTTAAATCAAATTGGTTTAAAACATAACAGCCCTGTTGAAAATAGTAAAAGTTACTTTATTCGTTCTTCCCCTGTACAATTTTTCTAATTAGTATTTTTTAAAATTCCTCAAATTGCATTTTTAATTCCCCCTTTTTGTTTCAATGTTCCTTTGAAAAAAAAAAAAAAAAAATTTGAAAATGTTTAAAAAATGACCATTTCCTGTCCCCATTGTTCACCATTAGAAGAGAGAGAGAGAAGGAGAGAGAAATTCCCACTGTTTTTCACCTGCTGAAGTGCGGAGTCACAAATGCGTTGGAGGATTTATGTAATTTGCATACACTATGTATGTATATATATATATATATATATGACTTGAATAACTTTCTACATAATATATTCAACGATGATGGAAGAACATGAAAAGGGATGCGGGGAAAGAGTGCGAGGTATAAGTGAGAGTTGAGTTAGCAGAGGGAAAATATAATATAATATGGTAGCTGCAGAGAAGGATGGTTGAGGAATTGAGGTTGTGAGGGTTCTAGTAAGCGACGCGACGCCCTCCATCATGAAGCTTTAATTAAAATTACGTACGTTTGCACATATAACACGAGTCTCTTTATTTAGTATTTTTTATGAGCTTTTCATTACGCGCGAATGTATTTCCGCACTGGGACCATCTTGAAAAATCTGCGGCCACTACTTACCATCTACTTTAACCCTTCAACTCTCCATTCGAGTATTTTACCATTTCTCATACACTTACTGATACTTTTATTATAAATCTATTTTCATTTATTAATTTCAAAAAAATTGTCCAATTTTTCTTTTTTTTTTAATTTTAAATACTGTTTTCAATTTCTAACTAAAAATAAATAATTAAAGAAAACATTGAAATAAATAAGCAGATTTAAAAAAAAAATTATTTTGTTGTATTTTTACAAATTACGCCTTAACGCCAAGAAACATTTTTCAAATGAATCATAAACTATTCTACTTGCATTTTACAACAAAAGAATGAAACTGAGTCATGATTGTTAAACAATTATTTTAATACCGTTACGAAAAGCAATTTGTTTGGTCCACTTATAAATAATAATAATTATTATTACCACCTTTTTTTTATTATTTATTTTATTAATAAATGTTCAGAAGTGCAATAATATTTATATTATTCATTTCTTGTTTCTGAATCACAATACTCAGAAGTCATGATACTAAAAAATTGTAGTAAAATTTTTATTTTTATTTCTTTTGTATTTAACGTCTATTTACTATTATATTAATATTATTATTTAAATTTTTATGACACTTATTACAAAAGAATTGTAAATAACGGTTTTGACGAAAAGCAAATATTTAATTACGTAAAATATTATTATTACCATTTTTTTTTTTTTTTTTTTTTTTTAGTCGAAAGTGAAAAATCTAGATACCTGGAATTATTATTAATATTATTTAATAATAATTTTGTTAACGTCTCATGATATTATTTCGCAAACAAAAACATTTCGCCGAACTAATTATAAAGTTAAAATACCAACAAAAATAATAATAAAGAAATGCACCAACAATGTGAGTAAATTAAAAACAAAAGAATAAATAAATAAGTGAAATGTATAATATAAAATAGCTTGAGACTGACACAAGAGGTAAACATATTTTTCACAATATGTGACATAATAAAATAAAAAAGGAGAGCTGCTCACTTTTCTTTTACTTTATATACAGAAGTGTCTTTTTCTGTAGCTCTGCTACACAGTTTTTTAATTAAAAGCAGCGTGTACACTAATTAATTACAGTGGCATGTGTATATATATGTATGTCTCCTGGGATTTAATTTAAAAAAAAGAAAAATCTGAATCAGTATTCAATTTAAAAAGGAATTGCACAACGGACACAAGAAAAAAAAAGAATGTAAAGAAAAGAAAAAAGGAACAAATATAATTTTCATCTGCTGGTGAAAATCAACAGAGCGAAATGCCGAAGAACGTCTGGCTGACTTTCTTTTCATTTAACAACACACAGTCGTATAGTATATATATATACGACCACTTTTGTAAAGAAAGAGAGAGAAAGATGATGTCCGAGAGAGGTACGTCGTAGTCGCGAGGATTTAGCTTGATAATTCCATAAAACCGCCAAGCTCATGACGAAGGTTATCTTGTCGTTACTGTATCACGTCAAGCGTTAAATCCCAAAGAAAATAAAATAAAAAAAAGGAACAAAAACTGAGGTGATAAAAAAATTTTTAGTCGCGAGAGAGAAAGACTTGTAATGACAAAATCACATAATTATTTTTTTACTTTGTACACTTCTCTAGTTCAGAATTTGATTTTTATTTCTAGATTTGCAATTTTCTAATTGAGATTCATTTTTATTATTATTTTATTCATTATTTATTACTATTTACTATAATATTATTATTATATAATAAATGATAATATTATTCTTTAAATTTGAATTTATTTATTAACAGCAGTTCTTGGTTTCGGTGCGCTTCAAAAACACTTTACACATTTTTTTTCCTCAACCCTTTGGTTAAAAAAATTGCAAAATTTAAAAAAATAGAAATTTTTAAAATTCAACATTTTTTCTTCTTTTTATGTCATTTAGCTTCATTATTTTGGGGCTCTTCAAAAATACTTTACTTATTCAATAGTCTCGACTCTTTGGTAAAAAATTCAAAATTGTTAAAAATTATCAATAATTCGAAAAACCGAATTTCTTAAAATTCATCATTTTTTCTTCGTTTTTATGTCAGTAGCTTCATTATTTTTGAGCTCTTCAAAAATACTTTACTTATTTAATAGTCTCGACTCTTTGGTAAAAAATTCAAAATTATTAGAAACTATCAGAATTTCAAAAAACAGAATTTCTTAAAATTCAACATTTTTTCTTCTTTTTTATGTCATTTAGCTTCATTATTTTTGTGCTCCTGGAAAATACTTTACTTATTTAAAAATCTCCACCCTTTGGTAAAAAATCTAAAATTTTCAAAAATATTCAAAAATTCGAAAAACCGAATTTCTTAAAATTCAACATTTTTTCTTCTTTTTTATGTCATTTAGCTTCATTATTTTTGTGCTCTTTAAAAATACTTTACTTATTTAATAGTCTCGACTCTTTGGTAAAAAATTCAAAATTGTTAAAAATTATCAAAAATTCGAAAAACCGAATTTCTTAAAATTCATTATTTTTTCTTCGTTTTTATGTTTTATTTTTGGGCTCTTCAAAAACACTTTACTTTTTTTTTGTCTCAACCATTTTGTTAAAAAAAAATACAACGAAAAATCGAAATTTTAAAAATTCATCATTCTTCTCTTTTATGGCATTTAGCTTCATTATTATTTGGCTCTTTAAAAAATTTTAGCTTGATAAATATTTTTTGGATTATTATATATAATATTTTGTAAATTTCTTAATATATTTAGAAAAAAACATGGACATTTACAATTATTAAAAAAAAATTTATTTTTCCTATTTTAATAATTGAATTCTCAAAGAATTTTTAGAAAATTGTTGATTTAGAGATGAAGTTTACTAAAAAATTATATATAGAAAATTACAATTACATAAAATATTATAAAATATGCTAAATTATATTTTTTTCTTGTAAAAGTATTATTTGAGTTGAATATTCTGAAACTTTTATTTATCCTCATTTTTGTATTGTTTATATAATTTTTTAAGTTATGTTATTTTTTTACTTAATTTACAGTTGATAAAAATAATAAACATCTACTTCAGATTTACTAAAAATTATACTAATATTACTATAATATCAGTAAAAATAGTAACAAAAAACTGTTAGAATAAAAATAGTACTAACAAAAAATTGTAGTAAAAGAAAAATAATAGTAACGAAAAAATACTATTAAAAGAAGTTCTAGTAATAAAAAATAATACTAAAAAATAGAAATACAATTAAAAAAAATATTAGTAATAATAAAAATACGAGTAGTATTAGTACAAATTTGTAATTAATTGAACGTCACTTTTATTATTATTATTATTATTTATTGAAGAGAATATAAAAAAAAAGTTGATTGAAATTTTCAAGGGCATTGAAAGAATAGTGTATATATAGACACGCATGGAAAAGATATGATTTTATATTGATGCCGCTTGATGATTAAAGGACGTATCTCTCAAAATTCTGATTGCCATTCTGTTACATGGTTGTAAACTCGCAGAGAGCCGAATAGTAACGACTTGGTATTGAATATGCAACATATCTACGATGCCCCTTCGTATGCATGACGTATCCATTATTGATATCCGGTATACTGGATAGCTGGTACCATTCAAACACACACACATGTATCAATGCCTGTGTGTATGTGCAATGCAATCCTTTTAGTGGACAAGGTAACCTTGTACCAAAATTATGCGCCACTCTAATCGTTATCTGCGGTTATAACAGCGACAAAGCCATTGTTTCCTGGTTAAAATTCATTTCCGTAATATATATCCTCGTATATATAATTTATCATTATATTATTTGCTACGTGTAGAATTTTAATTGTCAGTGAAAAAACAAATGGTATCACATTATTTTTTACTATTTTCTATATTAACACTGTCGATTAATATTAATTATTAGGTATTTCTATTTTTATAAAATAGCATTTCGCCGCAGTCGTCGTTGAGTTAAAAAAAATTCAAAAGACGAACATAACCTCAAAATTAAATATTAAATCGCAGGTTAAAAGGCGAAATGCTTTTTAAAAATTCTCTTCGTTTTTTTCCTAAAAAAAATCTACCAAATTTCTACCCTCTAGGTCAAAATGACTAATTTTTGAAGGGGACGATTATTATTATAGTTCATAATAATAGTAATTACGAAAATTGAAAGTGAAAATAACTGATTTTGTAATTTCTGTGGTTTTTACATTCTCATATTAAAAAAAAAGAGAAGGTCTCGCTTTGATTGATTTTCTAAAGGAAAAAAAATCTGTTTTTTTTTGTTGCAGGATTATTGAAGGGCTCCGTGTCGGCGGAACGACCACGAACATTGAGACGATTGCGGAACGTCTATGCGCCGTTGGCTTGCGGAATGGGAACTGGTGCCGACAGTGGTAGCGAGCGCCTCGACGACGGCGAGATCCCATTCCGGTTGACTGATCGCGATCGTGAGAGAGACGATAAGTCACTCAGTATTATGAGCCCTTTTGACGAGCAAGAAGAGTGGGCTAAAATTTCCGAAATTATGGCTTCGTTCGGCACTGGCCTCGTTCGTGAATCTGTATTCGTTAGCGAACTGGAAAAGGAGTTTCAAACAAGATTGGGTCAGTCCTATAGATTTAAGCATTCACCCTATAAATATATATCTAATGAATATCGAATTACCATCTTGTTTTACTTATCAAATACTATATTTACTTATAGCCCCTAAAAAAAGTCACTTAACTTTATTAACATCTTTTCCAATTTTTTTTACACTTTTTTTCTTTCTTTAATTTAAAAGGGAGCTTAAAAGTATCAAACTGCAACGAATTGATGCCAAAAATGTGGATCAAAATAATCCATTTTGGTGTTATTTTTTACTATGAATGGAATTTTACTTTAATAACTAATTAAGTAGCTTACTAGTATTCTAATTAACTTATTAACTTACTAACTTACTACCTAACATAATAACTAACTTACTAACATAACCTACCAACTTTCTAGCTAACTTAAAAACTTAATTATTAATTAACTTACTAACTAACTTATTAACTTAATAACTTATTAACTAATTAACTTACTAACTAACTTACTAATTTACTAACTACCTTACTAAGTAACTTACTTACTAATTAATTTACTAATCAACTAGCTAACTAACATGCAAACTTAATTACTAATTAACTTACTAATATACTTAACTTAGCTACTGATTAACTTACTAACTTATTAAATTACTAACTTAGTAAAGTAATAAGTAACTAAGTTAGTAAGTTAGTTTGGAACTAAGTTAACTAGTTAGTTAGTAACAAAATTAACTAGTTAGTTAATAACAAAATTAAGTAAGTTAGTAAGTAATTAGTCAATTAGTAACTAAGTTAAGTAAGTGATTAGTCAATTGGTAACTTAGCTATTAAGTTAATTAGTTAGTAAGTTAGTTAATAAGTTAATTAATAAGTTAGTAACTAAGTAAAGTTAGTAAGTTAATTAATAATTAGGTTTTTAAGTTAGTTAGAAAGTTAATCAGTTAAGTTAGTAAGTTAGTTAATAAGTTAAATTAGTTAGTAAGTTAGTTAATAAGTTAATTACTAACTAAGTTTGTAAGTTAGTTAGTAAGTTAATTAGTAAGGTAGTTAGTAACTAAGTGAAGTAAGTTAGTTAGTAAGTTAGTAAGTTAGTAAGTTAGTTAGTAAGTTAGTAAGTTAGTCAGAAAGTTAGTTAGTAAGATAGTAAGTTAGTTAGTAAGTTAGTTAGTTAGTAAGTTAATTAGTAACTAAGTTAGTTAGTATCTAAGTTAATTAGTTAGTTTGTTAGTTGTTAGTAATACTTGCTGGATAACTTAACCAAAATTCCATTCAGCCACAGAAAATTGTAGGGTATTGTTTTATTAACACCAAAATGGATTAAAATAATCCGCAAAGCTTTTATTCATCAAGAATTAAAATAATCCATCGAAAGTCAATTTTAGGACTTGAAATAGTACTTTCAATTTAATTAAAGAAGTAAACATTTTTCTCTTGTTTCAGGCTTGACTTCCGAGAGCACTAATAGTCCAGTTGTTTCGACTACCGTCGGTCAGTGGCTGTCCAATTTGGGTCTTGCTGATTATGAATCACTCTTTGTGAATTACGGATTCGATGATCTGGAATTTATTGTGAGTTTCTAAAGTGACGTTAAACTTTTAAATTTATAAGCGCAAAATATAAAAATGTGATCGTATGAAAAAAATTATTTTGAATTTTTAATTACTGACATTAAATTCATAATCTCTGATTTCAAAAATGGTTTTTAAGCCGATTAGAACGATTTTAAATTTATTTCGACCGCCATCTTGGATTCCCCATTTTGGATTTTTAAGATTTTTTATCAGATTTGTAACAAAAATCTGCAAAATATGACTTTTTTAATTTTCAATATTAGACTGGTTTCCAAAGTTGGTTAACACGACAGGTTTTTCAAAAAGTGAGGGTAAAAAGCCAGAAAGACAAAAAATAAAGGATTTTGAAAAAAGTTGGGGTAAAGACTAAAAAAATTTTTTTTCGTTATTTTTTATATTGAAGTTTTTTTTAATGTATGTTTGTTCTCTAAATATGTTTCTGGGTTCTAAAACTAGCGAATACGACAGGATTTTGAAAAAAGTGGGGGTAAAGACTCAACAAAAATTTTTTTTCGTTATTTTTGACATTGTAGTCCTTTTCGATATACTTTTGTTCTCTGAATACGTTTCCAGGTTCAAAAATTGGCTAAAATGGCCAGATTTTGAAAAATTTGGGGGTACAGATTCTAAAAATTTTATTTTGAGAGTTTTTGTATATTTTTTCTCTTTAACTTGACCCTGTTAGAGACTTCCATTAGGTATTCAAATAAAGTCTGGAAATTAAATATAATCTTATATACGCAAGACCAAAAAACGTAGGATTTTGAAAAAAGTGTGGGTAAAGACCCACAAAAGGTTTCTTTTCGTTATTTTTGACATTGTACTCCTTTTCAATACATTATTGTTCTCTGAATACGTTTCCGGGTTCAAAAATTGGCTAACACGAAAGGATTTTGAAAAAAGTGGGGGTAGACACCCAAAAAATTTTTTTTCCCCTTATTTTCGATATGGGAGTCCTTTTTAATGTATTTTTACCCTCTGAATACGAACCCAGGTTCCAAATTTGCTTATCACGTCAGGATTTCGAGAAAAGTGGGTGTACAGTACTAACTAATGTATTTTTGCAAGGTTTCCCACTACTTTTTCAATTTCTTCGTCCTCCATTTTGATTTTTTGAAATACTGTTTAATCCTTTTTCTTTGTTTCGCACTATTTTTGCAGAATGGAGTTTTGGACGAATCCGATTTACGTGACATGGGAATAACGAGTGATCAGGAACGGGCAGCGATATTAAATTCAGTGGGCCTGTTGCAGAATCGCGTTGAGAAACGTGTTACGCTTTACGGTCAATCGGTTGACGATTGGCTGAAGGGTATTCATCTTGAGAGTTATGCCGATACATTTAAGAAACATCTCTATACAGACATGGATCGTGTTCAACGGGTTTGGGAGGTGGAATTAGCCGCGGTATTAGAGATACAAAAACCCGCACACAGGAAAAGGATTCTCGCTTCGGTGAGCGGACCAAGTACAAGGATGCAAATGCGAAATGGAAACGGTGCCAATCTCGAGGACCTCAACAAGGATCTAAATACTTTGGTGAGAGAATTTATAAAAAGCTATAACAATATAATCTTCATCGCCGGTTGTAATTTAAACTAACGGTGATTTTTAAAGAGAAAAATAAACGTATAATTTAAAAAACAAATTTAAAACTTTATTCCAAGTTGTTTTTTGATTCTTATATAAGTGTAAAAATGGTTTTTTCCACTGGTATGAAAAATATGCTTTTTCTCACTAAGTGTTAAAATTGTTATTTTTGACACTGTTTTTAAAAACGTATTTTTCTTCCTACTTAGAAGTGTGTTTAACATTAAATAATGTTAAAACATAATTTTTCAAACTATTGTTCGCTGAATGTAAAAGTCATTTTTAAATTGTCGTATAATGAGAGCGTTTGTTTAAAAAAAAAAAAAAAAAAAAAATGGCTATTGTAAAACAATAATGCTATACAACAACAAAATGTGAAACAATTACCGGAGAGTAGAAATAAATTACCTAGGGAAATTGTTTTTGTCGCGTGTTGGAAGAGATGAAATCTGGATGGCAATTACTATCAGCATCGTAATTTCAGAGCAAATCAATTGTTTCGAAAAGTATAGCATTTGAAGGGGATTTGTAAGTAGTGGTGATGGTGGGAGGAGAGGGGGGGGGCGTAAAGTCGAAGGGTGATTCTGTTAGTTGTTGCCTGACAAGAGGTGTTTCACCGACAACAATACAGTTTCGAGGGCGGTAGAAGTGAAACTCACACGTCGTTCCTACCCCCTTATATTTCTCTCTCTCTCTCACTCTCCAGCTTTCTCTTGATGCCAGCCAATCGTTTCAAATGTTACCCATTTGATCGCGCACTCAGTACGTTATAATGTAAATATCTCGGCTAATTGGAGTTCCCGTCATTGTCCAAATGCAACACTTCACGGGGCTTTTCACTCTTTTCACAAACGCCATTCGTGCGGTAAATGATAATTTCTTCTTTTTTTTATTTTGTCACTCGTATCACTTTCCAGGCAAGCACATTTACGAGACGTGTAATTGGGACGTTCAACTGGCTTAATTACTGCTTATTATTAGCACAAAATCGTTCCCTTATAAATATGACAGAGACATACAGAGAGTGCGAGAAAATAATAACGCATTGATAATTCAATATTCATTTCATCTTTGCAATTATAAATTTAGTTACTTTTGTTAAAAAAATGTTTCATTACCCACAAGATCGGTTTTATTAATTGTAACTGTAATTAAAATAAAAAATTAAGTATATAACCGCCATATTGAATCCGCCATTTTGAATTTTTGATAATCAACGCCAGATTCAGAATAAGTAACCCTAAAAACTTTTTAATAGAAAGTTTGATGATTTTTCTTACAAGTATTGAAAACATTGTTTTTCTCACCACTGTTAAAAATAAGAATAATACTGATAGAAAATTTGTTGAATTAATATTGTCATTTTCTTTTTGTTACAGAAAACGAATATTCAGCAATTGAAGGAGGAAATTAGGGAAAAATTACCGGAGACTCCGCAGAATGAGGGAAATGTGACTATTAGTGGCGGAACGTCAACAACAACAGCAGCAACGGTGACGACGGGAACAGGAACATTGAGGCATAGGAAAAATAGACCAGCACCTCAACCACCACAAAGGCCAAGTTCGCATAACGGCGCTGTCTCAGCGCCCGAGCAACTTGAGATTCGAGCGCCATCTGAACTTTTATTCGGCGTTCCGTCAACACTCAAAACACAATGGAGGCATCATCCAAGGGATTTAGTCACTGGCTGTGTTACATACATCGCCAACGTGAGAATCTTTTTTAATTATAAATAATTATTTATGTAATTATTTATATTATTATTTATTTAATTATTAATTATAAACAATTATAATAAATAAATATTAAGAAATAATTTTCCATTCAAAGGACTTTTGTTTTCAATTATAAGGTGAACTATTTAAATTATAAATTAGCCCCTTAAGTATGCCGATGGCAAAGATTTTAACCATCGATTCTTTACCATGACACTGAAGGGAATAATAATAATAATTTAATTAGTTATTAATTAATAAGTTAATTATTATTATTATTATTTTACTGTCAATATAAGAATATAAAATTAGTAATACAATTTTAAATTTTATTTTTACGAATAGATTGTGTCACTTTTTAACTGTTAGTACACCGACGCCATCGCTAGGAGGCGCATGTCAATAGTACTAACTTTTAAAGTGAGAGGCAGTACTCGTTATTCTACTTTAATTTAATCAAAATAGAAATTATTAAAATCATTACTTCATTATAAATATTTTGCAACAAATAAATTAAACGTTAATAAACAATATTAGTAATTCTTTACAATAATAATAAAAATAATAATAATAATTAACTTTCAATTTTTATGAACACATTCAATTTTTACTTTTAACTAAATGCCAGTTACTTGTAACTAATTAAAAAATTTTAAAAATTTGTTTTTAATGTTAGAAACAATTTTCTGATTGATTGTTAACAGTATTTGGGCTCGACTATGGTTAAGGAATTGAGGGGGACGGAATCGACAAAGAAATCGATACAAAAATTAAAAAAGACCTGTCGCGATCCTCGTGTAACTCCGGACATCACTTTGGCAATTACATATCGTGGTGTTCGATTTCTCAACACCTTAACGAATGTAAGCAAAACAAAAAGTGGATACTTTATTCAAGAAAATTTGAAACATTCTTTATAGTAAATTAAAAATTTTTCCCAAGAAACAAATTTTGGTAAAAATTTTAAAAAATTTAAAAAATTAAAATAAAAATAATTAAAAGACCAGTGCAAAATTAAAATAGAAATTATAAAAATATTTTACATTTGATATTAGTAATTAATATTTTTACTTATGATACAAAACTTTTTATAAAAAACATCAAATTTTATTTTTAATTCACTACAAATTCGACAATTCATGATAAATTTAACATTTTACTAACACCAGATTTAAAAAAAAATAATCAAATTGTATTTTCGCATTAAATAGTAAGTAAATAATTATTTATCAAATGGAATAAAAAGAATTTTTTTCTCTCTCTTTTCAAATAGGAACCAATTTGTGAACACGAAATTCGCAATATTCACTGCGCATGCCAGGACGCGGATGATCTCACGCATTTTGCATACATTACCAAAGACCACGCGAGCCGTACCCATTTTTGTCACGTATTCTGTGTGCCAACAATGGTAAGTATTATAAAAACTAAAAATTAAATTAAAAAAAAATAATTACAACCAATTTAGTGGCGTCATTTAAACAACAAATTAATTTCAAATAAATATAAAATATATAAAAAATAATCCCATTATTAAAAAAATACTTATTTTCTACTCTATGTCGGTTAAAATTAAAGAAAAAAAATCATTCTCAAAATTAGTTAATTTATTTCCATTAATTTTATTCCTTGATCTAATTTCGAAATAATCTAACAGTGAAACCCGGAGTCGATAATGTAATTTCCTAAATTACCGACGGTTGGCAAATTTGGAACCTCTATTATCGACTGATAATTAGACAGATATCATTTTTATCGATTAAATGGTAAAATAGAAATGGACAATATTGATATATTTGTTATCGTTATTCATAACATTTTGATAACGTAAAAAAAATCGTTTATTTAACGTTTGCTTAACTCCATTGCAAAAAAAAGTGGAAAATTAGATCTGATTTCAACTATTAAAATAGAATTTAATGACGATTTAATATCCAAAAGAGGCTCTAAATTAATACTTATCATTTTGTAGTGTAGACAATTAAAACAACAAATAATTAAAGTACGTTTTTTTTATTCAAAAGGCCCCAGAAACGATTTTAATATTGTTTAACCATAAACAATATTCAGAATAATAAAGTTACCTAATTTACCGACTGTTGGTAAAGAAGACACCTTTATTTCCGATCCGTGATAAAATTTGAAAACCTTAAAAATATACTTATTTAATACTTAAAGATCTAAGGGAAGTTAATTTATTATATTATAGAAAATTATTATTTTACATTTATTGTATTGTTTATTATTTTATTATATTCTAAAGGAAGGATCTGTATTACCAACTGGTGGTAAAACAAGACCAGACATTACCGACCGTCGGTAAAGAAGGATTTTACATTACCGCTCATTGAGAAAAAGAGGTTTCTACATTGTCTACGCATGATAAAGTAAAATCCTATCCTATCTACAAAGATAAAGTAGAACTCTAAATTGCCAACTGCGATAAATCCACCACTAATTAATCTTAATAAAGAAAGTTATGTAATTTTTGTTTCAGGATCAAGCGACTGAAGTGATTTTAACACTTGGCCAAGCATTTGAAGTGGCCTATCAAATAGCCCTACGCGAAAAATTGGGCAATCATGCACCCCGTTCACAATCGGCCAATCAACTAATGAATATCACTATCACCAATAATTCAACAAATAATACAACAAATTTATCAACTCATAACGCGATTAATAATGAGTTGGAGACAAATTCAAATCATAACGTGATTAATTACAATAATTCGACAAATAATAGTAGTTCGACGATTAATAATAGTCTTAAACCAAAGCCACGATCAAAATCGATAACAAATCCAATTTTGGTCACATCATTAATACCCGTATCATCGTCAAATTTAAATTCAACAACAACAACAACAACAGGAACAGCAATAACAACAACAATAAATAGTAATAATCATCGCGAGCGTAGTCCAAATTCAAATTCTACCTCGAGTACAACATCGTCTTCAAAAACGAATTCAAATGCAACGAAACTTCTCGCGTCCCACGGTCGTTCGCATTCAGTCAACGATATTAAAATAAATGGCAATCAATTGAAATTAGCGCCAATGCCTGTTGATGATATTGGAATTGGCGTTAAGGACATGAAACCCGGCTCTAGAGCACCAATTGCCCTGTCCGAGGAACTATGACTTGCTTGTGATTTTTAAATATTCAACAGTCGATTAAGAAGCAAATTTTAGGAAAAAAAACAGTTTTTCTTTCTATTAAAAATATAATTTATAATAGTAGAGAAAATTTTTTTAAAATTATGTAACGGTTTTCTCATCTGGTAATGTTTTTAAAATCTATTCATTGATATTTTAAAGATTTATCAATTTTTTTTTTTTAAAATGAATTTTTGAATCAAATTTTTAAATTCATTCATTATTATCATTATCAAAAAATTTAAATTGATTTACAAAATTTTAAGAAGTTTTAAATTAAAGTTTAAAATCTCTTATATTAAATTTTTTAATATTTTACATTAAATTCTGAACTATTTTATATTAAGATTAAAGAATATTTTTAATTAAATATTTAATTACTTTTAAAATTACTTTTAATATCTTTAATTATTATCGATAAATAGATTGATAAAAATTGATTTTCTTATTGATATTTATATGAAAATCGATTTACATGATTATCGATAAATCCATTACAAAATAGATGATGAAAACTAAAAATCTATTTTAATTTTTTCCAGCGAGACTGGAAATTTTTTTAACCACATTCTCTTTTGTGGTTTTATCCGATAAATATCGGAGTGATAATTTAGCGTCGTTTATAAATGTTCAGTGATTATTTTGAGATATTCGAGTCCCGAGATATTTTGTTTTTTAGCAAATAAATTTTTTTTCTTTTCAATTTTTAATTAATTTAGTAAGTTTTGCAGTTATAGTAAATCGAAAGTATTATAAGATATTTAATTTTGGCTGTTTTCAAAGTTCGATGGTACAAAGGTAAGTACCAATCTCTATAAAAAAAAATTAATTTTTCCAATGAATAAAATTCTTTTCAAATTTCATTGAAATTAATTAAAAAATATTTTATTTTATTTCTTTTATTTATTTTTTTTACTTGTTTTTTTTGTAAATATAAAAAAATATGAAAAATTTACTTTAAAAAGATTTAATTCACTTATATAATTCAATAAAGATTTTTTTTAAAATTTAAAAAAAACTTTTTAGAAAAAAAGTTTGAAGATTGTAAAAATTATAAAGTGACAAAATTTACTATAAATTAAACGAAAAAAAGTATTTTAATTCATTGGAAAAATTACCGACAACAATGGCAAGTCTCTCCTCAAATTTTTTCCAACGACTTTCTATGAGAATTGTAAATCTGATTATTTAACGGATAATTATATAATTATATTAAGGACGTAATTTTAGTGTTCGATAAAGAAAAACAATTTTCCGACATTTATTAACGAATTTTTAATGTGATTTTTGATGAGAAAAGAAAAAAACAGTGTGAAATATTTCTTATGGTTCCACAGGCCAAAGAATTAATGAAAAAAAATCATTCATGCTCAATATAAACAATCATTATGTACCAAAAAAAAAAATATTAATCAGAATTTCAATACCACTTGAGCTTCCTCGATCGGTTTTTAAATCGATCGTTTTTTGAATTCTCAATTTTTCTTTCCACATTTTTTTAATTGTAAAGACTGAAAAATATTTTACAATCACGTTTCCGTCTTGAATTTTTGTTATGTAAAAAAAATGTTTTTTTAAGTAAAAAGGGGTTTTTTTATCTTAAAAAAACCGTTTTTTATATCAAAAACCCCTTTTTTCTTTTCGTCCTAAAAAAAATTTCTTGCAAAACTATAACAGATACACCAATAACTTTTTGAGCTTTTGATAAAAAAATAATTTATTAAAAAAATATTACGCGCTTGATACAATTTTTTACGTAGATTAAGAAAAAGTGCAAAATTCTCTTTTTTGATAAAATTTTTTTTAAAGGCGGAAACGAGATTTTTTTTTTAACAAACTACTTTGTAATTATTATCTACTCAACAGGGAAAGTGACTTTAGTCCTTTTCTTCATTTAGAATTTATTATAATTGAAAGCCAAAATAACAATGAAAAAAAAATCATCGCATTTTAAAATTCGAATTGTTTGAATTTTCACGTTTTTTAATATTATGTTATTTTCGAAGAGAAAAAAAATCGTTTTTTTTTGTTGATTATTCTTATTTTAATAAATATTATTTAATAAATTCCTTGTTTGTTAAGTTTTTTATAATGATTTTTATGCATTTTAGAATAATTCATAAACCTCCGTTTACCAAACAAATTTTTGAATTTTAACCTCTATTTACTACCTTAGAAAATTTATAATTTTTTTAATTGCAAAAAAATTGTAAGTTTTAAAAAAAATTTTTTATTTTTTCAAACATTTTAATTAGAAAAAATTTTTGATTATAATTAACAATCATTAGCATCATGAGACGAGACTTAGAAACTAAAATAAAAAAAATATAGTGATAATAATAAAAATATTGAAGTCGAAAAAATTAATATAAGATTTACTAAATAATTAAAAGTAAAGTATGAAATTCGTGTTAGTGAAAAATTAAAAAATTAACCTAAAATATTAAACTAAAAAATAATTTTTGCAGAGGAAAATAAATTTGGTTTTTTTAATTTCGTTCGAACCATAAATAAGGTTTTTAATAAAAATTTTATTAATTTTATTTATTTTTTCAGTTTTAAATTTATTTTTCACTTAATAATTAACACGCGAATAGCAGTTGAAAATAATTTTTAAATTTCATTTTTAAAAAAACCTTTTCTTTTTTTCTTTAAATATCAAGAGAAAAATAATTGAGCCAAAGAATGTAAATAATTTGCTAGTATTTTTCGTGAAAATAAAAAAGAAACTAAAAAATATATATATATATATATTCAAATAGAAACACACATTTGTTAAAATTTTTCCATCGACAATTTTCGATGACAAAAAAAACTGCCAAATTGTAAACACCAATCTTATGAGGCCACAAACGCACACACTTTGTACTGTTGAATATGCCTAGTCGCAAAAAAAAATTTTTTTGCGAATAATGGACTTTAGCGATCATTATTAATTTAAGACACGTAGGAGAAAGTTACATAATACGTAAATAAATCGAAAGTGTTTATTGAATGAAGAAGAAAAAAAGGTTACAGATTTCTGTTACCGACAGTTACCGACACTTGTCGATAATTGATATAAGGTCCCAAAAATCTAACACTCGGATCGAAAATCCAACTGAAAAATAGTCATCTCGTATTCCTTAGATAATAAAATTTTTTAGGTGGTAGATGAACTATGAATTTTACTGATAAAATACTTTAAAATGTTTGATGAGAGGAAAGAGGGAGAAAACTTAGCGATAATTGAGACTTTACAATCCAAAGCTACTATGGAGAATCCCAAAATAATTTTAGATAGTATTTTTATTTAGTTGTTAATTTTTATTTAATTGTTGTAATATTGTGATTAGTTTGAAATTTATTTTATTTTTTAACTTAGTTTCTATTTATTTTATTTATTTTAGTTTCGGCGAACGAGTAATGGGAGACGAAGCGCAGTGATTCGTTGCCGCACGCGAGTAGTGGAGGGTGACGCGCAGCGATTCGACGCCACTCGCGCGTAGTGGGGGCGACGCGCAGCGATTCGTTCTCGCTCGCGCGAAGTGGGGAGCGAAGCGCAACGATTCGCCCTCGACTCTAACGACGTACGATTTTATTTTTTCATTATTTAATTTAACTAAATTATTCTATTTACAATTCTATTTACAATTCTATTTACAATTCTATTTGCAATTCTATTTTTCAATTCTATTAACAATACCGATTTCTTAGTAAATACCCCAATTTTTAATTAATTACGATCAATTTTTTAAACAATAATTCTCTTCAAGAAAATAACCATCTTCAATCTTACTATGTAAAAACTGTGATAGATAAATAATAATTTCAATTTACTTGAATCTTAAGAAATTAACACCTTCTTTTCTCTTACTCTTTTTAAAATATGTGGGATAAAATGAGAAAATTAGTACTCGCACAAAAAAGTCATCAAATTGGACCAAAAATGCAACCTGCAAATACGAATCAGGTTCGTGGATACCAATGTCATGCTTAGGTGGCTAGATAATTGTAATATTATAAACAGAAAAAACAAGAAATTAAAAAAAAATTTAGTGTATCAGAAGGAGTGGATTTTTTGGTTTTTCTTTTTCTTTATTTAAATAAAATGAATCACCATCAGGAGTCAGTTCATTAAATAAAATATATAAAGGTAAAAAAAATTATTTCCACATTTGTGATATTAAATTATTTTCAATATGAATAAGATTATTTTCGATGCTATTAGATTTTAAGAAGATGACTTTTAATTAATTTTAAGAAATATAATTAGTCTCTTACTAGACACATATACATATATAAATATATTTTAAATTCGCTTCAATTCTTTGAGCTGCTATACTAATAATATTCGACATATAATTGAAATTGAAAAAAAAATATTTTACAGATAGAAAAATTAATATAAATAATTGTAAATTAAAGAAAATGTAAATTGTATCTTTTATCGAATCAAATCAAATCCGAATTTATGTAATCAAACATTTCCCTTGAAACTTAGAAATTAAAAAATATAAACAAATTAATTAATTTATAATTTTTCTGTAAATTACGAAATAATTGATATAAATACAAAATGTGTATTTCAGTTTTGAATTAATTAACATCATTTTATCAAATTAATTCCAGGAACAGTTTTTGATTTTGGAAAATATTTATTAAATATAATTAATTTATTCATTTACTTTTAGATAATTATAATTACGAAATAATAATTTAATACTTATTAATAATAAACTTTCTAAATTTTTATTAGCAAAAATTTAACAACTTTGTAGCTATTATATATAAATTATTAAAAATTCAATAATTAATTATTCCAAATAATATCCGAATAATAATTTAGTAATTAATAACTAAAAACGATAAATAATTAATAGTTATAAATTAATAAATAATAAATAAAATGAATTATTAAATACGAAAATTTAGTTTGAAATATTGAATTAAATTACTATTATCAATCTTTTTTTTTCTTTTTTTTTTCTCGAATAAGATTTTTGTTGATTGAAAAAACATTAAAACAATTGAAATGATTTATTTTGTCAATTTCATGATTGAGAATTTCGTTAATTAACGAGATGGTAATTACATATTCCCAAATATCGCTTTGAAGTTTAATTATTTACAGTTCGAGTAATCGGGTTTCAATCGAGATTTCCGTTACCTTTGACATCAAGATTCATTAAGTTTGTCCATGTTATCTTGATTACTTGACTTCGAAATACCTTGAGATCTCCACCTATTAAGATTTACTCTCAAATTTTTCATTTCTTTTGACCTCTTTCCGAAAATTAATTACACAATATCGTAATATTTGCAATAATTTCTCTTTTATTTTTAATAGTAATTTTAGTCAAAATAATCCAAAAATGGAAACTTTCTTTAATGAAACTGAAATAAAAATAAAATTCTTCTGCGCAAATTCAAAATAAATTTTTTTTTTAATTTTTTAATTATTTTAAATTTATTGACCTTTTAAAAAAAAATACTTTCACTTTAAATAAAAATTTCAAAGATTTATTATTTGCCTTTTCCAAAGTCTATTTTTGCAAATCGAAATATATCCAATTTAACTTATTAATAAACTGTTAACTATTGTTACATACGAAATAATATAATCCTTAAAAAAAAAATCGAACTGACTCCAATGATACGATGGTTGACTTGTATACAATATAGATAAGCAAAAATGTATACTCTTCTAAAAAAAGAAAATCATAATATAATATAAACTACTTTCACAGAAAAAAAATAAGAAAAAAAAATTGGTACAGAAAAAGATTATAAATTATTATTAATAAAAATAATCAATATACAAAAAAATGAATATTAAACTAGTGCTTAAAGAATTAAAAATAATTCATAATAGAAACAAAAAGAAGAATTATTCCAAACAAAAAAAAATTCAATACTCAAAAAAAATGTGTTGTAAAGTGTACAATATAATGTTCTAAACTAGTGATGAAACATCGACTCTTTTCTAGAAAACGATTAAATTCAATAATGGATTATTAATTAATATTATTTAAAAAAAAAATTAATATTATTATTAATAGAAAATTTTTTAAAATTTTTTCTATTATTTTTTTTATAGATATTCTATAAAATTATTTCTATTTTATTTCTTATAACTATCGATTATTTCAGAGATATCAATGCATCGATTATTATCCATTTATACGTGAATCGATTATTTTCGAGATATAGATAAAGCGATTATTTACGATATACAAAATAATTTCGATATAATCGATTTATCGATTATATTTTAATTATTTTTAAAATATTACTATATTGATTATTTTCGATAAATGGAAATATTAATAAATTTTAAATATATCGCAAAATCGATATTTTTTAAAGAATTTTTTTTTGTATTGATATTTCATCACTATGTAGTATATAATAATATTGGACTTGCTGAAAAAAATATCGTAACAGCTCAGGGGTGTGAAGGTTGGTGAATTTCTTTTTTTTTCTCGAGTATAAAATAATTAAATGAAGAAAAAAAAGTTGTGATCATCTAAATTTAACAATTGATGACAGTGATAAAATAATACACACCCACTCGACCTTTTTATTTTTCATTTTTTTTGTTTTTGTTTTTTTTTGTTTTTTGATTTGCTTTGAAAAATAAGAAAAATACTATTACCCGCAACATTCTGTAAGCACTCAGTCAGTGTATTTACTTATAAAAAAAAATATAATATAATTAATAATAAATGTACAATTAGAATGATTATTCTCTCAAATAGCGAATAATAAATGACAAAAAAAACAATGTGTAACTTGTAGAATTCGAAAAATTTAATGTTATTCTCGTTAGCAATAAATAATAGAACACACTAGACGATTTTAATCGTGACAATATGAAAGGCCATGATTTGCATCATAAACAAAAAAAAATATTCTCAGGTTGTGACATTTTTCTTTAGTTTCACAAACAATTTTCTTTTTAATTATTTTATTTAGTTTTAATTTAATTAATTCAATTTTTTTAATGTCTTATTTTATTTTTTATTTTATTTTCACTTTTATTTTATTTTACCTTTTACTTTACAGGAAAAATAATAGTTCAAAAAGTAAATAATAATTTATTAATTAAATAGTGTTAATAGTAGATAAAATTATTTTTATTATTGTTAAATAATAAAAATAATAAAAAATTAATTTAAAAATTAAAAAAAAAGATAATAAAAATAATAAAAAGTAAGAAATAGAACAGAAAAATAGCAAAAACAAATAATGAAACAAGTAAAATAATAATTTATTAACAAATAATT
Organism: Leptopilina heterotoma; assembly: GCF_015476425.1. NCBI lineage: Eukaryota > Metazoa > Arthropoda > Insecta > Hymenoptera > Figitidae > Leptopilina > Leptopilina heterotoma. Next base: position 75,410 of record NW_025111142.1, read on the forward strand.
TAAAAAATGAAAGAAACAATTTCTGTTAAATAATAAATTGTTTCAACAAGTTTTTTTCTTGTTAAAAACTATTTCAATAGTAACGATTCTAAAATTTTTTTAAATAACAAACTTTATTATTTAAAATTTTGCATTAAAATCAGCACAAATAACAAATTTACGAAAATAAAATAGACAAAAAATATCATATAGATAAAAAATACTTAAAAGAAGCGATTTTTTTTCATTAAACAGAAATAAAAAAAAGAAAGAATGTAAAAATTGCTGCAAATTCATGGTCTTTCAATGAATTCTGGACATTAAAGTTCCGATTTTTTCCTTAAGGTTTACTATATACATATATATAAATATATATATATAAATAAAAAAAAGAATGCGATGGATTTTAAGTCTGAGGTGATAATCCGACGACTCCAACGAACTAATTCTACGGACTGATTTACAAGGGTGCAATTTTTCTTCCCTCCTCGCACGCAAACAAGTGCAATGTGAGGGACTATTATTATTATATATAATATAATTCCTAATCTTTTTTAAATCTCCCCCCCTCCCAAAAAAAGCGAAACAAAAACAAAACCTTTCTCTCAACACTTCTACAATTTCTTATACGTTTTAATGTATAACGCATCATAGTAGAGTGTGATAAATTATTTAAGAAAATAATTTTTGCAAATCATGATGAGATATCAATTTTGATATCGAGACAGAAAAAAAATTATGAGTAAATTTTACTATTTACGAAGTAAAATTTAGACTAAAAAATTATAAAAGACCTAAAATTTTTGAAATTTCTGCGCATTTTTATGCTTTTTTAACTTTTACTACTTTTAGATAAATAATTTATTGTGTTTGAAATAAATTTTTACTAATTTTCACACAAATTTATAGTTTTTGATTCAAATTTTTTAACTTTTATTAAAATTTATAAATTATTGGACAAATTTATTAATTTTTTCTCCACTTTATAAATTTTTATTCAAATTTACTCTAATTTATTATATTTTATCAAATTTTTTTTCTATTTTTTTAAAATTTACTAGGTATTAATACTAATTTTTACTGATACTAAATAAATTTCACTAAAATTGATTAATTTGAACTAAAATTTATTAAATTTCAATAAAATTTATTAATGTTGATTAAAATAAATTAATTTTCAAAGTGATACTAAAAATGACTAATTTTTGTTAAAATAAAGTTTTTACTATTTGTTAACTTTTTCATAAATTTTCTTTTATTAAAACTTATTACTTTTTACAAATTTTTTTTTTATTTATTCTAAAATTTACTGAGTATAATTAAAATTTTACTAAATTTACGAATGTAAATGTAATGTTTATTAATTTATAAGAAAATTTAATTAATTTTTAATAACATTAATTAATTCTTTTCGATACTTTCTATGTTTTACCAAAACTTACTAACTCTTATTAAAATTTAATAAATTTTAGTAAAATTTACTCCGAAACTTGTGTAAAAATTGAAAAAAATAATTCGCAGAAATTCCTGACAATATTAAGGTTTTAATATATAAAAAGACGTTAAAAATTATTTAGTTTGTTATTTAAAAAATTTTAATTGAACAAAATTTTGATAGTTTTCTTTACAATATTGAAGTTTGAAACATAATTAAAGGTTGTGTAATTAATAAAAAGTCCGACTTAGGAAAAAAAAAGTTTTATTACAAATTTTGTTTAAATATTTAATAAACTTCTCTGAGCTGTGTCGATATCGATATAATATTTTGATATCTCATCACTTATCGTTAAACCATCGTCATGTTATAAAGAAAATTTCAGGGAATATGAAATTTACAAGCATTTTTTCCACAAAATTCAAAAATTAAAATTTCAAATATTGATATTTGAAAAATTTAATTATTAATGTAAATTAAAATTTTTTTTTTTTAAATTTACAATTTAAAAACAAAATTTCTTGTCAAATTTGACAACAACAAAAAATACTAAACAAAAAGTAACAAACATTTTTTTGTTCTCAAAAAAAAAAAAATTCTCGCAAATATACCAAAAAAACCAGCTTTTTTTTGCTCCCTATGTTTGCTAGTAGGCCAGTGTAATGCAAAATTATTCTCGCTTGTAAAATATGGCGTCGTATGGACTGCGTATAGGGGATGATAAAAAGAAAAATGAACGTCGAACATATATATTATATATATATCACACGTTCATGCAATATTGTAGATGGCACGTGTATGCATATTTCAAAAGCAGAAGTGATGAGCAAAAGAAAGAAAAGCACAGTGTAAATAGCTGGAACATGTTTGTAAAAATAAAGCGTCGAATCATGGCGTTTGTAATTATTAATATTTATCAAAAATAAAAAAAAGAAAGAGAAAGATGGATATCGAAATGGATAACAAGTGTAATATTAATTAACATAAATGCAAAATAGAAATTAATTATTTCACATTTATATGTTTATTTATTTAAAAAAATAGAAAACAATGTAAAATAGTAAAATCAAATAATATTCCATTTCTTGATATAAAACCTTTCAACTTTCGATATATTGATACTATCAACATATCAATTCTATCGATAGATCGATACCATCAATGTGTCGATAAACCTTCGATATCTCGATAATAAATATTGATATATCGTTAACATCAATAATATCAATATATAGATACTATCAATATTAACTATCGATATATCGATAGCAATTATCGATATATTAAAACTAACTATTGATATTAACAATTGATATATCGATACTATCTATCGATATCAACGGTCGATATATCGATACTAACTATTGATATTGACTATCGATATATTAATACAAAATATCGATATATCTATACTAAATATTTATAATATTTATCGATATATCGATACTAACAATCGATAAATCAATACTAACAATCGATATATCGATATTAACAGTTGATATATCGATTTAAATATTGGTAATATCAATATATTGTTACCAATTATTGATATTAAATATCGATTTATTGATACTAACTATCGATATATCGTTATTAACTATCGACATATTGATATCACTTCTAATGTTACACTTCCTATCCAGGCTTGTAAGAAATAAAGGGAAAATATTTATTGAATATCAAGAAAAAAATATCGATTTATGTCATATCGAAATGTCGGGCATTGAATAACTCGATTATAAACCGTTATTTCGATATTTTGCGATATTTTCGAAAAGGCGACAAAAAGACAAAAAAAGAGAGTGAGAGATGCAAATATTGAAAAAAATATTTCATTTATCGAATTGTATAAAAGAATCGATGAACAAGAAATGTATCGATATATCGTTCATGAATCATCGTTATACCGTTTGTAGGAAAATCGATATTTTCGATATAAAAAAATCATAAATTGAATACAAAAAAAAAATCAAGATTCGATACTTTATATATATCGAAATAAAAGTAATAATTTGAATATTCAAAGTAAAAAAATGAAAGATAAAGAAAGAGATGAGTCTCGGTATTATTATTATTATAAAAAAAGAGCATAGGTGCAGAAAGAATGAAAGAGAATGAAAGAAAGAAAGAATGGTTGAAATGAAAAATGAAAAAAAAATTGGTAGACGGCGAAACGAGAGAGAGCGATTACATTTTCGATAATTGTGATATTTCGAGGTGCATTGAGATTTTCAATTTCAAAAAAAAATCCTTGATGAAAAGTTGCATAAAAATTGATTGGCATTGCCAATTATCGGGGGCAGAAGGAAAAAATATAAAAAAAAATCGTTTCTCTCATATCGCAGCCTACGAAGATGGAGTTTAAGCGAATATAAAGTACAGAAAACAATATCACTGGTCAATATCAAGAGAAATCAAAAAAAAGAGAGAAAAAATAATAAAGTGCAGAGAGAATAATAGTGAGTGAAATCATAATGGATTATTAAAAGAGTAAACAAAAGAAGAAAAAATAATATTGTCGAGAATTATTATTGCTTGTAATTGGGTGATGCCATATAAACATATATATTAGATGCGCTATTTTAAACGACGCAGCCTCATTAGACGCAGATTTCCTACGTTTCTTGTAAACATTATATTTATTATTGTTCATGTTTATTAGAATTATAAAAAAATATATATAAATAATATATATATATCAGAGATTATTCCCTGGATAATTATAATGTCTACGTCTTATGTAATAAAATGAAATAAATAAAATTAAATTGTCTTTAATTGCAACCATCATTTTCCATTCTATTGTTTTTCGTTCAATTATAATAAATGCAAAAACAAAATAAAGATTATTTTCTTTTAAAAATTTAAAGCCTAAATTGATTATATAATTTTTTTTTTTGGTCCAAAAGGGCACTTTTTACTAAAAAGGAAATATTTAATAAAAGGATCTTTCCGCAAAGGCGCGACTTCAGAAAGGGTTCTTAATGTATCTCTAAATTGTAATACAAATTTTTCTAGAAAAAGTAATATGATCATGACCCTTCTAATTAAATCAAAATTAATAAATTGAATCAAAAAGGGAACTTTTTAAAAATTATGACATTATGAAAAAAGGGTTCTTTTCGAATAGGCGCCATACTCAAAAATTGTTTGTCATTCATTTCTGATTTAAAAAATAAATTTTCCTTGAATAAAGAAAATGATATTGAAGCCTAGTCGATTCAAAATAATTTTCTTTCCCAAAAAAGGTACTTTTTACAAAAATGACATTTTTTAAACAAAGGTCTTTTTTCCGAAAAGGCGCGGTACTCAAAAAATATTCGTACTTTATCTCTGATTTATAAAATAAAATTTCTTTGAAAAAAGAAAAAATGGTCTTGAAATCAAAATCGATTAGAAATAATTTTTTTTTGTTCCAAAAATGGCACTTTTAAAAAATGACATTTTTTAAACAAAGAGGCATTTTCCGAAAAGGCACGATACTCAGTAGGTATTTGAAATTTATATCTGAATTAATTATTTAATTTTCCTTGCAAAAAGAAAATGGTCTTGTAACCTCAATCGATTTGAAATTATTTTTTTATGTCCCAAAATGGCACTTATTAAAAAAAGCAATTTTTTAAACATAGAGGTCTTTTTCGAAAAGGCACGATACTCAGAAAGTGTTTGTAATTCATCTCTGATTTATAAAATAAATTTTCTTGAAGAAAGAAAATGGTCTTGAAGCCTCAATCGAAATAAAATTATTTTTTTATGTTCCAAAATGGTACTTTTTAAAAAATGCCATTTTTTAAACAAAGGGCTCTTTTTGAAAATGTGCGGAAGTCAGAAACTGGTTTTAATGCATCGCTGCTTTAAAAAATAAATTTTACTTCCAAAAAGAAAATGGTCCTGTGAAACCTCAATCGATTTGAAATTTTTTTTTCATGTTCAAAAATGGCACTTTTTTGAAAAAAATCACATTTTTTTAAACAAAAAGGTCTTTTCCGAAAAGACACGATACTCAAAATGTGTTTGTAATTTATCTCTGAATTATAAAATAAATTTTCTTAAAGAAAGAAAATGGTCTTGAATAAAATAATTTTTTCTAAAAATGATATTAAAATATCTTGAAATTTTATGTAAATAAAGCTATTATTATAAAAACAAAAATTGTATCTTAAGAGGTAATATTAAGTTTATAGAAAATATTTGAACACGGGGAAAAGTTGTTGAAATTCAACCTTACTTGAAAATTCAGGCGTAGAAAATTTAATTATTCGTTGTTAATTTACTGGAACAAAAGCTAGACTAATGTTTGTATATGTATATAGATATATATATTTTGAATTATGCCGCATTTCTCGTTGGTTTGTGTATATGACTTACGCTATAAAGCGCAGAAACCAAACGCACAAGCTTGAAAAGACGGAGGGAGATTCGGTGAAGATGCTAATTAATGAAGTTTCCGACTTGGTGAAAGTTTTTCGATTAGCAAAGACATTGTTATACATTGTGAATTGTACGCTTCACTAAATCACTTGGTAGTTAAAGAAATTTTCACATCATTAACATTTTTTAACATTCCATTTTTTACCCTTTTAGGAAAAATTTTCATTTCTTTCAAAATGATAATTATATTTCAAGTGAGGAAAATTTTCCAGTTTCCACTTGAATCATATAATTTTTATTAACCATTGCGCCAGGTTATTTTTAGATAATTATTTTTACACTTACTTGTGATCCTTGTTCAGTTGTCGGTGATCGGGTCCAGTTTCCAATTGGATAGAATATTTTCCACAAAATAGTTCATTCGTAATAAAAATTCTTCTTCTTGAAAGGCAGTATTCTCTGGTGTGCACGTGCTGAAACAAAAAATTTGGATCCATGAGTATAGAATAAATAGTGAATCTAGAGAGGAAACTCTATAGTAACTTTCTAAATACATTGAGCCAATTACCAAAAAAAAAGTTTATTGCAGAAGGACCCTAAATGGAAAGTTATTGTAGAACAACCATTTATCAGTAACGGAAAGTTATTGCAGAATCACCATTTGTCAGTAACCTAACCTATGGAAAACAAGTATATGGTGACGAAGAAATCCGCAAAATTCACAAGATTTAGTCAGAGCGACGCTTCTATAACTGAGAGGGTGGGACAACAAAAGAAATAAACGAGGGTGCGGAATGTGCGTGACGTTGTTATATAAGTGCGCGCAAACAAGAGAGCGACAGTCACTGTATATATATATGAAAAAAATGTGGATACGTCCAATGGACTTTGCACAAAGCTTTTCCTTCACTAAATTCGCAGACGGGCGATACGCGTCTTGAAAACGAATTTTTGACTCGAAAGCTGCGCTCAAACCCATCGTATTTCTATCTGTCGTCACGAGAGAACCATTCTTCAGACAAATCGCGCCTTCTTTTTTCTTCTTCCTCCTCTTTTTTTCAATTCCCTTTTTCAGCAATTCTCAGATCCAATTTGTTTTCGAGACCCGTCATCGATTCCCAAGCCGCCCCCCAAATGACATCAATCATATCAACCTCCCTCAATGTATATATATGACATGCATTCGACAAGTTTCTAGAGACTATTTTTTTGTTAGACACAATTTTTCCGTAACATAACCTCAAATATCTCGTATTTTATTTTCATTTAGGATGAATTAATCATTATTACGATCCATGACTGTCAAATGGGACTCTAAAAACTAAACTCCCATAAGACTCCCATTTTAGGTGTTAAGCTAAAATTATATTAAACTAATAGTTTTTTATTTTAAGGCTCCATCAAAGTTTTGAAAATATTAAAAAAAGGATTTTATTTCCACACAGGAAAAATATAAATACAGCAAGAGAGTTTTCATGTAATCTAGACATCCAAATAAACTCTCCGTACATAAAAATGATTTTACTTATAATCTACAGTGGGACATTGTCAATAGCAGATAGATATTCACTATATCCATGACCCTCAAGTGTCAGAGAATAATTAGGTAACGGTAGAAAGTGCATCGGGTTCTATTTTTAAAAGGTGGAGATAGCATCTTGATCCTTGGATAGTTGGGTCGTGAGCCTGAGTGACACTTTCATGCAGGCGTTCATGGGTGTGCTCTTGTCATCGAGACTTGCGGCGATCGCTTGCGTCAAAAAAAAAAAAGAAAAAAACCAGAGTATAGAGGCGAAGGGGGCGTTTTGTTGTCGAGACACCCTCCCCCCTCTTCCCTCTACCCTTAGCCTATATGTATAGCGAATACTTACGCCTCGACGATTTTTGGATCGTCGCCCCCTTGGGGTCGACTATATAGCAGACAAGAAACGACGATATTCTCCGTCTCGTGTGCCACGTGGCCACGATTCTCTTTTCAACAAAGCAAAGAATCATCGGCCATCGTAATAGAGCCGCAGTGAGTTTACACGCCGTTTGTATGCGCATTTGTCACGCTCCAAAGCGACATTGTCGAACTTTGTAAATAAACCCCGCGGCATTCCATAGGAGAGGGTATAAGGATAATTATGTTTTCATTGGTTTTGTCCATTGGACACTTGTTCATTACTTTTTTTTAGATTCAAATGGCTTTCCTTAAGGGGTTACATTTAGACAGCCGAAAAAAGGTAATAAGAGACCACTAGACTCAGATATTAGAAAGTTCGTGCATCCTTTCCATCTTTTCAAAATTGCGTTCATATAGAACTATTTCCTTATTTACCAAACCCAATTTTGATTGTTAGTAATTAAAATTAAATCTGGAAAACACTAGAGAATATAATATTTGGGTTAGTTCGACGTAACACCATTAAAAAATTTTACTTTGTTCAATATTTTTTTGTAGCATTTCCTTCAACTTTGGCTAAAGTTGCAGATGGATGGAAATAAGTTTATGAAGGAGATGAAGTAGATTAGAAGTGGACAATTGAATTCGATGTTCCATTATGATTTTGTTTGTCTTCTGCTTGTGGTTCTTCATTTGACGGGATGCAGGAAGGTATGAGGCTAGCTGACGCTAGCCATTGCACTGAAGGCTCCGGGGTATCTATCGGATAATTAGCCGACGATTACATAGTAGTCATTGAAGCGGATATCAGCACCCTCGGCCTTAGCAACTCCCCTTCGCCTCACTCCCATTCTAGCTTCGCATCATTCCTCTGCTCAACTCAACATTTGCTCCCTTTAGCATCCACCCGCACTTCCTGCATCTCGTTACCGACGCCCTGTGCACTGCACTGCTTTGCCTAGCTCTCTCTCTCTCTCTACCACTATGGAAGTGACTATCGTTACCTTCACCACATTGTCAGGTATTCCTTTCGTCTCGGATCTATAGGGTGACTTTCTTACCAAGGAAATTTCTCTCCCCTTGGGAACCGAACAATTTTTAATTCAAATCGAACAATTTGTTTGCTATTAATCCAAAATTGTCATCGAATTCCAAAATCTTCTCTTTATATCCGTACATTCGAATTTTAAATTCACTACATGACTAACTTGGTTGAAGTAACGCTTTACTATCTAACTTTACTTATTACGCTTTACTATTCTAAGCAAATAAGCTTGGTCCCTTAGGTAACATCTAAGAATTCTGTATCAATCGGATGAATCCCGGTTCAAATAAATAATATCTTTAAATCTTTTTAAACAGTTGCCTATAATTTCATCAACGGGTAGAGTCTATCCAGTTTCTATAAAATTAACATAAGTTCTTAATTTTTAACTAAAATCTTCAATCGCAAAGCTTTCGGAAACATCGAAATTATCCAGATTATCAAACAAGATAAAACGTCCCAATAGAAACAATACAAATCATCATACTACCAAACCAGAAGTTAAATTCATCATTAATTTAAAAATTTTACAAAAAAGAACCGGAATATTTCAAGCATAAATAATCAATTTAGTTGGAATATGAATTTTATTCAATCTTTTTTTTTGAAAAATCTCATTATTGATTCTTTTGTTTCAGAAACACCCAGTACATATTCGCACATGATGTAGCGCATAGTGTGTATACGGTCTTCTGGACATCCATCGACAATGTGGATGCTACGTTGAACAACCTCATTATCATTTGATTCAAGTTAATAGAGAGCCTCGCTCAAAGCAACGCCAAAGGGTAGCACAGCTTACGTATATCATGATGACAGTTATGCTAAAATTAAGTCTTTTGTGATCTTGTTTTACATTCTTTACAAGATAGTCAACTTTTGCTAAAGATATTTTATGTATTTTCCTCCCTTTCTCTTCCATTATATATGCGCGGAAAATTGTCTAATACATTAATATTCAAATAAAAAGATGACGTTATTAAATTATCGATATCTAGAAAGTTTAGAAAATGGGTTTCAATCTAAACCGGGATTTTATATAAATCCTAGAATCTGCTGTTAATTGCCAACTGATTTTGAAACGAATAATTTCTTTCGATGCTTACACTTCGGAAAAAGGAAAATATGGGGGGACATTTTTTTCTACGACTCTGTTCTGAGATTTTGTCAGTTGCGTGATTTATTATTTTTTTTAATCCAAGAAGGGATCATACCTGGATTTTTGCACGCAATTCGAGTACACCGGTAGAGATAATAAAAGAAACATTTGATAATTTATGCAAATTTATTATGTCATATAGAAACATTCACTTTACTTTAAATTTAGTGTTACACCCCAATAACAAAATTCTCTCTTTGAAATACAAGACATTAGCGATGAATAATTGAAGAAACCGCGTACAAAGAATCGCGAGATTAGAAAAATTGCGTTTGACATATAATAACAGAGCAGTAATAGAGAAATAATATAATATAAGCTCCGCTACGTGCCCTATTATAGTTTTCAGTATCTATCATAATTATAAAAATATTTGCTCTTTGCATGATGAAAAAGTGGTTTTTAGAAATTTGTGAATTGGATTTTCCTGACTGAAATATGTCGCATCAGTGGTTTTTGTGGTGAATGATAAAGCGGGAATTTCGACGTGCGAATGGGGCTCTCGCTCTTTCTCCCTCTCTCTCACTCTCATTCACTGGAGCACTCGACTCGACGGTGGGCATCGATTTCAAACGGGAACAATACGGAACAAGTCTGGTCGCCGCCATTCTGGATATATACGCGAGAGGTACTATACACGCGATGTCGAACAAGTCAAGCGTTCGTCATACAATGGAAGCGGCTTAAACGGCAGTAATTATATTTGCGGGTGAGTGTTGGGTGGATGGTTCAATGAAGTATGAGGGTGAAAAAGCGTGGAGATGGTTTGTGAGAGTTTGAATCAGACAAAGAATCCATGGGGTTATTGAGGACGAAAGGCCCAAAGTCATTATCGTCAAGTTCCTTTATCGCAAGATAATCGAAATGTTTGGTTACTTTATTATCTAATAAATAAAGTAATTTAAAAGTAATGTAGGCATTCTCTTGGTAGAGTTTTTGATGAAACCTCAATTGCGTCTTTTGAAAATTCCTCCAAGAACTGTCATGAATTGCGACTTCCAAAAAACCTGCCATCCTTTTAGAAATTTAGCCCCACATCTTAATAAAATCTTTCTGCAGTTCTTTCTTACATTCAGTCTATAATTTAGGTATTCGCGATAAACTTCACCAACGAATATCACTAATCCCAGTACGTAACCAAAAACCAAGAATGTTAGAACTCTCTCCAGTAATTCGTTAGAAGGAACTGTCTCCATCAGCTTTTTGGAAACTACAGGACGAACAGAATCGTAAATTTCCCACTTTGAAGTCAGACCAACTTCTACAAACTGAGTCAATTTCTTATTGAAATTATCCATAATACAGCTTCCAGGCTCAAGGGTAAAAACCGTTCCCACTTGAAACAGATTTTGCTTCAGTAATTTAAATTCCACAATAGGACGCATTCGACCAATGTCATTATACATTTTAATAAATGTAATCAAATAGCCGGCACAGGAGACATTCTTGTGCAGCAAAAGATGATTCATACACTGCCTTTGCGTAAACTGTGCATTATACTTCTTGAGAAATTTCCTAAATCCACCAAATTTGATCTTCAACATTTGATCAGTGGTCAGGAAATTATTAACATTCCACCAAAGAGTTAAATTAGTATCAGCTAGTTCTTTAAGCGTATTTATTTCTCGGTATCCAACGGTCTGCATTTCCACATCAGTTAAAACTGAATGAAACAAACCTGAATAAACCATGCAGGATATCAATAAGCAACATAAAATTATCCTCTCTTTAAAACTAGTCGGACATCTTAAAAATCCCATTCCCATTAGAATTCTACCAATGCTTAGACGTATCCAAACGTGTGGGTCAAATTTCAGAAATATAAAAATTTCCCGTAGGACACAAACCAGAATAATGTTGCTTATTATCACACCGAGCAGCTTCCAAATCGTCATAGTCATTAAATTAGGAAATGGTATTTTAGGCACGGCTATATTAACTTCACGAATTGCTAGCATTTTGCTAATGTGCCAAAATGCTTGATCCCTTGGATCGTGATTATACTGAAGTTGATTTGAAAATATTTGTATATTTTCTTTTTGAAAATTCAGCAGACTTTGGTTCCTGTATTCTACGAACTCTATGGTGTAATTTAGTCCCATTGACATAGTTTTGTGGAATTTGTCAAATACCCTTTTTCTGAAAGGCACATTCGGGATTCTCATTTTATACCCAAAGAGATTTTGACCCTTATCTGGAAACCAGTCCAGACACGTAATCTGCCTTCGGGTCTTTTTAGCAAATGTTTTGTAAACTCGACTGTAAGGATTGTAAAGATGAAGACTGTAGACACAACTATTTGTATGTTCATCACTAGGGAAATGGTCGACAATTTCCAAAACACTGACATCTAGGAATTGGTTTTGCCAAAGCTTTATTAAAACTGGTTTGTAATTTGCATGTTCTTTATGGAGGAGGTTGACAATGAGAGTTTTTGGTCGCGTGTACTGATGGGACAGTTTTGTTAGTAAATTTATGGCAGTTTTCAATTTAGAATCATCGGTCAGATTGTCCACGTTCATGGAAGTTATAATCACGAACAGTGTCGTATCCCTAGGATTTTTGGTGACGTGTTTCAGAAGATTAGAATTCTCAGCTTCGACATTCATCAAGAGAGTGGGGAAATTGCAGTTAATTTTCCGAACAAGCTCATTTGGTTTGTAGGAATTATTACTGTTTTCTAGGTCTAGGAGTATCAGGACCTGATGCTTAGCTGCCTCTTTACCAATGTATCCAACAAGACTTTCCAGGATTCCTCCAAACTTGTCCTTTTTCGAATCCTCTTCTTTTGGACAACCATTAACAATAAGTCGTAATAACCAAAAGTAGCAAACAAATTTCACAATTGGGGACATTATGTTGTCTTGCTGAGATGGTGGTTAAATTCTATCTGTCCTACTTTTAGTTTTACACTTAGTTTCAAAAATCAATTTCCCCGTCTAATTTGTTCCTCACGTATCATACCTGACAATTTGCGATCGTAAAATATCAAATACTACAATACAGAATTTAGAAGCTAGTCTTTTTGTAGATTACCGTTTAGAAAACATATCGATTCTCAAATTGACTTTCTATCGATTTTCTAAGGTCAAAGAGGACTTTTTGTCGGATTGTAATTAGCACCTAAAGCATGGAGCAACTTTTCCTATATGGCAGTAGTTACGACATTTATGACACCATACCAAACCGTTGTGTTTCTAATTTTACAATTAATTTGTGGTACAATGACCGTTACATTTCTCTTTTCATTTAAAAAAATTTATTTCTTGACAGTTTGTGGTTTTATAACTTATTTTTTTTGTCAAAAACAAATTCCTTTTGGACAGATTGTGGTACAGTAACCGTTATTTTTCTTTTTAATTTATAAAATATTTTACAGTTTGTACCCTTCAAATGACGACAGAAGCCAAAGTTCAGCGCAACATTCAACCAGAACATTAAGCAAGAGTCAAAAACCCCCCAAACAAAGAAAAAAGAAATTCTAAGCAATTGGTGGTTTTTTTTATCGTGTAACGAATAATGCACCTGTCAAGAGGTGTATCATATTGGTCGATGTATGAATGTTGAATTCGAAAAAAAGAAATAAACCACTCGAACGCCCAATGTCTTTGTTTACGTGCGGGGGCGAATGTTGATTGTTGACGCACAAAAAGTCAAAGTGTAGGAAAATAATGCGTCGATTAAATACTTTAGCGCTGGTTGGATAACGAGGTTTCCAAGAGGTAAAAGGGACATTTGACAACGACAGTGAGCGGCCTCAATGTAATCTGCGAAGTTAATTGAAGGTCCCCAAGGCAAGTAAATTCACCCCAGCGTGTGAGTCTCAAGTGTTCCCATTGGAATTGCTGGAGACGAAACGATTGAGTCATTCACTGGAATAAAAACACAACAAACCGCCTTCAAGTGCATATATGAGTCCTGTATACAAGCTTGCAATGTGACGTCACGAGCAGAAGGCATTCAGATTGAAGAGCGCTCGATGACTCTCGAAATTTCTATTGCCATTAATAACCAAAAAGGGGGATTGCGGAAAATTCGAACTCGCCGCTCTATAATTTACAAAAATTTTCTTTAATCAAATCAAATTTTCTTCTGGAAAATCAAATCTAGTTCGTAATTCTCAACTTTGAATCTTGAAATCGACATTCTAAATGTTTGAACCACTTCTACCTGCATTTAAAAAATATTTTTCACAATCAGGTCACACGGTTATATAGAGAAAATTGAAGACCCCAAACGACTATGAATTTCCAAGTATGTGAATGGCATTTTGCGATTAGAGAATACGTATTTGAAAGTGCAATTATTGAAAAAACCTGGAGCGTCATTTTTTTGTCTTCTTTTTTTGTTATTTAAAGAGGAGAAAAGGCAGTCGACGACTAACCAAAAATTGCAATCTCGTGTAAGAGGAAGCGCGAGGGTTGATGCCAGGGGATGAAGTAGAGCGAATACTGGCATCTGTTTCTGTTTCCCGTTTTCTCATCCGCCTTATTGCTCTTACTGCTTTTCTCGTTCTCCTTTTGTTTTCAAAACTGCGAAACGAAAATCTCCCATTCCATGACTAAAGTTTCAGCGCAAGCATTTTATACTCTCGTCATATTTATATATAATTCTAGCTGTCAAGTCTGTTTTATTTTTTTTCATAAACAACTATTCATGTTTCTGATAATTATCATTTAAAGAAAAGTTTCTTTTGTTTTTAAAAAAAATGTACTTTTCAATATTTGAAAAGGATGTTGACAGTTTGTGGTTTTATAACTGTTTTTTTTATTTCAAAAACAATTTTATTTGTAAAAATTTATTTGACAGTTTGTGGTTACATAACTTGTTTTTTCAAAAATAGTTTGTTAGGGTACTAAATTCTCCTTTACTTCACACCAATTGGAATTACAAGTCATCTTTCCAAAAATGTCAACAATGTTATTTTGATTTAAGTCGAGAATAGAATTTAGCGTCAACGAGATTGGTTATTTGATCCTTGGTATATAAACACAAATTAAATTCAACTCTCAGCATCCTCTAGCGACGAAAGTCAAAGGTGAAATGATTGCCATTTTACAAGCCATTTCGATATCACTGTAAAGCCAGCAATCTATTTTGAAGGGAAATACGTTTCCAAATGTAAATACTCGCGTAGCTTGATATTCATTTGAGCTGATCTTATGAAACGATGTTATTCTGCTGCAATTTAATGAAAATCCACACTCATCGATGCCAAATTCACATCGAGAGTTTAATTAGTTGATATTACTACCAAAGTTCCTTATGAAATTCATGACGTCAATTTACTTGAAGCAAGACTCACAAAATTCCCGAAAGCCGAACACATACAAAAAGCACTAACATGTATACAAAAATATTTGTGTTCCTAAGTCCATCCATCGTGTTTGGCATACATAGTCATGAATTATTGATTTGTAAAACTATTACTTAGTTGAACTATGAAAAGTACCCGAGAGGCAGAAATTCTAATTTAGATTGAAGAATACTTTAGTCAGTTTAATTGAACTTGATGTTCCCTAACTTGACTCGCTTTGTTGCTACGATCTAGTAGTCGAAACGTAAGCGGAAAAATTGTAAATATCAAAAATAAATGAAATGTTTCTGAACATACTTTATAAGTAAATACACATTACAATATAATTATAAAAATCGTGTATGAGTATTTGTTAAAGAAATACAGAGAAAATAAGTTTGGTAAAGATTTCGAGTTGTGAGAAGAGAATAAAAAAAATTTGAATTGTTTAAGGGCTTGTTATCTGTTGCCGAATTTCAAATTGCAAGGCAGACGTAAAGAAGGACTTGTTGAAAATGGAATACACGATCTTCTTGTAGGCATGAAGCGGCCTTCGTACCATGCCAAGTACTTTAGAATCAGGTGGATGGAGGTTCAAGTTTGAAGGATGACTCGGTAGAATGAACCACGAAGAGGAAGGAAGCAAGAATAGTGGAAAGGCAGGAAGGAAGATGCGACCTCTCTTTCGAGGACACGGGTAGGAAGGATGTTCGTTGAGTATCATCGACTTAACATGTTCCGCGGAGCAAGAGCGGAACTTGGGTACAAATCGAGTGAAGAGCCAAGCCGGAATGAGCCGAGCTTTGTGATACAAGATTTTGCGAGATGATTTAAAGAACCTTTTCTCATTTTTTTTCACCCAAAAAATAAAAGGAAACTGCAAAATCTCACAAAAAGAACTTACAAATTCAGTGCAAGATATTTTTGAAAACTATAACTTGGAAACCAATTTGTTTTTATAATTATAATCTTTTATAATGTGTAATTAACTATATTGATTTCCCATCTCTTCTGTTTATTTTTTATTTTAAAATATTTTCATCTTCTTCATTAAAATTTGACAATGAGGTTAAATGATAAATTTTTATATTAATTATCTATAATTAGACAATAAATTGTAATGTGTAATTAACTATATTGATTTCCCATCTCTTCTGCTTCTTTTTATTTTAGAATATTTTCATCCTCTTCATTAAAATTTGACAATGAGGTTAAATGATAAATTTTTATATTAATTATCTAATTGATAATGAAATCAAACTCCGAATTTGACAATATCGTTAGGATGTTCAAAACTTCCATTGTTGATTCGCATTAGAATTGAGAAGTTTGGAAACGAAAGAAATAATTCGATAGCCCTCTTTAAATGGAAACGCTACTATAAAATTCAATATAACTTTTCGCGACTGAATCCAAAAGAAAATTCCTGGACTAATTTAAATTCCAGAAGGCTGATATATCGTGGGCGAAACGACCACGCAGAGAGGAGGAAAAAAAACCTCCCGACACCGGGGACATTAAAATCAGTCCGATGACTACGCGGCGTTAATCTTGCTACAGGCTACCACTGCGAGCGCGAGAATCGCAATAATTTATCATTTCCGTTCTCGTACTTTTTTATACGGCTTTGGAGTCCACTGAATATTTCATGACACCAAAACTTTTTATCTCTCGCCGATAATTGTTTTCCCGAATCAACTTATACGTCACCAGGTTTCTCCATGAATTTCAAAAAAGAAAATTTTAATCCCCTTGATAGTGTATAACAATTCCTTTTACCTTTTGTCAAAATAATTACATGACTCGTAAGAAAACATAAAAAAAAATAAAATTCTCATTCCACCAAGTACCCGTAAGCAAACTATATTTTGTAATTGTATAAAACAAACAACTTTTCGTTAGTCACGTACAATAGCCATTTTTTTCTTTAGTTTTCAAGTAAATCAGAAGCTAATTACGTAAAGTCCTTGAATCTTTGCGCGAAGGCACATCTTTTAAATCTTATTTTGTCGAGTTTGCGGATTTGCTTTGAGCAAAAAACCCTTTCACATCAACGATGGTACGCTCCTGCTTGACGGCCCCTGGCAAAAAGTATGCTCCCCATTTTTTTTTCTTCGCAAAAAAAGGAGAAAGAAATGAAAGAAAAAACAAGGAGTGAGAGGAAAAAAAGAACGAGATTCAAGAGAAAGAGAGAACAAGAGAGAGGAAGAGAGAGAGACCTCTAGTGTCTTCCGCTCTCGTAGAATGATTACCTCGTACTTTTCCTATGAAACGGTTGGTCTCTTTGACAAGAAATTGAAAAAAGCCCTCTCTAGAGTTAGGCGCGACATTTCTTTTTTAAGTGTGAGATGAACGAACTTTAAAGGTTAGAAGTGAATACCTTTCGTGTTTTAATGAATTCCTTTTCAAATCCGTTCTTTTTTTTGAGTTCTATTAGTATTGAAATTGTTTCAATTCCTCGCTTTGAAATTGAATCAAAAGAATCTTTTAGTTGATTCAGTCCGTTTAAAAGATTGCAATAAACTTGCTACTATGATACAATATTTATCTTCATAAATGTCATGTCTCTATTTTCATATTCTTGCATTTCAAAAACTGTTTAAATTGTTGACACTTAGAATTTTATTCATTTTTTAAAGTTCTTAACTATTTTGGCTTCAAAAGCAACTTCTTTTTATAAGCAGACTTTCTCCTTACAGTTATAAATTCTAGTTTTATTTAATATTTTACTTTTTGACAGTTTGAGCTTACATAACTTGTTATTGTTTCTATTTAAAATTTTTAGAATTTTGAATTAATCTAAAAAATGTTGGTAAATTGTGATTAGGTGACCCAGTAATTACCGTTTGGAGATGAACTTTCGATAGCATGTAAATCCCGACGTTGATGGGTTGTTAATGAATAAACGCACACCAAAAGGAAGCAATGACTTTATCACAGGCGTATGCAAAGAAACTGAATGTCCTTTCGAGCTTTTGAAATGCGGCAATTCAATAATAAAGTTTTCATCTGTTAATTAAATGACATGCCGACTTACAATTAGAAAGTCCTTCGAAATGCGCCGCGTGCCAGTTGAAAAGGCGATCTCTTGCGGGGACTTTTGACATGGTACCATAAGGACGCATCGGTCCTCGCGATCAAAGAGAAAATGAAAACAACTTTCCTCGGCAAAGGGCATTTTGCAGTTTGTGAGATTCTGAGATGTAGATAGAGCCCCCATTGAAGGATGAGGTCTTGGAAAGATTTGCGACTGGAAAGTGCACCCTAAAAAACTAGAGGTAGGGGGAATGATGATGATGAGGTATATAAGGGAGATGAGTTTTAAAGAGAAGGAAAGCATCGACTTTAAACCAGGCAGGCAACCTCAGTCTGAGTTTCCTTTCATTAGTTGAAGTAGGTAGGAACCAGGGCAGAACCAACCAACGAACCAGTCATCCGACCTACCATAGCTAACCACCCATCTCCATTGCGAGCCAACCCATCTCTTTCTCTCTCTCTCTCTTTCCACTCTCGTTCTGGCGCGCGGCTCCTCATCTTGCGTGCGGTTCACTCGTTTTCAATGAATACAATGGCGAGAGGAGCAGATCATATTGAATATGAAAACAGGAAATCAACGAGTTCCCTACCCCTTTATTCCGTTGCGCCAGCCGTGCCGGATTTTCCCGGGTCTATAATCTATGTTGAAAAAAAATTATACAGAGGGTGAGTGTCATAAACCCAAAGCTTCTAATTCAGTTACATCAGGAAAAAGTCCACCAATTTAATTACTTCTAGAAAATTTCAAAAATTACCTTCAAAAAATTGATAGAGGTACAAAAGTCCTGAGGGGTAGTTAACAAATTATATGACGTCTTTAGATCTGAGGAGGGATCAGTAAAAATTCCTGGCCCTAAAATCTTTTTCCTTAAGGGATACCAAGTGGAAATCGTAAGTTTATTAAATATTCTTAGGAGCCATGTTCATACAGTAACAGTTTATATCATCTACCTCATGATCTTCAAAAATTTGTTTTTCTAATACCCGTTAAGGATTAATCCTTAACGGATGTTAGGAACACCCGTTAAGGGTTAATCCTTAACGGGTATTAGGAACAAATTTTTTATCTAAATGATCCTTAAAAATTGTTTTAAATTCATTGTAAATTGTCAAATTAATTTTCTACTCCTTGAAAAGTATAATTTTTTGCAAAATAAATCGTAAACGAATTAAATCCACACATTGAAAGTGGCGCTATATTCGAAAATAGCTGGGGAAATTGAGAATGAGTCAACTGTTAACGACTTATCCGGATTTCGTTTTGTTGCTCCTTCCCTTGACGATTCTCTCGCCCCCACGGTTCGTTTCATCGCGCGTGCAACGTTTTCAATTGCGAAGCCACTTCTCGCGAGGCTGGAGTGCTTTGTTTCCCCGAACAACCACCATCTTTATTGTATTAGGATCCAATATGTCGTTTCACTGTAGTTGCGGGTACAAGTGGATTTTCAAAAGACAAAGTTATGTTTGTTAAGCTTCTTCAAACTTATAAATATTGATATTTTTTTTTACAAACCAGCAAACATTCTCTGTTTGTTCTCTTTTTTTTGGTTCATCAGCATTCATGTGAATGGAAATGGAAATAATACTTTGAATTATCAAAAAAAAGGGTGTGCACTGAGATAATTGTAAATGTGCATTGTACTTCTTGCAATTTTTTCACGCTAATAAAGATGATAGTTAAAAAATTTAATGTACACCTTACTTAAAATTGAGGTTTTACTTTTAAGACCCTAGGGAAATAAGTTAATGAAAGATCTGATTAATCAAAAAATAAAATAATTCCAATGCATTATAAGTTTTTACAACAGAAAGAAAAAATAATTTGTTATTAAACCCCAAACAGTCAAAAAATAATAAAAAAGATGGTTTCAATTCAAAAAAATTATAACTTTTTAATGTAAAAGAAAAAATTCAAATAAATTACATACTATTAATAAAACATTTTAAAACCTTAAATATTTTACATAATTCTCTTTCCTTTAATATTTTAAATAATTTTTTCACAAAAAAGGTTTCGTAATCAGTAGTTGGTTTCCTTCTTTTTATCATTATTAGAAATTAGACTTTATTTTTCTTTATTCTTTGCCAATGTAGATAATTTATTTATGTTCTTGACGATCTATAATTTTCTTACCAACTACTTTCTTTTCTTATTAATAACGTTAAAATTTAAATACTTTTTTAAATACATTTTTAATTTTTTGACAGTTTGATATTAAATAACTGCTATATTCTTGTTTATTATTAGTTTTAGAAATGAAAAACTATTTAATTTTTTTGTGTAATTTTTTGACAGTTTGATATTAAATAAGCTGTTATTTTTTCTGTCACCAATTTAAAAAATTTAATGAAGAGCTAAGCCGGAATGAGACAAGCTTTGTGATACAAAATTTGCGAGATGATTTAAAGAACCTTTTCTTATTTCACCCAAAAAATAAAAAATAAAAGGAAATTGCAAAATCTCACAAAAAAACTAACAAATTCAGTGCAAGATATTTTTGAAAACTAGAATTTGGAAACGAATTTCTTTTCGTAATTGTAATATGTTTTTTAATGTGTAATTAACTATATCGATTTTTCATCTGTTCAGTTTATTTTTTATTTTAGAATATTTTCATCCCGTTCATTAAAATTTGACAATGAAGTTATATGATACATTTTTATATTAATTATCTATAATTAGATAATGAATTGTAATGTGTTTTGTAATGTGTAATTAACTCTATCGATTTTCCATCCCTTCGGTTTATTTTTTATTTTAGAATATTTTAATCCTCTTCATTAAAATTTGACAATGAGGTTAAATGATATATTTTTAAATCATAACTATTTTATTTCTTGCATAATTTTTTGACAGTTTGATATTAAATAACCATTATATTCTTCTTTATAGTCCGTTTTAGAAATGAAAAACTCTCTTCATTTCTTGTGTATTTTTTTTGACAGTTTGCGGTTAAATAACCTGTATCTATATCTTTCTTTCCCACCAATTTCAAAAATTGATTACCAATTATAATTATTTTTAAATTTACCACCACTTTGAATTTTAATAATCGTTAAAACATTACCACAAAAGTCATTCCAATGTTCGATTTCATTTATGTAACCAACAAACGGTAACTATTATCAAAAACAAACGACTATTGTTGATATAACAAAAAAATCATGAGGGCGAAAACGATGATGTGAAAACATTACGAAACTAGTTCTGTCTCATTGCTCAGAACAGTACAAATATCCACGTAACCAAAAAAAAATAAAAATGAGAGATGGTGGCAAACGAAGGAAGGCGTGCCACTGATCGAAACCTATGAAGTTTTCGTCTTTTTCTCGAATGTATATATACGTGTATTGCTTGGGGGGAGCGATCAACAGTTAGATTATTAGAGTATTAGAACTTGTCTCATAACTCAGAAGCTTAATGGTCTAAGTGGACGTAGTCGGTGAACAACTCTGTATTGCGTTTGACGCAAGGGGCAAAATGTATGTTGGTACAACTGCCCCAGCGACCCCGCGCGCGACTTGCCTTCTCAAATGGAAAGACTTTCCACCCTCATGATTTTCGGTAATCGCATCATGCTACGCAAGGAAATCTCCAACCGAGATTCCAAAAGCTGTTTTCGCGAAACAATGAAATTGAAGCACCCAAGAATTCTGAATTTGAACACGTCTTCCTAGAATTTATAACCCTAGAGTCCTAAGGTTATAGATAATATAAAAAATTTTAGTTTGTCTAACTCTTCGGAAAAATATTTTTGTCATTGACGTTTCAAAATATATATATATATATATATATATATATGTATTTAGACTATTGGTAATTTTCCCCTTCAGTTAGTTCCTAGAGAAGAAAATGCAACAAAGAATCTAACGTGCAAATTGGCAAAGGAAAAAACGATATAGGTGGGTGCAGTTTATAGGATGAGAGACAGAAGGATTGGGACGATGAAGAAGAGTTAGGGGGGAGGAGGGTGGTTTAACGGAAGAGAAAGAAGTATAGATAATGCTCGGCGAGGGATGAAGTGAGGGGGAACTATAGAGAGAGGGAGACATGTAGTAGGCAGTAGTCGTGTTACTTCCGGTCGAGTGATCGCTGCGCTTGGCAGCTGCGGAGTTTGCTGGAAAAGAGGCAGGGGCATGAGGCGTGCGGGAGTTGGTACAAAGAGGGGTTTGCTAGGAGGGGGGTGAGTTGTGGATTGTTTCTATCCACGCACCCCTTTTGCGTGCCCCACCACCCACCCTACATGACACCCTCCACACCATTCTCCGTATCGTCACATCAGTTCATTCTCTAATTCGATTAGTGTAAATGGCATTAAAACAATCCTGTTCCAAATAATGCTTCTAACGCAGGCTACCAACATTGTCAAGATACTTCTTCTTCTTCATAGTAATAAACCGAATCGCAGCTGTTCCCTGTCTTCTTCTTTCAAATATACAAAAATTTCATTAATGCAGTTGCGGATCTTCAGGACACCTAATGAAACCCTTGAAACTATATTTGGTACTTCAAGAATTAGATAATTTTGAACACTTGATTTATTTGTTTATTACAATTTCCCCACTGTCCATCGACATCATAAATGGGTAACCGTGATTGGTAATTTCT
The DNA here is from genome assembly GCF_015476425.1 of Leptopilina heterotoma. Lineage (NCBI taxonomy): Eukaryota > Metazoa > Arthropoda > Insecta > Hymenoptera > Figitidae > Leptopilina > Leptopilina heterotoma. The sequence goes on from NW_025111142.1 coordinate 98,225, forward strand.
CTATCTTTCTCTATTTAATATACAAATTAGCAATGCTTGTTTGACAACTTAAAATTAATTGCAAAACAACGAGACATTTGTAATTCAACGTCCATAGGGTTAAATTTGAAAGACTATCTTAGAATCCACTGAACCTATCTGAAGAGAATTCAAACGACATTTCTAAAATACTTAACTTTTAAAAAAGATGGTTGCTATCCCCTCAAGGTTCCGATTATTAGGTATAATTGCTTATGTGAACGTTTTGCCTTTCGCTCAATTTCAAAAAGACGTATCTTAACAGCGATATTTTTTATTTTTAAAGTTCTTCATTCTCAAATTTATGCCTCTGAAAGGACCCCGCACAAAATGCATTAATTTTGGCTCACCGTTAATTTTTTCCATATTTTCAGAAATATTAGTTATAAAGCTGTTCAGATTAAAGATGAAATTTTTTTAATCTCAAAAACTGAAAAGTTTCGCTAAAATCTGGAATTGAAGTACCCCTTTTCTTAATGGTAATTCACTTAATAAGCTTAATAGCTACAGGGTTCATTTTTTTTAATTACTCGTAATTTTAAACACTTTCTTTATGATAGTAACAAATTTTTACTCTAAAATATTATGGAAGGTATCAGTTTTTAAAAAACTTTTAAAAAACTTGCACCTTTTTTATAAAAAATGTTTAGGTTTCGTTAGGACTTCGAAGTACCAAACTTAGATATTCTTTATTTTTACCCCAAAATAAAGGGTTTAAGGTATAAAAAAATTGCGGTCCTGAGTTAAAATGAAATTTGCCTTGTTTTTCGACTAATTTGAATGCACTAAGGGCCTAACTTTGAGGCACTGGTTTTTGTTAAATAATTCAATCTTCATGGAGAGGATTGAAAATTAATTTATTTAACAAAAATCACGATTCATAATTAGGGAATGGAAGGTACAATATTTGTTAAACCTTTCTTTTATGTTGATATAAACAATTATATGAACATGGCTCATAAGAATATTCAATAAACTTACCATTTGCTTCTGATACCTCTTATGGTTAAAAAATCTGAGGTAAAGAACTAAATTTCTTAGTGAGTACCCCAAAAAATTTCTCCAGGGCTCAACTTCGAACAATTAGTGTTTGTTTAATAAATGAATCCTCAGATAGAAAATTCATCTGTTTAACTACAATTCCAATTTTTTTTTCTGAAAAATTAACTAAATAATTAATTCAAGATTACCTCCTAATAAAATAATTTTAAGGAAATATTACGAGCAGTTTTTATTGAATCTTTCTGTTATGTCGATTGTGGCGAATTTCGCGAGACTTGAATATTTTTGAAAATTAAATGAATGAGGATAAGCGTTCGGCTCACGACAGTGGACACAAGGGTTAATGAACGAAATCTCCACATATCAAAAGTTGATTTTCCCTATAGTATTAATTAAATGAGTAATTACAATATTATTGATAGACGAGACCAATAGATGAGATGGAGAAGATTGAGCGAACTTACCAAATGATGATCATTGAATAGCAGCGCAAATGTTCTCCTATAAATGATATTACTAATGATGGGAACAAACACAATAAAACAAAAATAATTAAAAAGTAAATATTTAATTAACTGTAAAGCGCGTTACAACGATGCAAAAGGATGCATCGAAGCGCAATAGGCACACACACATACACGCGTTATTTTACATTTACAGAAAGAGATCTCGCAGATCTCTTCGGTGTACGAAGGTACGCTTCACTCTGATAAGAATTTTCACGTAATCGTCATCGTAACCATAAGGCCATTCGTCTTTGGTCCGATGACACCCGAATTTATAATTCTTTTAACAACCAGTGGTCACAGTAGCTATTAGGCTAACACCTAGCACGATGAATTGTGAATTGGGGAAACAATCAGAAAATGGCATATTTAAAGAAAAGTAAGAAAGCGATTTGAATCGTTACACGATATAAACTACATTACTATATGAACATGGCTCCTAAGGATATTCAATAAACTTACGATTTGCTCTTGATACCCCTTAAGGATAAAAATTGTGACTGAAAGAACTTCATTACTTAGTAATTTTCCCAAAAGCTTCTTCCAGGGAATGTCATGACATTGGAAAATAACTTTTGGTTTAAATAAATATACCTATTGGCGAACTGGAGTTTGGTACAATGAGGGTATTAACCTAAGTGCCTACTTTCTGTATGGGAAATCCAATTCGAATTCGGTTAATTAGATTAGATTAAATAAAGAAATACTTTGGAAGCTACAATAGAAATTAGTGATATGAACCTTTCAAAAACTTAATTTCTTAAAAGGAACAAATTTATAATATTAATTACATCTGGAAGTTAACTAAATTTACAAAGTAAAGTACTTTCTTGTTCCTATATGATTATTACAACCTTATTCATTAGAGCAAATGACCAAAAAGTGAAATACAGTTGCAACGGTAACTAATAAACAAGCAATTTATTAATTCGGGTTAAAAATTATTACCAATGATCTTCCCGCATGCTTATATTCAATCTTCACTAAAAAATACATTTCATAGGTGTTTATTTCCCTAACTAAAAAGGCATAGACCAGGGGCAGGCAGATGTCATGCATCTAAAATTCGTGATGTGTAATAAGCAAGAAAGTTATATGGATGGTTGCCAGTGCGCATGAAATGGTGCGTCGACCCACCCCCTGACAAACACCCCCAAGCGTCCGTTTCAACCCTCCTATCTGTAATGCTCCGCCCCATTCCACCACTCTCATTCATCCCGCGGAACTGTTGGAACTTGTCCGCGTTCTAGATATGCGCGCACAAACATACACACACACTCACACTGATACAATATCACCCCATCGTCTGCATGTACAATTGACGTGCGTGGAGGCATCCTTTTTTCAGCCGTCGATTCAACCCTTCGTCCATCCGCGCGCCTTTCCCAATCTACATTCCCCTTCCTTTTGGCTTCCCTTCTTTTTTTATATAAAAAAATCCCCCCCCCCCTCTCTTTGTGGTCCTCCCTCTCTCTCTCTTCTATTTCATACTTTCTCATACCATCAAACTCAAAATCACGTAAGTTCCCGTCGCTAACGTTTCTCCTCCCTTCTCCCCCTTCCCAAAAAAAAGGAGGCAAAAGCCAGGATCAGCAGGGTGGTGAGAGGAGGGACAGAACGTTACATTTTGAGAGCAAGCTTTTTACAATATCCGCGTTCTTGAAAGTTTTTTTCATGAGAGAATGCTTTTGCTCTTTGGTGAACAATTTTTTTTTACTACTGCCTTTTTTTAATTACTGAAAAGTACTCTACGCTGATGATGCTCAGACACAAGTCGGTTTTTAAAGTAATTTTCGTTGAATATATATTTGTTTTGATTTATTCAGTCAAGTTTCTAATACTTTCTTTCTTGGAGACCTTTTGGTCGCCTTTTAGTTCCTTCTGTTTTTTGTTTAGCCCTGGTTGTAAAATACAAATTCCCCTAATAGTATTTTAATGTCTATCTTCTTTTTATCGTCAATGGAGGTTAAAATTTTTTTTGAAAAAATTTCAATAACAGTTTTTTACGCACCTAATTCTAAATTTATTTTACTAACTTAGAAAATAAAAAACTGGCAATATTCATTATGTTAATTACAGCGAGCTTTTAAAAATCATGAATTTTTCATGCATCACAGTATGGCTTTTATCATGAAAAAAGGTAAAAAGGGTAATTTTTTTTCTAAGAGAACGAAAATGATACCAAACAACAAATTAAAATCTGTTAAAAGTTATATTAACAATGTATTAATACTTAAATATCATAGTTTTGGACTTTTTGATAGAAATTCACTTTGTAATTAATCTCCGATTTATATAAAAAAATTTTTCCTTAAAAAAAATAATATTGAAGCCTAATCGAGTTAAAATCATTTTTTTTTTCTCAAAAAAGGTACTTTTTTAAAAAAAATGCCATTTTTTTAAACAAAGGGCCTTTTCAACAAGGCACGATACTCCGAAAGTATTTATAATTTATCTCTCAATTATGAAATAAATTTTCTTTACAAAAAGAAAATGGTCTTGAAACCTAAATCGATTTCAAATAATTTTTTATGTTACAAAAATGGCACTTTTTTTGAAAAAATAACATTTTTTAGACAAAGGTCTCTTTCCGAAAAAGTAAAATACTCAAAAAGTGTTTGATAATTTATCTCTGAATTATAAAATAAATTTTCTTGAAGAAAGAAATTGGTCTTGAAAAAAAATCAGTTTGGCAAAAATGGCACTTTTTTGAAAAAATAACATTTTTGAAAACAAAACTATTTCCGAAAAGGCGCGACAATCATAAACTATTTAAAATTCATCTCGGAATTATGAAATAAATTTTTCTTAAAAAACGAAAATGGTCTTGAAGCTTAAAACGATTTGAAATAATTTTTTTTGTTCCAAAAATGTCACTTTCTTAAAAAAATGGAATCTTATTAAACAAAGGGCTGCTTTCGAAAAAGCAAAATACTTAAAAAGTGTTTGTAATTTATTTTTTAATTATAAAATAAATTTTCTTTGAAAAAGAAAATGGTCTTGCAACCTAAATCGATTTGAAGTAATTTTTTTTGTTCCAAAAATGTCACTTTTTTAAAAATATCACATTTTTAGACGAAGGGCTCTATCCGAAAAAGTAAAATACTCAAAAAGTATTTGTAATTTATCTCTGAATTATAAAATAAATTTTCCTTGAAAAAATAAAATGGTCTTGCAGCCTAAATCGATTTGAAGGAATTTTTTTTTGTTCAAAAAATGGCACTTTTTTGAAAAAACAACATTTTTGAAAACAAGTCTATTTCGAAAAAGGCGCTATATTCATAAACTATTTAAAATTCATCTCTGAACTATAAAATCAATTTTCCTTGAGAAAAGAAAATGGTCTTGACGCCTAAAACGATTTGAAATAATTTTTTTTGTTCCAAAAATGGCACTTTTTTGAAAAAATGGAATCATTTGAAAGAAGGGGCTGTTTCCTAAAAGGTAAAATACTCAAAAAGTGTTTATAATACCTTCCAATTATAAAATAAATTTTTCTTTAAAAAGAAAATGGTCTTGAAGCCTAATTCGAATTAAAATAATTTTTTTTTTGTTCCAAAAATGGCACTTTTTAGAAACAAAGGCGCGATAGTCGTAAATTAATTAAAATTTATCTCTGAATTGTAAAATCCATTTGCTTTGAAAAAAGAAGATGGTCTTGAAGCCTAAATCGATTTGAAATAACTTTTTTTTTCTTCCAAAAATGGCACTTTTTTGACAAAATCACATTTTTTTAAACAAAGTGACATAAACCTCAACATTTGATACTTGGACATAATTTCGTTGGAACAAAAAGTGAAAAAACGTTTTTTCAGTTTACAAAGTAAATAATTTTTGTTAAAAAGAACCGAATTATTATTCAAAGTGCATTTACATATAATAAAAAAATTAATTTATCCAAATGATTTAATAAAATTCAAACTTGTTTGTTGTAAATTTTAATAGAAGAAAATTACACTTCAACTATGATAATAATTATTAAATTTAATTATTCTTCGACTAAATCAATATTTGATAGATTATAATCACTCGTTAATGTTCCCATTTAACTGAATTTTCATTTGACCTAATTAATAATATATAAAGTACAATTTCCATTGAAGTAAAATTTCACGTGATGCAATTCTCATATTGCTCGCGTAACTTTATAATATAAATGGACTTGAATTAATGAGAATATGAGTTTTGCATTTCTGTTTAGTCTGCGATATCACTAAATATTATCAATTATACTAATAATAATAATAATAATAATAATAATAATAATAATAATAATAATAATAATATGCATCATAACTATAATTTTGCAACAACCACTCAAAGTCCAGAAAATTTTCAACATAATCCAAAGTTAACATTTTTATTTTGCTAAACTTCAAATATTTGTTCAAAGCAAACAAATTTTTAATTTTAGGTCAAAATAGGTCGAGAATCTAATTCTTTTTGACAAATTACTACAAAATTAAAAATATAAAAAAAAATTTTTTTTTAACTCTTATTAAATTTAACTTTTTTCAATTTAAATTTATTCGCTCTAAAATTGAATTAGTAAAAATTTTTACTAATTTGAATTAGTAACTGACTTTTTGCTTTCAAATTATTAAATTTTACTCATAAATAGTAATTTCTACTAATTTATTAGTACAATTTACTAATTTACTAATAAATTAGTAGAAATTACTATTTATTAGTAAAATTTACCAATTTACTAATAAATTAGTAGAAATTACTATTTATTAGTAAAATTTACTTATTTAAAAGCAAAAAAAAATAATTTACTTTACATCAAAAAAGGGGAATTTTTCTATAAATACAAAAATAAATTCAATCCTAATTGTATAAAAGAATGTCGAGAAAAAATAATAATGGTAACAAATAAACTGTGGATAGTATATAAAGAATAAATTGTAAGCATTATTTTTTTGTTCTGTAAAATATTTTTACTCTAATCATTGGTGGTTGTTTTACAAACCATATTTTTCTTTTTCTTATATTTCTTTTTCTCATTTTCGCAACGTTTTCAACGAAATTACATGCACACGTTGCGAGAGAGAGAGAGAGAGAGAGAGAGAGAGAGAGAGAGAGAGAGAGAGAGAAAATATCGTGGACATAAAGCAAAGAAATGAGTTTCAGAAGAAACATGCGGCCATTGTGCGTTACACATTTATGTTTGCTCACTCTCGTGAACTTTATGAACCCAACATTTCAACGATACAATTTATTTTCTACCTTTTAATTATAATTTATAAACTAATTTAATTACGAGTTATTATTATAATGATGTAATAATATTTGTTCGTTAAATTAAAATATAAAAGGAAAATGTAAACAAGAAAATAAAATATAAATTAATTATAATAATAATAATAATAAGAAATAAATATTACGAGGTAAATTTAATATTTATAAACATTATGCAGTATTTTTAATGTTTACAAAAATTACTTATAGTCTTTTAGTGAAAAAATTTCAAATTTAAACCTTTTAAAATTTAATAACTTTTAAACTATTATTATAAACCATGAAGAAATCGATCACTCCGAGTCTTCGACTCTGAGTAATCACTATCTTCAAGGTTTATAATAATAATTTATTATTAATATGCAAATAAACAAAATTTTTTAATTTAAAATATGAATTTTTGAACAATTTCATATTCAAACTTTAGAAAAATTTAATTATAAACTAATTCACTAATTAATTATTCTTGTTCATTAATTTCAAAAATTAAAAAAAAAAATTTTTTTTTAAATGTTATTTTTTTTTATTTTATTTTATTTTATTTTTTATTTTTTAAAATAAAATTCTTCGCAAAAATTAAAACATCTTCATGAATAATAAACATTCTTCGGAAGATTTCAATTATTTTTATAAATATGTAGTAACATTTTTTGCAAAAATTCAATTATTTTTAAACAAAATTTTAGTAAAATTTCACGTACGAATATAATTATTTTCTAAAAATTTAATAAATCCTTGAAAATAATTCAATTATTTTTTTAAATTGTAAAATCTTTGAGTACTCAAATCTTTGCAAAAATGTAACTATTTTCAAAAAAATTTTTCCAAAAAAATTTAATTTTTTCTTAATTTTTTAAAAAATTTTCAAAAGAATTGAATTATTTTCAAAAATTTTAATAAAATTCATTAAAGCAATTCGCAATTAATTTCAAAAGTTTGAATAAAATTCTTTGCATGAATTAAATTATTTTTTAATAAATAATAAATTCTTTCAAGAAATTCAATTATTTTCAAAAGTTTTAATGAACTCTTCAAAACAATTCAATTTTTTTCTAAAATTTTAATAAATCCTTGAAAATAATTCAATTATTTTATTATAAAATAGTAAAATCTTTGCAAAAATTCAATTATTTTCAAAAAAAAAATTTTACGAAAGAATTCAAATTTTTTCTTAATTTCATTATAAAATTTTTCAAAATAATTAAATTATTTTCAGAAATTTTAATAAAATTCATCGAAGCAATTCGCAATTAATTTCAAAAGTTTTAATAAAATTCTTTGCATGAATTCAATTATTTTTTAATAAATAATAAATTCAATTAATTTTTAATAAATAATAAATTCTTTCTAGGAATTCAATTATTTAAAAAATTTTAATAAATTCTTCAAAAAAATGGAATTATTTTCTAAGATTTTAATAAATCCTGCAAAAGAATTCAATTATTTCTATAATTAGTAAAATTCTTTGCCAAAATTTAATTATTTTTAATAAAATTTTAATAAAATCCCATGAAAGAATTTTATTTTTTCAAAAATTTTTGTTAATAATTACATTTTTCCAGGAATTTGATTAAAATTGCATTAAAAAAAGTTGAAATTCTGTGATGAGTTTTATTATTTATGATGAAAGTAATTAAATATTTGCGTAGAATTTTATTAAAAAATTTTTTTAAATACTTAAATTCTTTTGGACATTTTTATTAAAATAGCAGATACTGAAAGTTATTGACTTGAGAAAAATTTTGAAAAATAATTGAAATTTTGCCAAGTATACCTATTATTAAAATTTTTGAAAATAATTAAATTAATTTTGAAATATTTAAGTAAAATTATTCATTAAATAACTCTGTAAAGATTAATTATTCAATTTTTCAAAAGTTTGAAACAGATTTGAAAATAATTTTTAAATGTGTGACACTATTTCTGATGAAAATAACAAAAAAAAGTGGGTTATGTTTAAGGAAAGCTTTTCCTTGATTTAAGATTAATTTTTAATTACCTAAAGTTAAAACAATGTTTATTAATTACACAGTATATAAAATAGTCAATAAAAATTGTCTTCGACTTTGAATAATTAAAATTGAATTTTAATTCAAGCAAAAACTTCACTAAACATAACCTACAATTTTTTGCCACCTAAAGCCTGTTTTACCAAAAAGGGAAACGTATATTAATTAATTTTTTTTCACAAAAAAATTATTACCTGTAAATAGAAAGATTTTCACTTCATAGAATATTAAAATCTACTCACCGAATTCATCTTCATTTGAAATTTTGTTGGCTCAGTATTTTATTTCGATTGTTCGTCCTCTGAATTTTAATTACTATCCAAAAGCAGAACAGTATTCGACCTTTGAATTTGACGTTCCTTTTTTAATCCACGTGATTCTATAAAAAAAATTCCATTTCAATACACAAGAAAATATAAAAAAATTTAGTATATTTTATATTTAATCGTAAAAATTAATCGAAAAAGAAAACACGAGAGAAATGTCAAATATTTTTTTAAGATACAATAAAAATTTGCAAGTATTATTGTCTCTAATGCCAAAATATTTTGTTTTTAATGACAATTTATTTCTCAAGTTTCGTTACTAATAAATAAAAAATTTATTTAAACACGAATAATAAAAATAAATATGAAAATGTTTTATTTTTCATTACAAAGTTATTTAGAATATATTTAAATATGCGAACGAAAAACAAAATGGAAAAAAATGTATAAATAAATGGAATAAAATTATAGAACTGATTTTTAGTATAGACACTAAAAAAATTTTCTGTAGATTTATAGTTGCGTTTACTGAATTTTATAGAAATTCCCTTTTTTTAAAAAAATATCCCTTTTGTAAAATTAAAACTTTCAATGTGTCAATTTTACAATTTTATAATTTTCTGTAAATTGACACATTAAAGGCGTTAATTTTACAAAAGGAATCTTAAATTCTTTACTTTTAAAGATAATACCTTACAAGTTTCTATAAAATTCAGTAAAAAACTGTATGAAAACTGTAAATCTACAGAAATTTTTTTTAACAGTTTACTTGTAAACGACATAACCTTTTCGTTAACAATCTTGACATTCCGCTTTCACACAAAACATCTTGGGCGAAAATACTTTTTACAAACTACTACCTACCATGAATGTAACAAAGTTTTTTTTAAATTTATACCTCGATATACTCAATACTTTTCTAAAGTATGTCTTTTTTACAGCAACAGCTGAAAAAAAGTTGCACTTTTTTCATGCTTCTCTCCGACTCACAGTTCAGCGTAAAACATGTGCGTTCATTTCTTTTACAATTATAACTACCTACTTTACTCTCTTCTTCAATTATTATTACAGAATGTCACTTTATTTCCATACTTTTCAACTTTGCTAGTAATTCTAGCGATTTTCGACACAATAATAACGCCAAGAAGACGCGTCTTTCAGAATTTCTTTGTGCAAGGTTGGGTAGTTGACGAAACAAATAATTCTAACCAGCAAGGTTGGTCAGTTGAAAATTCCCTCTAGCAAGGTTGGGAAGTTCTTCTTTTTTTTGTAATTACACAAGTAAAGGTGATTTTACACCTCTATCGATAGAAAATAATAAATAGTGTCGAAATCAGTCGAAATCGTGTCTTTCACACTCATTTAAAAAAGGTGCTTCCACAATAATTTGGAAACGCAATCAAAATCGTAAGAATAAACTAAAAAGGAATAGAATTACATCTTTATCCTTCTCTTACTCATGCTTTCGATTGCAATGCCGTTTGCCTTTCCGATTACGAATTATTTACTTTTAATTAAGAATATTAATTAATTAAATCGAAAAATTATTATTAATTAACTATAATAATTGTGATATTCTTTCTTTCTGTCCACATTTGAAGTAAGTATTCTGTGCATTCTTTTGTTTATCGTAAAGTTTTTATAAATTTTATTGTAATTTTATTTATTAGGGAGCGTTCACAAATGATGTCACATTTTGGGAGGGGGTCTCTACTAAACGTGACACAATGTATTTTTACATGTGAAATTGTATGAAATTTTGTGACAGGGGGAGCGTCACACTATTTGTTACAGTCAGTAGAAAAAATACCGCGTTACATAGGATTGGAGGGGGGATAAATTTTAAAAAAGCGTCTTTTGTATTCAAAACGACCGCTAATAGTAGAAAAAGCGTAAATTATTGTAAAAGTACCTTAAACTAACCTCAAAGGGTTGGAGGGGGGATACAATTTTTAAAAAAGCGTTTTTTTATTCGAACGACCGCTAATAGTAGAAAAAGCGTAAATTATTGTAAAAGTACCCTAAACTAACCTCAAAGGATAAGTAGAAATATTTTGATTCAAAGAAATTTTCTTTCAACTCTAAAGAAAGTAGGAAAAAAAATTCCTTCTATATAGAAAAAGAGGGGCTCTCTCTCTCTCTTTGACTAAAATGAGAAATGTTTTGTATCGATTTCGAGCACGCCTTACACGTGGGATCAGTTGAATCTGGCGTGTCGATGTGGACCAAGTCAGTGTGAAATTCGGTAGCCCTTATTAAAGCTTACACCCTTATTTCGAGCTGTTTCTGTCGGGCCCCATTGCTGACTCATCCTTTAGTGTGCCCTAGCCACAACTGCAAACACCCATGGATAAGAACTCACGCGCATGTAACTCTCATAGAAGAGAAGAAAAAAAAATGAGAGAGAAAGAGAGAGAGAGAGGGAATTCATTGGTGTCGTAGCCACGCGGCTAAGCTATAACTAAATTTAAAATTTTTACTTACTTCCAGGCTACTGCTCACCCCTGCTGTCATTACCCGCTGCAATCAGCGCCGACTATATTCTACACGCGCGTACTTACACGTCCCTTCACCACCTTGTCTGTATTCTTACACTCCACCTAGCTCGCAACTCTACCCCGTGCATTCGTTCGGATTGCCTATAACAGGATTAACTGCAACTATTTGACAAACGGTCTTTTGCAGGAGGAACAATTTTTCCATACGTTGTGTTTCATATTGCATGTTTATAATAAGTGCTGACGAAAATCACTTTTCAATGTGTCAGGAAAGTTACTCAACTTATTTTATTGGAATATTAATCACTTTTTGTTAATGATCCCACCTGCTTTAAATTTTAATTTGGTAGCATTTTTACATATAGCTAATTAGTAGATCCATGTTTGACTAATAAATAACAAATTTAGTTTCGAAAAAATATTTCAAGATGTTGAGATCAACAGATTAAAAATTACTTCATATTCTTATAAATGTACGTGAAATAGGTAAATTAAATATAAATTATCGTAAATTTTCATACAAAATATGAATTTGCTATGAATCAGACAAAAAAATTTATTTACTAATCTGTCAACTATTGTAGAAGCACCTTTACTTGTATAATTCGTAATTTTTAACTCCCCAACCTTGCTATATAAAGTATTCAACTTTTTTGGTAACTACCCAACCTTGCTGGTTAAAATTATTTGTTTTGTCAACTACCCAACCTTTCGCGAAGAAATTCTCAGAAAAGCGTCATTTTTCTGTCAACTTTCTAACCTTGCGAATTGAAATTAGTCGAAAAGTTTCTAAAATTTCATCCAAGTTTGGATAGTCGACCAAAAAATCAATAATTTCATTCAGTAGGGTTGGGGAATTGACAAAAAAATAAAAATAAAAAAATGGCGCATGCTACAAGGATGGGTAGTCACGAAAAAATTTTAAGTCTGACCTGTGGCGCATATGAATAGTCACTATAAACTCAAGTAAATGAAATTAACAAAATAATTATTACTAACCTCAATTCATTAATTTTTATCATTAAAAAAATTACAATAAAACAATTATATAAATTTTTTAGGCTAAGAAGTAAAGAATTTGCTGCAGGTATGAGAGTTTTATAGTGCCTACTGAGGGGAACACTCAGTATCGCGTCTGACTAAAACTGATTTTCACTACTTATTGATATCTTCTACTGCAAGTCATACAATAATTTCAGGATCTTCTGGTAAAATCGGTAAAATGCGCCACTGGTCAATTTTCTAATGTTTTCGGCAACTGCCCAACCTTGCTAGATATTTTTTTTTATTTGCAAGGTTGGGTAGTTGACAAAAAAGTTGAAAATCCCATCTATCAAGTTTGGGGAGTTCCCGGAAAATTGAAAACTTAACCAGAAGCACATTTGCCTAGTTAACATATTAAAAAAATCCATTTCTTAAATACATTAATTAATAAGTAAGATAATTATTTTATAATCTGGTGGAAAAAGTTACCTATTTTAACTGAATAAATTTATTGAAAAATTTTTTTTTAATTTTTAAAAAATTTAAGATTGTAGTCACAATGGGGTTTCCGTTGTTATTATAACAATAAATACAATATAAATTTATGAAAATTCTATATTTACTAATAGTATGGTAAGTTATGGTAAGTTACATAACCTCAAAAAAGGAAATTTTATTAAAATAAGTACTTCTTTCAAGCTAATTAAAAAAAATTTTTTCTTTACGAATAATTCAAAAAGTTTATTAAATTAATATTCAACAGTGTGCTTAACCTTCTAAAATTTTAATTTCTTGGAAAATAAGCTTTTCGACTCAATACAGAAATAAAAAAGAAGAATACTTACAATCTAAAAATATGCATTTTTCCATCCCGGTATATATAAAGATTTTACAATAAAAAGGTATTTTAAATAATTCAAGAATGATTTTCCTATTTCGTTTATCGTATTATGAAGGGATAGAAATTCATAGAATATATCCATTTCTTGTCCTTTTTACTAAATTCAATATACTGGGAGGAAATGTTTTTCCGAGTTCCATTACAGGAATCGCAGATGGGTTTTTTGCATTATGCAGATAGCTGAGTGAGAGAAAGAGAAAGAAGGAGAGAGAGAGAGAGAGAGAGAGAGAGAGAGAGAAAAACGGCATGAATCATGGAGAATATCCGAGCGTGGAGCGGCGAAAAATTCTAGGGCGTCGATTTATCGTTCGCTTTTCATTTTATCGTACTATATACCAATGCGATAAGCAGTTCGATGGATGAATACACTGAATTTGGAGGGATTATGTGGAGTTGGAAGTTTTTTTTTCTCCTCCTGCCACTGCAAAATGCCCTTAGTTTTCTTCTCAAACATTGACTTACGTAAACAATATTCTTTTTCGAAAACTTTTTTATCATTTCTTTCTAAAGTCACAATTTTTGTTTTTTTCCACTGGTTGAATTTACAATTTTTTCGTAACTACCCAACCTTGATATACATTCGTCAATTTCGTCTATAACAGGGTTGGGAAGTGCAGAAGGACCTTAATTAAAGAAGGGGAATACCCCACTAGTCAAAATATATGTTCACAATAGACATAAAAAGATCCTATTGTAGACGTAGCCTTAAAGCCACAACGTCGACATAACCTAAAAATTCTACTTTGAACACAGTTTGGGAAAATAATTCCCATTAAAATAAATGCAAAGAAATTCTCGAAAAATAAAATCCCCCTCACATAATACATAATTACAATAATAACTAAAAGAGGAATAGTGGAAAAGAAAAGAAGGCGGGGAGAGGGAAATCGCATAATGGGAGAGGAGGAGGGCAAAAAAAAGGCGCTTGCGGGCGAAAGGCAGAGAGCGCTTGTTAATTCTCCGCGAGCAGTTAAGTGGAACTGGATTGTGGAAATGCCGCGACTACAAGGCAAGGGGTTAGTTCGAAAAGACGGTTTGTGAAAAAGAGGGTAGAAGAGTGAGAGAGAGAGAGTGGTGGAAGTCTCGGAAAATTCTAAAAGGAGTAGGGACACGATGGAATTTTCTCAGGAATCTTATTTATTATCTCACGAACGAAGAACAATCGCGAACTAATTCAGGTCGCTTAATTACCGGCAAAAGAACAGTAAGATTTAGCGCTCTTTTGTCTCGAGCAAAAATGAGAAATTATCAAACGGGTCAACGACTTCAAAGAACATTTCTCGTGAAATGACGCGATTCTTGGTTTACCGGACCGAAATCCTTTGAGAAGTGCTTTTTAATTCGGTTGCGTTCTCGCATTTTTTTTCCCTCAAAATCAATTATTGTATACAAAGTAATGTTTATTTTTACATTTTAGAAAAATTTATGCTTTTCTAAAAGAGATAAACTCCTTTTTTAATTTTTGTTTCATTATTATTATTACTGCTTTATTAGGCTATGTCCACAATAGGCTCTTTTTATTTCCATAAGAACCTATTGTGGACATTTACTATTTTTATAAGGCTATGTCAATAATAGGCTCCTTTTGTGTCCTTACGGACACAAAAAGTACCTATTGTTGACATAGCCTAATTATAATAACCATTACTATTAATAATACTGTAATTAATAGTATATTTAAATAAACTTCTTTTTCTATAGAAAAATTCATGAAAATCAAAAAATTGAAGATTAATGATGATTAAAGTATTCAATGATGGATTAAAAGAAGAAGCAACCACGAGTATTTTGGACATTAACCGAGCGTGGAATCACCATTGGGGTGTGGGTAAAAAAGAGGCTGTGTAGAGGGAGGCGAACGATCGTCAACTTCCGGTTTGGCTCATCAACACGCGTCGCCCCGCATTAGGAATAACTATACTTTCCGCTTGTAGCGAATCTCTATTGTCGAAAATCCCGGTTCTGAAAGCGATACTCAACGACGTCCCTTTATGCTTATATTTCCAATTTCAATCCCCTTATATTCCTTTTTAAATAATGACCCTTCACTTTATCAAAGGTTTTTTTTTCAAATTGTATCTCCATTATTTATGGTACACTTGTTCCTAGCTTCCTCTTTAATTCCACTTCTCATTTAATATCTTTTCATAAACATTATTATTATAAGTACTTTATTTCCAAATTATACCATTTACTTGATATTTTTCTATTATTGCCGTAACTCTAACCTATAATAACCCTAACTCTAAATAATCGCTCAAAATAAAAAAAAATGAAAAAATTTTTTGTCACTACAGAAAAGAGGTTATGGCATGTGGACTAGATTAAAAATCAGATTAGTAAGAGAAGGACGAAGGTATGCCTATATCCTTTTCTTACCAATGAACTCTAGTTAGTCCACAAGCCAACAGGACCCTTACAGGATATAGGTAAATTATCTCAACCGAAAGTAAATAATTTTAAAATATTGAAAAAATTTATAAACCAATCGTCTAAGGGTGAAACTTATTTTTATACAAACGACAACTAATGGAAATTTGATTAAAAAATATTGCCATATTGTAATTTGCAATTTTTACGATGACGGAAAAAGAATTTTTGCAAAAGTCGTTTAAATTAAGAAGAAAAAAGTTGAGTGCACTTTTTATTGTCGGCCTTCAACCAATCTCAGCTCCTTTGTTCAAATGGCTATATACATATATATATATTTACATCCCTTGAGGACTTGGGTCATACTATGCGAACAAAATGATGAAAAAGAAGGGGGTTGTTCTCGCTCTTCCCTCGATTCTAGTTCCGGATTAAAGTTTAATTGATTCAACTCCGTGGCCTGAAGTCAGCGAGGCGTGACGAAGAGTCTTGCCCATTCGCTCGCTTATTCCATTCCACGCTCTTTTCCGAAGCTAAAATATCAACTTTTTACATTTGCTTTTTCAATTCTTCGGTATGCTTGAAGTTTATTTTTTTGCTTATTATACTTTATAGTATTCAAACTATTGTATAATTTTTTAAGAAATATTATCTTCTAGGTGTTATATGACCCATACTTGACTTATTTTGAGGTTAGGGACTGATAACAAATTTTTGCTCGAAAAAAAAGTATAGAAAGTGTGACACTTCTGAATATCTAGAACTAATGAAGAAATATGAGAGAAAATGATGATAGGATGAAAATCGAGAATGAGTATTAGATCCGTGACCTATGACGTCCCGCGCGATTACCTACCCAATCTCGAATATAATTTTCTTGTTAGCTGTAAAATCCAATCAGTGCGGGTTTTACCAATACAGGCGACATGGAGTTTAACCAAGCGACGATGAAAGCAGTCCCCCGTTAAGAATTTCAGGCGGGGTAGAAAAGCGACCGAAGACTTGGGAAAAAGGTTCGTTCAACGTTGGAAAGGGTGGAATCGAATTAACCGACTGCCGCCCTTTCTCACTTTATTTTGCGGCTTATGTTTAATGCGATTCTGTGTGCGTCTGCAATGTCCCACGAGTCGTGCTGCGCTTTCTTCTCCTACCACCTCCTCCACCACTTATATACAACACAAAGGTGTTGGAAAGTCGAACCCCTTTTGTTTTCCACTCTTTCCCGTCTTCCCAATTATTCTGAATATAAAAGACCAACCTTTGAGGAAATATATTTTTTTTTCTCTCTCATATAGGAGAGTGAAGAAAACCGCGATGGGAATTTTTAATGGCAATAGAGAAGAAAGAGAGAAAGTAATAAATTAAAAAGTGTTACTTGAGGAGAACGTCGCTTTATGGTCTCTTTAAAGAAAATCTGGCAAAAGTGCGCTATTGAAATTTTGCCAGAACTGGAGAATCTTGACGAAAGTTTTCAGTGGTGGAGAACTCTTGAGAAGCTTTGGAGAAACAGCGGAACGGAAGTGAAACCAAGGGGGTCGCTTGGTATTGTGACTTTAAGGGTGGTAATGCGGGTCCATAAAGCCACGCGACCGGAGACGCCTGGCAGACGCGTCGCAACGTCGGGACGTTAGGTTCTTCCGTTTTCCTACGAATAACTAAGTTTCCAGGATCGTTGTATGCATCCTTTTTCTGTTATGGGTTAACAGCATGCACACTCTAAGGTCACAGACCATTAAGTCTCGGGGCCCACCGCAATAAGGGCACATCGGCCTCCGATCAGCGGGTAACCGCTATTACCGAGGCCAATGAGCCGCGCACTCACTATACTAATTCATACGATTCCCGCTTTTGCAGATACCATACCGGAAAACATTACTTGCAAGATGCACTGGAAATGCTAATACTAGCGCCTTTCCCCACCATCTACTTTACGAAAACTTCTCAAACTCTAATCATCCGCAAATCGGTCCCCAAAAACTAACAAAATTTGAAATAACCCCTAATTGATCCAAGATCAAAGTTTTCAGTTATACAATTTTGATCTTGAATTTCAATTTCGTTTAAATCAATTGTAATAAACAAATTCTATATTTCGAAAGTTGTATCCATAATTTCTCGTCTGGACATTAAAAGAAATTAGGTAAGATCACAGGATGCATTTCGTTTTTATTACTTTCGTGATTTGATGGCATCGTCGACATCGCATCGGGTATATTACCAACTACGCTACACGACCCAGCAACTGGAACACGCGCGAGCAAGCGGCTGTCGCTATAATCTGTTTATAAAACAATTTGTGGAGTAAGTGATGCGTGAGATACAATATATCTGCAAACATTGTTAGCATCGGCTCGATGAGAATTGCCGAGGAAAGGGGGTCGACGTGGAATGGACTCGGCAACGCGGTCTCGCTTGAGTCCTCTGATTCATATCCGAGATTCAATAAACCGCATTCGTGTTCTTCGACGAAAATCGAAATTGTCCTTTTTGACAATCACTGATTTCAGACAAACTCTCTTCCTCAATTTTCTTCAATTACAATATTGCCAAGAATTTCAATTTCTTAGCAATTCTTGTATAAAATTAAGAATTTTTTAAGAGAAGCCTTTCATTTTTTTATTCATCATTAAATATTAATACCATTTTTGGTCAGTCCTTAGGTCATTCTCTAAGTTAAGAAGTTAAAAAACTGATAGCAGGCTCCTAAGGAAAAAAAGATAATTTATTCATGATTTACTTATAACAAAACCTGTTATGGTTACCTCAGGTTTAAGAGAAACCTTTCAATTTTTTTTATTCATCATTAAATATTAATACCATTTTTTATCAGTCCTTAGGTCATTCTCTAAGTTAAGAAGTTCAAAACTTGATAGCAGGCTCCTAAGGAAAAAAAATTGATTAAAACAAGAATACAGTTTTTATAAAATTCACCAGGACAAGGTTGGTCATTCTACACATCTTAAAAGTGTGACGAACGTCCATCACTTTCGTAACAGACTTCCAACTATCAAAATTTCGGTTTCTCCTATAAACAAAAAAAATGCTTATTTCCTATCCTAAATGGTTGAAAAACACGAATGTAATCTACCAGATTTTATTTGTTGTTCTAAAAATAACTTGAAATATCGCGCATTGTTTGTATAATCCATAAGAGCAAAACTGATGTTCAGAGACGAGAATAAGCTTTTACAGTTATAGAATCATTATTGGGTGACAATGAAGAAATGCCGGAATAGAATGTATCAAGGCGTGTTTTGCCCCGCGTTTTAATTAATCGGATGTGCGTTATTTCGGTCGTTATTAACGTCGATTATCTTACGTGCCGATGCACATATTTTTTCAAACGTGTTAAATTCGGGAGTAGAAAAAAAAATGTCAACGAGGAGAAATGGTCCGCTGGCCGATGATGGACGAAACTCGCATCACAACTGTCCCTTTTTCAGTCCGTTTTCACAGAAATAGCTTGAAAAAGAGATATGAAGGGGGGGGGGGGCGGGAGGGAGAGAGAGAGTGTGAGATATATGAATTGACAACATCGATCGTCGCATGTGTATGTGACGCTACAACTCTTCACGCAACAATAATTCCGTCGTTATTTTTATAAATTGGGTGCCAGTTAACGCTTCACGTATCACGCTTCACAGATTACAATTTTTTTAATATTACAGTTCATGGCGATTGTCTCCTTTTTTTTACCTGCATACACAAATATTTTAACGCTTTCCACTTAGTGACACTGATGTTTCTTACAACCAAATAATACAAATATTTTTCTCCTTTTGTAAACATAAAAAATATTTTGTTTTTAATTTTAAAAAATTTTGATTTGACGAAATAAAAGAGGGTATGTTTTGTATGGGGATGATTTCCATTGGAGCTAAACTGTAGCCTTTTTTAACCTCCCTTTATCTCGATTGACTTTTTATGACAAAAGAAAATGACATTGTTGAATTAAGTCATCGACGTCGTACGATTATAGCCGGTCTCATATTAAATCGCGCATTATAATTGGTGAAACTAAGGCCACGTGGCGGGCGTCCATCGTCAGTAAGACCTGCTCGTTTATTATTACTAGAAATCATAACCCCTCAAAAACTCTCCCGATTGCCTCTTGATATCAAATCGAATTATATGGTCATCATGTGCCAACTGTTCAATTTATTTGGTGTATTTGTTTTAATTTATGTATATTTGTAATCGATAGAGATATACATATATGAAATAAATATTTTATTTCTACTTTATTTACCTTTTGTTATTTAATATTTATTTTAATGTTATTAATTATTTCATTACTTTATTTTGATTAATATATTGTTTTCATTTTATTGTGTACGTACGGTTTGAATGATTAATTTAAAAACTATATATATATATATATATTGAGTTTTTTCGATCGGCTTTGGAATTTCAGTGGAAACTTCCCTTAAATTTTCAAAGGAGACTTAAAAATATTCCTTTGGCAACTATGTTAGTTTAAAGTTTAAAAATTAACCGAATGGAAATTTAGTTTTCAATTTGAATTTTAAAAATATTGAACGTCGCGAATATCCTCAATATTCTTGTTAATAATGAAACCAATTTGCATTTTAATACAATTACACTATAAAAAGAAAAAAAACTTACCCACGGGTCAACCATGAAAGCAGCAAAACGCAGGAAACGTGGAGTTGATGACTTTTAGTCAATAATAATGAAACCATTTTACATTTTTATACCATTTCTCTAGACGAAGAAAAGTGAAAGTCGGACAGCAATCACAAACCCAAGATTCGGACAGTGCAGCTTACATCTGGAAAAAATGAAACTAATTATAATAAAAAAAATTTACCCTTTGAAAAATTGTTTTACGAATTATCAAGGTGAATTGAGTAAAAAGACTAAAGTCTTTTTACTCAATTCACCTTGATAATTCGTAAAACAGTCATTAACTCACCATTTGAAAATAAATTGTCCATATCCCTTTTATTGAATATTTCTCTCTCATTGCAGACCAGAATAAATGTTACGTTCCGCCCAAAAGGAAATGAGTTTCGAGTGAATCGAAATGTAGATAAAATGATTTCCATCAGATATTAATGATAGTTTTCGTCAACTCCGTATATGGTCATAATATGACTTGCATATTATAATTGAACTCTTAACTAGGTCATTAAGATTCGTGGAAAGGAAAGAAAAAAAAATTGATGGTTTAATAATGAGGCGCGTGCCAGAGTGCATATTGTACTCGATTCTCAGCCTCTCGACACCCTTTCAATGCTAGCTGTTAAACGGCTCGACGTTACGCACTATACCACCAACCATGGCTTTCATTTTGCATGTGTGTGTGTGCGTGGGACACCATGCAAACCAATCGATCCTCCAGATCCGAATTTGCATCTAGTAATGACCTGTGCGTTGTAGTGACAACATTGAAAACGGCCGAGTGATTCCAGGCGTATCGGTGAACCGTTCATGCTACCAAAATGCTCCGAAACTGTCATTCTCCAAACGCCAAAATAAATGACAGATGCTCCTGCATGAAATTTCTGCTTCACAGAAAACACCAATGTTTATTAATTAATTCCGTCACTCGGATTTTTCAATTTTTTTCTGTCTCTCTCAATTATTCCTCAATATTGGATAGTGAAATTAGGTTGTCCCATTTTCATTTTTTCTGTAAAATAATGAATGAACGATTAACGTACAATTTATTAAAATTTAAATATTTTAAAATACCTTACTAATTTTTAAATTTTTCCGTAAATTTGTAAATTTCGGTATAAAAATTCAACAAATTAAAAAATTTTATTATTTAAGAATAAAGGTAACCGTGTTACAAACTCTATTATAAAAGTAATAGCTTTTGTTGCTAGAGTTTTGGTTTTAACGATTTTTGATTATCAGTTTTTATAGTTCATTAAAACTTTGATTTGATTCGATACACTTTTCGGTCGAAAGGTTTGATCGGATTTATAGAAATTTTAATAGAATTCACGGACAATAGTAAATTTTCACTCGATGTTTGTTTTGGTGTGCTGAATTGTTATCAGCAAATTACAATCACAATGTTGGTCGCCGTTATTTTGTATTTAATTCTACTTTTTTTAAAACCAAAAATAATTACTTTTAAATAAAAATTTAATAACTATAACCATTTCAAAGTAAAATTACACAATCTTTTGGTATTACGTATCAATTTGTTAATCTACTTTTGAGAAAATGCGTTTACATATGTGCATTAAGAAAGTAAGGTTAGATTTATACGAAAACAAATATTTCGCATTATTTGACGATATTTAATGACAAAATATTTAAATACTTACTTCTTTAACACTTACACTTTGATTGTTTTTATTTTCGCTGTCGAGAAAAGAATGGAATTATTGAACAATTAATTTTTTAATATAAAACTACTCCTCTGGCAATGACAGAACGTCAGAACTATAATATCAGGGATGGGATGCTAAAACTTTCTTTGCAATTTCAGTTAGAAAAATATCCAATGTCAGGGTTGGGCTGCTAATGCTCTTTGTATGTATATTAGTTAAGGTCTATTTACAATAGATCCACTCCAACGGAAAATCAAAATAGTAGAACGTGAATCAAAGACTACTTGAGGTGTATGAAATAGAAAAGGACTAACTAACTAACTCATGCTATGCATTCGAAAATCGTCACTTAAGGCCTAAACACAATATCAAATCGAATTATATTGAACTAAAACTAAAAAAACGCAACTGGAACAAAATATTCTAAACATCCCCTTTTCATCGTTCATAAGATGCGGAAACTGACTATCAAGTTTAACTCTCTGGGCCCAAGTGAAGAATGATAATGTGTTTCGTGTTGCCGATCGTTCGTCAAACCGTCTGTCTCTTCGTGTATGTTCATGTAGGTTCAGTCGTCCGTAAGTTCCTTTATAGAGGGTTGCCTCCCGCAGTGGCACGAGCAGTCACGTGCCTCCGTTACTTCCCTTTTCACTCCACCCCTGTCACCAAGCCACCCACTTTAGTCGTTCCTGCAAAAAAAAAGCGGCTAAAGGTTCAACCTACCCTTGTCACCTCCGAAACGAGTCTGGACCGCTTTCATCTTGTCACTATCATCTCCTTCCCTCTCTCTTTCTCTGTCTTCTCATCATCATCCTCTAAGCTCTCTTTATACTTTCGCCTCTTAACACAGTCGTCTTTGTAATGGTACTATAATTCCGTTTTTATATTGATAGGAGAAAATAATTTAGTGCAGGGATGGGCTGTTCACATGTTACTAAAAGGTAACTTTTAATTACATAAGAGCTACCCATCCCTGTATTGTTTAAAGTACCAAACAACCTTGCATGGTTGGGTAGTTGAGTGTCTAGAAAAAAGTCGAAAAATTCTAACAGGGTTGGGAAGTTGTCAATTGACCATTAACGAATTTAGAAATTAGTAAATACAGGTAACTGCTTATATGCTGTACACTTTTCTGAAAAGACTTTATTATTTCAAACCATAATTTTGAATATTGAAATACAAAATAAAAGCAATAGAACAAAAGAACGAGACTCGTCTATATATTTGAAATTTTTCCCTTTCGCAGTCACTATAAGCGACTATTCTTTTCTTGGAAAGTTTTTGCAAAAATGAAAAAGAAAGAATGCAAGAAGGTATAGAAGAGAAATGATAATCCATTCAGCGGTCATAACGTTGCTCGGCACTGTAAAGCTCACCAGACAAGAAATATGGCCAAACCAAGCGCCCCCACACCCAATCTACTATCACAATGTTTCTTTCTCTATCTCTGGCATTGCTCGCTCTTATTTCTCTCCACCTCTTTTTCGTGTTGTTCGCCCCCTCCACAGCAAACTTACCCCAGTTATATGCAAACCGCCATCGTTCCCCGGGGCCAGTCATAAACTACTGAATAATATTACAACGCAGTCCACTCCAAAACCTTTGCCCTCTTCACCCGCAATTTGTATATATATACATATAAGGAAGCAAAATCTTTATCCCTCGCAGTCTATGTAGATTTGACCCCCTAGATAAAACAGCAATCTTTCTTTTCCAATTACAAGTATCATATCAGAGAAAGTGGATTTTAAACTCATTTGCAGTAAATTTTGAAAAAAACATTCAAATTGATTTTGTTACAGTAGCTTTGACGTACCATGTGGAAGGAATACTTTCCTTGCCCTCGAGTTGTTATATTTAGGAAAAAATAAATCCAATTGAATACATTTGCTTAATTCTATTTTCCTGTGGCATTTAAATATTTATTTTGTTTTATTAAACATTTTTGTTGTATACGAATGAATCGTTAGGTAATTCAATTAACCAATTTTATTTTACGAAACGTAACATAAAATGAGCCTATTGTGAACACAGCCTTAGAGTATGGTCCCAATGAGACAAAACTACAAAATGCAACTAGAGATTTTGACCAAACGCACCTTAATGTTTGGTGGCGTTCACATGAATTATATTGTTCATGGTTTAAACCGTAAACATCTGATTTAATAGTTAAAACTATTTTTGAAATTGACGGAATTAAAAATATTACACACAATAACATATATATGCTTATATATTTATAGGTTGTTTTACTATTTTAATTATACTTTTTGTCCTTTATTATAATACCTTAAATTATCATTGAATGATATTTTCGCAAAAAATAAAATATGAAAACTTATTAAACTTTTAAAAGTAAGATTTATTGCCTAAAATAATAAAATTTATAGTGAAAATAATCACTTCTTTGATTCACGTTCTACTATTTTGATTTTCCGTTGGAGTCGATCTATTGTAAATAGACCTTAACTAATATACATACAAAGAGAAATATTAGCAACCCAACCCTGACACTAAAAATATTTTTCTAACTGAAATTGTAAAGAAACTTTTAGCAACCCACCCCTGACATTATAGTTCTGTCACTGCCAGAGAAATAGTTACTGAACGAATCGCTTATTTTAGAAAAATTTTAATCATTCTCTACAAGAAGTTTGTGAGTTTATTGCATATTATAATATTTTTAACAATCGCGAGTGAAACGCTCATTGAATGACGCATAAGATTATCTTCTTCGCACTCGTGGACTAATTAATAGTTTATTCTTACGTTTCATAACCTCACTTTTTTAATAAAATAAAATTTTTCCTTTTCCCAAAACAATAGACACTTAAAAAAAGATTTTAAAAAATCACGACTTTAGAATACCGAATAAAAATAAGAAAAATTATTCCAACCAACAAAAGAAAAATACAATAAAATGGCAAAATAACTCCCTTTCTGAAGTACAAGCGCATTAAAATAGTTGACTAACGTTGCGCGTGTGAAACAATTTTTTTTGTCCCTCCAAAAAAAAAAAAAAAACGAAATCGTAAAAATTCAATGACAAGCAGCGCAATAGTTTTTCAATGTTATATACAGTGTATATGTGTTTCACGTTTCATCATGCGTTTTGCATTACATGTATACAATACAAGCTATATATGTATACAAATACACAACACCGCATTGTATATAGTCGGATCGTAGCGGTTTATGTACCAGAAGTGATGGGTACATTTGTTCGTTATTTCGACGTGTTTTTGTTTTTACGCGGACTTTATTTACGACCGGATAGTGGAGCCACAAATATGCGAGAAGATCGGGTGACGCGCGTATCACGTTTGTTCGCTTTTCATTTTCAGTCTTTCTTTCTCACTCACTCACTCTCTCTCTCTCTCTCCCTCTGTATATTCCGGTGGTGTCCGCCATTCCCTCAGATTTTTAGTTGAGGTTTTGCCATTCGGCCGTTAATTTTCAGTCACTCTTTTATATTTTTTGATAGAAAATGTCGACTTTTTGACGATTTTGAACGATAAATAACGGGGCTTTTACTAAAAGTTCAATTCAATCAAGTGTCAAACATTGTTTCACGTGAATCAATACAGAGAAGGAAAAAATATTCTTTTGTCTAGAGTAATCATAATTTTGGTTATTCTAAGCAAAATACCGTTAAATATGTTACACTTTTCGATAAACGAAAGATCGGCAAAACATTGTAGGTTATGTTTAGAAAATTCTTTGGTTGATTTTGAAAAGTATTCGACGAAGAATTGAAATAAAAGTTAGTGTCATAATATTTCGTATTTTATATAAAAAAAAGTTAAATTTTAAATTCTATTTAGAGGAAGCTTAAAGAATTTATTTTTTTAAAACTTTAAACAATTTGCATTTGAATAAAAATTACAATTTTCTGTCTATAAGAAACGATTCAGGAAACATAACCTAAAATTTAACCTTTCATTTTCTAAATGATAAAATTGTAATTTTTACTGAAATGCAACTTCTATTTGTTTAAATTGTTGAAAATATTATATTCCTTACGCTTCCAGTAAAACAAATCTACAATTTAAACTATTTTTTCCTTTAAAATACAAAATGGGACTAACTTTTGTCAAATTCCTCCTCAAGATTAATTTCTCATTATCTGAAGTTAAAACTGTTTTTATTACCCATTTTACATAATAAACAAATAATAAAAATTATTTTTACTTTAGCTAATCAAAATTAATCTTTAATCAAGTAAATACGTTTCTATACTTTTTAATTTTAATAATTAAAAAATATTTTTATTATTTTAACATAAAGCATTGTTTGAAATTATATGAATCTTTTCTTTAGGTTTTTATTTATATGCTGATAAGATTAGAGTTGAAAAAATTAAAAACATTTTTCATATTCATTTTTTCTTTTCAGGCTTTTCATGAAACACATCATTTCAAAGGAACACAGTACGTTGGAGAATTTTAAGGGCGAAACGAAATAAAAGTGGAATATCAACAAATTTTGACCGTTTGAAAGAAGTTTATAAACATATATTAAGGACGACGTGGTAAGTTAAAGTTTTTTTTAAAATATTAATAACGAAATTAGAACATTAAACGTTCTTAAAATTTAGGATATTTACATTTGATTTTTATTAAAAATATTTTTGCGGTGAATTTGAAAGTAAAAAGTTTTTCATTGAAAGTAAGCAAAAATTTTCTGAGTGAAAGTAAAAATTTTTTTGGGCGAAATTGAAAGTGAAAGTTTTTGGGTGAAAGTCCAAAAGTTACCCCTGAATAATTAGAAGATTTCAAAAATTTTAAAAATTACTAATAATAAAGGTTAGTTCATTATTACTATTTTTAAAATTTTTGAAATCTTTTCCCTAAAGTCAGAACCAATTATTTATTATTGTTTTAGAAATACTATTCATATATTGTTGCCTCCACATTAAATTTCACACGAACAATTTAAAAGGAGCAATTTCATATCGAATAGGTTCGTTAAAAGATTTTGGTTTGCTTCAACCACGAAATTGAGAAAGATGAATTTCGCAATTGAAGGGTGTAATAGACACCCGCTGATCGTCATGTAATTAGGCAATAGGTATGCGTTGTGACACGTGCAGACAATTCATCAATAGACCCGTTTTGTTCCCTTCTTGAGCGCAGCCACTCCATATATCGCGTGCACGTGCTTTGTAAAGCGCAGAAAATTTCTCGTTGCCATCCATATAACAGGGTGAACACTTATGTTAGAATTTCTGTTAGTCATGGCATAATGCCTTCAAAAAACGGCTGAAAAAGACATTTCCATAACGAATTGGAAAATTATTCTCCCAAACGGAAATCCCATATAACTATTATATATTTAAATCACTGTTTTTATTATATTTGCAATATTCGCATAAATGATAAATTATACTTTTCTCGTAGTCTTTCAATTTTATGTAATTTGAAATAGTTGTCAAATTTTCGGGTGAAAAAAATATTTTTTCTGAAATATGGAACTCAGGGATGTCACAAATAAGTTTTGAAGAATTTTTTCTGACATTATGTAATGATTACCACCATTACTGTTGTACAAATTTACTTTCTATATGTTTCGAATTGAAAACTTGTTTCATTTGCAAAAAAATGGGTATTTTATCTATATGTTAAAAATTGTTTTCGATTTTCAGAAAAAGGTCCACCTTCATATTCATAAATAAGCATTATTTTCCCCTGTTTTTTTCAATTTGAAAATAATTTCAATTTCGTAGTAGATGGTGTAAAACCTTGGGAGAATATGTAAATTCTCGCATATTTTAGGGTGTTTCTTAAGTTATGTCCCTGTTCTTTTGCCAGTTTGTAACGGGGTTGCTATGGGAGACTCTGCTCACCTAACGAAAGGGCACACATTGGCCACTGATGTCTCGCACTATAAAGCGATGAGGGAGACGAGCTTGTTGGTGAGGAAATCCCCTTTTTAACAGAATGGCAGACACGCGGAACTTGATGATTATCAGAAAATTTCCACGCATTAAATATGGATTTATAGTTAGCTAAGTAACAATTTGCAATTACAGAAAGAAATTATAATCGAATCCCTAAATGTCTTTCCTTTTGAAGATCTAAACTAAATAACTATATTCTTCCGAATATAGTGAGACTAATCTTACGGTCTCACATCTTGGATCCCTTTTTTGCTACTCGTGAAATATTAAAATTTGAGACGCATGTTTATTTCGTATAATTAATTCAATAGCTAGTTCAATAGCAAAAATTAAAAGTTAATAATTTTTAAATATTCTAATTTTGACAATTTTTTTTACAGTGTAAATTATTTCTGCACTTTCAACACAAAGTTGAACAACTTTACAGTTCATTTCTTACATCATCATTTCTTTCATACGACTGCGAATTCAGGTAAATTTTCTAATTGAGGTTTGACAATTCTTACAGAATCAAAAACTATTGTCCTGCCAGAATTCTGAACCAGACAACGGGCAGAAATTGATGACAGTTTATTCTAATGTGAGACGAAACTAAACATCAATATCAACACTTCTGAAAAACGAAGAGGGGTTTTTTTTTAAATCTGAGCTAATGCCTTAATGAAATTACTTCAACGTGCAAAAATAAAAATATGTGGGTTTTTAATTGAACAAAACCTTTCAATTCGTTGAACAACTTAGATTGTTTACTATAAGTTATAAATGTCCAGGGAACCTGTAAAGTTCGCTCAAAATGTAATTTTTCATCTTCTGCTGATTATCGGCTGTGGTTACTTTTTATGAATTGTGAATTAAATTCATTTTCATGACCCAGATATTAATTGGAATTGTTCTAGTAATAAGTTAAGACCAGAAAAAATTTATTTGTCCACCAATTGTTAGTAAACAGTAGTTAATTTCGCTCAAAAAATAATTTTTCATCTTCTGCTGATTATCGGCTGTGGTTACTTTTTATGAATTGTAATTTAAATTAATTTTGACGACTTAGATATTAATGGGAATTGTTCTAGTAATAGTTGGACACCGGTAAAAAAATTTTTGACTAAGAGCAAATGGGAGCAAATTGATACAAAAAAAATTAGCTGAATTTCTGATTTAATACACATTTTTGGTATCAATCCGTTGCAATTTGATACTTACGAGTTAACAGTGAAGTTAAAAAAATTTGCTTCTAGCATTTTTATGAAGTGTTTCTAGTTATTCTTGAATTAAGAGTCAGACCTAAATATTAAGCCAAGAAATAACAAGTAAACTTAAAATATTACAGAACCGAAAAATAAATATTTAATACAAGTAAAATTTTTAAAGATTTAAGTACATCTTTCTTGTCTGTTCACTGTTGTAATGTTGATTTTTTTAAATAAATTTATTACAGATTTCCCTAATATAAAATCATTTCAACATAATTTAAATAAAACAGCTCTTCAAAATCGTGCAAATGACAATTATCTCTATCTGAAACATGTTTCCCCTGCGAATAATAACTTGGAAAAAAATTCCACTTTTCATTATAGAACCATTCGAGTGAAAAAATTGGCATTAGTGTCAAAAAGCTAGATATATAAAACAGTAGGGTTCATACTAGATTTGATGTTGCCTTTAATGTGAAGCGTGCGTGCTAGCACGTGGCGAATTAATCCCAAATCGAGATCGACAAAAGGGGGGGTGGGAGGGAGAGTGGGTGGTGTGGAGCATAGTAGGTAGAATTTGTATCGAGCTGTCGAGCACGCTGTCGGATTCCATTGGATTTACATTGCTGTAACGCTAGGTTTCAATTCCAATGGATAATACGTACTATTGTACTTTCAATGATTACACCTGTTCCTCCAGCCTGTTAACAAATACCATCCAAATTCCATCACCATTTTTACGAGCTATTTGCAATTTTTTCCAATTACCTGTTGCAATTACAATATAGAATGAAAAGCAAAATTGTTTATTAAATCCTTTCTTTTAGATATATATTTCAAATTAATAGTTAATTTTTTTTGTTTTCATCTTTTTTGGACTATGTACAATAGGGTAAAATCTAGTATAAGGATAGAAATACTTAAGAAAATTTTCTAAAGCTGTTGCATTTCCCACAAGGATTTATCTCAAGGCGCTTTACTTTCTTGCCTTCACTGGTAGACTGTCGAGAAAACCAAAATAACTTAATTAAAGAATTTCCATGAATTTAGTAGTTACGGAGAAGAATACATATTTATGATTCGATCGCTCCCGAGGCTGGAAATTTGAATCGATTCAGCGAACCGAAAGAACAACGCCGTTCAAGTTTCAAAACCCGCGGAGAAATGTGAAGCCGATGGTCGAAACTTTCTAAGATTTTTTTTTAACTAAATTAAACAACAGAGGAAGACTTCGATTACTTCTATTTATATTTTAAATATATTATCACTACCATTGGCATAAGAAAGTTTTTAAAAAAATAGAAAGATTAGATTTTTTATTCGTACGTAAAAATTAAAATTCTGATGAGAGGTGCGACGTGCAAACAAAAAAAAATTGAACTTTACTTGGATGCATGACTATGAGTACAAAGAACGTGAAGAGTAGTTGGGGAGCAAAAGAAAGAAGTGGATAAAGGAAGGGCAAAGGAATAAAGAAAAAGTAGAGTGGCAGAGGGTGGTGGCGGACAGCGGTTGGATTTCATTTCGTCTTGTCTCTTTGATGTCACTGATGCGTACTGCTGGCCCGCTTCTGCCTTTTTAACAAACTCATCTTCTCAGCTTCCCTTAATCTCCGCCTTTTTCACCACCCACAAGTTTCCTATATACTTGTTTCTTTCCCCCTCCCCTCATACTCTAAATGACTCAATATAACATTTCTTCATAAGGTCATTATTTATCCGTCTTTATTTTATTGCCACGTCATTTACAAAAAAAACGTCATATACATCATACATTTCCTCTCAATTTCATCACAACATTATAGAGCTGTGATGGATTTTCGAAATTTCCTCGTGTTAAGAAAGTTGGATCTAAAACAATTTGTTTTGATTACAGATGGATATTGTATTCGACTTCTGATTTGGATTATCATCTTTTGAATTACCGTTCGGGTGGAACAACTGTCTACAATTATTACTGAATTGTCCTGCCAGAATTCTGAACCAAAAATCGGACAACGGACAAAAATTGATGTTAGTTTGTTCTAATGTGAGACAGAACTAAACGTCAATATCAACACTTCTGAAAAACGAAGAGGGGTTTTTTTTTAAATCTGAGCTAATACCGTAATGAATTTGATAAAATCAGTTCAACGGGCAAAAATAAAAATATGTAGGTTTTTAGTTGAACAAAACCTTTCAATTCGTTGAATGATTTAGTTCTTTCACTATAAGAATATAGTGAGTCCAGGGAAACTTGAATAACCGGGAAATGACAGGAAATTTTTTTGACCGGGAAGTGCCAGGGAATTTTTAATTTTCTTATTAAAAAGTTTTTTTTTAATAACAACACTAAAAATTTTGAGAAAAAATAGAAATATTCTAGAATTCAATAGAAAATTCTGAATTTTGTTGTCTACAACAGCCTTTAAAAGAAAGAAAATATTCAATTTAATTTTAAATTCTTTCTATTATTTCTAACAATGATCGAACTTTACAAATTTGAAATTCCATTTATTTTCAATAATTTTACAAATAATTTGATTTCAAAATTCAAAAACTAATTGAATTTTATAAAAGTTGCGCTTTCAATTTTTGTAAATAATATATGTATAACTAAAAAACACTGAATTATTTTTGAATAATAATAATAATTTTTAATAATTTTAGATACAACATATTCAATAAAATTCTTTAAAATAATTCAATTATTTTCAATATAATTTTAATTAAAATTCTTGAAAGAATTCAATTATAAATTTAATTATTTTCAATTGAATTTCAATTGAATTCCTCAAAAAAATTTAATTATGTTCACCAAATTTTCATAAAATTCTTCAAAACAAATTATTTTCAAAAATTTTAATAAAATAGTAAGCAAAAATTAAATTATCTCAGGTTCAAAATTATAGAAAGTTACAAAAATTACAAAAAGTATAATAAAACTTAATATGTAATGTTATTAAAAATTTTATATTTTAAAATAAAAAGAATCTCACATATTAAGTAGCGAAAAATATATTAATTTATAAATTTTTTTTGCAATAATATTATCACAAAACTTATTCTCTAAATTTGAATTAGTAAATATTTGAACTAATTAAAACAAAAGTGATACGAAATTTCTAAAAATTAATTTTTTAATTCTGAATAGAACAACGTGACATTAAAATAAATAAAGATAATTCTGTTTTTCTTAGAATATATATTTTTAAAAAACCTATTTTGCATTAATATCAATTCGCTTTTCTACAATAATTTATAAGTAAATATTTTTATTTTTTAGAATATTAAAATGTTACTAATATTATTAACATAGAAAACAATTGTTTTACCCTTCAAAGTGCTAGCCAAGATCAAGAAAAGAAAATTTAAGTCAAGCATTTTAAAACGATAAACTAGGAACAAAGGATAAAGTAAAAGTATCAAATCTATTGATTCTCGGATAAAAAAAAGCTACATTAGATGGTTTTTAATAAATTTGAAGGAACTGATAGGGAGAGACGGAGAATAATACCGCTTAATCAGAAATGTTTTGAAGGAAAAAGAGAATGATAGATTGAGAAGAAAAATTCAAGGAGGACATGCATGAACGCATTAGCGCCAGGTGGTGGCAGAGAGAGAGAGGGTTTGACGTTTGGTTGTTCTCAGTGTCGAGAATGAGGAGAGTTACGTGCAGGAGGGATTGAGAAGAGCAAATCGGCGGCAAAGGGGGAGGGTGGCGGTGGTGGTGGTGATGGCGGTGGGTTTCGTTTCAGTGAATTGGGGAGGCACGGGATTTCACGGGAGGCTGATCACGAATAGACGCGTCTCCCGCAGCTCTGCCGCTGACAGCTAGGAATTGGAATTGCATCGGCGTCGCTCGATAGCCAGCCATCTACAGCATCCAGGCAGAGCAGCCAATATATAGGCCGTTTGGGATGTTACTTCACTGTCGGCTACCTACAGTCCAAGTTACATTGGCCCAGAGGAAGCCTATATCCGAAAAGCAAAAGGTTGTCGATCCTGTCGATATTTCGATCCAGTTCGAATGTTTCGGATCTCGAATATGCCATCAAGATAAAGGGAGAGAGAGAGAGGGAGGGAGGGAATCTCTGAAACCGGAAGACCTTCGAGATTCGGCAGATACATTGAATTGAATGGATGGTCAAGCGAAGTGGTCATATTGCTGACCCTCACTTGCCAGCCAAACTCGAATAACCTTTCCACCCTCAAGAATAGTACAACATATAGAAGATTGAAAAGGAGATATTGCGCTCAGATGCTTTCCAGTATTTTAGGTGCGAGACTTTTAAAAAAAAGTGTTTTTGAATCTTGACTTTGAATTTAAAATACAAACTGATTTGTCAATAGTAGATAGATGATGAATTCAGAATATCGAATTAGCATTGAGAGCATTGAAATTGTACACAGTTGCTTGTTCTCCCTTGATGGGAAATTGTCAACCCGCAGCAATGACACGATTTTGATGTAGTCCTTTACCTCAGATCGATTTTGTCCTACAAATAGGATTAAAATCGATGTGCCGCTTGCAAACACTGATTCAGTATTGTAGCATTTCGGCTTTTTCGGGATTGCATTTTTTTTCCATTTGGAAATAAAACATCGGTGCACTATGTTCATTCTGTTTGACGAATGGTATTTTGTCGAGTGACGTGCACCCAACCTGAATCGAAAAAAAGGAAAATAGCGATTGTGAATGTTATTTGATTTTTGATGGAATTTTTAAAATTTTAGAATTTTAAAATTAGAGAATTTGATATTATTAGTGATTAATCATTTTGAAAGAGAATCCCTCTTACCTTTGTAAGAGAAAGGATTACTAGAACGGGGCCAGTTACACGGCTGATCTGGTAGAAGTGTTCGATGGCAGCGATCGGGAAAAGGAAGTAGCAGGGTTTGTCGTCTATGAAGCTTGTCTCATTACCCGCTTGAGTGGAACCCAGTGGCCGAGTACGTCGTCGCATAGTTCAGGACGATAAAGTCGTTCAAGTGTAGCCAGAGCTACTCCAAGAGTGATAAATGTAAATGCATCGAAATTTCGATAAGGTAATGAACATTGAATTACGATTAAAAGCTATATATATCGTTTCTTGAGGAATTGTTTGAAAATGAAATTTTATGACAAATAATCTTATATTATTATGTCCATCATCATTTTTCAATTCAATGAGCAGGACCACGAGAAATCGTTATATTCCACGAGAGTAGGAAATTTTCAAAGGGATTTATGTATATAAAGCTTCCCTTCCGGGTGTTTTATAGTTACGTCACTGTTTTTCAATCCCCCTTTTCTTGATGCCCGTGTTCTATGTTATGGCCCCTTCATTGCGATATCGATGGTCCTGGAAGCAAATCGCCTCTATGCTAATAATGCGATGATAGCACGAGCCACACGCGGCAGCTCCCACGAATATCCCTCGTTTTACCCTCTCGCCTCCTAGCCATGTCCTTTCCACCCTTTACAACACCTTCTATGACTATGACTTATGCCCACGTTATTTCGTTCCACCGCTTATAAACGAGTAAATATTCTATTGCACATAATGGCTTCAAATGTTTCTTTTCAGAGGGTTGTTATTTCGAGGGTTCGATAGGTGTTTATACATCTTTCATACACTCACTCTGCATTCAAAAGTGTCAACTCAATTTTGGACCTGTTGAAATATTACCAAAAATATACCCTCGCCTACTATACTAATGAGCAGAGACTTTCCAAAAATTCCTAAATCAACAATTTTACACTAAATTCCCAAACGATTTAGCTAACACTTATATTCACATCATCAAAAATCGGTTAATTGAACTAAATCCTTACTTTTGCGGACCAAAGGCCACAAATATACCAAAGTGTTATATATAAAAATTACGTTCCTAAAAACAAAAATAATTTTCATAATACATTATAAAAGTTACATTTCCCCTATTTGATTAAATTTATCAAATATATAATCTCTGATAAAATATATTGTATAAAGTTATTGTAGCTTGAAATGTGTTTGAAAATGAATCACATTCATGATGACGCCCTCATTGTGGAGACTTCCTGTTTAGAAAACACGAAAGGGACTTCCCTCAAAAAAGAATATTTGTTATATTATAAAGAATAGTGTCGATGAAGAATCGACAAAAATTAAATATAACAAAACTTATAGGATCACAGTCGGAGAATTATTGGATTTCAAGATGAGTCGAGTTTATTTCTGTGTAAAATCGTCCATCGCAAAGTAAATGGCTGTAACGAAAATGAATTATTATCGCTCCGTTAGAGAATACGTGTTCTATTTTCAGACATTGTATATAGAAGCGATACAGATATATATGTCCATTAAAAGTATGTAGACATCGTAGAGTAGTTGAACGCAAAAGGTTTTTAATCTCTAAAGTATAAAAATGACCTAGATTTGACGAGCAGGTGCTTTATGTGAGGTTCCCTCTAGCATGAACGTTGCAGATAGTCGCACAACGCGTCTGTACCGCAATGCCGCATTACACTATTCATAGTGGCTTCTTTTTGAGTATAATACACACTTGAAGTAGATGGAAAAAGCGAAGAATCCAGAAGATACGATGAGATAGGGAAAAAAAGAGAGAAAAGGGATGGCGAAAGGTAGTATACTAGGATACGTGGAGATGCCCCTAACGCACGACACAATCCGAGAGCGGCTTCGTCTGCTTCGATGGATTTTAAAAGATCACCCTGAGATTATTACTTTTTTTTTCCTCCTTTTCTTTCCATTTTATTCTTCTATTATTATTTCAGTGGAGCGCCGGATGGCGTCGGACGGCATGTATCACGATATCAACGTGTGTTCATCATCTTCGTGTGGGCAAAATATATACACGTGCGGAAGAGTGTTTCGCATACAGATGTATATGTGTGTGGAGAGAGAGAGAACTTGGGTCGAATGCGTGGAAACCATGGACAACTTTGGTTATACGTAGGCTCGTTGGTTTCCCGTCGCGACTATCGGCGCGCATTCAAGCTCACCGTAACGGAAGTAACGTCGGGACAACGAGACAGAAAGGCCTCAAACTGGCAATGAGGAAAAAGGCTCCAGATGCTGCCATACTGTGCTTGCCTGTAGTGAAAGATCGTCTTTTCTCAACACCCTTTCTTCAACGATGAAATACCATCATATCACTTAAGCGTCTCACGTGCTTCAGATAACACACCACCCACTATGACAATGTGGTGCGGAAACTTATGAAAAACCCCTCAAGTCGATTACGTAGTGACCTTTCGCCCAACACTTATACTTTAACCTTTCTACAATTCTAGATTCTTCCATTTTCCTACGATTTCTTCCCACTGAAACATTTACTAGTAATACACATCATTTAGGGGATATTGAGAAATCATTGTTCCACCTGTATAACACTAGAAACTGAGCAATACACCTTAGTTTTTCCCATTACAAAATAAATATTAATTATAAAATTAATAATTATATTATTTATCTACAAAGTCAAGCCATGGTGAAAGTGTTGAGGGGCTATTGAGAAATCTTTGTTCCATACCACATAATCTAAATCCAAATAGTGGTATCAAAAGCAAATCGTAAAATTTTAATAATCTTATGAGTTGTGTTCATATAGTAATAGGTTATATCGATGTGGCAGTTTGAAAGATTTAACAAATATTGACCCTACTCCTCCAAAAATATTATTTATCATAGGAAGTAATTAATTCACTTGAATTATTTAGTTAAATTTTCAGAGGAATGAATAGATTTTTCTAGTTGAATTAATGAAGTTTTTAGCAATTTTCGATAAAGTATAAAATTTATAATTATTATATTATTATATTTATATTATTTATATTATTATAAATCAATATTACTTGAAAATTCATACTTATTAGGGGTCGTCCATAAAACATGTGATACTTTTGGGGGGTATGGAAGGTCTGTAAAATATCATGTTATCATCAATGAAAAAGGCATCATGATGTTTCCAATATACAGAAATTCAATTCAAATCGTAAGGTGTAACTCCTCACAATATTAACCCTTATATACCAGAACTCGGGATCAAACTACTAAGAAAAGCGACCTTTTTCAGACGAAAAAAAATGTTTAAATAAATCCAAGCTTAGAATCTATATATACTTATACCAGTAGATCCTGATTAAATGAGAAATCGATTCATCGGTGTTGTTTGATCCGTTACATTTATTTGAAATCCGATCCTTGTGGAAGGGATCGCTTCAGGTACTTTTATCCAAGGGGATGAGACGACAGCAAGGTTTACATCACGTATATATATAGTCACATATATATATATATATATATATATGTACGAGATTTCCAATGTGACGGTGATTTCTCGACCACAATAATATAAGAGCTTGGACCACAAAAGCAAAAGCCGAGCTCGATTATTAACTCCTCCTGATTCTATTGAAAAGACAGGGCTTAGCACGGGTTTCTTTTATCACACATCACTTGAGGTGCAGGTATAAATACAGGTGTGGTTTGTCGTAGAGTTAAATCCACAATTCACAGTCTCGCGTGATCCGCAAGAATCATCAATATATGAAACTGATATTTTACTTTTGATTTTATCGCACTGTATTTATTAACAAGAATTTTTTTGTATAAGGATTTTAAATATATTTGCACGAAATATTTGAAAGAACAATTTTTCAAAGTGTTTCGAAATTGTCTGCACGTTTTTTTATATATAGACTTACTATTTTTTTGTGTAAAATAATTCAAGGTTCTGTCAATTATGCTCAGAATTCGTTTCGTAAGTGAACTTATTTGCTCCACGTGTGAATCTTCGTTCTTACATAATTTATTTCGTGTACCATCCCATAGAACTAAGTATGGTAAAAATTCAACTATTTCTAGAATGGCTGCTGAAGTGAATAAATATTGTAATGTAATCGATGTTTTTGAGCGAAACGAGAATATTTTCATTATTCTAATCTACGAAAACAAGTCTTATTGACGTCCTACTCCCACATTCCACTCCCACTACCCACCTTCCACTTTCCATTCTCACTTCCCACTTTTCAATCCCACTACCCCCCTTCCACTCCCATTACCCACCTTCCCCTCTCACTTCCCATCTTCCACTTTCACTTCCCATATTCCACTCTCACTATCTACACACACTTCCACTTTCCCCTCTCACTTCCCACCTTCCATTTTTCAAACCTTCCACTCTCACTTTCTACACACACTTCCACTTTCCCCTCTCACTTCCCACCTTCCATTTTTCAAACCTTCCACTCTCACTTTCTACACACACTTCCCTCTCCCACTTTCCCCCCTCACTTCCCACCTTCCATTTTTCTTCAAACCCACTTTCCACGACCACCTTCTACTTCCCACTTTTCACTTTCTACACACACTTATCACTTTCCAATCCCACTTTCCACCTTCCACTCTCACTTTACACTTTCCACTCCCATTACCCACATTTCACTCTCACTTCCCACTCACAATTCTTACCCCAACTTTCACTTCCCACTTTCACTCAACTTTCCCACTCCAACTTTCCACTTTTACATCCCACTCCTACTTTCCACTCTCACACTCCACTCCTATTTTTATATGAAAATACCTGATTAACAATCTTGACTGTATTTGAACACTAAAGTTCACTAAAATTGAGAGTGCAAAGAAGGAGTAGAAAGTGGGACGTGTGTGTAAAGAGTGAAAAGTGAGAGTGGAAGGTGGGAGTGCAAAGTGGGATGTGCGAGTGAAAGGTGGAAAGTATAAAGTGGGAGTGAGAAGTGAGAGTTGTAAGTGGGAGATGGGACTAAATGGTGGGAGTGGAAAGTGATAGTGGGATGTAGAAGGTGGGAGTGAGAGTTGTAAGTGGAAGTATAAAGTGGAAGATGGGAGTAAAAGGTGTGAGTGGAAGGTGGAAAGTGGGAAGCATAAAGTGGAAGATGATAGGGGAAAGTGGAAGGTGATAGTGGGAAGTGATAGTGGAAAGGGGGAGTGGGAAGTGCTAGTAGGAAGTATAAAGTGGAAGGTGGGTGTGCAAAGTGGGAAGTGAGAGTGGAAATTGGAAAGTATAAAGTGGAAGATGTGAGTGAAAGGTGATAGTGGGAAGTGGAAGGTGTGAGTGAGAGTTGTAAGTGGAAAGTATAAAGTGGAAGATGGGAGTAAAAGGTGGGAGTGAATAATATTAAGTGGAAGGTAGAAAGTGGGAAGCATAAAGTGTAATATGATAGTGGAAAGTGAAAGGTGATAGTGGAAAGGGGGAGTGGGAATTAATAGTAGGAAGTATGAAGTGGAAAGTGGGAGTGCAAAGTGGGAAGTGAGAGTGGAAATTGGAAAGTATAAAGTGGAAGATGAGAGTGAAAGGTGATAGGGGGAAGTGGAAGGTGGAAAGTGAGAGTGGAAATTGGAAAGTATAAAGTGGAAGATGGGGGTGAAAGGTGATAGTGGGAAGTGGAAAGTATAAATTGTAAAATGTGAGTAAAAGGTGGGAAGTGAAAGTGGCAAGTGGGAGTGGGAAGTATAAAATGGAAGGTGGGACTGGGAAGTGAAAAATGGGAGTGGGAAGGATAAAGTGGAAGGTGGGTGTGGGAAGTGAAAAAGTTACAGAATCGACTCCCAGGACCCTTGAATTTACTGAGGAATCGTCCATAAACTAATATGAAGTAATGAGCTGTAAATTGTAAAATTAATAATTTCTAATCCAGATGTTATTACATAACCAAGACAAACTCTAAAAATCTTCGGTTTATTTATATCCAACCGAGAGGCTAACTTCTGTTATTAACAGATTTTCAATAATCCCCTGCAGTTTCTCATGCCCTTGTGCTCCACGAACCGTAACTTACTTATCTTGAAAGCATTGCATTGTTGCATTTTCTCAATTCTTCGATTACATGTTTGGGAACAATTTTCAAAAGCACACGTGTTTCTTTTCCGCCCTCACACCTTCTGTATGATCCTCAATGTCCAGTTGAACCTTTAATTGAAAGTTGTACTTACTTTGATATAAAAAAAAATTAATTCGACTTTTTTTTTAAAAAGCGAGGGACAAAGGAAATGAAGACTTAAAGCAAACTCATAGATGGCGTAGGTGGAGTTAAAGAAGGGGGAGGTCAGTTGTACGTGGTTACTCGTCCCGCGGTACCTACAATACATCATTTTCGGCTGGGATGATCTTACGGTAGATTTACCATTTGTACAGTTTATGGGCGTCGGTCTGGGCCATAAACTTGGCGACCCGACTGGGTTAGCTGGCTTCTGGAAACTCGAATCACCAGGGGGTTGAAACTGGTAGGACATGGAAAGAATTTCCAGTTCGTGTGCAATAATGTTCTTGTATTAACGATCTTTACAAAACTGTTCTCTCTCAGGAATTTTACTTTACTATCTTGAAATTGACGTATCACAATATATTCTAGGGCAAAAGGGTTAGTAATTTAACAAATTTCCGCAAAGTTGGGAAGTTGGTAAACAAATTTTTAAAAATCTTTCAACGGTGTTGGGCAGTTGACAAAAAATGACTCATTTGTCAACTGACCAACCTTGTTGAATAAATTTTTTTTTAAATTACATCCAGCAAGGTTGGGCAATTGACGAAGCGCATTTGGAAAATTACTTAACGAAAGTAAAGGGTTATTGTGTTTCGGCCTTTATCCACTACTGGTCGCCATCTTGAAAATATAATGCCAATTCTACAATTGTCAATTTTCTACAATCTCCTCGAAAGTCAGTAAAATAAGTCCCCCTTAATACTACCCCGTGGTGCAAATTATCGAAGTACAGCTCGAACTCTGCTCGAATATCGTCACCATGGAATGTACGTGTGTGTATATGTGTTTGTGTGTGGAGGCAAGGAAATTAAATGCGCAGTCGGCCGTTACCAGTTGATTGATTCGTAGGTTCTAATCTACTCGACATTACGAGGAAGTGTACTAAACTGCAGGATTTATGTTCTTCACTAATTGTCACGTCCAACTGCGCCTCTGGCAATTGATCGTGATTAGTTCTCGCGTCGTGTATAACTGAAAGTCACTAATTGACATTTACTTCAACAATTTTGCGCGCTTATACTAATGAAAGATCATTCCACCTGCACTTGAAGTTATTGACCTTGGAATTTTCTTTTCCTTTCCCAATTCTGGAGATTTGAACTATTTGAACAAAAATTCTTTTATATCTGTCACATTTGTAGAAATTTTCATTTCATGTTTTTTATAAATAATTTTCGATACTTAATACCGGGTGTAATATCGGGTGTAATACTGAAGAAAGCGGGTATAGTATGAAAAAGTTAGGCTAGAGGGCAGTAAGTTACGGATGCCTAAAATAGAAAAAAAAATCTGTATCTTTATTTAATTTTGGGTCCTTTATGCTGTTTCTACAATAACTTTTTTCTATCGACACAAACTGAAAATTTATGCGAACGCATTGTGTTGATAGTTTATTTTGTTTAAGTAAAAGCTTCGGTCAAAGTTACCAGTGGCGTAGGAACCGGGGGGGGGCAAGGGGGGCAGTTGACCCCAGTTATATACATATTACATTGTTAAATATATCTATATAATTATTTAGTTTGCCCCCCCCTGGAAAATAATTCGTTCCTACGCGGCTGAAAGTTACCTTTTAAAGTTGGTAATTTGTATCTTGCTATAATAATTTTTTACTAATTTGGCAAATTTAAACTAAAATGCTTTAATTCCCTTAATTTTCTGTCTTTTATTTTTAATAATTAGAAAACAAGGAAAAGTTTCAAAATAGATAAATTCGTTTAAAAGTGTTAAGTATGGTTAAGTATTTCCATCTAGTGAAGAAACATCAAAACTGAATATACTTTATCGACCGCATAGTTACCATTGAAGGGTAACTCTCAAATTTCAAACGGGAGATTCCCCAAGTTGTGTTGACCCAATATGCTATAATCTGTGCAGTTTTCGATGATAAAAGAGAAATCTGTAAAATTCAAAAGTTTTAAATTCTTTATTCACTGTTGGTAAGTCGATAAGTTAGTTATTATTATTATAATTATTAAATAATAATAATTAAATAATTTCAATTATTCGTCAATTCTTCATATTAAAACTAGGTTAGAAAACAAAAACTTAAAATAATAAAAAAAATTCAATTAAACTTTTTCAAAAAAATTAATTTCGAAATACAATTATTTCTAAAAATTCACGATATATTGCTTTTATTATTCAATTATAATCTAAAATTTTAACTGAAATTCATATTTAAATCAATTTTTATTAGAAAATCCAATACGAGAATTCAATTATTTAAATACAAATAAAATGCAAATAAATAATTTATTGAATAATGGAATGTTTCTTAAAATTTATTTTTCATAAAGAATTTTATCAACAAATTTTTAAATAATTCAATTCTCTCCACAAATTTTAATAGGATACTTAAGAATAATTAAATACTTTAGACGAACTATAATAGCATTTTTAAGAATAATTGAATTCTTTGCAGGAATTCAATTAAAATTGAACTGAATATAATTGAATTTGATTTTTTTCAGATTTTTGTAAATAATTGAATTTTGGCAAAGAATTTTATTACCTACCTTTAAAGATAACAGAATTCTTGTAATGAATTCTTTTGTTATTTATGAAAATAATTGATTTTTACAATGAATTTTATTAAAATTTCTAAAAATAATTGAATTCCCAAAAAGAATTTTATTTCTTTTCAAAATAATTGAATTTTGCATTGAATTTTCTTAAAATTCCTGAAAATAATTGAATTTCTAAAAAAAATTTTATTACTTTGGATATAATTTAATTTTGCATTGAATTTTCTTAAAATTCCTGAAAATAATTGAATTTTGCATTGAATTTTCTTAAAATTCTTTAAAATAATTGAATTTCAACAAAAAATTTTATTACTTTGGAAACAATTGAATTTTGCAATGATTTTTATTGAAATTTCTGAAAATAATTGAATTCCCAAGATATATTTTCTGTCTTTTGAACATAATTGAATTTTGCATTTAAATTTCTTAAAATTCCTGAAAATAATTGAATTTCTCCAAAAAATTTTATTACTTTAAAAATAATTGAATTTTACCTTGAATTTTCTTAAAATTTCTGAAAATAATTGAATTTCTACAAAAAATTTTATTAGGTACTTTGAAAATAATTGAATTTTGCATTGAATTTTCTTAAAATTCCTGAAAACAATTGAATTTCTACAAAAAAAAATTTTAACAGTAGAGATAATTGAATTTTGCATTGTATTTTCTTAAAATTTCTGAAAATAATTGAATTTCTGCGAAAAATTTTATTACTTTATAAATAATTGAATTTTACATTGAATTTTCTTACAATTCCTGAAAATAATTAAATTTCCAAGAAGAATTTTATTTCTTTTGAAAATAATTGAATTTTACATTGTATTTCCTTAGAATTCCTGAAAATAATTGAATGTATACGAAAAATTTTATTACTTTGGGAATAATTGAATTTTGCAATGATTTTTATTAAAATTCCTGAAAATAATTGAATTTCCAAGAATTTTTTTTTTTT
The DNA here is from genome assembly GCF_015476425.1 of Leptopilina heterotoma. NCBI lineage: Eukaryota > Metazoa > Arthropoda > Insecta > Hymenoptera > Figitidae > Leptopilina > Leptopilina heterotoma. The sequence goes on from NW_025111142.1 coordinate 141,886, forward strand.
TAAATAATTGAATTTTGCCTTGAATTTTCTTAAAATTTCTGAAAATAATTGAATTTATACGAAAAATTTTATTACTTTGGAAATAATTGAATTTTGCATTGAATTTTCTTAAAATTCCTGAAAACAATTGAATTTCTGCGAAAAATTTTATTACTTTAGAAATAATTGAATTTTACATTGAATTTTCTTAAAATTCCTGAAAATAATTAAATTTCTACAAAAAAATTTTATTATACATTGGTAATAATTGAATTTTGTAATGATATTTAGTAAAGAATTCAACTTATTTTCAAAGATTTTAATTTGAAAGTTTTTCAAAATTCTACTAGAATTCAATTATTGAATTTTTCTTAAAATTGAATTCTCATAAAGAATTTTATTATAATAAATTTTTAAATAATTGAATTTTTTTGAAGAATTTTAATAAAATTTTTTAGAATAATTACATTTTTTCTTTGATGAGTTTTATATTATTTATGAAAATAATTAGAGAATTTTATTATATTTACGAAAATAATTGAATCCCTGTAAAAATTTTATTATTTATGAAAATAATTGAATGATTGCGAAGAAATTTATAAATTTCTAAATAATTAAAAATAATAAATAAATAAATAATAATAAATTTATAAATTTGTAAATAATTGAATTATTGCGTAGAAATTTTTATTATTTTATGAAAATAATTGAATTATTGTGAAGAAATTTATAAAAAATTTTGTAAATAATTGAATTCTTGTGAGATTTTTATTATTTATAAAAATATCGAAATGAATTATTTTAATCCTTTCTGATGTTAATTTAATTCCAGAGGGATAAAACTGTAGCATATTATTTTAACCCATTCTGATGTTATTTTAACACTTATTCATTTACCACGTAAATGCTTATTTTGAATCTGATTTAGATAAAAAAAAAAATTACCAAAATGAAGTAGAAACAAAGACATTATAATATATTAAACATTTATTATCATTTTTTACAATTTTTATAGTGAAAACGCTGTTTTCAATCTGCGTAAATCTTGTACAGAAAGATATTGAGTTACAAAATGAATATGAATACTTGAAATCTGAATATTAAAATTCCCCTCAACAAGTCTTTGTAAAGAATTTACGCACATGTCCATAAGATTCTTTCTCTCAATTCCTTCCTGAATGTTAACTTTCAAAAATTCGCCATATGCCGGAAAATTACAATAAGAATCTTCTAAACTCTTTAACAAATTCTCCCGTCCTATGTACATTGAAATTTTCTCAACAGACATTGTTAAAATATCGTAGAATGTCAAATTATAATCATCACAAACATTCGTCTCTTTCATTCTTCTTAATTCTTTCTTACACTCTTCTTCCCAATTCTTTCCTTTATATTTCGAAGTCTTTCGCACTTTATAGTCACCAATTAACAAAACAGAACGTGCAACAACCATTTTCATGATGAAAATTTGTTCTATTCCCAAACAACTTGTCATTAGTCCCAAAGAATTCCTCGTGTTACTAATTAACAGAATTGCTATTTTTAAATTATCTGGCATCAAAGTATATGTTTCCACAGGCGATAGAAGTTTTAATACAACATTGAATGGTGTTTTATTAACGAAGGGATCAGCACCAGCCTCGAGGAGAATTCTAAAATTATTCAACTGTCCCGAAATTGCCGCAAAATGCAATGGAGTGAAATAATTATCAGTTTGTGAATTAATCTCACATTTGGAATGTAGAAGCATTTCTAGAATCTTCGTAGTTTTAAATGTTGCCGCAATATGAAGAGGAGTTAAATTCATGAAACAGGAACCTACACAAAATTGATTTTTTAGAAGAAGTTTTAAAATTTCCGGTTGCTCCGTTTCCACTGCAATATAGACTGCTTGTTTTGCAATTAGGGGATTTTTTTCCTTGTCGGTTTTTAAAAGTTTTTCAACTTTCTCCAATCGACCGGATCGTACAGCTATATGAAGGGGTGCTTCCTTAGAAGAATAAATTTTCGAACTACACTTTAGTAACAACTTCCAAATTTCAACCTTACCTAAACTAAGTGATTCAATTAGTAAATTTCTACTCTCACTTTTCACTCCGAAATTAATGAAATAGTTCAAAACATCGACATTGTTGTTAATAACACACGCGAAGAGTAACTCATCGTTTTTTTCAATCAACAATCGAAGTGATGGGAAATTTTCCGAAAAATATTTAATTACCTCCAAATTACCGAATTTCATCGCTAACTCGAATGGGGACATCAAACATTTGTCCTTGACACTAAAAGAATTTGATCCACAGCTCATGAGCAGTTGAACAATACTCAAATTTCCGTTAACAGACGCATGATGAAGAGCCGTTCTTCTGTAATGATGATCTGAGATATCAATTTTAGCACCTCTTTTGATGAGTATTCTTGCAAATTCTAAGCGATTGTGAAGTGCGGCCAAAATTAGTGGTGTTGCACCCCAAAAATTTTTTGTATTTACGTTACTATTTTGCACTAGTACAATAAACATTCCGGGATGATTTTTTTCTATGGCGAGATGTAGTGGTGTGTTTCCGTTTATATCTGGTTTGGTGATGAGAAAACTAATTGTTTTTATATAACCCTCGGCAATGAGGATTTGAAATATATCATCGTACCCTCGTGCTGCTGCGACGTGCATCAATGTTCTTCGGGAAATTATTTCTCTTGCTGAATATTTTCTTAGGAGTGAACTAATTCTTGCTGATTCGCCATTATGAACAGCAAGAAATAGTTGATTATATTCAAGAGTGTACTCGTAGTCGTCGGCAAAATTCATATTTGTCACAAATTGCGTTCTCGAAACTTTCTGTAAAAAAAAAAATTTTTTCGAAAATTTAAAAATTCTAACCTTTTTGAAATTAAACAACTTATAAAAAATTGTTATAAACATAAAGAAATCGATCAAATGACCGACTGGTAAAATCATTATTTTATAATATAAAATAATATAATAATAATATAATAACAATAATAATAACTGTAACTTATTCAAAATTACTTTATTCATTATTTTAATTCAACTACTGTTTTCCAGAATTTTTAACTAAAATTCTTCTTCATAAAGTTTAAATTAATTATTATTAATAATTTCAGCGACAAATTTCTTTGAACATTTTCAAATCCTTTTGTTTACAAATTCTTCAATCAAATATTATATTAGAAAATAAAAACTTCAAATAACTTTAAAAAAAAAAAAATTAAATCTACACAATTTTAAGTTAACCCGCACCCGAAATTTCAACTATAATAGAATATAGTTGAAAAAATTTAGTATATTTTTTTTCTGACACTATTTTGATTTAGAAATAAGGTGAAAAAAAACCAAAAAAATTTCATGATTTTTTCGGAAATTAAAAAATTTTTTTTAATTTTTTTTTTTTTGTAACTTTTGACAAAATTAAAATTTCACAAAATCCATGTCCTTAATTATAAAATGGAGTGTAAGAAACTCATTAAAACAAAAACCATTAAAAAATAAAATTTATTTTAATTTGTTGTAATGAGTTTCTTACTACTCTATTTTATAATTAAGGGCGTGGATTTTGTGAAATTTAAATTTTGTCAAAAGTTACAGAAAAAAAAATTTTTAATTTCCGAAAAAATCATGAAATTTTTTTTTTTTTTGTTTTCACCTTATTTCTGAATCAAAATAGTGTCAGGAAAAAAATATAAAAAATTTTTCCAGTTATATTCTATTATAGTTGAAATTTCGGGTGCGGGTCTCCCCTTAAAAGTATGAAAAATTCAAACATTGAAAGATTATATAATTTGAAATCTTTTCAAAACTCAATTATTATCTAAAGTTTTAACTGAAATTCATATTTGAATTAATTATTATTAGAAAATTCTATACGACAAAAAAAAACTTAAAAACTTAAAAAAAAAAAAAACTTAAAAACTTTTGACCATAAATGAATTTCTGATAAGAATTTTATTACTTTTGAAAATAATTGAATTCTTAAGACGAATTTTTTTAATAATATTTCTTTTTAAATACCTAATTATTTTGAATAGAAAAGTAAATAATTTATTGAATAATTGAATGTTTCTCAAAATTGAATTCTCATAAAGAATTTTATTAACAAATTTTTGAATAATTGAATTTTTTTAACAGACAATAATTGAATTTTGCATTGAATTTTATTAAAATTCCTGAAAAAAATTGAATTCCCATAAAGAATTTTATTTTTTTTTTAAATAATTGAATTTTATTAAAATCCCTGAAAATAATTAAATTTCTACGAAAAATTTTATTACTTTAGAAATAATTGAATTTTGCATTAAAATTTCTTAAAATTCCTGAAAATAATTGAATTTCGCATTGAAATTTCTTAAAATTCCTGAAAATAATTGAATTTTATACGAAAAATTTTATTACTTTGGAAATAATTGAATTTTGCAATGGTTTTTATTAAAATTCCTGAAAATAATTGAATTCCCATGAAGAATTTTATTTTTTTTTAAAATAATTGAATTTTATTCAAATCCCTGAAAATAATTGAATTTCTACCAAAAATTTTATTACTTTAGAAATAATTGAATTTCGCATTGAAATTTCTTAAAATTCCTGAAAATAATTGAATTTCTACAAAAAATTTTATTACTTTGGAAATAATTTAATTTTGCATTGAATTTTCTTAAAATTCCTGAAAACAATTGAATTTCGCATTGAAATTTCTTAAAATTCCTGAAAATAATTGAATTTCTACGAAAAATTTTATTACTTTGGAAATAATTGAATTTTGCATTGAATTTTCTTAAAATTCCTGAAAATAATTGAATTCCCATGAAGAATTTTATTTTTTTTGAAAATAATTGAATTTTATTCAAATCCCTGAAAATAATTGAATTTCTACCAAAAATTTTATTACTTTAGAAATAATTGAATTTCGCATTGAAATTTCTTAAAATTCCTGAAAATAATTGAATTTCTACGAAAAATTTTATTACTTTGGAATAATTGAATTTTGCATTGAATTTTCTTAAAATTCTTGAAAATAATTGAATTTCTACGAAAAATTTTATTACTTTGGAAATAATTGAATTTTGCAATAATTTTTATTAAAATTGCTTAAAATAATTGAATTCCCAAGAAGAATTTTATTTCTTTTGAACATAATTGAATTTTGCATTTAAATTTCTTAAAATTCCTAAAAATAATTGAATTTCTACGAAAAATTTTATTACTTTGGAATAATTGAATTTTGCATTGAATTTTCTTAAAATTCTTGAAAATAATTGAATTTCTACGAAAAATTTTATTACTTTGGAAATAATTGAATTTTGCATTGAATTTTCTTAAAATTCCTTAAAATAATTGAATTCCCAAGATATATTTTCTGTCTTTTGAACATAATTGAATTTTGAATTTAAATTTCTTAAAATTCCTGAAAATAATTGAATTTCTACGAAAAATTTTATTACTTTGGAATAATTGAATTTTGCATTGAATTTTCTTAAAATTCCTGAAAATAATTGAATTTCTACGAAAAATTTTATTATTTTGGAAATAATTGAATTTTTCAATGGTTTTTATTAAAATTCCTGAAAATAATTGAATTCCCATGAAGAATTTTATTTTTTTTGAAAATAATTGAATTTTATTCAAATCCCTGAAAATAATTGAATTTCTACAAAAAATTTTATTACTTTGGAATAATTGAATTTTGCATTGAATTTTCTTAAAATTCTTGAAAATAATTGAATTTCTACGAAAAATTTTATTACTTTGGAAATAATTGAATTTTGCAATAATTTTTATTAAAATTGCTTAAAATAATTGAATTCCCAAGAAGAATTTTATTTCTTTTGAACATAATTGAATTTTGCATTTAAATTTCTTAAAATTCCTGAAAATAATTGAATTTCTACGAAAAATTTTATTACTTTGGAATAATTGAATTTTGCATTGAAATTTCTTAAAATTCCTGAAAATAATTGAATTTCTACGAAAAATTTTATTACTTTGGAATAATTGAATTTTGCATTGAATTTTCTTAAAATTCTTGAAAATAATTGAATTTCTACGAAAAATTTTATTACTTTGGAAATAATTGAATTTTGCAATAATTTTTATTAAAATTGCTTAAAATAATTGAATTCCCAAGAAGAATTTTATTTCTTTTGAACATAATTGAATTTTGCATTTAAATTTCTTAAAATTCCTGAAAATAATTGAATTTCTACGAAAAATTTTATTACTTTGGAATAATTGAATTTTGCATTGAATTTTCTTAAAATTCTTGAAAATAATTGAATTTCTACGAAAAATTTTAATACTTTGGAAATAATTGAATTTTGCATTGAATTTTCTTAAAATTCCTTAAAATAATTGAATTCCCAAGATATATTTTCTGTCTTTTGAACATAATTGAATTTTGAATTTAAATTTCTTAAAATTCCTGAAAATAATTGAATTTCTACGAAAAATTTTATTACTTTGGAAATAATTGAATTTTTCAATGGTTTTTATTAAAATTCCTGAAAATAATTGAATTCCCATGAAGAATTTTATTTTTTTTGAAAATAATTGAATTTTATTCAAATCCCTGAAAATAATTGAATTTCTACAAAAAATTTTATTACTTTGGAAATAATTGAATTTTGCATTGAATTTTCTTAAAATTCCTGAAAATAATTGAATTTTTACGAAAAATTTTATTAATTTGGAAATAATTTAATTTTGCAATGATTCTTATTAAAATTCCTGAAAATAATTGAATTTCTTCGAAAAATTTTATTATATTTGATGGTAATTGAAATTTTTCGAAGAATTGCGTTAAAATTTTTTAAATAATTTTAAATATACATAATCATTAAAGAATTCAACTTATTTTCAAAGATTTTAATTTGAAACTTTTTCAAAATTCTACAAGAATTCAATTATTGCATTTTTCTTAAAATTGAATTCTCATAAAGAAATTTATTAATAAATTTTTAAATAATTGAATTTTTTTGAGGAATTTCAATAAAAAATTTTAGAATAATTACATTTTTTCGAGGAATTCGATTAGAATTGTATCAAAAATAATTGAAATTCTGCAATGAGTTTTATTATTTATGAAAATAAGAATTGAATCCCTGTAAAAAATTGTATTACATCTTTATAAAAATAATTGAATCTCTGTAAACATAAATTGAATATTTTTTAAAATAATAGAATTATTGCGAAGAAAAATTGTAAAGGCAACTCTTTTAAAATTGAATTAAGAAAATTGAATTAAAGAAAAATTAGAATGTTCATAAATATAACATTAAATTTCTAATATGAAAACTTATAATATTTGAAATTTAAATATAAACTGAACAATATAAGTGTATGTAATAAATAAATAAAAAACATTTTAAATTTGTGTACTTACGGTTACATGTTCGTTAATCCAATTTATTTAAATTTTAAATTAATAATAATAATAATAATAATAATAATAATATTAAATCACAATTTCTGTATTATTGAATAATTTATATCACAATTTCACTGGATAAATATTGCAAAATTTTTGAAAACGTCCTGCTTGCTTGAAGGTTTAAGATTGAATGAACGGCTATTTTTCTGTTCACCTCTAAAAGTGAAGGTCATTAAAAATTAATTAGTATCGATCATTAAAATACATTTAAAATATCATTTGAAACTATATTCTTCGATTAATGACCAGATGAACGTACCTGCTTTCTTTGTATTGTATTTCAATAAGAAGGGGTGTATAGCATTTTGTCCGTATATTCAAAGGTGCGCTCATACAAAAGATTATTTATCAAAATATGGAAAATATTTCAATTCTGCTTGTAAAGAAATAATAAAATAATAATAAATTTAAATTATTTATAAAGTAATTCATAAGTAAATTATAAATAAAAACAATTTTAAATTAAAGTAATATATATTATTATGAATTTTCTGAGAATTATTTACAAACAATTGTCAATCATCAGCAAATCATAATATGATATAATTATAAAATTATAAATTAATATAAATAATTATATAAATTAATATAAATAATTTTATAAATAATACTATAAATTAATTTTATAGAAAATTGATAATAATGAAGAAATAATAATATTTATAAACTAAAATTTTAAGTGTATTTCACGATCGTAATTGACTAACAATTAATTTAACAATAATAAAAAATAGTAATTATTATAGTAATATTATAATAATTACAATTAATTGCAATTTTTGCAAAGCTTATTTGGCCCTTAACAATTGTTTTTATTTTGTTAATAATTGTTATAAAAAAATAATTTGAAGAAAAAAAATTTGTTTCACTATTATTATTAATATATTATTATTATATGATAATATATAATAATAATATAATATAATAATAAATTAACAAATTAAACAAATTTTGTTTCTTCAAATTATTTTTTTACAACAAATATTAACAAAATAAAAACAATTGTTAAGAGCCAAATAAGCTTTGCAAAAATTGCAATTGTTAACTGAAGAAAAAAGGCAAAATGTTACATAAATTATTTCATAACAAATTTTCTGTGTAAAAAAATAATTTTAATTTGAAAATTGCAGATTTCGATCATAAACATAATTTTTCGAATCTTTTTTATACTTCATTGACTTGCATTTTTTTAAAGAAATATAAGTAGATAAATTCCTGTAAAAGAATCTCAATTCTACAAAATTTGAAATAAAAAATTTTTAAAAAACTATTACTTTTTTTATTATACTTACGTTTATTATTATTATTAATCTAGCCCAATCTAGCCCGTTATTAAACTCTGAATTGTATTGAAATAAATTGAAAATATCGTAAAGTAAGATATCGTACAAATATCGTACAAAGGTCAAGCCATATTTTTCCCAAGATTTTTAAGCAATATTCCAAAGATAAAAAATCTTAATGGAAGAAAAAGATTAGAATTTAAAAAATGCAACTTACAGATTTAAAGAGTTAGTGGGAGGGTGAAAAATAATTGCAAGCTTTTTCGAAAAAAGTAATGATCAAAGGAATTTTTATTAATTATAAATTAATCTTGGCTCGCGTCTACATTTTCTGTTTGGAGACCCTTAAATGTACCGACGGGGATGTATGTGACGAGGGTGTATAATTTGTTTACTGAATCCTCGTCGTCGTTCCTCCTTCTGCTGAGCCTCACGCGAACACGGAAAGGTACATTTCTGCAATTAGAAAAAAATATTTGAAAATTAATTTTCTGATTGAAAAAATATACTTATAGACTATAGCTATATTATTATGATAGAAATATTCCAAATACATCTCTTTTAAATATTAAAATTTCCCCAAAAGTTTTTAGTTTAATTTTAAATAAATTTCACTTAAACTTTAAAACTTAAAAAATTTAAAAAAATTATATTTAAAAAAATTTAATTTTAATTTTTTTAATTTTACTATAATGTTTAAAAACTTACAAAGTGATCACTGATTATATAATTATACATTATACATTAATTAATATTACGTAACTGACTTTGTACTTTAATTACTGTTCTATTAAAAGATGGAAATTGTGCTTTCAAAAAATCCAATTTTATTTTAAATTTTTTTAAAATCTACTTCAAATGTTATTAATTTATAAATATACAAGAAAATATTATGCAAATCTTTCTTTACTGTTTTGTAAATTAAAAAATTTTATATTTTCAAGAATAAACATCAATTTTTGAATGATTGCAGATTTAAAATTTATAGATATCACTTATGAAGTACAAAATATTAAATATTCTTGTTTATTATTTTATTCAAAAATTTTAACAAAAATTTGTCGCAAGAATTTCATTATTTTCAATTTTAATAAAATTTCTCGAAAGAATACAATATTATTTTTAAAAATATTATTTAAATTCAATTATTTTCAAGAGTTTTAATAAAAATTCAATTATTCCCAACAACTCTGATATATAATTAAATATATTCTTCGCGAAACAATTCAATTATTTTTATAAATTGTAAAATTCTTGTCAATAATTCAATAATTTCTGTAAATAATAAAATTGTTCGGAGAAATTCAATTATTTTCAACACAATTTTAATAAAATTTCAAAGAAAAAGTTCAATTATAATCAAGTTTTTTTTAAAATAAAATTTCTCAAACAGGTTCAATTATTTTTAAAAATTGTAATAAAAATTTTCTAAACAATTCAATTGTTCTCAAAATTTTTTAATTAAATTATTTTCAAAATTTTCAATTATTTAAAAAATTTTCAATTAAAAAAAATTATTTAATAAAATTACATTATTTTTACGAAATTTAATGAAAAAATTTTAATAAAATTCTCAAAATGAATTTAATTATTTAAAAATTTTTTTTTTATAAATACTTTACAAGAATTCATTGAATTTCAGTAAATCGACAATTTAATTATTTCTGAAAATAATTGAATTCTTGAATAGAATTTTATGAAAACTTTTTAAATAATTAAATCCCTGCAAAAAAATTTATTTTTTTTACAAATTATTAAATTTTTGCAAAATTTTAAAAATTAAGTGGATTTTTGAGAAGAATTTTATTAAAAATTGTCTTTCAAAATAATTGAATTCCTGTGAAAAATGTACAATGATGAAATTAGATTTTATTAGAAGTTTTTTTTAAATAATTGATTATTCAATTATTGAGAATAATTGAATTCTTCATAAAATTCAATTATTTTCAAATCTTTTTATAAATACTTTACAAAATTCAAATTAAAAATTAAATTAATTAAATTAATTTTACATTCATTTAAAAATTGAAAACAAATTATTACAGATTACTTGCGTCTAATATCAAAATAAATATTTACTTGAATGAAATTATTTTTATTTAAATCAAATAAATTGTATTTGAACCATACTTTCATTATTTGAAGGAAATACAATTTAATTGATTTAAATACAAATTACTTGACACTAATAAATGTTTTCAATATTAATATTACATATAATTATCGTATTATTATTATATTTGAATTATTACTATTTAAATAATCGTTTATATGAATTAAATAACTTTTTTTAGTGTCTAAAAAATTAATAATAAATAATAACTTTTAAATTAATAATAAAAAAAGGGTAGTTCGTACCTGATTCCTTTGGACCAAAGTTGTTTGTTTAGACGGGTATCAATTCGCACATCTGGAGTACCCATTTGTTTTTCGGCAAATTTGCGAATCTCCTTAATCGCTCTTGGTGCTCGGTACTTGAAACCGATGCCATGCAAACGTTTGTGGAGGTTCACTGTGTATTCGCGTGTCACCACCTCATTGATGGCACTTTTGCCTTTCTTCTCTCCAGGTTTAACCATCTTGCCTACGCAATAAAAATTCACAAAATTTAATCAACTCTCTTTAAAGTAGCCAAACTTGAAAACTTAAAAAAAAGCAAATTTCCCTCTCTTTCGATTTAAAAAAAAAGTAAAACAAATATTCCAAATAAAGAATATTAAAAAAAAAATAGTCAAACAATAACAATAGAAAAAATTTCACTCCCTAACTTGCAATTTTACACTTAATACAGTTGTGAAATGAAATTTGAAAAAAGAAAAATGTAAAAATAGGTTATGAATATCTGTCAACGATAAACTTTCACACATTTCCCCCCCTTTATCGTAACATCAATTTTTAAATTATTTTTCACAATTAAATTCTATAAATAGTGTAATAAACGTAAAATGTGTTTGAATTAATTTTCTACAGAATAAAATAAATTTTAACAATATTTCACAAAAATTAGGTTAGGAGTATATCACGTTTTTGTTTACAAGACCCAACGACACTATTTCACAAAAATATTTACGTGCCTAACAATTAAATGGTATGGAGAATAATATTTTTGAAAAAACTTTTATAAAAAAAACAGAATTCTACACGATTTTAATGGATTATTTATTGAAAAATTCACAAAGTTACCTTTCCGATAAGGAGTGTTTTTAACAAAAGAGAAGGTCGACCGCGTCGACGTTCCAAAAGGCATTCAATTTTCACCATTAGGCTCGTTTCACAGGACTTGCAGTGGAGTCTCTATTGGATCAAGTTTCTTAAGCTGCTTCTACAACAGTTTTCTTTTTCTTCGTTTGTGTCGACACCGTCGACACGAACAAGTAAATTAATTTTTAAGTAGTGATTTAATTATTTATTAGATTTAATTAATTACTTCTTTCATTAATTAGTAAAAGTAAAATATACCAACCAACCAAACCAAGAAAAAAAAGTTGTTGTAGAAGCAGCCTAAGCTGCTTCTACAACAACTTCTTTTTTCATCGACACGAACGTGAAAACGATGCGCAAAATAGTTATTTTGCATAGTTTTAATAGAGCGTTTACACCTTCGGTAAAAATTGTCCAGAACGGAAAATTTACATTGGAGTAAGAGAGACAAATACACAGCCTGTCTCTCTCACTCCAATATAGATTTTTACATTCTGGACAATTTTTTTACAAAAGGTTGTAAATGCATTGCTCCATGAGTGTAACAAGGATAGAAGTACATCGAAACGCAAAGTGTGAACACAGCTTAAGAAAATGACAAAGAAAGGAAAGTGATAAGTTTATGCAAAATTCGTATTAGTTCAGTTTAAATTAAATTTAAAAACATTTAAATGCAAAATAAAGGATTGAAAATAATATTTTAAATGAAAGATTAAATAAATTTGGTTAAACTGCAACAATTACTTTAATCTACAATATTCTATTTTTGTTCTATTTGCAAGAATAGAATAAAAAATCGCCGCGGCAAAAAGTTTGAATTTTTTTTTGCAAAAATTTCACTGTTTCAAACATGAAACAAGTTGAACAGTGTGAATGCGGCTTTAGCACTCAAGTTGTAGGTAAAATTTGATAAGTTTTAGGAACACATCGCATATTGTAAATTTGTAACTGATGAAAATGGCGTCTGTTAACCTGTGATTTGCACGGTTATTGTTTTCGCGAAGAGAACAGACGTGTTTATTTGTATTACATGATATTTTTTTTTAAATGATGGCCGGTAAAATTTGGAATTCTGATTTATGGAAAACATGGGAGAAACAAGGAAGAGGCGATTTGTAAGTGAAAAAATTGACGACGTAGTTGAAACGCGCGTCCATATTAAATTTTACAATTTCTACTGAGAGCTTATAAAAATTGTGTGAGAGAAAAATATATATAAAAAAAAGTAGTAAATAAATAAATAAAAAAAAAATAGTTAAATAAAATCTTAGATCGTCGTGACTTTATCTCCCTTTGATTATCGTCCTAGCGAAGGGTTAATTTGTCAATTAACGACTGTTTGCAGCTTCAAGTTAATCAAGCATACATTCAAGGAAGGCCAAACATCAGGTGAATATTTTTTTTCATATTTTATATACATTTTTATTTACTTTTCCCTTTTTTTCTCCTCTTTCTCTATTTCTTTTTTTGCTTATTCTCCATTTTCGAAAAGTGACAATATTTCTTTTTAATTCATAATCAATTGATTTTGACTTTTTTTTATTGTGAGCACGTTTTCTTTTTTGTTTGATATTCAAAAATATTCTCTCGACTCTCGTGTCGGAGTAAATTTTTATATTTATTATCAAAATCATTTTTTATACATTCAGTTTGTTTTTATAAATAAAAAAAAAGATTGTTTACAACAAAATAATTTCAAAACTTTTCTAAATAACAATTTTTTGGCGAAATGGAATAGATTTCTAAATGTTTTCAAACAAAGGAAAATTTTTATTTTCAAAAATGTGCAAAAATAGAAAAAATTTCTTTTCTTATCTGTTATCTTTAAATTTATTACGATTAAAATTTAAATTTGTAAAAAAAAATGTTTCTAGTAAATTCTTTTATAAAAAAAAGTTCATTATTTTATTTTAACAATTGTATGAAAAATGTATTTTTAAATATTAAACTTTAATTAATATTCGTTTAAATCTTGAATAAAATATATTTTTTTAAAAATTAGATTGCAGTGAAAGAAAATATTACTTTATTTGAAAAAAAAATTATGTTTTTGAGTTTTTTCAGAGTGTCCATCGATCAGGGAAAGGAGGAGAAGTCAAAAAATTTTAAATATCGGAAATTTTCAGTGAAAAGTTTCGGTATTTAAATAAATATTCAAAATTTCTAGAAAAATTTTTGTTCGAGAAATTTTTATTTTTTTAACAAAATATTTTTTAGTGATATTTAAAGAACATTTTAATCATTTTTTCGATTTTAAATATCATAATAATAAAAATAATAATAAATAATAAAAAGCAATAAATAAATAATTAAAAGTTTATAATAAAAAACAATTTTATTTTACACTGAAATTCTAAATTTTCATCTAAAAACAATATTTTCTGAAGAATTTCTTTGTATTTTTTTTAAAAATAATGGAATTTCTTTAATAATTGAAATTGAAAATTTTTAAAATAATCGCGTTTCTTAATAATTTAAATTAAACATTTAATTATTAAATTTTATTAAAAAATTTAGAAAATAATTAAATTCTTCTCAGAATTTTTATATACAATTTTCTAAAATAATTTAATTCATTTAAGGAATTTTTATTTAAAATATAGAAAATAATTAAATTCTTTCGAAGAACAAATAACTATAAAAGGTTTTGACAATAATTGAATTCTTTCAAAAAATTTCTTTAATTTATTGAATATTATCGATTTTGTTATTAATTGTAATTAATAGTTCTAACATTAAAATTTTATTACAATTATTGATAGAAAATTAAACTCTTTTAAACAATTTTATTAGAGTTTTTGTAAATAATTCAATTTCTTTAAGTTTTTGTGAAAATAATGTAGTTTTTTGAATAATTTTAATTGGAAATTTTGAATATTATTGAAGTAAACAAAGAATTTTTCTTAACTTTTTAATATAATCGTGTCTATTTCTTATTATAATTAAATATTTTATTTTTGAAGTTTATTAAAATTGTATTGAATATAATTGAAATCCTAAGAAGAATTTTATTATTTATAAAAATAATTTAATTCTTGCAATGAATTTTACTACTTATAAAAGTAATTGAATTGTTTCGTAGGATTTATTAAAATTTAAAAAAGTAATTGGAATTTTTTTTTTAAATATTAAAAATTAAAAAAAAAATGGAATTCTTTCATAAAATTTTTAAAAAATTGTATTAAAAATAATTGAAATCATAAGAAGAATTTTCTATTTATAAAAATAATTGAATTGTTTTGTAGGATTTATTAAAATTTTAGTAAAATAATTGAATTTTTTCGAAAAATATTATTCAAAATTTTTTAAAAAATGGAATTTTTTCATAAAATTTAAAAAAAAATTGTATTGAAAATAATTTAATTTTTGCAAAGATTTGACTATTTAGAAAAATAATTGAATTGTTTCGAAGGATTCATTAAAATTTTAGAAAATAAGTGGATTCTTTCGAAAAATATTATTAAACATTTTTTTTAAATTTGAATTTTTTCGAAGAATTTATGAAAGTTTTAGAAAATAATTGAATTTTTTCTTGAAATTTTAATAAAATTGTATTAAAAATAATTCGATTTTTGTAAAGAATTATTTGGGTCAAGTAAACATTTAATAATAATAGTCAAATAGTCGATTATTTCACTTAGTTAAATAATTATTTGGGTCAAGTAAACATTTAATAATAGTTGAGTTGTCGATTATTTGAGAATACGGTAAATGTAATTAGAATAATTTTTAATTTTCAAATTATTAAGCTTTCCTGGCGTAAAAAGTAAGTTTAACAGGAAATGTTTTTTAATTTGAATGAGTACCTGACTTTTTGTTTTTGAATTAGGAAATTTTACTAATAAATTAGTAAAAGTTATTATTTATTAGTAAAATTTACTAATTCAAAAGCAAAAACTGAAGTACTGATTCAAATTAGTATTAAAATTAATAAAAAAAATTAAAATTAGTAAAAAAAAATTCTAATTTTAAAAGGAAGTTTTTGTTTATTAATTTAAAATTTTTGTTACGTTGAAATTAAAAAAAAAATTTGAAAATAAATAAATTTCATTTAAATTAGAGAATAAAGTGAAATTGAAATTTAACAATGTTGGGACACTAATGAATTCCTTCTCAATGTCCATTTAAATGAAGCCAAATGAATTGTTAAATAAATCGATGTTAACATCACAATGGAGACGCACAGCATTAATCGAATTGCACATATGTTGTAAATAGACGCATAGAAATCAATTGATTACTTTGGTTTAGATAATGAAGAAATTTACTATTATAACGTGAGTTATGTTTTAACAGATTAAAATTAATAATACGTAATAGAATTTCTCTATTTATCCATCATAAAAAACCTTGAGGATAATGATTAAAAATTCAATGATAAAAAATAAAAGTAAGACGTACAATTTTACATTTGTAAAATAATTAGAAAATAATTAGACTGAAAATATAAATTTTAGAAGTTCTCGATAAAATAATTTATATTTTTTATATTTTATATTTTCCAAAACAATTCAATAATTTAAAAAAAAAATTAATAAAAATTCTATACGAACTTTTAATTATTTTCAAGAAATAATAAAAATTTCACAGGAATTTCATTATTTACAATTTTTTTTTTTATAAATTTCTTCGCAATTTTGCAAAAGTTACAAATTATTTTAAACATTTTTTGAAACAATTCAAAAATTTTTAATAAATTACTTAAAAATAATTCAAGATTTCTATATTTAAAATACAATGTTTCTAAAATTTTTTCAAAAACAAATTATTTTTAAAAAAAATTGGCATAAATTGTGAAAATTCTTCACAAAAATTCAATTATTTTCATAAAGTTTTTCACACAAATTCAATTATTTCAAAAAAAAAAAAAAAAAATTAATATAATTCTTCGCAAGAATTTAAATATTTTCGTAAAAAGTAAAATTTTTCACAAAAATAAAATTATTTAAGAAAATTTTTATTAAAATCCAATTATTTTCATAAATGATAAAATTCACCTCATCACAGAATTTTTATTATTTTTAATATATTTTTAAACTAGCCAAACTATCCGCGCGCAAGCGCGCGGGAATGTTGTATGGGGCTGCTTATTTTAAACAATTTAAAAAATTTTAAAGAAATAATTATTATAACCTAACAAAGAGATTTAACTAACTAAAATTCAAATAATTTCACTCAATGGTCTCAATTTAAATAGAATTTACATTACTAGACTTAAACTATGGCTAGAACAATTACAATTAGTATCTGAGTCATCTTTTGCATTGCTTATTTTATAAAGCCATTTTAAATTAAATACTTTTTAAAGAAATAATAATTATTACACACTGAAAAAAGTTTTACTTGAAATAGCGATAAGTTTCTCTAGAATAACGAAAGTATTAATTGAAGCACTGAAAAATTTCGCTACTAAAGTGAAATCTGTAGTTCATCCAGCTAAATATTTTTTGCCGTGCATAATGAAAAAAGAATTAAATTAACATCAGATTTTCTACATTCAAAAAAAACGAATTCAAATAGAAATTAATCATTTTGTCAACTTAACCAAATTCACCCCAGAAATCACTGAATTCGATAATTTAGAAGAAAGTCAGACAAAAGCAGGGTTCCTACAGAATCTGGAAATCATGGAAATCATGGAAATCATGGAAATGGTATGGAATTTTTAAAAGGCTTCTGGAAATCAGGGAAATCATGGAAAAGGCCTGGAATTTTTAAAAGTTTCTAAATTTTTTCAGTTTTCCATTTTTTCTCTTGAATAAAAATTCAAATAATAATAAAGCTAAATGGCATAAAAGAGAAGGAAAAATGTTGAATTTTAACAAATTCGATTTTTCGGATTTTGATAATTTTTAATAATTTTTGATTTTTTACCAAAGAGTCGAGACAATTTAATAAGTAAAGTATTTTCCAAAAGCACCAAAAAATAATGAAGCTAAATCCCATAAAAGAGAGGAAAAAATGTTGAATTTTAAGAAAAACGGATTTTTGAAATTTTTCGAATTTTCGATAATTTTAGATTTTTTACCAAAGAGTCGAGACAATTTACTAAGTAAAGTATTTTCCAAAAGCACAAAAATAATGTAGCTAAATCCCATAAAAGAGAGGAAAAGATGTTGAATTTTAAGAAAATCGGATTTTTGAATTTTCTTGAATTTTTGATAATTTTAGATTTTTTACCAAAGAGTCGAGACTATTAAATAAGTAAAGTATTTTCCGAAAGCACAAAAATAATGAAGATAAATCCCATAAAAGAGAGGAAAAAATGTTGAATTTTAAGAAATTCGGATTTTTGAATTTTTGATAATTTTCGATAATTTTAGATTTTTTACCAAAGAGTCGAGACAATTTACTAAGTAAAGTATTTTCCAAAAGCACAAAAATAATAAAGCTAAAACCCATAAAAGAGAGGAAAAAATGTTGAATTTTAAGAAAAACGGATTTTTGAAATTTTTCGAATTTTTGATAATTTTAGATTTTTTACCAAAGAGTCGAGACAATTTACTAAGTAAAGTATTTTCCAAAAGCACAAAAATAATGAAGCTAAATCCCATAAAAGAGAGGAAAAGATGTTGAATTTTAAGAAAATCGGATTTTTGAATTTTTGATAATTTTCGATAATTTTAGATTTTTTACCAAAGAGTCGAGACTATTAAATAAGTAAAGTATTTTCCAAAAGCACAAAAATAATGCAGCTAAATCCCATAAAAGAGAGGTAAAAATGTGGAATTTTAAGAAATTCGGATTTTTGAATTTTTGATAATTTTCGATAATTTTAGATTTTTTACCAAAGAGTCGAGACTATTAAATAAGTAAAGTATTTTCCAAAAGCACAAAAATAATGCAGCTAAATCCCATAAAAGAGAGGTAAAAATGTGGAATTTTAAGAAATTCGGATTTTTGAATTTTTGATAATTTTCGATAATTTTAGATTTTTTACCAAAGAGTCGAGACTATTAAATAAGTAAAGTATTTTCCAAAAGCACAAAAATAATGCAGCTAAATCCCATAAAAGAGAGGTAAAAATGTGGAATTTTAAGAAATTCGGATTTTTGAATTTTTGATAATTTTCGATAATTTTAGATTTTTTACCAAAGAGTCGAGACTATTAAATAAGTAAAGTATTTTCCAAAAGCACAAAAATAATGCAGCTAAATCCCATAAAAGAGAGGTAAAAATGTGGGATTTTAAGAAATTCGGATTTTTGAATTTTTGATAATTTTCGATAATTTTAGATTTTTTACCAAAGAGTCGAGACTATTAAATAAGTAAAGTATTTTCCAAAAGCACAAAAATAATGCAGCTAAATCCCATAAATGAGAGGTAAAAATGTGGAATTTTAAGAAATTCGGATTTTTGAATTTTTGATAATTTTCGATAATTTTAGATTTTTTATCAAAGAGTCGAGACAATTTACTAAGTAAAGTATTTTCCAAAAGCACAAAAATAATGAAGCTAAAACCCATAAAAGAGAGGAAAAATGTTGAATTTTAAGAAAAACGGTTTTTTGAAATTTATCGAATTTTTGATAATTTTAGATTTTTTACCAAAGAGTCGAGACAATTTAATAAGTAAAATATTTTCCACATTAAAAAGTTTGACATTAAAAAATATATAAAAAATGCCAATACTTAACCCACAAAATTACATTTTCAAAACAAACAAATGAATGCAG
The DNA here is from genome assembly GCF_015476425.1 of Leptopilina heterotoma. Lineage (NCBI taxonomy): Eukaryota > Metazoa > Arthropoda > Insecta > Hymenoptera > Figitidae > Leptopilina > Leptopilina heterotoma. Next base: position 161,466 of record NW_025111142.1, read on the forward strand.
ATAATTTGTTAACGGAAAGGAAACTTACGATTATTATAATGTATTTAATTCCTCAAAAAAATGCAATTATTCTTAAAAATATTTTAAAATTTCAATTATTTTCACAAATAATAAAATTTTTCACACGAATTCGATTATTTAAAAGAAAAATGTAATACAATTCTTCGCAAGAATTTAAATATTTCAGCAAATAGTAAAAATTTTTCACAGAAAAAAAAATTATTTTCAAAAATTTATAATGTTTTCCAAAAGAATTCAATTATTTATAAATTTCTTCTCAATAATTCAATTATTTTCGCATAAATAATAAAATGTTTTACAAGAATTCAATTATTTTCATAAATAATAAATTTCTTTTTAGGAATTCAATTATTTTTATAAATAATAAAACTCATTGCAGAATTTCAATTATTTTTGATACAATTTTAATCTAATTTCTCGAAAAATGTAATTATTCTTTGAAATTTGAATTCTATCGACAAATTATCACTGGGACAACTTTAATTATTATAAAACATGAAGATATTGATTGCTCCGAAGTGATCGATATTTTCATGTTTTATAGTTATGAAAAATTTTAACTTATAATTTTAAGTAAAATGTAGATTTTTGTAGTTTCTTTTTTTTTTTTTGCTCTGTGTATTTCAAAAAAATAGACAAAATTTTTAACTTAATTTTTGCGCAAAAAAAAGGAATGAAAATAGAAGAATTTTTTCCTGGAAAGAGATATTAATTTTGTATGTAAGTTTTTGCTGATTATGGGGGAAAAATCAGACTTAAAAAATTGATTATCTATTAGTACCAAACTCGTACTTAAATATACCACTAATACTAATTTTTTATCAATCGAAATGACTGATTGACTAGGTACTTAGACGTTAAAAGTTTCTCCTTATAAGTAACGAAGATTCTAATTCTCTTGTGAGTGAAGCGCTCGGTGTCCATCTATCGGTCGAATTTCAAACTTCGCGTGTTTACTAAACTGAGTAATTTTTTTTATTAAACAATATTAATAGTTTAAAAGTGGACATTTATTATTGTTTCGTTCAGTATCAGAAGAGAATAATTTTATAATTATTTTCCAAGTTTTATATTTTTAAAATTTATTTTATTTTATTTATTTTTTTATATTTTACATAAAAAATATGCTTTATATTTGAACCGAAAATCGTATGAATTTCAATTATTCAATTACAATTTCGAAGCCGAGGTTGTAGTTTTTCTTAGTGTTAGGCTTTTTTATTTCAAATAAAGTAAAATTTTTACTGGCAATTTAAATACTTTCTCAATTTTATTCATTTTTACAATTTGAAATAAAAGATAAATTATTTTTTTTTATTCTATAAAATACATGATTTTATTCTAAGAAGTACATTTTCAACATTTTTTTTTCTTCTTTTGCAGAATGGAAGCGAGGATTGTACGAACTAATTTCACAGGGCGTTCGAGGTGTCGTGAAGAAGGAAAAAGTAGTCGAGGCATTGGCTGAAATTACTGTGAGTTTAGATCTTTTATTTCCGTTCAAATACAAAAAGAGAAAGTAATTTTGAATTTTGAAAAAAAAATTAATTTCTAAACTTTAAAAAAGAAATAAAGAAAATCTTTCTATTCTTTAAAAAAACGTTTTACTTTGAAATTTGAAGTTTTATGTTCAAAGAAATTTTAAACGTTGTAAAATTATCAGTAGGTTAAACATTGGAATTTTATTAATGTTGAAATCGAATTTATTAATTTATTTAATTTAAATATTTTTAATTTATTTAATTTAATTTAAATTTATTGAATTTAAATTTAAATTGAATTTATTAATTTATCGAATTTAAATTTAAATTGAATTTATTAATTTATTGAATTGAAATTGAAATTGAAATTAAAATTGAATTTAAATTGAAATTGCAATTGAATTTATTAATTTATTGAATTTAACTTGAAATTGCAATTGAATTTATTAAATTTAAATTGAAATTAAAATTGAACTTATTAATTTATTGAATTGAAATTGAAATTTAATTTATTAATTTATCGAATTGAAATTAAAATTATTAACTAACGTTAAAAGAAATTTGAACTATTAAAAAATAATCGGAAGATTAAGGATTGAAATTTTCTTTTTCAGACCATCGACGGAGCATTCCCATCTGCAATTGTAGATATTTTTACTTTGATCGATTCAGAAGCGCAGAATGAGGAAAGAAACGTTTTTTATTACATCGTCAAGGAATCAGAAAAGGTATAAAAAAAAATTAGTTCTTTTCTTCCATTTAAAACTTACTTTGTCGCCTTTTTTCTTTTCTTTTCTTTTTCTTTTTTTTTTAATCGATAACCTTTTTTCCACACAAAAAATAACAAATAATAACAAAAATTATTTACAGTTTTTAACAGATCGAATACTGAAAGAAAGATTAGAAATCGACACACTTCAGGATGTTGGGACATTAAAAAATCTCAATTTTCAGACTAAATTCATCAAAGTCAAGACGAAACTTTAGTACGTACATTTCCTTTCTTTTAATAATTTGAAAATCTTTTTTTTTTACCATTTTTACTTTTTTTTACATCAAAAATTCAATAGAAGTAATTTTTGAAATAATTTTTTCAAAAAATGGTATTTATCAAAATATCAAAAAATTGTAATTTTCTGAAAAATTTCTAATTTTTCTTCAATTTTATTATTTTATACAAATTTTTTTATATTTTATAATATTTTTTGAAAATTTTTTCTGTCTATAAATTTTTTAATGAATAATTTTTTCTATCTATAAATAGAAAAATAGATTTTTTCTATCTATAGATTTATTAATTTTTAATTTTAAATTTATACATTTTTTTATGTCTACAATTTTTTATCTGTAAATAAAAAATTTACAAATATAAGAAAGAATATAAAAATTGAAAAAAAATTGAAGAAGAAAAAAAAGAAAAAAAAATTTAAAGGAAAAAATTATATGTAATAAGAGAAATTTTGCTATTTTCTCTATTGAATTTTTGATAAATGCAGACATCACAGATCGTTTACTATTCTAATTTGAAAATTTTTATCTTATCACGAGAATAAATTTTAATTTTTGAAATATTTAAAACAAACTTGAGATATTTTTGGAAAAATTTGAATAATAATTTCAATCGTCAAATTTTTATCGTCTTAGTCAATAAATGTTAAAAATATAATTCTATAAATTTCTATTCATTATTTCTTTTTTTTATTTCTTTTTAATTGTTAAATTGTTAAACTTGTATCTATATTAACTTTTTTACAATTTTTGAAAATTTAATTAAAATTTTTAATATTTTAGATGTTTATTCATTTTTACTTTATATTTAAATCTTTTAACGAAACTAAAAATAACTTAATTACAAAACTATTCCACAAATAAAAATTTGCCTTGTTTTTTTTGTTTTTGTTTTTTAAACTTAATTTAAATTTGCTCCATTTTTTAATTTTTAAATGAGTTTAAAAAAAATTTTTTTTCACGTTTTGAATATTTTTTTTTTAAAGTTTTGAATATTTTTTTACAAAATTTTGAATATTTTTTTAAAAAGATAAAAAAATTTTTTAAACTGAGAGTTTAAATAATTATTAATATGTTATAAATAAAATGTGATGACTGCGAATAATAAAATTTACTGTAAAATTCTAAAAATGTTGGGGAACAGGAATTGAGGCATTTTTTTTCTAATGAAATCGATGAATTTTCTCTTTCAGCTACAAACAACGTAAATTTAATCTTTTTCGTGAAGAAAGCGAAGGTTATTCAAAATTAATTGTAGAATTAAGTCAAGAGCGACCGGAAAGTGAAGTGGCGTCTACTTTAGAGATTGTTAAATCCCTTATTGGTAGGAGATATTTTTATTTTTATCATTTTTATTCTTTTTTTATTTTTAAACTTTATAATTCAAAAATTAAAAACATTCTTCGGCTGCTATTCGTCGATAAAATTTTGCAACTTTATTTTTTAATTTTTTTTAGTTAATTCCACAATTCTTTTTTGTTTTTGAAAATATTCCTTTATTTTTTGCTTTTATTTGCTTTTCTTTGCTTTCTTTGCTTTTATAGTAAAAATTCAAAGCTAAAACAAAATTTTTGAATTAAAATCAGAATTTTTTACATTAAAATTTAAAAAAAAATTTTTTTTTTGTTTAAAAACTTGAATAAAAAGAATTTTCGAAAAATAGTGGCGAGAATATGTTTTTAATTAATTTTGGAATCGATTTAATTGGAATTGTGAGGGACGAGAAAGAAAGTAATTAACTGATAACTTTTCTGTTTAATTCTCTCAAGTTTTGGATTAATTTGCCTTTTTTAGGATATTTTAATCTCGATCCAAATCGAGTATTAGATATTTTATTGGAGACCTTTGAGAAACGGCCACAGGACGATGGACTTTTTATTCCATTGATACGCTCGTATATGAGCGATCAACAAGTACTTTGTGAAGTATTGGGTTTTAAATATCGTTGCACGGCAAATTCGACTCCCTTTTCATTACAAAGAGTCACGGCACTTATGCTTCAGCATGAAGTTATTAAACTTGATGATATTTGGCCGTGGCTCGTGCCCGATGATAAGACAATTATTCGCGATTGTGATATTGCAATGAAACAAGCGAAGGAATATGTTAGAAAAATGAGCATTATCTCAACAAAGGACAAGGAGGATGTTCCAGAAGAGAAGGACAATTCTCAGGTTAGTTTTTTGAAATTTAAATAAAATACAAAAACTTTTTCAAAAAAATAACAAATCAATTATTTTACAAAAATTTTAATAAAATTCTTCAAAATTTCAATTATTTTCAGAAATTTGGATAAAATTCTCCAAAATTCAATTATTTTCAAAAATTTAAATAAAATTCTTCAAAATTCAATTATTATATAACAAATTTTAATAAAATTCTCCAAAATTCAATTACTTTTCAAAAATTTTACTAAAATTCCCCAAAATTCAATTATTTTCAAGAATTTTTTTAAACTTCTTCAAAATTCAATTATTTTTTTAAATTTTGATAAAATTCTTTAAAATTCAATTATTTTCAAACATTTTTTATAAAATTCTCTAAAATTCAATTATTATCAATAATGTTAATAAAATTCCCCAAAATTAAATTATTTTCAAAAATTTTATTAAAACTTCTTCAACATTCAATTACTTTCGAAAATTTTGTTAAAAATTTCCAAAATTCAATTCTTTTTAAAAATATCAATATTCATCACAAGAATTCAATTATTTTTAAAAATTTTAATAAAATTCCTGGGAAAATTTCAATTATTTTTAAAAATAGCAATATTCATCAAAAGAATTCAATTATTTCTAAAAATAATAAAATTCTTTGCAAAATATCAATTATTTTCAAAAATTTTTATAAAATTCATGGTGAAAATTAATTTTCAAAAATTTTGATAAAATTCTTTAAAATTCAATTATTTTCAAAAATTTAAATAAAATTCTTCAAAATTCAATTATTATATAAAAAATTTTACTAAAATTCCCCAAAATTCAATTATTTTCAAGAATTTTTTTAAACTTCTTCAAAATTCAATTATTTTTTAAAATTTTGATAAAATTCTTCAAAATTCAATTATTATATAAAAAATTTTACTAAAATTCCCCAAAATTCAATTATTTTCAATAATTTTTTTAAACTTCTTCAAAATTCAATTATTTTTTAAAATTTTGATAAAATTCTTTGAAATTCAATTATTTTCAAACCTTTTTTAATAAAATTCTCTAAAATTCAATTATTATCAAAAATTTTAATAAAATTCCCCAAAATTAAATTTTTTTCAAAAATTTTTTAAAACTTCTTCAACATTCAATTACTTTCGAAAATTTTTAAAAAATTTTCCAAAATTCAATTATTTTTAAAAATAGCAATATTCATCAAAAGAATTCAATTATTTTCAAAAATAATAAAATTCTTTGCAAAATTTCAATTATTTTCAAAAATTTTGATAAAATTCTTCAAAATTCAATTATTTTCAAACATTTTAATAAAATTCTCCAAAATTCAATTATTTTAAGCAATTTAAATTATTTTAAAAAATTTTCCCGAATTCAATGATTTTCAATAAAATTTTTCCATTAGAATTCAATTATTTAAAAAAAATTTATTATAATTCTACGCAAGCATTTAATTATTTTCATAAATAATAAAAATTTCACAGTAATTCAATTATTTACAATATTTTTATAAATTTCTTCGCAATAATTCCATTCTTTTCGTAAATAATAAAATTTTTGACAGAAATTCCATTATTTTTATAAATAAAAAATTTCTTTTTAGAAATTCAATTATTTTCATAAATAAAAAAACTCATTGTAGAATTAAATTATTTTTAATACAATTTTAATCAAATTCTTCGAAAATTGAAATTTTATTCTTAAAAATTTTATTAAAATTCGTCGAAAGAATTCAATTATTTATAAATTTGTTAATCAATTTCCTGATCAAAATTCAATTTTTAAGAATAGTCAATTATTCAATAAATTATTTATTTTTGCATTTAAATAATTGAATTCTCGTTCAACTTTCAAATAAGAATTTGATTAAAATTTAAATGAAAAAATTTGATTTGACTTTTAAAAATTTGAATTTGATTAAAAATTAATTTTTAGTTAAAATTTAAGATAATGATTGAATATTAAAAGCATTATAGCAAAAATTTTTGGAAATAATTAAATTTCAAAAGATAGAATAGAAATTCTTGAAAAATTTAATTGTTGTAAAACTATAGTGATATTTAAATATTTATTAAACAAAATTATTCAAGTTTTAAATAATTGAATTTAGAAATAAGGGAAATACAAAATAGAGGTTTTGTAAAAACACTGAATTAAATAAACTACTTTTTTTTTACTTTTTTTGTATTTTTAATCGACAAAGAGCGACTTTTTTTTGCTCCTTGAAAACGATTCGAGGTTTGCGAATACAGTAAAATTCATAGAGTTTTAGAAAACAAAAGTAACGTTCGAACAAAAAGTTTTTGATTTAAAATTTTTAGAATAATAGGAAAGGACTTGAAAATTATTAATTTTGTTGGTCGGTTATTAAATTTTTTTTTAGGATAAATACTCAAACAATCAGAAATTTGGATTATGCGAAGCGCTTTTAGACATTGGAGCTTGGGAAGTCGCTCAAAGTTTATTCAACAGATTACCAGATTATTCCTTCACCGATCAGAAACCAATTGCTCTTGCTTTCTGTAAAATTATTCAGTCGCTGATTGAACCAATTTATCGCAAGTAAGCACGAATCATAATTTTCTAATTGAAATAAAAAAAGCCCAATTTTTTTTATGTTTGATATAAATTTCCAAATTTTTAAAAATTATTTTACAATTCTTTTTGTGCTTTTTTCGTATTTTTAAAAATTAAATTTTCTCTTTAGGTATTGTGTGATCTCACCGAAATTACCAGGAAGGAAAATTCCTCCACTGAAGAGTCAATTGGCACCAAAGCCGATGCAATCGCTGAATCAAATTCATGATCAATTATTACCAATGCTTGTGATTCTTGGACCGAATCTTCATCACGATCCGATCCTTATGTATAAAATAATGCGATTGTGTCATTCGGCTATAAAGCAAATTTCAGTGGACTCGAATCGACAGCCAGTTGACAAGTAATTTTTTTTTCTTATTTTTTCTCTCTACTTAAATATTTAAAATGTTTTTTTAATTTAGAAATAGAAAATTTTAATTAGAAAGTGAAATTTTCAGTTTAAAAATAGAAAGAAAGTAGAAACTAAATTAAGAATTAGAAAATTTCAATTTTAAAATAGAAAAAAGAAAAAGGAAAATAGAAATAAACAATAGAAATGGAAAATAGAAATTAAAAATTGAATTAAGAATTATAAATTTTCAATTTTAAAATAGAAAATAGAAATGGAAAATTGAAAATAGGAACAAAAAAATAGAAATTGAATTAAGAATTAGAAATTTTCAATTTTAAAATAGAAATGGAAAATAGAGATTAAAAATTGAATTAGGAATTATAAATTTTCAATTTTAAAATAGAAAATAGAAATGGAAAATTGAAAATAGGAACAAAAAATAGAAATTAAATTAAGAATTAGAAATTTTCAATTTTAAAATAGAAAATAGAAATGGAAAATAGAAATTAAAAATAGAAATTGAATTAAGAATTAGAAATTTTCAATTTTGAAATAGAAAATAGAACCAAGAAAATAGAAATTTAATTAAGAATTAGAAATTTTCAATTTTAAAATAGAAAAAAGAAAAACTAAAATAGAGATAAAAAATATGAATAGAAAATAGAAATGGAAAATCGAAATTGAATTAAAAATTAGAAATTTTCAATTAAAAACATTAAAATTAAAAAAATAAGAAGTTTATTGACTTTAGTTTTATTTATTGTATTTTGTTTAATTTTACAGAACCAATAATCTTTATTATGACATACTTACAATTCTTGACGTTGCACTGCTGCCGTCTCTGTCGTTTATGGACTGCAATTGTTGCGTCGCGGAGGAAATTTGGAATATTCTCAAACATTATCCATATCAAAATCGTTATTGTTTGTATGCGCGGTGGAAAAATGAGACTCCACTTCAGCATCCGGCTCTACTGAAGAAGAGGGCCGACGCGCAAAAGAAAATCAAAACAATCATGAAACGAGTCAGTAAGGAGACAATAAAACCCGTTGGAAGATCAATTGGAAAACTCACACATTCATCGCCTGGTGTTTTGTTTGATTATGTCCTCATTCAAATTCAACTTTACGACAATCTTATTGGTGAGTATTGAAATTTTTAAAAATTAAAAACAGTTATTTTTTTTAATTAAAAAAAAAACACTGGTTATTTTGTAAGAGAAAATAGAAATATTAATTTTCAAACTTATTAGTCAAAATTAATAAGTTTAAATATATATTTCATTGAAAAAGATTGAATTTTCTTCCATAAAAACGTTTTATTTTGTAAAAAAAAAAATAAATATTCAGAGTTGCCAGAGGTGAGCCGGGAAATAAAATTCAGGAAAATTTATCAAAATTTACTGAAAAAAAAAAATTCTTCTTTAAAAAAATATTCATATTTTAAAATATTCAAGGCTAATTCTTTTGTATTCGTAAATATTTGTCTTTTTATTCCAAAAAAAATAATTATAGAGGAATAAATAATGAAATGAATAGTTTAATAAATAAAAAAATAGTTGTAAAAATAAAAAAAATATTTTTAGAGGTAAAAAAGTGGTCGAAGTCGTTACTACAGTTCAGTGTGAACGTGTTCTCACTAAGGGGGCCGCTTTGGGGGTTAAGGCGCTGCCTCAACATGAAGGCGCTGCCCTCATATTTTAAAGTCATATATTATGACCGAATATATATTATATATTCAATTTATACTACATATACACAGTATATGCAGTGTTGTTTTATTAGTCAAAGATCGCAGATCTTTTCCGACTAAACGGAAGTTCCTGAGTAACATCAGACCACCTGTCAATGAACCAGTCGAGTTGTCCTTATATATTAAACGTAGGCCTCATGTCACCACTTGCGAGAAACGTCAATTTCACATCGACTCAAATTAATAATTACTTTGTCGACAAATTCTTCGATTCTCACTAAACAATTGACCCTGGGCCATTTAAATAAAATTGCAAAAACTCCCAAAGTATTCAATAAATATTTCTTTATTTAAAACGAAATTAAAAATTAACGATTTTAGCCAGTGATACTGTCTTGCGAACCCTAGCGGAGATTTTTAGAAACTTCGCCAAAGTTCACAGTGGTGGCGTTCGTAACTAACTATATATTTCTCATTTGAACATTTTTAATCTTTTTGGAATTAAATTTTAAAATTAATCTACTGAAAATCATTGAATTCTTGTCAAATGTTTATAAAAATTTTTGAAAATAAAAAAAAAATTTTTTTTTTTTTGTGAATTTTATGAAGAATTTAATTATTTTCAATAATTGTCATTAAATTCTAAAGTCAATTTATAACTAATAAAAATCTTTGTCAAAAAATTCAATTATTTTTATACAAATAATTAAATTTTTTATCAGGATTTCACTTCTTTTCAATACAATTTTTAATATTGATATCTTCGGAAATTTCAATTATTTTTAAAAATCTTGTAAAAATTCTCCGAAAAAATTCCATTATTTTAAAAACTAATTTAATTTTTCACAGGAGTTCAATTATTTAAAAAACTATTAATTCAATTCAAGTATTCAATTATTTTGTAAAAGTAAAGAAATTTTCGGTGAAATTAAATTTTTTAAATACAATTTTAACTAAATTCCAGGGATCAATATCTTATCAATAAATAGTAAATTTTCGACTGGAATTCAATTATTTTAAAGACAATTTTTTTTATAAAATTCTTCTCAAAAATTCACTGAATTTTTTAAATTTTGGCAAAAATTCAATTATATTTGTAGAAATAATAAATTTTTTCGCAGAGAATTAATTATTTGAAAGAAAGTTTTAATAAAATTCTATTCAAGAATTCAAATATTTTCATAAATAATTAAATTGTCGATAATACTGAAAATCATTGAATTCTTGTAAAGTATTATTTATAAAAAAAATATTTGAAAATAATTGAATTCATTTTAAGAATGTTATCAATATTTTTTTCAATAATTGAATTCTGCCGAGAAAATGTAATTAAAATTGTATTGAAAATAATTTAATTCTTGGAAAGATTTTTATTAAAATTCTTGAAAATAATTGAATTGTTTTGAAGAATTTATTTCAATATTCTTGAAAATAATGAGGTTTTTTAAATCATTTTATTCATTTTGACAGAAAATTTTGAAAATAATTGAATTTTAGAAAGAATTTTTTTTAAGTTTTTAAAAGAATCGTGTTTATTATTAATTTGTAATGAACGACTTTCCTATTAAATTATATTAAAATTATTCAGAGAAAATTAAATTGTTTTGCACAATTTTATTAGAGTTTTTGTAAATAATTACATTTTTTTTAAGAATTTCATTAAATTTCGTAAAAATAATGTAATTTTTTTAAAGTAATTTTAATGGAAAATTTGGAAAATAATTTTGAAATTTACAAAGAATTTTATTAAAAACTTTTGAGAACAATTGAATTTTTTAGAAAAATGTTATAACAATTTTTAAAAAATATTTAACCTTTTAGAGAAATTTTTGAATATAACTGAATTTTTTCTTGAAATTTTATTAAATTTGTATTGAAAATAATTGAATTCCTTCAAAGAATTTTATTATTTACGAAAACAATTGATTTTTTAAATTTTCTTTCTAAAATTAATTTTTATTTTATGAGGAAATTTTTTTAATTTTTCAGGTCCAGTTGTCGATTCCTTGAAATATTTGACAAACATTTCTTACGATGTATTGGGATATTGTCTTGTCGAGGCATTAGCTGGAGCCGATCGCGACAGATTTAAACATGACGGTACCAGTATTTCCCTCTGGCTTCAATCTCTCGCCTCTTTTTGCGGCGCAATCTTCAAAAAATACAATATCGAATTATCCGGTCTCCTTCAGTACGTAGCTAATCAGCTCAAAGCACAAAAAAGGTACATTTCAAACATATTTTTTTCTCGTAAATTAATTATTAATTAAAATTATTAAATTAATTAAATTATTAATTAAAACGATCAAAACTCGTCAATTTCAAATATTTTTTATATTCCACTTTTTGATTATTTTCGAAATTTTCGATTTTTTATTTATATATTATATTTTCGATTTTTCGATTTTTCGATAGTTCTCTCAAAACATTTTTCTTTTTTTGTTCTTTTTCATTTATCCAATTTTTTAATCTTTCTCAAACCTTAAACTTTTTTTTCTCAACCATTTACCATTTTTTAAATTCTTTTTCGCCTTTTTTTCTATATTTTTTCATTATTATAAATAAATAAATATTTATTTTTGCCATTAAATATTTTATTATTTTCTGTTATTCAAATTTTCCATTTGTGTAATTTATTTAATTTTTTTTATGTAATTTGTTTATAAACGAAATTCATTGATATTTAAAAATATTACTTTTGTGTTTAATTTTTAATTTTATTTGAACATTTATTATTAATTTTATTCTTTTATTTTTAATAACGTTTTTAATTTTTAAATAGTATAATTTTAATTCTATTTTCTTAAGTAATTTTTATTTTTAATTTTACTTTAATTTTACTTTCGATAATTTTCATAATTTCAATAATAATCATTTAAAAAACATTTTCCTCGTCATTTTTTTTTTTTTTTTTTTTGAACGCGCTTTAGTTTTAATTTAAAAAAAAAAAAGAAAGAAAGCAATGAGATTAAAAATATAGGGAAAAAAATAAAAACTAAATGAAAAAAGAAACTTTCTCAGACAATGGGTGAACGCGGTGATGAAATTCCAAAAAACAAAATTGGTAAGTTTTTTCAAAAAAAAAAAAGTGTAATAATGAAAAGAAAAAATTCCTTTACGTCGATTTCGAGAGAAAGAGAGAAAAAAAAGAAATTTTTCTTTTATTTATCGATTGTCGCGTTTATTACAATAAATATTGTAATTTGTTATTCGACAATTACCCTATTGTTATGAACAATGAGAATTCGTTGTCTTTTAAATGTCCTTGTGTTTCACTAGAAATTGGAGAGGCTGGTGCGTTTTTCTTGCCGCCCGTTAAGCAAATTAGACGCCCCAAGTTTTCAACTCAAGTTGTGCGCCACAAAAAAATAAAATTTTCAAAAAAGTGTGGGAATCACTTTTTTTCCAAGTTCAACGGATTTCTCCTAAAGAAAACAATGGATCTCCCAATTGTCGAGAAGAGAATTAATTTCATTAATTCAAGACAAAGCGAAAAAATAATTCTTTTCCTAAAGGAAAACGGAAGAAAAAAATTTTTTTTTTTTGAGAATTTATTGAGAAATTCGAAAATTTACGAAGAGCTTAAGAAGTTGAAAATTTGCCAAAAATTTAAAAATAGAGGAAAATTCAGAAAAGGAAGAGAATTACAAAGAAAAAAAATGAGAATGAAATAAATTAAAAAGCGAAAAATTGAAAATTAGGGAAAGAAATTAAAAACAAGATGCGAGAGGGAAGAAAAAATATTTTGAATGTTAATACAAAAATTTCTATACGAGATTTACGGTCTGAGAGGAAAACTATTTTAAAATTCGAAAAATGGAAAAAAATTCGAAGAGGATTTTTAATTTATGTAAATGGAAAATTATTTCGCCTATGAAATTTTAAATTGGAATTTGCGGAAGAAAAGAAGAAAAAACGATTCGATAATCAAGCGGAAAGACAAAAATTTGAAAAATTGCGGAGAAAACCAAAAAAATAAATAGAGAAACGAAAAATTTGGAACTAATGTTTTGAATCTGAGGAATTTGAACCAGAAGAATTTGAAAATTGATAATTTTCATGCAAGAGAAAATTGAGAGGAAAAAAACTAAAAAGTCGGGAATTTTTGAAAAAATATAATTAATAAGGAAATTAAGAAAAAAACTAAAAATCAACAAGAAGAAGAACTTTTATGTTAGAAAAAACCGGAAAGTCAAGAAATGAAAAATTTTTATAAATAACAAGAAATATCAATGAAAAGATTATAAATAAAAAAATTGAGAATTAAACGCTTATTGGAAATGACGAGATCCAAATCTCGTCGAGGAATCTTCAACATCAGGTAAATATTCGTAATTAACTTTTTTTTTTTCTAAATAGTAAAAATAGAAATTTAATGAAACGATAGGAAAAATTAGTCTATAAATTTATTGATTAATTAAATTAAAAAGTTAAAATTGTGATTTATTATTTTTCAGAACTTTTTTTTGGGAGAAAGAAGAGAATTGAAAAATGAAGAGGAATTTTAAATGTGAGAGGAAAAAATTAAAACTTTGGAGATGGAAGAAATGAAGGACCGTGTGATTCTCTTGTGACAAAATCCAGGGAGAAACTTCGGTAGTGTTGCGACTTTAATACGACGTAACATTAACAAAAAAAAAAAGATAAAAGAACCTCATTTTCGAACGCGTTTTGAATTTTTCTCGGGAATATCGACGAAAGTTATCGTCTTCACAAAGGGAAGCTCAATTTTCTTTTGCAACTCCCTTTTTGACCTCTAGTCTCAGCTTTTAACTATTTTCGATATTTTTACAAAAGAATACTAAATAATTAATTTGAAATTAACTAAATAATTAAAACAATATATTAAAAAATAGAAAAAACTATTCAAATATTAATTTTTGTTTAACAATTACTTTACTTGATCGATTAAAATTTTCAATATATATCAAAAAATAATTAATAGAAATTTAATTATCGTATCGATCGATTTTTTTTTTTTTTTTTAAATTGTAATAGAAAAACTTTTTGACAGTGAAAATAAAAGAAAGAAAAAATTGATTGTTCAGCGATTGTGGAAAATTAATGGAGAAAAAATGTTGGTTTCGTTTTCAGTCTTGATTTATTAATTTTGAAGGAGATTGTGCAAAAAATGGCAGGAATTGAAGCTGCTGAAGAAATGACTCCCGATCAATTAGACGCAATGGCTGGCGGTGATCTTTTGAAAAATGAGGTACACTTTCATTTTTTTCTTTTCTGAACATTAATTTTCTAATTTTTGATTTGTAATTATTTCTAAATCCTAATTTTTATTATTAAATTTCTAAATTTCAATTTCTTTGAAATTTTCAATTCTAAATTTCAATTTTTTATTATCAAACTTTTTGATTTAAAAATTTTTTATATTTTTAAATAGTAATTTCCATTAATTATCTTAAAATTTTTAAATTGAAACTTTTATTTCTTTTAAACTGTTATTTTCATTATTAATTTTTTAAATTGTAATTTTTAACAGTAAATTATTAATTTTTGAAAATTATAGTTTTTAATAATTAATTGTTAATTTTTTAAATTATAATTTTTAATAATGTTATTAATTTTCAAAATTATGATTTTTATTATTAAAATTTCGACTTTATGTCTAGAATTATTTCGTAAATATTGTTAGAAAAATTTAAATTCATAAATTATTGAAGTGTTTGTATTTAAAATGCAATTAATTAAAATTAAATTTGCTATTTTCAGGCTGGTTACTTTAGTCAAGTTCGTAATACGAAAAAATCATCACAAAGATTGAAGGAGGCTCTCGGTGAACAGGATTTGGCAGTGGCACTTTGTCTCTTAATGGCGCAACAAAAACATTGCGTTGTGTATCGAGAAACCGATAGATCTCATCTTAAACTTGTCGGCAAGTGTTTTTAAATTGTGATTCTTTTTTTTTCTAAAAAAAAATCCAGTCTATATTTTTGCTTTGTATTTTTTTCATTACTTTACACGCTCTTTTCTTTTTTTAATCAACAGAATTAAAATATAGATGAGAATATTTTTTCAAACTGTATAATATATTTTTTATTAAAAAAAATTTTTTAATTTAAAAAAATTTTTTAAAGTATTTTTTATTTGATTCTGTTTATTTTACTGAGCGGGGAATTTATTCAATTTTTCTTGTTTCACAGGCAAATTGTACGATCAGTGTCAGGATACGTTGGTTCAATTTGGAACATTTTTGGGATCGACGATGACTGTCGATGAATACGTCGAAAAATTGCCTTCAATTCATTCCATGTTACAGGACCATCATATACATTCGGACGTTGCATTTTTCCTCGCCAGGCCAATGAACGCTCACGCTATTAACGTAAGTTTCCTAATAACTCTAAAATAAAATACCTTTTTAATTTTTTATTTTTCTAATAAATTTTCAACTTTTTTTTTAATTCTAAATTAATTCTTTTTAACATTTAATGTTAAATTTATTAATTTATATTACTTATTCATTAATTAATTTAATTTAATTAATTTTTTAATTTAATCAATTTATAATTGAATAAATTACAGATCAAGTACGACTCGTTAAGAAAGGCAGATCCAAATTACAAGAAAATGTCAACGGCTGTGAAGCAGGCGAAATGGGCCGAAGCAGCGCAAACAACAATGGCACCAGTTGCACTGTCGGTGCGACCGCTTCACCCACTCAAAGTCTGGGAAGATATATCGCCACAATTTTTAGTCACATTCTGGTCATTGCAAATGTATGATTTGTATGTGCCAGGCGACAGTTATCAACGGGAAATAAATCGATTGAAGCAACTTGCTGCTCAAGTCGCCGATTCCAAGGATATTGTAAATATAAATTTTCCCCTCTTTCAAAATTAGAAAAAACATTCAAACATATCTGTTTATTAATATTGAACAATTATTGTCCAATATTAATAAATATGAAAAAATTCAAACCCATCTATATTTTTTAATATTTGACAATAATTGTCCAATATTAATAAATATGAATGGGTTTGAATTTTTTTTCTTTCTTCTAATTTATTAAAAGTATTAGGATTTTATTTTGTTTGGAACATGTTTTCTATTTCTTTTTAAATTTACAGAATGCTGGTAAAGGCAAAAAGGAGCAAGAAAAATTCACAACATTAATTGAAAAACTTCAGGACGAGAAGAAAAAGCAAGAAGAACATGTGGAAAAAGTGTTTGCCTATTTAAGGTAATTTTCCCTTTTTTTAAATTTATAGTTAATTTTTTTGAGAAATTTATTCTTGGAATGTATATAAAAATAAATAATAACACCCTTCAAAATAAGAGAAAATTAATATTTATTTTATCGTATTTTGAAGTATGTTATTATTATTTTTGATAGAATGGATTAATTTCCCCTTAAAATAAATTTATTAATAAAATAATATTATTAATAGAATAGATTTTTAAGTATAGGCAGAAAATAATAAAATGGAAAAAAAAATTTCTTTTGTAGACAAGAGAAAGATTCGTGGTTTTTATCGAGAAGCGCCAAGTCCGCCAAGAATGAGACGATAACGCAATTTTTGCAATTGTGTCTCTTTCCACGATGTACATTCACAACAGTGGACGCAATGTATTGCGCTAAATTTGTACATACTATTCATTCGCTTAGGACCGCGAATTTTTCCACCCTTCTCTGTTACGACCGAGTAAGTGCAATTTTACATTTTTTTCTAAATTAGAATATTTTAGAAAATATTATTTAGTATTTATTACTATTATTATCAACAACTACTATTTATATGTTATTTTTTTTACTGTTATTAAGTAATATGAATTTATTTTATTACTATATTAATTTATTTTATTAATAATTAATTTCTTATATTAGTAATAAAAATTTATTTCTTTTACTTTACTTATTACTCTTTTTTTCAAAAATTTTCTTTCAATTTTAAAGATTTTTTTTTCTAGCACAAAACAAATTTTTTTATATATATTTTTACCTGAAGAAAAATTGTATTTTATTTTTCTAAATTTGCAGTGTAATTATTTTATTTATTATTTTTACGAAATTTAAAAGAAAATAAATTTTTAATATTCATTTTTTATTCTAAGTTTTGATTCTGTTTAGAATTAGTGAAAAATAATTGTTTTTTTTCTGTTAATTTTTAGATTTTCTGTGATATCACTTACTCAGTGACATCGTGCACTGAAAATGAAGCCAATCGGTATGGAAGATTTTTGTGCGCCATGTTAGACACTGTGATGAGATGGCATTCAGAGAAGGCAATATTTGATAAAGTAAAAATCCACTTTTTAATAATTATTTTATGGAATTCTTCAAAAGTTTAACATAATTTTAACTATTTTCTTTTCTCGGAAGTATTTTAATTTTTTAATTCAGTTTTCTCCAAAGGTATTGAATAATTTTTTTTTTCATATAATATTTCAAAAATTTTAGAGTCCATTGTTAGTTACAAAAACTTTCTTTTTAAAACTTAGAAAATTTAATTATTTTTTATAAAATATAATACTTTGCATAAAATTTCTTTACCTTACTGTACTGTGAAAATCCTGTTATTAAAATTTAAAATTCTAGGGAAATTAATTTCACTGAAACATTCATATTTTTTTAAAGAAATATTTCTAAAATTATATTTTATATCATTCAAAATTATTAACTAAACATTTATTTTAATTATATAATGTTTAACATTTAAATAATATGTTTCAAAAAAGATTAAAAATGTTCAAATCAGAAATATATAGTTAGTTACGAACGCCACCACTATGAACTTTGGCGAAGTTTCTAAAAATCTCCGCTAGGGTTCGCAAGACAGTATCACTGGCTAAAATCGTTAATTTTTAATTTCGTTTTAAATAAAGAAATATTTATTGAATACTTTGGGAGTTTTTGCAATTTTATTTAAATGACCCAGGGTCAATTGTTTAGTGAGAATCGAAGAATTTGTCGACAAAGTAATTATTAATTTGAGTCGATGTGAAATTGACGTTTCTCGCAAGTGGCTTAATGAAGCCTACGTTTAATATATAAGGACAACTCGACTGGTTCATTGACAGGTGGTCTGATGTTACTCAGGAACTTCCGTTTAGTCGGAAAAGATCTGCGATCTTTAACTAATAAAACAACACTGCATATACTGTGTATATGTAGTATAAATTGAATATATAATATATATTCGGTCATAATATATGACGATAAAATTATCCGAGGGCAGCGCCCTCCCAAACATAGTGAGAACAACTGTAGTAACGACTTCGACCACTTTTTTTACCCCCAAAAGTATTTTTCAATTTTTTATCCCATTTCTTTTTTATTTTTTACAAGTGGATTGTTCTATAAGAAATTTACACTTTTTCGGAGTGTGAACCAATGTCTCTTAAAATCTAATTTTTGTATTGGATCAATTCACGTGGAATTGCTCAATTAGGAAGAATTTCTCCCTAATTGAGCAATTCCACGTCAACTGATCCAATCAAAAAAATTAGATTTAAAAAAAAAAAATTTTGATTGGATCAGTTCACGTGGAATTGCTAAATTAGGAAGAATTTTTCCCTAATTGAGCAATTCCACGTGAACTGATCCAATAAAAAAAAATTAGACTTTAATGGACATTGTTTTATTCTTAACTTCTAGAAAAATAAGGATATTTTAATTTTTATATAATGAATGTTAAAGCATTTTTTGTGTACTTTTCAATTTCAAAACTCTTTTTTCAAAAAAAAAAAATTATTTACCTATTCTTTGATCACTTTTTTACCTCTAAAAATATTTTTTTTATTTATTAAACTATTCATTTCATTATTATTTTATTTCTCTATAATTTTTTTTGGAATTCTTTTGTAATAAAAAGGCAAATATTTACGAATAGAGAACAATTAGCCTTGAATATTTTAAAATATGAATATATTTTTTTAAAAAAGAATTTTGTTTTTTCAGGAATGCAGCAATTATCCGGGATTTGTGACGAAGTTTCGAGTTAGTAATCAATTTTCCGAAGCCAATGATATGGTGGGCTTTGAAAATTATCGACACGTTTGTCACAAGTGGCATTATAAAATTACAAAGGTATTTTTCATTTTTTTTTTTAAGTTTTAATTTTCTAAAGTAAATAATAATTTAAGTAATTAATAATTAACTAAAGTTATTAGTAATTAAATTAATGTAACTAAACGACTATTGTAAATAGTAATTATAAACTAATTAATAATTCGACTAATAATTATAATTTTTTTTAGATATTATTTTTGTTAATTTTGTCAATGTTTTTTTTGTTTTCATTTCAGGCGATTGTTCTTTGCCTGGATTCCAAGGATTACGTACAAATTAGAAATTCATTGATAATTTTGATTAAGATTTTACCGCACTTTCCTGTTTTGGCGAAACTTTCGCAAATTCTCGAGAGAAAAGTCGAAAAAGTGCGCGAAGAGGAGCGTGGTCAGCGACAAGATTTGCATGTTTTGGCCACTTCATACAGTGGACAACTAAAAGCAAAAACACCGAGTATGATACGCGAATCAGATTTTCATCACGTTGGCGATAAGGTTCGATTTTCTTTTTCGCTTTTTACAATTCAAAACAATTTTTCTTTCTTTTGTTTTTATTTAATATTATTATTACTTTTTTTTTTGTTCAGATTTAGATTCGAAGGGTTCACATTTAATTTAAAGTTTAAATTAATCAATTAAAAGTTCATCTGAATAGTTTAGATTCAAAATTTTGTTTTGTTTATTTCTTAAACTTTTTTTAAAAAAATTTTTTAAGTTTAATTTAGTTTATGAATTAAAGTCACAAATACGTGAATTCTTTTTTTTCTCTCGTAGGTGGCGAAATCTCAAGAACAATCGGCTCCAGAAACAGAAAAAGTGAGTAACGGTGTTTTACAAAAGGAAGTTTCAAACGGCGAAGCACGAGTCGAAAAGGAAAATAAAGAGATTCGTGAAAAGCGAAATATGATTCAAATTCACCAGTAAGTCTCCATAAATTGATCAATAAATTCGATTATAAATAAAAATAGAAATGTATTTATTTAATCGAAATTAAAATTTCTTTTTGTATAGTAGCCAAAAATAATTATTTTTATATCATTTAACTACTATTCTTATTATTGAATTCTTATTCTATTTAAATTATATTTATTAAATTTTTATTCTATTTAAATTCTATTTAATTTTTAATCTATTTAAATTCTATTTATTGAATTCGTCATCAGGAAGCTAATGTTAATAAATTTTCCTTATTTTACTTATTTTTCCGTTCATTATTGCAGTGAGAGTTTGGAAAAGATTCCAAAGGAAAGTTCAAAGAAAAAAGAGGAGAGTAAAGATACTCAAGAGGCGAAGGAGGAAAGAAAGATAAAGAAGGAAAAGGAGGAAATCAAAGAGGAAGAACCGATTGAGAAGAAGGAAAGAAAGCATAAGGTATCCGTCTTTTTTTATCACTAATATTAATGAAAATAGTTTTTAATATTTTTTGCGTAATTATTGTTATTTTCTTGTAAAATTTTCAACTATTTTTTAAATTTCAGTCTCAAGATGATTACTACAATAGTAGTATGGACAATTTGGACCGAGACTTGTCGAGTGTTTCAAACAGTAGCGGAAGTTCCGGTCCATCTCAGGATGTATCTGAAAAAGGTACAAAAAAAGTCACAGAAAAAAATTTCAATTATTATAATTGTTATTTTAAATTATTATTTTATTTCTTAAAAACCTTTTTTATATTTATTTTTTCCGAGGCTAATATTTAACATGAGATTTTCATTTCTTTCAGTTATAATGCCCGAACCAAAACGAAGAAAAGCCGAAAGTTCTGTTTTAAAGGTAAATATTTTTTTAGTTTTACACTTTTAATTATAAAAAATATAAATAATTTAAAAAATAAATTTTGATAAAGAAAAGATAAGAATGAGAATTTATCATTTTCAGGAAACTAGACGAGCTGAAATATCAGTTGAGAAAAAGGAACGTTCCAGTAAAACCAAAATTCGAGACGAACAAAAGGAAATGCGTAGGGAAAAGAAAATTGGCCGCAAGAGAGTGAGAACAATTTATTTATTTATTTACAACTTTAAACAATGTCAATTATTTTTTCCAACGAATTTTCTTCTGCAAATTAAAATATTAAACATTTTTTTTAAATAATTAAAAAAGAAACTGAAAAAAAGGAATTTTAGTCTTTAAAATTTAGGTTGTAATTGTCGTTTATTGAAGTTTATAAAGTAAATTCTTAAATATGTATAGTTTATAAAATAATTAATAATAATAAATTTAATTTAAATATTTATAGTTTATAAAATCATTTATAATAATAATAATAACAATAAATGGTTTTTAAAATAAAATAATTTAACTGTTTTTAAGGATCGAGCTGAAGATATTGTTCCAGCCGAGCAAAAACGAAGAAAAGATGACGAACGCGGTAAGCGCCCGAAAAATTACTTGTGAACATTTTTTACCAATAAAGTAAAATAAAAAAAATTTTATTCTATTATATTTGAAGAAAAATTCATACTTTTCACTATCGTGTAAATAATAGTTTTATTTTTTCACATTTTATTCCAAGTTTTGTATTATTTTATTTATTTACACATTAAAGGACCTGAAAGGGAAAAAATTGAAAAAAAAACTTTTTTGTTAAATTTATTCAGTAGAAATAAGCAAATTTGGTTTATAAATTTTCAATTACGTTTTGTAAAATTCTCTTTGGATTTTATACAAATAAAATGATTGTTTTAATTTGAGAAACAAAAATACGAAAGAGAATTTTTGAAAATAATAAAATGAATAAAATATAAAATTGAAATTTCTCTTTTTAGCAAAAACAACTCACCAAAATGGAGATATTCCTGAGCATCGAGAGAAACATCATTACAGCAAGGTTAGTATTATTTTACTCTATTCTTCCTTAATTATTCACAAATTTTTCCTAATCACTATTTTTATTATTATTATTATTATTATTATATTGATTTTTATTTTTTATACAATAATAATAATAATAAAAATAAAAATAAAATTTTATTCCATTATTTCTGTCCTGATAATTTTTTTTTGCTTTTTGAAAAAAATACCAACTTTTTTCCAACTTTCCAAAGATTTCCAATGTATTTTCAATTTCCCATTCGAGTTTTAGTTTTTATAATAATTAAAAAATTATTTTACACAAATATTCTTTTCTCGATGAGTCGCAGGTAAATTTACAAATTTTGAATTTGTTTACAATTTTTCAATTCGCGCGATAAATTAAATAGAAATATCTAACTTTATGAATTTACTCTCGTAAATTTTGTTATTTTGTTAAATTTCAAATTAATTAATTTCTGTTATAATTTATATTTAAATTATATTCAAATTCTAATATAATTAAATCTAATCTAATTAAATTGAATTTAATAGCTAATCTAAAATTTAAATAGATTTAAATGTTTAGATTTTTCAATAATTAAATTTTTTGATAAATTTTGCCCTTTTAAATTTTTTGAATTTTTATGTTTTAATTTTAATGTTTAAAGTAGTTTTATATTAATTTTCTATACTTGAATTTTTCGATTCGCTTTTTTATATTGTTAGATTTCCGAAAAGTGTATTTAGAAAAATTGATAACAAAAAAGGATGAAAAAAATTTGAAGAGAATTTCTGAGACTATTTTATTTTATTTTAGCCAAAGTATAAACCGAATTGTGTGGCAAATTGCCTTTCAAAATTTATCGAGAGTGAAGAAAAATAAATTATTTTACAATATCAATATTGTAAAGAGGTTGTTTTTCTCAAATATAATTTGGAATTTTTTTTTCGTCCAACAATCTAATTTTTTTAATCGACGCTTTCCTAGTTATTAAAGACGTCGCTGTCCGGTTCATTGAAAAGACGAATTATCCGGCAATAGAGTGAAAAAGAAAGGCAAGGAAGACAATTTTTAACGAGATAAGAACTGTTACATAATCGCAAAATTTTTTCAATTCATTTACAATTTTTTTCTATTGTCTTTTTTTTAGTTTTAATTTTTCTGGCAGTTTGTTCTTTTTTTTTTAATTGGGTAAATTTTTACAGGAAAAGTCGCCTTATACTAAAGAAAGACACGAGCGAGAGGGACGAGAAACCAGAGATAAACAATATCCTTTTTTCTGCTAGAAATAATTTTTTAATGTGATTAAAAATATTTTTGAGAATAATTTTTTTTAACTATTAATTTTATTTTATTTTTTGTTACTTTAATACTTTTGTTTAATATTTCTTACATTTCTTTGAAAAAAATATAATTTTACACAGTGTTTTTTATTTTTCCTGTAAAATAAATGTTACGTTTGATTTATTTTTTCAATATTTCTTTAATAAAAAAAAGGTCTAAATACGATTATTTCAATTTATTTAAATTTATTTACTTTTCTAATGAAAATAAATTCAATTAAAATTGTTAGTAATTATACTAATAATTTTAATAAAAATTTAATAAAAACTTGATAAAAATATAAATAATAAAATTTAATTAAAATATAATTAATAAAATTTAATAAAAAATAATATTTAATAAAAATATTGATATTGATAAAATATGGTTAAATATTGACGAAAAATTGAATAAAAAAAAATTGTCCTTAATATTGAAATACTAGGAGAAATTCAGATCCAAAACGAAGATGATGCACAACAATGGATGACGTGTGACTTACATTTTTTTTAAGCTACGTTTCAATGTTGTATGTAATTTAAATTAGATTCGGAAACAATAAAAATTAGTGACAGAATCGACTTATTTGTATATTACGTCTTACGTTCAATTTTTATACAATAAATGTATTTGTCGAAAATTGAAATACTTTTTTGCCAGTGAAAAGGAAGAAGAAAACTTATTGTTATTACTTTTTATCTCATCTCTTTTTTTTAATGAGTCTTATTTGAAAAATAAAATCCAAAAAACAAGAAAAATTTTATTAATCGTACTTTTTTTACTACTTATCTATCAATTGGTTTTGTTGTGAAAAATTAACCTTTTAGTATGGCAGAAAGTATAATGATAATTTAAAAAAAAAAAAAAAAAAAAAAAGTGACATTAAATTTTAATGATAAAAATTAATTTTAAAAATTATTTACTATTTATTGATTTTTCATAATGGAAAAGAATGAAAATATGGATATTATTAAGGGAGGAGAAAATAACAAAATTATTATATTTGAACAAATAGATTTTATTTCTATTATTCATCATAATATTAATACATTTTTCTTTATTTTTTATTAATTTTTAATTACCCTTGATGACGGTTCAAAAGATTTAGACAATAGTCAGTCATCAACTGTAGATCTCTAAAAAAGAAAAATAAATAGTATGTAAATAAGTTTTTAATAAAAAAAATTATCAAATTAATAGAAATTTTTTCATTAAAAACTTTTTAACATAAATCGAATTTTCAAATTATTTTAATTTAATAATAATTGAAAAATAATTGAATTTTATAAAGAGTCGCATTCTAATGTATTCATGTTTTTTAGTGCGATTAATAATTAAAATTTTTAATAGTTAATTTAAAAAAAGAGACACATTTAAAATTTTTTTATTAAAATTGAATTTTTGTCAAGTTTTTTTTTTTTGAAAATTCTGAAAAATAAGATTTTTGAAATTTTTCAATTCTGTTGTTTCGAGATAATTGAATTTTTATAAACAAATAATTGACAATTTTTGAAATAATTATAATTTCTTTACATTCTATTAAAAATAATTAAATTCTTTTAAAGAATTTTATTTAAATTTTTCGAAAATAATCAAGGGAAGTTAGTCACCGTAATTATAATTTTATTATCAAAAATTTCGACGCAACATAAAATATATTCAATTATTTTCATGAATACTAAAATTCATCATAGAATTTCAATTACTTTTAATACAATTTTAATCGAATTCCTCGAAAAATGTAATTATTCGTAGAAATTTTTATTAAAATTCGTCGAAGGAATTCAATTATTTCCATAAATAGCAAAATTCTTCAGATTTACTTGAATTTACTAAATTTTTTTTGAATATTATTTTTAAATCAAAATTCTTCACAAGAATTCAATTATTTTCATAAATTTCCATAAAATTCTAAAAAAAAAAACAATTCAATTATTTTCAAAAGCAATAAAATTCTTCGCAGAAATTCAATTATGTATAAAAATTTGTTTCTTAATTTCTCCTCAAAATTTCAATTATCTTTATAAATAATTAAATTCTTCTACACAATAAAAATCAATTATTTTCAAAAACATTAATAAAATTCTACGAAAACATTGAATTATTTTCATAAATAATAATATTCTTTGAAAGGATTCAATTACTTTTATAAAAACAGTAAAATTCTTTGCATAAATTTAATTAGTATCATTACATTTTTATAAAATTGAATTAATCAAATTTTCAATTATAATTATAAACAGACAAAATTATTTTTAAAAATTTGAAAAAATGAAATGGATAATCTGTTAATTACCCATCGTAACTAAGACGTAGTTGTAGTAAATGAATCGTCAGGAATTGTAGATCTCTAAAACAAAAAACCTTCTGTAAATAAAGATTTTAAGCATTTTTAAAAATTTACTGAACTTAGAAAGTAAAATTCATTTCTTTATCATCTGTTACATAAAAATTGAAATGGATCATCTGTTTTTTACCTTCGGTAACCATGTCATAGTAGGATTCGATAAATCGTCAGGATTTGCCGATCTCTAAAATTGAAAAACTTCTTTTGATTTGAAGAAGTATACTTTTTACTGAATTTAAAAACTAAAATATTGATTTCTTCACCATCGGATACATAAAAATTGTCATGGATTGTTTATTACCCATCGTAACCAAGGCGTAGTTGTGGTAGATGAATCGTCAGGATTTGCAGATCTCTAAAATTAAAAAACTTCTGTAGATGAAGATTTGAAGCATTTTTGTAAATTTATTGATCTTAGAAAGTAAAATTGATTTCTTCACCATCTATGTTACATAAAAATTGTCATGGATTGTTTATTACCCATCGTAACCAAGACGTAGTTGTAGTAGGTGAATCGTCAGGATTTACCGATCTCTAAAATTAAAAAACTTCTTTTGATTTGAAGTATACTTTTTACTGAATTTAAAAACTAAAATATTGATTTCTTCACCATCTGCTACATAAAAATTGTCATGGATTGTTTATTACCCATCGTAACCAAGGCGTAGTTGTGGTAGATGAATCGTCAGAATTTGCAGATCTCTAAAATTAAAAAACTTCTGTAGATGAAGATTTGAAGCATTTTTGTAAATTTATTGATCTCAGAAAGTAAAATTGATTTCTTCACCATCTGTTACATAAAAATTGTCATGGATTGTTTATTACCCATCGTAACCAAGACGTAGTTGTAGTAGGTGAATCGTCAGGAATTGTAGATCTCTAAAACAAAAAACCTTCTGTAAATAAAGATTTTAAGCATTTTTAAAAATTTACTGAAATTAGAAAGTAAAATTCATTTCTTTATCATCTGTTACATAAAAATTGAAGTGGATCATCTGTTTTTTACCTTCGGTAACCATGTCATAGTAGGATTCGATGAATCGTCAGGATTTGCAGATCTCTAAAATTAAAAAACTTCTGTAGATGAAGATTTGAAGCATTTTTGTAAATTTATTGATCTCAGAAAGTAAAATTGATTTCTTCACCATCTGTTACATAAAAATTGTCATGGATTGTTTATTACCCATCGTAACCAAGACGTAGTTGTAGTAGGTGAATCGTCAGGATTTGCAGATCTCTAAAATTAAAAAACTTCTTTTGATTTGAAGTATACTTTTTACTGAATTTAAAAACTAAAATTTTGATTTCTTCACCATTTGTTACATAAAAATTGTTATTGATAATCTGTTTATTACCCATTGTCGCCAAGAAACAGTTGAAGTCAATGAATCGTCAGGATTATCAGATCTCTAAAATAAAAAAATTCTGTAGATGAAGATTTGAAGCATTTATTTAAGTTTACTGAATTTAAAATCTAAAATTGAAATCTTTTTCGTCTGTTACATAAAAATTTAAATGGATGATCTATTTATTACCAATAGTGCCTATGTCGCTGTTGCATTTGATAAATCGTCAGTATATATGAAGTATTTTAAAAGATAGATAAAAAATTTTTCTTAAAGTTTTTATGAATAATTAAATTCTTTTGACAAATTTCTTTAAATTTTTGGAAAATAATTTTTTTGAATTGAATTAAAGAAAGATTTTTTTCAATTTTTGTAAAATAATCTTGTCTGTTTATAATTATAATTGAAAATTTGATGAATTCAATTTTATTAAAATGTCTTGATACTAATTGAATTTCTGCAAAGAATTTTACTATTTATAAAAGTAATTGAATCCTTCCAAAGAATGTTATTATTTATATGAAAATAATTAAATTTTTGCGTAGAATTTTATTAAAATTTTTGAAAATAATTTATTTTCATTGTGGAGAACAATTTAATTATTTATAAAAATAATTGAAATTTTGAGGAGAATTTAAAAAAAAAATTTTTTAAATAATTGAATTTCCACGCAAAATTTTATTACTTTTTGAAAATAATTGAATTCTGTTTTTTAAGAATTTTATGGAAATTTATTAAAATAATCGAATTCTTGTGAAGAATATTTTTTAAAAATAATAGGTATTCAAAAGAATTTAGTAAATCTGAAGAATTTTGCTATTTATCGAAATAATTGAATTCTTGAGAAGAATTTTTTTTTAGTTTCTAGAAATAATTGAATTTTTTCGAGGAATTTTAATAAAATTTTTACGATTAATTACATTTTTCGAGGAATTCGATTAAAATTGTATTAAAAATAATTGAAATTTTGCATTGAATTTTACTACTTATGAAAATAATTGAATATATTTTATATTCAAAAAAAAATTTTTCAAAAAATTGAAATAAAAAACGATTTTTAAAAAGAAATTAAAATTTAATAAAATTTTAATAAAAGTTTTCTATGTCAAGTGAATTTTATTTCTAATAAGGAAAAAATAATTAATTTTTCTTACCCCTTCATTACGTTGACCTTCGGTAGATTCTAGTAGAAGAATACTACCGACAAGAATTAGAATTCCTTGAAAAATTTTCATTTTCAAAATTTTTTTTTTAAATATGATTGAAAATTGAAATAATTCTTCCTTTTTATACCCGTATTTTTTATTATATAACTATAAAAAGATACTATCAAAAAATTCCTATATCCAACGTGCTGAAAGAACTATAAATATTTATTTCTTTTTTTTGTAACTGATTAGAAAAATATTTTCTCAACTTTTCTTTAATTACTTTTGAAATAATAAAATACTGTTTAATTTTATATTCTATTAATTTCTCTTTCTACAGGAATTTTGACACCAAATCGGATATCATTTTGCATCTTAAATTGTTTTTAAAAATATTTTTCTTTCCTTATCGAAATTTGTGTTTTTAAAATAAAAAATGTATTAATTTTAAATTTACAAATTCTTAAGATTCATTTTTTAATAATGTGTGATATTATTTTAAAAATTTAAATCTTTTGATAGAATTCTATTATATTTACAACGAATTTTAATTATGAGACATTGAATAAAAATAGTTTTTCAATATTTTCCAAAAATATTTTTATTTTATAAAAGTATTATTTCTTTAAAAGAATTGAAATTTTTTTCCAAACGAACAAAATCTATTGTTTTAAAATCGTAAAAAGTAATAAAAAAGATATGCGATACAAATATCTCTTTTCAGAATTTTGAATTTTAATATAGAAAAAATTTATTTACTGTTTAAAACGTTTAAAAAGTTGGTAAATAAAAAAAACGTAATATAACCTTCATGTGACATTGGAAATATATTATGTGAATTACAATTGCTTTATAAAGCATTTTTAAAAAAAATTGTTAATTATTTAATATTTCACATTTTTTACTTTTATTAAAAAAATAGAAACTTAAAATTTATGATTATTTTACTTTTTTATAGGGAATTTGACACCGAATTAAATTGAAAATAATTTTACGTCTTAAATTTCTTTTGAATTAATATTTTTCTTTCAAAAAAAAATTTTTTATTAATATAAAATTTACAAATTCTTAAAATTCTTTTTTTTATGTTCACTTTTATTATTTAAATTTCAAATTTTTTGTTACTTATTATTTTTTGTTTAGAACGAATCTTATTAGGAAACATTGAATAAAACTAATTTTTGAATATTTAAAAATTGTTTTGAATAAATATTTTTATTTTATAAAAGTTAATTTCTAGAAATTTGAAATTTTTTCCAAACGCAAAAAAATTGTTTTAAAATCATAAAAGCGTGAAAAGTAATAAAATGCATACGATATAAATGTTTTCTTTTCACAATTTCGAACGTGTTCTATATTGAAATTTATTTACTTTTTAATAGTTTTGTAAATAAAAAAAAGTGTAATCTATGTAACATTGGAAAATATTTCTAAAAGTTTATTTTAATATTTAACATTTTTCACTTTCATTAAAAAAAATCGTTTCTATTTTTTTTGAATTCACTTTTATTAAAAAAAATCGTTTCTATTTTTTTGAATTCACTTTCATTAAAAAAACGTTTCTATTTTTTAATGAAAGTGAATAATTAAGATTTGAAAAAAATTTATGAAAATTTGAAACTATTGATATAATTATCGAAATAATTATAAATACTATAAATATAATCTTAAATAGAATTGTAAAATTTGTTTATTGATAAATCTTTGTTGAAAAGATTAAATATAAAAGAAAATTAAAAATCAAAATAGTTTTCACAATATTTTGATCGATTACAATAAATATTTCTATTTTTTTTTTGTTTCCCCTCATAGACTATTAATTTAATACAATGACATGAAAAAAAAGGGAAACAAATTTACGTAAAAAAAAAATACTGTAAAAAAATAAAATTTCTACATTATGACGAAGTAATGTAGTCGAAAAAATACTGATCGGCTTTTGTACTTTCTTCCTCAAGGCGTTTCAGTCTCATTTTTGCGTCCTGAATTAAATCCTCAGTCGAACTACTCTCACTCACAATTGTACTATTTTTCGTTAATTGAATGACTGGATTTGGCAGTTCTAAAATATTTCTCTTCACCAATTGCGTCTCTTCCATTTGCCTCGAGAGACGAACGGCTCTCAATGTTAATTGTTCAATTCGCGCCTGTTGCTGTTTCACCAAACTATTTAATTCCTCATTTTCACGGCAGAGATTCGTGAAACTCTCGAAATCCGTTTGCGTATGCATATCGCGATAATCATTTTTATTTAACGTTGGAAATTCTCTTTTTACTTTTAATAATTCGTCCCGTAATTTTTGCAAGTCTGTCTCAAACTTTCTATAACTGTCCCTCTCCTTTTCTAATCTGAAAAAAGAGAAAAAAAATGGAATTGAATAGAAAAGCATTTTTTTTCGATTATTTAAATGCTAGAATTATTAATTCTAAAACAAAAGTGTTACAATTTCTTTTTGATTTTATCAAATTTTATTGAAATAAATGTATTTTTTTACTTTTAAAAATACTTTTAATTTGTCGCGAAAAAAAATTATTTTCATAAAAATATTTAAGTAGATAATTTTGCAAAAGAATTCACTTATCTCGATAAACAAAACAAAATTCTACCCATAAAATCAATTTTAAGAAATTTTAATAAAATTCTTTTCTAAAATTCAATTATTTTGATAAATATCGAAATTCATGACAAGAATTCAATTATTTTTAAAAAGTAATAAATTTTTTTGCCAAAATTCAATTATTTTCAAAAATATTAAACTTTTTCGAAGAAATTCAATTATTTTTAAAAATTTTAACGAATATCTCGTCAAGAATTCAATTATCTTTATAAATAGCAAAAATGTTCGCCAAAAATTCAATTATTTTCAAAAATTAAATAAAATTCTTAGCAAAATTTCAATTCTTTTCAAAAATTAAATCAAATTCTTTGGAAATTTCAATTATTTTTAAAACTTTTAATAAAATTCTTGGCAAAATTTCAATTATTTTTTAAAATAACAATATTCATGCAAAAGAATTCAATTATTTTTAAAAATAATAACATTCTTCGAAGAAATTCAATTATTTTCAAAAATTAAATCAAATTCTTTACAAAATTTCAATTATTTTCAAAAATTAAATAAAATTCTTTGCAAAATTTCAATTATTTTCAAAAATTAAATGAAATTCTTTGCAATATTTCAATTATTTTCAAAAATTAAATAAAATTCTTTGGAAATTTCAATTATTTTCAAAAATTTTAATAAAATTCTTGGCAAAATTCAATTATTTTTAAAAATAACAACATTTATTACAAGAATTCAATTATTTTCAAAAATAATAAAATTCTTTAAAGAAATTCAATTATTTTCAAAAATTAAATAAAATTCTTTGCAAAATTTCAATTATTTTCAAAATTAAATAAAATTGTTTGCAAAAATTCAATTATTTTCAAAAATTAAATAAAATTCTTAGCAAAATTTCAATTATTTTCAAAAATTAAATAAAATTCTTTAGAAATTTCAATTATTTTCAAAAATTTTAATAAAATTCTTGACAAAATTCAATTATTTTTAAAAATAACAATATTCATCAAAAGAATTTAATTATTTTCAAAAATAATAACATTCTTCGAAGAAATTCAATTATTTTCAAAAATTAAATAAAATTCTTTGCAAAATTTCAATTATTTTCAAAAATTAAATAAAATTCTTTGAAAAATTTTTATTATTTTGAAAAATTAAATAAAATTCTTTGGAAATTTTAATTATTTTCAAAAATTTTAATAAAATTCTTGGCAAAATTCAATTATTTTTAAAAATCACATTATTCATTACAAGAATTCAATTATTTTCAAAAATAATAAAATTCTTTAAAGAAATTCAATTATTTTTAAAAATTAAATAAAATTCTTTGCAAAATTTCAATTATTTTCAAAAATTAAATAAAATTCTTAGCAAAATTTAAATTCTTTTCAAAAATTAAATAAAATTCTTGTCAAAATTCAATTATTTTCAAAAATAATAACATTCTTCAAAGAAATTCAATTATTTTTAAAAATTAAATAAAATTCTTTGCAAAATTTCAATTATTTTTAAAAATAATAAAATTCTTTGAAGAAATTCAATTATTTTTAAAAATTTTATCGAATATGTCATCAAGAATTCAATTATCTTTATAAATAGCAAAAATTAACATAATATTTAACTATTTTAAAAAATCATTTAAATTATTAATTTAAATATTTACTTAATAAAAATTATTTAAGTTTTGAACAGTTTAATACAGAAATTAAAACAAAATCGCAACTAAAATTTTTCAAAACAAGTTAAATTCCCGTAAATAATTTAAAAACTTTAAATAAAATTTCCAATTAATTGAAATTTCATCGAATTTTATTGAAATAAATGTTATTTTTTTATTTTTTAAAATTATTTTGTAAAAATAATTGTATTTTTGAAGAATTCTATAACCAAAAAAATTGGAAAATAATTGAATTTTAGAAAAATTTAGAATTTAATTTTTCGAGTTTATTTTTACCATATTTTTCAGTTTTTAAGTTACTTTTTGCTAGTTTTTAAAAATCTATAAAGCAAAAAAGAAACTTTATTATCAAGTGCAAAGCCTGGTTTTGTGAAAAAAAATTTTTTTTAGAGACAATAAAAATTAAATATGCACCTAATTGCTTCTTGGGAGAGAAGTTTCTCCTTCATTGCGAGTTCCATATCTTTTTGAATAATTCTCTGCTCCTCTTTTCCTCTTTCTTGATGAAAATTTTTCTCCTTCGTTTGAACATTGTACATTAATTCCTGAGCTTCTTGTAATTTCTTCTGCAATAACGAAAGTTGACGATCAACGATAATTGCCTGTTCTCTTAATTTTTTCTCCTTCTCCTTCAATTCTAAATCGAAAATTTCCTTTTGCTTGAATAATCTTTTTGTCGCCGATGCCACTTTTTCTTCTCTAGTTTCCTCTCTCTCGGTTTGAGTCGCATTCTCGCGGACATTTTTCAAAACTTTAGTCACTTTGCATTTTTCTCCAATTTCATCAATTTTCAATGAAGAAAATTGACGATGAGAATTTAAAATACATAGTAAAAGTGGTTCTTCAGTTTCTGAATATTTGGAAATAATTGACAGTCCTTCGGGTTCGTCTGATTTTATTCCCAGAGTGTCAAGTGTATGCGTCACATAATCATTTTGCAAACGTTGCTTATTCTCGTTTTCATTGGAATTGCTTGACACTTGTCGGGCAAAATTCACAAGTAAAGGCGCTTCGCTTGCAAAAACTGACAATGAACAGGCGTAATTTCTGTCGAAGAGATATTCTGCAATTAATAAATCGTGAACGTATTGCTTTGCCGATTTTGGTCGATTACTCTCGCATTTTAATGAATCTTTATTTTTTAAAGCATTTACCAAATTTTGACGCAAATGTGTCCGTATGTTCCCGATTATTCCACATTTATCGAACCTGTGAAAATTTTCAAATTCTTTAATTTTATCTGTAATTTTAATAATTACGAAAAAAAATTTGTTAGTAAATTTTACGAAACAATACTTTTTATTGTTTTCAAATCACTGAATTATCGTTTCTAAAAAAAATTAATACAAAACCTTCAAACTTAAAATAACAATATTCATAAAAAAATTCAATTATTTTCAAAAATAATAAAATTTTTGAAAAAATTCAATTATTTTTAAAAATGTTAATAAAATTCTTTTACAAAATTCAATTATTTTGATAAATATCAAAATTCATGATAAGAATTCAATTCTTTTGAAAAGTAATAAAATCCTTTTCAGAAATTCAATTATTTTCAAAAATAATAAAATTCTTAGAAAAAATTCAATTATTTAAAAAAATTTTAATAAAATTCTTTTCCCAAAATTGAATTATTTTGATAAATATAAAAATTTATGACAAAAATTCAATTCTTTTGAAAAGTAATAAAATCCTTTGCAGAATTCAATTATTGAAATTCATGACAAGAATTTGAGAAGTAATAAAATCCATTGCAGAAATTCAATTATTTTCAAAAATTTTAACGATTATCTTGTCAAGAATTCAATTATCTTTATAAATACGCAAAAATTTTCACCAGAAATTCAATTATTTTCAAAAATTAAATAAAATTCTTAGAAAAATTTCAATTAATTTCAAAAATTTTAATAAAATTCTTGGCAAAATTCAATTATTTTTATAAATAACAATATTCATCGAAATAATTCAATTATTTTCAAAAATAATAGAATTCTTTGAAGAAATTCAATTATTTTTGAAAATTTTTTTAAAATTCTATTCAAAAATTCAATTATTTTGATAAATATCAAAATTTATTATAAGATTATTCAATTCTTTTGAAAAGTAATAAAATACTTTGCAGAAATTAAATTATTTTCAAATTTTTTTAAAAATTCTCCTTAAAAATTAAATTATCCTTATAAAGAGGTAGTAAAATTCTTTTCTAGAATTAAATTTATTATTTTTAAAAATTTTAATAAAATCCTTGGCAAAATTCAATTATTTAAACAAAAGTTTAATTCTTCTCATGAATTATTATTTAAATTCCACTCAGAAATTTGATTATTTTTTTGAAAAATTTTAATAACTTTTTTCCTTGAATAATAAAAATATTGTTTTGTTATAAGAAGCATAAATACATAATATTCTGGCTTTTTTATTAGAATAATAATTTTAAAAAACTTTACGATCGTTACTGTTGTAAAAATTTTGAAAAGTTATAAAATGTTTACTTTCGTGTTCAACTTAAAAAACAAAACAAGTTCCTTTGTTATTTTTAATATAGTAGATAAACAAATATTTGCATGTTTATAAAGGGTTAAAGTGTAAAATATAAAAATTTTTAGAAAAAAGTAAACTTTTTATTGATAAAAAATACATACCAGGAATAAACGGTTGAATAATAATCATTTTCCATGATAATACTTATTTTTGACTGAACAAAAAATATAGTAAAAAAAAAATTTTCCTTTTTTTGTAGTAAAAATAATACTGTTAAAGGTGCTTAATTTAATATACAAAAGATTTATTCAACTGTCACTGACTGTCACACAAACAATCTGTCACAACAAAACATTTTTTAACAGTTTAACTTCTGCTAGAAATTGTGAACTGCGCTTGCGCCAATGCAGGGCTGTGACTCTTGTTATTTTTCAAATTTATTCACTATTATCTTGCTATTATTATTAATATTACAATTACACTACTAGAAGAGATGAAAATTAATAAAGTAGTATTTAATAATTAATATAATATGTAAATATACTGTATAATTATAAATTATAATTAATTGAAACTTAGATAAATATACTAGATGCGGCGAGGGTCGATGGTGGGGACTACCGATATATATAGCATACTAAATTTTCAGTGTATGTTAGTGCTGCCCTCTTCAACTTTTCGCCGTTTCCAAGGATACCGCTTGGAAATCGCGTTTTTTGAGTCGTGAAAGGCTAGAATTTCATTTCTCGCCAATATCACTACTTTTCTTTTTTGAAAACAACGTGTTTTTCAATAAAAACTAATCAATCAATTTTTTAAAATAAAATTTTTTAAAATAAAGAACTTTTAATTTAAAATAAAAAAACCTAATTATTATTTTTAATTAACTTTCTTATAAATAAAATAAAATATTTTGATTATTTCATTGTAATTAATTTCCTTTGTAATAAAAAGTTATTAATTATTTTTTTAATTAAAACAAAATTTTTTAATTATTAATTAAATTAATTAATTTAGTTATTAAATGTATTATTAAAATAATTTATTTAATTATTAAATTAATTATTAATTAATTTTTTTAATTAGCTAAATAACCCCACATAACCTTGGAGTGCGGAATCCAAGGTATCTGTAGGCAGATTTCCCAAAATTCCCTAAGCAAAAAAAAATAATAATAATAACATGGTTGCCACAAAATCTAGATTTCAAAATTCCAGGCTTTTTCCAGGTTTTCCAGGTTAAAAATATTAAAAATTCCAGGTTCAAATTTAGGAATTATTTGTGATGAAAAAACAAGTATTTTACAAAACAGTGTTGACAATATTCATTATTATATAGTTATAAATTAATGTTCTCTTAAACAGTTAAAATCACAAGCATTTTTATGTTTATTTTTCTGAAAGTGATACTTTTGATATTCGATTTTTCAATTTATTTTTTTTTTAAATTATATGGTTTTTTCTATTGAAACTACTTTATTTCATACTCAAAAGTAAGAATTTTTTTTATAAATATTATATAGAAAAATTAAACATCAGACCATTAACTTTATTTTAATGTGCATTCACATTTTTTTATAATATTTTTAATGTATAAAAACATCATTAATCATCGTGAAGTAATTTTAACTTAAACTGAAGACAAAATTTAAACATTTTTATCACATATAAAACGGAGGTACAAAAATTTTTAAAATGCACATAATGATAGAAAAACATTGTATTTCTTAACACTATTTTTAAAAAAAATTTAAGAGTTGGAAAAAAACCATAAAAATTTAGTTCTCTTATAAATTATAAATTTTTACTATAAAAATGGTTAATAATATTATTAGAGAGTAGATTCTATAAAATTAATCGAGATATCAAAAATGTCACTTTCCTTTTTTTAGAACAATCTTAACAACATTTTTCACAGTTTCAGTCAATAATTAAAAAAAAAAAAATTAATTTAAAGAGAAAACATGGAAAAGGGAAATTGCATGTTAACATTTTTAAAGAAAAAAAAACATGTTGAATGGAATTTTTCTTAATATCTTTCATTAACCCAAAAAAATTCCAGAAATTCGTTCAAATTCCATGCTAATTCCAGGTTTTCCATATCCTTTTTCAATTTCCATGCTATTTCCAGGTTTTCCAGGTTGTGTGGCAACCATGAATAAGAATAAAAATAATTTAAAAAAAAATAAAAACAAAATTAATAGATAATTATAATGTTTATTATAATGTAATGACTCGATAGAGTTTGAAGCTCAGTTTAAAATTTGACGTTGCAATTTAAAATACGTAGATATTTTTACTTAATTTGAGAAATTACATATTTTTATTTTATTAATTTATTTTATTATGAATTATTCTATTGTGAACCGTTATTTATTTATTTATTTATGGTATTTTATTATTTATTTTGCATGTGCTATTTATTATTTTTATTTATTATTAATTTTCATAATTGTATTTTTAATGTTTCATAAATTATAATTTTTTTTTATTAATTAATTTTTAATTTGTTATTAACTTGTTACTAATTTTATTATT
Source organism: Leptopilina heterotoma (assembly GCF_015476425.1). Classification (NCBI taxonomy): domain Eukaryota; kingdom Metazoa; phylum Arthropoda; class Insecta; order Hymenoptera; family Figitidae; genus Leptopilina; species Leptopilina heterotoma. Next base: position 199,009 of record NW_025111142.1, read on the forward strand.
GATTATTATTTTTCACAATTTTAAATTTAAAAAATTTTTTTCAATTATTTTTAAATTTATTTGATGAATATTAAGTTTTTTATAATTTTCTTTTACTCGAGACTCTACTCCATCGTCAGGGCATAAAAATTTAAGTCTTCATCTATTTTAATTATATTATTTTTTGGTAAGATAATTATCCATTAATTTTTATTTTTATTTATTTATTGTTAAATTATTTTTATTTTAATCATGTAAATAATTTTTATTATTATTTTAATTTTGTATATTTTTTTGGATAAACTTCCTGAAGAGGAAATCATTTAGATTTCTGAATTTTAATTTAAAAATTGTGTTTAATAGAATGGGAAAGGCTAAAAAAATACATAAAGTTTGAAAAATGAGGAATATTTTATATTAAACGATAATAAAATTTCTATAGTGCAAAAATTTTTTAATTTTTAAACAAATAGTTTCTGTCTGAAAAAATTTTACACTGAAAAAAATTTATTTGATTCAAAATAAAAAAAATTAAAAAAAAAAATAAAAAATAAAAATTAATTAATAATAAATATATATATTAATAATAATAATAATAATAATAATAATAATAATAATAATAATAATAATAATAATAATATTAATAATATATATATTAATAATTAATTAATTATAACTAATTGACCGTTCAATTAAATTAATGTAAAATGTAAAATTTTTCTTTTGAAAATTGTTGATTGAGAAATGTTTAAAAACATTTGTTTGGAAAAATCGCCCCCAAAAAGTGTTTTCCCGCGTTTCATATCTCACTCCTAAATAATTAGAGATACTTAGTTCCGATTTATCATGAAAATTAGGGGAATTCATGATGATAAACAATATTCTCGGAATTTGCAAGTAATTTTTAAAATAAATATTGAAAAACAAAATAACAAAAGTTGGATTTTTGGCGAAAGTGAGAGACAATACGGCGGCGAGCACACAGACAAGTGGATCTATGTGTCAGTGGTCAAGGAGGTGGCGCCGATTCTCGGAAGTGGCCGCGACTTTAACTAAGGAAATGTATTATAACCTCGCAAATTACTCCACTTTAAATCGTTAATAACGTTAATAAAATAATTTTCTCGCAAAATTTTATCCTCTCGAAATGAGACCGTGATATCAAACCGTTCAAAACCGTTTCTCTATATTTACCAAAAAACCCTGACTGAAAATATTCTTTTCTTATTTATTTTTAAATGAGAACGCGATTGAACGCGATCACGAAAACATTATTTTTTCCCGGATTCACACATTTAAATATACAACGAAATAAAAGAATTTAATTTACTATATTTAATTATATATAGTTAAGAAAAACAACAATTTTTTTTATAAATTGTATACAATTTTAATCTTAAATTTGAATGAGAAATGATCGCTTTGTTAGTATTTTCAAACACTTCCGCCTTTAATAGACCGAAGATTGACGAAGTAATCCGATTGGTCCGATTATAAGAGGCCCACGAAGGGCACATGTGGGCACATGATCTACACTAACGCCACCCTGGATTCATGTGCCTAAACTAACGCCTCGCCGCATCTAGTATATTTATCTAAGATTGAAATATAAAATTCTTGAATGAAAGAAAACTGTTGTGAACGAACCTTTAGACAGTAAAAGTACATTTATGTTGGTAATCCTGCTCAGAATTGGCAAAAGGAAAACCGCAAAACTGAATTACTGAACAAAACTAACGGTTATGAAAAAGTCAAGAAGGAAAAAGTACAAGGAAGTTGTGAAAGAAATTTAGAAAATAGCCCCTCCAATTCATAGTTTAATAAATAATTTATATTTCACTAAGATTTATTAAATACTACAAAAATATTATTTAATATAAATCTTGAAATTATAACAAAAATACAAAAAATTAAACCATTTTCGTTAAAAATAAAATAAAAAGAAATAAAAAGGAATATTCGTTAATTTTTGCAGAATTACACGGACGCATTCCTCGATCTGATAAACAAGCACATGATTCAATTGTGTGTCCATCTACCTAAAAAATTTTTATTTAAGAATTATTATTTTTTACCAACTAATAAACAAGTTGCTTTTTCAATTTTTCCCTAAACAATAAAATTTTTGTCGCATTAACTCGGGAGTAATCGTGCATTTCAACATTTTCTTAATTATTATAGGTTAGGTTTTTATTAATTTATTTTATAAATTTTATTAAAAATTCCTTTTTATTTTTTTAAAATAAAAAAAAAATTTATTGAACGTATGAATATAAAAAATAAAATTTTAATAGTGATTCCTCTCCACATTTTATAAAATGGAATGAATTTGATATTTTACTGAGTATACCGAATCTTAACAAACGATTATTATCAGAAATGTTTTTCATAAAAGAAGAAGAAGGAGAAAATAGTTTAAATAAAATGACTGACTTGGATAATTTTGATAAATCGTATGAAATGATTTTAAATTTTATTTCTAGTAATTTAACGTAATAGGATACTCATTGTGTTCATTCTTATTTTATCTCTTGATCGTATTACTGTATATTACTCATTTTATTTATTTCTATTGTTTGTTTATTAATTTTCATAATTTTATTAATTATTTATTGATTCTTTGCTATTTTTATTTTTTACTAATTTCATTTTTATTTCTCTTTATGTTTAAAATTTAATTCTTTTTTGGATTTTTTCAATTTTTTTCTTTGATTTTAGTTTATTAATTTTTAACTTTCATTATAATTTTTCTGACTCCATAAATCTATTCGAGTATTAATTATAAAAAAATTTTTTATGTCTTGTCTTCGTTTATTTGACTTTTAATTTTTGGTAAGATAATTATTAATTATTATTAATACATAAATTTTTTTAAATAAAAAAAATAAATTTTTAATTTAATTTTAATTTTTTTTTTTTAATTTTTAATTTTTTTTTTTTTTTTTTTTTTTTATTATTTAATTATTAATTATTATTAATACATAAATTTTTTTAAATAAATACCTGTTGTGTATAACAATTCGATGTAATTGCTGTGGTCTTATCCTCTATCATTTTTCCACAAAAGTGCGTACTATTAATAACTAAAATTTAATAAAATACTATTATTATTAAATTTCTTAAAATTAAATTATTATTAAATTTTTTTAAATTAAATTATTATTATAAATTCTTTATAAAAATATACATTTACCAGCATTATTGTAAATAAATGTATGTTTTATACACACATAACCAGGATTCATGGAACAAGTGTATTGATCTTTATTTGACCATAAATCTGTTAATATCGGTGGAGTTGCTGAAAATTATTTTTAAACATTTAAATTCACTTATTCTCTATGTGGTACAATTCATTTTTCTATATTGTGAATAAAATAATAACAAAGAAGATAATTTGTTTTAAAATAATAATAATGAAATAAATAGCAATACTTTAAAAAAAAAGGTTTCTTTTAAATTAATTATGAATAAAATACAAAATACTATCAAAAAGAATAAAAAAAAATATTTAAAAAAAAGTTAAAATTTTTAAATTTTAAAAATGAAATTTTACAACTAAAGTAGAATTTCATGAGCAACTGAAAATCAATTTAATTAAAAATGTTACTAAGTATCCACTTACAAGAATTAAAAAATGGTTTAACACATGGAGTATTCTTAATTATGGAACAATTGACTTTTGAATTGTCAACCATTGGTCCCAACCACGTAAATCTAAAACAATAAGCAGACGGCTCTTGTGCTAAAATTTCCACATCTGAAATAAAAAGAATTTCATTAAAATTTAATTTTTATTTCCATTTTGTAATTTTAATCACAAGCATAGAATGTTTTTGAAATAGAATTTTTTAATAAACTTATTTAACAAAATTATAAAAATAATTACCTTGAAGTTTGAGAAAAATGAAAAAAATAAAGGAACATGTTAAATACATTTTCACTATGTCACATATTTAATACTGATTAAATTATCTTTCACTTTCATGGTTAATAGAATGATAAGTATTATCTGCTAATCTATCAATTTTGCCTATAGATAAATGCTATTTCTTTTGTTGTCATTTAAAATTTATCTTTTTTTTAAAAAAAGAAAATTTAGAAATTAAGTAATTTTAGAATTGAAAAGCATTAAAAATTTTCAATAAAAATAATTAAAAACGATCGAAATTTTGAGAATTATTTTTATTTTATTATAAATTATTTATTAAAATAAGCAATGTTTATTAAGATTTATTTTTACATTATGTTAGTGGCACATTAGAGACGAAATAATTGATTCTAAAAATCACAAATGTATGAATTTCGTCTATTAAAATGAGTTTTTTTAATAGATTACATATAAGGTACAAAAAAAAAAATTGCACAAGATGAAGTAATAAAAAAATTTATAAATGTAAAAAAAAAGAGGATTTCTAATGTAGAAATATTTTTAAAGCTTAAATTAGAGATTTTTTGTTCGAGAAGAAAATCTTATATTTAAAATTCAGATCACTGAATAATAATGAAATGTTTATTTAAATTCTAAAATTCGTCATGTCTTCCTAAAGCTTCACCAAAATCTGTCGCTTGCGATCCAACGAAAACATCGTATTTGGCAACAATTTCGGCTTTCGTTAATTTTTTATCATCATCACTGTCAGCTTCGTAAATTAAATGACGAGCTTCAGCTTCCGCATGATCAAAGTCTTCGGGAATTATCCAATTTTTCACTTCCTCGAAATCGAGAAAACCGTCGTTATTTTTGTCTCGATAGACGGTAAAATGTTCCTTTTCATTTTTCACCCATTCTGGCTCTTCTTCTTCATCTCCTTTTTGGTACATATCGCCTGTAAAAAAAATTTTTTAATAAAATTATGAGCTCAAGTAATTTTAATTTATTCAAATGAAGACAAATTTTAATCGATTTTTTTTTAAACTAGAAAGCTGATGGTTAATTTGCATCATTTTTATAGCAAAATTTCAAAAATTAATTTATTTATAAAAATTTTTTTTTTTTTAGAAAATTTTAAATATCTTTAGGAAAAAAATTCCTATAATTTCTATTTGTTAATTACGATTTTTAACTACCTAGATTATTTAAAAATTTTGTTGGAAAAATTTGCATAGTTTCTATTTTTTATTATAATTTTTTAACGAAATCTCAAGTATTTTTTTTTAATGTTAATTATTTAATTCTTTTGATAAATATTGTTAATTTTAAAAATAAATGAATTTTGCCAAGAATTTTATCAAAATTTTTAAAAATAATTGAAACTTTGCAAAGAATTTTATTTAATTTTTGAAAATAATTGAATTTCTTCAAAAAATGTTATTATTTTTGAAAATAATTGAATTTCTTAGAAGAATGTTATTATTTTTGAAAATAATTGGATTTTTGGCGAAAAATTTTGCTATTTATAAAAAATAATTGAATTCTTTTGATAAATATTGTTATTTATGAAAACAATTGTGAGCAATTCCTGTAAAATTGTATTAAAAATAATTGAAATCCTGCGATGAATTTTTATTATTTATGAAAATAATTAAATGTTTGAATACAATTTTCAAAAATTTTTGTTTTAAATAATTGAATTCTTTTTGGGAAATTTTTTTAAAATAGTAAATATTGAAAATAATTAAAATTAGAAAAATGCATTTTATTTTTGAAAATAATTGAAATTAGGACAAAATTTTTTTTTGACATTTATGAAAATAATTGAACTTTGGAGAAGAATTTTGTTATTTATAAAGATAATTGGGATTTTTACGAGAATTTTTTTTCAAATTTTGAACATAGTTGAATATTATAAGAATTTTTTTTTTTTTTTTGAAAATAATTGAATTTCTGAAATTATTTCTGTAATTTCAGAAAATTCAGTGTCTTACCAATATATTCAGTGAGTGAAATTTTGCCATCGCTGTCTTTATCAATGTCATTCATTGTTTCCTCAACGACAATGTCCCTCATGTGAATGTGTTCCTCGGGATGAAGGAAGGCGGCGAATTCCTCACGCGTTAGCGCATCGTCGCCATCCTGATCGGCTGCACTCCACCTTCTACGATCACGTTTCAACATGACTAAATAGGAATTATTATCACTGTCGCCACCATCGCCCGTTGAATCATTCTCATCCAAAAATCCATAAATTGCATCCTTATATTCTCCCCATGGTATTTTCTCCTTTCCCTCGGGATTATGCGATTTCCATTGGCGATCAATGTCATCGTAAATATATCGCTTCTGCGTGAATTGAATCCAATCTTTAAGCTCCTCTTGACTGACAAATCCATCTTGATCCTTGTCAATTTTATCGACAATTATCTCCAATCGCCGTGTACTTTCCTCTGGACTCAATTTATCGAATGTCTTCGCTTCCTCTTCACCCAGGAATGCATCGTGATCGTAAGCTGGATTGTGCTCGGAATTTATAAAATGCTCCTGTTCGCTGAGATCCTAAAAAATTTAAATTTATTGATTTTTATGAATTTTTCGATTAATTAATTTAAAATAGTATTAAAAATAATTGAAATTCTTCGATGAGTGTTATTATTTATGAAAATAAATTCCCAAACATAACCTATAATTTTTTTTAAATTTTAGATCCTTTCACAGGAAAGTGTGTAAATAATATAATTATTATTCAGAAATAAGTAAAAAATTCGATCCTTGGAAGGAATAAAATAACATATTTATATTTATTATGTCAAATAACAAAAAGGAAAAATACTGACGTTTCGATAACTTGGTTTGTCAATATCATCAGGCTAAGCCTCTAAATAAATAAAAAAAAAAGTAATAAAACTTGAGATAAAGTTATTTATTTAAATAAAAATAATAAAACTAAATACAATTATAACTGACAAAATAAAATGAAATTATTCTTTTAATCGATTATCGGAAGAATGATAAATGAAACACTATTTCATTAGTTGTGCAACGTTTCGGTGTCTTGGTTTGACATCATCATCAGGACACTAGCCATTTAAAAGAAAATAAATAATTTGTTACATTTGTAGTGCGTCTCGAATAAAATAAAATCGTCCCAAAAATTAAAACGAATAAGTTAAGACAGAACACTGACATTTCGTCAAATTATAACATAATAATGTAATATAGTATAAAATAATATAATAAAATATAATTTAATGTTATAATATAATATATTATAATGTGTTGTATTATATTATAATAATAAATTAATTTATCTGACAATTCAAAATTTTTTGAGGTTACATTTTGACAGAATGAAAAGAAACAGACCTATTCTTCAATATTCTCCCTTTTTTGCATTTCCCCCCCTCTTTTTTGACATAAAATTCAACCAGTAAGAATTAAATTAAGTAAGAAAAATAAAAATATTAAAATAATTATTGTAGTAAAAAATATACAAAACCTTATCAATAATCCTCTGCTTTGTCTCATCATCAGGTCTCGGTACAGCGTCCGCAATCACAATAACGAGTAAAATATTAATTAAAATTAATCGTTTCATTTCACCGAAAAAATGAAATTGTAAATTAAAAAACAAAACTTGATTTTATTTAAAAAAATCAAAAAAAAAAAAAATTGTAAAATACTTTCCCGGTCACTTGTCAATACAATAATTGTGTTCGGTCGGTAAAATGTTTTTTTTTTTAGTAAACAAAACAAATAAACAGATTCTTTTTTCTATTTATAATTAAAATTATCTATATTATGTGAATGTGTTAATTAGATAAAGTCATGTGTATTGTTTCTAAGCATTCGAAGGCACTTCTGTAAGTTCCACATCATCCGAAGCAGTACGAAGTGACTCTTTTTTCTTACACCCCCAATTCTCCCCCTTCTCCCTCCAACCCAACCAATTCATCGGCCACGTGGGGATTTAAAAGCTTTTCTCGGTTGTGCGTTGAACGCCTCTTGACTGTTCTACGCCTATTTATAAAAAAAAAAAAAAATTACACGTTGCCTTGGTTGCCTTATACTCTCTAGGAAGTTCTCGTACATTTTTCTAAATATAAATTTTATTCGATCATGGTGTACATATATATGTTGGATAAAAGCAGTAGTAGTATAGATAACCATAAAAGACGAACATAGAATGAAAATTAAATTCGTTTTTTCATGGAATAAGGATGAATTAAATTTTTTTATTCTTCCGTATGAAAATAATTTAAAATTTAATATTTCTCTTGAAACACAAAATTATGCGACTAAATATAAAAAAAAAATAATTTTAGACATTTACAAAAAAGACATTGTCTTCTTTTACATAAAAATAATTTTGTTATGGTTATATTTTAAAATTATGGTTTAAGGTTATGTTATTATTTTTTACGTTAATTGTCGTAATTTTTTATATTTTAATTAAACAAAATTAAAATTGTTCTAAATAAAGTGGAATAATTATTGTAATAAAAGAAACAAAATGCAAGAGTTGATTTTCTGGGACAACATATTTTTTCTTAATTATAATAAAATAAAATTGTAAAAGAACTCTACGATATTACAATCACACATACCTATACACAGTTTTTTTTTTATTATTATTATTAACCTGACTTGGATTGATTGATATATTTTCATCTATTGTTTTATATATTTGACCATCAATAATGATAAATTCTATACATATATTATTATTATTAATCTTATTTATTTTTTGCTCTGGAACCCTGAAAATCTAATTTTCATTTTATAATGTTTTATAATATTTATTAACAAGAGCAAATAAATAATGTTTAAAATCAAGTTTTTCTGACATACAATGTCTATATTGCAATAATTATATTGCATTTTTTTTTAATTTATTATTTATTTCCTTTATTTCTTTCATGCAGGCAGAGATGGGTAACGTTTGAAAACTCCAAATTTACAAAGTAAGGCTGTGTTTACATGCTTGCGTTTTGCGTTGAGTGCAAGAGAGATAGCAGACTCTAAAGGGGCTTCTACAATACTTTCAAGATATTATTTCAATGTGACGTCACTAGTCAAAAAGGTTAGGTCGCTTTGTCACCTTTGTCAAGAAGAGCAGGCCCGTACCCGAAACAACATTAACTTGTCAAGAGATTTCCAATAAAAATTGATTTTTGTGATAATTAAATAGAAATTGGTTCTAATCAACTTAGTCATCTGACAGATCATTTTTTATGCTTGAATTTAAATCATTGCAAGTCACTGTTAAAAAGAATTAAAATATAAGGCAAATACAATACATCTCTCAATTATTGCGGTTTATTATATTTCACATATTTATAAATTTACATTGAAAAAGGTAATGAACTTTAATTAAAAGAAAGAGGCTTCAGATACTAATGTATTGTGAAACTTAAAGAGAGTGGTGTCTAGGTTAATGAATCAAGATCACACCACTGTCTAAATCTGCATGGTTGCAGAAATTAAATTGGTGACAACCGATGAGTGCAATAAACTATAAGGATATTTCAACACTGGAATGTCGAATAATAAAAACGATTGACACAGAGGAATTTCTTAATAATTACCATTACTGAAAATTGATAATGAAGTTTTAAAGTGAAGAATAATAAAAACTATATAAGTGACAAATAATATTGAGAAGAGTGAATTTAAGATAAATAACAGTGAAATACGATAAATCGATAAATGAAAAATGATATATTGAAGAAAACGAATTATAAGAATAATATATAATAAACAAAAAGAATTGAATTATTTAAAAAAAAAATTTTATAAAATTCTTAACAAACTTTTAATTATTTTTAAAAAATAATAAAAATTTCACAGGAATTTAATTATTTAAAAATTATTACATTCTCATCACATAAGAAAGTATTAGTTTTGTTTTTTTATACATTTCTTCGCAATCATTGAATTATTTTCATAAATAATAAAATTTTTACGGGGTTTCAATTATTTTCGTAAATATAATAAAATTCTTTTTAGGAATTCAATTATTTTCATAAATAATAAAGCTCATTGCAGAGGAATTTCAATTATTTTAATTATTTTAATCGAATTCCTTGAAAAAATGTAATTATTCTTAAAAATTTTATTAAAATTCGTCAAAAGAATATTCAGTTATTTAAAAATTAATAGATAACATTCTTTATGAGAATTCAATTTTAAGAAACATGCAATTATTCAATAAATTGTTATTTTTGCATTTAAATAATTTAATTCTACTAGAATTTTCTCATAAACATTGATTTAAAAATGGATTTTAGTTAAAATTTTAGATTATAATTGAATATTAATCTCATTACTCTATACAAATTAATTAATACTCTGCAAATTAAAAGCCTTAGAGCGTAAATTTTTAGAAATAATTGAATTTTGAAATGGTTTAAGATTAAAGTCTTTGAAAATTTGAATTTTTCATATTTTTAACTAACAATTCTGTGGAATTAATTTTTTTCGAGAAACTTTAATTGCGGATTTTTTTTTGAAATTATTTAAAGTTTTTATTTTCTAATATATATTTGAATTGAAGAATTTACGAATAATTGAAATTTTCTAAAATTAAAATGTAAACAAATGAATTTGAAAATTCTTAAAGAACTTTTTCAAAAATTATTAAAAATAATAGATTTATAAAAGATGTTTTAGTTAAAAAAACGAAAAAAAAATTCAATTTTGTAAAAGTTACAAATTATTGCAGAAATTCAATTATTTTCAATATTCTTCGTAAAAATTAAATATTGTTCATCGCAGAATTTAAATTATTTTCAATATTCTTCGTAAAAATTAAATATTGTTCATCGCAGAATTTAAATTATTTTTAATACAATTTTAATCGAATTTCTTGAAAAATGTAATTATTCTTAAAAATTTTATTAAAATTCGTTGATAGAATTCAATTATTTGAAAATTTGTTGATAACGCTTCTTTATGGGAATTGAATTTTAAGAAACATTCAATTATTCAATAAATTATTTATTTGCATATTATTTGTATTTAATAAATTGAATTCTAGTAGAATTTTCTAATAAAAATTTGATTTTCATTTCATAAAAATGAATTTCAGTTGAAAATTTTAGATAATAATTGAATATTAAAAGCAATATATAGCTTGAATTTTGAAAAATAATTGAATTTTGAAATTAATCTGTTTGAAAAGTTGAATTGAATTTTTTTAATATTATTTAAAGTTTTTATTTTCTAATATTTATTTAATTGAAGAATTTACGAATAATTGAAATTTCATAAAAATTGAAGATTGTAAAGAAATGGATTTGAAAATTGTCAAAGAACTTTTTCGAAAATTATGAAAAATAATCGATTTAAAGAAGAATTTTAGTTATTTTTTACTTTGTCAGTAATTGGTCCGTAAATGGTCCGTAATTTTTCATTTTTTGGTCCGTAATTTTTAAAGTCCGTATTTTTAAATACTTTCACTGGTTCGAGCCCTGTTAATGTAGGTCGAGCATAACCTAGAAATTTCGACCATTGAACACTATAACTTACTTCCGACTTTCATAAAAAAGCTTAATTCTTTCTGTGAAATTTACCAAAATTTCATATAAAAATACAAGCATAGAAAGAGAGTATCCAATAACTGATACATATAATAGGATGAGAAGTAGCTTTTCCTTTTCAATTTCTTCGATCCGTGGTGCAGTGTAAAATATTGTAGGATTAGTTATATATTTTGTAAGAAAACCTCTCTCTGTAGCCCTTTGGATTATTCTTTTAAAAACTTCGCTGTAAGGTGAATAATTTCTTATGTTCCAAGCAGAGGCATAAAATGTGACAGCTTCCGGCAATATTTTTAAATTTACTTTTTCTGTTTGGATCAAAAATCCATTAACAATTGATTCAGTCTTAGTAAAAATACAAGTTACATTTTCGTAATCGGCCAAGTATGTCAAACAATCCATTTTTGACTCTCTACCAGGTAGCGCTATGGACCTTTCTGCCAATTGTCGAATGTACCACAAAGAACTTTCCAACAATGAATTTTTCAAAACAGAACTCATCATTGGCGTCAAAGACGATTCGGCCAGTTCTACAAGAGATGAAATCTCCGGTTCAGGTCGCAAAGTGATGTCCAAAATTGTTGAAAAGAAAAAACCTGCGTAGACGATACACGCTGTTAGTAGTGATCCAAAAAATATTCTCTCCGATGCACTTGTCGCTTCTATCGGTGCAGACATTCCCATTATGATTTGACTAATTTTCAAAGTTTGCCAGGAGGTTTTTCTGAATCGTAGTATAAAAGCCATGAATCGTACGAAGCAAATGATGAAAATAGTCGCCAGGAGCATGCCGATGAATTCTTGTGATACAACTATGACTTTAGTGAGTCTCATATGTTTTGGAACAACCGCTTTAACATCATTTAAGCTAATAATATGTGAACTTGCAGTTCGCTCATTATTCACATTAAAATTCATCACTTGGTTCAACACCATTTCAGCTTTTGTTTTCTCTAACAATTTGTAAAATGATGTGGCATTTGTATCAGTAGGAAACGATATGATTTTTGAATTAAAATTCATCACTTGCTGAAAAATACCTAACAATATGGAAGTTATTTTATAAAACTTATGCGAATAATAATGTTCATTTGCAAATAAAAATGTGAGATTGTAGCCCTTCAGATCATGTAATTTATTTGGAAACCATTGGCTTTTAGATGACACTGGCAGAAAGGAGAATTCATTACTAAAAGGATTAAACTGCTTTAGAATTGTTATTTCCTTTGGAATTGTTTTCATCATTTTTTGCTGCTGTGAAAAGTAAATTAAGAATGTGGCATCCAAATAACCATTTGACCATAAATTGTCAAGGTTAACTTTACGTGTGACCAACATCAAGTCATAGGACGCTACAACTAAGCATCTTGGCAATGGTGAACCTCCTGATAAAATTCGTAGGCGAATTAAAAATTTCAATGTTTGGCGAGAGTCTGTATGTTGTAAAATAAATAGTGTCGTTCTTCTGGGTCGTCTAAATGATTGAAATAAGTAATTTTTACTTAGATCTGAATTCAAGTTACCGTAACTCATGGTCAAGGATGGAATAATTTTATTTACTGTTTTCTCAAGCGAGGGAAATGTTTGATCTGTACTGTCCAGTTGATCATGATGAAGAAACATTACCTGGTGTACTTTTGATTCTTCCTTTAGATACTTAATCAATCCGTCATAGTTGCTTGAAGAAGTCTTCAAGGTTTCTTCAAATAATATTTTTTCTTTGGTTTTAATGGCCTCTTGTTTATACAAATAGCCAGTAGTAATTTCTTCAAATAAAAAGAAACCCACAAGGTAGATACAGTAACTTGTAAACTTCATTCTGCAGGAACAGCTTATTTGCACAATTGCGATGAAAATTATCTAACACAATGCAAGCAATGCCATAGATTTTATTCTTTGAAACTTTTTCTGACTAAAAGCTTTTAGCATTAGTGGATTTTTAAAGCTGGCAATAAATTTTATTGTTCTTTTTACCATATATACAGGGCTTAATGGTATTTGCTAGAATCATAATTAGTATGGTTTAGTATTTGTAAAAATGTAATATAATGTTAGAAAATGATTTTCTCCTATAATAGGCATTTAAGACGACCTTCGACAATAAATTTTAAATACACGATTCACTGGCAAAAGTAACCTTCGACAAAAAGAAAAACATACTATTTAAATAAATACCTCCGATTGATTTTTAAAAATTTGTTCACTAAACTTTATTCATCGTTTTAATTCTTAAAAATACTCGCAGCTAAATAACTATAACCATAAGCATGAAATTTTGATAGCATTTTAGTTGACCCCTCAAATCCACAAATTAACTTTAAAAAAATATGTAAAATATTCAATTAATACCCCTCAAATTAATGATATCAAAACAAATATAAGTTTCTTTCAGTTTTTACAAAATAAAATCTTTTCAAAATTATCAGACATTTTCGATATGAAATGAAAATATTTCTTCATATTTTATAATAATTAAAGATTACCGATTTTTAACAAAGTTCTTTAAGAATTTCCAAATCCATTTTAATTTTATGAAATTTCGATTATTTGAAAATTCTTCAATTAAATACAGTAATTATTAGAAAATAAAAATTTGAAATAATTTTGAAAAAAAAAATTCAATTAAACTTTTTCAAAAAAAATAATAATTCTACAGAATTGTTAATTAAAAGTATGAAAAATTCAAATTTTCAAAGATTCACTATAATTACTAAACCAATTACAAAAAAAATTTTATTATTTAGAAAAATGAATGAATTATTGCGAACATATAAGTGTAAAAATATTTAAATAATTGAATTCCTAGGGTTATTATTTTCGTTTGCGTAGAATTTTATTAAAGCAGGTATATTAAAATTTGAAAATCATTGGAATTGGGGTAAATTTTTGAAAATAATTGAATTTCGGAGAAGAATTTTATTATTTATAATGAAAATTGAAATTATGACCAGAATTTAAAAAAAAATTTTAACATAAGTGCATTTTTACGAAGAATTTTATTTTTTTGAAAATAATTATTGATTTTTGCAATCATTTGTAACTTTTGAAAATGTCCATTTTTTTTACATTTTTTTTTTTATTAAAATTCTTATATAGATCCATATTATTTTTAATAAATAATTAAATATATATATATATTAAAAAATGAAACTGATTTTAGAAGAATTTGAATTTTAAAATTTTTCAAAAATCCAAATTCTTTAAAATTTCTAATTAAATTAATTCAAATCTGAAATTTTCTAAAATTTCAAATTAAAACCTTTTGAAGTCTATCTATTTATGAAAATTGTAAACACATCTCTTTCAAAATTCAATTAATTTTCAAATATTTAAAGAAATATAATTATTATTTATTATAAGAAATAATTTTATAATTAATTATCTTAATCTAATTCGATTATAAATTTCGAAATTATTGGTATTTTAAAAACCAAAAATTTTGGAAAATGACATTTTCTCAACTTTTTTGTTTGAAAACTTTTGTTTAACTATTAAATTATTATATAACTATATTGTAGAGTATTTAAAAATACATTGATTGACCCAAGATTCAATCACTTTTATACCATATTTATAAAAAGTTATTCATATATTTTCTTATTATTATTATCTCTATGTGGAAGTAAAGTGTTTATGAAATGAGCACCAAAATTATAAAAAAAATATACAACTTGGCAGCGGTTTTTATATTTTAGTAATGTAGCTGCCACTGACTTGGGATATTTTAGATGCACGTAGATTATTAATAATAGTATAGTATAGTAATAATAATAATACTAACAACAAAAAAAGAAGTCGTGATTCATTTTCTGATGTATATGACAATAGTGACTCGTTTTACTATATCTAGGGCGTGCTTATCCGTTTATCAGATGTTTGCAGAAGATAAAGAATGCCGTGACCGTTTAGTGGTACCTGTCGCACCTAAGATGATCGTTTCATGCAAACAATTCAGAGGCTCTTTTCCAATTTAAAAATTATTTCTTGTTATTAAAATTTCGATTTTTCTTCTTTTTTCCCTTTGGTTTTGAAAAAGTGATAAAAAATGGTAGTGAAATCCGCAACAAGTGGACCGAATTTGATCGAGAAACAAATTGGGTGTCTCAAGTATACGATTTTCTGCTTTAATATCGTCATATTTGTGAGTAATACTCTTGGAATTTATCTCTCGTGCATGAATGACAAAATTATCAAACAATATTTGTTTCATTATTAAAGATGTTCAACTCATTTACATAAAATTAACTCTTTAGAAATATTACTACAAGAGGGTTAAATAATTATTTTATAAAAATTTTGCTGAAAAATCATTTTTTTTTTAAATTGTATATACAGAAAATTATAAAGTTATAACCTGTACTGTAAAAAACAATTCTCATTTTTCACTGAAATGAATGAAAACCGTTTAAACGAATGAAACCGTTTAAATGAAAACTATATCATTAAATTTTATTCTAAAAATTGACTTTTTTGTCACTTTCTTCAGTAGTTTCCTCGAAAGTATGAAATTGATGCTAAAATTTTGGATCAATTTTTGATTTGATCCACATTTTTGATGTCAATTCGTTGAAATTTGTTTATACAATTAAGTTAACACTGAAATTGACTTTATCTAGTTTCAAGCTTATGAATAGGCTGCTTTAAAATCATTTCGATTTTAAATTGTAAACGCGTTATTATTTTTTTCTGTTTTAAATATAAATTGTAAGAAAAAATTTCCTTTTTTAAATAAATTAAATTTATTTTTAAAAAATTTTTATTTTAGTTGCTAGGATGCAGCATGTTCGGTTTATCAATTTGGTTACGAGCAGACTCGGGATTTCAGGATTTCGTTGATTATTTAGATATCGATGAATTTTACATTGGAGTGTATCTACTAATTTTTACGTCAGTAATAATTATGATAATCGCATTCATTGGATGTGGAGCAGCTTTAATGGAATATATAACTGCTCTTTACGCGGTATGGTATATATTTTATGAATTAAAAAATTATCGATATTTTCAATTTTATTATAAAAAATTATATAATTGCACTGTGAAAAGAAGCATCTTAAAATCATTAAAATTTTAAGTCATTAAGCATCTTAAAATAATTAAGATTTTAAGTCATTATAAGCATCTTAAAATCATTGAGATTTTAAGTCATCAAGCATCTTAAAATCATTCAGATTTTAAGACTTATAAGAATTAAAATCACTAAGATTTAAGTTATTAAGCATCTTAAAATTATTAAGATTTTAAGTCATTAAACATCTTAACCACTTTTGAATCGTTCAAATTTTAAATATCTTATTTTTTCTACCTTCCGCATCTTAAGGACCAAATGCATTATATCTTAAGATGCTAAATTTATCATAAATTTAATCAATTTATAAAGGAGTAAATTGATTTATGTTACAAGTGAAATTTTTACTTTTCAGTACACTGGACTTCAAGTTTTGTGTTTTATATTTGGCCTGGCAGGAGCTGCAGTTCTTTTAGATTATTCGACATACGATAGCGATATTCAACCGCTAATTCGAAGATCAATGACGTCTTTGATTTCAAATTCTCAACATGAGGACGCTTCTCGAATGCTCAGGATAGTACAAGAACAGGTAAATATTAATTTTTGTTTTAATATTTTTTCACATGGACATTTGAAGCTTGCTTTCACAGCTTTTCTAAGGAAAAAGTTCGTTTTTTGTCTCAATTTGATAGCCTTAGAAATTATTTATTTTTATTTTATCCTTAGAAAAAACTCTGTATTTAACAATTTTTGTCCTTAGATTGGATGCTGTGGTGCAGACGGTCCCATGGATTATCTCACTTTACTTAAACCACTGCCCACTGAATGTCGAGATTCTGTTACCGGAAATGCTTATTTTCATGGATGTGTCGATGAGTTAAGTTGGTTCCTCGAGGGAAGGTCTGCATGGTTAGCGGGTTTAGCACTATCTCTCTGTATGTTTCATGTAAGTTGATTTTCTATCCATTTCATAATAATTATTTTATTTTAATATCTTATTAATATTTCATGTTCTAATATTTTAATAATAAGACAAAAACGAAGACATTCAAACAAAGATTCTTTAATGTTATGTCCTATTATTAAATCCACTCGGAC
This sequence comes from Leptopilina heterotoma, assembly GCF_015476425.1. Lineage (NCBI taxonomy): Eukaryota > Metazoa > Arthropoda > Insecta > Hymenoptera > Figitidae > Leptopilina > Leptopilina heterotoma. The sequence continues at coordinate 216,515 of NW_025111142.1, forward strand.
GTTACAGACTTTGTTATAATTAATATTTTAATACTTTCAATGTAATATTTACCATTTTAATTCATTAGATACTAAATCAATCAAAATCAATTATTAGCATTCACATTACAATGAATTTGGTAAAATTATATCAAACACTTATTTTAAATTCTTTTGGTTTTCAAAATTCTTCTTTTGAAATTAAATGCAGATCTTTTCTTCACAGGTGGTTCTTGGAGTTCTGTCTCTAATTTTAGTTCAAGCAATTCAAAAGGAAGAAGAAAGTGCAACATTTAAGCGTTGACTAACATCTAGCTTTTAGTACATTAGACTTTTATATTTTAATATATATTGTAAAAGAAATTTTTTACTTGCGATGAAAGATTATTTTTCTGAAAATAATTTTATAGGTATATTTATTGTTTAAGTATGTTTATATTTTATATGTTTAAATTTTATAAGTATGTTTATATTTATAAATCTTCTAAATATTAGATAAGACTCTGTTAATGATTAAACGTTAAATGATCCGCTGGAAAGTATATAACCACACATAAAATTCTGACCCCCATTAAATTATCATGATGATGCTCATCATGCTAATTTAATGGGGGTCAGAATTTTATGTGTGGTTACACTTACCGGTGGTTCAAATATTTGAGAACGATGATAAATTTGTTTACTAGAAAGTTGAGAGTGAAATGTTTGATGCTACAATTTTAAAAATTAAAAAACTTTTTCCCTTAAAAGAAGGTCAGGTTCTAAGTTATTTTCACTTATTCCCCAGTCTATTTAGATCCATATTGATAAAACTAAATTCTCCATTTTCCGATGGCATTAAAATATTGTTTAGGAGAAGGAAAATAAATTCAATATTGATTTTGAAAAGCGTTTCCTGGACGATAATCAGAATGAAAAATACACAACAGAACGAAAATGTATGCAATTAAAGTTTATCTACGCTCCAAGTAGAAAAAAAATACGAAGTACAACAGAGGACATTTGACAACAATTGCAAAACGACAAGACATAAATTCTTCCTCTATCAAAAAGCAATAGGAACAAACAGAAATGTTATCATTTTTAGTAAAGTTTATTTGTCTATCATCGTTAAGTTCGGGAAATGTTATGGATCATGCAGATCCAAGTGGAAAAGTGTTTAGAAACATTCGTCAATTGAACAGTTTTACCAGATACTTTATACAGAGATCATCCAAACATCAAGCAATGATTCTCACTGACAGTGAAGATGAAAATGAATCGCTCAAAATTAATAACTTTGTTCAAAAGATTAATTTTTGTGTGCCAACGATTATGGCGACAGTTAATCGAGCAGAGAATCTAAGCGAAAATTATAGACAGATCGGAGGAAATCCTAGAGAGACGACGATATTTGTTATCATAACTTTTTCGAGCAACGCAAATTTGATTGTAAATTTACAAAAGACGATAAGTATACTAATCGACATTTCTCAACAATACACAAAACCGAAATGTATGATTGTTCACTTCTCCAAAATGGGACAAACGACTGATTACAAGATGCTTCTGAAAACATTGTGGAAATGGCAATTTTTAGATGTTAGTGTTCTTCAATTAAGAACTGAAGACTTGAACAGTGTTCGCAATGGTCGACTTAAACAACAATCGTTCGCAATTAGCAAACGATTTGAAAATCAATCACTTCATCAATTTAATCCGTTTAGTCAAAACTATACAACACGAAACAGTTGGGTCTCGTCGTCATGGTTTCCGGACAAAGGAGAAAATCTATATAATCAAAAATTGTATGCTCTTGACAAGACAAGATCTTTTCGGTTTTATAAATTCCACAAAATGATGTCCGTTTGTCTAAATTACTCTATACGATTTGATGAAAATAGATACTTAACCGCATACAATTTGGCTAAGGGAAAATTTCAGTTCCTTCAACATGCTATACAATATTTTCACTTACCATCAGCAACGAAATTACATCGTAGCCGTGTCATACATTTAGAATCATTGCATGTAATTGTTCCAAAAATACAAGTTACCTCAGTGACGAATGTGCTAAGTTACAAATTATTTCTCACAATAATCGCAAATGTTTTGCTTGTTCTAGCCCTGCGTGTCCTTTTCCAGCTTTTAAAGTTCGATAAAGATTGTTGGCAAACCCTCCAAATTGGTGGCATCATTTTGGGAATGGGACTTGAGAGAACTCCCAAAAGTGCAAAAGAAAAATTTGCTTTGTGCTACTTGCTGCTGGTGTGTATGATCTATTCCGGATTTTTGCATTTATTTTTAACTGAATTCGAATTACAACAACCAACGTTTAGGGAAATTAATTCCCTTGAAGAATTGGCTGAAAGTAATATAACCCTACGCACTTCTGTTCCAACATTATTGACAAAAAATGACAACAAAACGGATTATATTAAAAAATTACAAAACAGAATCCAACGGCATAATTCACTCAATCCGAAAACTTGTCTTCGTGAATTAATAATTCACAAAAATGTCTCCTGCTCTTTTACGGCCAATATAATTAGGATTGAAATTAATTATAATCAGAAAAAATTCCAGAAAAAAGTAGAATTCAGTATTCTGAATGAAACTCTATCCTATAGGGGAACGGTCTTTGTTGCAGAACCCGGTTTTCCTGTGATGGATAATTTCAACAGGAAACTCCTACAGTTTATTGAAGTTGGATTAATGTCGAAATGGACAATCTATGCATCCAAGTTGGAAGCAATTTTAAGTGACATGCTAGACAACGAGAGTCAATCTACAGCATTTCTTCTACGGATTTTAGTACTTCTGATTTTTGGTTACATACTAGCTTTGATAACTTTCTTTGGGGAAATTATATGGAACTTTTTTACTTGCAAGAGAAAATTGTACGATCTTCAAAAAAGAAGGAAGCAAAAGTTTGTAATTTTTTTGCTAGGCAGATCAAAAGCAGTCAAGAGATTAAAATACAGAAAATTAAAATATTCGAAAGCTTTGACGAGTAGGGTACCCAAACGAGAATACAAACGAAGATTCATCCTGGCATCTCAGAAGAGTGTAAAGAAAACATTTTTGGTTTCTCAATGCTGCAGCAGATTTAAAATTCTTAAAATTAGTGCAAAAACAATCGCGGTATTTGCTACACAATTGGATTTATATGCCTTTGATGCTAAGGATCCAAAGTTTTCGCAGCGAATTTTTAGGTGAATTTTTCTTTTAGTTCTTAACACTATCGAAGTATTGTTTCCATTTTTAAAGCCAAGAAAAATTTTTTGTAATAAAACGTTGAAATTTTTAAGCTTATATCGATAATTTAAAAACCCTCGACAGATAATTTTCATTCTAGGCGAAAAATATTCTAATTTCATGAGCGAATACAAATATCTGTAAAAAAGATTTTAGTGGCAAGACTTTTGGGTTGAACTTTATCGAGGCTCACCGTGTAAATATAAATTATACCTTTCTTCAAAATCCGGACCTTAAAAATCAATTCAATATATTTTTTAATGTTTCTTTATTTACAAAAATGATAATATACAGAATAATGTAAAACTAGCTTGTTTATAAAATATTTTCTGTGATTTATATATATGTACAATAAAATTTCGTTCTTATAACCAATATATCTACATATTCTACTTTTTTCCAATAAACATATTTTATGACCTATAAGAAATAAGTACTTTTCCCAATAAGCTATGGGATCTTAAAATTACATCATATATAAAATGCTAAGTAAGTACACTGGCATCATCACTAACTCAAATTGGTCGAAAATTTTCCTTATCAGCAAGTAAGCACCTTCATTTAAACAATAAAGAAACTTAAATTGCAATTAGAAAAGAAAAATGTATTTCCTCATTAAACATACTATACCCTTTAATATAAACATTTTAATTTATTTGAATTTTTGACTTTTTTTCAGTATAAAAAACATTTAACAATTTTTTCTAAATATCCTAAAATTGAAAAGATTTTTGTAAAGATTTTTTGTAAAATTGCAGTGAAAAATTGTTTCTTACAAAATGACAAATGAGGCTCTGGATCTTAAAAGGGCACTTTTACCATTTAAAATCAATGCTGAAAGTGCCCTTTTAAGATCCGGAGCCTCAAATATCTAAAAGTTATAGATTAATTTATCGATTTCTAGTCCTAATCTTACTGTCGTTTAATATTAAAATTACTTATATTATATTATTCTTAAAAAAATAATTATACAACATAAACTTAAAACTATATTGCATATTGAAAAATATCCACTTTAAATGAAAATGTCATAATGTAATATCTCATAAAGAGCGTAGAAATGAAAAATTCACAAAATAAATTATTATTAGTCGTTACTATGAATCGTGAACTTATTTATATTTTAGTATATTTATCGAATTTCATGTTATTGTTAAAAAAAATTCATATCTGTTAAAAATAAAAAATGTGACGACGCTCTCCCAAGAAAGGTACGAATTTTAGGTTAGTGTTACATTCATCTTGCGATTAAAGGTTTATTTTTAATTATTCGAATTTAAAACCAATTTTCATTGAATATTTTAGATACAATGTGAAGACTTGAAAATTAATAATTGATTCTCTATCTGTATTTTTACTCAAAAAGTCAAAAACTTCAAATTTTTTGCTTCGGGTATACCTTTCTTCAGAGCGTGAGACAAATATTTTTATATAATATTAAATGTCAATAGTCAAATAGTAGAGAAAATAATACCTTCTCATATGATGAAAATGTAAAATTTCATTTCTATTTTAAAATTATTAATTTTCTTCAAAGGAATGTTGTATTTGAATCAAAATAAATATCTAGTTTTTCAGTCAAAAAAAAAAAAAATTTTATATGAAATTTACCTCGAGTAGGAAGATGAATATAATTAAAATTAAATCCTTTCTATAAATATTAAAAAAAAAATACTTAAACGCTACGGTTCAAAATATATTTGTAAAAAAAATTAAAATATAATTTTATTCACTATAATTGTTCGCAAATTGTCTGTACAATAAATTTGCTCAAAGTAATTAATTTTCCGCGATATATTTGCTATTAAAGTCAAAAAGGGAAATTAATATTCTTCAGTGAATAGAAAATCGTTTAAAATACGACTTCTTTTTCGAAAAAAAATTTTCAGTTTAAAATTGAAAATTCGAGCAATTTTATTGTAAATATTAATATTTGGACTCTTTTATTTTTGTGAGTATATTTATATAACAAACCAATATGGCCGACATGCACTAAGAGAACTAACACAAGCGCTAACTGAGCCTAGAATAATGAAGGGACATTAATAATTATTTAGTTTTTCTAAATATTAGTGCTACTTGCGAATTTAAGGATCAAAATATTATAGGTTATGTTTTTGACAAATTTTACCTTGATTGAAGAATTGAAGATTCTTTTTTTAATATTTGTAAAGTTGAAAACGATTTTTAAAATTTGAGATGTAATAGAGACGAAAATATCGTATAGAGATAATAATGGTAAACAGACGTTCCTAACCTTAAAAACATATATTTTAGCATATTTTCAAGTTCCCGTGAAGCGTTAATTTCACTGCAATTATTTTACAGAATGCGTTTCAATTAAATATATGTAGATAGAAAGTGTTTAAAATCCATTAAATTTGCAAAACATTGAAAAGAAAATGCAAAATTTTTTTCTCCCATATAAGAATCGCATTGCGTCGTCTGTTTGTTTTCCTTCCAGCTATCTGACGTCATACTCGAACTCGAAATATCTCGATGTTAGTTCATGACATATGAATAAAGGCTGACGCACAACTGTCGTGCGAACGTCGCTTAAACACAAAATAATTATCTCTCTCACAAGCGGTGAAAGCCTAAACCGAAGCGTAATAGCAAACGGAAGAATGAGTTAGAGAAGAATAGTTATATTGATAATGAGATAGAAAAGAATAGAGATATACTTTTGTCCATCTCTATCTCATGTATCATGTTCGCTTGCGAATTTAGAGATTAGGCCCAAAACAGAATAAAACAGTAACGTGAATGTATATAAGCATCAATCCCTACAAATATCCCTTCACTCCTCTAAAACCCAGTTAAATTAAAGTTCCATTCCTAGCTTTAACCAACAAACGGAAAACCCGGATATCCAACAGGCTGATAGTACCCCGGAAAAGCAGGAACAGTCGGTTGAAGAGCCACAGTGGATGTCACATATTTGGTGACTTCAGTAGGCACAACCTTAGTGGAATAGAGTGTCGTGTAAGCGGTTCTAGCACCGAATGTAAGTTTCAAGACTCTCGAGTCAGAAACAGTGGCGACAGTTTGAGTGACCACCGGAGCAGTGGTGACAGTGAATTGCTGCTGTTGCGGGAAGAGAGGAACCTGTGGTACCTGAGGTATTTGCGGAACTTGAGGAATCTGAGGAACTGGTGGCGAAAGAATTGGTGAGAGTGTAGTCGTTCCGAATTCATACGACGTTCTCGGTATTGTGCCAACTGGTTTCGATAGAGTGGAGAAGATGGTATTTCCATTGTTTACGAGAGGAATCACGTGCGATTCGTAGATTGTCTCCAGGACGATATACGGCCGGGAGGTTGTGATCACTTGGGGTTGTGCCTGACCGAAGAGTTTCAGGAGCGCCAGCTGTTGTGCTTGATCCGGAGTGAATTGCGATTCTGGAACAGGGGAAGATGTTGCTGCTGGTTCCTTGGCTGGTTTCGGTGCTGCTGCTGATTTCAAACTGGAAGAGGTATTTAAATTTTTGTAAAACTTCGTTTTTGGAAGAATAGGAACGATACACGAGTGTTCGTACTTAAATTAGAACCTTCTAGGCTGGTTCTTACGCGACGTGTCTTAATAATCAAATATGACGCTTCACGGACCTCACGCGACAAAACCATAAACATTAGGCTCAATTTTGTCGCGAAGGTCCTTGAAGCGTCAAATTTGGTTGGATGACAATATCGCAAAAGTGCCAAAAATTGAATAAACAATACTCACTTGAAGGGATCGAGGTCCGAGTCCAATTCAGTGCTTGGCGCCAGAATTCTCTTGGGAATATCGTCGTCGTCCCGTTCATCGTCACCAAAGTCCAACTCCAGATGAAGTTCACTACCAGCCTCGTCGAGTTTGGAGTTGAATTCATTGAGGGTCTTGCTGGGGATAAATTGGTAGATGTCCATGGGTGGTAGGGTCTTAGTGGCAGTGACGATCCGGGCAATATTGTAGGTCTGAACCAAAGTCAGTCTTGTCGTATTTCCACCGGCGACGACAGGCAGAAGATGAGTCTTCAGCAAAGTTTGGGTTGTGGAGAAGGTCTCGGTGATCGTCTCCAGTGGAGGGGTTGCTTGACCCGACTCTAGGGATATTGCCGGAAGTGTCGCAATCGATGAATCAAGGGGCAGTGTCGTCTCGTAAGCGGCGCCAGTGTTAGCTAAAATATTTTCCGTCAGGGGTTCGGTGGGTGATATCGATGTGCTGGGATCAGCGGTTGCAAATGATTTCTTGATCGTTGAGGTGACGGTGACGAAACGTGTGTTCTTTACACTGCCGACCTGGAAGAGAATTTTTATACAATACCCTTCTTTGGTATAACTCTTTGATGATAACTCTCCGCTGATGCTAACGATTGTTATTCGTTATCGTCAAAAATCGTCATTCTGGATTCTTTGGCGATAGAGTAGGGATAAGTTAGCATCAGCGGATGACGATTAGACAATCAAAATCTGCGCAGGAGTAGATTCGGACCCTACGCAAATGTTGATTCCGATTCGGGAAAAAAAAGGGAAATACCTGGAAAGAATACGGTGACTTAATAGTTGCAATCTCGAAGTAAATATCATTGAATTCGGCGGGAGTTGAAATCTCAACATTAAGCGTCTCGACGGGAATGATTGGTTCAGTGGCTGGTGATTCTTGGACGCTGATGCTGCTCACGTCCTCACTTTCACTTTCATCGAGTTCGTCATCATATCCAACGCCCTCTTGAATCTTCCTCTGAATAACCGGACCGGTTTGTTCATCAACGGTCGTTATTTGCGGAACGGACGTAATCTCCTGAAGTGGTGCATTGGAAGAGGAGACCGGTACCGTGGGCAGAGGTTTACTGTCATCCTCGGCTTGCTTACGAATAGTGATCCTTGGTTTTGGTGTTGTCTTATAAGACCATCGTCCTTGAGTTCTAGGCAGTTTTAATTTCGGCAGGGGATTTGAACTTAAATCAGACTTTGAGATTTTGTTCGGAAATTTGGGTGCGTTACTCGATTGTCCGTTTGGGCGGAAACCAACTCGTCTTTTGGTTGTTGGCTGTTCTGTGGTAGTTGTCTGCGGTCTGTTTCTGTAAAAATTATTTCAAACTCGTTGAGTATTAAAACCAATGCAGATTTTGCGAACGCGACGCATGGGTTAGAAAAGGATAGACATATCTTCGTGTCCTCTATTGCATATCTATCAAAATGTTGTTAGTTCGTGGCGTAAAGGCCACCGCACAACTACTTCGCGAACGATGTTCGCGAAGCTGTTGTGCGATGGCCTTTACTCAGTCACGAACTTAATTTTACTTCACAGCTTGTGAGAAAGATTCAAAGTAAAGGTCAACGCACAACTGCTTCGCGAACGTGAAGAATGAGATAGAAAAAGATATTTCTGTCCTTTCTTAATTCATGTTTTGCGTTCGTGAATGACGCTAATAGGATAAAACTTACTTGTAACTGGGCCGAGCGGTGGTTGGTCGATTCTTTCCAAGGGCACGCGCCTGTGGTAATGATTCATTACTCTCCACGTCGTCGGTGATTTTGTTGCGAAATTTGGGTCGGGATTGAAGATTGTTGGATTGTTTACGATTGGGACGAACTGACCCTGTGGTAGATGGATAGATATCGATTGAATCAAAAGAAATGCTATCAAGATGACATTAATATTTGTAATATTTGAAATATTAATGATTTTAAATATTAATTCTGACATTGTAATTCGAATGACGCGATGATTAATTGTCCTCTACACTTCTCAGCATCAACATAAAAAATAATAATTCAACTCACCTTGGCCATTGAAAAGGCCCTCGAGGGGAATTCCCGAATCGTCAGTTGGACCCGTTGGCGTTGCTTCTAAATGAATCTTCCCCTTATTTTGATGGGGACCAATTGTCTTTAGAATTCTCTGTGAATTTGTGGGTTTAATTTTTCCCTCGGGAACTGCAACTTCCTCGTCATTCAAAACTCGGGAGGAACTTTGAAGAACTTGTGCGTATTTGCCATTTATGTAAGTGCCAATTACACTTGTTTCGTGGACAGTGGTTAAGCCGTCTTTGACGATTGTGCCACCGAGTTTCGTGACGAGACCCGTTGGGTTCTCTTTTTCACGTCGTGATGGTCGTGGCTTGCCGTGAGCCTTTGACGATGGCCTCAAATTGATAAGCTGTCGATGACAATTATTGGTAAGTATATTAATATATATTAATAAATTAATTTAATAATTAAGGTAGTAAATTAATTTAATAATTAAGGTAGGAAATTAATTTAATAATTAAGGTAGGTTCTCAAATTAGAAAAAATTAATTGACGATCACTGCTTTGCTTTCGGTAAATTAATTTTTCGTAATTTGGTAACCTAACCTAAAAATAAAATTCGATATCGCGTTGCGACGTGAAAAATTATTGTAACAATTAAATATCGTCTGCTACTCATTCGATGCGTATTGTGTATTTTGCTTAAATTTAATATTAAGTTTTTTTATTAAAAAAATATTAATATCTTTAAAATAATAACATAGTGATTGCCAGTGAATAATTAAAAAGTTGAGAAGGGATTCACCCAAAAGTAAGTATATTTTTTATTTTTCTATTTCATTTGTAATTACGTTTCATTCTTTACAGTTATTTACAGATTCATTTGCGCCTTGCGGTTCGATCCTAGAGGCAATCTGAACGTCAAAATTTTTATTAATTCAGTAGAAATTCTTCTGTCAAAGTAAGTACATTATAAAACAATGCGAAAACTTAAAGGAAAGTAATTAATTAATTAATTAAAATTAAATTAAAGTAAAGGAAACAATTTTGTCATTTAGAAAATGAAAGGTTAAATTTTAGGTTATGTTACTTCCAAGAAAGTCTGGATATGGTGAAGAGGATTACTAATTATTTATGAATTTTGTTTTCTATTGCTTTATTATTAATTACTACTAAACAATTAAATAATTGCAAACAATAATGTAATAATAATTAATAAATATACAATAATAATTATGGAAAAATCAATAAATATTGAATATAAGTTATAATGCGAAACAAAAATTTTATTTTTATTTTTTAATTGAATATTTTAAAATCGTAAAAATTTATTTACAGTTTAAATTTACTTTAATTTACCTACTTTAATTTACTTTTATTTATATTTACTTTTATTTGGAATTTGGATGAAAAATATATAAATTTCAAATACAAAATTCTTTCTACTATTTTGATTAGATTGAACTGTGGGTATAGATTTTAGATAAAAAAAATTTTTTCAAAATGAATTATAAGTGAATTAAGTAGCAATTTGAATGATAATCGAGTGAAATAACATGAATGTGCTTTTAAATTTCATTTCAAGTAGAAAAGTTCAAGTATAGTCAGACAATTTGCTATACGTGTCTGACAAAAATCTTTCGTAATCACTTAAATCTTGCATATTAATGCAGGAAATTAAATATAAATTTGAAATATGAGAATTATTGCTTTCTTCATTAACTATTATTACTTTCAGTACGATTTTTCAATATTAAATTATCAAATTTCTTATATAAATTATAAAAATTAGTATACTGACATTTAATTTTAAAATAATATATATGAAAAGGAAATTTCGTTGCAGTAATATCACGTACAATAATTCCTAAAATACGTTTCTTATAATTTTACTAATTAAACTATATTTAAAAAATGTTTTTTATTGAAATTAAAATTATTTCTTGAACTAAAATTAAATTTCAAAATTTTCCAACTATTAAAATTTGATTCAATATTGTACCTAATAGAAATGATTTTTATTTTCAAATATAGAAAGTATTTTAATTTTCTGCTTGAAATTAAATTAAATTTTCTAATGCGCGGTTATTATTTTCATTTTTTAATTGAATTAAAATTTAATTTTCCAATATGGTAATTACACTTATGTTAACTTAAAAGTATCAAATTGCAAGGAATTGATACCAAAAATGTGGATCAAATCAAAAACTAATTCAAATTTTGGATATTTACATTAATACCAAAAATGTGGATCAATTAATAAAAAATTTTTGGCATCAATTTGGTCCTCTTTTGGTACCAATTTGATACTTTTAATTTTAAATTAAAGAAAGAAAATTGTGTAAATTGTTTAATTATATAATTAAAGTAAACTTCCTCGATTTTTTTAGGTATAATTGAAAATAGAAAGAAAATTTTAATTAAAAATTTCTTTTTGAAATTTTACTCAAAATATTTATTTTATTGTCAGAAAAAAAAATCTGACAATAAAATAAATATTTTTTGTTTAATACTGAAATTAATTGTTAATTTACATAAATTAAATGGTAATTTCAGTTTATCAAAAGGCCGAATATAACATTTACGCCTAAAATAAATATTCAATTTTTTTATATATATTTAATGAAGAAATTTTTAACTCTTCGAAATTATCTAGACTGCGGAAGTTATTATAAATATAAAAAGTGGAATATATTTTACGACAATGCTACTTCACATTTTTTTTTTTTTATTTCAAGAGCAATTTAAGAAAAAAATATCTTCTTTTTCTATTTCCGTTTGCGATTTTAAATATAATTGTAAATAATTTTTTTTAAAATAAAATCAGCGTGGGAAACAACGCGTAGTAACGTTTGTCATTTTTAAATCTAGAGAAAAAATTGCGCCATCTTGACAAGAGGTTGTTTACAACGTTTACAACTGGGACTTAGTGACCTTAGAGTACGGAACTCGTTTTTAAACCTTTTATAACGTACATTTGTAATTTCAAATTTTTCTTTCAACAAAAGGGGGGGAGGGAGAGAGAGTACATAAATTTCAAAACTATTTTTATAATTATTTTCAATTTTTTTTTTTTTTTTTTTTTTTTTTTTTTTTTTTTTTTTTTTTTAATCAAGTAGCGTAATTTACACGTGTCAAAACTAATACACAAATAATTTACTTTTATACATTCAAGAAGAGAATATATTTTTAAAATTTTTACGCTCGACCTCAAGTTCTCAAATAAATCTATCAATATGATTGTTTTTCTAATTCTGAATGGAATGTTAAAATTTATCTTTATTTATTAATTATTCAGTTATTATTATTTATTACTTTTTTTTACATTAATATTTATTATTTTTTTTATTAATTTTTTTTGAATTTTTATTCATTATTTTTCATTATTATTATTATTATGTTTCTTTTAATTGTCGCGTATAGACGCGTATATATGCCTTTTTGCTATAAAATAATTTTAAAAACTTGTTTCGCAACCTCAGTCAATGAAAGTGCTTCAAAACTTATTTTAAGAAATAATTTGGCTCAATTTTAATTATTGACTTCTGAATAACTTTATTATTATTATAAAAATAAATAAAAGAATAAAAAATGTGAATAAAAAAATAAATAAATAAAAAATAATAATAAATAAAATAATAATAATAATAATAATAATAATAAATAAAAATAAATAAAAAATGTGTAAAAAATGTGGTATAAAGCCTCAATTTCTTTAAAAATATGGCTAAAAACCCTCTTTTTTAAAAAATTTAAAAATATTAGTTATAAATATAAAATATGGTATTATTATATATTAAAATTATTTTTTTCGCTAGCCTCTACAATTCTATTATTAATTTCTAAATGGGAATGAAGAGGTCGAGGTCCAGGGAAAAAGTTTGATTACGCCACAATAAATAATTTTTTAATGTAGACGCAATATGAGAATTATAGAAATCGTTGTCTCGTGCGAAACTATACGAGCTCGATCGGGTAATTGAAAGTATATATATATATATAATATGAACTCTGTAGAACTGCAAAAGCACATTATAAGGATTTCCTCGTGGGAACAACTTAGCGATTCACATATATATAGTATATAGGATATTATAGGGACACTTGAGGTCTTGTTGTCCTTCGCGTCTTTTACAAGGAGCGCACGTTGAAAAAAACCTAATGCATTCGTATATATACTTTTTAGGAGGATGAGCCGCAAATTTATGGGCCCTTTGTCATTGAACTCGAGGTCAAATTTGTGCAATGTCAAAGTGCACTTGTCCTTTTTCTGTATTTTTTATTTTTATATTTTTATATTTTTATTTTTTCCTCGTTTTTATATAATTTTTTTGGCTTTTTTTTTCTTTTTTGCTTAGGGAATTTTGGGAAATCTGCATACACATAACTATTTGGATTTCGTTGTATTATGAAAATTTTTAAAATATATATAAAATAAACGAAATGTTAATATGCTTAATAAGTTCAATTAATTGATTAACTAAACTGATTAATATTAACTTTAAATTAAAATTAAATACATTGGCCCTATTTTTAATTCAATTGGAATATTAAATTAAAAATAAGGCCAACATTTTTGTTTCCTAACATTTTTAAAATAATTTTTCACTTTTAAATATTTTCAATTTTTGAAATTAATGTATTGAAAATCATTGAATTCTTGCATAGAATTTTATCAAAAAATTTGAGAATAATTAAATTCCTTGGAAGAATTTTATTATTTATAGACAATAATTGAATTCCCCAGAAGAATTTTATTAAAATTTTTGAAAATCCTAATTAAATTCTTTTGAAGAATTTCTTTGAATTTTTTTTTTTTTTAAAATAATTTAGTTTTTTTTTTTAATTTTAAATGAAAATTTTGAAAGTAATTGAATTTTATGAACAATTACTTTCAAATTTTTAAAATTCTTCTCTGAATCAAATTATTTTTTAATAATTTTCGACAACACTTTTTTAAGGATTCAATTATTATTTAACGAAAAAATCAAGTTCACTTAAAATAATTCTGTATTTTACTATAGTTATAAAAATAATTAAATTGTTTTGAAAGATTTATTAAAATTTTAGAAAATAATTGAATTCTTTGGAAAAATTTTATAACGAATTTAGAAAAAATATTAATTCTTTCGTGAAATTTTATTGAAAATAATTGAATTGTATCGAAGGATTTATTAAAATTTAAAAAAATAATTTAATTAAATTCGTGAAATTTTATTAAAATTTTGTTGAATTGAAAAAGTTTTTTCAATTTTTTTTTAAATAATGGAGTTTTTTTAGGAATTGAAAATTTTTTTTTACATGAAAACTTTGAAAGTAATTGAATTTCATGAATTTCTTTCAAGTTTTCAAAATAATCGTGTCTTTTAATAACTATAATTAAATATTTGATTATTGAAGTTTATTAAAATTGTATTGAAAATAATTGAATTTCTGAGAAGAATTTTATTACAATTATAAAAAATAATTTAATTCTAGTGATGAATTTTACTACTTGGAAAAATAATTAAATTGTTTCAAAGGATTTATTAAAATTTTAGAAAATAATTGGATTCTTTCGAAAAATATTAAAAAATTTTTAAAATAATAAAAATAATTTCGAAGGATTTATTAAAATTTTAGAAAATAATTGAATTTTTTCATGAAATTTTATTAAAAATAATTGAATTGTTTCGAAGAATTTATTAAAATTTTAGAAAATAATTGAATATTGTTTCGAAGAATTTATTAAAATTTTAGAAAATAATTGAATCCTTTTAAAAAATTTGTTAACAAATTAAGAAAAAAATTGAATTATTTCAAAAATAATTGAATTGTTTCGAAGGAGTCATTAAAATTTTGTTGAAAATAATTGAATCTTTGCAAAAATTTTTACTATTTATAAAAATAATTGAATTCTTCCAAAGAATGTTATTATTTATGAAAATAATTGAATTCCTGCGAAGAAATATATAAAAATTTTTGAAAATGCAAATAATAATTAATTACGCACTTAGTAAGTGAATTTTTAAAAATTTTGTCTATTAAAATTATTCAAAAATTAATATTTAAAAAAAAAATATGTTTGTAATAACAAAAATAAGAAAATAATAATAATAATAATAAAAGAAAAATGTTATACTTTGTAAGTCTCGTCCACAACTTCCGCTGGTTGAGTCGAGAGGAAATCGTACTCGGGTTCGGCTAAATTATTCTTTACTCCGGGCACGTCGTCTTTCGGTCGAACCTCAACAATCGTTGAGAGCACTGGATTCTTCGTTACCACCTCCACTCGGGTCTTAACATTCTAAAAATAAAAAAAATTAACATTTATTTCATCCACCTTCGCACAAAATAACTATAATCATTTATATGAATATAAATATATAAAATAAACTTGTTCTGATGCACCAGAAATTCATTTTATTTCAATATTCATTAAATATTCATTTAAATATTATAATTCGGTTAAATGTTAAGAAATTTCACTTTTTTATTTATGTTTTCTTTCAAATTTCAATAAATTACTTTTTTCTCTAGTTTTTCGATATTTTTATTATTATCTTCCACTTTCAGTCAATTTTCCCTTTAAAAACAATTTTTTTCCTTAAATTATTTCAAAAAATAAGTTTTTCACCAAATATTTAGGATTTTTAGTATAAAA
Organism: Leptopilina heterotoma; assembly: GCF_015476425.1. Classification (NCBI taxonomy): domain Eukaryota; kingdom Metazoa; phylum Arthropoda; class Insecta; order Hymenoptera; family Figitidae; genus Leptopilina; species Leptopilina heterotoma. The sequence goes on from NW_025111142.1 coordinate 232,109, forward strand.
AATACTGAAGTAGTTTGAATTTCAAAAATAATTATTTTCTTCTCTTTCTTCAGTATTTTTTCTCTTTCTTCAAAGCAGTTTCCACTTTTAAAAATAGCAAAAAAAAAAAAATAATATAAAAATAAAAATTTACAATACAGTGAAATTTAACTCTGAAAATATTTTCAAATGCAAAAGAAAAAAAAAACTTGGAAAAAAGTAAAATGATAAACGAAGACATTATTCAGAGAAAAAAGTGGAAAAAAGTGTTAAAATTGTGAATTCTATTGATAAATAAGTAATAGCAATAGACATAAAAATAAGAAAGCTTTAAAATAAAGAGTTTTAAAATAATACATCCGTAACTGAATATAAACGAAATTATTATAAAATAAAATGAACGTTACATAAGATTTTTGTAAGAAAAGTATGAACATTAAACATTACAAGAGAATAAATGCAGATAAGTTTCACCAATAAAAATAATCACTGTTTATTCAATTGTTATTGAATATCAAACACAATATGCAAAAGAAAGTGAGTTCATAATGTTTTATTTTATAATTTTATTTTCCAATGCTTGGAAATTTATGTCTGTAATTATTAACACAATAATTTCACTCACAAGGAGAAAATACTCACAAAAGTCTATTCGCATTATTTTTATATTATTACTATTTTACAATTATTATTTTATTTTCTTAATAATTATATTTAAATTATTATTAAAACGGCAATAATTCAAAATTAAATTTTCAAATTTAAATGATCGATGTTTTATTGTTTAAACAATCGAATTATTATTTTAACAATTAAATTATTGTTTAAGCAATTGAAATTATGTTTTAAAAATCGAAATAATGTTTAAACAATCAAATTATTATCTCAACAAAATAATTATTGTTTAAACAATTGAATTGATATTTTAAAAATCGAAATATTTATTTCAACAATCAAATTATTGTTTAAACAGTAAAATTATTGTTTAAACAAAAGAATTAATATTTAAACAATCTAATTATTATTTCAACAATTAAAATATTGTTTAAACAATTGACTCGATTATTCAAACAATCAAATAAATATTGTTTATACAATAGAATTACTATTTAAACAATCGAATTATTATTTCAACAATCGAAATATTGTTTAAACAGTAAAATTTATTGTTTAAACAATAGAATTATTATTTAAACAATCGAACTATTATTTTAACAATCAAAATATTGTTTAAACAATAAAATTATTGTTTAAACATTAGAATTATTATTTTAACAATCAAAATATTGTTTAAACAATAAAATTATTGTTTAAACATTAGAATTATTATTTAAACAATCTAATTATTATTTCAACAATAAAATTATTGTTTAAACAATTGACTTGATTATTTAAAAATCGAAATATTATTTAAACTATCAAATTATTATTTAAACAGTAAAATTTTTATTTAAACAATTGAATTATTATTTAAACAATCAAATAATTATTGTTTATATAATAGAATTACTATTTAAGCAGTTAAATTATTATTAAAACAATAAAATTATTATTTAAACAGTGGAATTTTTATTTAAACAATCCAATTATTATTGAAACAATCAAATTATTGTTTAAACAATTGAATCGATAATTTAAAAATCGAAATATTATAAAAACTATCAAATTCTTGTTTAATCAGTAAAATTTTTATTTAAACAATCGAATTATTACTTCAACAATCAAATTATTGTTTAAACAATTGAATTGATAATTTAAACTATCAAATTATTGTTTAAACAGTAAAATTATTATTGAAACAGTAAAATTATTATTTAAACAATCGAATTATTATTTCAATAATCAAATTATTATTTAAACAATTAAATTAATAATTTAAAAATTGAATTATTATGTAAACTATTAAATTATTATTCAATGGAGACAATCAAATTAAAAATTATTATTTATATAATAGAGTTGTTATTTAGACAATTAAATTATTAAACTATCGAATTATTATTTAAAGAATCAAATAAATATTGTTCATAAAATAGAATTACTATTTAAACGATTAAATTATTATTTAAAGAATCAAATAAATATTGTTCATAAAATAAAATTACTATTTAAACAATTAAATTATTATTAAAACAATCAAATTATTGTTTAAACAATTAAATTGATATTTTAGAAGTCGAAATATTATTTAAATAATCAACTTATTAGTTAAGCAATCAAATTATAATTATATTATTTTATTAATAATTAATTAATAACAAATTAATGTACCTAAATAAATTGTTTTTAAAAATCTCTAAAAAAATATCTGAAACATAATAATATGAAAATGTTAATCACCTAAAAATTCACATTATTCTTCCTTCCGCAATTAAATAAAATAAATTCGTATTAAAATTTATTTAATTAATACAGTCAATTTTTTTCCAGATTTCTATAAATTATGCTGAATGATAGTTTTTTTTATATATTTATAATATAAATTGATTATTATCTTAGAGGTTGAAAAAAATTTTTCCTAAGAATGAAAAAAATTGGTGAAAAAAAAATGATGGAAAACGTTTTAATATTCATACGTAATTTATAAAAATCTTTATTTTCTAAAATTTAATTCAAGACAATTTTTCTTTTATCAAAAAAAAAAAAAAAAAAAAAAAATACATGTCAAGTCCATGGACAAGTTTTTAAGAAATACTAAAAATAAGAGAAAAATTTGAAGAAGCAGCAAAACCGGTAATGTGAGATTGACTCATTTTCATTTTTTATTTTTTTTTGTTACATTCATTCTCGTGTCATCTTTATTAAAGGTAAAAATTTTCACCTTAAATTATACTAGAAATTCTAATAATTCAAAAATTTCATTTTTAAAATTTTTTTTCATTTTTTTTTTAAAAATTTCATTTTTACTGTACATACAATTTTTTATTTCTTTCATTTATTCGGGATGATAATAATAATAATAATAATAATAATAATAATAATAATAATAATAATAGCATAATTTCTCTACATTTGAATTAGTAAAAATGTTTACTAATTTAAATTAGTGAATGACTGTTTGCTTCAGAATTAGTAAATTCTACTAATATATAGTCATTTCTACTAATTTATTAGTAAAATTTACTAATTACTAAATAAATTAAGTAAATTTTACTAATAAATAGTAACTTCTACTAATTTATTAGTAAAATAGTGATTTTTACTAATTTATTAGTAAAATGGTAATTTTCACTAATTTATCAGTAAAATTTACTAATTAGTAATTAAATTAATAAATTCTTTCCAATAAATAGTAATTTCTACTAATTTATTAGTAAAATTTAGTAATTACTAATTAAATAAAGCAAATGTTACTAGAAAATAGTAAATTTTACTAATTTATTAGTAAAATTTACTAAATTAATAAATTCTTTCTAATAAATAGTAATTTGTACTAATTTATTAGTAAAATTTAGTAATTACTAATTACTAATTAAATGAAGCAAATTTTACTAAGAAATAGTAATTTTTACTAATTTATTAGTAAAATTTACTAATTAGTAATTAAATTAATAGATTCTTACTAATAAATAGTAATTAGAAAATTTTACTAATAAATTAGTAAAAATTACTATTTATTAGTAAAAACTACTGATTATTAGTAAAATTTGCTTAATTTAATTTACTATTAAATTATAGTAGAAATTACTGTTTATTAGTACAGTTTACTAATTCAAAAGGAAAAAATGACGAAGCGATTATTATTTTAATTTGTACTAGTTAATTACTATTTAATTAGTTAGTTAATTAATTTTAGTTAATTTAGAGTAATTAGTTAAAATAATAATTAATTAGTAAAAAAAAGTAATTAGTTAATAAAAAATCATTGATTAATTACTAATTAATTTATTATTTAATAATAATAATAAAGAAATTAATTTATTTATTTATTCTTATCATTATTATTATTATTATTATAAATAAATAATAATTACTTTTATTATTAGTATAATTACAATTATTTGAGTTTCGAGGATTGGAAAAAAATAATCTCTTCAAAATCTTATTCCCCTGCTTGTTAAATTAATTCAAGAATTGTGAATTTATAAAAACCTGTTTCTTCCTTCCTCGTCATAAATTTCAACTTATTTTTAATTTTTCGATAATTTCCTCTAAAAAAAATATTCGCTTCTTATTCTCAAAATAAAAATTATTCAAATTCTATTTTCATTTTTACCTTTTTATCAAGAAATTGATATTCCAAATTTTCTTACTACGTGATTTTAAAAAAATTTTTAAATCTTCTTGAATGTAATTTAAATAATATTCCCATATATATCGCATTAATTTATCAATTTGACAATATATTGAATTATTAATTGTACAAATTCATCTATATTTTAAAGCCATGTACATTCTTTAAGCATTTTCAGCCTAAAAACAAAGATTTTTCGTTAAAAAAAAAATGCTTAAAAAATTAGGAAAATCAATTTTTTATTTGGAAATTCAAATTTTTTTGTGGATGCAAAAACGTATATTCTATAAAATTGCATGGACTTCAAAGTCTAACAATTTTTAAGTAAAATAAAAATTTAGAAAGGATCAAAATATCTTCTGACCGATTTTATTTTTTAACAAATTAAATTCCTCATATTTAAAATAATTAAAATAATAAAATATTTTAAAATAATTTAAATAATAAAATAATTTAAAATAATTAAAATAATAAAATATTTTTAAATAATTTAAATAATAAAATAATTTAAAAAACATTTAAATTATTTTATTGGTATAATTATAAAAATATCGATGTACCGACTCCTTAAATAAATAATTAATTTAAAATACGATAAATTTTAATTAAAAATATTATTATTTTTATAAAAAAATTATTTTTTTTTATAAAAAATTTTTTTTTTTTTTTTAACACTTACATCATTTTTGGAGGGTTGAACTTCAGCTTTAATGGCAGAATTTGGCTGTACAAGTGAATTAACAATTATTTTTGTTTCTTTAGCCAAATTTTTCTTTGTCTCTGATTGTGAATTTTCACTTTTGTGCGTTTTGCTTGGTTGAATATCGGGATTCTTTTTCTGCGGTTCCGTTGGCTTTGTCGTGATTGGCGTAACTTCAGGTAGATCATTGGATTTTTCCTTTTCGCCTTCTTTATTAACAGAAAATTAATAATAATATTAATTATAATTATAAAATATTATATTTATGTAAATTATAATCATATAGAATATCATGAACACTAAATTTGAATCAGTAAAATTTTTTTTACTACTTTGAATTAGTGACTGACATTTTTGCTTTTTAATTAGTAAATTTTACCAAAAAATTAGTAAAAATTACTTTTTTACTAATAAATTAGTAAAAGTTACTATTTATTAGTAAAATTTGCTTCATTTTATTAGTAAGTAGTACACTGGTAAATTAGTAGAAATTATACTATTTTTTAGTAAAATTTGCATTGTTTAATTAGTAATTAGTGATTAGTAATTAGTAAATTTTACTAATAAATTAGTAGAAATTACTATTTTTCAGTAAAGTTTATTAATTCAAAAGCAAAAAGTCAGTCACGAAAATTTAAATTAGTAAATTTTACTAATTCAAATTTATAGGATACTTCACTTACTGAACAATTGCAATTTTTTAAATCCGTTTTTCACAAGATCTTGAAATTGTTTCTAAATGGAAAAATTTGATTTTTTTTTCTTTGATTCAAAAAAATTTTAATGAAAATAAGGTTTAAAAATAAGTTTTATTCATGATCTATGGTGATCTATGGATTGAATGAAGTAAGCGGTACGGAATTTGAATAACAACGTGCGGTCAGCCGGTCATTAAATAGCCAAGAGCGAAAATGTGCCTAACGCGTACATTACATTTACTTATAGCTTCGGAATGCATTTGCAATGTTTTTTTTTCTTTTTATTTCAATATAACTATATATATGTAAAAGTGTAGAACAAAACTAAAATTATAAATTTCAATATGTATAAAACTTCATAATTTTTTCTTCTTCTAAATATTATATGCATATACGAAATAACAAATATTGCAAAACTTGTAGATACATTCTGATATTATACTCTTTATGCATTTATTGGTTAAAATTCTATTTTTTCCCTATGAGAATATATATGTTATGTAGGTTCAATGATTTAAACACGTAATTTCTAGAATCGACGAAAAATGTGAAATTCATGAAAAAAATATTATTTCGAAATAAATAAGTTAGGTATATATGTAATTAAAAGACAAAAATAATAATAAAGATAAAATTCTTTATTAATCATGCAAAATACGTATTTTAAAAATGAATAAAATATAGAAGAAACTATTAATTTTCGTTCATAGAAAAAAATAATCTTATGGTTAAGGTTTCTTTATATTAATTTCATTAATTTAAAACATTTTTTTTTTAAATTTTTTAAAAAATTTTTTAAAAAATTATTTTGTCTTCATAAATTATTACATATTTTACTTCTTAACTATTTTTTTATTCAACTATATCGAAAAAGGGAAAATTAAACAATTGTCATTTATTGTTTAATGAAATGTTTCTTAAACATCAAAGCACTGAAGAAAGGTACCTAAGAAAAAAATTTGAGGTTAGGTTTGTAATTTTTGGAATAAAAATATAGAAAACGGATCTACTTTTAATAAGAATCTTCGAGATTCAAGTCTTCATTAGGTATATTTTTAAATAATTCTAAAAACTGAATGTAATTTAAAATTAAACACAGAAACTATTATTTAAGTTAAGAATGACACAAACATAACCTCAAAATTCTTTGCTTCCTATTTCCTTTCTTTGGATGATATTCTCCTATTTTTCTTGTCTTTATTTTCGATTTTTTATTCTCAGTTTCATTTATGAAATTTTTAATTAATAATTTAAATTTTTAATATATTGAAATTATTATAAATACTTAATAAAAATAATGAATAAAAACTAAATAGTTTTTTATGCGACTAATATGAAAGTCTTAATTAAAAACAAATCGATCATCGACAAAAAAACATCTCAACACCTTTTCTGGTCCGATTGACCTTTTATTTTCATTATTATAACGTCAAAAATGTAAATTTTGGACGTTATAATAATGAAAATAAAAGGCCTGATAGATAAAAAAAACTATCAGTGGAATGCATTATAATATTTGTCCCTATCACTCATTTTAATAAAATACTGACTCAACCTGAATGAAAGAAAAAAAAATTCATTGTTAGGCGTCCAGTGTGTAACGCAGATTTTTTTTTCAATCAATCGTGCGAGCCTTGACTCATTTATTTCTATAATAGTCCTAACATTAAACTTATAACTATATATATATATATATATATATATATATATATATATATATATATATATATATATATATATATATATATATATATATATAATTTTTGACGATCGAAATATTATTATCATTATATATATGTATAGAATAGAAGGTGTGTATATCCATCATTGACGAAAGTGAATTGAATCGTAATGATCCACGCCAAGAATGGAAAACCCGTTTACTTCACTTTCATTATATATATTTCTATACACATATATATATATATATATATATATATATATATATATATATATATATATATATATATATAGACACTTATTTTTGATGCGTGCCGAGAATTTCTACTCTTGTCCGCCTTTAATAATCTAAATACCATTTATAGAATTTGACAATTATTTTCTATAAAACAGAAGGAGAAAAAAAGCGAACAAAATTATCACTGTGCGCTCTATAAATCACTTCGAGAAATTAGATTTCAATTTTGTAGAAATTTATTGATACTATCGATATTACTGATACTATTGATATTACTGATACTATCGATATTACTGATACTATCTATATTACTGATACTATAAATATTCTTAATACTATCGACATTATTAATAGTATCGACATTATTAATACTATCTATATTAATGATACTATTACATAATATTAAAGATACTATTCATATTACTAATACTATCTATATTAATGACACTATTAATATTAAAGATATTATCGATATTATTAATAATATCCATTTTAATGATACTATTAATATTGAAGATACTATTAATATTCTTAATACTATCGATATTATTGATACTATAAATATTCTCAATACTATCCATATTAATGATATACTATTAATATTAAAGATACTATCGATATTATTAATTATTAATTCGATAATTATTAATTTTTTATAGAAAAAAGAATGTCGGCTATTAAAAGATTTAAATCGTGAAATGTCGGTTATTTAGATAAAAAAAGCGATATAAATAATAATAAAAAAAAAATATCTAGATTATTTATCGATAATGTAATCGATATTTTTAATAAAATAAAAATGATTAACGTTGAAAAAGAGAAATTATAGATTATAGAGATAAAGAAGTGAAATTACCGAATATTGATAAAAAAAGCGATAGAAATCGTTTATCGATAAGCGAATTTCCGGAATGGCGATAAAATAGCCGAATATTCGATAAAACGGCCAAAAAGACAAAAAAAAAATAAATAAAAAGGCAAAGTTAATCGATAAAAAGACGATAAATATCGATTTTATCGATAAACAATCAAAATATACCGTACGAAAGAAATTACAAAAGAAAAATAATAATGCCTTGCTATATGTGGTTCGATAATAATTGAGGTACATATTTGTATAGTTTTGTAATTGTTACAACACGAATTTTTTTTGACACAATATAATAACTACACGCAAGGTCCCCTGATGCAAAATTATACAACGCGAGTTCAAGCGCTTTACATTCAATAAATAATAATAATTACACCTTGAATAATGATTAAAAGAACAAATAAATAAAATTAATGCATTAATATAAATAACGGACCTCGTGGCGGACAAGAAGCTAATATATAAGAAATGAAGCATATCCATTATTCTTTATAGTATAATTTTAATAATAAATAATATTTGCCATAATTGTTATTGATATTTTCTTGTGAGAAATTTTCTGATTTCGCACGTATCTATAGAGTTTATAGCAATATCGATGTATATGGGCGCTCATGACATTTTATAGTGTATACTCCCCCCGTGTAACCTTCGACGTCGACGTTTACTAGCAACATAACATTTTTTCTTTTCTTCTTTTTCTTCTTCTTAAAAGAGTCTCGAGTGCAAGTCAACAGCAACAATTTTAAAACCGTTTCTTTTACCATCTTCAGAGGTGTATACCATGACTGGGCGATTATTTATTCACTCTCAAGTGTATATTTGTTTAACAACTTTCTTAATGGCACTCTATATTTATGTACGAAATCGAAAATTACATCAAAATTATTGTACGAAACTTTTTTTTTTAATTTTATTTTATTCGTGTTTATTATATAAGGCACTGTCATTCATTTTTTTTATTTCGGCAAGCATTTTTCTCTTTAATTGAATATTATTATTATTATCAATATTATTTTTATTATTATTTATTACTATTGTTACTGTTATTACAGAAATTAGTGCACTGATAACTAGAAAATATCAAAATGTAACGAATTGTTACTAAACATGTGGATCAAAAATTATTAATTGAATATTGAACCAAATTTTGGTATCAATTTGATCCACTTTGGTAACAATTTAAATAAAAGTTTTTTTTTGGTATCAATAAAATAGATATAAAATTTTAGTACTTTTAAGAAAGCTGTGTGCTATTTTGTAAGAAATTTTTCTTTTTCGGAGCACCCTACCTAATCAATTTAAATTAAGAATATTTTGAAATTTAAGCCTTAATTTAGGGTTCCGTACTCAAAATATAAACTTATTATTTAAACAAATATGAGCATGGAAATTTGTATTAATAGTCGAAATACTCTTTTTGTTTTTTCACTTCAAAAATTACGAACGTAACCTAACACTTTTTAATTCTAAGCATTCTAAGCAAGAATTAAACAGTATTGGAATTAAAAAGTACACAAAAAATGCTTTAAAATTTACTATAAAAAAATTAAAAACGACTAATTTTTCTAGAAATTATGTCAATTTGAATAAAACAACGTCTCTTAAAATTTAATTTTTTTGATTGGATCAGTTCACACGGAATTACTCAATTGAGGGAGAATCCTCCCTAATTAAGCAATTCCACGTGAACTGATCCATTCAAAAAAATGTGAACCAATGTCCCAATCTAATTATTTTGATTGGATCAGTTCACGTGGAATTGCTCAATTAGGGAAAATTTCTCCCTAATTGAGCAATTCCACGTGAACTGATCCAATAAAAAAATTAAATTTTAAGGGACATTGGTTCACACTCCGAAAAAGTGTCAATTTCTTATAGAACAAACCCACTTGTGGAAAATAAAAAAGAAATGGGATAAAAAATTGAAAAATACTTTTGAGGGTAAAAAAAGTGGTCGAAGTCGTTACTACAGTTGTTCTCACTATGTTTGGGAGGGCGCTGCCCTCGGATAATTTTATCGTCATATATTATGACCGAATATATATTATATATTCAATTTATACTACATATACACAGTATATGCAGTGTTGTTTTATTAGTCAAAGATCGCAGATCTTTTCCGACTAAACGGAAGTTCCTGAGTAACATCAGACCACCTGTCAATGAACCAGTCGAGTTGTCCTTATATATTAAACGTAGGCTTCATTAAGCCGCTTGCGAGAAACGTCAATTTCACATCGACTCAAATTAATAATTATTTTTTTCACAAATTTTTCAATTCTCACTAAACAATTGACCCTGGGTCATTTAAATAAAATTGCAAAAACTCCCAAAGTATTCAATAAATATTTCTTTATTTAAAACTGAAATAAAAATTTATCTACTTTAGCCAGTGATACTGCCTTTCGAACCCTAGCGGAAATTTTAAGAAACTTAACTCGTGGAGCGGGAAAATTAAACTTATGAGGTTTTACTTGTCTTTTCAAAAACGTAATATATAAATTTTTAATTGCAACAAATTGAGATGTTTAGTAACATTTTTTTTGTGTCTTATAATTAATTTTATAAATTTACATTAAGTCAATTTTATAAATAAACGATTGTTTTGATTGAAAAAGTCGATTTTCTGAAATTTTATGCCGATAAATACAATACTACAAAGTTTCATTTAAATTCGTGAGGTGCTCCGAAAAAGTATAAATTTCTTACGGAATAAATTGCAATTGTTAACTAATTTTGAAGAATAGACACGAAAATGTCTGGTTTAACGAACACACACATTAACTTTTATTATTCTTTCTTTCTGCTCTCACAGGCACAAGAATCGTAAATAGTAAAGAGAATGTGTGAATGAAAAGTAAACTATACTATAATGAAATTTTACAGACATACTTTTGTTGTTTTCTTAAAGTAGTTGTGAACCAATGTATATTATTTATTTATATAGACAAGACTTATTATATATGTATTGACTAACCTGCAGGGGCGCTCTGCGGACTAAACACCATCACCGTATTGCCAATAGTTGTCGTAAAGTCCAAAAATCCATAAACCGTTTGCGTTATTAACTCATTGTTGACTGTTGTTGAAGGCTTTTCCGATTCTACACTTTCTGAAGGCTTTTCTGATGTGTAAATCTGTGTAGCACTTTCTGAAACTGATATAATTAACATTTATTAGTATATATGGTTGTAATTATTATAAGAACTTAAAATTTTTAAAAAATAAGCAATTAAGATTCTTTTAATTTCCTTTCATGATTTTCTTTAAAGTATCAAATTGATACTAATAGTGGATCAAAATGAAGCTAAAAATTTGGATCAATCTTTTATTTGATCCACATTTTTGGTATCAATTCGTTGAAATTTGATACTTTTAAATATAACAAGATTTTAAGTCATTCTAATAAGTTATGTGATTTAACCCATAGTTTAAAAAAAAATAGGCTACTCTTTAATCATTTTGGATTTAAGATCTCTTTAAAAAATAAATCCTACTTTTCGACCACTTTTTGCATTTGAATAATTATTCATAAATTATAACCTTTTGAGAGTATAACTTTAAGTCCTAAAGCTAACTGAATCTGGTTTTAATCTTAGAAATAGGTTTTGTTTGCTTTAAATCATTTAAAATAATTTAAATAATTTTTCCTAAGCGTATGCAAAATTATCAAGAGAAATTCAATGAAAAAAGAGGATATCAATAAAATGTAGGGTACTTTAAATGTTACTAGATTTTGATGTATGTCACAGAAAATGTCGATCTTGATAATGCGGCTGAACGCCGATTATCTCTATATTGAAGCATTGGAAAGTATTTTTCCTCTCAAAGCGTTCTCTATTGGTGTAGTTATATATATAATGACTTGTCTTACTGTTTTTGTCACGAGAGTATAAAGAATGCTGAATATATTATTGTTTTCGAAACAATTTTTTCTGTTTCTTTCTTCTTCGAATCGTAATTTTTTAAAAATTCAAAATATTTTGACCCTTTTTTGAAAATTAAAAAACATTTTTTCCTTTTAAAAAGGACACCCCCCCCCCTAATTCTTATATAAAATAAATGGGTATATACTTTCAACAAATGAATTAAAAAATGTTTTCATGTCCCTGAATTAAAGTTAGCGTCGACGCTCAGCAATTGAATATTATTTTTTTCGATTCTTAGGGATGAAAATATAGCATTGTTAAAATTCGCAATGTAGCTCAACATATTTTTTTTCAAATTTAAATTTAATATTTACTTATTATTACTACCTGATGCAAATATGCATATATAGTGTACTATAATAAGTACACATGTAGTTCAGGGAACTCGCAGCTATTTAGAAAGGAAAAAAAATCATGTCGTACACGTGCCAATGGTTCACGTGTGCTCTCAACTTTTGTAGCACGTGTGTGAAAAATCGCGAAAATCGCGGTCATTTTATAACAGTGGAGAGGTTGTCTCTTTGAAACCATGTTGTACACACATATATATGTACATCTAAACCTTTCACGGACTCTCGCGCGCGGGCAAAATATTTGCTGATTTCTACGCTATTCGGAGCGTAAAATGTACAACCACCTGAAATTTATATCGAAACAGGTGTTTATGTGTATATATACGTAAATTAGAACACGATTTACTCGTGATTTTTTTTTTTGACTGAAAATATAATTATAATGTTTAGTGTAAATTTTCTCTGCGAATGTAGACTTAAGGATATAATATATATAAACTGAATAAGTTTAAAAATCAAAATAGAAAATTTTGTTAAAAAATCGAAAAATTTGTCAATTTTTTAAGAATTTTTTTTTTTAAATTTTTTTTCTATATTAAAAATATAATATATTTATGCAATATATAAAAATATATTGGAGGTAAGAAATAATAAATTTTTTACGTTATTCTTGACTGTTAAGTTTTCTGATTTATAAATTTTTTTCTATATATATATCCGACCGACTTTTTTTGTTTCATATATTTCGTTAAATGATACTTAAATACATAAACTTTTTATAAATATAAAAAATATATAGAGTCATGTGTGCTATAAATCTCGCGCACGTTTATGAAGTAATATCCGGATATTTTATACGGATCTACGGAAATTATCATCGAAATTAATAACAGTCATTATTTTGTGTTAAAAGCATAAAAAAGAAATTCACTTTTTTTGCGTGCACACATTTATTCCTTGGCGAATAAATATTTATGCAACTGTCACGAAGGTCTTTTTCTTGGGGACACGTATAATATTACATATAGTCGAAAATAGAAATGTTGTAAACTTTCGCATATTAATTTTTTTTTTAATTTTAATGAATAATCCAAGGACATTATTCTGACGAAATAATAATGTCAATGCTAAAAATAAGATTATTTTTCATTTTTTTTAGTGTCATCATTTCTTCAAAGTACCATGGCACGAAAAAAAGGGTCTAAGAAGTAGAAACTTGTAGGTTATGTTCGTAACGTTTAAAGTGAAAATGCATAAAGTGGGTTAATTTTCAATTTAAATCGATTACGTTCGATTCTTTATTACATTTTAAATATTCAATAAAGATTATTTTTCTTTTTATAAGAAAATAGAAAAATTTATTTTTTAAACTAATACGATCATGAATGTATAACCTAAAAGTAAAATTTGATACTTTCAAGAAATCTGTGAACGTAAATTAATTTAAAGAGTAAATGTTCTTTTTCACGGAAAGTTTATTTCTATTTATTTATTCAATATTTAAACAAGCTTGAAAGAAATTTTTAAAAAGTTGGAATTTTTTATAATCAAAATATATATTTTTCTGGGAAAAAATTCAACTCTTGCAGTCTATGTTTAAAAAAAATGTCATACATTAACTGCGTTTGGTTTAGAAACACAAATAAATAACCTTAAGACTCTCATTTCTTTTTGCACTATTGTCTCGCATTATACGCGAACGATGCTTATTAACAAAGACAAAGTCAGACATTGTTATGTTTATATCGTTGACGCCCAGGGCGTGTCTCCCGTTATAAAATGACTTCTATTTCCCACACAAAACCTTATTTATATATTTATGATTAGCAATAATTATACTATTCTTTTTCTATATATACTGATTTCAAGTATTAATTTTTCTCAAAAGTATATATGGGAAAATTGTCTGTAATTCTTCTGCGTTCTTCGATTTTTCAACCTATTTTCTTTTTTTAATTATACCGTTTTTTATAAATTAAAATTTAATTCTATAAAAAACATTAAAAATCAAATTTTAAATTTTTTTTTATTTGATCAGTTCACGTGGAATTGCTCAATTAGGTAGAATCCTTCTTAATTGAGCAATTCCACGTGAACTGATCCAATAAAAAAAAAATAGATTTTAAGGGACAATGGTTCACATTTTTTTTATTGGATCAGTTCACGTGGAATTGCTCTATTAGGGAGAATCCTCCCTAATTGAGCAATTCCACGTGAACTGATCCAATCAAAAAAATCAGATTTGAAGGGACATACGAATAAAGTGAAAAATTAGAAAAGCAGATGAAATACAGATCAAATGAAAAATTAAAATTACAAATCAAATAAAAAAATTAAAAATACCGATCAAATGAAAAATTAAAAAATACAAATCAAATAAAAAAAATTAAAAATACAGATCAAATGAAAAATTAAAAAATACAAATCGAATAAAAAATTGAAGTCTCATCGTTACATAAAAGAGAAAAGTTTAAATTGTTCCTATACACTGTAATAATGAAACACATTGGTTTATACTTCAAGTTGAAGGAAAGTTAATGACAAAGCCTTGAATTTTCTCAAGAGGCATTCCTCAAAGTAGCATTTTTACTTATAAAAAGAATTACGACGAATAGAACACAATTAGTTATACAAGAAAGGACAAAGCTATAATTGTTTTAAACTTACATCCTATGCGAAATTTCTTCGAGCTCACATCACACCTTTCTATCTAATATTTTATATATTCTTTATACATTGTTCATTTATATAATGAAGGAAATCACTCAAACATGACGGAAACGTGAACCCACAATTTTATCTCGATGCTTTAGTAAAGAAAGAAAAAAAAGAGGAAAGAGTAAGAGAGAGAGAGAGAGAAAGAAGAATAATTAAATCATATAATCAATTTCGTGATTTTCTATAAAAGCATTGTTTTCTCTCTTTTCTTTTTCAATAAATTAAGGAAGAATTTCTTCTCTAGTTATTAAGAAATAATTTCCAACTTATTCCACGAAGCGTATTATTTTTAATCAATTATCTAATAAGAATTATGTATCTGCAATATATTGAAGAGAATTTTCCGTAACTTTTGAAATAATTATATTATTACAAACACGATTGAATGTAATTCGATATTTCTTTGAATTGTATTATAGAAATCGTGATTCGTTGATATAATTCATTTGAGATTTAGATTTTTTTTCGTTTATAATTTATAATTATTTTATTTATTTATATCACCCCAGGAGGGGGGGATTATATATATAATTATTTTGCTTACTTTATAACATTAATGTTTAAATGTCGTTTTTTTTTATATAAATTTGACACCCTCTCTAGAAGCAAACACCCTCTACCCCAAGAAGCAAACGAATGATAGGTTAAGTTTATTTATCTTGATTAAAACCCAATTTTTTTTTTTTTAATTTTTATAAAATTTTTTAAATTTTGCTCCAAAAATTAAAAAATTTACTTCTTATCTTTCCTGAAAAAGCATCATGTATTTATATTTATAAAATTTGAAATTAAAAATCGTTTGATATTTTGCTTATTTTTGAATACATGAAAAATTTAAAAAATTAAAAATGAACATAAATGTTGAACTCACCAAGTACAAGAGCAACGGTTAAAGAAATTAATTTCCACGCCATTGTATTTTAATCAGATAACATGATCCGCTGGTGCATGAATTTAGATACCTGGAAAAAAAGTAAAAAGCGTAAATTAAATTATTTTCGAAAACGGAAAAGAAATTATTACTTCAGTATAGTGAATAGGATATATGCTATAACTATACTTTCACAAAAAGAATTATTTTTTTCGTAGGTATTATTTAAGATTTTTCGAATTTAAAAAAAAAAAAAATTTTTATATTTTCCATAACTACATTTTCTATGTTTATCAATATATACAATAAAAGTGTTTAAACATGTATTTATAGATTGATAGAAATGAAAGGACGCAATCATTAAAAAGTCATGCCGTTAAGTAATGACAACAAAACGGTATATTTGCCAATAAGCATTGAAGAAGGCGTAACTCTTTGTGATG
The DNA here is from genome assembly GCF_015476425.1 of Leptopilina heterotoma. Taxonomy (NCBI): domain Eukaryota; kingdom Metazoa; phylum Arthropoda; class Insecta; order Hymenoptera; family Figitidae; genus Leptopilina; species Leptopilina heterotoma. Next base: position 248,766 of record NW_025111142.1, read on the forward strand.
CATCATCAAATAATGAAGTAAACATTGAATTCCTTGTAGAAATTTTATAACATTGAATTAATCAGTGTCATCGTTTATATATGTATCTAAAATAATTAAAGATGGCCCTCTACCCTTATGAATTAATAATTGAATTCTTATAAATAATTTTATTATAAATTTTTTATAAATGCATAATTGAATTGAAATTTGAGGAATGTACCCTTGTAAAGTAGATCTTTGATATAAATTTTTAGGATAGTTTCGGTGCTGTATGGGGTATAGAACTTATGTCAAATAATTCGCCAATAAAGGGTTCGATGGAATAAGAATAATAAAATTGATCAAAGAGGAATGTATCATAGTAGAAATTAGTATGAACGTGATTTTAATTAAACTAACGATACATGACCAAAAGTGCGAAGATCAGTTGGGATAGAAAGAAGAAAGAGCATTAAGCATTTTCTAAATTGACAGTAAATCTTAAAGTACTATCTATATAGGACAATGATGAATGTGTGTATATGGAGTGATTACCAAATAAGACTAAGAGTATATACAGTGGGTATACTTTTATAGGAATATTAAACTCTCCACTTCTCTTGCGTTCGAGTTTCGTTGCTCAGCGACGCATGAATCTTTGTGTAAGTTAAAATGAATGCGAGTATACAAGTTAAAATATTGCATAAGGTGAAGTAAGCCTAGTATAATCGTTTAGACGTTCAGAAAACAATAGTAAGAGGTATACATAAAAGCTTAAGGTCCACTGCCTACGAGGCGTGTACGGAATTTGTAATTTCAGATCAGCTCTTGTTTCTTCCTCTCTCTCTTCTCCTACTCTATCACAGACTATTTCCCAAACTAGAAAATTGCTCTTGTTTTGTAAAACACAATATTTACATATAAATACATAATGATCCCTCTACACTCAGTAGTGCTAAGTAATTTTAAGATTTTGTAATAGTATAACAAAAGTATACTGTAAATCAAGGATTCAGTCGAGAATTGCTGTAATCGCGTAGGAAGTGAGATTTTTCAGGTCATTGTTATAAATCCGATTCTTATAATTGAAATGATGCGATAAACGTAGAAAGGGACAAATTGAAATAATAAGTGACGAAAACGACCCATGATCATTGTTTTTTCCTTCTACAATGAAATTAATTTTTATTAATGAAGAGGTAGCTTCAGTTTTCAATTTTTAGAGGGTTGACACGATTTTTAAGTGAAATTTAGAAATTTATCCGAATAATTATATAAAAATCAATTGACTTGGCCTAATACTAAGGATATGAAGCTTCTGGGTACGTACATGAAGAATAATTATTTTTACATTTTTCTGGTAAGAATAATAGTTTTATAACTCCAGTAACTTTATAATAACACGTTAATATAGTCGACGTAGAAATTAGCTGCGGTATATATGAAAAATAAATGTGTCAAGAGAATTAACGAGCATCCTTTTATAACATTGTCATAAAGCCTCGGCTAATAAACCATGATGATGATGATGATAATGATCATATCGACTCATGCAGAAAAACTTTTTTTCTCCCCGCAATTTCACGATTATTTATAAAAGTTATTCTTACTTCATTTTGTGCATAAAAAATTCTGCAATTAATTCCAACTATTCATCAAAATTCAATGTTTTCAGTGTTTTTACCAAAAATATACCAAAGTTCAGAATTATTGCCAGTAAATAAATTAAAAATAAACACAAAACGAAGGCCTAAGAAATAAATTTAATGATAAAGATAACTAATTAATGATAAAGATATTATATTTGTTACATAAAAGAATAATAAGAACAGAACAGAACAGAACAGATGAAAGTGAAGATGTCAAATACGATCGAAGGATGACATTGTGTTTTTGTTCCCGTTGAAGCCGATCGCTTCCTCAACATTCTATGCAAATGAACTTATCACTTTCTCATCGAAAAGCCCCATCACGGTTAACTTTCGATCGTTGGTCGAAATCATCGTGTGTGAAAATAAAATTAGTTCCTGGTATACATACTGTAATTAGTATTATTAACCTCCTCAGTTTTCTGCCTTGTTTGCTATTCTCATCATTTACAATCAAAAATATATAAATTCTACAGCGACACAATTTCTATATTAAGTGATTAGCTTCTTCCTTTCTTCAGAATGCGTCACAAATATCAAAATTATTGGCGAAATTTTATGAAGCCTTAGGCACCCAAAGAGTCACTTTAAAGAATCAAGAAGCAGAAGCAAGCGGAGAAAATTGTGAAGGTAACAAAAAGATATTCCAAAACAAGGAAAATGTTAAAAAATTTTTTTTTGCAAAGAAATGTTTACATTGTTTACATTGTTTTTTTAAAAGAATATATGAGACATAGTATGTTAAACTTTTTATCAAGAAGATTAGAATAGAGATTAATTAATGATGCGACTCTCGCTGTTTTTCGTGTATAAAATCTTCTCATTGTAATTATAGTGAATTGTTACGCCACCTGCTAGATGATTCGTGAGGAAAATTAACGACAATGTTGAATTATAATCGAATAACGTAAGTAAACAGGAGCGGAGCAGAAGAATCGTGTTGTGCTCAATGTACCTCTCGCCTTTCACTATATTATACACACCGCGATTCTCTCGATGATATCGCAACAAAACGACTCCTACTTGTAATCAGCTTTTTCCAATTCAGTACAAAAAGAAAATATTCTCACCAATTTATAGAAGCAATCGACACTATAATCTAGGAGAAAATTTTTTAAAAATAAACAAGTTTCCGCATGTTCCAATTGGCATCGAGGATTACAATAAAATATGAAATAAATATGTAAAATACCAAAACGCCTCAGCCTCTGAATGTTGTTACATTTCAAGAAAGATAAAACACATAATAGAGAATTTAAAATTTTGTTAAAATTTAAAAAAATAATATTTATACTTTTTTTGTACAATACTCCATCGCGCAAAAACCGACTACGTGGTTATTAAATTTGATAAGAGACAACATAAAAAGACAGTTTCATCGAACAATGGTTTCATTCTTTGCTGCGTAGAAGTGTAATATTAAAGAAAAGAAAATTATTTCTGTTAATCGTATCCAACATGAAAATTCGAGAAGAATTATTTCTTCTATTTTTCATCGCAGTGCAGGTGCAGTGTTTTAATATATCCAAGTATATAAGCAACAACCCTTGTTTGATTTCAGAAGTAAGTTAAAACTAAATATATAAAACAGTTAAACAACTACTTAAATATAGTAATTAGGTGCCTTCATCCCTAAAGTTAGTAATAGTACATCAGAACACCTTCCACAATCCCTATTTTATTGGAAAAATAAGTTTTATCCTCCTTTCCTACCCTATTGAAGAATTCCATATGGAATATTGTAAGAATATGCTTCTTCTTCTATCTTGATTTTTCATTATATTTAAGAAAATGTTACATGTTCTTTGTAGATCGAAGTCTCGTTTCAAGAGACAAATTCTTCAAAAATATTAACTACGAATAATTTATGTGTGATTTACGAACACTTGAAAGCAATCAACTCTCTTTTAAAACCAAAATATGAAAAGTTGATATTAGTTATAGCAGATGATGTAAAAGACGCAGTCACAATGGCTAAATATTTGAGTCACAATAATCGGGTCCCAATTGAGAAAAACAAACTTTTTATTCCTTATCTATTACTGAATGACGTACGAAAAATACTGAATTTGCTCTACTACGATAACGAGACTTCTACTTTCATCTTCGCTTATCCTAGAAATATGGGAAATGAAATATTAGGAAACTATCTTGCCCAGAAGATTATTAACGCGGCAGAACTTAGTTCTGTCATTCTTACAATTAAAGGAGAATTCGAGAATGAAACTCTCCATCGCTTATTCCAAGTGTCTTCAACTATTTTGATGGAATATCCACAGATTCTGTTAATTCCATTACCTGATATTCCACTTAATGAACACACATGCTCAATTAAATTTATACTTGAAAAAATAAAAAACTACTTGGATGATGATAATAAAAATGATGAAAATAATGATGATTATTACTATTATTATTATCATTACAATGATGTTGATAATAATGTTAAAGAAAGTTATAACTATCTAGTAAAAAGTATTTACAATAATTTAGTAAATTTGAATTCACAACCAAAATCAGAAACATTCTTGTGTAAAAATGGTGAATTATTTAATAGTCCTGAAAAAGTATTACATTTATTATTGGGTTACTCAAGGATTAAATTGAACAATTTTTTTAATTTAAATAGCACAGAAGAGGATGTAAACTGTATGCGACTACAAATGTTTAAGCTGAAAAGTAAAAGCTTACTAACAGATTCTCCTTTCTCAAAAATAACTACATTATCAGACGTGTTTGACACCCTAGACTTTTTAGTGAAACAAATGTCTGATTTAGAAAACGAAGTCAGTTATATGTGTAACAACAATGAAAACTTGGAAATTATTCTACAACTCTGTTTTCTAAAATTCCTTCCTGATAAACAATTATTCGAATCTTTTGAATCCTTTGCCAAAAATTATTTCAAACAGAAAATAGATTGGTTTCAAAGATTATTGGCAATGTTCAAAAATGTTAACTTCTGGAATGCAACTAGAAAATCAAGTGAGTTAGAGGAACTATACTATGGAATACCAAAAATTAATGAAAACGACGAGAATTCAATGAAGAATGCTCTTTTTACAGTGAAGAACATCACATTGAAGATGAATATAAATGTTAATTGTTCTCCAATATCGAGCATGAATTACAAGTTACAAGTTAAAGGGAATTTCCTAAGATTAAGTGACATAGGAATTGCTTTAAGAAAGCATATCTGTCCTGGAAACGTAACATTTGTTGAACTCTTTTCTTTGGACAAAATTATCATTGATAAAGATTTAGTGCTAAATGGTGAAGGCATGAGCATCTACATATTTGCACCAATCACAGAAATTATTTTAAACAGAACGATAGGTACAGATAGTACATCTATCAATTCTTATGATCTGCCTGAAGATTCAAGAAGAACATATTTTGCACTTAGCAAAAAAGTTATTAACCGAAAAGATTTACGATTATCAAGTATTGTTGATAAAATTGATGAAGTTCAATTATCATTTTCTAAAGTTAGGAAAAATATTTCCAATGGAATATCATGCTTTGTTGAAGCTGGTCAAGGAGTTGCAGAAGGTATTCATGTCAGAAATGAATTGAATTCTTCATCTAACTATTCCAAAGTTGATGTACAACTGTTAATAGATAATGATGCGGTAGATAAAATAGATACTTCACTAAACTTTCAAGTTTACAATAAACAATGTTTCAAGAGATCACAAATTTTTGTGGGAATGTCGAAATATATCAGACTCGAAAATTTTGGTGATTCTTTTAGTGAATATAGAAGATTTATTGTCAAAGAAATATTGAAATGTATTTGCAGTACTTACGATCAACTGTACTACGACTTAAACAGTATTAAATTCATTCCACATAAATATAATACTTTTATTTTCATTGATGAATTGACAGAATTTGAAAAGCACTATTCAGCAAAAACAAATAAAACAATAATGTTGAATTTGCTTAAGATGTGGAATAATAAATTTCGTGAACATCTTTTATATCAATTGCAGAGTAAGAATGAAATTCTTCATACAAAAGTACTGTTGAGTTTGGACACGATGGTTTCTAGAAAAATCCAAAAACTAGAAAATAAAGTTTACCCTGATGCCCTTCTGATAATAAAAACCCTTGCGGTGGCGTGCATTCAGGATAGTGAGAAATTAAACGATACAAAGATATTATTTGACATGGATATTATTAATGAGAGGTACACTGCTGAATTCGACGAAGAAATTAAAAACTTAAATGCATTACTTTCAAATCAAAATTATTTGTTTAGGAGAATAAATAATATCACAACCAGAATTCAAGAATTAGTCAAAGGAATTGATAAAATAATAGAAGTAAATAAAATAGAAAATAACAGATTGTTAGGGTTGATAGGCGAACTTAAAAGTCAAGCAGTATTGTTAGCAATACTAGATTTCTTTAAATTTGTTTCTCTAGCACTATCATTCATAAATCCAGTTTGTGCGATAGTTGGCGCTTCATTAAGTAAGGATGTTAACACTTTTAAATCAGAGCCTACAGATGGTTCAAAATACAAAGCAGTGATTACTTCGATGAACCGCAGTTATCAGCACTTACGAGAAATTAACGAGAATGAAGAAGGTAGAGAAACATTCAAACCTAAAAATTATGAAAATAATTATTTTGATCTAGTTAGTATTGTAGAAAAAGTAATAAACAAAGTTCGGGAAATTAAACCTAAAGCAGATGAATTGATAGATAATATTAACAACAGTCTAGAAGAGATAAAGAATTTAAAAAAATATAAAATAGAAATGTATGAAAAATTAGAGCCTTTCGCAGAAGAAATTCATATGAAAGTAATTAATCAGTCTAAGAAATTTCGTAAATTATCAATTCCGTATCTTGATTATGAAAAATGGCGTATGGATGCGTTCTTATTGGATGCTTCAAAGGATTTCGAGGAGTGGACTAGAAAATTCAACGTCGATGAAAGAGTTATAACAAAATTCAAAAAAGCAATGGAAACAACAATTCGTCTTCATACACTCATGAAAGAAATGAATTATAAAATTACTGGTGCGCAATTAATATCCGATCGAGCCAAAATTCCATATCAAATTGATGACATTCGTGATGAGAAACTTGAAAATCGTGTAATACAATTGACGCGTATTATTTACGCAAACGATATAATAGACGAAAACAAAAAATTTTCTCTTATACGTAATCAGTTACTTTTTCCAAGTATTGGAAGAATGAAAGTTGAAAGTATTGTTGACCCACTGGAAAGGGCGAATCTCATTGTTAATATTTATAAACCAATTTGGAAATTTTTAAGAGATGCTAATATCAATAAAATTTATGTACCATTTTACGAGAATAGCTATTGGGCAAATCTTTATTCATTTTACACCTGGAATAACAGCACACACTCCACCGAAATTCAGAAAATTCTTGAGGGCAAAACTGTAAAACTATTCGCAGACATAGTATTGACGCTAAGAATGCTGTGAAATTTCGAGATATAAATATTTTGTTCACTTCATCCAATGCAACTTTAAATGAGGAACTGATAAAAGATTTGTCATTATTTTCTGTCGAACTGATTCACAATGGAGACTCTTATTATAGATGTAATAAAAGTATGCAATTGTTTCAGTCTGATGTTTATAATTTTCAAATTAAATCCTTTACCTATAAGAAAAAACAATTTACTGAACATAAGAGGTTTGACTTTTTTTTAAGCCCTTACGCAACGTGGACTATTCGCCTTTTGGAAAATTTGGGCAAAAGAGATTTTAAACTACTAGCTAAATACGTAGATAAAGTGAATGTGGAATTAGTCGGAAATGGCATATATCAAATGGAATGCAATACAAAGCATTTCAATTTGTAGTAAGAAAAGTTTAACTTGTTGGAAATAAGGTTCTCTGTTTCTAATTTTAAAAATTGTTAAAATGTATTAGCTTGTAATTATTTTACTTAATAAATGATATATTCTTACAATACAATTTAATGGTTTTTAATCATTTATTTCAATACCTGAAAAACCGACGAATTGTCTTAGAAGTAAATTTTTACTTAAATTGATGAAATTTTTTCCATATTTGGATATTTATGTTTACTTGTAATCTCTATGGGATTATCTTTTCTATTTCTTATAGAATATTAATAAATTTTAGTAACTTTTTCGAAGTTACATTATTTTAAGAAAGTTTAATTTTCTAATTCTCGAACTCTTTTTTACGCCTCATATAATTCTATACGATCCTCTAGGGTAGTAATTCATTATAAAAATATTGTAAATATGAAAATGAAAATGTAAATCGTGAAAAACCGACTTCGTGGTTATTAAATTAGATAAGAAACAGAATAAAAGAGCTGTTGCGTCGCAAAATTGTTTCATATTTTTCTAAATAGAAGTGCTGTGCTAGAAAAAAAGAAAAATAATTTCTGCTAATCGTATCCAACATGAAGTTTCGAGAAGAATTATTTCTTTTATTTTTCATCGCGGTACAAGTGCAATGCTCTAATTTGTCCAACGATTTGAGTAGCAGTTCTAATTTGGTGAGTTAATTTAAAAACTAAATATATAAAATAATTCAACATCTACTTTGATATAACCTAGATAGCAAAGGTATCCTGCCCGCCCGGCACGCTTCGTCCACAAAAACTTTTTTTTTCAAAATCGTTTTTTTATAAATTTTTTTTCAAAATCGTTTTTTTATAAATTTTTTTTCATATAAAAGTTTAAAACATATACTTTTAGTAAACAAAGTACGAAAAAATAATTTTTTTATCGAAAATTGTTTTCAATCGTATTAAAATTTTAAAAGTTTTTGTTGAATTGTTTTCAATTGTAAGCTTGCAATTGATATATGAGGCATTGTATTTGAAAACGAGACCCCCCTTGTAACATGGTTGCTACACAACCTGGAAAACCTGTAAAAATTATAAAGACATTCTAATGTATTCATGTTTTTTAGTGCGAAGATTAAAAATTAAAATTTTCATTCGTTAATTTAAAAGAAGCTACATACTGAAATTTTTTTAATAAAATTGAATATTTTCGCAAAGTTTTTTTTAAAAATTCTGAAAAATAAGATTTTTGAAATTTTTAATTCTATTGTTTCAAGATAATTAAATTTTTATAAAGAAATAATTGAAATTTCTTTACATTCTATTAAAAATTATTGAATTCTTTTAAAGAATTTTATTTATATTTTTCGAAAATAATCAAGGTAAGTTTGTCACGGTAATTATAATTTTATTTTTAAAAATTTCTTCGCAATATAGATATTCAATTATTTTTATAAATACTAAAACTTATTGCAGAATTTCAATTATTTTTAATACAATTTTCATCAAATTCCTTGAAAAATGTAATTTTTATTTTTAACAATTATATTAAAATTAGTCGAAAGATTTCAATTATTTCTAGAAACTGTAAGAAAATTCTTCACAAGAATTCAATTATTCTCATAAATTTCCATAAAATTCTAAAAAACAATTCAATTATTTTCAAAAGTTATAAAATTCTTCGTAAAAATTCAATTATTCTCATAAATTTCCATAAAATTCTAAAAAATAATTCAATTATTTTCAAAAGTTATAAAATTCTTCGTAAAAATTTAATTATGTTTAAAAATTTTTTGCAATTCCCTTCAAAATATCAATTACTTTTTATAAATAGTAAAATTCTTTGCAGAAATTCAATTAGTATCAATACATTTTTAAAAAATGGAATTAATCAAATTTTCAATTTATTATTGTTATGAGCAGACAAGATTATTTTAAAAAATTGAAAAAATTCTTTGTATAATTCAATTATTTTCAAAATTTTTAATTAAAATTACTTAAAAAAAATATTATTTTCAACAAATTTAAAGAAACTTGTAAAAAAGAATTTAATTACTTCTGGTTACTGTATTCGATTTCGGTGCGATATAATGTTATATAGATAGGTGTAGGTTCCAATCCCCAAGCGTTAGAAATTTTAAGTTAACCCTTTAACGCCCAAATGTGCTGTTTTCCGACTTGAATTTTAACTTCGTACAACTATTAAAAGAAAGCTAAAAAATTTCAAAAGTACCATTTCCTACTATTTTCGGGGTCGCTCTTTCGAACCCCCTCTTTTAATGAAATTTTTCAAAAAATGCAAGATTTTTGGATGAAATTTTTTTTTATTGCAATTTTTATTGATATATCGGTATCAACATATCGTCTAAGGTACAAAAACCGTATTCCCGATAACTGTACTTTAAAAATATGCAGTAGTTTTTTTTCATTTTTTATTAAAAAATGGCGCCCGAACGCTAAATTCCTTTTTTTATTACACATACAAATTTTTTTTTCTAAATTTGCTTAAATTCGCTTGAAATTTGTTACTCGGGGGTTTATGGGGTCGCTGATTACGAATCTGATGTTAGTTTTGAAAAATTAAAAATGGCGGATTCAATATGGCGGACGATTTTTTAAAATTTTACCAAATTCACCTGAAACTTGTTACTCGAGGGTTTTCAGGGTCGCTGATTACGAATATGATGTTAGTTTTTAAAAAATCCAAAATGGCGGATCCAAAATGGCGACCAATAAAATAAAAATCATTCAGATTGGCTTAAAAATTGGTACTCGGGGGTTTTTGGGGTCGCTGATTACGAATATGATGTTAGTTTTTAAAAATCCAAAATGGCGGATCTAATATGTCGGACAAAAAAAAATAAAAATCATCCGGATTGGCTTGAAAATTGTTATTTGGGTCAATTTTGGAATTTACTTATACTCAATTAATAATAATGTCAAATTTGTAACATTACTTTCATAAAACTTAGTTTAATTACTTATTGAATTTTAAAGTGGGGACCTTTTTTCATCATTAAACTTTGTTTGAGGTTTATCGACCGCATACAGCGGCGTACGCTTGATAGTATATCGATACACTAGCACGTGTATCTTAACACTTTTAAATAATTATTCTAAAATGAAAACTTATACAATAGGTATATATTGTATTGAGGAAGCTAAATGATCATGAAATGATCAACTTGTTTATTTTTTCGGTCGCCATTTTGGATCCGCCATTTTGGATTTTTAAAAACTAACATCATATTCGTAATCAGCGACCCCAAAAACCCCCGAGTACCAATTTTTAAGCCAATCTGAATGAATTTTATTTTATTGGTCGCCATTTTGGATCCGCCATTTTGGATTTTTTTTAAACTAACATCATATTCGTAATCAGCGACCCTAAAAACCCCTGGTGTAACAAATTTCAAGCGAATTTAAGCAAATTTAGAAAAAAAAATTTGTATGTGTAATAAAAAAAAAATTTAGCATTCGGGCGCCATTTTTTAATAAAAAATGAAAAAAAAAACTACTTCATATTTTTAAAGTACAGCTATCGGGAATACGGTTTTTGTACCTTAGACGATATGTAGATACCGATATATCAATGAAAATTGCAATAAAAAACAATTTCATCCAAAAATCTTGCATTTTTTGAAAAATTTCATTAAAAGAAGGGGTTAATTTCATTTTTTTTGGAAATTTTGACAACGCCATTCGAAAGAGCGACCCCAAAAATAGTAGAAAATGGTACTTTTGAAATTTTTTTTAGCTTTCTTTTAATAGTTGTACGAAGTTAAAATTCAAGTCGGAAAACAGCACATTTGGGCGTTAAAGGGTTAATGTAAATAAAATTGCGATAGGTAAATCGAGAAAATATGTTGAATGTACCATAAAGTAATAATAATTAATATGTGTAACTTGTATAATTATTTTTTTTATTAACATTCACTCAATTGTCCGGACTAACTTTTGACTGTTTCGGACTAATTCCGGATTTACTATAGTTAAAATTAACTGATTAATTTCGGACTTTATCGGACCAACTCCGGTTTCAAATTAGGAAACTTGCTGGCAACACTTGCTAGCTCTGGGCTGGCCATAAGCCAGGCATTTTGCTATCTGGAAAGGTTTAAATAGATGTCTGTTTTTTTAGAGTTAATATTAGTTAACTATTAGTTAATTTTTTTTGTACTTTTTCACTTTTAATTTACTTGATACATAAGAGGAATATTACATGTTTTTGTATAGAATGAAGAATGGTTGATAGAAGCAGGTTATTCTAATTTTGTAACTTTGAATGAATTATGTGTGATTTACGAACACTTGGAAGAAATCAATTCGTTTTTAAAGCCAAAATATGAAAAGTTGATTATTGTTATATCGGACAATATAAACGATGCCGTCAGAATGGCTAAATATTTGAGTCGCAATAATTCGGTTCAAATTGAAGGAAATAAAGTTCGTATTCCTTATCCATTGATGAGTGAAATTTTGAACATTCTAAATTTGCTCTACTACAACAAAGAGACTTCTACTTACATCTTCGCTTATCATAGATATAGGGAAAATAAAATATTAGCAAACTATATCGCCAAGAAGATTATTCACTCTGCCGAAAATACCTCTGTTATCCTCACTAGTAAAGGAGAAATAGAGAATGATTATGTTCTCGATCACCTATTTCTGATGTCTTCGAATATTTCATTGCAATATTCACCGATTCTGTTTATTCCATTAAATGTTATTCCACTTGATGAACACAAATGCGCACTCCAATCTATATTTGACAAAATAAAAGTTTACTTCAAGTCCGTATTTAATGATACTCCTGGACTGGCGATCAATGACATAAGAGTGAAGGACATATTTTTAAATTCCTATCAGTCCAACAATAAGATACACAGAAGCAAATGTTCGTTATTTACTTTTTTTGCACCTGGTAGTTACGGAGTATTGTCACAAACGTGCCACAACGATAGAAAAATGGAACTATTCATTAATATTTTCTTTACTTTGGCAATTTTAAATATTCAAACTGAAAATGGAATCATCTCGTGCAATGACAATGAATTATTTAATAGACCTGAAGAAATTATCAAGATTTTAAACCTTTATGGATCGAGAGAATTAAGTGAAGATACAAATTTAAATAACGTTGTAGATCATGTAAAGTGTACTGAAGTACTACTTTCTAATAAGAAACGTAAAAGTTTATTGTTTGATTCGCCATTCTCAAACATGACTACATTATCAGACGTATTTGCCACTGTAGAATTTATAGACGAAAACATGCCTCTATTTGAAGAAAGAGTCTGGAACACAGATTTCGAGGAGAAACAAGATTGGTTTGAAAGATTAAGAGCAATATTCATAAATAGTAATTTCTGGGAAGAAAAAGTAAGATCAGATACATTAACACACATGTACAATTCTATCCCGAAATATGATGAATTTGACGAGGAAGTAATGAAAAAGGCTTTATCTATTGTGAAGAGCAATACAATGGAGAAGAATATACAAGTTAACTATTCTAAAATATCGAGCACGAATTGTAAGCTACAAATTAAAGGAAATTTCTTGAGACTTAGTGACATTAAACCGGCTTTAAAACAGAATAATTGTACAGGAAACGTAACTTTTATTGAACTCTTTTCTTTGGACAAAGTTATCATAATTTATCAGTTCGAGAAAGAATTATTTGGTGAAGGAACGCAAATCAACATACTTGCGCCAATTTGGGAATTCATATCAATCGGAGAGTCAAGTTTTGATGATGCACCTGCAGAAAATGTTCAGGTGAGTAAGATTTTTATAAATTACGTAAAAGTTTATATTCACGTACTTTTGTACGAAGATAGAAACATTTTAATATAGAAAACGGATTTGAATTGTTTAAATCAAAAGTATAATTTACTTCGATCATTGAATTATTTCATGTCTTTAAAAATTTCCACGACTTTTGTTCGTCATCACAATAAATGTTGGCTTCCAAACTTGGACCATTAATGCCATTAATACCATTTCTTTTGTTGCTTAAAATTTTTTTAAAAATCGTTTTTTTGCTCATAATGTCAAATAAATTCAATTAATCTTAAATGAAATAGACAACTTTTTGTGATCGTTATGAGATATTTGAAACCAATATAAAATTTCTTGACACCAAAACTATTTTTTTTCTAAAGTGTCTAGCGAACATTAGAAAATCAGAAATCACCTTAAGATTCATATATGATCATATCATTGAGTATATCTCCGGTTAACCATCTAGCATATAGTGTGTGCCACTTTCAATGAAAACGAGCAAAGACTTTTTAGGACTGTAACCATAGTGCGGAAGAGAACGAATGAAAAGAAAGGAGAGTCGAGAAATCGAAAGGTGAAATGAAAAGGAGATATTTATACTATTTTTTCCCTTTTCATTTTGAAGATTATTTTTCAAAAAAAAAAGAGGATCACTACTATAAATGCAATTTCTATTCTACTCGCATTTATACATACATATGACTTCCATCGAGTATTTTTATTACTCGTACTCTAAATTTCACTTTAAGTTAATTTACTTCATCATAATGTGCTCCACATACCTAAAATTTCCATTTTTCGAATCTTTAAGTAAAATATTTATCATTTTTTGTTCTCCTTCAACATTTTTATACAAAATTAGATATTTGTTATAAATAATTTATTTTTATCTATATTTTAAGCTTTTAAATTGTTCTTTTAATTCTATAATATTAATATAGATTGTTTTTTTAGATTTTATTTTGTTATTCTATATTTCTTATCTTAAGCAATAAAAAATGTAACAAAAAAAAACTATAGATAAACTGAATTTAAAAAGGAAACGATTTGACATTCTTTTTAGAATTTTTTTTGTCTAATTTCTTTTAATGAAAATAATTGTTATTCAATAATTATAATAATTTTCATTGGAAATTTCTAAGATATTACACTATTTTTTTTTTGTTAGCGAGTTCTAATTGTACATTGGGTATCAACAGAGCGTGTCTTCTGACAGCATGTTATTACACACGTTTGTTAACTAAAATCGAGTACGCATAATAAATCCAAACCCAGGGCAATTAAAGATTAGATATTGATTTCTCTTCCCGACGATTAACGGAAAAATCGTACCACACATTTGTTATAAAAGAAAGAGTTTTTTTTAAATTTCAACTCATTTTAATTTTATTATATTACTACTGTATATAAATTGTAGTAAACAATAAAATTTAACATAAATATTATTAATAATAATATTATAATAATACAATAATAATATAATAATAATATAATTTAAGAGTAGTAGTAAAAATAAGAATAATGTCAAATTTGAAAAAATTAACGTTAAAATATAAAAAAAAATCAAGACGAAAATTTTTGGTTACTTAGCGTCAGAAAATGAAATATTTATGATAAATTTAAAATTTCGATGAAAAACACATGATAATAATTTTAAAAGTATTGTGTAATAATAAATATTTTAAAAATGAGTTAACTGTTTTTTTTTAAAGGAGAAAAAATAAAAAAAAAATTATGAAATTGATTTCTCTCGAGTTAGAAATGAACTTTGAAACTGTTTGTATACCTAGTTATTTGCGCTTCTTTGCCGGCGGGCACAGATTGCACTCTATTTGTTAATTGTGAGCGTAATAATGATATTTCACACAGAGTACAGACACTATGAGACTCTATATAGACAAACTAACTTCAACTTTCAACCTTCTCACCGAGATTGGATGCAAAATAAAATATATACTTCTTCAATAGTTAAAAGTTGTATGCACATGGGAATAGGCTTTCTTGACGATTCTCACTATGCAGAATAAATTTTCAAATAATTTTAATATTTTCCGTTTGAAAAAAAAAAAAAAAAAAAAAAAATGTTTTTGAAAAACAGTTTTCTTTCTACTTTTTTATTAATATAAATTCTATGATTTTACTTTTTTTTTAAATTTTTCATTATTTTTTACCAGTGATGGCTTCATATAATATAGATAATTTTTTTTTTTTAAATTCATGAAATTAAAAACATTTTCTTTTTTATGAATATTTTAGAATATGAAAAGGAAAACTGTATATATGAAGAAACAAAAGTGTTAAAGTAAAATGACCACAAAAAGTTACAAAGAAGGAAATGAAGGCACACTTTCTAAATCTAATAATAAGCGCAACTAATGCATTTTTTAAAAAAATATCTATTCTAATCTCAAGTCCGGTTTTTTTATGAACCACTTTTTAATTAATTCAATTAATTTTTTTACCGTTTTGTTTTTTTTTACTTTAATATAGGTACTGAACATTTATTGGCTTAAAAAAAAATTATTTGATTCAAGTAAATATTTATTTGAGAAAAAACAATCAATTTTTTCAGTGATATATAA
Source organism: Leptopilina heterotoma (assembly GCF_015476425.1). Lineage (NCBI taxonomy): Eukaryota > Metazoa > Arthropoda > Insecta > Hymenoptera > Figitidae > Leptopilina > Leptopilina heterotoma. Next base: position 264,565 of record NW_025111142.1, read on the forward strand.
TATGATATGATATAATATAATATAATATAATATAATATAATATAATATAATATAATATAATATAATATAATATAATATAATATAATATGATATAATATGATATAATATAATATAATATAATATAATATAATATAATATAATATAATATAATATAATATAATATAATATAATATAATATAATATAATATAATATAATATAATATAATATAATATAATATAATATAATATAATATAATATAATATAATATAATATAATATAATATAATATAATATAATATAATATAATATAATATAATATAATATAATATAATATAATATAATATAATATAATATAATATAATATAATATAATATAATATAATATAATATAATATAATATAATATAATATAATATAATATAATATAATATAATATAATATAATATAATATAATATAATATAATATAATATAATATAATATAATATAATATAATATAATATAATATAATATAATATAATATAATATAATATAATATAATATAATATAATATAATATGATATAATATAATATAATATAATATAATATAATATGATATAATATAATATAATATAAAATTCTTCATTGAAAGTATAATAATTTTCATTTTTGTTGTGAAAAAATAATTTTTTCTGCTTTTTTTTTGCAAATCGAAAAAAACTCTTACAATCATATTTACGTCATTGTTTCTATATAGAAAAAAGTTACGAGGATAAATTTTTTAATTTCACTGTCTCGCTTATCAAAAATTCCATTCTCGTAAAAAAATGTCAATAAATACGCGGAATTCCATGAATTAATTTATCGATTCTAAGAAAATGGATTCAAACTTTCATGAGAAGTTTGCAAAAAAAAAAATAAAGAAAGGAAGAAAAAAAGAGATGTGAAGATACGAGGAGGAAGAAAAAAGGATATATGTAAAAAGCCGATGGTCGACGTTGGGAATGACCATGATCTTGAGAGATTGGTCAAGAATACCATTCGGCCAATGACCGGTTTTAATGTATTCTCGACCAGCAGTACATTTACATATATCTCTTCACATATACATATTGAACCTTTCACATATTCACAAATATACCGCTTGTGCTTATACATTATATATTATCTATATACGAATGCACCTGGAATGACTTACGATCTTATGCTCACTCGGTTCTTGATATTTAAATATATTGTGCAGTCCGGACATGTTTCCGGATACTTGTAACTTCTATATATATGTAAATTCTAACTCTCATGTCTCGATGAACTGATTTTTCAAATTCAAATGTTTACATTATATGTTGGTTTTGAAATTTATTTTTTTTTAATTTTATACTAATATAAGTGAAGAGTGTTGCACTTGATATTGAAGGCTTTGCACTCATCTACTAAAACCTACTATTTACTACTTTTTTACGTTATAGATACTATTTGGGTACTTTTTTAGATTTCAGCCACTAAGAGCTATTATTTCTGTTTTTTTTTATATTTCCACTACTTTAAATTCGTTAATACTAGAAATAAAAAAACTATTCTCAAAAATTATAATCAAATTCTTTAAAATCATTCAATTATTTTCAAAAAATATTCGAAACTCAATTGTTTTCAAAAAATTATTCGAAATTCAATTATTTTCAATATTTAGTATTTTCATAAAAAGCAATAGGAATTCAATTAAAAAAAAAAAAAATTGATAAAATTCAACCAAAATTCAATTATTTTCATAAATAATAAAATTTCCACAGGAATTCAATTAATTTAGAATAGCATTTTCAAAAACATTTCGAAAAAATTAATTATTTAAAACAATGTTTATAAAATTTATATAAAGAATTCAATTATTTTCAAAAATAACAAAATTTTTCACAGAAATTCAATTCTTTTTGAATATTTTAATAAAATATTTCTCAACAATTCAATTATTTTCATAAATAAATCAAATTCTTCTCAGGAATTTATAATTATTTTTGAAAATTTTAATAAAATTCTTCGCAGGAATTTCATAGTTTTTAAAAAATTTAAATGAAATTCTTTGTAGAAATTCAATTATTGTCACAAATATTGTATTAATATTCTTTGAAGCAATTCAATTATTTTTAGTACAATTTTAATAAAATTCTTTGCAGAAATTCAATTATTATCAAAAATTTTAATAAAATTCTTCTTATAAGAATTAAATTATTTTCCAAAATTTCAGCAGAATTTTTCAAATAAAAATTAAATTATTTTCAAAAGTTTTAACAAAATTCTTAAAATAAAAATACAATTATTTTAAAAAAATTTTTAATAAAATTGATGGTGAAAATTCAATTATTTTCATAAATATAATAAAATTTTTCTAAAGAATTCAATTATTTTCAAAAAATAATAAAATTCATCCCAGGATTTCAATTATTTTTAATACAATTTTACAAGAATTGATTAAAAAATGTAATTATTCTTAAAAATTGAATTTCGATTCTTCAAAAAAATCAATTATTATTTTTTAAAAAAAAGCGGTTTTTTTTAAATTCTTTGGAAGAATTCAATTATTTACAAAAATATTTGAATTTTTCACAGAAATTTAATTATTTTCGCATAAATAATAGAATTATTCTCATATTGATTCTTAAAAATTTAATTTCAATTCCTCGAAAAAAACAATTATTTAAAAAAATGTTTTTTTTAAAATTCTTTGAAAGAATTCAATTATTTACAAAAATATTAGAATTTTTCACAGGAATTCAATTACATATTTTCAATTATTTTCAAATATTTTAATAAAATTGTTCGAAAGAAATCAATTATTTTAAATACAATTTTAATTAAACTTTTTTGTTATAATTCAATTATTCGTTTAGATTTTAATAAAATTCTTCCCAAGAATTCAATTATTTACATATAAATAATTCTTCGAAAGAATTTCATTATTAAAGATAAATAACAAAATTATTTCCGAAAATTCAATTATTTTCAGGCATTTTAATAAATTATTCTTTGTAAAATTTAGTTATTTTTAAAAATTTTTCGCAAATTCAATGATTTTCAATATCTACTATTTTCATAAAATTTCCAAACAGAATTCAATTATTAAAAAAATTTTTTTTTTTAAATCTTCTTGAGAATTCAATTCTTTTCGCATGAATAATAAAAATTTCTCAGGAATTCAATTATTTAAATTAGAATTTGCATAAAGTTAGTCGAAAGAAATCAATTATTAAAAAAATTTTATAAAATTCTTCGCAAGAATTAAATTATTTTTATAAATATTCAAATTCTTTAATGAATAATAGAATTTTTGTTGCAAGAATTAAATTTATTAGCAGGATAATTGAATTTCTTCGAAGAATTTTATTAATTTTGAAAATAATTGAATTCTTTTTTTTCAAATTTCTAAAAATAATTGAAATTTTTGTGAAGAATTTTATTATTTATGAAAATAATTGAATTTTGCAGAGAAGTTTTTTTTTAAATTTCTAAAAATAATTGAATTTTTGTGAAGAATTTTGTTATTTATGAAGATAATTTTCCTTTTCTCTTTAGCTATCCAGTAAATAAATGATAAATTTTGTACAGTAAAACTGATAAATAGCTGAAAGCATTTTGAATTATTACAGTTCGATTAAAATTAGGAAATAGCCATATAAAGGAATTGAAAAACTACTTGCGAATTCTCTCAATAAATATTTCAATGATTGCGTCATTTTCTGGCGCAACGAGGGCGCAATGTTAATATATATTTATTTTTATATCAAAATATCTTTCAGGAATTGTATTCAGAAGAAATATTTAACTTGTAAAAAATAAATATTTGTAAATCCCATCACTAATCGATTTATATCTTTGTCAAAGCGCAATAATACTTAAAAATTTGTCTCCAATGATCATCATGATTTCGAAAGAATTTTTTTCTTATGATTTTTGTACATAAAAGAGAAAAACAGTACAACAAACATTTTAAATCTTATTCTAAATTTGTTCATTCGAACGTGAGGCATAATTAAATCTTTCTGACAAATGTAATTTTTTTCTAGAAGAAAAATTACAGAATCAAAAAAAATAGATCGGTTCTAAAAGTACATAAAAAAAATCAGCTTTCCAAACATTTTAAATAAACTTCTTTATAGAAAAATTCACTTTTTATATATATATAAACGTTTATCGTTTAAGGTTTGGAAAAAAAAATTTGCAATTTAGTGAAAGCGACGATTTAATTCACTATTGAATACGACAAGCCGCTGGCAACGACAGTTTTCTTTTATAAAACACAAGAGTATTTCAAAGCAACTAAAATAAGTGAAATACCACGATTATAAAGACACGATAATAATCTTCCGCGTATATCAGAAAGAAAGGCTTAGTTATAAAAAAAAAATTGTTTTCTTTCTTCTTCTCTTTTATATATATACAATAATATTTTATGTTTAAATATATCATAATTTTTATATAATTATTTGTTGTTAATGATATTTTACGTAATATTTAGAAAAGAAGTTATTTGCCATACAAATACTTTATATATTCGAATTGAGTAACATTTTTATGAAAAATAGAAAAATTAAATTAATTTATAATATATGTGTGGTAAATTATTGACAATTAAGGGGGAATTACATAACATTGACTTTAATTATTTATTGATAATAATTATTATTTTAGTTAATGATTAATTATTCATGTTTCAATAATATTAATTTATTGAAATTATAATTATCGTCGATTAATATTAAAATTAGTAGATATTATTATATAATATTATTATTACTATTATTATTTATTGTTATTAATATTATTATTATTATTAATATTAATTAAAATTAAAAAAATATAATCAGTGGAGATTTCTATAAATAAAGGATAAAAAATGTTCCTCCTATGATAGTAATTGTGTGAATAAGTGAATCTCCTTCTTTAATGAACGTTTATTTATATTCCATTGAAATTTTTCTCACATGCGTTGCGCATTTGTAATTTCATTGAAATATGGTGAAATTCTTGCTAAATCGTATAAAAAAATGAAAATTTCGTGACACGTAGAAAAAGCGACATAATACGATGTAATCAGTGAGTCCAATTGTTACAAGTGATACAACAGCAAAACGCGCGCATCAAATCCGCTCACACGTGTCTAGACAATCTAAGAAATGCAATAACTTTCAGTTGGACATTTTTCATACACCTTTGTATAGATATAGTATATTTGTATATATATATTATATATATATATATATGTATATTTATATATATATATAACATTTGTATTTGTATATACAAACATTATATGTTTGTACCTCCACTAAATATATATTATGTTTGTAAAACTTTAAGTCAAGTACTTTCACTCCGTGTTCAAGATGAAAATAAAAAAAAACTACAGTTTCATTCAAAAGATCTTCAATCCTACACAGAAGTGTAAAAACTAAAGATTATAAAATTTAAAACGCAAAGCACTGAGTGAATTGATTTTTAAATTACGAAAATTTTAAAAAGAGCGACAAATTAAAATACCCCTAACCTAGTAAACTTTAATACTGAAGAAAAGTAATACTTTTCGAATACAATAAAATAACTCAATATTTAAATAATTAACGGTTTCAGAGCTCAAAGTAGTGAAAGTATTTAAAAATACGGACTTTACGGACCAAAAATTAAGAAATACGGACCAATTTTTACTGACAAAAATATAACCAGTCCGAGTCAAATAAGAGAACATTTTACTTAAAACCGAGTGATAAAATCATTTTCATTTACAATTCAATTATTACTTACAAGAATTTTTAACTACTTAAAATTCTTCTTTAAATCGATTATTTTTCGTAATTTTCAAAAAAGTTCTTTAATAATTTTCAAATCAATTTCTTTACAATATTCAATTTTACAAAATTTCAATTATTCGTAAATTCATCAATTAAACAAATATTAGAAAATAAAAACTTAAAATAATATTAAAAAAATTAAATTAAACTTTTTCAAAAAAATTCATTTTAAAATTCAATTATTTTTAAAAATTCACGCTACATTGCTTTTAATATTCAATTATTATCGAAAATTTTAACTGAAATTAATTTTTATGAAATGAAAATTAATTTTTATTAAAAACTTCTACTAGAATTCAATTATTTAAATACAAATAAAATGCAAATAAATAATTTATTGAATAATTCTTAAAATTCAATTTTCATAAAGGATCGTTATCAACAAATTTTCAAATACATTGAATTCTATCAACGAATTTTAATAAAATTTTTAAGAATAATTACATTTTTCGAGGATATCGATTAAAATTGTATTAAAAATAATTCAAAATTTTTCTGCAATGAGTTTTATTATTTTATAAAAATAATTTAATTCATAAAAAGAATTTAATTATTATTTACGAAAATAATTAAATCCCCGTAAAAATTTTATTATTTATGAAAATAATTGAATGATTGCGAAAAAATCTATTTAAAAAAAAATTGCAAATAATGAAATTTCTGTGAAATTTTTAATATTTTTTGAAAATAATTAAAAGTTTGTGTAGAAATTTATAAAATTTTAAAAAATTTTTGAACAGATTTGAATTTCTGCAAAGAATTTTATTACTTTAGAAAATAATTTAAATTTTGACAAGAATTTTTAATGAACAATTTTTATTAAATCTTCGAAAAGACAAGTGAAACATGAGTTTAATTTTCCCGCTCCACGAGTTTGGGCAAAGTTTCTAAAAATCTCCGCTAGGGTTCGCAAGACAGTATCACTGGCTAAAATCGTTAATTTTTAAATTCGTTTTAAATAAAGAAATATTTATTGAATACTTTGGGAGTTTTTGCAATTTTATTTAAATGGACCAGGGTCAATTGTTTAGTGAGAATCGAAGAATTTGTCGACAAAGTAATTATTAATTTGAGTCGATGTGAAATTGACGTTTCTCGCAAGTGGCTTAATGAAGCCTACGTTTAATATATAAGGACAACTCGACTGGTTCATTGACAGGTGGTCTGATGTTACTCAGGAACTTCCGTTTAGTCGGAAAAGATCTGCGATCTTTGACTAATAAAACAACACTGCATATACTGTGTATATGTAGTATAAATTGAATATATAATATATATTCGGTCATAATATATGACGATAAAATTATCCGAGGGCAGCGCCCTCCCAAATATAGTGAGAACAACTGTAGTAACGACTTCGACCACTTTTTTTACCCCCAAAAGTATTTTTCAATTTTTTATCCTATTTCTTTTTTATTTTTTACAAGTGGATTGTTCTATAAGAAATTTACACTTTTTCGGAGTGTGAACCAATGTCCCTTAAAATTTAATTTTTTTATTGGATCAGTTCACGTGGAATTGCTCAATTAGGGAGAAATTCTCCCTAATTGAGCAATTCCACGTGAACTGATCCAATCAAAAAAATTAAATTTTAAGGGACATTGGTTCACATTTTTTTATTGGATCAGTTCACGTGGAATTGCTAAATTAGGGAGGATTCTCCCTAATTGAGCAATTCCACGTGAACTGATCCAATAAAAAAATTAGATTTTAAGGGACATTGTTTTATTCAAATTGACATAATTTCTAGAAAAATAATGATATTTTAATTTTTATATAGTGAAATTTAAAGCATTTTTTGTGTACTTTTCAATTTCAAAACTCTTTTTTCAAAAAAAAATTATTTCCCTATTCTTCGATCACTTTTTTACCCCTAAACATATTTTTTAACTTTTTATCCTATTTCTTTTTTATTTTTTATAAGTGGGTTCTTCTGTAAGAATTTTACACTTTTTCGGATGATCCTCCCAAATTTACTCCCCTTCATTTTAAGTTAAATAAAGTGAAAAACAATTTTGCCCTAAATGCTGTTCAAGGATTTTTAATTAAACTAATAAAAACTAAATAAAACTAATTATTTTATTTAAAATAATCTTTTTTAAATACACAGAGAAATTAAAAATCCGCACATCTCGAGATCCGTGTGACGGTATATAAAATAAGCAAAAGTGACAATATTCACGTGAAAGTGCGAGTATTATATGCTCATAAATATTGATGGTTATCCTCTCTGATCTAGAGAACCAGATTCTTGAGCCACTGTATTTATTACAACTCTCGAGAGTTTCTTCCTTTAAACTCGTTCCATGCCAGTAATTTCGAATTGTAATTGAATTGCGCCTATGAATTGTGTGGTCTTACCGGTTTGCTTTTGTTTCCATATCCGTGAAATTCTTACATATTTATACTTTTAACGACATTCATTTATGAACAATTAGGCAACACTTACAATACCAGAAAATATATCTCCGTTTCAATGAATGATAATAAATTTATTTGTCATCTTTAATTATATACATTTTTTACTTTAAATCGAAATTACATTTTTAAATCCTTCTAGATAAATATTCTTAAAGCAATACACGTGTATGTTAATGTGAATTTGTAATTTAAATATATCTACCAAAACTTGATGTCAAACGTTTCCTTATTTGCTATATTAGTGTTTTTTTAAAAATTCTTAATTACCGAATGTCACAAAATTTTAAGTGGTTTGATTTCTTTCTTACTCTGTAATATTAACGAACAAAGTAAATTGATAAAAGAAATTATTAAACAAATATTAATATGATTGTTTTTTTAAATTTTCATATATTTTAAAACAGAAATAAATTATATTTAAAGTTTTTTTCTGATTTTGAATTAGTACATATTTTTTTAATAAATAGTAATTTCTACTAATTTATTAGTAAAATTTACTAACAAAAGCAAAAAGTCATTCAGTAATTCAAATTAGTAAACATTTTTACTAATTTCAAATTTAGAGAGTAAGTTTTATTGTTAAATAATAATACCTCTTTGATAAATTAATCGATTATATAAACAAATGATTACATATACAATAATATATGAATGTGTATTATATACTTTTTTCATTTCGAAGAAAGTAAATGTTTATATTTTTTGGGTTCACTTATCGGGATTCGAACACGTAACCTATATCTTTCCGAGCCGACACGCTTTAACGCACTTGGCTAACTTACTCCGACTTACATTTTTTTTATTTACTTTTTTTAAAAAAAAACCTAATCTTTTTTCATAAATTTTCTTTTATAAAAAGAAAATTAGTATACATACTTCATTTTAAGAAACTAATTGTACAAAAATGTTAACTTTTTTAAAATTTTAAATTCATGAATATTTATATATTTTATTAAAAGAAAAAAATTTGCATAGAGTCATAAAGTAGAAGTTCGCTAATAATAATTATAATAATTTTATACTGTTGGTAAACAAAGGAGAGAAAAAATTGAAATTAAATTATAAAACTGACAAGTTTTGTGTTGAAGGTCCTATCCCATATCAAGTCATCGGCTATACAGGAATTCACATAAACTTAATTTACAAGTAGACCTGTTAAGTGCTTATTACATTTTTTATTGTCTACTTTCCTCTTTTTTTGAGTAAAATTAAATTTACAATAAATTATGGTTTTTATAACTTGTGTACTTTTCTTTTTACTTGCAGAGTTTATTTAAAAATAGTTTGTGAATGATTGTATAGTTTAGAAGACGTTTCAGAACTGCTTGTTGAATAAATAAAAGTTGCATTTAGTATGTAAAGTTTTTTTTTACTATAATGTGACATTAATTTTTTTAATAACTTTATCAAAGGACACTAGTTATTTGTATTTTTCTTACGAGTAAATGAAATTTATCGATCATCGACTACTGACAGTTGGACCTGCTTTTGACTTTTAAAGTAACCGACATTTAGTCTGTAGTTAATAAAAACTGTTGGAAATGACATTTTCATTTCTTGAATGAAAAAGTGACTTTGATTATTTTTATAATTGCAAAACGTGATAAATTTCAACTTTTTTATAATGAATTTTTTAAAGCATTTTTTGTGTACTTTTTAATTCAAAAACTCCTTTTTCAAAAATAAACCATATTTTTCAATTTTCAAAAAAAACTACCTCTTTTTTTAAATTTTATTCATTTTCTTTGGAAAAATGAGATTTTTTCTTGTAAATTATGTAAATTTTAAATGTGGGACAAGAATGGGTTTTTAAGAAAATAAAAAAAAATTATCTTTTTAAACACTTTTTGTTTATTTTATTGAAAACCTATTGTTGTACCATTTTTTACCTTTACATAAATTAATTTACAAGAAAAAAATCTCAACTTTCCAATAAAAATGATAAAGAAATAAAACAAGAGGTAGTTTCTGGAAAAATTAAAAAATAAGGTTTTGAAATTAAAAAATACACAAAAAATACTTTACAATTCACTATATAAAAATTAAAATCGTCAAATTTTTCTAGAAATTATGTCAATTTGAATAATACAATATCCCTTAAAATCTAATTTTTTTATTGGATCAGTTCACGTGGAATTGCTCAATTAGGGAGGAAAAAATGTGAACCAATGTCCCTTAAAATCTAATTTTTTTGATTGGATCAGTTCACGTGGAATTGCTCAATTAGGGAGAATTTCTCCCTAATTGAGCAATTCCACGTGAACTGATCCAATCAAAAAAATTAAATTTTAAGGGACATTGGTTCACATTCCGAAAAAGTGTAAATTTCTTATAAAACATCCCACTTGTAAAAATAATAAAAAAGAAATGGGATAAAAAATTGAAAAATACTTTTGGAGGTAAAAAAAGTGGTCGAAGTCGTTACTACAGTTGTTCTCACTATGTTTGGAAGGGCGCTGCCCTCGGATAATTTTATCGTCATATATTATGACCGAATATATATTATATATTCAATTTATACTACATATACACTGTATAGGCAGTTTGTTTTATTAGTCAAAGATCGCAGATCTTTTCCGACTAAACGGAAGTTCCTGAGTAACATCAGACCACCTGTCAATGAACCAGTCGAGTTGTCCTTATATATTAAACGTAGGCCTCATGTCACCACTTGCGAGAAACGTCAATTTCACATCGACTCAAATTAATAATTACTTTGTCGACAAATTCTTCGATTCTCACTAAACAATTGACCCTGGGTCATTTAAATAAAATTGCAAAAACTCCCAAAGTATTCAATAAATATTTCTTTATTTAAAACGAAATTAAAAATTAACGATTTTAGCCAGTGATACTGTCTTGCGAACTCTAGCGGAGATTTTTAGAAACTTCGCCCAAACTCGTGGAGCGGGAAAATTAAACTCATGTTTCACTTGTCTTTTCAAAGATTTAATAAAAATTGTTGATTTGCTATAAAATCTACTTTTTCTATCTAAAAAAAAACTTCCTCATACACTGAATGTCACTCTAAACAAGCGAAAAAGTTAATAATGTTTTTAAACCTATTTTTCTCTTTGAAGGGGTTTCGCAATATTGCTGAAACTTGTTTTTTAAAAAAATGGGAGAAAAATAAAGTCTCGATTCTTGTTGACGGCTGACTATACACACTCTTTAATGATTTGAGATTCAGAATGGATATAAAATCACTGTCCCGGGTGTTACGCGAGACGAGGAAGTTGAATTCACTTTCCTCGCTTTCCGGCTTCAAGTATTTTAAGTATATACATATACACATATAAGTATGTAAAACTTGTACTACTACAAAATCCCTCCCGCGATATAAAATAATTTCAATCGATTTATTATATTGAATCGCAAAATACACAAAATTTAAAAAAAAAACTTGCACATACAGTATTGCCACTAGTCTATAACGACTCGCAGTAAACCCGGAAATGTTCTGTCAAATTACCTCATTAATGTCTCTTATAAACATTTTAATTTCTCAATTAAGAGTTAATTTTTTTTCTCAATAATCATAAATACTCGGGGGGATTTTCTCCAAAAAACTTACATCAGCTTTAGTACATATGTATATCGATTCATTTATAATACATAATATTCTGATTTTAATTTTAAAAAGAAAAATTATTCCTATTATTAACAATTGTTAGTAATAATTTTTTTGGGGCATAAAGCGTTATAATTACAAGATAATAAATATTCACAATTATAATATGTAATTATAATAATAATTAGATAAATACCCAAAAATTATAATATATAAATATAATAATTAAGTGATTAATAATAATAATAACAATGAAATAAGCGACGCGCTCCCGAGAAAGGTACCTTAAGAAGCAAACGAATTATAGGTTATGTTTGTGTCCGATTTATCTTGATTAAAAGTTTCCGTTTGATTATTTAAACTTGAAATTAGATTTTATTGAATATTTTGGATCTAACGTAAACTAGGAGTTCAATCATTTTTAATAATAATTGATTTTCTTTCTGTATTTTTACTCCAAACATTAGAAACATAACCTCAAATTTTCAAATTTTTTGCTTCTTAGGTATCTTTCTTGGGAGCGCGTCTTAATAATTAAGTTATGTAAATAATAATTATTACTACATACTACAATTATAATTATTACTATTAATTAAATTATTATTAGTTATAATTAGTAAAAATAAATTAATTAGATTAATTAGGTAATATTAATTAGGTCAAAAAACCAAATTCACAAAAAATAAATAATTATAGTCGAAAAATTATAAATGAATATTTGCACTAAAAAATTATAGTTAAATATTTATAAACATATAAACATAGAAAATTCATTACTATCAATGATTAATAATTATCAATAAAATTTAATTGTATATTTATTTATAATAATAATATTATTATTAGGTATTATTATTATTATTTCTGTAAATTGAATTTTTTCATTATCTTGCAGTATTTGAGGTGAATTTTTTCATAAATTTTGAACTATTGCAAAAAATAATTATTCGACTGAATAAAGAAATGCGAAAATTTTTTTTCTCCATATGAAAATTAACAAATTTTTTTAATAATTTTTTCTTAACGTTCATACTGAATAATGTATATTGTTTGCTTGCAATTGTAATTCTCAAAAGTTCCAATTTCAACACTTTGATGTTCAAACTATTTCACACTAATGATGATGATGATGGTTCCTTTTGTCAAAAAGAAAAAAAAATCACTTCACTTTCGAAAGAAGATTTCTTTTTTTTTGTCACAATAAAAATCACTTTCACTCACAAACAATACCTATATTTAGAAAAATGAAATTTTTGAAACAAATTCTAATTGAATATTAAAAAAAACAAAATTAGAATTATAAAAAATTTGCCATTTTTTTTTATTGGAGAAAAAAATAAAAAATTTTCGCCTTTTTTTCCCATAAAATTTTTATGCGTTAAAATAGATATTCTCCAAAATTTTTTAAAGTACCCGTGCAGAAATTTTGACCGGGGCCATGGCACTTTGCCCGATCTGGCCGCCCTGTCGGGACCCGGTCGGGGCCATGGGATTTCCCCCGATCTTTTCGCTACCCAGGTAGAATTCCAATACTGACTGCATTTTATTATATTAAAGCTTGTTATTTGATTATTAAAGAATGGGGAGTATTTACTTCAATATTAATGATTATTATTAATATTTTTGTAGTAAATAAACTTTTATGAGTGTCATTAAAAATGTAAATAGTTATTAGAATTGCTTTTATTGGACTAAGTTTTTAAAAAAAATATTTTTCTTATTTTCTTTCATTAATTTAGACAGACTATCTTATTTAAATTAATAATTATTTATAATTATTATTATTGTTAATAATTATTTAAACCTATACTTTATGTAACATTATTAAGAATTATACACAAAACACTTAAAACTAAGACGGAAAAATATCGCACGCACGGGGGACCGAACCCTAGACCTCGAGGACGCAAGTCGAATACACATACCGCATAGCCACGCAAGCTTGGAAGCGACCTCGCTTAAACTTCCTTTTGAATCATGGGACCGTTATATACAGTGTTATCATAATAAATTGACTGTATCATATTTATTTATAGAAAAATTATTAAAAATGTATGTTATATATATATATATATATATATATATATATATATATATATATATATATATATATATATATATATATATATATATATAAATTAATATGTTTATCATAATAATATGGTAAAAATTGTTAATTTAATTATTTATTCTATATTATTTATAATTTAACTATTTTTTAAAATAATAAAAATTTTTTCATTATTAATAATTCACAATAATACTAAAAATTATTAATTAATAATAATTTATTTTTTTGCCTTAAACATGGAATTTCAATTTAAGTGTGAAAAACAATTAAGAGTTTTTAAGAGTTATAAATGTCAAAAATAATATGTTAATATTATAACCACAAAAAAATTTAACATTTTAGGCAATATTTTTGGTTATCACCATGATAACATCGACAAATGGTTCACCTTCGACAATTGGTGCGTTTGTCCTATTGTTTTAAATTAAAGGAGAATAAATTCTTAAGACATCCCTCGAGGACAATTTTTGAGTTTTTAATTGTTTATAATTTTTATTTTCAAATTTCAATCAAAGTTAACAAATTAACACAATTTTTTAAAAACGGACGTTTATTTTCTTATTCCGTTACTGCACATGCTCTAAATCAGTTCAAATTAATCCAATATTACCAGCAGACAATTAAAAACCCATAAAGTAATATATTTCAATTGTCATAAACAACATTAATTAACAAATAGTTAACTTATGATCCTGTCCAACAGAAAATTTTTGTTGCAAATTTTCTTTTTTACTTAGGTTCTTTTAAAGAATATATGTCTTTTTTGCTTATAATATAACTTATTTAAATATTTAATATTATATATCCGTGGTCTTTTAACATTATCTAAATAAAAAAGTAAACGTGAAAAAAAAATTTTTGGTGGAAAGGAACAAAAATTAACTATTTGTTAATTAATATTATTTGTAACCATTTAAATAAGTTATTTTTTAAACAAAAAGGACACATATTTTTAAAATGAACTTAAATTAAAAAGTAGACGTGAAAAAAAATTTTTTTGGTGGACAGGAGCATAAGTTACATAACTATTTGTTATTTAATATATTGTTTATAACAATTTAAATAAGTTATTTTTTAATCAAAAAGGACAAATATTCTTTAAATAGACTTAAATTAAAAAGAAAATGTGAAAAAAAAATTTTTAGTGGAATAGGAATCAATGTTAACTATTTGTTAATTAATATTGTTTATAACAATTTAAATAAGTTATTTTATAATCAAAAAGGGCAAATATTCTTTAAATGAACTTAAATTAAAAAGAAAAGGTAAAAAAAACATTTTTTAGTGGAAAGAAATCAAAGTTAACTATTTGTTAATTAATATTGTTTATAACAATTGATATAAATTACTTTCTGTTTTATTAATTATATGGTGGTCATATTGTATTAATTTGAACTGATTCAGATCATATGCAGCAACGGAATAAGAAAATAAGCCTCCTTTTTTGAAAAATTGTATTAATTTGTTAACTTTGATTGAAAATAAAAATTATAAACAATTAAGAACTAAAAAATTGACCTTAAGGGATGTCTTAAGAATTTATTCGCCTTTAATTTAAAATAAAGAATACTGAAACCGGTTAAGAATTGTAGGCTGTAGACAGTTTTGAACAGTAAATTGTAAAAAAAATCCCATTGTGCGCTGTTTGTAGATCCTTGGGCAAACCCGGTCTGGTCCTGGTCGGGGCCACGAAGTCGGGGCCAGATCATGAAATCCCGACCGGGGCCAGGGCGGTAATCGGGAACAAAAGTGGCGATTTCTGCACGGGTACTGATTTGTATATACATATACCCGTGCAGAAATTTTGACCGGGGCCATGGCACTTTGCCCGATCTGGCCGCCCTGTCGGGACCCGGTCGGGGCCATGGGATTTCCCCCGATCTTTTCGCTACCCAGGTAGAATTCCAATACTGACTGCATTTTATTATATTAAAGCTTGTTATTTGATTATTAAAGAATGGGGAGTATTTACTTCAATATTAATGATTATTATTAATATTTTTGTAGTAAATAAACTTTTATGAGTGTCATTAAAAATGTAAATAGTTATTAGAATTGCTTTTATTGGACTAAGTTTTTAAAAAAAATATTTTTCTTATTTTCTTTCATTAATTTAGACAGACTATCTTATTTAAATTAATAATTATTTATAATTATTATTATTGTTAATAATTATTTAAACCTATACTTTATGTAACATTATTAAGAATTATACACAAAACACTTAAAACTAAGACGGAAAAATATCGCACGCACGGGGGACCGAACCCTAGACCTCGAGGACGCAAGTCGAATACACATACCGCATAGCCACGCAAGCTTGGAACCGACCTCGCTTAAACTTCCTTTTGAATCATGGGACCGTTATATACAGTGTTATCATAATAAATTGACTGTATCATATTTATTTATAGAAAAATTATTAAAAATGTATGTTATATATATATATATATATATATATATATAAATTAATATGTTTATCATAATAATATGGTAAAAATTGTTAATTTAATTATTTATTCTATATTATTTATAATTTAACTATTTTTTAAAATAATAAAAATTTTTTCATTATTAATAATTCACAATAATACTAAAAATTATTAATTAATAATAATTTATTTTTTTGCCTTAAACATGGAATTTCAATTTAAGTGTGAAAAACAATTAAGAGTTTTTAAGAGTTATAAATGTCAAAAATAATATGTTAATATTATAACCACAAAAAAATTTAACATTTTAGGCAATATTTTTGGTTATCACCATGATAACATCGACAAATGGTTCACCTTCGACAATTGGTGCGTTTGTCCTATTGTTTTAAATTAAAGGAGAATAAATTCTTAAGACATCCCTCGAGGACAATTTTTGAGTTTTTAATTGTTTATAATTTTTATTTTCAAATTTCAATCAAAGTTAACAAATTAACACAATTTTTTAAAAACGGACGTTTATTTTCTTATTCCGTTACTGCACATGCTCTAAATCAGTTCAAATTAATCCAATATTACCAGCAGACAATTAAAAACCCATAAAGTAATATATTTCAATTGTCATAAACAACATTAATTAACAAATAGTTAACTTATGATCCTGTCCAACAGAAAATTTTTGTTGCAAATTTTCTTTTTTACTTAGGTTCTTTTAAAGAATATATGTCTTTTTTGCTTATAATATAACTTATTTAAATATTTAATATTATATATCCGTGGTCTTTTAACATTATCTAAATAAAAAAGTAAACGTGAAAAAAAAATTTTTGGTGGAAAGGAACAAAAATTAACTATTTGTTAATTAATATTATTTGTAACCATTTAAATAAGTTATTTTTTAAACAAAAAGGACACATATTTTTAAAATGAACTTAAATTAAAAAGTAGACGTGAAAAAAAATTTTTTTGGTGGACAGGAGCATAAGTTACATAACTATTTGTTATTTAATATATTGTTTATAACAATTTAAATAAGTTATTTTTTAATCAAAAAGGACAAATATTCTTTAAATAGACTTAAATTAAAAAGAAAATGTGAAAAAAAAATTTTTAGTGGAATAGGAATCAATGTTAACTATTTGTTAATTAATATTGTTTATAACAATTTAAATAAGTTATTTTATAATCAAAAAGGGCAAATATTCTTTAAATGAACTTAAATTAAAAAGAAAAGGTAAAAAAAACATTTTTTAGTGGAAAGAAATCAAAGTTAACTATTTGTTAATTAATATTGTTTATAACAATTGATATAAATTACTTTCTGTTTTATTAATTATATGGTGGTCATATTGTATTAATTTGAACTGATTCAGATCATATGCAGCAACGGAATAAGAAAATAAGCCTCCTTTTTTGAAAAATTGTATTAATTTGTTAACTTTGATTGAAAATAAAAATTATAAACAATTAAGAACTAAAAAATTGACCTTAAGGGATGTCTTAAGAATTTATTCGCCTTTAATTTAAAATAAAGAATACTGAAACCGGTTAAGAATTGTAGGCTGTAGACAGTTTTGAACAGTAAATTGTAAAAAAAATCCCATTGTGCGCTGTTTGTAGATCCTTGGGCAAACCCGGTCTGGTCCTGGTCGGGGCCACGAAGTCGGGGCCAGATCATGAAATCCCGACCGGGGCCAGGGCGGTAATCGGGAACAAAAGTGGCGATTTCTGCACGGGTAGTAAAATTTATTTTCTATTTTAAATTATAAATAAACTTTGGGGTAAAAAGAAAAGAAAAGAAGAAAATTTTGGAAAAGTCGTAAAAAAAAGAGCAAGTGGTGTAAAAGTGAATTTTTTTTTTTAAATAAAACTTACCCTCGTTTTTGAGAGCAAGATTTGAATGCGAAAAAGAAGTGGCGCGAAAGAACGAGGATGTCACTGTGACAGTAGCGCGATGAAGAACATTCCTTTTCGCTCGCCTTGAAGTGACTGGAGCCGAAGAGTAAGTTCGATTTCCCTTTCTAGCAGCTTCACAGCTTCTTTACATTCTACTCCAACCCAAGTCCCTCGAGCGTGGCTTTCACTTCATGCCACTTCATGTTCGCGGCTCAAAGAATTATGTACATGTGCATACACTACCTATATACAGTTATTATTATATTGTGAACGAATATATATATATATATATATATATATATGCTATGACTGCACCTTTGGTGCAGCATTCGCAAACGATAATAAAACTCGAAGCACCGAAAGCGTCTCATGGTGAACGCGGCATTCTTTTCCATCGCGGAAAATCTAAGACCTCGACCGATCGGCGCACTCTTACATTCGAAGGGAATAGCTCCGCAATATTCATCGAAATACCGCAATTCTAAACTTTAAAAAAATTTTTTAAAATCTACCGCAAAAAAAAACTTTTTAGATCGATTTTATAAAATTTGTGTATTTTGTGTTTAGAATTACACGTGGAAATCGATATCTTCTATTTATTATATTTTTACAGTATTATTTCAACTTCGAATTTTGTAACGTTTAATTTTTGTAACCGTTAAAATTTGAATTTCAAATTTTAGCGCGCGCCACTGTTGATTGAGCGCATGCGCGAAAAATTTTCAGGTTAGGAGAGGCTTGACAGAACTGACTGGACACTGGACTTGACGCGATCTGGAACTGAAAGACGTTTGTTATCATTATAGTATCATCTAATTGTAAGTGTTATTATTAAGTAATTTATTTTAATGCTACTTTTTGTCTCTGTAACTATTTAGGTGGAAAAAGACACTATTAAACAACTCATCTTGCCAGGTCAAACTGGAAAATTCGGAACATTCTTTGCACTCATTAAAGAGGTTATTAACGGAAATGAATTACTATCCTGCAATAGTGGAGTAGATGATCAACAAGGAGGTATTCCTGGGATAATTCAATTATACGCTTGTAATAATAATTCCAATACAGACATACAATTATCATCAATGGAGAATTTCAGTGTTGACGAAAGTACAGAAACATCAAAGGAGCCACTGATATTGGAAAATTTCGACAAATCCATTAAAAGATATAAAGAATTTATTCTGACTGAAATTATTAGTTGCAGTTGTGATAATTATACAAAATTGAATATCGAGATGTATAAACAATTTCCAAGGGATTATGATTCATTAATTTTTATAAATGCAATAACAAATTTGGAAAATGACTATTCTAAAGAAACGAATAAGACAAGAAAATTAAATTCTCTTGAAGCTTGGAATAAACAATTTGAGAAATATCTACACCGAGTGGAGATTACAAAAGAAATGATTGAAACAAAAGCACTTCTTCCTTTGAACAGAATGATTTTTCGGAAAGTCGATAAACTCAGGAGGAAATTGTACGATGAGTCTGTTTTCAATATTAAAAATTATTTAAGGACGTGTATAGCTGATAGTAAGAAATATACAAGTGTGAAAAATTTAGTTGAAATGAAATCTATTACTAAAAATTACACTGATCAATTCCATAGACAAATTGAAATTGCAAATCAATTACTGTCAAACAATTTACAAGAAGATTTGAATCGAAGTATAGCTCAATTAACCACCGAATTTCAAGAAATAAACGCAGCAATTGAGAAGGAAAAGCAAAAATTAATAACTAAACACAATCAATTGCAAGCAAAGAGTCAAGACCTAGTAAAAAAATCAGGACTTATACTATTTTTTGGTTTCCTTCAGGTAGCTTGCCTAGTACTAACATTCGTAAACCCACTTTTTGCAGTTGTAGGTGCTACGATAAGTATAGGTGCTAGCATGTATGACTCAAGTGTATTAAATAGCGCAGAATCAAAAATAGTATTTGATTCTGCAAAACGCAATTATGAGACAAGAAATCTAATAAAAACGATGAATAACATGAATCAAAAATATGCAACCAAGACTATAAATTTCGCTAATAATTTCGTCGATGTTGCTATGTCTGTACAGAATACACAAAAGAAACATACGGATAATAAATCAGCACAAGATAAAGTGAATGATGAAATTAAGCTAAATCTGGAAAACATAAATAATTTAAAAAAGTCTAAAGAAGAGATTTACAATAAATTGAAGCCTTTCGTAGAAAAACTTGAAAGAAAATTAAATAATGAGACTATGAAATTACAAAATTCATCAATTATTCATCTTGAATACGGAAGACGGGAAATGGAAGATTTAATAAGGGATCTTAAAGAGAAATTTGATAAAATTACTGAGACATTCAACGTGGAGGAAAAAGCAGTGCCAAAAATAAAAAATGCCATGACTGCAATATTTCGCCTCAATGAACTTATAATAAATATGAAATCAGAAATTTCTAAAACACAATATTCACACAAAATAAATACAGTGCCATACAAAATTACTAATATTCAAGACGAGGAGCTTCAAAATGCAGTTATAGATTTGATATACATTCATTATGCAAACGACATATATGACGAATTCATCAAATGGAAGAACTCATTCGTACAGTACATATTTCCATTCAATAAGGACTTTCCCGATATTTATTTTGAGACTTATGATTATCATTTTGATAATTCTTCCGAAAAGGCGAATATCATAGTAGAAATAATGCCGGAAATACAATCAAATTTGGAAAAAACGAGAGAAGATAAATATTTATTATCATCAGATATCAAATTTGGTTATAATAAAAGTCCACCTTTTTATACCTGGAATAATAGCACATACTTCACCGAAATAAAGCAAATTCTTGAAGGTAAATCTGTAAAACTATTCGCAGACATTAATAGTACAAATATGAGTGCTGTTAAATTCCGAACTATAAGTATTTTGTTTACTTCATCCAATGAGACTTTAAATAACGAACTGAATAACGATTTGTCATCATTTTCTTTCCAACTGATTCACCACGGAGACTCCCATTATAGATGTGATAATGATGTTTATGTATTCAATTCTAGTCACAACAGCTTTGGTCGGAACTTGATCGTGATAGACTATATTCTAAGCCCCTATGCAACATGGACTATTACCCTCAAGAATACCTTATTAGGCATTGGAGATTTTAAAAAATTTACTAAATATGTAGGTGAAGTAAATATGAATTTGGTCGGAGATGGCAAATATTTTGACATACTAAATGATAAAAATTGTTCAGAATATTACTCAGCTCCAAATCCGAATGATCGAGGAAGGTTCTATGATAGGAGGAAGCGCGAGTTAAACCAGATAAGAAAAAAGCGCTTCGATCAGTGGATGTCACAGAAGAAATTAACAAACTCTGCATTTGAGTAGAAATTTAAAATACTCGTAGATTCATTTTCATGCAAATATGCAATAGTATGGAATTTGCATTTTTTACATTACTACCAAATTAATTTAAATTGGATAAAATATATATACTATATAACCGTAAACATTTTAGACACATTTATTGCAAAAGTTTCTAATTATTGATTATAAATTGATTTTTTGACAGTTTTTCAGTTTAAAAAAGTAGTGAACATTAATATTCGTACAATTCCGACGTGACAAAAATAATTTATTTATCATTGCATATTTTTGTAAAATGTTAAAAATTTTTCTTCATGAAGAAATGTTAAATTTCGCCTATTTTGTAGTTTGAGTGAAAACTGTTTAAGCATTTTAGATTTATATTGTCAGATAATAAAAATGTTTTGCCAATGCTTCATATTTAAAAAAAAAACTAAATAAAATAGTAAAAATAATTTTTATTTAAAAGAAAAATAAATATTGTATTCCAACTGACAAATTTCGTATATATTTTAAAACAGTAAAATGTACACCTGCCACAAAAAGTCGTGTTTTCGATTTTAATGACGCCTACGTATGTATTTTAATGTCCTGATTCAGAAAATGAAAGATATAATATGGCCGCTTTTTTTGTTTTCATGGAAAATAATATTATTAGAAAAAACACAAAAATTATAATTCTCCGAATATTCGAAAAACCATCATGTTTAGGGGTCTTACATATTTATTTTTCAAATGTGTCTGAATTCACTAGCATTATTCCACATTAATTTACAATTAATCTATGGTATAGTTATTAATTATTAATTAATAAATGTATAATAAATAAAAAATAAATAATAAATAAAATAATAAAAAAAATACATATTATACATAAATAATTAACATGTGGTATGTACTCAAAAGAGGTTTTCTACAGTTTCCCTTTTTTCTGGCGAGAAAGCCCAATAGACGGGTGGTCCAGGCAAATGCGAGTACTCTTAATTCAAAAGTCGTGCTGTAGGCGCAATGATTAGTAAAAATAGTTAATAAGTTATAGTTTGTAAGTAAAAATTTTTACTGTAACATTTGTAAACAGTACGAATGTATAAAGAAATAAAATAAACATTAATTTTAATTCTCATTTCCTTTAGTTTTCAATGTACATTGATTTATCCTTTATTTCTTATATATTTATTTATATATTATATATATTATTAAGCTCCCCGTGCACAATGGAATTTTTTTACAATTTACTATTAAAAATTGTAAATTGTATTAAATAAATTAATAATATTTGGTATTTTTTATTATATCTAATAGAGGACTATACTGTTTGTGCAAACTTTTAACCTGATCCCAAACATTTCCAAATTGGACCCGGATCACTTGACGTGGAATGCCACGTATATTTAATTATTAAAAATAAGTAATAATTGGGTAATGGAATTTTCAAAAATCAGAAAATTAGACGGCATTTCTCACACTCTAACTCAGTTTCTATTTAATGAATAGTTTTGAACTTTAACTCATTTTACGCGTAACTCCCTTGTAATCACACATATATATATACATGTGTTGTAAGCAAGAGTAAATAAATAAATAAATTATTTGCCTTAAAACTTTGAAATTAACAAGAATTTTAATACAAAACCTTAAATTTTTTTTCTATTTTTCGCAATAATTTATTTTAAGTCATTTAATTCTTGAAAAACTATCAAAAACTTAATATTTATAAATTATTTACTAAACAATTTTACTTAAAAATTTCAAAAATAATTAAGTTTTATACCTAATAAGAGTAGCATATTTATTATTTTCATAATTAATTGAATTTCAAAAGGTTGCAATTTAAAGTTCAATTAAAGTCGAAATCTTCTTTTGTACGTTTTCATTTTAAGTTTTAGAAAATTTTAATTTTTGATGAATTTAATGAAAAATTTTCAAAAACTTGGTTTTTTTAAAATTCGAATAATTTAAATTCTGTTATAGTTTATAAGAAAAAATTTCAAATAAATTAATTTTTAAATGTACATTTAATTTATTAAAAATAATTGATTGAGAGAAAAATTTGAGTTAAAAATTCTAGAAAATAATAGAATTTTGAAGAAGTTACAAATAATATTATTATCTTCAATGCTTTTAAAATATTTCCATACTATACTCTTTGGTTTTGTAATTTTTTAAATCTTTAAATATATAGTTACTATATTAAAAAAAATAATAATTATTATTATTAAATAAAAACACAACGCCGGACCATCGCATTCGCCAAAATGTATAATGACAAAAGTGAGGTTATGTTACATTCTCTTAAATTCTCGGAGAATTTAATTGCTAAAATTAATTTTAGCATGATAATAACAACTAATTGTTAAAATCTTTTTAGTCGCAAATTAATGTAAAACCTTTCAAGATTCTGGCTGATTCTTTTCAAGTTACGATCAATGTTTCAATTGCGAGAAACATTATTGTTTCAAATAAATTATAACTTCTAACTGCCATTTTTAAATACCTTTCTTGCTGATTGCTGGCTCCAACAGTACACGTACAACTATAGTGATTCTACAATTGTGAATTTTCATTTTGAGACAAATGTATGAATCCCCCTTAATACTCGATGCTCATTAGTTTCCCATCCCTGGAGACAGGAATTAGTCGTCTGCTACACACGTTTCCTAATAAATATAACCAACAAAAGTTGACATTGTAAACGTCGTAAACATTTATTCAAGAAGACAGATTTCTTACGCATATTTCCATGCATAGAACAATATTTTTAAAAAAATAATTCAATAACACATCAAAAACATATTATAATGGAAATTGAAAAAGTGAAAAACGAAAGAAAATGTTTGAGAAAACAAAAGCGAGCTCAACATCGACTTGCAAGAGATTTAAATATTTCCTGCTCGGAATCTCCAACTAAGGTAGAAAAATTGTAAAAAAAAATTATTCCAAGTTCAAAAGCTGATAAAAAATTGGTTTAGATATTGAAATAATTTTATGTCACTTGTGTATTTTGAATTTGTTTATTAAAATTACCTAATGATGATGATGATGATGATAATGGCAAACTTTAAAACTATTTTCACAATTTTCCTGAAATTACAATTCAACTGTCTTTTGTTTTTCCGTAAAAAAAAATTTCCGTGAATTAACACCTAACGTTATTTATCAATTTTTGAAAATTTGCTACTTATATAATTATTTTTCGTCCAAAATTCTTTTCCCTTAGTTTCTTTATATTTTTTTATGTAATAAAATTTATTTTATCAACTAATACAATTTTATAAAAATTTTTTTTTACTATTTATATCAATATTTTTTGTCAAAACTTTTTTTTTAAATAAAAATATGAAAATATGTTTTTAGTATCTAGTGATCTGCAATGCTGGATTGGTAACTGGATTGTCCGAGGAAAATTTAAAAATAATTTTAGATCCACTTGTAACGAAATATTCCATAAGAATGCCACCTGGAAAATCCTATTGTTTCATTGAATTTCCAAATGAAGCGGATGCAAAAACAGTGTATGATCAATTGCACGGAAATATGAAAATTTTACAAGAAAAAAATCCCCTCTACTTGACCTTCACGACATCAGGTTTAAAAAAAATTGAATTGAATTATTTACTTGAATTTAAAAAAATCAATTTTCATTCTAATTAATTTGAGGAGAAATTTGAGAAAAACTGAAGTTACCTTTATTAATAATTAATAATAAGTGATAATTAGTGATAAATTCACATATTTTTGAAAGAAGTTATTAAATTAAATAAGTTATTATTAAATTTATAAACTGAATATAAATATAAAACATTTAATAAAAATTGTTAAATTTTATCATTTTATGTAAAATATTATATAAACAATTTTTAAATAACTTTTTGTTAAATCTGTTAAATTATTAAAATTATTAAAGTGTTTAAATTGGACCTCTTGTCACTTAAAATATAAGGAGTAAATTTAGATCACGAAATTCAAACCTTGAACTTGTTTTAAAAATTTATTTCTATTTAAAATTGACTTTGGTGTTAAATTTTAGTTCCTGAAGTGCAAGAAGATTATTCTAAATACGTAATTCCTGGTTTGAGAATAATAGAAAATTTTCTCACAATCGAACAAGAGGAACTTTTACTAAAAAGTATTGACTGGAAAGAAGACGGTAAGGTGAATAATATTTTCAGAAAAAATTTTTTTTTAATAACTTTTTTTATTTCTTTTGCCTAAAAATTTAAAAATATTGGCAGATGATGTTTCATCGGAGCTGAAACACAGAAAGGTGAAGCATTTTGGTTATAAATTTTGTTACGATACAAATTCTGTGAATGTTGATGAACCAATAATTCCAATTCCCGATGACTATCATTTTCTGCAAAGATTATTCGAGGACGCTGGATGCGGTGAACATCAATTTGATCAAATAACCATTAATCGCTATTTACCCGGACAAGGTATAAATACTTTTCGAAGATAACTCTTTCTTTTTTTTATATTTTTAAATTAATTCTAGAATCATAAACATTCAGGTTTGTCTGACCTGTGGTCAAAAAGATTTTATAATTTTATTTTTAAATCATAAACTACAGTTAAATGACTCCAAAAATATTAATCGTTTTTTTTAAATCATATTTAAGGTATTCCTCCGCACATTGACACTCACAGTGTATTCGAAAATACGATTTTGTCTCTATCATTGGGATCGGCGTGCGTAATGGATTTCAAGAGAGGAAAGGAGAAAATATCAATTGTCCTGCCAGGACGTTCTCTATTGGTGATGAGTGAAGAATCACGATACGCGTGGTCGCATGGAATTTGTCCACGACACAATGACACCACGCAAAATGAAAATGGATCGGCAGTTCAGAAACGTGGAATCAGAACGTCATTTACTTTTCGAAAAGTTCGTACTGGAAATTGTCAGTGTCAATATCCGGAATTTTGTAACACGAAAAATAGTCAAGAAACAATCAGTGAACTAAATGCAAATGGCATTGAAAATTTATACGTTCACGAGGTAATTTAATTTTTGTTTAATATTTTCTTCTTCTTGAAAAATTCTAAGTCATAATTAAAAAAATATTCGAAATTCAATTATTTTCATAAAAAGCAAAAGAATTCAATTATTTAAAAAACAATTTATAAAATTCATCCAAAATTCAACTATTTTCACGAATAATAAAATTTCCAGAGGAATTCAATTAATTTAGAATAGCATATTCAAAAAAAAAAATTCGAAAAAATTAATTATTTAACAAAATTTTTATACAATTCTTCACAATAATTCAATTACTTTCACTAATAATAACATTTTTCATGGAAATTCAATTTTTTAAACAAAACTTTTAATAAATTTCTAAGCAAGAATTCAATTATTTTCATAAATAATAAAACTCATCGAAGAATTTCAATTATTTTTAATAATATTTAAAATAAATTAATCGAAAAATTCAATTATTTAAAATAAAATTTTCATAATATTTATTATATTTCAAAACAATTAATTATTTAAAACAATTTTTATAAAATTCTTATGAAGAATTCAATTATTTTCAAAAATAACAAAATTTTCCACAGAAATTCAATTTTTTTTAAACATTTTAATAGAATTTTTTTCATAAATAATAAAATTCTTTTCAGGAATTCAATTATTTTTGAAAATTTTAATAAAATTCTAAGCAACTATTCAATTATTTTCATAAATCATAAAATTCATTGCAGGATTTCAATTATTTTTAATACAATTTTACAAGAATTGCTCAAGAAATGTAATGATTCTAAAAAGATTTAATTTCGATTCCTCGAAAAAATCAATTATTTAAAAAAATGTTTTTTTTAAATTCTTTGTAAGAATTCAATTATTTACAAAAATATTTAAAATTTTTGACAGGAATCCAATTATTTTCAAATATTTTAATAAAATTGTTCGAAAGAAATCAATTATTTTAAACACAATTTTAATTAAATTTTTTTGAAATAATTCAATTATTTTTTTAAGATTTTAATAAAATTCTTCCCAAGAATTCAATTATTTACATAAATAATTTTTCGAAAGAATTCAATTATTAAAGATAAATAACAAAATTATTTCCAAAAATTCAATTATTTTGAAGCATTCTAATGAAATTCTTTGCAATTATTTTCACAAATATAAAGTTTTCCACAAGAATTCAATTATTTTTTAAATTAACAAAAATTTTCACAGAAATTCAATTCTTTTTAAACATTTTAATACAATTTTTCGCAATAATTCAATTATATTTATAAATAATAAAATTCATCTCAGGAATTCAATTATTTTTGAAAATTATAATAAAATTCTTTGCAACTATTCAATTATTTTCAAAAATAATAAAATTCATCGCAGGATTTCAATTATTTTTAATATAATTTGTACAGGAATTGCTAAAAAAAATTCTTAAAATTAAAATTAAAATTCTTAAAAATTTAATTTCAATTCCTCGAAAAGATCAATTATTTAAAAAAATATTTTTTAAAATTTTTTGGAAAAATACAATTATTTACAAAAATATTAAATATTTTCACAGGAATCCCATTGCTTTAAAATATTTTAATAAAATTGTTCGAAAGAAATCAATTATTTTAATTCAATTTCTTTTTCTAAATAATTCAATTATTCTTTTAGATTTTAATAAAATTCTTCCCAAGAATTAAATTATTTACATAAATAATTCTTCGAAAGAATTTAATTATTATTAAAGATAAATAACAAAATTACTCTCGAAAATTCAATTATTTTGAAGCATTTTAATGAAATTCTTTGCAAAATTCAATTATTTTCATAAATAAAAATATTCATCACAAAAATTCAATTATTTTTAAAAGTAATAAATTTCTTCTTAGAAATACAATTATTTTAAAAAATTCTAATAAAATCGTTCGCAAGAATTCAATTATTTTCATAAATAATAAAATGCTTTTTAGGAATTCAATTATTTTCAAAAAAAATTTAATAAAATACCACACAGACATTCAATTATTCTCAAAAATTTTAATAGAATTATTTGTAAAATTTAATTAGTTTTAAAAACTTTTTCGCTAGTCAATGATTTTCAATATCTACTATTTTCATAAAATTTCCAAACAGAATTCAATTATTTAAAAAGTTTTTTATAAAAATCTTCGTAAGAATCCAATTTTTTTCATGAATAATAAAAATTTCTCAGGAATTCAATTATTTAAATTAAAATTTGCATAATATTTGTCGAAAGAAATTAATTATTTAAAAATTTTTATAAAATTCTTCGCTAGAATAAAATTATTTTTGTAAATATTTAAATTCTTTTATAAATAATAAAATTCGTTGCAGGAATTGAATTTATTAGCACTAGGATAAGAAAGAAATAAATATTTTTTTATGAAAATTAGGAAAAAGTCAGGAAAATAAAATATAGAATGTAATTTTTGTCAGTTTTTGCGAAGTTTCTAAAACGAGTTTTTTTGGTCGTCAAGTTTATATTTTTCGATAGCTATTTTTTCACTACTTTTTTTTTTAGTTTGAAAGCTACTTTTTTGAAATTAATTATCGTGTGCGAAGTCTGTACTTATTTCTATTTATTTTTGTTTATTTTTATTTATATTAATTACATTAACCTATTTTTATCTATTTCTAAATACTTTTTTATTTCTATTTTTTTTATTTATTAAAATTAGAAAAATTTAATTTTTTCCAAGGGATTAAGTTTATAAATCAAAAATTCTCTTGTAAATAAAAAGTTAGTTATAAAACTAACTGAAACTAAAACTAGAAATTTTTTTAAAAATGACACTTTCTTTAAAAAAAAAAAAGTCTTTAGAATTTATTTCTCTTTCGCAGGTTTATGAAGAAATTTCGGACCATTTCGATCAGACTAGACATAAACCTTGGCCGAATGTTTCCGCATTTTTGGACACAATAAAAATTGGTGGTCTGCTTTTGGACGTCGGTTGCGGAAATGGAAAATATTTACTTGGACGTCCAGAAATTTACAAAGTAAAATTTAGTATTTTTCCTAAACATAAGGAATTTTAAATACAAAAGAATTTAAAATGAAATAAAATACAAAAGTATTTAAAATTAAATGAAATATCAAAAGTATTTAAAATTAAATTGAATACGAAAAAATTTAAAATTCCTTCGAAAATAATTCATAAACGGACATTTTGCAAGTATATTTAAAATAAATTTTCTTAATTTCTATTTTTGTAGATATAATTTTTTAGTTAATATTACAATTTTCGCATTTTCCAAAATTGTTGAGTATATAATTTTTGTTTCAAATTTCACCGAATTTCGTATTCATATATATTCGAGATTTATAATCTTGATAAATATAATAAATTGGAAATTTTTTTTTTCCAGATGGGTTGCGACAGAAGTTCGGGATTAGTCGAAATTTGCCGAAAACGTGAATTCGAGGTGCAAATTTCAAATTGTCTCTCGCTTCCGTATCGAGACAATTGCTTCGATGCAGCAATAAGCATTGCCGTGATTCATCATCTCTCGACGGAGGAGCGAAGAAAACGGGCAATTTTCGAAATTGTCCGCACCTTAAGGTCGGGGGGTAAATGTTTAATTTACGTATGGGCCAAGGAGCAAGTGAAGGACTCAATGCAATCGACATATTTGAAATTTAATTCATCGAAATTGGAGAATCAGCAGCAGCATCGCGAACGGGAGAAGAAAGAGCTTTTTGGAATTACGCTACCAGTGCATGAGAATCGTACGGAATTCACGTATCGCGACAATTTAGTTCCTTGGAAGAGAAAAGGTGGCGGTACATTTTTACGATTTTATCATGTGTTTGAGAGTGGTGAACTCGAAGCACTTTGTTCCTCACTTCCTGTTAATATCGAAAAGTCCTATTATGATCAAGGCAATTGGTGCATTATTCTCGAGAAACAATGATGATGGTGATTTTTTAAAATTGTTTATATTAATTAATATTAATTAAAATTGTTCATATTAATTAAAATTCTGAATAATTTTTCTTAGGAGGACAAAAGAAACTACAGGCAAAATATTTACCAAGTTGAAATCCACAACGTTGATCAACGAAAAAAAATTGTTTACTTAGTAAATTAATTAAAAATACGCAGCAATATTGTCACAAAAATATTTAGAAAAAAAAGATTGATGTTTATATTTTGATAATAATTACTTTACAATTAAACATTAAATTAAAAATAATACTTGAATGTATTAAATATAGTTTTTTCGTTGATAAACGTTGTGGACTTCAACTTCGTAAATATTTTTATAATTAGTTTTTATTTCCTAATTTTTAAAATAATTTTTCTTCTCAAATATTTTCCATTTTAAAATTAATATTTATTGAAAATCATTGAATTTTTGCAAAGAATTTTATCAAAAGCTTTGAGAATAATTGAATTCCTTTGAAGAATTTTATTAAAATTTTTGAAAATCCTAATTTTCAAATCCTAATTTTCTTCTAATGAAGAATTTCTTTGAATTTTTTTTTTAAGTAATAGATATTCTTTAATAATTTTAATAGAAAATTTTGAAAGTAATTAAGTTTTATGAGCAATTTCTTTCAAGTTTTTAAAATAATCGTATTTCTTAAAAAATTGAAATTAAACATATTTTAATTATTAAATTAAAAATCCAAATTGAATTTTTTTTTGAAGAATTTCTTTAAATTTAAAAAAATTTTTGAAAATCCTAATATTTTCTTATGAAGAATTTCTTTGAATTTTTTTTTCAAATAATAGAGATTCTTTAATAATTTTAATAGAAAATTTTGAAAGTAATTGAATGTTATGAACAATTTCTTTCAAAAATTTTAAAATAATTTTTCTACTCTTATTAACATTTAATTATTGAATTTTGTGAATATTTTTAGAAAAATTTTTAATTCTTCACAGAATTTTATTACAATTTTCAAAAATAATTTAATTCATTCAATGAATTTTATTAAAATATATATAAAATAATTTAATTCTTTCAAACAATGGAAACTATTAAAGGTTTTGCAAATAATTGAATTTTTTCGACAAATATTATTAAAAATTTTTTTTAAATGAATTCTTTCATGAAATATTATTAAAATTAAATTAAAAAAAAATAAATGAATTTTTGCAAAGAATTTTACTATTTATAAAGATAATTTAATTATTTCGAAGGATTTATTAAAATTATAGAAAATAATTGAATTCTTTTATTGAATTTTTATTAAAAATAATTGAATTTTTGTAAAAAAATTTTACTATTAAGAATAATTGAATTTTTCAGAAGAATGTTGAAAATAATTGAATTCTCGGAAAGAATTATTTTCAAATTTTTGAAAATTTAAACAATAATAATTAATTATGTACTTAATAAGTGAATGTTTAAAATTTTGATTATGAAATAATTCAAAAATTTATATTTAAAAATAAAAAACTTTCTAATTTGGAGAATAATAATTCTTTATAAAATTTAATTAATTACTTTCAAAATTTTCAATAAAATTTCGTAAAAAAAATCCATTAATTATTCATTTTCAAAATATTGAAATTATATCTTTAAAACAATTCAATTATTTATAAAAATTGTAAATGCAACTCATAATATTCAATTTTTTTTTTAAATTTTTAATTTCAATTATTCATTAAATAATTTATAAATAATAATTTCTTGATAGTTTTTTTAAGAAGTAAATTATTTAAAATAAATTATTGTAGAAAATTGAAAAAAATTAAGGTTTTTTATAAAAATTCTTGGTAATTTCAAATGTTTTAAGGCAAACAAAAAAAGAATCACAATAAAATAAATTCAGAGAAATTTGAAATTTTTTAGAAAAATTTAATTTAATTTAAAAATAATTTAATTCTTTTGAGAAATTGTATAATTAAAAATTTTTTTGAAAACAGTTAATTTTCTGTGAAGAATTTAATTAAATTCTGACGAATTAGTTTCTTATTTATAAAAATAATTGAATTCTTGAGAAGAATTTTGCTAAAATTCTTAAAAATATGAAATTTAATTGTTTCGAAGGATTTTATTAAAAAATAATTTTTTATTAAAAATAGTAAATCATATTTAGTGGATTTTTTTTAAATTTTGAATTTAAAATTATTCAACAATTTTTATGCTTAAAATTTTTACGTTTCTTGTTGTTCATATAAGTAGAGGATAAATTATAATTAAAAACTGGTTATTTTTATCAGAATTTTTACTTTTTTTTCATCAATTTTTGTACATTCTCATCACATTGGAAGGTATTAATTTTTCTTTATTATTAAAATGAAGAATTTAGAGAAAATTTTGTTCAAACATAAAAAATATTTTCGTCGATTCTTATTTTGAATTTAAAAAATAATTGTACTTTACAGATTACAATAATTAAAAAGCATATTCAATATCACCTCTGTTTATGTCTTTAAATGATCGCAATAAATTATCTCCTTCTCTACAGCCTCCTCGACAATTACAAGCATTACGATCACAAAATTTTTCGCCACAATGTGTTCCGTTTCTTGGTTTGCCATCATTACAAACGTAAATTTCGCACAACAGACGAAATTCACTAATTTTATTTAATGGTTTATTGACAATGAAATTCCTTCCGCCGAATTCACTGCATTCTTTATTAATTGATTTAAATCTCAGTTGAGTAGAAGGACAACAGATATTTTCACCCCTTATTGAATTCTGGGCGAATGAAAATGTTGATAGGATAAATAGTAGATATTTTAACATCTTTTTTTTTTGTCAATTTATTTTCGAATTGAAAAATTTTTTTTTTATGAAATTATATTTCTTGGTTAGTGGATAATGTCTTATATACCCAAAGTATTTGGAGAATAAATTATTATTTTGAATATTTATATGATATATGGAAATAAATTTATATTTTGGACAATTGATCAAACAATATTGTTTGGGAAATAGTTTGGAAACTTTGTAACTGTTTTATAATTATATCTAAATTTATCACTATAAACAACTGTAAAAATAAAGAATTTCAATTCTTCTTTATTTTTTCAGTTATAAAAAAATTTATTTTTCAACAAAATAATTAGAATAAAATTCGCAAAAAATTTAATAAAATATTTTCAAGTGAAGATTTGAAAATAAATATGAATAAAAATTTATTTTTAAATATTTTCAATTATTTCAATTATTGTCACAAATTGTAACAATATTCCTCGAAGCAATTCAATTATTTTAAGTAGAATTTTAATAAAATTCTTTGCAGAAATTCAATTATTTTCAAAAATTTTAATAAAATTCTTCAAATAGGAATTCAAATATTTTCAAAAAGTTTAATAAAATTCATGATAAAAATTTAATTATTTTCAAAAATAATAAAATTTTTCTAAAGATTTCAATTATTTTCAATACCTAATTATAAAAAAATTCATGGTGAAAATTCAATTAATTTTAAAAAATTTTAACAAAATTCTTCGAATAAGAATTCAATTATTTTCAAAAATTTTAATAAAATTCATGGTGAAAATACAATTATTTTCAAAACTAATAAAAATTTTTCTAAAGAATTCAATTATTTACAATAATTTTAATCAAATTCATGGTGAAAATTCAATTAATTTTAAAAAATTTTAACAAAATTCTTCGAATAAGAATTCAATTATTTTCAAAAATTTTAATAAAATTCATGGTGAAAATACAATTATTTTCAAAACTAATAAAAATTTTTCTAAAGAATTCAATTATTTTCAATAATTTTAATCAAATTCATGGTGAAAATTCAATTAATTTAAAAAAATTCTAACAAAATTCTTCAAATAAGAATTCAATTATTTTTTAAGATTTTAATAAAATTCATGGTAAAAATTCAATTATTTTCAAAAATAATAAAATTTTTCTAAAGAATTCAATTATTTTTAAAAATTTTAATAAAATTCATGGTAAAAATTCAATTATTTTCAAAAATAATAAAATTTTTCTAAAGAATTCAATTATTTTCAATAATTTTAATAGAATTTATGGTGTAAATTCAATTACATATTTTCATAAATAATAAAAGTTTTCTAAAGAATTCAATTTTATTTTCAAAAATTTTAATAAAATTCATGTTGAAAATTTAATTATTTTGAAAAATTTTAATAAAATTCATCTAAGAAGAATTCAATTATTTACAAAAATTTTAATAAAATTCATGGTGAAAATTCAATTATTTTCATGAATAATAAAATTCTTCGTAGGAATTCAATTATTTTCAATAGAATTTCAATACCATTTTTCGAAGGAATTTAATTGTTTTTAAGAATTTTAATAAAATTTTTACAGAAATTTAATTTAATTTTTAAAAATAAACAATTATATTTATTTTATATTAATATTATATATTTATTAAAATATGTGTGAATTGTTTCTATAATAGAAAATGGAAAATTTGCTGTTAATTTTTACATTTTTTAACGTTTTGATTGTTCATATAAAGGTAGAGGAAAAATTATATTAAAAACTGGTTTTTTTTTATAAAGAATTCTTTTTTCTCTTTTTTTTTATTAAATTAAATATATCATAAATAATTAGATAATATTTTTTATACATAATAAAAAGTATTTCCGACAATTATATTTGAATTTACACTAAAAAATGTACATTTTAGGTTATAAAGACTTAAAAAACATATTCAATATCACCTTCGTTTAATTCTTTAAATAGTTGCAGTGGACCCTTTTTTTGTCTACAACTATGACAATCATAATTACAAGACGATAGGCAACAGTATGTTCTCCTTTTTGATTTTCCATTATCACATACGTCAATGGTGCACAATTGACGATAATATCTCATTGTCCTTATTTTTGGATCAGTAATGAAATTTTTTCCACCAAATTCACTGCATTCTTTACTAACTGATTTAAAATGTAATCGAGTCGAGGGACAACATTTATAATTATTGAGTAATAAAGAATAATGCATACAGTTGGATAATGAAATCGTTATTGCTAGGATAAATGATAAAAAACACAATTTTAACATTTTTTTTTTTTTTTTGTAAATTGTCGGTAGTTATTTTTTATAGTAAATTAAGAAAAAATTACTTTTAATGAAATCTACTTGGTTATTGTATAATTTCTTATATATACCAAATTATGAGGAAATAGAAATTCATTAATTATTTATATATTTTTTCATGATATCATTTAAATTATATTTTAGACAATTGATCAAATAATGTTATTTGAAAAATAGTTATGAAACTTTTGTAAACATTATATTTGCATGTGTAATTTGCCACTTCTGGAAAAATATAATGAAGAACAGAAAGTGACTAGAAAATTTATTTTGTTTTTCAATAAAAAATTACTATTGGAATAAAATTTATTTAAATACTCTCTAAATTTGAATTAGTGAAAATGTTTACTGGAATTAGTGACTTTATTTTTTGATTTTTAATTAGTAAGTTTTACTATAATAAACTAGTAAAAAATTACTATTTAGTAATATGTAAATAAATTAGTAAATTTTCCTAATGAAGAGTACATTTTAGTATCAAATTAGTCAAAATTACTTTTAAGTTTAATTTTTAGTAAAATTAGTAAAAATTAAACTTAAAGTGTAATTTTTAGTAAAATTAGTAAAAATTAAATTTAAAGTATAATTTTTAGTAAAATTAGTCAAAATTACTTTTAACTTTTATTTTATTTTTAACAAAATGACTATTGTGTTAGTGTTTCGAAAAAAAAAGTTTTACATAGGAAAATTTTTACAGTTTGTCAAATAAAAATTTTCGATTTTATAAAATTCGATACACGTGTCAAGTTAAAAAGAAATATAAATATTATACATTTATTCAAAGTAATTTGTACACCAATTAAGTACATAGTACACGAGTGTTCAAATAACTGACAAATACTTATAATTTTATATTTTTTGATACCTACAATACAAGATTCTTTGAATTTAGCAAAAAATTCAATTATTTAATTTATTCTTAATAATATCAAAAATTGACTCTTAATAATTAAAAATTAAAAAATAGATCATTAATAATTAATAATAAGAATAATAAGAATAATAAAAATAATAAATAAAAAAATAATGAAAAATTAAAAAAAAAAAATAAAAATAATTTTTTACAATATTGGACTTTTTTACTAGAAGATATAAAAGTTAAAATAATGAATCATAGTTATGAACATTACAGATAATTATCATTTTGTCAAATACAATATTATCTATAGTTATAGTGCTTTTAATGCGAATTCTTCTTATGTCAGAATGTAAATATATTAATGTTATACACCGCAGAAGAAGAGAAACGTGACGTAATTAATTTCGTATTGTTTCAATGAAACTGGTTATGAACTAATGATTTTAAACTGATACCAAAAGTTTCAAATTTATTCTTCCAAAAGTTTCATATTGATACTAAAAGTTTTAAAATGTTTTCAAAAGTTTCAAATTGTTACAAAAGATGTTAAATTGATTATTCCAAAGTCTCAAATTGATGACAAAAATATTATCAAATTAAAATATATACCAAAAGTTTTAAGTATTGTAACCAACTTATATTGATACCAAAAAATATCGAATTAATAAAAAAAATTCAAATTTTTTCCAAAGGTTTCAAATTGAAACCAAATAACTTTTAAATTGATATACCAAACTTTCAAATTGTTACAAAAAGTTTTAAATTAACAACGAAAATTGTAATTAAATACCGCGAAAATATTGCAAATAATTAATATCGAAAAATATTTTTGATTTTCTTTACTTCGAAAAAAAGGAATTGTTCTCTAAAAAAGAAGGACATTAAATATCAATTCAATTACAATCAGATAAGATATTTCTCAAAAGGAATAACAAATGTATCTCTTGCAATTAATTGCTCTACAGGATTTATATATTCTCAAACTTGATGATTTCAGGAAAATACAAAACAATAATATTAGTCACGATTCATTACCATTTTCTCTTTTCTGGTTTTATATATTGCAAATTGGTTAATACATTTTTATAAATGAAAAAAATTACAACAATATTCGTCCTCGACTTAATTTTTTTTTACTTTTGTAATTCAAAAAATAGATGATAATTCTAAAATTATTATTAAATAAAATTTAAATAAAATTTAATCTTCGTTTTCATATAATATTTTGGACTAATTTTGGTAAAAATTTATATAAAATAAAAATTAATTAATTAATAATGGAAAAGACGCAAAATAATAAGTCCCAGTATTCTCTCACTCCTCCTACTCCCACTCTGGCTAAAATAAAAAATAGTGGGAAGAACGTATGTATTTTCAGTTTGTCGATTAAGCATTCTCGCGAATACTTTTTTTCTCTATGAACAGTCATAGTGTTATCGTTTCCGTTCGCTTTTAAACTTTACTTGTGTCTTCATAAGATAAACGTTTTCCCAGTCGCCTTAAAAAAGTGTTTTAAAATGAAGATTTTACTTTTTTTCTTCATTGGTGCTACAATTTTTAATTTAGGTATTTTTATTTAAATTTTGAAAATATTTTTTAATTTTAATCACTTTTTTTATAAACAAATAAAATTCTTTTTCGAATTTAATAGAAATTAATTTATTAATTTTATTTATTTTTATTTTATTACCTATTTATTTATTAATTTATTTAAATTAAAATTTTTTTATTTTCATTTTTTCAAAAATAATTAATTTTATTTGATTAAAAAATACGCTACGCAGTAAAAAATATATATAATAGTTTAATTCCGCGTTGATAAATTAGTTTTTTTTTACAAGAACCTCTATTGCAAATTAGACAATTAATTATATCGTTAAAATAATACAATCATCAATGCACATAAATCGATACTAAACAACCACAATAATATAAACTTTGGATAATATTAATAATTCAATCAAAACTGCTATCTGTATCTTTTATTATTTAAAATATTAAGTATTCAAATATTTTTAAATTTTTATTATTTAAATATTTAGTATTTAAATATTTTTAAATTTTTATTATTTAAATATTTAGTATTTAAAAGAAACATCAAATTCAATCGATACGTAATAATTCAATCGATAAAACTTTTTTAGTAAATTAAATATAAATTTGAAGTTATTTATTATTTAATAATATTCAAAATATCAATTAAATATAAGATTACCACTTTTGTTATTCAATAAAATTCAAAATATCAGTCAACAAAATTATTCATTATTCATTAAAATTCAAAATATCATTTTGCAACTTTTGAGTGTATGATCGTTAAATTTAATAATATAACATTTCAGAAATTAATCTTTTTTTATAATTTGATTCCAAATCTACAATTTTAACCTCATTAAAATTGAAGGAATTATTGAGCGTAATTTGATGTTCATTAACCACAGATTCAATTTTTTTTGTTCTTATATTCCTTATATAATTCTTTTTTCCAAACTACGTTTTGATTCACCGATGTAAGTGTCAGAACAATTATTACAGTTAAATTTGTAAACGATACCAGTTTGGTTCTATTTGCTAGTTGCATCGTTTCCTAGTTTTACAACAGAAGACAAAGACTTATTAACCATTGGAATTTTACAATAAATTATAATGTTTTAAAATTTTTGCCAATTGTGAGTAATTGTCATTGATGAAACCTCTAAATCGTATATATAAACGGAGAAAAATTCTTTCTTAATGATTGCAATAGTCTTATATTAAAGTTCGGATATGTGACCATTTTTTGTAATGATTACGAAAACTATATGTAATGTATTAAGAATTTCGTTCGTCGCGCATAATAATCAGAGGTCTCACATAACCTAGAAATTTCCACAAACTTTGAATTCTTAATAAAAAAAAATTATTTTCTTAAATTTAATTTTATACAAAATAATAAATAAATTTATTAATTTTAATAAAAGAGGCGATCCATAAACTACGTTGCAATTTAGGAGAAGGGGGTCTAAAAATTTATAAATGGTAACCAGGGGTGGGAAGGTGTCTAAAAAGTAAGAAAAGAAAAATTAGTAACGTAGTTTATGGACGTCCCCAAAAAATATTCGAGTATTTTTTTTAAGATTGTTATTAATCTTATTAATTAATGAATTTACCTTAGGTGAGTCAGTGCAATGCTACAATTGCGTGGACGACGTGGATTACATTCCAGGAATGCCAAAATGTTCTCTACCATTTTCACCACACGATAATAATAAAAGGTGTAACGAACGAGGTTACTGCATGAAAGGCATTGGCAAATGTGAGTATAAATATATTTTTCAAAATACATTAATATTTATATTTTCCGAATCTTTATTTTATCGAAATTCTTTTTATCTAATAGGAATTAATTATAATTTCTTTTAATCGAAAAAATAATTGTCAGAAACATTATCTCATTTTGAATGACCGATTGACAGTCGAACTTGTTGCTACCAGTTGCTACTTGCAACTCTTGTCAATGCGCAGATCGCGGGAAAAATAGACACTTTCTATTTTAAAAAAAAAATCTAAAAACTTTAAAAAATAAAGTAAAATAAAAAAAAAAAATTTTACTAAAAAGAATTTATACTGAAAAAAATTTATATCATATTCTGTTGCCTTTTATTTTTCTACCCCCTTTAAATATGTATTGAGGAGCCTTATAGCACAGTTGGCCCATTAGCTCAGCTGGCTAGAGCGTCGTGCTAATAACGCGAAGGTCGCGGGTTCGATCCCCCCATGGGCCAAATTTTTTTTTTAAAAACATTTTCTGCAAGTTTCTAGATAATTAAAAAAAAAATGTTTTTCTCTTACTTTTTAGTCGATGGAGAGAAAGTTGTGATGCGACAGTGTGTACCAGTTAAGGAGATTCCCAATTTTGAGACGAAACTTGAAGCGCCTAAAGAACCAGTGAAAATGGAGTTTGGTGGTTTTGAAGTGACGGCATTTGTTTGCGACACAGATCTTTGCAATACAGCGGCAATTAAAAATCCACATATTTCTCTTGCAATTTTAATTTTCTCGATTATTCTTCTTTTATAAATAAAATAAATAACTGTTATTTCGAAAAAAATAACATTTTTTTTATTAGATGTACGTGATTCACATGAAGAAAGGTACCGCGTTGACATAACCTAAAAATCTTTATTGTGGACCTTGTCGACTCAACATTAATGACGAACGTAACCTATAAATATTTTCTTTATCTTTCTTCACAACGCGTTAATTATAAGCCGAAGAACTTAAAAAAATTTTAGAAAATTAATATCTACTTTTTTTCTCTTTTGAAATAATTTTAAAATGTTGAAGAAAATTGCAAGTTTTTGATAAATCTTACGAATGTTCAAAAAGTATTAAAATTAAATATAAAAAGTATTAAATAATTACTAAAAGTATTAAAAATTTAAATTGTACTAAAAAAATAATTATAGTAACTAATTTAAAAATAAAAAGTATACAAACACATCTTTTATTTACAGAATGCTTTGACTGTATTTTTATACCTATTCTTTCCTTCTGAAAAAAATTTTAGTATTTTAGTATTTAATTTATATTTTTTCTTTATGCGGAGTGTAAAAGCCGGAGTGGG
Organism: Leptopilina heterotoma; assembly: GCF_015476425.1. NCBI lineage: Eukaryota > Metazoa > Arthropoda > Insecta > Hymenoptera > Figitidae > Leptopilina > Leptopilina heterotoma. The sequence continues at coordinate 305,561 of NW_025111142.1, forward strand.
GACAATGAATGCGAGAGAGAAGTTCCAAACTCTCTTTGTCACTCTCATTGCTCCCACTTCAAAGAGGCGGAGCTTAAGCGTCAGAGTGGGGCAACGAGAGCGAAAGAGAAGTCGGTTTCTTTCCTTCTCGCTCTCACTGTCCCCCCTCCAAAACTTAAGTTCCGTTTTCTTAAGGTGTCTTTCACACCGGTTAAATGTGAAATTTAACAAATTCTTTCACTAATCGGCTGCTTCTTTCTTTATATTTCTAAATACTTTGAGTCCCCCATTTTTTCATAGTTTTATTTTATTTTCAATTCTAAATACTTTTTTTTCCTTTTCAGTTTTTTTCTATTGTAAAAATTCTTAATCATAACAACTCTCGCAAATAAAATATTTGTTTCATTAATATTTAAAAATTTTTATTTTTAAATTTTTAAATTAATAGTAAAAAGTAAAAATAATTTAAATTTTATCTATCATAAAAACTCTCGCAAAATAGAAATTTTCTTCATTAAAATGTTCTTAAATTAATAAATTAAATTAGTTTAAACTTATACGTTTTAATATATAGTTAATAATTTTTAATTAAATTATTAATTTGAATTAATGTTTCAGTGTATACAATGAAGAATTTAAAAAAAAAATTTATTTCAATTTTATAATTAATAATCAAATTTTTATTAATTTTAATCGATTTCTCCTCCAAATTAACTTTATTTTTCAATTAAAAAAATGCCAAAAAAAATTATTTTAATTATATATTACCAAGTGGGTATAGTTTCTTCAACTTTTAATTATTTCAATTATTCTTTTCGTTGAAATTTTGAAAATAATTACTAAAACTAATATTATAAGTACCCTTAATGTTAAAATTATGATAATACTTTTTCAACTAATGAGAAAGTTTAAAAAATTAAAAAAGAATTTTAAAAAACCTAAAAAAAAATTTTTTAAAACAGAAAAAAACCCAGTGAAGTAAAACTTGTATCTCGAAATTAATTTCAATGAGAAAAAAAAATGAAAAACGGGGGAAAAAATAGAAAAAAAATTGTCAGTCCCATCGGATTAGGATTAGAACGACACTGGGGCCCAGGAACTTTTCGATTACAAGAAACCACAATAATTTATTATAATACACCTGCTGTACACCGGAAATTTCCCAAAAAGGCAGTGCAAGGCCTCCTTGTACTTATTTCCTTAATAATTCAATTAGCAATAATAATTAATTATAATAAATCTAATAATAATAATAATAATAATTTGTAATTTAATTAAAAAGTAAATAAAATAAAAATTAGTCGAAGAATAATGTTAATCTTTTTTTTAAATCGACAAATTTTTTTTTTTTTTTTTTTTTGCTATAAAAAACAAAATTCGTCGACTAATTTCTATTCTCTCTCTTTCGATGAATAAACAAAATTCGGTTTCTCCTTTGATTTCAGTTTCAGATAAGTTTCCTTTTATTGTTTTATTTATTTATTTATTTTTTTTTATTAAGTTTTATATTTCGTTTTTGACAAAAAAAAACGAAGAATAAAGAAGATAGAGAGAAGATGAAGAAGGGGGAGGGTGGAGGGCAGGGGAAAAAAGAGACCAGATAGAGAGTAAATGGCGATAGCAAGGGCAGGGACCGTTTTTTTTTCTTTTTCACTTTCTCACTATATATATATAATAATAATAATAATAATTTTATTACAAATAAAAATTAAAAAAAATGGACGCAGGAGCTAGGAACATTCTTTTTTCCAAATATAAAATTATCAAAAAAAATCTCTCGTACAAAAAAAAAGAGGAAGAAACCAAAAATTTTTAATAAAAAAAACACGAATATTTTTCATTCGTTCCTTATTTAGTGTTATAATAAAAAAAATAAAAATTACAGATTATTTCCCTAAATATCAAATCACAATATAGAAGAAATATTTTCGGAGAGTAAAAAAAACGAAAGAGTTTCAAAAAAAAAAAAAAATGGGTTGAAAAAAAAATTGAAAAAAATTCGAGTTTTAAAAAAGAAAAGATTGCGAAAAATAAAAATTCGCAGCGCCTTCTTTTTCTTTTAAATTCTATATTGTTTTTGTAATAATTACAAGATAGGATTTTAATTTCTACATAGTTTTAAAAAATTTTTTTTTTGTTTCTTTCGTTTTTTTTCTAAACGTACGAAGCAGCCCCTTGCCCTGCAATTCGAGCAAACAAACTGTACAAGGATTATTTTATTTATCAATAATACACACACGACTTCGCTCTTATTATTCTCTTGGCATAGACGCAAAAAAAAAAAAAAAAAAAAAAGAAGAAGAAGAAGAAGACATACTTTTCACTTTCTTGTCAATTTTTGTCATATACAATAATATTTTACACGAAATATTTCACTCTCGACTCTCCGTTTTGTAAAATTTTCCCAAAAAAAAGGCACAAAAAAAGGTACAAAAAAGGCACAAAAAAATGTTTATCAAAAAAAAAAAACTGCATTTTGCAACGGAATAAAAGGAAAATTTCCTTCTTGGAAAAAAACTATTTTATCAAAAATACGAGGTTTGAAAAAAAATTAACAGTTTGCAAATAAAGAAAATAAAAATTTTTGTCTTGAAAATTAATTTTCATTCGAGAAAAATTACCATTCTTGGCAGAAACGAAAATTATACGAAGAAAATTGAAATAATTGTCACTGGGGTTTTATGAATTAACAACAAAAAAAAAAACTTTGTTCGGAGCGAAAAAATAGAAAGTAAATTTCGAAAAAAAGGGTAAAATTTCGATATTCAAGAAGAAAAAATCGAAAAAGTCCAAAATTTCGATATTTAAAGGGGAAAAAATCGAAAAAGTGTAAATTTTCGATATTTTGGAAGAAAAAAATAGAAAAAGTGTATATTTCCGATGTTTAATGAGAAAAAAAATAGAAAAATTGCAAATTTTCAACATTTTAAAGAAAAAAAAGAAAAAGTGTAAGTTTTCCATATTTAAAGGGAAAAAAAATCGAAAAAGTGTAAATTTTAGATATTTATTGAGAAAAAAAATTGAAAAACTGCAAATTTTCAATATTTAAAGGGGAAAAAATCGAAAAAATGTAAATTTTCGTTATTTAATGAGAAAAAAATCGAAAAATTGCAAATTTTCCCTATTTTCGATTTTTTTCTCTTTAAATAACGAAAATTGCAAATTTTCGTTATTTAAAGAGAAAAAAAATCGAAAAATTCAATTTTCAATATCAAAAAACCAAAAAAAAAAAATGGAAGAACTGTAAATATTTGCGAAATTAAAAATAATAAACGGAGAGAGCGAGAGAAGAAAAAAGAAGACAGAAAGAGAGAATTGGAAGAGAAAAAGAGAAATAGTAATGAAGAAATTTAAAAAACAAAAAGAAAAACAAAAAAATGTCGAGAGAAAGAAAACTATCGGAGATATTTCAGCCCCTGCGCCTTTTTTTTTTTAATTTAACGCTGTGGGAAATATTCGAGCGCCATTTAAATTCGCAAAATTTCTCAGTTTCCTCTATCCTACGCCACTTTACATTTTGTTTTTTGTTTTCCTTTTTTCATTACTATCAATATGTTAAAATACAAAGGTCACTCATACAAAATATCGTGTTTCGCAACTCACTTTCATACATACAATTTTTCAATCATCATATTTTCGTTAAATTTTTTTTTTGTTTGCTTCTTTTTTTTTAAAATAAAATTGTCCAAAAAATTAAACGTGGATTTTTTTTTCGTTTGCAAAAAAAATTCCATTTCTCGGGTTGTTTTTTTTATTTCATTTTTCAAAAAAAAAATGAAAAATAATTATAAAAAACGTGGGGGAGGAAGGGCGGGGGGGGGAAGAAAAGGGACTTGATGGTTAGTTTATTTTGTTCTCCTAGTGTGTAAGTACGCTCACGCTAAGGTCAATGGTATGTACAGTAGGTGAGGTATGCTTTTTTTTTGCAAATTTTTTTTTCATTTTTTTTTTTTTGTTTTTTTTTCTCTTCTCTTCGTGGATAATTCAAGGACACGGGTGATAGATGAGATTTTGACGCACGTTTCCTATCGATTCATCATCTCCTTGCTATTCGTCCTCGTCCTCGAAGTCATCATCGCTTTCCTTTTTCGCTAATATCGGCGCGCCCGCGATCGGTCCGCCGTCCTTCATTTTCTTTTTGTACGCCGTCATTTCCTGGAGAAATTTTTTTTTATTAGTTTTTTTGTTGATATTTTCAGTTTTTAATTATAAAACATAAAGAAATGGATCACTCCGAGTCTTCGATCGATTTCTTTATGTTTTATAATAATTGAAGATGACTGAGTGATAAAATCATTATTAATTAATATTATTTATTATTTTCAAAAGTTTTAAGGAAATTCTTAGTAGGAATTCTATTATTTTTAAAAATTTTAATAAAATTCTTCTCAAAAACTCAACTATTTTCAAAAATTTCAATAAAATTTTTCTAAGGAATTTACTTACTTTCAAAACTTTTAATAAAAATTATGGTGAAAATTCAATTATTTTCATAAATAATAAAATTCTTCTCAGAAATTCAATTATTTTCAAAATTTTTACTAAAACTTTACGAAACAATTCAAATATTTTGAAAAACTTTAATGAAATTCTTCTTAGAAATTCAATTGTATTTTCAAAAATTTCAATAAAATTCTTTTAAAGAATTCAATTATTTTCATTAATAATGAAAATCTTCTTAGAAATTCAATTATTTTTGTAATTTTAATAAAAATTCTTTGCAGAAATTCAGTTATTTTCAAAAGTTTTAGTAAAATTCTCCTAATAAGAATTCAATTATTTTCAAAAATTTAAATAAAATTCATGATGAAAAGTCAATTATTTTCATAAATAGTAAAATTCTTTAAAGAAATTCAATTATTTTCAAAAATTTTAAAAAAATTCTTGGTGAATATTCAATTATTTTCATAAATAAAAAAAATTCTTCTTAGATATTCAATTATTTTCAAAATTTTTAATAAAAATTCTTTGCAGAAATTCAGTTATTTAAAAAAAATTAAATCAAATTCCTCTAAAGAATTCAATTATTTTCATAAATAGTAAAATTCTTTAAAGAAATTCAATTATTTTAAAAAATTTTAATAAAATTCTTAGTGAATATTCAATTATTTTCATAAATAAAAAAAATTCTTCTTAGATATTCAATTATTTTCAAAATTTTGAATAAAATTTTTAGAAACAATTTAAATATTTTAAAAAACTTTAATAAAATTCTTCTCAGAAATTCAATTATATTTTCAAAAATTTCAATAAAACTCTTTGCAAAAATTCAATTATTTAAAAAAAAAAATTAAATCAAATTCCTCTAAAGAATTCAATTATTTTCATAAATAATGAAATTCTTCTTAGAAATTCAATTATTTTCAAAAATTTAAATAAAATTCTTTGTGAAAATTCCATTATTTTCATAAATAATAATATTCTTCTCAGAAATTCAATTATTTTCAAAAATTTCAATAAAATTCAATTTTTATTAGAAAATTCAACAAGAATTCAATTATTTAAATACAAAAACAAATAATTTATTGAATAATTAAATGTTTCCTAAAATTTATTTATTTATTTATTTAATTGAATTCTAATAAAGAATTTTATGAAAAATTTTTTAAATAATTGAATTCTTTCGACGAATTTTAATAAAAAATTTTAGAACACTTACATTTTTCGAGAAATTCGATTAAAATTGTATTTAAAATAATTGAAATTCTTCGTTGAGTTTCATTATTTAAGAATATAATTGAATTACTAAAGAGAATTTTATTATTTATGAAAATAATTGAATTATTGCGAAGAAATTGATAAAAAAAATTTGTAAATAATTGTAATTCTGACAAATTTTTATTTATTTTGAAAATTATTGAATTTTGCTTTTTGCCAAGAATTTTATTAAAATTTTTGAAAATAATTGAATTTAAAAGAATAATTTTATTATTTTTAAAGATAATTGAAATTTTAAGGAGAATTTTTTTTAATTTTTTTGAAAAAAATGGAATTTTTATGAGGAATTTTATTAATTTTGAAAATAATTAAATTTCTGCAATAATCTGTAACTTCTTCAAAATTCAAATTTTTTTTTAGTGTTTTTAACTAAAAGTCTTCTATAAATCCATTATTTTTAATAAATAATTAAATATTTTTAAAAAAAATTTAATTACCTTTTTTTCTTTAAAGAAATAAAAAAAAAGAAATGTTTTCTTTGAAATAAAAGGAAAAATTCTTTTTCTTTCCATAAATAAAATCTACTTTTGTAGAAATTTTATTTTTGCTTTTCCGTGAGTGATTTTTTTTTTTACTTCTTTTTTCTAAATAATAGGAAAATAAATTGAAAATAAAATTTGAAACATACTCTTTCATATCGAGCTTTGTCCTTTTCTGCCAAAGCCTCAAATTTGGATTTTGACTCTGGAGTGGCGTCAGACCATCGTTTTCCTAATTCCTTAGCGATATCTCCCACTCCGTATTCTGGATTCAGCGATTTAACTTTACTACGCTCGTCATTGCAGAACCAGAAGAAGGCCGATCTGTGAAAACGCGGAACACAATTAATCTCTATTTTTTTCGAATAATTTTAATAAAAATGATAGTAAAAAGTCGTCTCTTAATTAAAATTAATAAAAAATTTCCACCAATTGTTTCTAATTTTGAAACTAAAATCGAAAAATTCAGCATAATTTTATAAAAAAGAAAATACTGAATAAAATAGTAAAATTAGTTTACAAACAATTTCTATTATAATATTTTTCTTTGTACACGGAGAGAAAATTATAAAAAAAAAATTTGGGGGAAAAAATGCGACAAAGCGAAATTTTGATATAAAAAATATTAAACTTTAAAAAAACTTATGCGAAATTTAAATAAAATAAAATAAAATTTTAATTTTAATAACATTTTAAGAATTTTAGTTAAATTTTAAATATACAAACTTTATTAAATTTCTTATTATTTCTTTCACTGTTTAGTATTTTCTATATATAAAAATTTCGGTTTGTTGTACTTTTTCCTCGAAATTGTAAAATACTTTTAAAAAATTTAACGTATATATTTTCTCTCCGTGTAACAATTTCAATTAGTAAAATTACTATTTTATTCTTAGAAAGCGAAATTAATAATTTACTATTAAACCAGTAAAATTAAAATTTAATAAAAATACTAAAAATACTAAAATACGAAAATGAAATAAAATTACTAAAAAATATGTATAAAAATTACTAAAATAGAAAAGTTAACATTATTTTTACTATATTATAAAAAAAATAATAGAATTATTAACTTAAAAATAAAATACTTACAAAGATCTCTTAGGCGCGTTGGGATCCTTAATTTGCCTGCGTTTTTTGCCTCTGCCTGTTAATTTTTCGCCTTTAGGTGGAATATAATTTTGCATTTCCATGTCGTATCTCTTCTTGTCTTTTTCTGCCATCTCATGGAAACGCTTCTTTTCCTTATCGGACATTGTCTGCAATGAGAAAAATCCAATTGAACGGTGAATTAAATTACTCAATATTTAATATAAAAATTATTTGCTAAAAATTATTTTTTTGTTTTTTATTTATATATATAAAACAATATGTTTATTTACATATAAATTTTAAATAAATTCAGCACAATTTTTTTTTTAATTCTTACACGCATAATATGAATGAACATTTTTTTCTTTTATTTATTTTGATAATTTTGTGTTTTTATAATAATGATAAAATAGTATTTTTACATAATATCTTCATCGTATTTTTATTGTTTCATTTTATTTGCATTTCTTTTTTATTTATATTTTATTATGTTTACTTTTATTATTATCCTTTATATTTATTTTATTTCTTATTTTATTGGATTATTTTTTTTTATTTCATTTTCTATTTTACTATTTTTTTTTTTTGTTATTGTCTTTTTATTATCATAAGTTTTTCAGTTTTTATTCGAACATAAACGGGTTTCAAATAAAATTAAATTTTACTGCTTCATTATTATTTTATTTTTATTTTTTAATTTTAATTTTATTTTTATTCCTTTGATTTTTTAATTTTGCTATTTTATCATTTTTCTCATTTTAATTTTGCTATTTTATCATTTTTCTCATTTTAATTTTGCTATTTTATCATTTTTCTTATTTTAATTTTTAGTTTCACTGTATTCTTACTTTTCTATTATTTTATTATTTTAATTTTACTATTTCGTTTATTTCTCATTAGGTAAAATATTTTTTTTACTATTTTTTTATTTTAATTTTTTAATTTTACTATTTTATTGTTTTTTTTTATTATATTAGTTTTTTATTTTTTACCACTTTATTATTTTTTTTTAATTTTACAATTCTATTCTTTTAATATCTATCTTATTTTTATTTCTCTTTTTATTGCCTCAGTTTTATTTCTTCTATTTCTTTTATTTTTATTATTTTATTACTTTAGTTTCATTCTTCACTTTGTTATTTATTTTACATTTGAATATATTCTTTTGGCGTTGTAACGTTTTTTTAAAAAAAAATTCTTCATTCCTTACGACTATTCGACAAGGCGCCATTTATTTTAATTTAAATTATTGTTTTGTAATAAATTAACTGATAAATAATAAATAAAACGATAAATAAATAAACAAAAAATCAAAGATTATTTTGTAATAACTTAACCAATAAATAATAAAGAAAATAATAAATTAATAAACAAAAAGCAAAAATTATTATTATTTCTTAATAAATTAACTAATAAATAAAGTAATAAATTAATAAACAAAACGCAAAAACAATTATTATTATTATTGTTTATTTTTAAATATAATTATAAATGTTTATAAAGAGTTTACATTAAAAACATTTATTTATACAAATGATTATAATTATTTATTAAAAAAAAATTTATACAAATAAATATTTCCATGCAGATAAATAACTAAGTAAAGTATAAAGCGAAGTGAAAAAGAAAAATAATAATTATTATTATTATTATTATTATTATTTATTATTAAGCACAAAAAAGTTTAAATATCGCTTATTTACGAGAGGTTGGAAATTTTCAAGCGTTTCTTTTTTAAAATATCCATTTAATGCCTATAATCTTTTAGAATTTTCAGATAAATCAAAACCAGTTTAACCGGCACATTAAACTGCACCGAAACAGTGAGAGAGTTCAACCTTTCTGCGTATTCTTTTATAATCATCCTTTTTTTTTTTCTTTTACCCTCACGTGAAAGTTTTCTTTGAAAAAAAAACCTTCAATAATTTTTTGTAAATAAAATACATTTATTACAATCTTCTCAATTTTAATTATTATTTCTAAAAAATTACAAATCTAATTTTAGAAAAAATTCAATTATTTATTTTCTTTGCAATTTTTTACTAAAATTATTCACAAAAATTCAAGTATTTTTTGTGATTATCAACTAGAATTAATCAAAAATTCAATTATTTTTTACAATATTCTTAACTAAAATATTCAAACATTCAATTCTTTTTAAAATTTTTAAGTAAAATTATTATTGAAAAATTCAAATATTTTTTATAATTTTTGTTAAAATTATTGAAAAATTCAATTATCTTTTAAAATTTTTTTACAATTTATTCAAAAATTCAATTATTTTTTTATAATTGTTACTCAAATTACTTAAAAATTCAAGTATTTTATATTTTTTTTGACTAAAATTATTCAAAATTTCAATTATTTTATACAATTTTTAACTCAAAAATTCAATTTTTTTATAATTATTACTCAAATTCCTTAAAAATTCAAGTATTTTCCAAAATTTTTACTAAAATATTTCAGAAAAAATTTTTTTATAATTTTTAACAAAATTATTCCAAAATTTAATTATTTTATTTTAACTAAAATCATTCAAAAATTCTATTTTTTTTATGTTTACTCAAGTTACTTAACAATTTAAGTATTTTTTTAAAATAAATTTTAACTAAAATATTTCAAAAATTTATATTTTTTATAATTATTAACAAAATTATTCAATTATTTTATTATTTTTTATAATTTTTAACTTAAATTATTCAAAAATACAATTATTTTTTATAATTTTTACCAAAATATTATTCAATATTGCAAATATTTCATACAATTTTAGACTAAAATTATTCAAAAATTTAATTATTTTTTATAATTTTTGCCAAAATATTATTCAAAATTGCAAATATATTATACAATTTTTGACTATAATTATTTAAAAATTCAATTATTTTTTATAATTTTTACTTAAATTACTTAAAAATTCAAGTATTTTTTATAAAGTTTAACTAAAGTATTTCAAAAAATAAATTTTTTTATAATTTTTAACAAAATTATTTACAAATTTTAATATTTTTTACAATTTTTAACTAAAGTTATTCAAAAATTTAATTATTTTTCATCATTTTGACTAAAAGTAGTCAAAATTTCAACTATTTTATACAGTTTTTAACTTAAAAATTTAAGTGCTTTTCATAATTTTTACTGAAATATTAAAAAAAAAAAATTTGTTATAATTTATAACAAAATCATTCAAAAATTCAATTATTTTATATAAATTTTAACTAAAATTATGCAAAAATTCTTTTTTTTTATGTTTATTTACATTACTTAATAATTTAAGTATTTTTTTTATAAATTTTAATTAAAATATTTCAAAATTTAAAATTCTTTTTATCATTTTTGAACAAAATTATTCAAAAATTCAATTATTTTATATAAATTTTAACTAAAATTATTCAAAAATACTATTTTTTTATGTTTTCTCAAATTATTTAATAATTTAAGTATTTTTTTACAAAATTTAACTAAAGTATTTCAAAAATTTAAATTGTTTATAATTTTTAACAAAATTATTCAAATATTTTATTATTTTTTACAATTTTTAACTCAAATTATTCAAAAGTTTAATTATTTTTCATAATTTTTACTCGAATTACTTAAAAATTCAAGTATTGTTTATAATTTTTATTAAAATATTATTTAAAATTGCAATTATTTTATACAATTATTAACTAAAATTATTCAAAAATTCAATTATTTTTTATAATTTTTACTTAAATTACTTAAAAATTCAATTTTATTGTGATTTCTGTAAAAGAATTATTTTTTATAATTTTTTTTTACAATTATTCGAAAATTCAATTATGTTTTATAACTTTTAACTAAAATTATTCCAAAATTCAATTATTTTTTATTATATTCATTACAATTTATTCAAAAATAATAAAGAAATAAAATTTTAAACAAATAAAACTTAATTAAAAATTAAAATTAAAAATAAATAAATAAGATTGTAAATAAAAGAAATTTTAAACTTTAAACTTTTAATATTTTTTTCCAAATTTTTTTTACTCTTTTTTTACTATAAATGTGCAAGGAAGAATTGTAATATTACAAAAGAGAAGGAAATTTTTCTTTGCTCCTAATTTCTATTGCAAAAAGCCAAATTGACATTTATGAAGAACCACTCTTTCCCTTGATTCAACACACTAGATTCTATTCAATTCCCCCTGGGAATTGGAATTTAGAGAAAAATTTGCAAAGTGGCGTCGAAAGTCTGAAACTTTGTAGAATCACAACAGACGAAACTATAAAAAGAAAAAGTGCGCGCGAGAGAGAGAGAGAGAGAGAGAGAATTTTTGTTCGCAAAAGAGTGACAACAAAACCTTTATAGAGTAAAGGGAGAGAGAAAAGGCAAAATGCGTAGGTATGAGTGAAAAATACACGGGGAATGGTCGATATAGAAGCCACGACGGCGCCAGCTGAACGAATCAAATTTGATTTCATTTTCCTTTAGAAAAATAAAAGAGGAACGAAAATTTATACTTTTCTTTCAAAGAAATTATTGAAAGTGTATCTAGAAGAATTTATTTATGTCGACTTGAGAGAAAAAGGAGGGAAATAAAGATTAAAGGTTGGAGTATTTTTTCTATTTTTTTTTTTTTTTTTTTAATTCGTCATACATAACCTTAACTCAGTTTAGAATCGATGGAAAATCCACGGCGACGCTTTTCTGCGCGGCTCGATTTCGTTATAAAGTTTTCCCGGGAGCCAAGTAATTTCAGAATTTAAGGGTTTTAATTTCAAAAAGGAGGTCAGTCTTGAGTTAAAATCGCACTTTAGTTAAACGAGACTTTATTTCCGCTCTTAGTTGTAATTATCAAACTGACGAAAATAAAAAAGAAGCTAATATGAAAAAAAAGAGTTTAATAATTTTAAAATTACCCTTCATTTTTTAAATACTTTTTACCCTGCTGCAGAAAATAATAAAAGCTTAATGTTTTTAAAAACATAAAAGCTCAATTTTTTTTAATACATATAAAAGTTAAATGTCTTTAAATATATAAAAACTCAATGCCTTTAAAAAATATATAAAAACTGAATGCCCTTAAATAAATAAATAAATAAATAATTAAATAGATAGAAGCAAAAATAATAAGAGAAAAAGAAACCCTACAAACGATACTATTTTTCCTATCGTAATTCTTAAAATATTTTCAATTTATTTAAAAATGTTACATACATTTTAGACAAAAATTTTACGAGACGTTTTTTTTAACTGCAAAATTTTTCGCAGGAATTCCATTACTTTAAAAAATTTTAATCTTCGTAGAAATTCAATTATTGTCACTCTTTTAATAATATTCTTTGAAGCAATACAATTATTTTTAGTACAATTTTAAGAAAAAAAAATCAAGAAATTCAATTATTTTGAAAAACTTTAATAAAAAAACAATCAAGAAATTCAATTATATTGAAAAATTTTAATAAAATTCTTCGTAGAAATTCAATTATTGTCACAAATTGTTTTGAAAAAATTCAATTATTTTTAGCATAATTTTAATCAAATTCTTTACTAAAATTCAATTATTTTCAAAAACTTTAATAAAAGTTTTCGAAAAATTCAATTCTTTTGAAAAATTTTAATAAAAATTTAAGAAAAATTGAATTATTTTCAAAAAATTTAATAAAAGTTTTCGAAAAATTTAAATAAAAATTTAAGAAAAATTCAATTATTTTGAAAAATTTTAATAAAATTCTTGGTAGAAATTCAATGATTGTCAAAAATTTTAATAAAAATTTAAGAAAAATTCAATTATTTTGAAAAATTTTAATAAAAATTTAAGAAAAATTCAATTATTTTCAAAAATTTTAATAAAATTCAAGGTGAAAATTTAATTATTTTCAAAAATTTTGATAAAATTCGAGGTGAAAATTCAATTATTTTCAAAAATTTTAATAAAATTCGAGGTGAAAATTCAATTATTTTAAAAAATTTTAATAAAATTCAAGGTGAAAATTCAATTATTTTAAAAAATTTTAATAAAAATTTAAGAAAAATTCAATTATTTTCAAAAATTTTAATAAAATTCAAGGTGAAAATTCAATTATTATCAAAATTTTAATAAAATTCAAGGTAAAAATTCAATTATTTTGAAAAATTGTAATAAAAATTTAAGAAAAATTCAATTATTTTCAAAAATTTTAATAAAATTCAAGGTGAAAATTCAATTATTTTGAAAAAATTTAATAAAATTCTTGGTAGAAATTCAATGATTGTCAAAAATTTTAATAAAAATTCCAGAAAAATTCAATTATTTTCAAAAATTTTAATAAAATTCAAGGTGAAAATTCAATTATTTTCAAAAATTTTAATAAAAATTTAAGAAAAATTCAATTATTTTGAAAAATTGTAATAAAAATTATTTTCAAAAATTTTAATAAAATTCAAGGTGAAAATTCAATTATTTTCAAAAATTTTAATAAAATTCAAGGTGAAAATTCAATTATTTTCAAAAATTTTAATAAAATTCAATTATTTAAATACAAAAATATAAATAATTTATTGAATAATTGAATTTTTTCGACGAAATTAAATAAAATGTTTAAGAATAATTACATTTTTCGACGAATTCGATTAAAATGATTATATTAAAAATAATTGAATTCCTAAAAAGAATTGTATTAGTTATGAAAATAATTGAATGTTTGCGTTGAATTTTATTAGCTTTTTTTTAAATAATTGAATTTTATTCAATTATTATCTATAATTTCAACTGAAATTCATTGTTAAAACAATTTTTATTAGAAAATTGTATGAGAATTGAATTATTTAAATACAAAAATAAATAATTTATTGAATAATTGAATTCTTTTGGAAAATTTCATTAAAATAGTAGATATTGAAAATCATTGAATTGAAGAAAATTTTTTGAAGATAGTTGAAATTTTGCCAAGAATTTTATGAAAATTTTTTTAAATAATTGAATTTTGGGAGAAGAATTTTTTTTATTTATAACAAGGATAGAAATTTTTACTAGAATTTAAAAAAAAATTTTTATTGAATTTCTACGAAGAATTTTATTACTTTTGAAAATAATTGAGTTTCTATCAGTTGCAACGCTTTCAAAATTAAATTAATTAAATTAATTTTGAAAGATTTAAGAAATTTTATGCAAAAGATGCAAATAATTCAGTATAAAGTGTTCTTGGAAACCACTCGCAGATTTTTTTTTTTTTTTTAAAGTGCAAAATTACTCTGAAGGTGGAGGAAAAGCATATTAAAGAAGGTGCAAAAGGTTATTTTAAAAAAGAAAGCAGATAATTTCGAAGAATATATATGCAAAAGGTTATAAAGAAGGTGTAAAGATTTCTATTGTTACAGAAACTTTCAAAGGGTTAGGAGGAAAATTTTCTACCTGCAATAACATGAAAACAAGGTGCAGAAACTTTTAAGAGCAGATGCAGAAGATTTTGAAGCAGGTGCAAAAAAAAAATAATTTTAAGACACAATGTTTATGAAGAAAGTGCAAAGGTTTCTTTTGTTTCAGAACTTTTCCAGAAAATTATTAACAACGAAATTTTTTTTTTCTTTTTTTTTATAGTAATTAAAGTAATCTAATTTAAGGCAAATGCAGAACAAAAGTTGAGAATTTATTTACTTATTCTTGTAGTAACTAGAAAAAAAATAATCATTGCAAAGAAGATACAAAAGATTTTCAAGAACAAGTAAAAGATTTTTAAGAAGATGCAAAAGATTTTCAAGAACAAGTAAAAGATTTTTAAGAAGATGCAACAAATTTTCAAAAACAAGTAAAAAATTTTCAAGAAGATGCCAAAGATTTTCGAAAAGATACAAAAAAAAACTTATGAAGAAAAAAGTTCTTATTGTTTTAGAAACTTTTCAATAATAATTGAAACAAGTTCAACTCCTACAGTAACTTGTATAAAGAAAGTACAGAAGAACTCAAAGCAGATGCAAAAGATTCAAAAGCAGGTGCAAAAAATATCGAAGCAGGTGCCATAAAATTTCAAAGCTACACAAAAGGTTCTCGAGAAAGTGCAAAGAGTCCTATCATCATTACAGAAGTTTATAAAGGGTTCCAAAGGAAATTCTATACCTATGCATTACCTTCTACAACGAAACTGAACAGAAGCAAAAGCAGATTAATTAATGCAGAGTGTGTTAATGCATCAGCAAATACTCAAGATTTTCGAGGTAGGTTGTGGATACAACAGATTCTGAAATATGCACAAGATTTTGTACATTACAAAAGATTTTGAAAGGGATACCAAAAAATTTTGATACAGGTGCAAAAGAATTTAAAGAAGATCCAGTTTATCAAGAAGGTGCAACACAAACTAAAATTGTATTAAGAAAGTCGAAATACCCAAAATTTTAATACAGGTGCAAAAGAATTTAAAGAAGATCCAGTTTATGAAGTAGGTGCCAATGTTTCTTTTACAGAAAGTCCGAAACAATTTGTTAACAATTGTTAACTTTTTTTTAGTTTAAACAGATTTTAAGGACCCTAAAGTTTTGAACGTTCATTTGAACGAAATTTTTTTTTCTTCATTTAACAAATTTTTCTCAATAATCCTGTTTAGAATAGTAAATAAAACAAATATCAATCAAAAAATTCCAAAAATATTAATATTAAGGGTGAAAAACCACCCTTAATCAAATAACCCATATATGCATAATAATAAATTGCACAATATCACTACTATGCGTTCGGATATTTTTCTAACAACAATTCCAAAAATTCTCTAAAAATATACCAATCAATTTCCAAGAAGTTAGAATGCTCGCTCGGACCCCCAAAACCCACCCCTAATTTAACATACTTAAAAATAATATATAAAAGCCCAAAAGCGAGAGAATGCGTTCGTCTTTCTTTCTAAAAATAATTTTAAAAATTCCCTAAAAATATACCAAGCAATTTCCAAAAGGTTAGAATGCTCGCTCGGACCCCCAAAACCCACCCCTAATTTAAAATACTTAAAAAAAATACATAAAAGTGCAAAAGCGAGAGAATGCGTTCGTCTCTCTTTCTGAAAATAATTCTAAAAATTCCCTAAAAATATACCAAGCAATTTCCAAAAGGTTAGAATGCTCGCTCGAACCCCCAAAACCCACCCCTAATTTAAAATACTTAAAAAAAATACATAAAAGTGCAAAAGCGAGAGAATGCGTTCGTCTTTCTTTCTGAAAATATTTTTTAAAATTCCCTAAAAATATACCAAGCAATTTCCAAAAGGTAAGAATGCTCGCTCGAACCCCCAAAACCCACCCCTAATTTAAAATACTTAAAAAAATACATAAAAGTGCAAAAGCGAGAGAATGCGTTCGTCTTTCTTTATGAAAATATTTTTAAAAATTCCCTAAAAATATACCAAGCAATTTCCAAAAGGTTAGAATGCTCGCTCGAACCCCCAAAAATCACCCCTAATTTAAAACAATTAAAAATAATATATAAAAGTCCAAAATCGAGAGAATGCGTTCGTCTTTCTTTCTGAAAATATTTTTTTAAATTCCCTAAAAATATACCAAGCAATTTCCAAAAGGTTAGAATGCTCGCTCGGACCCCCAAAACCCACCCCTAATTTAAAACAATTAAAAATAATATATAAAAGTCCAAAATCGAGAGAATGCGTTCGTCTTTCTTTCTGAAAATATTTTTTAAAATTCCCTAAAAATATACCAAGCAATTTCCAAAAGGTTAGAATGCTCGCTCGGACCCCCAAAACCCACCCCTAATTTAAAATACTTAGAAATAAAATATAAAAGTCCAAAATCGAGAGAATGCGTTCGTCTTTCTTTCTGAAAATATTTTTTAAAATTCCCTAAAAATATACCAAGCAATTTCCAAAAGGTTAGAATGCTCGCTCGAACCCCCAAAACTCACCCCTAATTTAAAATACTTAAAAATAATATATAAAAGTCCAAAAGCGAGAGAATGCGTTCGGCTTTTGATCTCAAAATATTTTTAAAAATTCCCTAAAAATGTACCAAGCAATTTCCAAAAGGTTAGAATGCTCGCTCGAACCCCCAAAACTCACCCCTAATTAAAAACAATTAAAAATAATATATAA
The DNA here is from genome assembly GCF_015476425.1 of Leptopilina heterotoma. NCBI lineage: Eukaryota > Metazoa > Arthropoda > Insecta > Hymenoptera > Figitidae > Leptopilina > Leptopilina heterotoma. Next base: position 322,861 of record NW_025111142.1, read on the forward strand.
AAGTCCAAAATCGAGAGAATGCGTTCGTCTTTCTTTCTGAAAATATTTCTAAAAATTCCCTAAAAATATACCAAGCTATTTCCAAAAGGTTAGAATGCTCGCTCGAACCCCCAAAACCCACCCCTAATTTAAAATACTTAAAAATAAAATATAAAAGTCCAAAAGCGAGAGAATGCGTTCGTCTTTCATTCTGAAAATATTTCTAAAAATTCCCTAAAAATATACCAAGCAATTTCCAAAAGGTTAGAATGCTCGCTCGAACCCCCAAAACCCACCCCTAATTTAAAATACTTAAAAATAAAATATAAAAGTCCAAAAGCGAGAGAATGCGTTCGTCTTTCATTCTGAAAATATTTCTAAAAATTCCCTAAAAATATACCAAGCAATTTCCAAAGGTTAGAATGCTCGCTCGAACCCCCAAAACCCACACCTATTTTAAAATACTTAAAAATATTGTGTAATTGTCTAAAATTGAGATTCCTTAAAAATATACTATTTTCTAAAATTTCTCATTATATTAAAATCACATATTTTTTTGGTGGATATGGGACTGCCATATAGTATTGCTGTTTCAGCCATACGCAGCGTAGAACGGCCATATGTATGTGAGAGGCAGTAATATGTATGTGGAGAACACCAATACTGTATTTTAATGGGAATAGCAATACAGTATTGCTGTTTCAGCTATACATCCTAACCATGTACTTGTATGTCAAAATTGACGTTGTCATTTTTTTCAGTGAAATTTTTTTAAAATTTAATTATATTATCAATATTTTCACTTGTATATCTTTGAAAATTTAAATGTGTATGTCAAATAATTGCAGTAAATTTTGATTTTGTAGTCTATAATGTGAGATGAATTTTGTCGAGAAAAGCGGATAGGAAAGTCAAAAATTGTAGTTAAGAACAAGCAACCATCGGGTTTTTTCGGCAAAGCTCGGCTCTGTAGTCTCTCTCTCTGTCTGCACTTGCGCATATACACCGAAGGAAAGGTGTCTTGCATGGAATGAATGAAACGCTTTTTATTGCTCTCAAGTCTTAGATCGACGGGGCATTATTTGGGATGAATAATTGTAACTGTAAAAAAAAATATTTTTAACCGAATTTTAGATACTAATTTTTAATGATTATAATTCGTTCCCGAATTTCTGATTCCTTATATTTATGTTTGTGTAAGTTTAATTGTATATGTAATACACAAAAAATACATAAAATTTGTAATAATGAATTAAAAATGAGGCAGGGAACTGAACTGAGATAGCAGAGAATGAGAGACGAGGAAAGGAGGCGGCCGTCGAGTGTCGACAGAGATAGTATTTCGTACTAGGTTCTACTTCGGTAATATTCGGCGTCGCTCGACTGTTGTCGACTCTGAAGCCCCGCCACACTCCCCAGAAGTTAAGAAGGTTAAGAACATAGACATATAAGAATAGACTGCGCGAGTTTCATGATTCCCATGAGAGGAGCAAGCCGGTGGTATGAAAAGAGACGGATAGAGCGTAAGAACTCTCTTTTTTCTCCCTCACTCCAAAGCATGCCGTGCGCTAGAAAGAGTCTGACAATCGGTTCTTCTGCTCTATCCGTCTCGGTCGAACGCATTGATGTCTCTTTCTATATCACAAGCTGAATTTGAATCCTCTTGCGCAGTCTATTCTAATATGTCTATGGTTAAGAACGAAAAGAAAATCTTCTACGCTTTCAATAATCAACGTATTTCTAAATCTTTTGAAGAAATTATGTCTCTGTACTCCACCCTATAAACAAGTATATTAAAATTAGTTTTAATTCTTAGTTTGTATTCATAGAGGGCATATAATTATCAATTTAAATTTACAATTTATAAATATTTATGCATTAATTTGTGATACATAAAATTTGTAGTAGAAATTAAAAAATAAGTTTTAATAATATTAGGTATAAATTTCATTAAATATTTAAGGCCGATTTAGAATGCAATAGTCTTTTTTTGTCTATGTTGTTTAAAAAAATTTTTCTTTAAAAACTTTAAAAAATCTATTACATCTTAATAAAACAGTATACTTTTTTAAATTAAATAATAAAATTAATGTTTTTAATATGAAATTTTTTTCTTTTCCTTTACTTTTCAAAAATTATTATAATTTCTCTTCATTAAAGAGAACAAATAACAGAAACTTTTTTCTTTTTTTCAAAATAATTTTTTACTATCCATTGTACAAAATTTTTCTTCTCTCTTTAATGTTATAATTTAATTACGAAAAATTAATTTGTATTATTTATGAATAGAAAAACACGAGATTGGAATATTTTCCGTTTTCCTGAGCTTAATTTGAGCTGCCGGAAAGTAAAACCACATATAAAATTTCCACAGGCGTTTGAGTTGGTCTCTGAAGGTTGACAAGTCGATTATGATAAAAAATAATTTTTGAATTCACTTCCTTACACGGAGAAAATTTATTCCTGAAATTTTACTGAATTTAGTTCGGTAAAACTGGGATGAAGTGTCAAAACAGTAATTTTTCAAGAACTAGACTGTAAAAGAAATTGCATTGAAAAATAATGTAAAAATCATAAAGCTCACGATACATGTATTAGCGCTTCACTTACAGTTCGGTAAAACGTAAGCCAAGTGCTCGCTACATTCATATTTATTGAATAGTTCGGTAAAACGTAAGATAAAGTCTTCGGTAAAACTGACGAGTTGCAATGTATTGAATAGTTCGGTAAAACGTAAGATAAAGTCTCACCGCTTGTGAGAAAGATTCAAATTAATAAACTATCGTTGTACAAAATTAAAAATTATTTATATTAATGAATCATTTCTAACTATATTCAAGGTCAATTTATGAAATATTTTTAAATTATGCTTTTTTTATTATAAAGAAAAATGTTTAAATTTGTATTTAATGGAATAAAACAATAATTTATGAAAATCCTTATTATTCTCAAATTTTTGTGTTTAAAATTAAAAATATGCATATTAAAAGTGCAAGTATTAAATAATAATTGTGAGGTATTAGAAAGCGAAAAGGAAATAAGCAAGTCAGCAAGAAGGAAATAAGCAAGTAAGAAAGTAAGCAAATAAGAAAGTAAGTAATGAAGAAGGAAATAAGCAAGTAAGCAAAGTAAGAAAGGAGGAAATAAGCAAGTAAGCAAAGTAATCAAGAAGGAAATAAGAAAGTAAGCAAGTAAGCATATAAGGAAGTAAGTAAGCAGAAAGGAAACAAGCAAGTAAGCAAGAAGGAAATTAGGAAGTAAGCAAATAAGTAGGTAAGCAAGTAAGCAAAGTAAGCAAGAAAGAAATAAGCAAGTAAGTATGCAAATAAGAAAGTAAGCTAGTAAGCAAGCAAGTTATTTCCTTTTTGCTTACTTGCTTACCTACTTATTTACTTACTTACATACTTACTTATATGTTTAATTGCTTACTTATTTATTTCCTTTTTGCTTACTTACTTATGTTTACTTGCTTACTTACTTGCTTTCTTGATTGCTTGCTTACTTACTTACTATTATTCATATTTAATTAAAATGAATAAATTATATGTTAAAAAAATAAGTATGTTATTGCCATTTTATATTTTCTTTTTACATGATTTAAAAGCATTTATTACATATTTGGCAATTAATAAGTGTTTAAATTTTAAAATAATGAATTAATTGAATTTTAATTTAAATAATAATAAAATGATTATTAATTAAGTCTAAATAAGTTGGAAAAATCAACTATTAGTGTGAAAGTCTTACATTTGACTGCGGGACACTTGAAATAAAGTATTTTAATCCAGAAAACTAAAACTTTAGGCAAGTCAAGGAAGTTTTATCGAACTATTCCTGAAAATTAACACTTTCGGCAAGTCAAGAAAGTTTTACCGAACTATTCCTGAAACGTTAGTGCCCATCAAGGAGGTATTTATTTAATTTACATTAAACGTTCATTTTCAATTTTTTTAAAACTTTTACAGTACTAGTTCTTAAGGAATAAAGAACATAATAAACATAATAAACATTAGATTTTAAATATTGTTACCAAAAAAATAATATAAAAATTATTAAAAATTACGATTATGCTACTTTATCCCAACTTTATTGAAAAATTCGGTAAAATGTAAGGAACAAATTTTCTCCGTGTATTGGAAGTTGTATTGGGCATCATTTTTCTTCTTTAAAGAAATTGATAACTTACCATTTTCAAGAAAAATGAATAAAATGGATTTTTTGAAAACACATTTTTAATTGAATTTTTTACTTCAACTTGATCTAAAACATAAAGTTATGAATATTTTCTTTTGATATTTATAACGAGTATAGTTTAAACTGCTTATCTATTTTCTGACAAACGCGCGCGAGTCAGGAGTCTAGGTTGTTTATGTATAGCCGCTCGCGTTGGTCAGAAAACAGTCTTTTAATAATATTTACAAAACGGTTAATTCTAGAGTGAAACTACTAGGCAAAAATATTTATTACACCTTAATGAACATTTTCTTCACTGGAAGTTTTCGACCACTAAAAATTTTTCAGATAAACGAAGCTCTCGAACATTGTAAGTAATAATTTTGACAATGTGTATGATAAAAATTAATAACTTTTTTTAAATAAAATATTTTACTTTCTTCCAAAGTTTGTTATTTTAAAGATAGTTTAAACTATACTCCCTGAAAATATAAAAAGAAAATATTCATAACTTTATGTTTTACAGCGAGTTGAAGTCAAAAATTCAATTAAAAATGTGTTTTGAAAAAATCCATTTTTTTCATTTTTCTTGAAAATGGTAAGTTATCAATTTTTTTATGGAAGAAAAATTATGTGGAATCCAATTTCCAATAAGGAAGCGATTTCAAAAATTATTTTTTCTGATAATCGATTTGTCAACCTCAACCATCAGAGGCCAACTGAAACGTCTGTGGAAATTTTTTGTGTGGTTTTACTTTCCGGCGACTCATTTTTTAATTCACAATTTTAATGAAAATATAGAACAATCTTCATAATTTCAATTTTTTTGTTACAATACCTACTTTTTAACAAAACTTAAATTTTTTATTGAAAGAAATGAAAAAAACTATCATGATTAATATTAGACAATTACAATGTTTATTACAAAGTATTATTTTTTTCAAAAAGAAATAAGTTTGGAATAAGTAAACACGATTTCCTTCGCCGAATAGCATCTCTGCTAGTGCTTAAAGAAAAGCGAAAAAGAGGCTCACGGACAAGAGCGAAAGTCTGGCATATGATTGTGGGAGTAAGCAGTAAGCATGTTGGAAGGAGAAATTCTACCGCGAGAGTGGGAGCCGTTTGCCTCCGTTGTCTGCCAGAACAGCTGGTTACAGAGCGGAGTGGGGAGACTTGATTTTGTCGAGTCTTCGAGAGGCACGATGCTCAAGAAAGTCCCGCGTGAAGGAATCGAGAGAATGTAGCCTTCCCCCACCATGCGGCACACGTTGATTGTTGAAAGCGCTGACGATTCTCCTTTCACTTCGCGGTATATGTGAAAGTGTCGAGGCTTTGAAGCCGACAGAAGTCGAGCTTTGACGAATATACTCGAAACAGGACACAATATAACTTGAGTACGTTCGGCACAGCTTGGCTCAGCTTCGCGTTTTTAAAGTCGCTGAATTGTCTCAGTACCAACTCGCTTTAATAAAATGTTTATATCTTCTTAAATTTTTATATTTTTAAAAATATTTTAAAACAATTATTGAAGAATTTTTAAATCTGTATTATATGATTAAAAAAATTTAAATAATTGTCAGAAAATTCATTAAAATATTTGAAAATAATTATTTAAAAAAAATTAGGAATTTAAAAAACTAATTAAGTTTTTATAAAATTTTGAAAATATTTGATTACTATACAAATGCTGAAAACAATTTTTATAAAAAATTTAAATTTAAAACATTGTGAAGTACACAAGGAATTTTATAAGAGTTTTCGAAAATAATTGAAATTTTGAAAAGAATTTTAATAAAATTTTAGAAAATAATTAAATTTTAGAGAAAAATTTATAAAGATTATTGAAATTTTGACGAGAATTTTTGTAAATTGTTGAACACAAAATAAATTTCTGCGGAGAATCTTATTAATTTTTGAAAATAATTGGATTCTTCAAATGAATTTTATTAAAATGTCTTTTCAAATAATTGAATTCTTTTATGAAATTTTATTGAAATAGTAGGGGAACATAGTCTAGGTCGGCCACCTTTTTGACTTTTGTTTATAACTTTTTTTTAAAAAAGAATTTGGACAATTGAAGTATATGGTTGGAAAGTCCTGTTTAATAGGAACATTTTTTCTGTACAAAGTAAATTGACAGGTTTAAAAATGAAAAAGTTATAAAGATTTAAAAAAAAAAAAAATTTGTAGTCCAGGTTGGCCATTACAGTCAAGGTCGGCCATGTTTAAAATTCAAAGGGCATTAATCTTTAAAAAATAAAATAACATGTTTGGAGTTACGGAAAATTGATTCTTTATTGTTTACAGTTTGTAACTTAATGAAATAACAAAATAATACAAATAAACAATATAAAAAAATAAATATAAATAAAAAAAATTTTGCACTATAATATTAATAAAATTAAATAAAAATATTAATAAGATGATCAATTATATTATGAGTTATACAGAATTGCAGTTTTTGCAAATGAAGTAGCTCGTCGTCATCTTTGCGCATTTTAAACACATAGTGGCCGACCTTGACAGTAAGTAACATTACCGAATTGTTGTAACCATAAAGAAATACGTTTCGGGATTCGATTTTTTACTTTGTTTTCCTTTCAACCATGAGTCCCACAAATTTTCTGCATACTTGCCTTGACGATTCAATTTGTTTTTTATCTTTTATTAATGGTTTTTCACATTATGCACAAAACTTTTTTTGAGCTTTTTTTGTACCGACGTCACAGAAAACACAATTTTCGATTCTCCGAAAATGTAATTGAACAAAAAGTTAGGTTTTACTAAGACAAGCTTCGACAAGCATGCGCGTAGGTGGCGCTAGTGAACTTGTCCAAAAAATCGCGATGGCCTACCTAGAAAGTAGACCAACCTTGACTACATTCCCCTAGACATTAAAAAGAATTTAATTTTCACAAATTTTTTTCAATTATTAAAATTTCTATGAAGAATTTTATTAAAATTATTTTGAAAAAAAATTTAATTATTACAAAGAATTTAATTAAAATTTTTGAAAATAATTAAATTTTTTGAATCAATTTAATTAAAACTTTATATAGAAAAAAATACTTAAATTGTAATAAATGAATTGTAGCATAAAGGTTTTTAAAATAATTGAATTTCTTTGAGGAATTTTAATCAAATTTTTAAGAATAATTTCATTTCTCGACGAATTCTGTTAAAATTGTATTAAAAATAATTCAAAGTCTGCGATGAGTTTTATTATTTATGAAAATAATGAAATGTTAAATGTTTATTAAAATTTTTTCTAAATAATTAAATTCTTTTAGAAAATTTTATTAAAGTAGTAGATTTGTTAAAAACCATTGAATTAATAGAAGTTTTTGAAAATAATTAAAATTTTGCCATGAATTTTAATACAATTTTTGGAAATAATTGAATTTCTCAGAAGAATTTCATTACTTTTAAAAATAAATGAATTTCTGCAATCATTTGTAATTACTTTAAAATTCAATTTCTATCAGTGTTTTTTATTAAAATTCTTCTATAAATCCATTATTATTAATAATCAATTAAAAATATATATTAAAAAATTTAATTAATTTCAGAAGAGTTGGAATAGGTAATTAAAATTTCTCAAAAATCCACGTTCTTTAAGACAATTTCTAATTAAATTCATTCATAAATGAAATTTTACAAAATTTCAAATTAAAATCTTTTAAAAATCATCTGTACTTATGATAACTGTAAACGCAAATTATTTAAAATTTAATTAATTTTGAAATATTTATTTAAAATTAGATTTCAAGAATAAACTTTCAAAAATAACAATTCTAACCTTTTGGAAATTGCTTGGTATATTTTTAGGGAATTTTTAGAAATATTTTCAGAAAGAAAGACGAACGCATTCTCTCAATTTTGGACAATTACACAATATTTTTAAGTATTTTAAATTAGGGGTGGGTTTTGGGGGTTCGGGCAAGCATTCTAACCTTTTGGAAATTGCTTGGTATATTTTTAGGGAATTTTTAAAATTATTTTCAGAAAGAAAGATGAACGCATTCTCTCGCTTTTGGGCTTTTATATATTATTTTTAAGTATGTTAAATTAGGGGTGGGTTTTGGGGGTCCGAGCGAGCATTCTTACCTTTTGAAAATTGCTTGGTATATTTTTAGGGAATTTTTAAAATTATTTTCAGAAAGAAAGACGAACGCATTCTCTCGCTTTTGCACTTTTATGTATTTTTTTTAAGTATTTTAAATTAGGGGTGGGTTTTGGGGGTTTGAGCGAGCATTCTTACCTTTTGGAAATTGCTTGGTATATTTTTAGGGAATTTTTAAAATTATTTTCAGAAAGAAAGACGAACGCATTCTCTCGCTTTTGCACTTTTATGTATTTTTTTTAAGTATTTTAAATTAGGGGTGGGTTTTGGGGGTTTGAGCGAGCATTCTTACCTTTTGGAAATTGCTTGGTATATTTTTAGGGAATTTTTAAAATTATTTTCAGAAAGAAAGACGAACGCATTCTCTCGCTTTTGCACTTTTATGTATTTTTTTTAAGTATTTTAAATTAGGGGTGGGTTTTGGGGGTTCGAGCGAGCATTCTAACCTTTTGGAAATTGCTTGGTATATTTTTAGGGAATTTTTAGAATTATTTTCAGAAAGAGAGACGAACGCATTCTCTCGCTTTTGGGCTTTTATATATTATTTTTAAGTATGTTAAATTAGGGGTGGGTTTTGGGGGTCCGAGCGAGTATTCTTACCTTTTGGAAATTGCTTGGTATATTTTTAGGGAATTTTTAAAATTATTTTCAGAAAGAAAGACGAACGCATTCTCTCGCTTTTGGGCTTTTATATATTATTTTTAAGTATGTTAAATTAGGGGTGGGTTTTGGGGGTCCGAGCGAGCATTCTTACCTTTTGGAAATTGCTTGGTATATTTTTAGGGAATTTTTAAAATTATTTTCAGAAAGAAAGACGAACGCATTCTCTCGCTTTTGCACTTTTATGTATTTTTTTAAGTATTTTAAATTAGGGGTGGGTTTTGGGGGTTTGAGCGAGCATTCTTACCTTTTGGAAATTGCTTGGTATATTTTTAGGGAATTTTTAAAATTATTTTCAGAAAGGAAGACGAACGCATTCTCTCGATTTTGGACTTTTATATATTATTTTTAATTGTTTTTAATTAGGGGTGAGTTTTGGGGGTTCGAGCGAGCATTCTAACCTTTTGGAAATTGCTTGGTACATTTTTAGGGAATTTTTAAAAATATTTTGAGATCAAAAGCCGAACGCATTCTCTCGCTTTTGGGCTTTTATATATTATTTTTAAGTATGTTAAATTAGGGGTGGGTTTTGGGGGTCCGAGCGAGCATTCTCACCTTTTGGAAATTGCTTGGTATATTTTTAGGGAATTTTTAAAATTATTTTCAGAAAGAAAGACGAACGCATTCTCTCGCTTTTGGGCTTTTATATATTATTTTTAAGTATGTTAAATTAGGGGTGGGTTTTGGGGGTCCGAGCGAGCATTCTTACCTTTTGGAAATTGCTTGGTATATTTTTAGGGAATTTTTAAAATTATTTTCAGAAAGAAAGACGAACGCATTCTCTCGATTTTGGACTTTTATATATTATTTTTAATTGTTTTAAATTAGGGGTGGGTTTTGGGGGTCCGAGCGAGCATTCTAACCTTTTGGAAATTGCTTGGTATATTTTTAGGGAATTTAAAAAAATATTTTCAGAAAGAAAGACGAACGCATTCTCTCGATTTTGGACTTTTATATATTATTTTTAATTGTTTTAAATTAGGGGTGATTTTTGGGGGTTCGAGCGAGCATTCTAACCTTTTGGAAATTGCTTGGTATATTTTTAGGGAATTTTTAAAAATATTTTCATAAAGAAAGACGAACGCATTCTCTCGCTTTTGCACTTTTATGTATTTTTTTAAGTATTTTAAATTAGGGGTGGGTTTTGGGGGTTCGAGCGAGCATTCTTACCTTTTGGAAATTGCTTGGTATATTTTTAGGGAATTTTTAGAATTATTTTCAGAAAGAGAGACGAACGCATTCTCTCGCTTTTGGGCTTTTATATATTATTTTTAAGTATGTTAAATTAGGGGTGGGTTTTGGGGGTCCGAGCGAGCATTCTTACCTTTTGGAAATTGCTTGGTATATTTTTAGGGAATTTTTAAAATTATTTTCAGAAAGAAAGACGAACGCATTCTCTCGCTTTTGGGCTTTTATATATTATTTTTAAGTATGTTAAATTAGGGGTGGGTTTTGGGGGTCCGAGCGAGCATTCTTACCTTTTGGAAATTGCTTGGTATATTTTTAGGGAATTTTTAAAATTATTTTCAGAAAGAAAGACGAACGCATTCGCTCGATTTTGGACTTTTATATATTATTTTTAATTGTTTTAAATTAGGGGTGGGTTTTGGGGGTCCGAGCGAGCATTCTAACCTTTTGGAAATTGCTTGGTATATTTTTAGGGAATTTTAAAAAATATTTTCAGAAAGAAAGACGAACGCATTCTCTCGATTTTGGACTTTTATATATTATTTTTAATTGTTTTTAATTAGGGGTGAGTTTTGGGGGTTCGAGCGAGCATTCTAACCTTTTGGAAATTGCTTGGTACATTTTTAGGGAATTTTTAAAAATATTTTGAGATCAAAAGCCGAACGCATTCTCTCGCTTTTGGACTTTTATATATTATTTTTAAGTATTTTAAATTAGGGGTGAGTTTTGGGGGTTCGAGCGAGCATTCTAACCTTTTGGAAATTGCTTGGTATATTTTTAGGGAATTTTAAAAAATATTTTCAGAAAGAAAGACGAACGCATTCTCTCGATTTTGGACTTTTATATTTTATTTCTAAGTATTTTAAATTAGGGGTGGGTTTTGGGGGTCCGAGCGAGCATTCTAACCTTTTGGAAATTGCTTGGTATATTTTTAGGGAATTTTAAAAAATATTTTCAGAAAGAAAGACGAACGCATTCTCTCGATTTTGGACTTTTATATATTATTTTTAATTGTTTTAAATTAGGGGTGGGTTTTGGGGGTCCGAGCGAGCATTCTAACCTTTTGGAAATTGCTTGGTATATTTTTAGGGAATTTAAAAAAATATTTTCAGAAAGAAAGACGAACGCATTCTCTCGATTTTGGACTTTTATATATTATTTTTAATTGTTTTAAATTAGGGGTGATTTTTGGGGGTTCGAGCGAGCATTCTAACCTTTTGGAAATTGCTTGGTATATTTTTAGGGAATTTTTAAAAATATTTTCATAAAGAAAGACGAACGCATTCTCTCGCTTTTGCACTTTTATGTATTTTTTTAAGTATTTTAAATTAGGGGTGGGTTTTGGGGGTTCGAGCGAGCATTCTTACCTTTTGGAAATTGCTTGGTATATTTTTAGGGAATTTTAAAAAATATTTTCAGAAAGAAAGACGAACGCATTCTCTCGCTTTTGCACTTTTATGTATTTTTTTTAAGTATTTTAAATTAGGGGTGGGTTTTGGGGGTTCGAGCGAGCATTCTAACCTTTTGGAAATTGCTTGGTATATTTTTAGGGAATTTTTAGAATTATTTTCAGAAAGAGAGACGAACGCATTCTCTCGCTTTTGGGCTTTTATATATTATTTTTAAGTATGTTAAATTAGGGGTGGGTTTTGGGGGTCCGAGCGAGTATTCTTACCTTTTGGAAATTGCTTGGTATATTTTTAGGGAATTTTTAAAATTATTTTCAGAAAGAGAGACGAACGCATTCTCTCGCTTTTGCACTTTTATGTATTTTTTTTAAGTATTTTAAATTAGGGGTGGGTTTTGGGGGTCCGAGCGAGCATTCTAACCTTTTGGAAATTGCTTGGTATATTTTTAGGGAATTTTTAAAATTATTTTTAGAAAGAAAGACGAACGCATTCTCTCGCTTTTGGGCTTTTATATATTATTTTTAAGTATGTTAAATTAGGGGTGGGTTTTGGGGGTCCGAGCGAGCATTCTAACTTCTTGGAAATTGATTGGTATATTTTTAGAGAATTTTTGGAATTGTTGTTAGAAAAATATCCGAACGCATAGTAGTGATATTGTGCAATTTATTATTATGCATATATGGGTTATTTGATTAAGGGTGGTTTTTCACCCTTAATATTAATATTTTTGGAATTTTTTGATTGATATTTGTTTTATTTACTATTCTAAACAGGATTATTGAGAAAAATTTGTTAAATGAAGAAAAAAAAATTTCGTTCAAATGAACGTTCAAAACTTTAGGGTCCTGATTTTAACAAACTAAACGAACAGAATCCACTTAAAAATACTTCTAATACCCAAAAGCTGCTAAATTTTTCACTTCCCCTAAAATTCAGTAGAATTTCCTGCTCCAACAGCAAATACTGAAAAATGTTTCCTGAGGGGAAGAAATCAAAATTCGTTGCTTTAAGGGGTCATAGTAAGAATCCGGATAATCCACACTATTTATCTTGGGGAAGCAACTAGAGCACATAGGACACTCAACAAAGCCAGGAGTGACCTTCATTGACTCAAACGATTTATATCTCCTTTAATCGCACTTGGCATAATGCCTAGGCTCTTGTTCCGGACCTATCATTGATGTCTCTGACCCTGTTCGGGTTAAGACATCTGCTCTCCCATTCCTTTTACTTTAATTCCCAACTGACTTCCCACCAAAATCAATTACAGTTCATTTCACCAACTCAGCTGATCGGAATTTCCGGATAAGTTCAGCTCCAATTTTTAGGTCATCAATTTTTTTTTTAAAGATCAACCAGATGCTTTTTTGGTTAGTGAAGCACTAAATATTTTTTGTTTTGTGACAACATTTGGAAAAATTGCTGAACCTTTTTTGTTTGTGACAAACTTTAGTGAAGCACTAAACATTTTTTTGCTTTGTGACAAACTTTAGTGAAGCACTAAACCTTTTTTGTTTTGTGCCAAACTTTAGTGAATCACTAAACCTTTTCTGTTTGGTATCAACGTTTAGTGAATCACTAAACCTTTTTGTTTTGTGACAATCTTTATTGAACCGTTAAATCTTTTTTGTTTTGTCAGAACCTTTAGTGAATCACTAAACCTTTTTGTTTTGTAACAACATTTATTAATTTCTGGTTCCCTTCTTGTTTTGCTGAATCGCTACTTTCTTTTGGAGAAAAAAAAAGGAAAATTCACTCACCTTCCATCTCGATGCGCATTTTTTTGAGAATTCCTGGAAAATAATATTTTCCTCGGGATGTTTTTTCTTGTGCTCTTGACGACAAGTCTGAACGAAAAACGCATATGCGGTCATCCTTCCCCTTGGTTTCACTGACTTTCCACCTCTCGGCATTTTGTCTTGCAATAAACTCTGCGCGTTATTTGTCTGCAGATTATTCTGTTGCTGCGTTACTTGCTGCAACTGATGCTGAAAAAATACAACAGAAAATAAACCATTAAATATTATTGTTTTGTCTCTTTTCTCATGTAAATGATTTCATGAATCAAAAAAAAAAAAAAAAAAAAAAATACAAAACAAAATAAAATAATTAAATTCTTTTAGTCGACAAACATTAGTTCAAAATCAACAAAAAAAATTACTAAATCCAAAAAAGGATTTCAGTTGAAATGCCAAAATTTTTGCCAAAGGGAAAAAAAAATTTTTTTTTTAAATTCCATTTTTCCTAAAAGAAAAAAAAAATTGAGAAGAAAAAAATTACTGTGAGAATTTTGATTGTTCGTGATTATTAGAATATATAGTGTTTAATTTTCGCTTCTTTAATGCAAGAGAAATAACACGCCAAGACAACACGTGCAAACTTTCAAGCACTTTGGGATTCCGTGGGAATATTTATAAAACTTTCAATTTCAACCGAGCTCCAGATCTTTCCAACTATTTACTACAGTTTCTTCTGTACACAATGACTTTCGATAATCATTCCACTCAAGAAAATTATGTCACTAATTTTAGTTAATTAATCATGAAAAACAAAAATTATTTCCACCATAGTTAATTAATCAATTATTTGCTTTTTTTAAAATAAAAAATAGAGATAAAAAAAATTAAATTCTGTTATTAAAAAGGTAATAGAAAAAAAATAACTTTTTTTTTAATATTAAAAATTATATTTTATAAACAATAATCATATGAATTTTGTTTAAAAAATTTTTTGTTTTCTAAAATATAAAAATAGAAATGTTGTAAATTGTTTATTTAAAACAATGTATTTGAAAAAAATTAAAAATTTTCCAATTTCTCGATTAAAAAATAATAAATTATATAATTATAATAAATTATATAATTATAATATAATATAATTATAATATAATATAATTTAAAAAAAATTTTTTTAAAATACTTTTTGTGTCTTCTAATACTTTGTTATTATTATTGATTAATAGACAATATTTAACTCAGTAAAATCACATATATAATTTGTTGTTTCATTTTATTGCAAAATATAAAATTATATCCTTCGTTTTTTTTTCATTACCTACAAAATAATTTTCTTTTTTTTTCAACTTAAAATAATTGTTTCTTATAATTCTTTTTTTTATGTTTAAAAAAAATCATTGTGGCCTTTCTGTGAAAAGATTATATTGGCGAATAATCACGAAAATTGCTACAGTTTATGTTCACTATTGGCAAGAGAGAATTTCTGAACGTCGCGTCAACCACAAATTATATTAGACTTTGAAACACAAAAAGTGAAAAAAAAAGAAACAGAAAAAAAAACCAGAAAATAAATATATCACACAAAATTCGTCGGCCAAGAGGAAATAATAATTTTTCGAGAAAAACAACAACAAAATAAACAAATTTTCTTAAAATAAAAATTCACTTTCATTTATTTTAATAAAAAATTTTTTTCATTTATTTTAATAAAAATTATTTTCATTTATGTTAATAAAAATTATTTTCATTTATGTGAGTAAAAATTATTTTCATTTATGTTAATAAAAATTCGTTTTCATTCATATTAATAAAAATTCATTTTCATTCATAATAAAAATTATAATGTACCTAAATATAGTTTTAAAAAAATATTCATAGTTAAAATAAATTTATTTGTTTATATTTTGCATATTTGAAGGTGATATAAACAAGAACAAAATTTTGTCGGAAATATTTTATCTTCATTTCACTTTCCGTTTGCTGTTTGTTTCGTGTCTATATTCTATTTACTCGAGAAGGAAAAAAACAAAATATTTACCTTTCATTTTCTCAACAAAATCATTATTTCCCACCGAAAACAATCATCGTCTTGAATATGAAAAATATCCGTAATATTAATTTATTATAATTATATGCGCGTGAAAATTTCAATATTAATTTTCGAATCCTGATAATTATTCAATAATTCCTTAACATTCAATTTGTTTAAAAAATTTTGCAATAATTAATAATTTATAATTTAATAATAATTATGAATTAATTATTAATAAATTAATAAATTATTAATAAATTAATAATTTATTAATAAATTAATAAATTATTAATAAATTATTAATAAATTAATAAATTATTAATAAATTAATAAATTATTATTAAATTTCGGCAAATTTTTTTCTTAAACAAACAAGAAATATTTTTGTGAAAATTGTAAAAATTGTGAATATATTTATTATATAATTTTATAAAAATCATTAAATTAATTTTTGAAAACAAAAATAGAAAAAATTCATTTTTTATGAAAATTTGAAAATAAAATGAAATTTAAAAATAAAAATCTTCAGCATTATTCCACGATATTGTATATGAAAAATTGTCGCAGTAGTAGAGAAACAATTAATATTTGTTTAAACAATCGTGAAATTATCATTGCATGACTACAATATTCCCCTTTATTATCAACAACTTGATGAATTGCAAAATTACATTCACAAAAAAAATGCATCATTTTCATTGAAATATTACAAGAAAAAGAAAATAAAATTACTAATTATTAATTTTTTTGCAACAAATGAATTGCTTCTTTCAAAATAAAAAAAAAAATTTTTTAAAATATAGTAAAAAAAAATAGATAAAAATTAAAAAAGTGGTAAAAGAAAAAGAAAATAAAAAGAATAAAATAAAAAGAATAAAATAAAAAAAAGAAAAAAAAATAAAAGAAAAAAAGAAAATAGAAAAAAATAAAAAAAAATAAAATAAAGAAAATTAAATGAAATAAAAAAAAATTAAATTAGAATTTAAAAAGACTTAAAATATAGAAGTACTCAATGTATCAAAAGGCCTTTTCTGTTAATATTCTAAATAAATAAATTAAAAGGAAAAATAATAAAATAGAATAAAGAAAAAAATAAAATGAAAAAAATGTATAATGAAGAAAAAATAGAATAATGAAAAAAAAATTTTTTTTTTAAATATATAAAATAAAGAAACAAATAAAAAATAAATTTGCGAGAAAGAAGGATAAACCATATACTTTATGGTAAAATTATGAAAAGAAAAAAAAAGCTTATTAACATTGACTCGATGGATTAAAATATTTTAAGGTCTTTGTTTCTCTCGTAATTAATGGTCAGTTGTTTCTCGATCGCCGCGGTTGCCACAAACAAGATCCTGCAACCTTCGCGGTCACTATAGATATAAAGGATAATTACATCCGTGAGTCATTGACACCGGGTCATTGCATTGAGGTGATGACATCGAATTTCAAGAATACATTATTATAATATTCAATATATTTCTCTCAATAAAGCTTGGAATTTTAATTCAATTAATGGAAAAAAAAATAATTAAAATAATATAAAAAAAAAAATCGGCAAACAGACCGCGACGTTCGCTTGGAAGGCGGCACGAACCAGAATCAATAGCGCGCACTACGAAAAGAGGAGACGATGAAGGGGGTGGGGGGGGGGCGAAGAGAGAGAGAGAGAGAGAAATGAAGGAGAGGTGAATTGGGGAGAAGGGGCGAACATGGGGTACGACGTAATGGTGTAACCGCCAGGCGAAATGCAGCTTCGACTTTATTAACGTTCTAAAATGAACCCATTTTCTCACTCTTCCATTTTTCACGATAAAACCAAAAGAGAAGAGAAAAGAGAGAGAGAGAGAGAGAAAAAATGTACATAAAAAGACTAAAATTGTCAACAGAAAAAATTTTAAAAGCCCCTATAATTACAATATATTTTTATTACTCAGAAAAAACAAATTCAAGCATTCTCTCGAAAACTCTATTAAAATGGAACAAAAAGGTTTTTATAAAAATAAAAAAAAAATCCAAAGGAATAAAAAGTTATTTTTTTTTACTATTTTTCTGTCTCTAAAATTATTTTGGCTAATTTTTCTTTCTGCATTTATATTTTAAAAACGTAACTACTTTACTAATTAGTGTAATTGCTAAAATGTTCTCTGATGAGTACTTTAAGGCGATTCTACAATGAATTTGTCCCAAGGCGAACAAAACATCAACTGTATTATTTTAATCCCCCCCCCCTCCTACACTAAATCTCTCCCCTTTGCTTTTTATCTCAACGAATCGAACACATAACCTCAAAATCCTAAAAATTACAATAATTATAAACCTTCTTGAATTCAATTATTTTTAACAATGATTTTCAACTAAACTTCATCTCTAAATTAATTATTTTAAATATTTTTTCGAAAGTTTATAATTAAAATTATTTTTTACAATTTTTAACTGAAATTGTGGAAAAAGTCAATTATTTTTTACAATTTTTATTAAAATTATTTTTTTATAACTTTTAACTAAAATAATTCCAAAATTCAATTTTTTAATTTTATTAGGGTAGGGTGGGGCATTACTATTCGCGGGGCGTAACTATTCTTTGTCCTGGAGAGAAAACTATTCATCCGATTAAAGTTTTTTTTACACTGTATACTTGTCATGTGAAATGAACATTGTACGCCACATTTGAGCTTCTGGCGCCATCTATCATTGGAGTTAGGTACCCAAATGTGATTTTGATATACTCGCTTACTTGTTTTCACTCATTTAGTCTGCCATTGTAAATAGTGATAAACGGTCGGAAAAATTATCGGAAAAATTATTTCTAAAGTCAAATTTAGTGCTGAACACGAATATCATAATGGATTTTTGATATTCTATTGTTCAAAAATTTTACAAGTGTTTTTTCAAAAAATGGGCGGATGGGGCGTAACTATTCTTCCACTGATGACAGCAAAAACTACAAAACAGTGTATTTTTTTGTGTGTGCTTGTTTCTAGGTTAGAATTGTAAGAAATTGGAAGAAAAAAACCAGAAAAAATCCTCCAATTAACAAATTAATTTATATATTTTTTTAGTATTATATCATTAATAGCTGCAAGAATAGTTACGCCCCTCGTTTTTTTCGACATCAAAAAATTTTTTTTTCGTAAAATCGCTGTAGTTCGGAACAGAATCGAGTTACAGCAAAATGATACATGGCAAAATTGTAGCTAAGAAGTCAAGCTTTCAAACGGTTCTACTCATTTTTTTATTTTTTTTTATATACATTTTATAGACTCAAAAATCCAAACAAGAATAGTAATGCCCCACCCTACCCTACAATTTATTTCAAAATTTAATTATTTTTTATAATTTTTACTAAAATTATTCAAAATTTCAATTATTTTATACAATTTTTAACTAAAATTATTCAAAAATTCAATTATTTTTTACAACTTTTAACTAGAATTATTCAAAAATTCAATTATTTTTTACAACTTTCAACTAGAATTATTCAAAAATTCAATTATTTTTTAGAATTTATACTCAAGTTACTTAAAAATTCAAATATTTTTGATAATTTTTACTAAAATTATTCAAAATTTCAATTATTCAAGTATTTTTTATCATTTTTAGTAAAACTATTCAAAATTTCAATTATTTTATACAATTTTTAACTAAAATATTCAAAAATTTAATGATTTTTTCAATTTTTGTCTGAAATTATATTGGAAAATTCAATTATTTTTTATATTTTTTGTTACAATTATTTTTTAACTTTTAACCAAAAAATAATTCCTAAATTCAATCATTTTTTATTACAATTAATTCCAAAATTCAATTATTTTTTATAATTGTTATTCAAATCACTTAAAAATTCAAGTATTTTTTAATAATTTTTACTAAAGTTTATTTTAAATACAATTTTTAACTAAAATTATTCAAAAATTCGAAATTTCTAAAAAAAAAAATTCCAAACAATTGAAATTTGATAAAATCTTTTAAAAATAATTGAATTTCTGAAAAATATAAATAAAAATAATCAAATTTTTTGAAGAATTTAAAATTATAAATAAAGGACAATGATTTTTTCGAAATTTTTAAGAAATCTAAAAAAGTAAATTTTTAAAACGTTTTATATTTACTTTATTCTAAGATAATATTTGAATCTTAAAAAATTATAATAAAACAATTGAAAGAATTAGGATTTTAAAAATATTTTAATGTAATTTTTCGAAAATAATTGAAGAATTTTTGTATAATTAAAAACAGAACTGATTAATTTTTTCAAAAATTTTAATTAAAATATTAAATTTAAAAAAAAATGTCTTATGTAATTTATAAACGTCGTCTTAGAAGCATTTTAAAAAATTAAAAAAAAGCTTAAAATGAAAGTTTAAAGTGAAGTTAAAATTAAATAAAAAATAATTTTATTCATACACTGCATATTATAAAATATATTTAAAATAAATACGTAAACAACAATTAAATAATTTCTGATAATTATATTATGTTAATTTAAAAAACGAAATTTCCGTATTTTTTCTTTTAAAAAAAATTCACTATTATATATTATTATTTCATTATAAAATGTTAATGCGCGTGTCACTATGTAGTTATAGATTAAAAACGAAAAAAGAAAAATACGCAATAAAATTATGAAACTTTATCAGTTTTCAAAATACCTGATTAAAATGACAGTTTAATGGAAATTTTATCCAATTAACAGAGGTATGTTATTTTATTTTTTTTATATTCCACGGAGAAACTATTTAAGAATGCAAATTCAATGAAGATAGATTGAATTTCAATGTTTTTAGCTCGATCTAAATCATTATAAACCAACTCTCCTTAAATTATTAGATACTATTAAATTAATCTATTTTAAAAAATTTTTAAAAATTATTTTTACTTATAAAATAAAATTTCACAAAAAGTGTTTTAAAATATTCTGAAAATTTAGTTTTAAAATTAAAATAAAATAATGAAAACTTCTCAAAGTTAGAAATATAAAAATAATTTGTTTTTCACACAGTGAGAATGATATTCAGACATCAGGACAGTTTCTCGATTACGACAATTTACTTCAAATGACGTCATATACAGTTGACCCTCCCCAGTGTACATAAAGTTTGCGACGTAAATATTAAAACATGTTGTTAGGCCAGATGTACCCTTTCAGAGCTAAAAATATTAGGACCAGAGTAAACAATAAAAAAAAGAAAGAAGCTAAAATAATATTTATCTCCTGTGTATTTAGAAAATATTGAGTTTGAAAAAAAAATTTCCCTCTTCCTGTTTCTTTTTTTTTTCGTCACAAAACGAAAAAGAAGTAATATGAAAGAGAACAGAGCGCAAATTAAGGTTGGAAAAGGTGTTTGGTAAAAAAGAAAAAAAGAAGAAAAAGAAGAAACGAAACACAAGAAGAAGAAAGAAGACAAAAAAAAAGTTGTCTACTCGATATACACAACGTTGACACACGCTTCGGTAACTACAATAAGCCGAGAGTCAATAACTCACGTGTCCTGTGTGTATATATGTTGCTACTGCGCTAACATTCACAAACCGTGTGGAAAAACTTCCAAAAAAAGAACAACTAATCGATCGAAAACACTTTTCCTCTTTATTTTTTTCCTTTATTTATACTTTTGTATTTTTTTTCAGGATTTCCACCAAAAATTTAATTTTTTTTCCCTGATTTCCAAACTTTTCTCAAAACAAAATTTTTACTTTTTCCAAAAATATTCTGATTCACTCTAAAAATTATTAGATACTCAAAAACTTGTTCAAAATTATTTTCATCATTTTAATTCAATTATTATTTTCCAGAAGATTTATTTTCAAAGATTTTGAATTAAAACCTTTCAAATTATTTTCATAAATAATAAAATTCTTTTAGTGAAAATTCAATTCTTTTCATAAATAATAAAATTTTTTGCAGAAATTCAATTATTTTCAAAAATTTTAATAAAGTTCTTGGTGAAAAATTCAATTCTTTTCAAAAATTTTAATAAAATTCTTGGTACAAATTCAATTTTTTTCATAAATAATAAAAATTTTTGAACAGAAATTCAATTATTTTCAAAAATTTTAATAAAATTTATGATGAAAATTCAATTATTTTCATAAATAGTAAAATTTTTATTAGAAAATTCAATGAAAATTCAATTCTTTAAAAACAAATAAAATGCAAATAAATAATTTATTGAATAATATTGAATATTTCTTAAAATTGAATTCTCATATAAAGAATTTTATCAACAAATTTTTAAATAATTCAATTCTTTCGATGAATTGTAATGAAATTTTTAAGAATAATTACATTCTTCGAGGAATTCGAATAAAATTGTATAAAAAATAATTGATTTAAAGAATAATTTTAGTAAAAAAATTCGAGAAAATAATAATTTAATTGAAATTATGAAAAATCTGTCGAACTTAAAATATTTGTCATATTTGATTAAAAAATGTGAAACCATAAGAAAGTTAGGATTTTATTTTCAAGAAATATTATAATTTATTTTATTTTCCTTATTCGGTTAAAATTATTATAATTTTTAAAAATAATTGAATTTCTGCAAAAAATATTATTAAAATTTTTAAAAACAATTGAATTCTTTCTAAAAACATTATTGAAATTGTTTTGAAAATAATTAAATTTCTGCAAAGAATTTTATTAGATATTTTATAAAAATAATTGAAATTTTGACAAGAATTTTATTAAAATGTTTGAAAATAATTGAATTTCAAAGAAAAATTTTTATTATTTATGAAGATATTTGAAATTTTTGACCAAAACATTCAAAAATTTTAGGACATAATTGAATTTTTACGCAGAATTTTATTAATTTTGAAAATAATTGAATTATTGAGAGAAGAAATTTATAAAAAAATTCGTAAATAATTGAATTTCAGTGAAATTTTTATTATTTACGAAAATAATTAAATGTTCGCATAGAAATTTATTAAAATCTTTTTAAAATAATTGAATTCTTTTTGGAAATGTTTAAAAATATTTGAAATTTTGACAAGAATTTTATTAAAATGTTTTAAAATCTTTTTAAAATAATTGAATTCTTTTTGGAAATGTTTAAAAATAATTGAAATTTTGACAAGAATTTTATTAAAATGTTTTAAAATAATTGAATGTTGAAGAAGACGTTGCTTAATTTTTATCAAAGACATACCTAAATATTTCCCTTACTTTGAGTATTTAAAATATTTTTTAAAATTATTAACAACCTGAACTGTAAAAAATAAATAATAAAAACTAATTTCAGTTTTAAATTAAACAAAAAAAACTTTTAATTAACCTAAAAATAAAACAAACATAACCTCAAAATGAATTTGCTTCCTACAAGCCTCTCCTCGTAGCACGTGACAAATACAAAAATAAATAAGTAAGAACAAATATAAATAAACGCAAAGAAAAATAAATACTTCTTTAAAAAAATAAACGCTTTTTTTTAATCTAAATATAATAGAGAGAAAAGAAAGGAAAAGATTTCTCTAAATTTGTAACGCTGTGTATTTAGACGGTTTTTGTATGAATTGAATAGTAGAAATAGGAAGGGTGGGGGGGAGATACATAATGTAAAAAAAAGGAAGAGAAGAAGGTGAAGAAAGAAAAAAAAAAGACGGAAATTCTTATATCAAGTTGATGTGACCTTGGAATGTTACGAAAAGAACAAAAAACTGGTCCTCTAGAGTCGTCGACACAGAGCTTTACACCTGTTTTACTGGAATATTCAGTACCCACTCAAAATGCTAAAGGCATTCATTCTATACACAGTCACGTGTCATTTCTAAGCGAGAAAGAAAATTAGGACATTAAATTCCCACCTTCAATGAATGACAATATTTTTTCAATTTTTCTCTTTTTATATTTGCTTCTTCTTCTCTTCCTCTTTTCATATTTAAATCTTTATATTTTTATTCAAAAAAAAAAAAAAAAAAAAATTAAGTAAATAAAATCCAAACATGATTGTTTAGAAAATCTGAGCTTCAAAATCCCTTGAGACAATCTCAAAAACAAGAAAATAATAAAAAGCTATTTTTAATTAAAAAAAAAATCGTTTATTTCAACATTTTTCTAGCTAAAATTAATGTCTCTAAATTAATTAATATTAAAAATAATAAAAATAATAATAATAATAATAATTTAATAATAATAATAATAATAATTTAATAATAATTTAATAATAATAAATAGTAATAATATTAAAAATAATAATAATAATAATAATCTAATAATTATCAAAATAATTATGATGATGATAATAATATGAGTATAGTAATAATAAAAACAATGAAAAGTTTGATAATCAAAAAAATTTGTACACAAAAAGTAAAATATCAGTAAATATTTAAAAGGCAAATTTTATTATCGCTGTAACTTGACTTTGTATATAACTTTGTTGACTATACACGAGTTCAATGTCTGCACGAGGAAACGATATAAAATTTCGCACTTCTAAGAATATAATAAAATGCTACACAATCATTATAAATTCATAGAACTATCAAAAAAAAGAAAAATATTTTTTATCATTTCTTTTAAATTAAATTAAAAAAAAGCAACTTTCCAAATTTAAAAAAAAATTTCTTTCTTCAAATATTATTTTTCATTATTTTAATAGAAGAAAATTTATATGTTTTATTTCAAAGGCCAATAATAATTATTGAGCGTGACTCGCACTCTATTATTATTATTTTATTTTTTTTCTTTCTATCTATATTTAAAATCTGAATTTTCAATTAGCTCCCGTGGCAACGAAACGCTTCATCGAAACCAAACAGAAAACAATATATTATCGAAAAAAAAAAAATTCCTCGTGTGGTCAACTTTTTTTGTAGGTAAAAATTTTTTATTTTTCGATAAAAATCCATTTCTTCGGGGGATAAAAATAATTAAAGTGATTGTTTATAATTATGTCGAAAAATGTTTACGAAAATTGTAATTTATTTTTATTTTCATTAATATTATTTTTATTAAAATTATTATTTATTACATTTATTACTTTTGCTAGGAATTATTATTTTTATTTTATTTTTTTTATTTGCAAAATTAAGTCCACGGTTCGAAAAACATTTAAGGTATTTAAAAAAATATATTTTGTACACGAAACAATAAATAATTTATTAAAAAAAAAGGCCAAATCGCTATTTGGACAAATATAAATTACAGCAAATTGCAATTTGACTAAATTAAAAAAAAAAAATTCAAAAAAAAAGTTTTTTTAAAAAAGAAAAATGGACAATTGTCAATTTTTCATTGCCATTATAGCTTCAGTAAAACAAATATATTAATTTTGTTAAAAATTCTATACAAAAAATTGAAATAAGACCGAGAAAAAAAATTTAAAAAAAAAAAATTTTTTTAAATTGCAAAAATTGAATTTCAAAATATTTTTTGCTTAAAAAATGTCAATTTTTGAATAATACTGTACAAAAATGAATATATTTTTCTTTCTGAGTGAAATGCAATTTAATTAATTTCATTTTCCTGCCTAGGCACCTCAAGGCTAATTATTTTCTTTTTATACGCGGCAAATGCAATTAAAACATTCTATTTGGCAGGAGAATTTAAAAAAAAAAAGAATTTATTCCACTTCTAATGATAAAAATTGTTAAATAATAAAATAAAAATTTTAAATTCGAGACAAATTTTTAAAAATTAATGAGTGATGTAATGAGACAAAAAATATATTTGCATTATGACAAATATTTTCAGCTCTAATAGTTAATCTTATTTGTTAAAAAAAACAATTTTTTTTAGTCAAATTTCAACTTTTTTTTTAGTACAAAAAATTACAAAATTTTAAATATTTAAAAATATTTTATTAACATTTGTTTTTTTCTATGAGAAAAAAACGAAAATTTAATTATTACATAAACTAAAAGCAAATGATGAAAATTCAGCGACATTTTTTTAAAAGTCGAAGAAGTAGTGTTTCAAAGGGTTTGTATTATTAATATTATTTATTATTATATTGTAACATTAAAATTTTATTTTTGTAGTTTTTTTTGTTATTTTTTTTTTAAGTATCAAGAAAATTTTTAAAAAATTAAAATTTTGACTAATAAATAGTTTAAAAATTTTCCTCTCTAAAAATAAGAATTTAATAATGCAAAATGCCGATAGTAATCAAACAACTTTGGTATTATTATAAACACAGATTTGTAGGTTATGTTTGTCAACAGATGTAGATAAGAAGTATAATCATAATCAGTTGAAAAATATTTGTCAATCTCAACACATATATCGATGGCTCCTAGAATAAATTTCATAAATTTCATAAATTTGTTATTTGCGTTGAAAAAAAGGAAAGGAAAAAAAAACTAAGAGAAAAAAAGAGGAAAAAAAAAAATCTTTTTTTTTGCTTTTTTCTTCTTTTTCGCCTTTTTTCTCATAGTTTTTTTTCCTTTTCAGTAGAAAAAAGAAAAAAAAAATAAAAGATAAAAACGAAAAAAAAAGAAAAATAGAAAACAATTACTTATGATAAAAGTAATCTAATAAACCTACTAAACATTTAAAAGAAAAATATTTTTTGTTTTAAAAAGTAATAATTTTAGTTATTACTTGAAACATTAAAATCAAGTCAACTTTTTACAATACATTTCTTCACCATTTCTTTACCGACAATTAGAAGTAAAAAAAGAAAAGAAAATTATACATACAGTTTAAACTCATTCTTCCGATTTTGAATTTTGAGACAAAAACTTGAAATTCAAATATAACAATAAAAGTTGGAAACTCCATTTAAAATCGTGACGACCAAAAAGAAACTTGAAGAATATTTAGTTTTGCATAAATGACTGTAAATTTAATTATACCTTAAGAGCAACTAAATACTTTTCAAATGTGTCTTGCTCTCTTTTTTAAAAAAAAAAAGCAGATTCCAAGTTTTATTATTATAGAAACTGTAAAAACTTCCAGAGTTAAATAACATAAATTTATAACTTTACATTTGCTTTTTTTTTGTTATAATTTAAATAAATAACCATATTTATAACTCTTAAATAAATTTTCTTTAATTTTAGTAAAATGAACATTATCTCTATCAAAAATTGCAATTTTCAGGATTCCTACAGAAATCTGAATTTAAAATTCCATACCTTTTCCATGATTTCCAGGTCAAATTTTTACGAAATTCCAGTGGAATTTTAAATCTAATTTCATTATTTTTGTGCTCTTGGAAAATACTTTACTTATTTAATAGTCTCGACTCTTTGGTAAAAAAATCTAAAATTATCTAAAATTATCAAAAATTCAAAAATCCGAATTTCTTAAAATTCAACATTTTTTCTTCTCTTTTATGCCATTTAGCTTTATTATTATTTGAATTTCTATTCAAGAGAAAAAATGGAAAACAGAAAAAATTTAGAAACTTTTAAAAATTCCAGGCCTTTTCCATGATTTTCCATATTTCCAGAAGCCTTTTAAAAATTCCATACCATTTCCATGATTTCCAGATTCTGTAGGAACCCTGAATTTTTCACTAAATTTAAAGAAAAAATACAAAAATTTTAAATAAATAATTAATTCGGATGGATAATAATTATAACATAATATTATAATTATAAATTATAATTAAATAGTGAATTTTGAAAAGATTTCGACTCTGAAAACCGTAAGAGTCATTTTCACATAACAAAAGCAAGCGAAAATGACTCTTACGGTTTTTAAGTTTAACTTCTTTTCCGAATTCATTTTCCAATTAAAACTAAATTATAAAAATTATATTATATATAATAAAATTGTCTCATTGTTTAGAACAAAATGTTTCTTTCGATGTTTAAAAGACCCTCTTCATATTATATATTTTATACTCTCTCAAAATTTGTGTTCAAGAAACGCAAAAAATAATATTATTATAAATTTAAAAAAAAAAAAAAAAAAAAAAAATCTTCTAAAAAAAATTGTTTGTTTTTGAGGTTAATTCAAAGGGTTGAAGTCCCTTAAGGACAACAAATAAAAGAATAAAAATTAGACCATTATTATAATTTCTAAAATGTAATTTACGACACGTACTTTTAGGATTAATTTACTTTCCGATATTCCATTTTTGTAAATTTACTGATGTCGACCTGTATAGTTTTACGATGTTATATAAAGTAACATGGCAGTTTATGTTCTTTTTGTTTTTAATATCGTGGGACGTGTGGTCACTTTTTCCCACGTTGGATAATGGCGCTAGTGAGAGAATTTACACCAGTAAAAGAACAAGATGTCAATTTTTTTTATATATTCAACAAATTACTCCTTTTTCTTATTTGTAAAAAAAAATACGATTTTCTAAATTACTAATTTCCTGTTTCATATTTTCCTGTTTTAACCAAATTTTTATGTTAATTTAACTAAAATTTTGTTGATTCACACAAAATTTTGTCAATTTACCAAAAATTTGGTAATTTTAAACAAATTTTTATTATTTTAACCAAAAATTTGTTTATTCCAAACAATTTTTGTAATTTGACTAAAATCCGGTTGCTTGAAACAAATTTTTTATTAATTTAACTAAAATCGGTACGAAAATTTCATAAAAATATATATTTTATTGACTGATTTTGATTCTGAATGTTATACCTAGAATAAGGCATAAATAACATTTAATGCTGTTAGATAACTTCAAAAAAAAAAAAATCTAAATTATTTTATTCATTCACAGACGAAAAATAAGGTAAAAGCACCAAAAAATGGAACCAATAGAAGGACAGTAAGAAAAATGACTAAATTGCTCAGAAATGTACTTGACAGTATATCAAATTGTAAGATCAAAATGTTTGTTCTTAATTTTGATCCACTTTGGAATCAACTCGACACTTTTAAGAAAACATGTGATCCTAAGTCCGCAAAAGTTTTTAAGAACCGAAAAAATAATGAGATGATTTATTTTATTTTAGCTTCAAATTCTTATTATTGTTCGGCACTTGCCTTTGAATAATAATTTCATAAAATCTTACGAACATAAAAAGTGCCTCACAGAATATATACATTAGTTTTGAATCCCAGTCGATTTTTCTGTAAGTTTTTGAATTTAATTAAAATTTTTCTTCGGACTAGAAACTTAAAATTCAAAATTTATACGAAAATCATTTGGGACCCAAAACTAATGTATTTCTTGTGGAGTCCTTAGAGATGTATTTATAGTCCCTTAAGGATATTTAAATCATTATGACGTCACAATTTTGAAACACATGCTTTGCACAAATTGTGACATCATTCTTTTTAGATTTTTTCAATTTTAAAAAATATTGCAGACTTCGGCTTCATTAGTAGGACGTATAATGTTTATATGCCTTTAATGTTTGTGCATTACTTAATATAATGTCAACTATTAAAGTTAGTGTCACTTTATGAATTCATTATTTAGATTAATGCCCGTAAACTTTTTGCCCAACAACTGGTGCATGACGTTAAAAAGCGGAGGGTAAATTTGGACAGTGTAAATTTCAGAGGTAGACATTAAATTGTTACTTCCACTGTACAAAATAAATCTTACTTTCTACTAATTCAGATTTAGAGAGTACTTTTTTAAGATGGAAAAAAATCTTCATTCAATATAATAAAACGTATAAAACATCATCTTAGAAGTCAGTAAGATACTTTAGAAGACATCTTATTTTAAGATGTAAGATTTTTTTCCATCTTACATATTATTTTAAGATATCAAAAAGACACTTATTTTTGCAGGGTCCTGAAGTTAACATCGATGCTCAGCATCAAAAAATATTTTTCCGATGCTCAGCATCGATGTCAACTTCAGGAACCTTTACAATGTTCTTGACTCTTGCAATTAACTTTTTCTCATTAAAAGCAGTTTTTCTAATTGAAAGCATAATTTCTTTAATTGAAAGCTTAATTTTTTGCTAATGTCATCTATTGGTTCCATTTTTTGCTTTGTCCAAGTACTGGTGCTTTTACCTTGACTTCCGGTTTTGGAATTTCTTTTCAGTGCAAGTCCTGCCTGAGTTAAATAAAGATTCCACTGCAACACACTATTTAGGTGACTAATTCAGTATGGAGAAAAGATAATCACTAAATTTAAGAGGGGGGGGGGGACAACACTTGAGAAACTGTCACTGAAATTTTTTTCCCGGTATTTTTCATCACATGTGAGAGAAGCCATCGATATAGTAGGTGAGCAAAAAAAAAAAAAACATGAACAAAATAAATAATGA
Source organism: Leptopilina heterotoma (assembly GCF_015476425.1). Classification (NCBI taxonomy): domain Eukaryota; kingdom Metazoa; phylum Arthropoda; class Insecta; order Hymenoptera; family Figitidae; genus Leptopilina; species Leptopilina heterotoma. The sequence continues at coordinate 352,312 of NW_025111142.1, forward strand.
ATGAGAATGAGAAAAAAAAAATAGTGAATTTAGAGAGAAGAAAATCCCCGAGTCCTCACCAATAGCCACGCGTTTCCCGAACCTACCGGTGGCATAACCGGAATTGTTGAGGATTGCGTGGTAATGGGTATGTTGTGCTGCTGTCCCTGTTGGATTTGCTGCTGGTGCATGTTATTCTGAGCGGCGTCCATGACTCCACTGGAATACCACCACTGAACGCCGGGAGGCGCCGAAGATGCGCTGACCGGTACGTTGCCGGGCGCCCCGAGTCTGCTGTAGTCGTACCCGCCGCCCTTCATACACGAGCCCGCCGGGGTGGAGGTGGACACCGAGTTGGACAAGCTGCCGGTGGTAGCGGGGTTTTGAAAACTGGAGGCCATCTTGTAGGAGAAGAGCTGCTGAGTCGCGGCTGCCACGGCTGCCGTACTGCTCACATTGTCCTGATGATGCTGTTGCTGCTGTTGTTGTTGTTGCTGCTGTTGTTGTTGCTGCGAGAGTTGCTGCTGTTGATTCAAAATGTGTTGATGGAGATTCTGTTGTTGCTGTTGATCGTTGAGTCCGGGCCACCATGCGGATCCACCGGAAGCCTCCTCGCGGTTGTTCCCGGGGCTGCCCCAGCCACCGGCAACGCGGTGGTGTTCCGACATGTCACGCGTTCCTGTCCGTCTGTCACTCTCGCGGGCGTCTCGGAAAGGGGTGGGGGGGGGCGGCGGGCAGGAAGGAAGAACGCACGTTTCAACGTGCCACTCACGCACACTGGCAACTGGCGGCACACACACACACTCACACTAACACACAAGTACACTACTACTCCACACGCTCACATCCGCGTGCTCCTCGTGTTCGTGACGCGGAACACACGCGCCTCCACTCTCGCGACGTATGCGTACACCAGAGTCGATCCGAGTTTTCACACAACAACACTTTTTCTCTCCCCCGAGCGCGCGGGATAAACAAAACCGAGGCGAAAAACTGCTAACACGCTACTTGGGATGCGATCTAGACGCTACGCTGTTCAACGTTCGTTAGATCCGTGGGTAGTTCGGAGGGCCAGAGGCGGGTGGGTAGGGGAGGCCGCTCTCCATCTCTCTCGCTCCCATAATATCCCCTCCTCTCTATACTCGCCCCTCTTATTGGCCCGCTGAGGGCGCCCCGCGTCTCTTCCTCTCTCCCTCTCTTTTTCCTATTCGATAGAAATCGAAAAATCGCAATCGCAATAGCGATTTTTCCTTTTCGAAAATAAGTTAACGGCTTTTTTTCCTAACAAAACAAGGAGACTGCGCGAAATTCTCTCTCTGACGATGTATAAAATTGAAAACGCACTGTGTTTGCCCTTCTCTTCAGCTGTGTTTCTGCTGTGTTCGTTCGTTTCTCTCTCCCCAGACACGATATCGCTCTTTCCCCTCTCTTTGGAAACTCTGGTGTGTTCTCTTCTCCTCTCTCTCCCCCCTCTTCACGTTTATAAGTTGGGGCGCACTTTTTCGTTCGTTCTTTCTCTCTCGCGCCTGTGTGACGCGCTCTCTCTCTCTCTCTGGCAGCCCCGGCCTTCCTTCCAGCGGACGCGGTGTACAACGTTGCCATGCCGGGCTTTCACCCGCCCGTTCACAAAGAATAGCCCGAGCCGGTCGACCAATGAGACGCGTGGCAGGTGATGGAAAGAGATGGCGGGAGCGCTGCACGAGGGAGACGAGGCAACAGCGCCTCCTTTCCTTCCGTTTCGTTTCGTTTGGTGAGCGTGCAGTTTAAGCTTTGAAATCGGTTATATATTCCCTTCAGAAACGGTAATGGGACTGGAGAGAATATTACACGATTTTCAGAAAGAGAGGGACTAATTTCCCGAGGAATTTCGTTCAAAATTTCCCTTATTTTCCTAACTTTCCCTTTATTCCCTACACTTTCTTCTTTCATTTCTCCTTTTTTTATCCTTTTTCTTTCTTTTCTTTATTACCTATTTTTCTTTCTTTTCTTTATTTCCATTTTTTCTTTATTTCCTTTTTTCTTTCTTTCTTTTTTCTCCCTTTTCTTTATTTTTTTTTCTCTCTTTCCATTTTTTCTTCTTTTTCCTTTTTCCTTCTTTTTACTATTTTAACTTTCTTTCACGTTTTTTCTACTTTCCTTTTTAATTCTTTTCTTATACCTTTTTTTAAAATCTCTTTCTTCTTCCTCCTCTTCGTTCCTTTCTTTGTTTCCTTTATTTTTCTCCCCCCCCCCTTCCCCCTCGGACACTTTAACTTCAAAACAATACACACAGACAATTTTCGTGTCGAATATTTCAAGGAATAATAGCACCAAAAAATAACCTATAGAATCTAGTAACTTTTATTTATTCTCTTTGTTCTCCTATTTTTTAATAAAAAAAAAAAACTAATTTTAAATTCGTTTTTAATTTTCTTTAATTTAGAATTTAATTTTCTACATTTTAAGTAATTAGCCGTTTTAAGCAATAAAAAGAAGGTAAATTCTTTTCAAATGCAACTTTAAATATTATTTAAAATGATTTTAAAAATATTTTATAATTTAATGTAAAATTTAACGTTAAATTCAACTCAAAAGTTTTTAAATAATTCTACTTAAAAATTTAACGTCAAATTTAAATTTGAATTTTAGGTTATAAGTTAACAAAAATCGTTTCTTGTTTAACAGAAAATTGCAATTTTAATTTAAATTCATCTTTAAATTGTTTAAAATGATTTTAAAAAAAAGTAAATTTAATTTATTTAAAAATTTAACATTAAGGGCATTTAAATCATTATGACGTCACGGTTATTTGGGAAAAACATGTGTTTTAAAACAGTGACGTCATAATGGTTCAAATTCTCTAAAACTTTGAATAAATTAAAGTTTTTTAAAATTTTAAACAATTTAAAGTTAAATTTGAATTTTACATTTTTCTGTCAACAAGAAACAATAATTTAGGCGACTTAACCTAAATGTAAACTTTATTATATTATATTATATTATATTATATTATATTATATTATATTATATTATATGAATTTTTATATAATTAATATTGATAATTAAAATCATAATAATAACAAAGAATAAAAGATTTATAACATAATTATAAATCCGTGTAAATTCGAAAAATGTGAAATTCGAAAATCGTCAACCGTTTTGAAGAGGGAACAAAGAAACTTTTACCAATTAGAAAAAAAAATGTTTTCACAAAAAAAAAATTTGAAAAGAATCGAGCTCCGGAAATTTAAAAGGTTCTTTTTTCTCAAATCGTCTTCTATCTTTGGTATTAGGTCAGAGCTACAAGTATAAAATATACCTGAATAAATTCCTGGCATTTTAGGTTGACCCAAAGCCCAATTTAGAAATATTGAGTAATGGAGTACCGAAAAAAATCAAAATTTCTATTTTCTACAAAAAAAGACAAAAAAAAAAGGAAAGAAAAAAGAAAAATAATAAATGAAAAATTCTTATTTCCCTGTTACATAATATTTGAAGGGTGAATTTTTTTGTCCCCATTTTTCTTTGTTCCCCTTCACAACAATGTATCCAAACTGGCTACTTTAATATTTTTTTTTAATTTCATTTTTGTTTCATTTTTATTTTTTATAAATATTAAATATAAATATTTAATATTAAATAAAATATATTATATAAAATATTTAAATTAAATATTTAATATTAAATATTAATATTTAAATTAAACATTAATATTTAATAATTATATAACGAAAAACTTAATTATAATTAAGTTTTTAATTCCTCCTCAGATTCTTAAATGGTAATTTTCATTTAATATTTTTAATAGATTAAACAATTAAAAATTTTTTATTTTAAATCTAAAAAATAAAATTTCAAAAGAAAATATATTTTCTAATTACACAGAAAATTAGTTGTTGTCTTTACCATAGAAGAAGTTTTTTTTCTAAAAAAAAAAAATAGAGAAAAATTTTCCTTTAATTAGATTACGAGCAGATTTTACTGAATTTTTTATTTTTTCGGTGAAATTACCATAGACGTTCGGCAAGATTTCGCGGTAAAATTACACGAATTTAAATTCTCGAGAATTCCCCGATCTTTGGATGGCCGGGTGGAAGGGAAGGGAGAGAGGGGTGGGGAGAAGGGAGAGAGAAACGGTTACTGCCAATGTCGAATTTAGTGGAGGGGAGGGACTGAAACCCTTCTCTACCCTTGAAAGTCGAGGTCAACTTTTAGGCAAAGCGAGAGAAAGAGAGAGAGAAACTTGGGAGGCAAGACGTTTTTCTTCGCCTTTTTTTCTCCTCTGTTTTTTTCGCTTTAACTCTTTACGTCTCTTTTTCTCCTTCTTTCTCGATTTCTTCGTCATCTTCTTCATCTCCTTCACAAGTTTCATTATTTCTTTTTTTATTTTGCTTTTCTCTTTCGAGTCCGCGCTCCGGTCACTGCGGAATGCACCTCCAACTCGCGAAACACTTCCTGATTTTCCCCAACTTTTTTTTCTATATAACTTCCTCGAAGAAATTCGGTTCTTTTTTACCGACTGGAACATTCACCTGTCACTGTCGGTAATTACATTTCTCCCTTTCATTAAAAAAAAAAATCCCCTTTTCAAAGGAGAATTTAAATTAAAAACTTTTTCCCATTAAAAAAAAATTTCACAAAATTGGTTATAATAATAATAATATTCTCTCAAATAATAAAAATTCTAATCAATATAATATTTACAGTTTTAAAAATAACATTCCCGGGGAATTTTATACTTGCGCCTTCAATTCTCTTTATGTTCAATAAAGTGATGCAATAAAAAAATATTGCAGGGACGAAGGCGAATAATAAGGGACCCGGGTAGAATAATTTCAAAAATGAATAAAAGAAGAAAAAAATTGATAAAAAAATGACAAGGTAAAGAGAGAGAAAAACAAAAGAAAATAATGGCGAGGAGCGTGCGCGCGTCTTTCTCATCATCTTTCTCTGTCTCTCTTGCTGCGTAATGGATTCGAGAGTCAGGGGCGGATGGGCCCCCTCGAGCCACTGGATCAATTATTATCGACACTCAGCTTCCTTCAATGAGAAGAAAACACTTCAAAACATAATTGCCTACCCTTTTTTCCTCCTTTTCTCTTTACGTACACTCATTTCACTTTTTAAAAACAAAAAAATTACAAACAAAAACAATGTTTAAAAAATATATTTTTGTTTTTAAAAATCGAAAAAAATTTATTTAAAAAAACAAATAATTTTAATACTAATTTATAAAATCAAAAAGAATGTTTCGTAAAGTTAATAAACTTTTTAAAATTTTTAATAATAAACTCTGTTTTAAAAATTTTTTGATGAAAAAATTATTTTTATGTACTTAAAATAAAAATCTAAGGAACCAAAGATTTTTTAAAAATAGGAATTTTAATTTGTTACAAAAATTTTCATTCAAAATCGAAAAAGTTTAATTTAAAATACATGAATTTTGAATTTGTTACAAAAAATTTTATTCAAAATTGAAAAATTTTAATTTAAAATAAAAGAATGTTAAAATATCAATATAATTTTACTTACAAAATTATTCAAATTAACAAAATTCAAATTTTTTGCCCTCTTATAAAAAGTGTTTTAATTTCAATAACAAAACGTTTTTATTAAAAATAAAAAATTTTAATTTCGATTAAAAAAAGTTGAAATAAATGCAAAAATTTTTTAATTTTAGTAAAAAAAATGTTAATTTAAAGCAAAATTATTATTGTAATTAAAAATACAAGCACAAGTTTTATTGAAAATTAAACTTTAAATTTAATTTTTAATTTACCTGCGCAAAATTTAATGTTAAATGTAACTTAAAAATTTTTAATTAACATTAAAACTAATACAAAAATTTGTCTCTAAAATGCAACAATCAAATGTTTTATTTTAAAATCAAACAATTAAATTTTTCATTTAAAATGAAAAATTTTAAATAATAAAATATAAAATTTTTAATTTCAGTCAGAAAAGTTTTAATATTTAAAATAAAAGAATTTTAACTTGAGTGAAAAAATTTATTTATTTGAAACGAAAAATTTTTCAATTAAAATTACAAAGGAATTTTATTTAAAATACAAAAAGCAGTTGAAAATTTTAAGCCAAAGAATTTTAGTTAAAAATAAGAAATTTGAAGCAAAAAACCAAATTTTTTAATTTTAGGCCTTTAATATTGGAAAATTATTGAAAACTTTGTAAACAGAAAGAAAATATTAAAAAATAATTAAAATTTAAAATAAATTAATATGAAAAATACTTTAGATTGTGTTTTATTATTTAATATAATAATAATAATAATAATAATAATAATAATAATATATAATTTAATATATTAAACATGTTAATATTATTATTAATTTTATTATTATAATTATTAATTTTAACAAAAATGATATAATTTTTTTAGAAATTTATGAGCAAATAATTTAAATAACAGTTTATAAAACATAATAACAATAAATTAAACATGTTAATAATTATAAAAAGTTGTAGAAATTAATTTAAAAAAATTAAATTTTTTGCATTTTTAAAAATTTTTTTAAATTTTATTTAAATTAACATTTTAAAAAATATTTAAAAAATTTTCCCCTTTATGAAAATAATTATTCAGTTATTGTTCTCAACGATTTTTACTAATAATAAAAAAAAAAATTTTACCTGAGATAAAAATTAAATTTTTTGCATTTTTAAAAATTTTTTTAAATTTTATTTAAATTAACATTTTAAAAAATATTTTAAAAATTTCCCTCTGGAAGAAAATAATTATTCAGTTATTGTTCTCAACGATTTTTACTAATAATCAAAAAAAAAAAATTTTTACCTGAGATAAAAATTAAATTTTTTGCATTTTTTAAAATATAAAATAAAAATAATAATTTTTTAATAAAACGAATTTTTATAATTTTTGTTTTTTTAAAACGAGTATATCGAGAGGGGAAAGAGGGGCGCGGTATGGAATTTTTCGCTCCTGACACGGTCGAGCTAGAGAGTAACGCGGCAAATCGAAGAGAGAGGAGATGAGAACCGGGTTCGGGTCAATAAGACGCGAGAGAGAGGCAAAGCTGGTGCGCGCATTCCCAGGGCCAGCCATCGCAGGCAATATCCTAACGAGCGAATAGATTTGAAAAATTTATTAAAAAAAAAAAAAAATAATAAAAAAAAATAATGAGAAAAAATTGGAAAAAATACCAAAAAAAAATCCTTTTTTCATTTTTAAACAATATTTTACTCTTTTCCCTATATTCCTAGTAATATTGTTAAAATATAATATAAGTTTAATAATATTATACATATACTATATACTAAATAAATAAATATTTTAGTATTTTTTCTATTTTACAAATAAAACATTAAAATAAAAAGGATTGTCCCGTCAAATAAAAACAAAATTTTCTTTATAAGAGAGAAAATTTTGTTTATAAATAATTTTATCAAGTTAATTATTGAAAAATCTAATTTTTTACGCGATAATTAATTTTTCCGAAAAATTGTTTTAATTTCCGCCAAATAATACACTTTCGAGTGATAAATATTTTTTATTTTGTCAATTAATAAAAATTTTTGTATAAAAAAATAAAACAAATTTAATAATCAATGAATTATGAAAATATATTTTTCGTAATTTAACAATAATTTAGTTATAGAATACTTCTAAAACAAAGAGGCGTAATATCAGGAATGAACGATTAATAATTTTAAAATTGGAAATTCAAAACGGAGAGTCCAAGCATAATCGAATTGTAGGGAAAAAAAAAATTAATTTGTTGCGCAAAAGGGGTGGGGGGGTTGTGGGGAATAGTGAGACGGAGTAAGACGATGAGTGGGGGGAGGGGAGAGTGGTGGGCTATAAGGGGAAAAGAAGAAGAAGTGGGGGAATTTATTCTCCGGAGTCACGAGGAGCAGCCTGCGTTGCTTTTGCATCGCACACGAGGTTTAACGATTCTACACGAATTTTAACGATCAAAGCAGAAAAGAGAGAAACGAACCGATTGCGCGCCCATAGGCTTCTCTTCCTAATACTCGCCAGCAGCAGCACTGGATACACATTTGAAAAACACAAACAAACCCCTTTTTTCGAATCCCTTTTATTTTTCCACGTATATTATATATAACCGAACCCTTCTGGCCAACCGAAACATCCCTCTTTTTTTTTATTTTTTTTTTATTATTATTATTCTTTCTAAAATCATGAACCGTGACACAGTAAATTTCTCATTCCCGGCACCGGATGACCTTAATAACACCCGAAAAAAAAAATTTCACACATGTTCGATTTTTTGAATCGTTAAGAAAAAAAAAATTAAAACAAATGCGAGGAGGAATTTTTTAATTAAGATTTGAAAAATATTTTTCTTTTCCCTACTTTTTTTTGTTAGTTTTCTTTTTACTTTTAACTTATTTCTTTAAATTTATATGAACCTTTCCTTGAAAATTAAATTGGATTAGAAATTTTTAAAAAATTATTTAAAATATAATTTTATAATTAAAAATAATTATTTTCAGTTTAATTTTTGATGTTTCGGTTGTTTCTGAGTTTTTTTTTTTTTTTTTGAAGTTATGTGTTTTTCAAATAAGTTTCATAAAAAGAAATGCATTTTATACAAAATTTTTTACAAATTTATATTATTATTAAATAATAAAAAAGAACATTTTCGTTCTTTTTCATTTTAAACATTTTGAAATTTAGACATATTTGAAAATTTTAATCGTACAAGCGCCTCGTCGACCGCTTCATTCTTCATTCTATTTTATATTTTTAATTTTTTAATTACTACTTTTTTATTTCTTGTTTTTTTTTATTATTTGATATCCTTCTTTTTTCCATTAGAAAATTTTTTTTCTATTATGTAAAATGAAATAGTAGTAATTATAAATCAATTTATTTATATTTTTGTTACATTATATTAATCTTTTCTTATTAAAAAGTTAATTGTTTATTTATACTTTTATATGTTGTAAATTAAAATGCACCTAATTCATTGAAACACAGGTTTATAATTTTTTCATGAGATAAACCCAAGACAGCTCCATCTATTTCGTTTCCATTTAGAGTGTGAGGTGTGCTCTCTATGTTCTTTTTTATTCTTTATGCTTATTTTTTATTTCGATACTTTTCGAGTTCGACTTTTTTCATTTCGACCTTTTTATGCTATGTTTTTTTTTAGAAAAAGGAGAAAGGAAAATTGTTTCATGCATTTTGGTTAAGAGTTTTACTAAAATTAATAAGAATTATTTTAAGGTGAGTTCAGAATTTTGATTTTGAAAATGGAATTTTTGTTCGTGGACATGAAAAGAAGGTTGCTTTTGTAGAAGTACCTGGAACGTCATTTTCATCGAGTTTTTTTTTTATTTGAACTGTTATTAGCACAATATTTATACATTCTGACACAAAGTTGCTCGAAACTTTTGAAATCATGCCATCCGTCATGGCGTAGCTCCAACTTCCGGTCTTAAATGAAAAAGTCTGTATTCTCTAACGTTTTAATATAAACCTATAGAATATCCATTCTGAACTCACCTTTAAGGCCTTAATGCGCAAACTCTAAAACCAACCACCTTGCCATTGGCCAATCAGAGAAATGGCGCGAAAATTAAAATTTAAACCAAAAAGATAGATTCAAAAGAAAAGATGAACATCTCTTTTCTTTTGAATCCATCTTTTTGGTGAAAAAAAAATATCAATTCTTAAGGTAAAAATATTATTAAAAAAAAGAGAAAAGCAAGCAAGAATAGTTATTTAGAGAAATAAAAGAAAAATAATATATATTTTTTAAATACCTGATCCATTTTGATTCCTGTAGAGTTTACGGTACAGTACAGGTCTTGACGTTCCCAACTGAACAGAAATATTCAATTTGCAATATTTTTAATGACATACAGGTAATAAATATTAATATTAAAAAAGAAATTCATCCTAATTTGTCAGTACTAAACAGTAGTGAAATAGATATATTTAAATATTAATAAAAAAATTAATTTAAATTAACTTTATACTTAAGGGTCGTCCATATGTTACGTGACGCTAATTTTTGAAAATTTTGACCCCTCCCTCACCCCACTGAGCGTTATACTTAATATATTGACAACCCCCTTAAAAAATGTAAATTTTTTTATTTTTAATTATTTAAAAATACTTTATTTAAAAATAATTTAAATTAATCTAATTCTAAAAAATTAAATTTCATTTTAAAAATTTTAGTTATTGAACAAATTTTAAATTGAAAAAATTTTAATTAGTTTTAATGATAAAGAAACTGAAGATAAGAATAATAATTACAGTAAAATCGTGTAAATCGGTTGAAAAGTTTTGGTAAAAAAAAAAGGATAACAATGTTCAAGATTTTACTGAAATGTCAGAAATTGACCTCGATCGCCTGGATTAGATATAGAATGGAATGGCTTATAGCACGCATTCTAGTACGGTCATTATTACGAAACTATAACCAGATATATTGGTTCTCTGTAGATTGTTATCTCGACAAAATATAAATTATTTTCTATTTATTTTTTTTAATATTGTTTTTAGGAATTATTTACTATTCCTGGAATAATCAATTTTCTCTCTTGACATCATGTACAAAAATATACTTTAAAAAATAAGTAGAGAGGTATTTTTTTTTAGTAATTATTCATTATCAAAGAAAAGTGTAACATAACCTCGAAATTAGCCGTTAATGCCGATTCCACAATTTACTTGTCACAAAGTTTAATATTTAAGGCAATTTACAGTGGAAAAATATAAAATTTCCATGAGATAGAAAAGAAAAAAAATATAATTCGTCCTTTTCTATTTCACTGAAATTTTAGTTCATCCATTTTTCGAAATGGTAAATCTACAATATAGTCTCGTTGCTAAACAAAAACGAAAGTTTAGAAAAATATTTGCATAAACTTTTTTTGTCGTTTTGATTATAACGAAATATTTATTTTTTTTAATGGAAAAAAATGTTCTCCCATCTGTTTGGATTTGCCGACCCGTGACTAATGAGTTGATAGATGGGAAACTAACTAGAAAAATTGTTCTTTCTGTCAAATAAACAAGACTAATCGCTTTTGCTTCAATTTTTTAACGTATACTTTTTTAAAAGTTTATTACGAACAAAATGACAGGTGAATAATAAGATTTTTTTAAAATAATTATTTTTGGACTCTAAACAAACTAAAATGGCAAAATTATGGTAAATTTTAAGAGTAAATTAAAATTTATTATTAATTTGAATGACTCCAATTCATTAATGAGTTGTAAAGAAACTGAATAAGAATATAAACCTGGATTTTAAAAATTCAAAATGGCGGATCCAATATGGCTGTCGATGAAATTAAGAATCAATCAAATTTGCTTAAAATTTGTCACTCGGGGGTTTTCAAAGTCACTGATTACGAATCTGAAGTCAGTTTTTAAAAATTCAAAATGGCGGATCCAATATGGCAGTCGATAAAATTAAAAATCAAGCAAATTTGCTTAAGAGTTGTAACTCAGGAATTTTCAAAGTCGCTGATTACGAATCTGAAGTCAGTTTTTAAAAATTCAAAATGGCGGATCCAATATGGCGGATCAAATGATAAATTCTAAAAAAACACTAGGAAGTTTTTTGGGTCGTCAATCCAATATAACATTTTCAAAAATTCAAAGTGACTAATCAAATATGGCCAAAAATTTATTTTGAACGTAATTTAAAAAAAAAATTTTTTTTTTTTCTTAACAAAAAAAAGTGTAGTCAAAAGAAGAAAATTTAAAAAGTTCAAATGAGAATACAAAGTAAAAGACAAATAAAATTCATAATAAAATAATTAGGAAGAATAAATTTGAATGTTTACGATTTACTCCACACACTCCTTTTTGAATATAATGTCAAATAAATAACCGAAAAAAATGTATTTTACTCATCATAAATTGCCATCATCTTTTCGCTCGTCTTTAATTAATTTTCTTAAATATAGAAAGTAAGTATTATAAGTCGAGATAAAAACCTTGGTGGAGAAACCGGTTGTGGCTTCGGTAAATTTGCCTCGTTTTTTTTTTGACTAATGATAAACTTGATTAAAAGAATTTTTTAAATACTCAAAAAAAAATGTTGAAATGAAAATTATTTCCAACTTCTCGAATTCAGTGGGGAAAAAAAATTGATTGATTGTAATAAGTTAATTTAAGATTGTTTTCGTATCGAACATATATAAATTAATTACCAAAATTTTCCCTCCGATAATTTACATTTAAAAAAATTTATTTCAATAATAATCAAATAATAAAGTGAATTTTTTTTTCATTTTTTAAAATTATTTTTTATTTTCTCGCTGGAAAAACAAAAATTTGTGAAAAAAATGAATAAAACGTGCGGTTGACATAAAAATCGCACCTGGCTTGTATGGTCGAAATGAGGGCAGGATAATAAACTTTTGTCTCGCCAACAGTCTGTTTTTTTTGCCGCCAGTCGCACTAATTGGGACCAAAGAAAGACAATTTTTGCATATTTTGGTTAATTATATTTCTGAAACACGCATAAAAAACGAAGTTAATTTAGATTTGATATTTATAACAATTTTCATCATATATTGGTTTTTATTTTTTAAGAAAAAAATACTAAAAGAAAATAATATTTTATTTTAATATTTTTTTGACTTTTAGTAGTATTTTCTTAACGGTATTTTTACTAGTATAATCATAATAGTATTTTTTAAAGTATTTTTACTAGTATTTTCTGAATAGCTACTTTTAAAGAATTTTTACTAGTATTTTCTTAATAGTTTTTCAAATAGTATTTTTACTAGTATTTTCTTAATAGTTTTTTTTTAAACTTTTACTAGTATTTTCTTAGTAGTATTTTCAAAATTATTATTACTAGTATTTTCTTAATAGTATTTTTAATAGTAATTTCTTCATAGTACTTTTCTAACAGCATTTTTTAAAGATTAATTTTACTAGTATTTTCTGCATAGTATTTTACTAGTATTTTTAAAATTACATTTTACTACTAAATTTTTTCAAAGCATTTTTTAACAGTAATATTTACTAGCATTTATTAATAATATATTTTCTAGTACTTTTCAATATAATAGCCTTTTACTAGTATTTTTATAAATAATATTTTTAATAGAACTAAAGCCACATTTTAAATACGTATATATAACAATAAATAATAACAAATGATAAAATAATGATAAAAAATAATTTTAAAAAATTATAAAAATAATATAAAATAAAGAATAGAAAAAAAATGATAAATTTAAAAAAAATGAACCTTCAGCAATATTACATGTTTTGTATAAATTTAAAATGATAATTTTCACATTCAAATTTTTATTTTGCGAGTATAAAATGGACGTAAATTTTGTATACACATGGGGAGGGTATATATATGTATATACAAAACGAGCTTTAGTAATCTGTGGGTCTGGATGCTACTACCACAGTCTCATTAGCATTAGTTCCCCCCCTCCTCACCCCATACCCCCTTGAGCCATAGAATGCAATTACGAACAATTTAAAAAATGTACACGTTTTGTTTGCAAGAAGTGCAATTTTTTAATTTTCAACATGCGCAATTGCAACATAAAACCAAGAAGATCATTGGAGATGAGAAAGGGGGGCACAGGAGATAAAGGGGGGTGGGGGGTTGCGGAGAGAGGAAAAAAGTAAAGAGAGGAGAAAGGAGATAATTTCCAGAAAGAAGTTCAGAATGCATTAAGGCCGCATATATATATTCACTAAAGGTACTTCGTTTTACTATGAAAAATATGTTTCTTTTTTTTGAATAATAAATAAATTTTGTTAAAATCAAAACCGATGTCAATTTTACTATTCGGTCAAATTTTAAAATATGACCGAAATATCCTATAATATTTCAATATTAGAATTATCCTTTGACATAATTTTTAATACTTCAAAAAATTCTTTGACATAAATTTTGTTAATCCGAATTACTATTTTTCATAATTATTAATCCTCCGAATTGCCATTTGACATAATTTCCAAACCTTCGAAATATTATGTTGTACCTGTTGTACATAAATTTCATTTTTCTAAATTATATATTTGCCAGAATTTTTATTCATACGAATATTTAAATGATATAATACACATTTACAAGAATTCTTATGTGACATAACCTTTAAATCTTCGAAATGTCATATTTCAGAAATTTCCATTTATCGAAATTTTATTTGTCATAATTTTTATTTACTCGAATTATCAAGTGACATAAAACGCATTTACTCGAAACCTCATGTGACATAAGCTTCAAATCTTCGAAATGTCATTTTTCAGAAATATAAATTTATAGAAATTTTGTTTAACATAATTTTTATTTACTCGAATTTTTACATGATATAAGTATTTTTAACCGAATTCCCATATGACACAACCTTTAAATATTTTCAAAATGTCATATTTGAGAAATTTTAATTTATAGGAACTACTTTTTAACCTATAATGCAAGTCACAGAACGATTTTTTGAAAATTATGAAATTGAATTTTGGGGAATGATCATGCGCCCCTTTTCCAACCCTAGTTAGAAATGAGTAAAATTTATAGACGATTTGGTTTTTATGTTGTAGATAGCAAACGTTAATCTACAGATTTTTCGTAAATTCATAACATAACCTCAAAATACAAAATACAAAAAAATAGCAAAAAATTATATTAACTAATTTCGAAAAGAGAGGAATGTATCCTATAATAAATAGCTATTTAATTAATAATTATATTATTTTTATTTTCAATAACTAACCTATACTGTAAATATAACTTGAGGATCCATTTCTCTATATATGTATATATAGCAATTACTGCGCGTTCTACTGCAATTTATCTTTCTTCTCCTCTGTTTACAGCTTTCTAACTTTCTTCAACTTGCGTATTTTTCAATTTTCATGTTTTTTGGTTTCTCTCCCGCTTTTCTGCTTGTTTTGAAATTCACTTATCATGATTTATCATATTTTTAGATTTTATTATAGACTATAAATTATGTCAAGTTTTATTTTTGAATGTTCACAATTCGGATATTTGAAAATGTCTACGTGTATACTTTACCTAAAAAATTATATGAATAAAAACCAAAAATAAAAAAAGTATGAATTATTATTATTATCATTAGTTTTGTTGTTATTATTATATTATTATAATTATTTTTCTATTTTTAGGACCTTAATTTTTATATATTGACTTTTTGTAAATTTTGTGGCCTTTGATCCGTAAAAGTAAGGCGTTGGTTTCTTTAATTATTAAGAAATAATTTTTTTGAAAAAATTTTCTCTAATGCATTTTTGCTGACTGACACAGCTCATCAGGAACTACAATAAAAAATATGTCAGTTAAATGTATAACAACAGATAACAATATGTACTTCAAAGTATAATATAGAAAAAATATATCTTACCGCATTTGGAAATTAATAAATAAAATATAATTAAAATTTGAAAGTTTGAAACAAGATAGTACAGGAATTATTTATTATTTTAATTATATATCATCATTACTATTTATATTAGAATTAATCTCCGTTTATATATAAGAAAGTTTGCGAAAAATCGTTAATAAAATAAAGAAAAAGAATCAAAAACAAAACACAAGTGAGGTTATGTTATACATGACCGAGTTTGACACAATATTATTGTTCAATGAAAGAAAAACAATAAACATAAATAAACGGGGAAAAAAACACATCACTGTCCTAACCTCTCTGCGATCAAAACATCACCTCTGACAGAAGTCACCATTTTGCTCGTTCCGCAAAAAATGTTGTGCCAAAAATATAACTCTCGTCTAATGTATATAAATTTACAAGAAATAAACACAAGTAACAATTTCAATTTGTTAATTCAAAAAAAATGTAAATAAATTTCAAAACAAAACCAAATGTATTTTTGTATTAAATACTGAGCTTACTCGCACTGTGTATATATGGGAACGGTTTACATGCGTGGAGTGTGTCGCGCGTATACATTGATTGCATTCCCACCATTTTATTTGCAACGGGAATCGCAAAGCGGGATTCGGGGCAAGGGGGGAATCGTCGTCGTCGTATTCGAGTCTCGTCAACTTCCCAAGTACTATAAAAGAACGTATAGGCCGCAATGGCGAAAGTGAAATGCCACAACAAGGAAAATAGAAAACATCTTTTTCACAACAAAGACAACCCCTCGCGAGTTATGAAAAAATAGTATATACATTAAATATATACTTTTTGATCCAAAGAATGAAAATTTACAAGAAATTATATTTAAATAAAAAAAAATAGAAGCGAAAACGTTTTTAAAATCAAATTAGTCATTACAGGGGTAGATAACATAACCTCAAACTAGTCTTCAGAAAACGTTAATATAATAAAAAGATTTGTACAATTGATAGTTAAAATTTTGAGAGAGCGTTTCAGTAGAACTTTGTAATTGTCATTAACTCTGTACTCGTTGTAAATATTCTTAGACTCTCTGTTATGAGACTCCGCTTGTATAAACCTTTGGGTTCAAAACGAGTTTAAATAAATAATAACCTCAAACTACTTTTAAAAAATTTTTTAAAATGAAATAATTTTTATATAAAAAAACCACTTTAAAATAAAATTCATAAGACGAAACTACCAAAGTACAAAAGTACAAAACTTTACAAAAAAATTCGGAATATAAAAAATTCAGGAAAAAATTTTCAAAGTACCCAAAGTTTTTCTAAAAGCCAATTATCTTTTTTTTCCATTTCTGCGCAGTAGTTATTTTTTTTTTATTTCTACGACTGCGCAATGTATTTATAATTCTGTGACATTATTAGAATTAATATATTGAAAATTAGCATTTACAACTATGTTACTATATAAAAATTTTTCATACTAGAAAATTTGATAAAAAAAATTTATTTTTAATCAAGAAATTCAATTTTTTCTTTTCTTTATACCGGACTCCATTTTTATTCCTGAAGCAAGTGTCCGAAATTCTTCCCACTATTTTCGTATTGATTCAAAAGTGAGACTTTTAGTCGGGAAATATAACTCTATTTTGATAGGTTATGTCAAAAGAAACTAAGTAATAAATTTATTAACAAACGTAGTTAGATAAATTTGACTATGTTTAAATAAAATTTTTAAGAAACTATATTTTATAAATAATTTTAATATTAAAAAATAATGAAAATAGTAATAAAAAATTTTATTTGATAATAATAATAATATTTTCTATCTTTAAGAAATTCGTTAAAATTTTTTCTTAATACTTTTATTATAATTTTTTCTAATCCCACAATTATATTTTTTCATTAAAATATTATATCTTTATCGTTTGTTTTCACAGCAACTTTGTACTGCAAAAATTAATTTTAAACATAAAGTTTAAATAAATTCTATATAAAAATAGTGAAAAAGCATAAAGCTAATAATTAAGTTTTACTAAAAATGTTAACTAACTTTTAGTAAAAATTTTATTTATTTTATATTAAATTTTAATAAAAATTTTCTGCAATAAAAAAGAAATTTATTTATGAATTTTTTCCTAGGTTCTACTCTGTTACTATTCTTTAATTATTTTATATATTAAATGAAAATTATTGTTTTAATCAAGAAGAAAAATAATTTATATTATTCAGTTATGTAAAAAATAAGTTTTATATTTAGTTTTATTTAATATTATGAATATTAATTATATTGTAATATTAATAATAAATTCAGTTATGTAAAAAATAAGTTTTATATTTAGTTTTATTTAATATTATGAATATTAATTATATTGTAATATTAATAATAAATATTTTTTTAATTTATTCAAATTGTATTAAAATTTATACATAATATATTTAAAAAAAATTCTATCCATGAAAATATTATATTTGAACCAAATAAATTTTTTTTTCCATTTCTTTTTCCTATTTTTATTGATTGACTTGAAGATTGAAAACTTTCTATATATATTAATGTACTTCCTATGTATATTTTAAAAATATTTAAAAACATTCAGAAAATATTTAGAAATAGTTTTAAACAATTTTTAAAATACATAACAGTATTTAAAAAATGTTTAAAAACATTTTTTTAAAGATAAAAACCGTTTTAAAGTGTTAAAAAGTATTCAAAAGTATGTAAAAAATATTTTAAAGTATTAAAAGTATTTAAAAAATATTTTTAAGTATTAAAAAATATTTAAAAAGTTAAAAAATACTTTAAAGTATTAAAAAATACTTAAAAGTATTTAAAAAATATTTTTAAGTAATAAAAATACTTTAAAGTATTAAAAAATATTTAAAAACATTTTAAAAATACTTTTAAGTAATAAAAAATATTTAAAAACATTTTAAAAACACTTTAAAAATACTTTTAAAAAGTTAAAAAATATTTTCAAGCATTAAAAGTATTTAAAAAATATTTTTAAGTATTAAAAAATATTTAAAAGTATTTAAAAAATATTTAAAAGTATTTAAACAATATTTTTTTTATTTAAGTAATAAAAAATATTTAAAAACATTTTAAAAATACTTCTAAGTAATAAACAATATTTAAAAACATTTTAAAAATATTTTAAAGTATTAAAACATATCATTATCCATTTAAGAATACTGAAATTTAATATTAATTATTATAACAAAATAATTAATATTTATTTGTTTGTTTCAATAATTGCCGAAACTCGACTGTTTTTTAGTCACTCCATTTTTTGAATTTTAAAATATCATGTTTTTTATTAATTTATTAATAAATTATTAATTGAATAACATTTCCTGCAATAGAATTTAAGCAAAATGTTTTTTTTAAACATAAACAAAAAAAAAAATAAGATGAATCTGATTTCTCACATTATCAAGAGTTATAAACACAATGTCATGTTAATGTCTCTCCGGAAAAGGTAATTGCTTGTTTCCACCGATCAGCTGACGCTCGGGGAAAGCAACCCCCGAGATTGAATAGTGCAAGTACTATGGAAAATCGTGTGTGGCGAGTGGTCTGACACGTTTGACGTTTCCCGCGGTGGGCGGGAAATCGGAAACTCACCGATTTTACATAAAGTGAATGACGCAGACTCGCCTCATGACAGAAAGTCCATCTCATTTATTCCCAACAATGAAAAAATCATGACAACATTATTGGAAAATAAGAGGATTTTCCCCTGTCAAGCGATCAATTGAGAAACTGATTACGAATTGTGCATTCGTATAGCAACACAACACGGGTGCGTGTGTGGTGGGACCTGCCAATGGAGGTGACCAAAAACGGTCGAGTTTATTTTATTTCACCACATTTGGCAACTCGCTCAATTTTATTCAATGAAATAAATGATCAAGTGGCCCGCGATCCGAACACATTCGAGTCACCAATCGTCAAACGAAATGAACGAAAAAAAAAAAAAAACACCAAAACAATTTCGTCCCGAGCGGCAACGATTTCCAGCGTCGCGGTCCACTTGGTCAAAACACAGAACAAAACCTCACTCACAGGCAGCCATTTGCCTTTGACGGTTGCTTGCTTGTGAAATAAAAAGAGTGACAATCATCATTCACTGAATCACATTCGCATTATAGTTACAAGCACCATTTACCGATCGATATCACTTAATAATATAACGCGTCGCGAAAATCTGTCAACACATTGCTCACGAGCTATTTGGAATTTTTCTTACCTGATACACGGATCTCTCTGTATACAGCTAAAAGGATTCTCGCTTCGAATATCTTGCGACCCCACGCCACTCGTGCGGCATATGAGAATTGCTTGTGTTGGAAAATGCGTTCCACCATTGGCGCATTTCAGATAAGCCGCAAAAAGTACACCAATCAGCGTCAACCTTTTACGTTTTCGTCGAGTTTCTTTTCACCCCACCAATCTACGAATGTCTGCTCGGATAAAAGCGCGGGAATTAGAATATTATCCAATGTCCCAATGACAATATTCACTCGAAATTCATGACAAAAATTATTCACAATCTATATCAACTGTAAATTATCTTTTCCCCACACTGTCATAATTTTAAGAGAAATTTTTTATCAATTTTAAAGTTTGTCAATAATTTGTCTTTTCGTTGGGGTCTAGAAATTGACCGACAGGGCGCAGCACATTGTTGATGGATGAGCAGCTGTCGCTTAACTATACAGGGCTGCCAGCATTTTAAAAAAAAGTCACGACGACCTCGACATATCAAAACAAGGAAAACAAATTTAAATGTTATTTATTGTCACCAGACTCATTTCAATGTAATTTAAACCATTTATAAATGATTTTAAACAAAGAAAGAAGAAAATTTTTATTTGATTTTTATTCGAAATAGTGGGGAGGGGGGGGGGGAGAAGGAGAAATAGAAATTTGTCGATATTTTTTCCTTCTTTTAGATTGTAGTCGCAAAAGCAAATTTATAGGTTATGATGAATTATTCGAAACAAAAATCTTAGTTTGTAGTAATTTTTACGAAAAATCGCAGTGGAATTTTAAAAGTGACGTTTATTAAGTTTTTTTAGAGAGAAAAAGGGGCGGTGTGCGTCAATTTGCTGCGCAATAGTAAAGTTGTGTGCAATACAATCACAAAGACAGGAGTTATAAATGTCCTCAGGGCCGTAACTTGTATTTTTATATTTTCTGAATTTCTTTTTATTTATATAATAACTTTTCGTGTCCAATAATAGAAAATTTAATAATAAACATATTTTTTTAACTAATGAAACAATTTAAGCCGTACGCATTTTAATCTTCATTCAGCCTCAGGCGAATAATTAATTGACATTAAATTATAAAATTCCCTATTTTTTTTAGAACAATTTTCTAAATTTTTCAAAAATTATTAATTACTGTAAACAGATTTTAAAAATAAAAATAAAATTTTTTATAAGTAATATTTACCCACTGATTTACAATTTTTATTTTTTGGTAAGGTAAGTATTTTTACTTTATCGACTTTTAAGCCAAGTTCACATGTAAGGAATTGCATTTTACTTCACAGCTGATTTCTTTGTGCATGATGATCGTCATGGTAACGTGAAAGAGGAAGAGAAATAAAAAAATTCTCTATCTCTTTTACTCTTACATGTTACCATGACGACCATGCAACATGCAAGTTGTGATCGCTCCTTGACTTTTTGGCAACTACCCAACCTTGCTATTGTGCATGAAAAAGCTATTGTGCATCGACCTTTAAAAATTTCTTTCAACAGGGTTGGGCAGTTGGCAAAAATGTCGCATTTGGCAAATTAGGAAAGTTGCCAAATGTGCCATTTCTAATTACCTTCGTCAACTGCCCAACCTTGCTGTATGAAAAATTCGGAATGGTCAGTTTTTTTCATGTCCAATATAAAAACACACCATTGTGAGGACAGCTTTAGAAAAAAATTTCCTTTCACGTTTTCAATGCGCCTATCTATCTAAATAACTACTTCACTGGCGCGCATGCGCATTTCATGAAAAGTTGACAAAAATTGAAAAACTCATTGTGTTTATAATGTTGGCAACAGTGCCTCGTACCTAGCAAAGCCGGATTTTATCCCCCAACACGACGACGTGAAAACTACGTGTGTGACGCATATGTGCCGATTTTTAACAAAAATCAACTTTCTCGACATAAAATAAAAATATTCATTAAAATAAATTGAATTCATAAATTTTTGTTGAAAAAATATTTGTCAATACGACAAGTTAAAACACAAGGACAATTTAACGAAACTTTAGTGAATTAAAACAATAAAGTTTCTCAAGTGCCGAAAACGAATTAAACACAGCGGACGATAAATTTTTCAACCTCCTGTCATCTTCCGAAAAAAGTGAAGTGAACCTTGAAAATAGTGAATTATTTAAATTTATTTTATATCAATAATTTCAAATTATAAGTGTAGGAAAAATTTGTTTAAATTTCTTCTCCTCCGAATATCCAAAATATCCAAATTTTCGATTAAACATTTGCATTGATAAGAAAAATCTAAAATTTGATTAAAATACATAATAGGAAAGGGGAAAAAAATTTGTCGGTGTACTAAAAAATCATGTGTGAAAAGTGTGATCTTTGTGGCAGAAAATTTTTCCGTGAAAAATCGTGAAATTATCGACATTTAAAATTTAAAGGAGAAATCGTCTTTTTTTTTCTTTACACAACAAGTGCGTTATAACACAAGTGTTTATATTATTCTGACATAAGAAAATGAACGGATTCAGTACCGGAGAGGAAGATTCCAGGTAATTTTTCGTAATCGCGTCATTTTTCCCCTCTTCCGGGGTGTTTCCAAATTTTGTTTTTCAGTCAAAATTTATCCTTACAAAAAACAAAACGTGGAAATTTAAAAATAATTTCGGAGTTTTTTTTTAGAATTTTATTTTCTATTTTTATTCTCGTTTGTTGTGTATTTTGATCATAGTTTACAATGAAATGTCTTGAAATGGAAAAAAAGAATTGAAAGTTTTGTTAAGTGTTTTTTTTTATTAATAAAAAAAAAAATTAAGAAAAATTATAATAAAAAAAAAATTTTTTATAAAAAATTAATGAAAATAATAATGTTGAGTAAACAATTTTTTGATCGTTTCTGCTTTATTAAATCTTTTTTTGTAGATAAATATTCCAGAATAAATTTAGAAAAAAGCTAATATAATTTTTTTTAGTAAAAATTATACGAAAAATGGTTTAAAAAAACGTAAATTTATATTTTCTTAATTATTTTTTTTTTTATTTCCATGAAAATGATTCTGAAAATATTAAAATGTATTTAAATTGAAAATTTTCAGAGGAGCGGCCGATCAAATTTGTTGTTTAACTGACGAGGGCGAAAGATGTTCGCAACCGGCAGGAAATGCTTCGTACAGCAAACGCATTCAAAAAACCGTCACTCAACGACGATTAAAACTCAACATCGATCCAATGGTTCTTATTTTTATTTATATAAATTCAGGCTTTCGATTTTCTCCTTTTTTCAAATATTTGAAACTATTTTAAACTATTTTCCAAAAACGGCGACTTTTCTAGAATTTCTTTTTAACTTAAAATCTTTTTAGTAAAATTTTTGAAATTTAAGAACGATTCACGACATTAAAAAATATTTTTTAATTTAAAAAATTTAAATTAAGGAAAAAATGAAGTACGGAGAAAAATCAATAATAAAAATTAATTTTACAGGCTCGTCACATTTATATTTGTGATTATCACAAATTAGTTATTCAAAATGCGAGGACGAAGCAACAACAACAGAGACGAAGGAAAGATTCTGAGGATGATTCAGGTGAAACGGATAACGATCAACCGGAAGTTAATCTTTTTCAACTGCAATTTGGAACCTTGAAGCGATACAAGCGGCATTTTAAAATTCCCACGAAACCGGGGATAAATAAAAATCAACTTGCCGACGTAATTATTTTAAAATTTCACTACATCCAAAATTTATTATTTTCTTAACTAGCATAAATGGACGCACAAGAAATTTTACCGCTCAGTATTAGAAAAAAATAACTTTCTTTTTCAAATTTAATGAAAACATTGTTATTTTTTAAAAAATTAAATTTTTCGAAGTATAATTCTTCAAAAATAGGATTATTTTTCAAAACAGTATTTAAAAAGTGATAAAATTAAATTCTTTCAAATATAAAACCTTTTTAAATTTAATTATTTCTAAAAATTCGATTAAATTCGAGTCAAAATTTCAATTATCTTTAAAAATATTAAAATTCTTCTCCGAAATTCAATTATTTTCAAAAATTTTAATAAAATTCTTAACAAAATTTCAAATATTTTAAAAAATAATAAAAATTTCACAGGAATTTAATTATTTACAAATTTTTTATAAATTTCATCGCAATAAATCAATTATTTTCAAAAATTTTAATAAAATTCTTGGCAAACTTTCAATTATTTTCAAAAAATTCCCGCAATTCAATGTTTTTCAATATTTAATATTTTCATAAAATTTGACAAAAGAATTCAATTATTTAAAAAAAATTTAATAATATTTCTACACAAACTTTTAATTACATTAAAAAAAATAAAATTTTTACAGGAATTCAATTATTTAAAATTTTTTTTATAAATTTCTTCACAATAATTCAATTATTTTCATGAAAAATAAAATTCTTTTTCAAAATTCAATTATTTTCATAAAAAATAAAATTATTTTTCGAATTCAATTATTTTCAGAAAAAAATAAAATTCTTGTTTGAAATAATTTTAGAAATTCAATTTATTTGAAATTTTTTTTTAAAAAATCACGCGAAAATTTCAATTATCTTCAAAAATAATAAAATTCTTCTACAAAAATTTAATTATTTTCAGAAGTTTTTATAAAATTCTTGACAAAATTTCAAAAATTTTCCTCAATTCAATTATTTCCAATATCTTATATTTTAATAAAATCTGCCAAAAGAATTGAAATATTTAAAGAAATTTTTGATAAAATTCTTCGCAAAAATTCACTTATTTTAAAAAATAATAAAAATTTCACAGGAATTTAATTATTTACAAATTTTGTTATAAATTTCTTCGCAATAATTTAATTATTTTCAAAAATTTTAATAAAATTCTTGGCAAAATTTCAAAAATTTTCCTGAATTCAGTGATTTTAAATATTTAATATTTTAATAAAATTTTTCAAAAGAATTCAATTATTATTTAAAACAAATTTTGATCAAATTCTTCGCTAACATTCATTTATTTTCATATAATAATAATAATTTCCCAGGAATTCAATTATTTAAAATTTTTTTTTGTAAATTTCTTCACAATAATTCAATTATTTTCATAAAACTGAATAAAACTCTATCGCAGAATTTCATTTATTTTTAATACAATTTTAATCGAATTCCTCGAAAAATGTAATTATTCTAAAATTTTTTATTAAAATTCGTCGAAAGAATTTAATTATTTAAAAATTTATTAATAAAATTCTTTATGAGAATTAAATTTTGAGAAACATTCAATTATTTAATAAATTATTTATTTTTTCTATGTATTTAAATATGTAATTGAATTCTCGTAGAATTTTCGAATCAAAATTGATTCAAACATGAATTTAAGTTAAAATTTTTAGTTAATAATTGAATATTAAAAGAATTTTTCCGTCAATTATTAGAAATAATTGAATTTTGAAAAGGTTTCAAATTAAAATCTTTAATTTTAATCTTTAATTTTAATCTTTAATCTTTTAGTTATAAAAATTGTAGAAAATAATAATTGAATTGAAATGATGAAAATAGTTTTGAAAAAGTTACAGTAACAATATTCTTATAATTAAAATACTGATTTTATCACTCGGTCCGAGTCGAAGACTCGGAGTAATTGATTTCTTCATGTTTTATAATATATTTTTATAAGTTAAATGAAAATTTAATTTTTTTTGTCTAACTTGGATTGATTAATAATTATTAATTATATATATTTTTATAAGTTTGTTGAATTTAAAAAAATTAATTCTGAAACTTTTTTTTTTGTCTTTTTACAGACCCTTATGAAGCACTTCAAGACAATTCCAATAGTTGAAAAAGAAGCGTTGAGTTTCTTTTTTTATGCCGTGAAGACAAATGCAAATAAACTCGATCAAAAAAATGGATTGAACAGTGATACAACGTAGCCGAAATCTCCATCCGTGGAGTCAATCGACGTTGTCACATGAATTTTTACTCCCGACAATTATATATAAATATATAAATATATATATAGTTTTCGTTTGTCAAAATGAAATTACAAGACGTCCTGCGTAACAATCGTATGTGCGACTGTAATGAACAAAAAAAAAAAAAAATTTCCCCGCCAAAAAACATCGAGAGAGGTGAAAAAATAGACTGAAAAAAATTCGATCAAATCTTAAATGTAATTAATTCTCTTAAGAATACTCGCGAAATGTATTTAACTCCAATTTCTAGAACAATTTTTAACTGATTTATAAAACTATAGGAACAAATTTAGAAAATTTAAAATTTACATTTTTACATTATTGATTTTTTTTAAACTTTACAGATTTTTTTTTATTGTATTTTACAGAAAATATTTGATTTACAGCAATGAAAGAGAAATTTTTTTTTAATGATTTTTTAAACAGGAGTTAAATACGAGAAACGTGTAAAGAAAAATTGTCTAAATGATGAAAGAATTTAGAGTAAAAAAAAAATTTACGTTCATGTGTTTGAAAAAAATCAAGTGAAAAAGAAAATCTATTTTTGCATTCTCTTGTGTTTGTGAATCTCGAATTGAATGATTGGAAAAAGAGAAGAGTGACTGGAAATTAATTTTCCCCTTTGTTTTCTTTTCTCCTTTTTTTTAAAGTTACGTTAGTGACGTCCATTCTTTTTGTAAAAGAAATTTTTTTATTTGTAAGATAATAATTATAACTTACTTATTAGGGAAAAGAAAAGTTATATAAATAGATATATTTGCAGAAATTCATCTACTGTACGTCTTCTTCTTCTTCTTTATGTAAATCAAGTTAGGAAATTTTGAAAAACCTTTTTTTTATTCGAAAAAAAATACTTTTAAATTACCGCAAATTTTATTCCAGGTCCTTGGTTGAAATCGTTGTTGTCGTTTCTTCCTCACTGTCCCCACTTAATTCTGAAAGACAAAAAAAAAAGGTACAATCGAATTCAATTTAGGGGAAAAGTTTCTAAATTAAAAAAGAAATTTCCAAAAAGAAAATTTTTTTTTTTTTCAAAAAGAAATTTTATCTTAAAATCTAGGCATGTGCATTAAAAATTGTAAAAACTTTCTATTATAAACTTAACCAAATTTAAATAATAAAAAATAAATCGACCAAATATGGAATAAATAGAAAAATTATAAAAAAAAGAAAAATATTTATTTTAAATGTTTTTGTATATTTATTGCAACTTTTAATTTATACTTTTTCTTCAAAATTTTTAGCGAAATGTTTAGATTAAAAATTAATAAAAATAAATGAAATTGTTACTTTTGATTTTACGATAGGAATAAAAATACACAAAAAAATTACCAATGTCATCGAGAACTCTTTTTTTTGTTTTTGTCACTTGCACTATTTCAACGTCCTTTATGCCCGGAT
Organism: Leptopilina heterotoma; assembly: GCF_015476425.1. Lineage (NCBI taxonomy): Eukaryota > Metazoa > Arthropoda > Insecta > Hymenoptera > Figitidae > Leptopilina > Leptopilina heterotoma. Next base: position 379,197 of record NW_025111142.1, read on the forward strand.
CATCATCATCCTCTGAATCGGAACTATGCCAAGTGTTGAAACCGCCCATGCCGATCATTTTACTCTATAGAAGGAAAAATTTTTGAATTAAAAGAATTATTATTTTATATTAAAATATAAAGATATTGTCTGTCCAAAATGGAAATTTTAATGAATTTAGTGGAAATTTTATTTTGTTTGTATAAATTTGGAGAATATTGTAATATTTTGTTATTGAATAAAAAATAATGAGTAAGTAGAATGTTTAAAAGATATTTTAAAAGAAGAAAGAATAAGTGTGGCTATGTGCACAAAACTGTGAATCATTTATGAAGTTTTAGAAAATACTTCAATTTTTTTAACGTTACCTTATCTTCGAATAATTCGGCAGATCCTTCTCCTGTTTTTACGATTACTTCCTCACTGTCCAAGTCCATTTTCACGTCGTCACTCTCCTCACCCTCGTCCATACTTTCGTCCAAAACTATTTTTCAACAAATTTTTATATTTTTGTCATTTAAAAACTTTTTCAGTATTAAAATTATTATTATTATTATTATTATTATTATTAATATTATTATTTATTATTATTATTATAGCTAAATTAATATTCTTAATTAACAGAAAATATAAATTAATACATTTCAATGTTTTTAAAATTTTTAAACTATTTTTTAATTATTAATAATTAATATTTTCTTTTAGTTAAATCCGTTTTTCGATTATTTATAATAACCATATCTAGCAGTGTTTTAAATTCAAATTTTACAAAATTTTAGTTCTTAATAAATTAAAATAGAAATTTTAAAGAACTTAGATTTTTGAAAAATTTTAATAATTCAAATTCTTCTGAAATTAGTTAAATTTTTTAATATATATATATTTAATTATTTATTCAAAATACTGGATTTGTAGATAAATTTTTAGTTAATAACATTTTTAAAAAAAATTGAATTTTGTAAAAATTTAAGAAGTAATTGAAGAAATTCAATTATTTTCAAACGTAATAAAATTCTTCTCCAAAATTCAATTATTTTCAAAAATTTTAATGCAATTCTTGGAAAAATTTCAATTATTTTTAAAAGCGAGTCAAAAGTAATAAAATTCTTTGTAGAAAATCAATTATGTTTAAAATTTTCTTCAAAATTTCAATTATATTAATAAATAATAAAATTTTTTTTGGTGATTAATTATCAAAAATTTAAATAAAATTCTCTGCAAAATTTCAATTACTTTCAAGTTTTCCTCAATTCAATGATATTCAATAACTAAGTTGAAAAAATTCAATTATGATCAGAAAAATTTAAAAATAATTCTCATCAAAATTTCAATTATCTTTATAAATAATAAAATTCTTCTTCAAAATTAAATTATTTTCAAAAAAATTTTAATAAAATTCTTGTCAAAATTTCAATTATTTTAAAAAGTTTTTCTCAATTCAATGATTTTCAAATCAAATTTCCGGGTAGAATTCAATTATTTAGAAAAAATTTGGATAAAATTCTACGCAAACATATAATTATTTTCATAAATAACAAATATTTCACTGAAATTCAATTCTTTTCAAATTTTTTATAAATTTATTCCCCTTAATTCAATTATTTTCATGAATAATGAAATTATTCACAGGGTTTCAATTCTTTTCATAAATAATAAAATTCTTTTTAGGAATTCAATTATTTTCATGAATAATAAAACTCATCGTAGAATTTGAATTACTTTTAACACAATTTTAATCGAATTCCACGAAAAATGTAATAATTTTTAAAAATTTTATTAAAATTCGTCGAAAGAATTCAATTATTTAAAAATTTATTGATAAAATTCTTTACGAGAATTGAATTTAAAGAAACATTCAATTATTCAATAAATTATTTATTTGCATTTTATTTGTATTTAAATAATTGAATTCTCGTAGAAATTTCTTTTAAAAATTAATTTAAAAATGAATTTCAGTTAAAATTTTAGGCAATAATTGAATTTTTAAAATGTTTCAAATTAAAATCTTTGAAAATTTGAAATTTTCATATTTTTAACTAACAATTCTGTGGAATTAATTTTTTTTTTGAGAAACTTTAAATGCTGATTTTTTTTTTTTTTTGAAATTATTTAAAGTTTTTATTTTCTAATATATATATTTAATTGAAGAATTTACGAATAATCGATGAAATTTCGTAAAAATGAATTGTAAACAAATGGATTTGAAAATTCTCGAAGAACTTTTTAAAAAGTTATTAAAAATAATTGATTTAAAGAAGAATTTTAGTTAATCATTTAATTATTATAAGTTTGTTGAATTTCAAAAAAGTTTGAATTTAAAATGTTTTGAAGAATCTTAATTCTTATGGAAAAATAATTAAAAATAGTAAAATTTTTTGTTTTAATTTATATCGAATAAAATTAAAGGAAGAGAGGAATTCATACCAGGAACTTTTGGCATAATTCCAGTGTGCCAGGCGGACAATTGAATAATTATTTTTTCAGCTTTCAACGCAGTGACTTTGTCTTGCGTTATACAATCCTTAAATGTGAGACCTCCCTCGTTTTCCAATTTTGCATACCTTAAAGAAAAAAAATTTTTTTTTTAATTAAAATAGTAAACTATAAATGTTGCCTTTAATTGTTAGTAATATTACTTAGTATAGTATTATTATATTATATAGTATAGTATTTATTTAGTAAACTTACCTAGCTTTTATATCCTTTTGGACAACTTCTTTAATTAAACTAGTCAATTGACTCGCGTAATAAGCGGCGAAATCGGAAACAGAGGGAATAACATCAACGGCCAACGTCGTTTCGGTTAAATAATCAAAGTGTAAACAACAAACTTCTCTGTAAGAATTGATGCCCATCGTTAATTGTGCGACGCCGACTCTTTCTTCTAAATACGTTGGATCAATTACCGTGTGCCCACTGAAAGAATAAATAAATAAATCAATCAATCAATTTTTTTTAATATATTAAAATTTAAAAAGCAGTATTTTTATTATTATTATTACTATTCATTATTAGCAAATATTTTTAAATATAAAATATAGTTTCAAAGTTAAAATATTTTTGTGAAAAAATAAATTTTTCTTACTTTTCGAATACAATGAAGGACACACAGACTGGATAGTGATAAATAGTGAGTGGCAGTGGATCTCTTTCGGAAAATGAGTGGATCGTCACTTCCTCTCCATCGCAAGTGACATCGGGTCGATGAAAGTGAGAAAGGGCTGTGATTGCTGCTATGGAGGCGCAATCAATTAAATTTCCGTCGTGATTTATTATATTTATGTCCACTCTTATGTCCCATACCTGTAAAAATCAGGTTTTAGACTTTAGTTTTAAAACATACGCTTAAGTTTTAAGACTTATGCCTCAGGTCTTAGGCTTTAGTTTAAAGTCTTAAATTTTAAAAGTCTTAGGCTTAAATTTTAAGGATTTTAAGACTTAAGCCTCAGGTCTTAGGCTTAAATTTTAAGACTTAGGCTCAGGCCTTAGGTCTAAGTTTTAAGTCTAACGCCTTAGGTCTTAGGCTTAAGTCTTATGTTTAAATTTCAAGACTTATTCCTTAGGCCTCATGCATAAGTCTTAGGTCTTAGTGCCTTAGGCTTAATTTATTATTAATATTTAAATTAAACATTACCTTCTTGTCGGCGACAATACAAAGTGATTCTAAATCCACGCATTTCGAATCCTTTATGCATTTTTCAATTTGTCTGTTTATTAAGGCCGTGACTTCTGATTGCTTCGACGTTTCTGATTGCACAGCGATAAAGGAGCTTAAATTTACATAAATATGTAGAGTGCCTTCGTTTGGTCGCGATCCTAATGGCGCTTGAATATCGCATGAAACTTGAGCGAAAACCCTGCAAAAAGAAATTATTCGCAAATACTTAGTTTTTATTCATATATTCCGAACTCATTTTATTAAATTTTAAATAATTTCAAAAAATTATAAATTTTGTAAATTCCAAACAAATTTTGTACTCACTTGGTTCGTCCTAAAGTTACAAAACAACTTCCCCAATTTGAGCCAAAATAAATTTTCACTGGTCGTGCTTCGAGAAATTTTCTCCCATCTAAACGCTATAAAAATGCCAATACTTTTTCTATTATTGCCAAAGTGGTTGTTATTTTAAAAAATATAAAATATAAAACAAAATTATAATTACAATAAATGAAATTATTAAAAATAAGAAATATAGTTGACGTAGAGAAAAAATACCGTATCGAAGGAAATTGCTTTGTTGACAAAATTACGTTCACAATTCGATAAAACCGTCTCCTTCATTTTGCCCCCTTTTTTCTCTCTTCTTTTTCAATTGTAAAAAATATAAAAATTCTATTTCCCTCGAAGCATCGATTTTTCTTTTTAAAAAAAAAATAATCTTTACGTTCCTTGTAATTAAAAAAAATAAACTCTTTTATTTACAATTGTTAAAATTTCGTTCTTAAGATTTTTAAGGTTATGTTCGACAAACACGTGCGACGTGCGTTAATGACTGACGCATGCGCATTAGATTGTTTAAAGAGCGGCTTTCATTCTCATTTCTCAACTGGGATTTTTTTAGTTAAAATATTTTACTCTCATTTTTTAATAGAAAAAACCAAAAATGTCTGATTCCTTCGCAAGTACTGGCTTTGACGATAATACTGATAAACAAAAAGGCATTGAAACTGAACTCAAGGATTTAATAGAAACGGAGAAAAATCAAATGGAATTTAATTCACAGGTAAGATTTTCTTTGCAATATTTTGAGGTTAGAATATAAACGAAAGGAAACATCGTTTAATTATATCAATTAATGTTTTTTTAATTTTAAAAAATCGATTTTTTGGTCAATTATCATATCTTAAAAATGTTGAATATTAGTAATTGATATTTGTACCTAATTTAAGATTGAATTTTGATGATTTTGATTAATTTTAAAATAGTGTAATTTTGATTTTTGTTTCATTTTTTTCCATGAACTTTAATCCTATAAGTACCAGGGGTCGAATATTAATTAATTCTCAAAAATAAATTAGTACCGTCAAGCAGGGAAACTATGGAACAAAAAACACAATTTTTTAGAAAACTCACTGTTCATACTTATCCAAAATCTTCAACCCCTTTCCCTCTCTACAATTTTTTATAAAATTATTTCAAAACACTTGGTGGTTGAAATACTCATTCATAGTACTAAATATTGTGCAAATATTAGCCGGATCCAACAATTAATATAAAAATATATTAATTTTCAGTTGCACGAATTTAACGGCATTTGCTGGGACATGTGCGTAGACCGACCAAGCTCGAAATTGGACAGTAAAACAGAGAAATGTTTAAAAAATTGTGTCGATAGATTTATAGACACATCACTTTTTATCACCACCAGATATGCGCAATTATTGCAGAAAAATTTGTAATTATTTTAATAAGTTCAACACAAAAAAAAAATAAATAAATAAGTAGGTAATAAATATTTTCAATATTTTTTGCTTTTTCTTCAAATTCACCGTGTACAAAGAAAAAGTATTCTTTGAATACTTTTTTTAATTACTTAAATACATGGGAAGAAGCTTAGCTTAGCTAAGGTTCAGTCTAAGACACTTAGACATGAATGGCTTAATCTTTGAGACAATTTATTTTTTTTTACAACAAATTCCGAAACTATTTTAATAATTAGTTTTTAAACATATTTTAATGTAATTTTTCGAAAATAATTGAATTTCTTAAAAGAATTTTTGTATAATTTAAAAAAAAAACTAATTTTTTGATGAATTTTAATTAAAAATTTTGAGCATGATTGTTTTCTTCAAAATGTTAAAAATAATTTTTGTATGTATGTATTTGAATTTTCGGAAATATTTAATTGAAAATATTGAATTTTAAAAAATTAGAAGCTACTTTTCATTTTTAAATTTACCTTTAAAGATTTTTCATTAAAGTTTTTTATAATTCAATTATTTTCAAAATTTGCAATTAAAATTCTTCAAAAGATGATTTTCAAAAATTGTAACAAAATACTTAAAATAAATGAATTTAATTTAATTTCAATTAAATTTTACAAAATTTCAACTATACAAAAAGATTTTTATTTGAAAAATTTGATTATGTTAAAAAATGATTCAAAATAACAATTTTTAAAATATTTGTTTATAGTTATTTTTCGCATTATAAAAATCAAAATAAGTTGCACTTTTTTTTACTATAAAAAAATTGTGGTATTTTGTTGCAATGTTTGGAAGGAAAATCGAAAAAGTCGCAATTCAAAATTTCTAGAAGCAGGTTTTTGAAATTATTTTTGATTAATAACTCACAACACATTTGTTTTTTTATCATACATTTATTTTATTCAATTAAATAAAAACACAATATTGTATTCTAAATCGAAATTTCGTGTTGAAAATAACAAAGTGCGATACAACTCTTTTCTTCTTAAAAATTAAAACCTTGTAGCAAATACAAAACACACAATAAGCAAAAGAAAATTATCTAACTCCTAATCTTATAGATAATAACGATAATTTATCATTAACTATCAAAAGTAGCTAAAAAATTAAAAAAAAATAATTACCACTAGTTTTTAATAATTATATTCTAAAATATCAATAAATGGAAGATTTTAAAAATCTTGATTATTACGCACAATAAAGTCATTTCTCAAATTCGACTAAAATACGATTAGTAATTTAAAACAGTCTTGGAAGATTTTCTTTCTCCTAAATTCTATATAAATTTGCATTGATGAGAAGATTCGGAACTATAGTTTGTTACATTCTATAAATACCGTTACATTGAGTATTGCAATTTTAATTAAAAAAAACCGGGATATCGAACACATCGTAGTTTTTATTTTTACTTTTAGTCTTTCTTCTTTGGCTTCTTGGGATTTCGTGAACGTGATTTTGCCTTACAGAGAGGGCAGATGGGTGCGTTTCGGTGAATTTGCTGATGGCAGGATAGACACGATTTCATTGGCGGTGGTTGTTGCCTGAAAATTAGAAAATATTTTTTTCAATTTCAAGTTCTATTCTCGATTAATAGTAAAAAGCACTCTTTTTTTATATATATTCAGAGAACTAGAAAATTTGTTCGTTTAAAGAAAAATTTGTTTTTTTTTTAATTTTATTTTATTTTTTATTTTAATGGGTGCGAAGGCTGATGTTGGAGAAATTTGTGAATAAAAATGGATTTATGTAAATTTTGCAATGAAAAATTGAGTTATACCAGGAATACCTGAATGTGGGCCCTGGAGGAGGACAAGGAGCTGGTGGTAGTGGCCTCTGTTCGATTTTACTTGATCCTTGAAGTGGTTGAGGAGCTAGAAATGTATTGCCTCCCGGATGACCCGGATGTCCGTGAATATTCACTGATGACATAATTTCCTCATTGCGAATGTCCATTCGCCATTCGGACTTTTGTACCGGACGATCGAAGTAACTGAGATTGAAAAATCAAAAATTAGTCACATTTTTTTTTACTTCAAAGGCATTTCAAGTCAGAAATATCATAATTTCCAAAAGGTTGGCCGATTTTCGCGAAACTTCGTGGGATTATTTTTAAAAACTTCTTTTCCTCAATTTTTTTAAAAATTCAAAATTGTCGAAGATACGCCATTTTGAATTTTAATATTAATTTTATAAAATTGTAAGTGGTGGACTTACTCGGAAGAAATGAGATCAGATTCCACTTCGCACAATTCAGGTAATCTCTCGAGGCCCAAATAATCTCTTCTCATTCGGTCAATGTCGTGTTTAAGCGGTTGATAATCGTTTATGTGAATCATTTTTGCCGTCTCTCTTGATCTGTTTCGCGATTCTTCAGCTTGCTTTATCACAGTTTCCATCTTGAACAATTTAATTATTTGAAAAACTTATTTTTGCAAATAAGTCGAAAAAAGTCGCATTTTTTGAAAATTTGCGAAAAAGTCATAATATCCGAGGCTTGAAAATTATATAAGTTGTTGAATTAAAAATTGTAGAAAAAAAAAATAATTACCGTGTTTATATCAGCGTGAATCTGACGAAGTTCCTCGACATGTGCCATTTTTTCCTGCATCAATAAATTCATTTCTTGTTTGTATTCGAATAAACATTTGTCCTCTTGTTCTGTTTGTTCAACTTCCTGAACTATTCTCTGCTTCACTTTTTCCAATTGTACAGTTTTCGATCTGGAAAATTTATTTTTTACATACAATTATAACGATAAATAAATTTGAGTAAATTTAGATCGATTTAAACGTTTTTCTTATTTTATTTATTTATGTATATAAAATTTATTTATTTATATAAATAAAATAAAAATAAGAAAAACAATATGTAAATTGGCAAAAAATTAATCTTTTATTAATTGTTTCCAGTTCTTAAAAATTCTCTTTCGTTTTTTCAAATTTACCAAAAAATAATAAACGAAAATTTAAATTTCGCGCCAAACGAATGCGCCATCTGGAATTTTTTTGACATTTTTTATTTCAGGAAATTTCACGCCCCTCTTTGTCTATTGTTTTCATATAGTTATTAGAAAAATCATTAAATATCAACAATGTTTTGTCAACAAACTGGTTTATTTTTTTTTTTCATTTTAAATCTTCATTTTTAGATCTTTTCGTAATTTTTTCGATTTTTTTTAATACGATTTCTACAAACAACAATGTTTGCATTTAAAGGTTTCAGTTACAGAAAAAACTAAATTAACTACCGCGGAAAGACCCGTAATTTTTATATAAATTGAAAAGAAATATTTTTTTACTTACCTGATATCTTTTAAAGCCTCTAGCTTTGCAAAGAGAACTGTCGCTTCAGTTGTCATTGTTTTGAGGTTATGGTCAATAATTTGACAAGTGACGACTTTAAAAATGTATAAAAATTCTATTATTTGGCAAAATTTTCACTTCGGTCACACATTAATTTCACTGTATTTTACTTTTAATCAGTATTATTTTTTATTCGACTCGCGAGATGATGAAGAACAGAAGAAATTTGAGAATATATAGACGAAAAGAGAGGAAGCGTCTAGTCGTCAAACGAGAAATAAAGTTGTCTTATGAGCATGTGTGACTTTTTCACACTTGTGTAAGTGTCATTGTTGTGATGATTGCCACGATCACCACCACATACGTTACAGGATTATTATATTCTACCGCAGAGAGTGGATCGATTTTTTATATCCTGATCAAACGCTTATAAATTATTTATATAAAATCATTATTTATTTTAATTAATAATTTTTATAAAATAATAATTATTTATTTTTACAAAATTAGAATTTAATTTTGTCGTTATATTTTCTATTTCGAATAAATTTTATTCCTTTAGCTAAAGCAGAATTATTTCGATTTGAGGAACAGAGAATATATTAGAAAAGGACAGAGACTATCGATGTCCTTTTCTATCTCATGTCCTGTGGCTAAAATCTGCTTTTGACTTTATATACTCTTTTAAGTATTTTTAAAGTTCGAATTTTGACTTGATTAAATTTTATAATTTATTAAAATCCATTTAAATAGAAATCAAATATAAATTATTCATTGAATATGAAATAAGTAATAGAACTTTATTTTATTCATTTTTTTTTTTAAATTAAAAAAATTTTTTTTGATTTATTTTCAAAAGAGTTATTTGCGGTTAAATACTGGGCTATAAAGTATTTAATAATGAAAAAAAGATTTCGTTAATTTAACTGCAAGAGAAAAAGAATGCTTTTATAGAAATAAGCATTTTGTCAAACGATCATATTTTTTTATAATTAAAAAATTTGTTTCTTATTTATTTTAAAAAGAGTTATTTGCGGTTAAATACTGGGCTATATAGTATTTATTAATAAAAAAAATTTTCGTTAATTTAACCAAGAAAAAAAATGCTTTTAAATGAAAGCATTTCGTCAACGATTAATTTAGCTGAATTGTATAAAATAAAAATTATATATCTACATATAATTTTTAAATAAAGACACATGGTTAACATGTATGTTTTTTGAAAGTTTGAAAATATGGAATAGATAAAAGTCATAATAGGTGAAAGTATATAGAACAAATATTTTCTGAAAAAATTATTTTTTACGTATATTTTTTTTACAAAAATCTATAAATTACAGGTACAAAAGAAATTAATGTTACTTAACAGTGCGGTAACTCTCGACATCTTAAATTCTATCAATGTTTTACATATATAAATAATACTATATACTTTTTTATAACATGCACTAATACTTTACAATTTTATTTTCTGATGTCTTTAATAATCGGCAGAAGTTCGATTAGTATATTTGTCATGAATATAAATAACACAAAGAAAAGTTGAAAAATTAAACAATATTTTCTGCAGTTATTTTCGAAAAAAAACGAGAACGGAAAAAAATTGACGAAAATTATATGAAACACGATTTTTAAACCCTAATGGAACAAAATTACATAAATTCAAATATTCAACTTATCTTTTTAAAACTAATAAATCTTAACGGTCATTGTGTATTCGGAAACTGATTTTTGCAGTTTATTTATCTCTTGTCTCAAACTATTTATATCCTTTTCCATTGTCATTATATTTAAACTAGCAAGACGCAGTTTTTCAGTTAGTTTATCAGCTATTACATTATTCTTGTGATAATTATTTTTTTCCTCACAACTGTCTTGATTTAATTCTACCTTTGGAATTGTGATTTCTTTTTGTGGTGATAGTGACGTTCCTCGATCGTTAAACTTCTCTGGTCTCAAACCTATAAAATATTTCTTTTGTAAAATTTATAAATTTTTAAATTCTTTCTCCATGAGGAATAAAATCAATTATTAAAATTTTTACTAAGTGGATAGAAATATAATTTTATAGTGAAAAATGTTTAAATAAACTTACGAAATTTATTTTCATTTGTTACTTCATCCTCTTTTCGAACAACGGATATTTCTAAGAAACTCTTATAAGGTGAATCGAAAATTAATGATGGTGATCTTTTTAATGTGCCATCGCATTCAACAGAAGTTATAAACGCATCGAGATTATGTAGTTTTTTAGGTGAAAACGGTGAAAATTTCTCTTCCTCCGATTCACTGACTTGTGAATCATTGTCGACTTCCTTCTTTATTTCACATGCGTACTAAGTTAAAGTGAAAATTAATAAATTAATAAAAATTACGAAAGATAGTTCAAACTTTTATTTTCGAAAATTTTGAAATAATTAAATAATTAAATAATTCAAAAATTATTAAGTAATTAAATTTTTTTAATTTTTCGAAGTATATTATTTAGATGAGTTGAAATTTCACTGGTCCCTCCCCTTAAATATAAGTAAGTTCAAAATTATAATTTAAATTATTTATATTAATATAATTTATTAAATACTTTATAAATGTAAATTTATTAATTTAAATAATTTTCGTTATTTACATTTTTTATTTATTTATATATTCTTATAGATTTTTAATCTCACAAAAATCTTTATTTAAAAGTCCCAAAAAGCAAAATTTTAAGATTTTATCATTTAAAAGAAAAATCTCCGCCATATTGGTTCCGCCATTTTGAATTTTAAAAACCTAAGAAATCGACAATAATTTAAAAATATTTTAAAATAATTATTGACAAATTATATATTTTAAAATTATAAATAATTATTATTTATTAATTACTAATTTCTTATTGTAATAATTATCCTCCGAATGAAGATATAAATCTTAAAGGTTTATAAAATAATTTTGATTAATAAAACATACTTACAAAAGAACTCAAAAAAGGAATGGCATTCTTTTTCACTCTTATTCTGGACGATATACTTTTGTCAATATCATGTTTTAAAAAATGTTTCGAACAAACCCGTTGATTATTGAGAATAACATCTTTACCTAATTGTAAAGCTCTCGCCCATTGTTTTCTAAGAAATGGATCTTTAGGAAACCTAAAAAAATTTGTTTAATTTTGTTTTAAAAAATAATCGATTTTTTTATTTTTCGTCCCACTGTTAGAAAATAAAAATTCTAACTGATATTTGCTTATTTTTTTAAACTGATAATTGAATGAAAAATAGGATAGGATTTAAATTTTTAACCTCAAAAATAAACACATGGGGTATATATCTATAAACATTAATTATATTTCTCACCGATGATATGTAATTCCGGTTCGTTTACGCTGTTTACTTCTTGTTAATTTATTTTCACAATTTTTTACAACACACTGAACCATTTTTTCAAAAAAAAAAGTTAGAAGTACATATAAAGAAAATTCTTCTTCTTTTGTGTGTTGTTTGCTATTTTTCTCAATATCTTTTCGATTCTTAGAATTTCAGTTTATGTCATGTATTGTGTGACCAATCACTGATTTGGCCCCCACGTGTGTGTGTTGTTAATTCTGCATCTTAACCAAAACGTAAATAGGCCTAAAAGCTGAATGAAACCTAAATCGTATTTCGTAATTTTTACACGTGAGAGAGAGAAGGATAGGAATATCGTTTAGCTTTTTCTAGAAAGAAGAAAGAGATATTTCTATCCTTTTCTCTCTCGTGCAAAAATTACAATATACGATTTAGTGGTTTGCATTTTGCTTGTAGGCTTAATTGTGCGATAAAGAAAAATGGAAGATGTTTTTATCCTTTTCTCTCTTATTATCCGACTTTCCTACCATGAAATCTTGCAATTTTAAAGTAAGTATAAAATTAAGGACGTTATGCACGTAGAATTCTGTGTGTAATTTTTTCTTCTTTCTGAACTCACCTTAAGGTCCGGTAGCTTTTAGGTACTGCCACACCGGAAATGTAACGGAAGAATGAGTTAAAGAAGGATAAACACTATACCTATCTTTCTCTAACTCATTCCTCCGTTTGCGATTACGGTTACGATTCCTAACCTCAAAATTAAACAATAAAATGAGAAGCAAATGCCTGCATGGGATAGAAAAGGACAGATGATATTTCTGTTTCTTTCTATCACACATGCAAGCATTTCCGTTTAATTCTGTCCCATGTGAAAAGATTTCGGAAATAATTTTTTTTCGAAAATTCTTCGTAATTTTCATTGATATATGAAAATTAAGGAATGTAATATTATTAAATAGGAAAAAAACAAACAACAGGGATGAATAAGTTTTATTTTTCATAATATTTGTTTTGAATACTTATACGTTTAATTTTTTTTAAAATAGAATACATTTTTTGTAGGCTATGTTACAATTTTTAATATTTAATAATTTTAAAGTGTAAACAAATTGCAAAAATATAAGTTACTAAACTTGTTCTATTAAAGCTAAATTAACTTTAAATAATAAAAATTTTTTATTTGTCACTTTATATTGGCTATAAATAATAATACACTGGAGCTTCACTTATTTTCACTAAGTCCAAACAAACTGAAAGGCAAAGTCGCACTTATTTTCACTCTGAAACGTAACATTCGAGTTGATTTGATTGGTGGATTCTTTAACATCAACCAATGAGAACGCACGGAGAACCATTTAACTGAAAATAAGTGAGACTGGAAATGGTGAAAATAAGTGAGACTGAAAATAAGTGAGACTGAAAATAAGTGAAGCTCCAGTGTATGACAAAATTTTAAAAAATTAGCTTAAAAGCTAGAATTATCTATATAGACTTATGTCAACGAACATTAGATCAGAATTAAAGATTATTTTACATATTTTCTGTTTCAAAAATACTGTTATCAAAAAAATATAAATAAATATCGAAAAATAAAATACAGAGAATTTCAGGGCTTATTAATAAATTTGTTGCAAAAATATTTTCAATAATTTCGTTTGCGGGCTTGTCTTTCAATTTCGAATTTATTCTACTTTCAGAAATAAGATAATTATTAAGTTTTTTTTAATAATTTGACATTCTTGAACAGGTTCAAATTACGGAAAAAATGAAAAAAAGTGGTCCTTGGTAAAGACCAACATTAAAATCCTAAAAAAATTAAAATTCTATTCATATATAAATATAATTAATATTAATAATATTCAATAAAAATTTTTTTTTATTTCAGGTAATAAAGTTAAAATGGTTAAAAACTAACACAAGTACAACTTAAAGTATTTTGAAGCTAAAGTGTCTTTTATCGTTGTACTGTGTTGTATTGTCGTTGTTTGTGCTTGTGATAAAAATGAAGAACAATATGTGATATTTTGACAAAATACAGTATTTTTATTTACAAGAATACAAAATGAACTCTTTTTACAAAATACAATTTTAATAAAATGAAAAAAATATTTTACCTTTCATAGATTTGATACAGTGTTTTTACAGTAAGTACTTCGACGATGCACTTGTAATCAAATAATTTATAAAATCATATTTTTCATATGCTCCTTTTGTAACAATGAACGAGATGAAATTAATAACGATTTTAAAGTTAATAGACAGACATTTTTTTCCGAAAAACTTAGTCTATCTAAAATGAGTGAAGGTTACCCAATAGGATTTTTTTATGATAAATATATTAGTTAAAATTTTCAAAAATTTTTAGGATGAGTAAGTCTAAACCAGTTCTACTTGCGTATTACTTAAATTTTTTCAGATAAAATTCTCGTCAACATCATAAGTCTGTAATCCAACTTCCCTGTGGGTATTGCAATGAATTTGTATGTGACAAAAGACAATCCAATATATGAAGTATTAAAAGAAGGTACAGTTGGTACAATAACGTTAAGTTATAATGGTATTAAGTATGCAAATTTCAAATAATTTATAAAATCATATTTTTCAGATGCTCCTTTTGTAACAATGAACGAGATGAAATTAATAACGATTTTAAAGTTAATAGGACAGACATTTTTTTCGAAAAACTTAGTCTACCTAAAATGAGTGAAGGTTACCCAATAGGATTTTTTTATGATAAATATATTAGTTAAAATTTTCAAAAGTTGTTAGGATGAGTAAGTCTAAACCAGTTCTACTTGCATATTACTTAAATTTGTTCAGTAAAATTCTCGTGAACATCATAAGTCTGTAATCCGACTTCCCTGTGGGGAAGTCTGCACGTATAAAACATCTGCATACAAACAGATTGTTAAACATGATTATATGGTGCTGTCTGTAAAGCAAGCTTGTTTACTAGCTATGGAGACATTTGCCTTAGTAGGCATGAAGTATTAAAAGAAGGTACAGTTGGCACAATAACGTTAAGTTGTAATGGTATTAAGTATGCAAATTAGTCTAACATTACTTTTAAGAAGGTTGATGATAAACATACTTAAATTTTTTCAAATGAAATCTAAATTGAGATGCTAATTTCTTTTAGCATTCCCAAATGATTACATTAATTATGAGTGCAAAATGCAAGTGAAATATTGAGTTACCTCAATAATTATATTAATTCCTTTTTCCTACAAAAATTTAAAACTTAATCAAAAAGTTCGAAAAAGTGTAGGTTACAATTAGTTATTAAATATTTATTCAATTTGTCCTTTATGAAATTATATAATGAAAATTATTATAATGGTTATTGTAATTATTATCCTAATGAAAATGTTTTATGAAAATATTTCTTTTATTTATTTCAAAATATATTTGCGGTTGAATACTGGGCTAGTGTTTATTAATGAAACATTACTTAAAAAGTAAGAATATAAAATTGTCTATGTTTACTTCTGGAAACGATTTCGAATTTATTTTGAAACCGATAGTAAATCTAGAATTAAATCACATTGTCATAGACAAATTAACAAAATAGTAAAATTAACTAAATCGTCTCGAGCAACAACATACCCTATAGTTTTTCAATTAAACGAACTATAAAACCACTTAAAACAGTTATTTACAATCTTTTATGAATAAAAAAATAATTCAGAAGAGTTTTATTCAAAAGAATAAATTAAATAAATCTCTAGAGACAAATGAAGTGAAAATTTTAGTACTAATTTAGAACAGTAGGAGTTCATCTCGTTCACTTTAGTTTTATGAATAAATTGTTAAAAATTTCGCAAATTTTTCATCTTTGACAAAGACTTTTCTTTGTTATCAAAGACTTAATATTTTCAAAATATGTGAAAGAATCTAACCAAGAAAATGTTTTACATTACCAAATTATCAATAATTTGATGAGTTTTCTAGTTTTGTTGTTTCATTTTCAATAATTCTGCTTCTAGAGATGCAATTTTTAAGTAAGCTTCTTCTAAGTTCTGCTTTAGAATTATTATTTCCTTTTTCTCATTTTCTTCTCCTTTGCTGCAATCTTGACTGGCGGAAGTCTCAACTACTTCCTCTGGAATTGATGAAATTGATGTTGAGCAATCCAAAAGAATCCTCTCATTCGAATCTGGAAAATTTTGATTTCAATTAATTTTTAAAATAAATTCATCTACTTTAGAAGAAAATTAAAATAATTTATAATTATTAGTTAATTTATCCAGAAAGGAAAGAATTGTCCCAAATTAATAAACGAGAAGTTTACAATTTTTTTAATTTATTACTCACCGTCCCTTTCGTTTACTGTTGTTTCTGCTTCAATTATCGTTTCCTCGAAATTAAATTCTTCATTTTTGAGCGTATCCAAACGAAGTGAGGGAGATTTTTCCAAAGTTTCCTCTTCTTCAAGTGTTAGAATTGCTTCTGAGTTGTTCAACACTTCTGATGATGAAGTTAATTTCTGAGATTCTCTGCTGCTTGAATTACTGTCGATTTGCGACGTTGTTTCACATTCGATCTGAACAGAATTTTTTATTTTAAAAATCAATTCTTCTAAGAAAGTTCTACTAGAATTTAATTATTTAAATACAAAAATGAATAATTTATTGAATTCAATATTTCTTAAATTGGAATTCTTATAAAGAGCTTTATCAAATCTTTTTTAAATAATTGAATTGTTAGGATGTATTTTATTAAAATATTTTTTAAATAATTCAATTGTTAGGATGAATTTCATTAAAATTTTTTTAAATAATTCAATTCTTTCGACAAATTTAATTAAAATTTTATTGAAAATAATTATTACGAATAAAGAAATTATATCTAACTTTTTAATAATAATTCAGTTCTTTCGAAGAATTTTAATAAAATTTTTAGAATTGCATTTTTTTAAAGGAATTTATTTAAAATTATATTAAAAATAATTGAAATCCTGAGATAAATTTTCTGTTATCTTATTAATTTATGATTTACTTAATTATTAGTTTATTAAAATACAGAAAGTAAATATAAAATGAAATATTTAAAATGCAAAAATATTTTTATATGGGGCCGTCCATAAACTACGTCACGCCTTAGAGGGGGGGGGGGTGGAATTCATTTTTTATGACGTTCTGTAGAAAAAATGGCGCTAAAGCATGTAAAATTTGTGACGAGGGTAGGGGGGGGTGGAAAAATTATGCAAAATAGTGTGACGTAGCTTATGAACGGCCCCTATATAACAATATAGAAATTTATATTATAAAATTAATTTATTTCTTTTTTGGAATTATTAACAATAATATTTTAAAAATAATTAACAATTATATTCTATTGTTAATTGTTCCCAACCAAGAAAAAAGTTTCCATTCTGAGAAGGGTCAGAATTTTAACGGTTGTAAATTTAAATAGTAACGACAGTTTAAAAATTCTTCTTAGTTTATTTCTTTCTATGAGAAAAAAAATTTATAATACTGAGTCTGCCAAATATAGAAAACAACTTTTAATGTTAAATATAAATAAAAAAAAATTTGTTTAAAAATAAATTAATACTTACATAATCATGATTTAAAAATGGAACCGCATTTCTTCGCAGCCTCACTAGAGATGGTACTGTTTTATCAAAATCCCCTTCCAAAAAGTGTTCAGAACAAAGACGATGACTTTCGGTGATATTTTCTGACCACAACTGTAACGCATTCACCCATTTTTGCCGACTTATTGAATTCTTCGGAAAGCTATACATAAAAAAACAGAATTTTATTTATTTTTTCTTTTCTTTACTATTTATTATATATGTGTCTTTCTATTTATACTAAAAATTGATTATTAATTAGTTTTTGATTCTGTATAAAAATGGCTCCAATATAAGGGTGTAATATTTTTATTTTCCAACGAATTCTAATTTATTTATTGAAAAATTTATGTTCTAACTGTTGCTAAATTGACTCCCTGAAAAGGAAATCTGTGGAGTAACATTAAACAAATCTTTGTCTGAATGACTTCGATTTTCTTTCTTATTATAATTTTAGAAAATTTAATAAAAAATTTTTAATTAAATTCCATTTTTTCGAATTAACGGAAAATGATTCATTGAAAAATAGCTCTCACCCCCCCATACCCGTTAAGCAAGGAGGGGGAGGGTTAAGCTACTTGTTACAAAGGAAAGGGGGGGGGTTTCAAACAAAAGCGTTACGTATTTTTTTTTAATAACTTTGTTATTCAAATTTTGAATTCTTTTTCTAAATTTAATTTTTATTTATTTTCTTTTTGGGAAAAAGGTGTTTTTTTTGTAAATTGAAATAAATTAAATTGTGTATAATTACCGGTGAAAAGTCAATCCTAGTTGTTGAGCTCGATTCCTTTTTATTGTTTTAGCATATTTACAATTTTTTACTATGCACCTTCCACTTGTAACCATTTTTTCTTTTTTTTTGGTAAAATTTAAAAAAAGAAATTGATTTGTGACTATCAAGGCATTTTAAAATTACACGATGCAAAACGGAGCGACTTCTCTCCAAGAAGGGACATGATGAAATGGAAGAATATTTCAATGGGCGATGATTTTTTCCGGCGTGGTTATTATGGTGATTTTGCAATAAACACCAAAAGCGAGGCTTGAATGTTTCTTAAGCCTTCTTCACAAGCATTTTCTTTGCAATTGTCTTCTTAAGTTCTGTTCACAACCACTATCTTTGCAATTGCTCTTGTGGTAAAATTAATAAAATGTGACAACTTGAAACCGTTAATTTCTGAGATATTAAAAACAATTATAATTTCCTTTATTTTTCAAAAGTGCTTTAAGTTGCATTGCTTTTTTTTTACGTGCGACACGAACAAAATCGTAGAATTTAAATTGTAGAATTGGAAGAGAAAATTTTGTAATGAGAAAGAGAAGGACAGACATATACGCATATCCCTCTCTTTCTCATTCTTAAATTTTACGATTTTGCTATTTAATTATGCTTAAGTGTATTTAAATCATTAGTTAGTTAAAAAAAACTAAATATAAAGCTCCATAAAATTGATAAAATTAAAAATACTATTTTTTAACGTTTTATTATAAATCGAACCTGAAAATAATAAAAAATTGGTTTAATTTTAGAAATTTTAATTAATTCCTCATAAAGATTTTTTTTTGCACTAATATTTAAATTTTATAATTATTGTATATTTTGTATTTTAAATTGCCTTTTTTTTGCCTGAAAATTATAAGCCTCAGAATATTTTTACTCTTTTTTTTATTTTTAAACCCCCCAATGTATATACGGCACTGGCAGCAGCAACACATTCAGAAGAATTTATATGAGCATGGGAAATTATTTTCGTGTCAAAGGCCTCAATGGCTGCCGTATATGAGAATATTTCTAGTTTCTGTCAATTTATCACCATATTTATTGAGTTGATAAAGTCTCGTGAATTTTTTCCATGAAACTTGCAATTCTCCATTAAATACATATGTAATTCGTAATTGAGAATAGTGTCTTTAAAGAGGCAAAATTAACGGAAAAGATGAGTCGATCGATCGGTGAGTTTTTTTTCTCTTCTTCTTGGTTTTCTCAATTTATTTTAGATCCTAATTCAACTTTCTAAATAATTGGAAAATTTTCATAATTTCCCCATAATTTTTATAGAGGGAAAATATTGTTGATTATATCAATTTAATTTAATTTCTAGATGTCGTGAAAGTTGAGGAAATTCTAACAAAAAGCAGTAGTCTTATTAGAGACGGTGAGTTTTTTTTTTGATTCTTTCAATTGTTTCTTTTTCGATTGTAATTTCTCATTCTTGTCAATGTTCATTTATTTATTGTTGGGTTTATTGTTTAGTAAATGTTTTGAAATTGAGGGATTTCGGAGTTGTTTTTGCTTGGTTTTTTCCGAATAATTTTCAATATTTCGTCAAATATAGTAATGAAATGTTGAAATAGAGATGAGAATAGTGTTTTGTGTGCGTGTGCATGTGATGAAAAAAATGGTGAGACTGACAAATTATGTTTCTTTTTGACGTTAAGCTTTGAATTTCTGCCACGTGAATCTGTTTATATTTTTTACGTCTTTTCTGGTTTTTTAATTTTTTCTCTACTTTTTTACTTTTATTTCTATTTTTTTATTACTGATTATGTCATTTTGCTTGACCTTAAAATTTGAAATGTTACCTTTTAAGAATTTATTTATTTCCTTTTTTTATTTATTCAAAAAAATAATTTACTCCTATTTTTAAGTTTATTATTATTTACCTTTCGTTAAAATCGCTTTTTTTAAATTATTTCATGTGGTTTTATTTCTAAAGTATTTTAATACATAAATAAAATAAATTAATAAATAATTTAAATTTAAATTTATTTAATTAATTTAAATTTAAATTAATAAATTAGAAATATAAATACAAACATATTTATATTGTTATATTTTTATTTATTTGTCAGTTTTATGTAATAAAATAAATATTATTTTTCAAATTAAATTTTTTTTATATTTTATTTTAAAAATTAAATTTTTTATTTGTATTGTTACAATTTTTATATTTATATTTTTTATGTTTTATTTAGTGATATTCTTATATCACTAAATTCATAGAGAAATAAAATAGATAATTTATAACCAAATAAAGTTTTTTACATTCTTTTTAAATTAATTAATTTTTTATTTATTTTTCATTTATATAATTTATATTTTTTATAGTAAATAACAAGTTAGTTTAATCAAAATAAATTTTAATCAAAAAAATAAAAAATTTTTTGGCAAAATTTCTTGTTTAATTTTTTGCTTTAATTGTTTTGATTTTGTGCTTTTAAGAGTTCTAATTAATAAATATTATGAAATAAAATATTGTGAAATAAATGAATAATTTTCGAAATTATGAATTTTTAATTTAATTTTTTAGATACTTTAAACTCCTGTGAAACAGTTAGTGAGTCTTTAATAATTCCAGAAACATTAGATACTGTTGAAGTTAATAAAGATGGATGTAAGTTTTATTTTTTGTCTCTTAAAAAAAATTATTTATAATTTCAATAATTTCTATTTATTTTATTTACAGTATAAACCGTTTTACAATAAGAAAACTTTTATTATAAAAGTCTAAGATTTTTATTATTTATTATATTCCATTTTATTTTTATGATTTTATTTATTTATTTATTTACTTACTTATTTATAGTCACTCAATTTAATTTGTTTAAGTTTTTAAAAATAATTTTTCTTATGCAATAACTTTGAAATTTGTTTTTTTAGGTAAAAATTATTTTTCTCTTTAATTTTTTCAGTTTTTTTCCTTATAAACACGTTTACTCAGTTTTAATGTAAAATTTTAATATATTCCAAATTTTTTTAAGAGAAAAAATATTTTTTTTTACAGATTTTACACACAATGGACATCTTATTGAAATTGTTATGGACTACGAGTGTGTCACGTGCCACAGAATCTTCCAGAATAAAGACGTAAGAAAGAATGATTTTCAAAAACTCTGCTTATATTCTGAATGAAAAAATTTACATTATTAAAATAATTATTTTAATTAATATGTACAATTTTTCATTATTTTTATAAATTTTTTGTTTCTCTTTTTTTTGTAATTTAACTATTTTTTTTGTATTTCGAATTCACGATGAGAAATTTACGAAAATTTACTAGAAATTAAAGATAAATTTTGTTGAAATTTGTACTTTGTAAAGATATTTTTTTTAAAACAATTTACAAAAAAATTTGGGTAAAAATGGAAATAAATGTTAATAAAAATTAAATGTAAATTAAATTTTTTACTTGATAAAAAATATTTACTGATTTGTAAAATAATTTTTTACAGTTGCTGACGGAGCATTTAGAAGTCTGCAGAGAGGAGGACGATGATAGAAATATTTTGGATTTGGGAAATCTCGAGGAATATTACGAATCGGACGAAGATGAAGGCGATGATGATGATGATGATGAAGATGATGATGGCGACGATGCCGATGATGTTGACGATCCAAAATTGTCACTTTCCGATGATAAATCTTCCGGTGAGAAAGTCGATTTAAAAATTATTTTCTATTTTAATAAATAAAAAATTTATAAATTTAAAAAATTTTTAAATAATAAATAAAAACTCTAATAAAAAGAAAACTAATTTTTTTTCTGATTTTAGATTCAGATCGATTGAAAAATAACAATGAGAAACCGAATATAAAACCAGTGTCGGAGAATCAGTGTCATTGTTGTGGTGAGGATTTGAAAAAAGCCCACAAAGGCGGTCCACACAAATGTAACGAATGCGATCTCTCATTTAAAAAAGCCGCTTCCCTTCAAAGACATACAATCATTATTCATTGGGAGAACGAGAATCACACTTGTAATCTTTGCGACGCCACATTTCGTGATAAAAAATCATTGGATAAACATAAATACACGACGCACGCTACCAATAAAGTTTACAAGTAAGAATTTATTTTGAAAACGAAAAAACTGAAACAAAGTCCAAAAAAACTAATTTAAATTATTTAAACTATTTAAACAATTTAATTTAAATTATTTAAACAAATACAATTCTTCTTCTATGAGGAAGCAATAATAAAAATAGAACAATTTGTTTTCTAGGAGAGATAATTTTTGCTTAAACTTAAAAAAATACTTTTTTCAGATGCGAGCGTTGCGATAAATATTTTTCAAGAAGTTATCATTTGAATCGACACAAACTTCAATCGGGATGTCACGGACAATTGCAGAATACGTTCTCTTGTCAAGTAAATTTTTTTCCGTTAACATATTTTTATGATTTTATTTTGTATTTAAAAATTTCAATTTTAATTTCACTTTCGATTTCAATTTGAAATTTACTTTCAATTTTTACTAAAATATAAACTTTTTCATTTTTTGAAGAATTTTAGGCAATTTAAATATTCTATCTACTTTTAAAAATATATTCTTGCTATTTTATTTATTTATTTATTTATTTGTTATTTATTTAGTTGTTATTTGTTTATTTTGTTATTTATGTAGTTTTTATTTATTTTTTTGTTATTTATTTATTTAATTGTTATTTATTTAGTTGTTATTTATGTAGAAAATTAAAAGAAAATTCCTTCTCTCCAGGTTTGCAGCAAGGAATTCACAAGAAAAGACAATTTACGTGAGCATTTGCGTTCGCACGCGGGAAATCAGACGCGACAAAAAAAGCGATGCTCCCAATGTCCAAAGGAATTTTACACATCGCAACAATTAATAATTCACGAGCGAATGCACACGGGAGAGAAGCCAATAAATTGCGATCTATGTACAAAATCATTTAATTCAACGCTCGCAATGAAAAAGCATCGTCGCGTTCACACCGGAGAAAAGCCATACGAGTGCAAATTTGTGAGTTTACAGTTTAATTACGCAAAAAAAAGCAAACAATTTTCGCAGTTTTTCTAATTTTTTTTTTACTTTCCCCCTTTAATACTTTATTTTTCGTTTCTCCTATAAAAGAAGAAAAAAAGGTTTTAAATGCTTTTAATCCCTCAATCTTTGTCATGATTCTTTATCTGATTTAATTACAAGCAAGCATTCTGGATATACCGACAAAATCGTAAGTAACTATATGTAAAAATAATTTTTAAACGACAATTTTTTTCCTAGAATTAAAATCCAAAATTTTAATCTACAAATTAAATTTTCTTAAATTAAAATTTACTATATATTAAATTTACTTTAAAATTTAATATTGTAAATACAAATAAAATTTCTATAAATTCTCAATTTTCAATATGAAACTTCAAAAATTAAGAAATAAACGAATAATAGTCATAAAAGTAATAATGAATAATTATAATAATAATAGTAATAACAGTAATAATAGTAATAATAGTAATAATAATAGTAATAACAACAATAATAGTAATAATAATAATAATTACTATTATTATTATTTTTCAAGTAATTTTACTTCCGTTTTTAAAATATTTTGTCAAATAAATTTTACGAGGCCTTTAAACGGATTTAAGCAGGTATTGAATTGTTTTTTTTTAAAAATAAACTTAATTTTATATTTTTATCCTTAAAAAATAAAGTTTCTTTTAAAAAAAGGTTTAATCCGTTTCCTCGTAAAATTAACTTGACAAAAATAAAAATTATTATTATCTTTTGAAGTCTTCACTTGGTTTAGAAATTTAATATAAATAATTAGTACCTAATTATTGTTATTATTATTATTATTTTTTATCAGTAATAATAATAGAAATTGAATGATTTATTTTTGAAAATAAAATTTTCAGTGCCAGAAGAAATTTGCCGCGAGGGAAACGTTAAATCGTCATCAGAGAATTCACACGGGGGAGAAGCCGCACGTTTGTCAGTATTGCAAAAAATCGTTTATTCAAGCGGCACAATTGCGAGCTCATATATTCCATCACACGGGCGAAAATGGTTTTAATTGTGAGGACTGTGGAAAGACGTTCAATCGCAAGGCGCGTCTCACTGTTCACAGAAAATTTGTCCACGAGGGCGTAACTCCATTTTTATGCGACGTCTGCAAAAGACCATTCACTCGAAAGGAGGATCTGGCAAAACACACTCTCCTTCACACCGGACTCAAACGTAATTTATTTTTCTTATTTATTTTATTCTTATTCAAAAATTGAAATCTAAATAAAATAAATATTTTTTTTTTAACAAAATATTTTTTTTAACTAATACAATTTACATGAAGTAAATGTATTTTTCTAATTTATATAATTTACATTAAACTATTTCTATTTTTAATTTTTAATTTCTATTTAATTTTTCTAATTAATAAAATTTATTATGAATTAATTATTATTCGTCTAATTTGACAAAAAAAAAAAAAAAATTAATAAAAACGTAATTTTTTTTATAGCGCACAAGTGTACAAAGTGTGAGAAATCGTTCGCGACAAAATCGTCGCTGCAGGCGCACTTGAATACTCATAGACGGGAACCGCCGCAATCGTGCGCCGAATGCGGAAGAGCTTTCATTCGTCAGGATTGTTTAATGAGACATATTCGCGCCAAGCATCGTGATTTACTGGAGGACATAATGGGCGAGGCGGAGAAACGTCACTTGCAATTGCAACTTTTTAATATCGCAAATACAGCTGCCGAGAAGCATAAAAAAGGCTCGTCAAGCACACTCAGCGCCGATCAATTACTAAAGGCAATTGTCGATCTTCTAACGATTCTCATCGAAGAGGAAACGTTGCAGGTACAAAACAAAGAGATTTTTCAAAAAAGAAATTCAAACCTTCCCTTGTTTTGTACTCGACAAAAATTGTATTTATTTTCTAAAAAGTTCATTATTTTCAAAAAATTTTTCATATAAATAATAAAATTTCCACATACATTCAATTAATTTAGAATAGCATTTTCAAAAAATTCAATTATTTAACAAAATTTTTATACAATTCTTCACAATTTTATACAATTTAATTACTTTCACTAATAATAATATTTTTCATATGGAAATTCAATTTTTAAAACAAAATTTTTTTAAATTCTAAGCAAGAATTCAATTATTTTCATAAATAATAAATCTCATCGAAGAATTTCAATTAATTTTAATACTATTCGAAAATTATCGAAAAATTCAATTATTTTCAAAAATAACAAAATTTTTCACAGAAATTCAATTTTTTTTGAACATTTAAATAAAATTTTTGCCAATAATTCAATTATTTTCTAAAATAGGTAATAACATTTTTCTAAAGAATTGAATTATTTTTATAAACAGTAAAATTTCTTGCACAATTCAATTATTTTCAACAAAATCGTAATAAAATTTCAAGAAATAATTTAATTATTTTCTAAAATTTTTAATAAATTCTTCAAAAAAATTCAATTACTTTTATAAATATAGTAAAATTCTTTGTCAAAAATTTATTTATTTTAAATACAATTTTAATAAAATTTATTGAAAGAATTTAATTATTTTCAAAAATTTTAATAAAATTCTTGACAAGAATGCAATTATTTCTCATAAATAATAAAAACTTTCACAGGAATTTAATTATTTTTACAAAATTTTAATAAAATTCATCGAGACAATTGGCAATTAATTCCAAAATTTTAATAAAATTCTTTACATGAATTCAATTATTTTTAATAAATAATCAAAATCTTTGAAGAAATTCAATTATTTTCAATACAATTTTAATATTTCTTTAAAGAATTCAATTATTTTTTTAATTTATTGTACAATTTTTCAAAAGAATACAATTATTTTTATAAAATAGTAAATTTTCTTTCGAAAATTAAATTATTTTCAACAAAATCATAAAATTTTACGAAATAATTCAATTATTTTCATTAATAATAATAACATTCTTCGGAAAAATTTAATTATTTATATAAATAATAAAATTTTTTTTCAAAAATTCAATTATTTTTTGTAAATAGTAAAATCTTTACAATAATTCAATTATTTTGAATAAAATTTCACGAAGGAATTTAATTTTTTTCTACATTGATTTAATTTTCGGTTTTTTTTTAAAGATCTTTGGCTGGCCGACTGAACCGGTTCAAGATATTTTGGAGGCAGTGATCAGAAGATGTGGACATGTACCAGTTACAGGCGATAGTGATTTGCCCTTTGAGGAAAGATTGAGGGCAAATGTTAAACTTTTATTCACCGTTGTTATTGAAGATCAAAATGTGAAAAAACTCCTCACTATACAAACAGTCGATGAGGTTATACTCCATGTTCTCAAACTCTCCAAGGATTTAGCAAAATCTACCGAACAATCTATCGAAACTCTGTGAGACTTTTTTTTCCGTCGAGAAGAATGGGCTAAACTTTTTTTCTCGAATTCAAAAAAGAATATTTTTTTCTTTGTTTTTTTTTTCATTTTTGGAAGTTTTTCTGTTTTTCACATACTTTTTCATTCATATTTCTCTGTTTTTCATTTTTAAAATTTTTCCTGTTTACACACTTTCGTTCATTTTTTTTTCAATTTTTTTTCGGTTTTCCGCACTTTTTCATATTCGTTTTTCCGTTTTTTCATTTCTCAGAGTATTTTCTCACCGTTTTTCTATCATTTTTCTGTATTTTTAAAAATTTTTGGTGTTTTGAAATTATTGCCTTCCTGCTGTGAATTTAAATAATTTTTGTCGCATTTAACATTTGTATCAAATTGTTTTCAATTTTTTGTTTTTATTTTCTACTGCCAATATTCAAGTATGGCGTCTCTTTGTCATTCAATTTTATTTTCACTTTATAGGTATTTACGTTTTTAAATAATGTATAATTTAAAATTACTTTTTCTTTATTTCTTTTTTTTTTTTTTTTTTTTTTTGAAAAGGGAATTTTTTTTCTATCTTTAGATTTTCTTTTGTATTTTCTATTTTCTAATATTGTAATTATTCCAATATCACGAGAGTAAATTAGAAAAGAAAATTTTCTAGAAATTATATTTATAAATGTTACAGAGTTGAATTTCTTTTTTTTTCAAAAATACTTTCGTTTTATTTGAACTTGGGCACTTGAGGGTTTATTTTCTAATTTCTTTTTTTTTTTGTCTTTTTATTTTATTTTTTGTATTTCTTTCTAATACAGATACAGAAAAGAATACTTTTCTATTTTTTTCTGTATCTTTTGCATAAAAGATAGAAATAAAGTAGAAAAAAAATGTTTATTTTTTCTTTTAAAATATAGAAAAATAGAAAAATTGATTATTTTTTTTCTATTAAAAGATAGAGAAGTAGAAAAAAATATTTACTTTTTGGTTTTTATTTCTTCAAGTGCTGAAAATAAATATTTGAAAAACAAGAAAATATTTAATAAGAACTGAATTAAACAAGTAAAGGACAAGTTGTGTACATTAATATTTAATGTAGGATGAGGATAAAGTAAAAATAAAAATAAAAACCATTCCGTACTGCGTGAACTTTTTTTCGTAATAAATTATTTGATAATAATGATAATAAAAAATAATCATTAAATAAATGCGAATTGTTGCAAAAAAAATGTATTATTTTCGATGTACAATTTACAACCTAAATACAAATGGTTTTTTAATTAGGAGTTTAAGTATAAATTGAGTTCGATTTTTTATTTCACCTCCCAAATTTTTTCCCTATAAATACCTCTCATTTTTTTTTCTTTTGAAAATAATTTCAATCTTCGTCGCTACTTGAATCTTCCTCTGCTTCCTGGAGCCATTTTATAAATGGCATCACGGCCTTTTTTAATGCTTGTACGTTCGCCTCCTTTTCGTCCAGATCGTTTTCATACCTGAAATTTATATATTTTTAATTTAATAATTTAATTAATTAATTAATTAAATTAATTTAATTGAAGTTTATAAAAATTGTATTGAAAATAATTGAATTCATAAGAAGAAGTTTATTATTTATAAATATAATTTAATTCTTGCTATGAATTTTTCTATACTTATAAAAATAATTGAATTGTTTCAAAGCATTTATTAAACGTTTAGAAAATAATTGAATTCTTTACTGAAATTTTAGGATTTTGTTGAAAATAATTGAATTTAAAAAAAAAATTTACTATTCATGAAAATAATTGAATTCTTTCGGAAAATTTTATTACCTACTTTAGAAAGATATTGAATTCTGCTGAAAAATTTTGTAAGGAATTAAGAAAAAAATTGAATTCCTTCGTGAAATTTTATTGAAAATAATTGATTTTTAGCAAATATTTTACTATTTAAAAAAATTATTGAATTGTTCCGAATGATTTAATAAAATTTTTGAAAATAATTAAATTGTTTCGAAGGATTTAATTAAAATTTTAGTAAATATTTGTATTGTTCAGAAAAATTTTATTAAAAATTTTTAAAAAATGGAATTGTTTTAATTTTAAAAATAATTGACTTCTTTTGAGAAATATTAAAATTTTATTAAAAATAATTGAATTCTTGCATAGATCTTTATTATTTAATAAAAATAATTGAATTCACGCAAAGAATTTTATTAAAAATTTTGAATTTACTCGATGAATTTTATTAAATTTTTTAAAAATAATTGAATTCCTGTAAAAATTTTTATAATAAATAATTGAAATAATTGAATTCTTGAGAAGAATTTTATTAAAATTTTTGATAATAATTGAATTGTTTTGTTGAATTATTATATATATGAAGTTTTTGAAAATTATTAAATTCTTTCGAGAATTTTTATTAAAATTGCATTAAAAATAATTCAATTGTTTTGAAGAATTTATTCAAAAATTTTAGAAAATAATTCAATTCTTTTGAAAAATTTTATAAAAAATTAAGAAAAAAATTTAATTCTTTCATGAAATTTTATTCAAAATAATAGAATTATTGCAAAGATTTTACTATTTACAAAAAATTAGGTATTGCATTTTTCCGAAGCATTTATTAAAATTTTAGAAAATAATTGAATTTTTTTGTTAAATTTTATTAAGATTTTGTAGAAAATAATTGAATTTTAGAAAAAAATTTTACTATTTTATAAAAATAATTGAATTCTTTCGAAGAATGTTATTTTATTTATGAAAATAATTGAATTCTCACGAAGAATTATATTAAAATTTTTGAAAATATAAACGATAATAATAATTAATTATTTACTTAATATGTAAATTTTTTAAATTTTGATTATAAAATTAAATAAATAAATAAATTGAAATTATTAAAAAATTTAGTACAATAATAATTGTGATTTGCATAAAAATAATAAATTAAATATCAAAATTCAAATCAAATATATTATGATTAAATACCATTCAATGATTTTCTCCTCGGAAAGAGCGTCACAATCGTAGAGGAAATGCAACAAATGATGTGTAAATGGCAAAAGTGCTTTAGTCGTATTCGCAACGTCCTCAATCGCTCTCAAGCAATCCTCCTGTGAATCTTCAGTTTTCATATAATTGACAATAATTTTCTTAAAATAAATCAACATTCCCTTCAGCGTCTTCCTGTAGACATCGTCACTCAACGGACTGTCACTGTGCTTCAAATAGTGCGCCGGAAGTCCCAACACCGCCTTAATCACATTATAGGTAACCTCTCGAATTGCCATATTATAAGCGTAACGCGACGAATTTATTTCCAAAATAAGATTCTCGCAATTCAATTTATCCTGATAGCCACGCGACAAACTGTCAATTACTTCCGACAAAAATATACTGACATCGTCAGGAACAGAGGCCGCATAACTTGCCTCACTACTGCTCTCATCGTTCGATTCCTCATCAATCTCATTATCATTCTCATTATTTTTTCTCTCAGCGAAAAATAAAAATTCCCCATCACCCTCGAGAAATTGCGGTTCAAAAATATCGTCAACCACAATTTCTCCCTTTGATTCGCTAATTATTTTATCGGTGAATTCACAATTTTTCAGTGAAACATTCGCAGTGACAATGCAATTATTTAAACGAACGCAATCGTCTATTTTACAATCGGGCATTATTAGACAGTCCTTTAAAAAAACATTGCCACCAATTTTTACATTTGTGAATAGATAGGAATTTTCCAATTCTGTTTTGTTGCCGATTTGACAATTGTCACCGATCACGGTTCTAATTAGGGTGCAATTTCCATTGATTAGTGATTTATCGCCGATTATTGAGTCATTTTTCAGGAATGAACCGCGTGATATTGTTGCCGTTTGATGTTTGTAGGTGCTTTTCAGAACTGAGAGGCATGAATAATTTTTGTAGAAACCAAGTAAATCGAGAGTCAATGGATATGCTTGGCGTTGTAAAATATCGCGGGTTAATTTGTGATAAGCTTTCCACGATGTCACTGGAAGTGCGTATTCCGTGGGACTCGGCGATTCCCAGTAAATTCGGGAATTGAGAATTTCCTCGTTTAGCAGGACGCCTTTTATGAAATCCTCCATTGTCTGCAAAAATAAAATACAAATCTTATTTTTTTATCTGTAATATTTTAATTTTTACGATCTTAAACTTAAATTTGATTTTTATTCTTTAAATCTTGTATTTTTGAATTTTTTTAAATTTTAATCTTTTTATAATTTAATTTCAAACTCAAACCTTTTGAAATTCAATAACTTATAAGAATTTTATTAAAACATGAAGAAATCAATCACTCCGAGTCTTCGACTCGGACTAATCGATTTCTTCATGTTTTATAATAATTCAAAATTTTAAAAATCATTATTTTATAAAATAAAAGAATATTGTTACTGTAACTTCTTCAAAATTATTTTCATCATTTCAATTCAATTACTATTTACTAAAATTTTTAACTACAATTCTTCTTTAAATCAATTATCTTTAATAATTAATAATTATAATTAATAATTTTTACAAAGTTTTTTGATATTTTTCAAATCTATTTGTTTACAATTCAATTTTTCGAAATCCCGAATAATCGACTATTCGAGAAATTTTCAATTAAATATATATTTGAGAAAATAAAAAATTCAAATAATTTTTTTAAAAAATTCAATTAATCTTTTTCAAAAAAAAAAAAATTTATTCGTTAAAAGAATGGAAAATTCAGATTTTCAAAGATTTTTGTTTGAAAACCTTTTCAAAATTCAATTATTTCTAAAAATTCACACAATAATGATTTTAATATTAAATTATTATCTAAAATTTTAACTAAAATTCAATTTTAAATCAATTTTTATTAGAATATTCTACGAAAATCCAATTATTCAAATAGAAAAATAAATAATTTTATATTAAATAATTCAATGTTTTTATGAATTTGAATTTTCATAAAGTATTTTATCAACAAATTTTTAAATAATTTTAATAAAATTTTGAAGAATAATGACATTTTTCAAGGAGTAAAGTTTTCATTAAAGTAAAGTTTTCGTAAAAATAATTGAAATTTTCCAATAAATTTTATTATTAATTAAAATAATTGAATCTCTATAAAAAGTATTTTTTTTTACTGTTTATAAGAATAATTGAATTGTTCAAGAAATTTTACTGTTTATAAAAATAATTGAATTCCTGGGAAAAATTTTTGTATTTATGAAAATAATTGAATTATTGCCAAACATTTTATTTAAATGTTTAAAAAGAATTGAATTTCTGTGAAAAGTTTTGTTATTTTTGAAAATAATTGAATTTCGGAGAAGAAATTTTATTTTTAAAGATATAATTGAAATTTTGACAAAAATTGCTTATTAGAAATTTCTACGAGAATTCAATTATTTAAATACGAAAATAAATAATTTATTGAATAATTCAATATTTCCTAAAAATGAATTCTTATAAAAAATTTTAACAAAAAATTTTCAAATAATTGAATTCTTTTGAAGAATTTAAAAAAAAAATTTAAGAATAATTGCATTTTTCAAAGAATTCAATTAAAATTCAATTAAAAATAAATAAAATTCTGTAATAAGTTTTATTATTTATGAAAATAATTGAATCCCTGTAAAAATTTTTATTATTTATGAAAATAATGTATATAAAAATAATTAAATATTTTGAGTAGAATTCTAACAAAAAATTTTTTTTTAAATTGAATTATTTGGATAATTTTATAAAAATTAGTAGATATTGAAAATTGTTGAATTGAGGAAGATTTTTGACAATAAATGAAATTTTGCTAAGAATTTTATTAAAATTTTTCAAAATAATTGAATTTTGAAAAAGAATTTTATTATTTATAAAGATAAATGAAATTTTGACAAGAATTTTTTATTTTACGGGAATTCAATTATTTAAATACAAAAATAAATAATTTATTAAATAATTGAATATTTTCGAAAATTTAATTCTCATAAAGAATTTAATCAACAAATTTTCAAAGAATTGAATTCTTTTGACGAATTTTAATAAAATTTTTAAGTATTAAAAATAATTGAAATTCTGCGATGAGTTTTATTATTTATGAAATTAATTGAATTATAGCGAAGAAATTTATAAATTTTTTTTAAATAATTGAATTCCTGTGAAATTTTTATTATTTATGAAAATAATTCAATTCATGCAAAGAATTTTATTAAAATTTTTTTTTTAAAGAATTGAATTTTATTTGTAAAATTATTGAAAAATAATTGAAATTTTTCCAAAGAATTTTATTAAAATTTTCAAATATAATTGAATTTCGAAGAAGAATTTTATTATTTACAAAGATAAAATTGAAATTTTGACGAGAATTTAAAAATTTTTTGAAATAATTGAATTTTCACGATGAATTTTATTAGTTTTGAAAATAATTGAATTTCTGCAATTATTTGTAACAAAAAAGACACAAAAATTCAGAATTTTCCTATGAATTCTAAAAATTTAATTTCTTCCAGTACTTTTAATAAAAATCCCTGATTTTTCCCTGATTTCCCTGAAATTGAGAAAATAAAGAATTAATTACAAATATTTAAATTTAGAAAAATTACAGTTTTTTTAAAAGTAAAACTTTCTTTTTTTTAAAAAAAAGAATTAATTTCCTTATTCGTGAAAAATTCTGGGAAAATTTAATTAATTTCCTTTTTTTTTAAAAGTAAAACTTTCTGTTTTTTTAAAAAAAGAATTAATTTCTATTTTTTTAAAAGTAAAACTTTTTTTTTTTTAGAAAAAGAATTAATTTCCTTTTTTTTATAGTAAAACTTTCTTTTTTTAAAAAAAAGAAATAATTTCCTTTTTTAGATTTTATTTCGTTTAATTTGTTCGAGTATAAAATACATTGTAATTCATTTTCTCCGTTAAATTTTTTGAAGCATAAAATAAAGATGAAACATTTATTATCATTTAATAAAACTTTTTTTTTATTATTTATTAAATTAAAATTATAAATAATACTAAAAATAGAAAATTGATTGAAATTAAATAAGAAGAACTCACCTGAAAATCGAAATTATCGGAGAAAAGTGGAAGAACAGATGGCGAACAAAAATAAACATGCGAATCCAATAGTCCAGAATTAATATGAATATTCTCATGATCTAAAAACCATTGTAATTCCATTTGAATTTTCTTCTCCTTCCGCATTTTTTTATAAAGTAAAACTTTATTGTCCTCATTATTTGACACCAATAAACAAGTCTCCTCCTTGAGGCAAGAATTTTGTAAATTACCAAAATTACTCAACAACAATGTCATACTATTGCCGGGATCTTTTTTTGTTTTTGCCCGATGCGATGTTATTAGACGTTTTAAATCGACATTTGTAAAGACATCACCGCGAATTAAAATAAAATCGCCCCTCACCCAGCCCTTAATGTCAATGTCCCGGAGAGCATCGCCCAGCGAACGACAACCGTCGGAGATTATCGGCGTTATTGTAATGTCACTGCGATTTAGAGTTTTAATGTAATTTTTCAATAGATCAATGTGATTGCTACAGTAGAGAAATACTTCTTGAACGCGAGAGGCAACGAGTGTTTCAATGAGATATTGAAGGAGAGGAGTATTTAAAACGGGAAGTAAAATAGTTGGCAGGACATTATCAAGGGGTGAGAGTTTTTCGGTAAAATCGTCGGCAAATACAATTGCCTGGAGAACGTCGTTTTTACCTAATTTTGTGTCGCGATTACTTGCCGTTTTTGACATTGTGACATATGTGGGTTTTTGGTGCACAATTTTTGTGTTTGTGAGGTTAGAAGTGTTTATTTTTGTCATGTGGAGTGTGGAGAGCATTGTCGTCTGCTAGTTCAGAGTAGGGTAGCTAAGAATACAAAAAAAAAATTTATCGTGACAAGCACCTTTACTCTTGTAAGCAACCGTCGCATTGTGATTGCACCCTAACATCCTAAAATACAAACCCTTATGAAATCACCTTTATATCAAAACAAACCATCAGTTTCCTCTCTACAAAAAACTCATTATTTTCAGACCTAAGACATCCACAGTTTTTGACATATATATTTTTATTGCTTATTGTTTTTGCTTATTTCGTGTCCTGTCAATTAAACAACAATAAGTGAAAGGTGAGTTTTTTTTAACACTAATCGTAGGATATTTTTTTAACTTTCTCTTTACGTAATTCTGATTGTTAACTCTTTTAGAAAAAAAAGAAAGAATTCGTTAATCAAAATAATTCACATACGTATTTAATGAAAATGTAAAGAACATTTTTTTCCAATTCGTTTTTTAAAATGTGTATACAATAACAACAAAGAGATTATTATTAAAATAATTAATTTTATCGTTTCGAAAAATAATATAAGATGTATAATTATTTTCAGATGTCTTTGACATTTCAACAAATTATATTAGATGCAAAAAAATTAGTAGGTCGAATATCCGATCAAGAGAGTAAAGCTGATAATTTAATTTGTGAAATTCAATCAGTTTGCACACAAATTGATGGAATGAAGCAGGTAAGTAAATTATTGATGTACCACTATTATTTATAGAATAGAATTCAACAGTAAAATTGGATTTCCCACGCGTTAAACATTTTATCAATTTTTTTTCTATTTTAAAACTTGATCTTTATTTCAGAGTACTTGAATCGTGTATTTTTATTTTATTGGAAAACTTTGTTTACACTTATATTTGTTGTTTATCTTCTCTCGTCGACATTTTTTATTATTAAAAATTTAATTAGTTAAAATATTTTATTACCTCTTTATGTATTTATTTTTTTTTGTTTAATTTTGAAAATTTTTTCTGTTAATCTTTAACATTGCAGAATTTTTTTATAAATAATAATAAACATAAAGAGAAATAAAAATGAAATTAGTAAAAATTGAAAAATAATAATAAAGAATTTTTAATTGTTTATTAATTTTCGTAATTTTATTCATTTTTATTAAAAATTAAATTTTTTTTTAACAAAAATTATGAAAATTAATAGATAAAATGATTAAACAATAGAAATAATTAAAATAAGTAATACAGTAATAATTAAAGTAATTTTTAAAGAGAAAAAAT
Source organism: Leptopilina heterotoma (assembly GCF_015476425.1). Classification (NCBI taxonomy): domain Eukaryota; kingdom Metazoa; phylum Arthropoda; class Insecta; order Hymenoptera; family Figitidae; genus Leptopilina; species Leptopilina heterotoma. The sequence continues at coordinate 415,000 of NW_025111142.1, forward strand.
TGAAATCAATTAATTAATGAAAATTATTTGCAGTACCAAGAGGAAGTGGAAGTTTTAAATGCCGAGGCAAAACAAACTTCTCATTTGCAAGTTATCGCTGGAATTCAGCAAGAAAATAGACATCTTAGAGAAATTCAAGCTGAAAATCGAGAACTAAAAAGTGCTCTTGAAGATCACAAAAGTGCTCTCGAATTAATAATGTCCAAATATCGTAAACAGACAGCATCTCTTTTAAAACAATGGAAACCAGACTATACATCACTCTACAATTCTAAATACGCAAATGTAAGCTTTTTAAAAAATTTCTACATTTAAAAAAAAAAAATATCCTCAATTTTCTGTTGGAGCAAGAAAAATATTTAAAAATGTCAATCAGAAGTTATACTTTATTTGAAATAGGAATGTTGAAATCGAAACCGATTTTAATCGAAAATCGAATACTTCAGTGAAAAAATCGAATTATTACAATCAATTTTAAGTTATACTAAGAATCGAAAGTATTCGAATAATGATGTCGATTATTCGAGGGAAGTAATATAGTTGAACTATATATATATATTTAATTTAATACATTTTTTAAAATATATATAGGTTTATATTAATTTATAATAATATATTAATAAAACAGAGAATTCACGATTTTTTCAGATGATTTTTTTTAAATATGTCGATAACCGTCTAAATTGTGATAAAAATCCATTTCAAATTAAGCATAAGTAGTGACAGTAATTTTTAAAGGTTTTTCTTGTTCCGGAAACCAACCAACCTTAATATTTCTTGTTGAAACGTGTCAGAACAATTGTTTTTTATTAGATGGTTTTTTGCAATATTTAATATAAAATATCTTTTAGTGACTTATAGGGTTGGGTAGATATTTTTTTCCTATATTATACATTTTGTTTTTGGGGTGCGACCGTCTGTACAAAAAACATAAGTCCGCTCCGAATGCTCATTATGCCAAATACATAATTTAGAAATGACTAGATACGCAAATCCTCAATAAACTAAATTATATATTGAATGAAATTCAAAAAATTTGAAATTATTCTAATTTTTATGTTTGGAATTTCCACTTTACCTACATTTTATTAACTTGAATTCTAATTTAGTACAATATTTAACTGTCCGAATTATAATTTGTCAGAATGTCAATTCAATCGATTCTATATTTGCAAGAAATTCAATTTGACCGAATATCAATTTGTAAGAAACACTTTTTTGTAGAATTTTAATTTATCAGAATTGTAATTTTATAGAATATTAATATTGCCAAATCTAATTTTGGTAGAAATCTTCTTTATCACAATGATCAATGTTCGAATCCTCAAAACTCCTAATTTTATTTTTTCCTAAAATGGATGCAACGTAAATATTTGGCGCATATAGATTTGGCAATATTAATATTCTATAAAATTACAATTCTGATAAATTAAAATTATACAAAAAAAGTGTTTCTTACAAATTGATATTCGGTCAAATTAAATTTCTTGCAAATATAAAATCGATCGAATTGACAATCTGCCAAATTACAATTCGGACAATTACATATTCTACTAAATTAGAATTCAAATTAATAAAATGTAGCTAAAGTGGAAATTCCAAACATAAAAATTAGAATAATTTCAAATTTTTGAGAAAAAGAATTAGTGTAAACTAATATTCTTCATTATACCTATTGTATAATTTTATATTTTAGAATAATTATTTAAAAGTGTTCAGATACACATGCTAGTGTATCGATATACAATAAAGCGTACCAAATTTTGATTGTCTGATGGCGTTCGGGTGAGGGTGCTACTACTAAAAAATTGGAATAAAATTCTCTATTCTTCAGGATTGAGTAGTGTTCAGTCCCTACTAGAACTCTGGTAATTCTCAGATGATTAGCTTCATAAAATTTTAAAGAAATAAATTTTTATTTTCGTTATTACCAAATTTTGATTGTCTGATGGCGTACGGGTGGACCTGCTACTACTAAAAAATTGAAATAAAATTCTCTATTCTTCAGGATTGAGTAGGTTTCAGTCCCTACTAGAACTCTGGTAATTCTCAGATGATTAGCTTCATAAAATTTTAAAGAAATAAATTTTTATTTTCGTTATTACCAAATTTTGATTGTCTGATGGCGTACGGGTGAACCTGCTACTACTAAAAAATTGAAATAAAATTCTTTATTCTTCAGGATTGAGTAGTGTTCAGTCCCTACTAGAACTCTGGTAATTTTTAGATGATTAGCTTCATAAAATTTTAAAGAAATAAATTTTTATTTTCGTTTTTACCTAATTTTGATTATCTGATGGCGTACGGGTGGACCTGCTACTACTAAAAAATTGAAATAAAATTCTCTATTCTTCAGGATTGAGTAGTGTTCAGTCCCTACTAGAACTCTGGTAATTCTCAGATGATTAGCTTCATAAAATTTTAAAGAAATAAATTTTTATTTTCGTTATTACCAAATTTTGATTGTCTGATGGCGTACGGGTGAACCTGCTACTACTAAAAAATTGAAATAAAATTCTTTATTCTTCAGGATTGAGTAGTGTTCAGTCCCTACTAGAACTCTGGTAATTTTTAGATGATTAGCTTCATAAAATTTTAAAGAAATAAATTTTTATTTTCGTTTTTACCTAATTTTGATTATCTGATGGCGTACGGGTGGACCTGCTACTACTAAAAAATTGAAATAAAATTCTCTATTCTTCAGGATTGAGTAGGTTTCAGTCCCTACTAGAACTCTGGTAATTTTCAGATGATTAGCTTCATAAAATTTTAAAGAAATAAATTTTTATTTTCGTTATTACCAAATTTTGATTGTCTGATGGCGTACGGGTGGACCTGCTACTACTAAAAAATTGAAAAAAAATTTTCTATTCTTTAGGATTGTGTAGTGTTCAGTCCCTACTAGAACTCTGGTAATTTTCAGACGATTAGCTTCATTAAATTTTTATTTTCGATTTTACAAAATTTTGATTGTCTGATGGCGTTCGGGTGAGGGTGCTACTACTAAAAAATTGAAATAAAATTCTCTATTCTTTAGGATTGTAAAGTGTTTAGTCCCTACTAGAACTCTGGTAATTTTCAGATGATTAGATTAAATAAATTTGGAAAAAATAAATTTTTATTTTCGTTTTTACCAAATTTTGATTGTCTGATGGCGTTCGGGTGAGAGTGCTACTACTAAAAAATTGAAATAAAATTCTCTATTCTTCAGGACTGAGTAGGTTTTAGTCCCTACTAGAACTCTGGTAATTTTCAGATGATTAGCTTCATAAAATTTTAAAGAAATAAATTTTTATTTTCGTTATTACCAAATTTTGATTGTCTGATGGCGTACGGGTGGACCTGCTACTACTAAAAAATTGAAATAAAATTCTCTATTCTTTAGGATTGTGTAGTGTTTAGTCCCTACTAGAACTCTAGTAATTTTCAGATGATTAGCTTTATTAAATTTTAAAGAAATAAATTTTTATTTTCGTTTTTACAAAATTTTGATTGTCTGATGGCGTTCGGGTGAGGGTGCTACTACTAAAAAATTGAAATAAAATTCTCTATTCTTCAGGACTGAGTAGGTTTTAGTCCCTACTAGAACTCTGGTAATTTTCAGATGATTAGCTTCATAAAATTTTAAAGAAATAAATATTTATTTTCGTTTTTACCTAATTTTGATTGTCTGATGGCGTACGGGTGGACCTGCTACTACTAAAAAATTGAAATAAAATTCTCTATTCTTTAGGATTGTGTAGTGTTCAGTCCCTACTAGAACTCTGGTAATTTTCAGACAATTAGCTTCATTAAATTTTAAAGAAATAAATTTTTATTTTCGTTTTTACAAAATTTTGATTGTCTGATGGCGTTCGGGTGAGGGTGCTACTACTAAAAAATTGAAATAAAATTCTCTATTCTTCAGGACTGAGTAGGTTTTAGTCCCTACTAGAACTCTGGTAATTTTCAGATGATTAGCTTCATAAAATTTTAAAGAAATAAATATTTATTTTCGTTTTTACCTAATTTTGATTGTCTGATGGCGTTCGGGTGAGGGTGCAACTACTAAAAAATTGAAATAAAATTCTCTATTCTTCAGGATTGTGTAGTGTTCAGTCCCTACTAGAACTCTGGTAATTTTCAGATGATTAGCTTCATAAAATTTTAAAGAAATAAATTTTTATTTTCGTTTTTACCAAATTTTGATTGTCTGATGGCGTTCGGGTGAGGGTGCAACTACTAAAAAATTGAAATAAAATTCTCTATTCTTCAGGATTGTGTAGTGTTCAGTCCCTACTAGAACTCTGGTAATTTTCAGATGATTAGCTTCATAAAATTTTAAAGAAATAAATTTTTATTTTCGTTTTTACAAAATTTTGATTGTCTGATGGCGTTCGGGTGAGGGTGCTACTGCTAAAAAATTGAAATAAAATTCTCTATTCTTCAGGATTGTGTAGTGTTCAGTCCCTACTAGTACTCTGGTAATTTTCAGATGATTAGCTTAATTAAATTTGAAAGAAATAAATTTTTATTTTCGTTTTTACAAAATTTTGATTGTCTGATGGCGTTCGGGTGAGGGTGCTACTACTAAAAAATTGAAATAAAATTCTCTATTCTTCAGGATTGTGTAGTGTTCAGTCCCTACTAGAACTCTGGTAATTTTCAGATGATTAGATTAAATAAATTTGGAAAAAATAAATTTTTATTTTCGTTATTACCAAATTTTGATTGTCTGATGGCGTACGGGTGGACCTGCTACTACTAAAAAATTGAAATAAAATTCTCTATTCTTTAGGATTGTGTAGTGTTTAGTCCCTACTAGAACTCTGGTAATTTTCAGATGATTAGATTAAATAAATTTGGAAAAAATAAATTTTTATTTTCGTTTTTACCAAATTTTGATTGTCTGATGGCGTTCGGGTGAGGGTGCAACTACTAAAAAATTGAAATAAAATTCTCTATTCTTCAGGATTGTGTAGTGTTCAGTCCCTACTAGAACTCTGGTAATTTTTAGACGATTAGCTTCATTAAATTTTAAAGAAATAAATTTTTATTTTCGTTATTACCAAATTTTGATTGTCTGATGGCGTACGGGTGGACCTGCTACTACTAAAAAATTGAAATAAAATTCTCTATTCTTCAGGATTGTGTAGTGTTCAGTCCCTACTAGAACTCTAGTAATTTTCAGATGATTAGCTTAATTAAATTTGGAAGAAATAAATTTTTATTTTCGTTATTACCAAATTTTGATTATCTGATGGCGTACGGGTGGACCTGCTACTACTAAAAAATTGAAATAAAATTCTCTATTCTTTAGGATTGTGTAGTGTTCAGTCCCTACTAGAACTCTGGTAATTTTCAGACGATTAGCTTCATTAAATTTTAAAGAAATAAATTTTTATTTTCGTTTTTACAAAATTTTGATTGTCTGATGGCGTTCGGGTGAGGGTGCTACTACTAAAAAATTGAAATAAAATTCTCTATTCTTTAGGATTGTGTAGTGTTTAGTCCCTACTAGAACTCTAGTAATTTTCAGATGATTAGCTTTATTAAATTTTAAAGAAATAAATTTTTATTTTCGTTTTTACAAAATTTTGATTGTCTGATGGCGTTCGGGTGAGGGTGCTACTACTAAAAAATTGAAATAAAATTCTCTATTCTTCAGGATTGTGTAGTGTTCAGTCCCTACTAGAACTCTGGTAATTTTCAGATGATTAGCTTCATAAAATTTTAAAGAAATAAATTTTTATTTTCGTTTTTACCTAATTTTGATTGTCTGATGGCGTACGGGTGGACCTGCTACTACTAAAAAATTGAAATAAAATTCTCTATTCTTTAGGATTGTGTAGTGTTCAGTCCCTACTAGAACTCTGGTAATTTTCAGATGATTAGATTAAATAAATTTGGAAAAAATAAATTTTTATTTTCGTTTTTACCAAATTTTGATTGTCTGATGGCGTACGGGTGGACCTGCTACTACTAAAAAACTGAAATAAAATTCTCTATTCCTTAGGATTGTGTAGTGTTTAGTCCCTACTAGAACTCTGGTAATTTTCAGATGATTAGATTAAATAAATTTGGAAAAAATAAATTTTTATTTTCGTTTTTACCAAATTTTGATTGTCTGATGGCGTTCGGGTGAGGGTGCTACTACTAAAAAATTGGAATAAAATTGTCTATTCTTCAGGATTGTGTAGGGCTCAGTCCGTACTAGAACTCTGGAAAATTTCAGATGATTAGAATTGTTAAATTTGGAAGAAATAAATTTTTATTTTCGTTTTTACCAAATTTTGATTGTCTGATGGCGTTCGGGTGAGAGTGCTACTACTAAAAAATTGAAATAAAATTCTCTATTCTTCAGGATTGTGTAGGGCTCAGTCCCTACTAGAACTCTGGAAAATTTCAGATGATTAGAATTGTTAAATTTGGAAGAAATAAATTTTTATTTTCGTTTTTACCAAATTTTGATTGTCTGATGGCGTACGGGTGGACCTGCTACTACTAAAACAAGTTGTTCATTTTATGACTATTGAGCTTCCTCAATATATAAATAGAAATTCGTGATGTAATTCACGTTCATAATTTTGAAATTCAAAAATTCAAAAATTCGAATTTTTTGTGAAAAAGAAAAATATTTAATAATTTTATAAATTTTAATAAAATGTATACTTTGTATACATTAATCGATTCGTTTTCTTGTCAGGAATGTTATGTTGAGAATAATTAATGAAAATATTAACAAATAAAAAAATTATTTCGAAAAATACAAAAAAAATTTTTTTCTGAATTTTAAAAAAATTGTATAAAAAAAAATTTTGTGGATATTTTCGAAAATCCTTGTGTCAGATTTTAGGTATTAATGACAGCAAAAAACCAGCAAAATTTCAGGACAATCCATCAAAATTTGTCTGAGATAATTTGTACACAATTTTTGTGACATACAAACACACACACACATACATCTGGACATTTGCTCATAATTGAATATACATATGTTTTAGATGAAAATGAGTCCATATAACTTTCTTTTGAAAAATTGAAAATCGTCACGAATGCAAAGTTTCCTCATGAGGAAGCAATATTGTAGAAACACTCAAACTGTTCTTGTGGATTGGAACTTACATTAGGAATTTGTTCCCAACCCTGCTTTCGACGGTTAAAATTAAATAACTGACAGTTTATTTTTCTCTTTCCCACGCGTTATTGTCCGGTTTTCTGAATATAATTTTTTTTAATAAAGCTAGAATGTTTTTCTTTCTGAAATTACATTAAAAATATGCTTTTTAACTCGGAAATATTTACCGAATATGAAAAGTGTTGCAAACACGGCAACTATGTTTCTATAAGAAAGATGAATTTATCCTTTTTTGAAATAAGGTTATTCAGTAACCTTATTTCCTTATTATTAATAAAAAACAATATTTTTTCTATTTAAAACGCTCTGTTTGTAATTAAAGTCTATTTTAATAAGGGAATTTAAAGATTTTGGTAATTTTTTCTAATAAAAAAATTAAAAATCATCAAGGTTAGGCTAAAATATTTTTTAAATTGAAAATTCTTTGTGGTAATTAATTTTTTTTAAATTCAACAGTGGTAAATCGATTTCTAAGAATATTAATATTTTGAATATGTGTTTATCTCAATTGTTTTGAAAAATGGATTTATCAAATTTTGAAAAATTGATCCTCAATTATTATTCTCACATAAATAAGAATTATAACGGATAATAAAATTTATGGAACATAATATTTCGAATGGTTATTCATAACCTTATTAATAAAATATAAAAATTATAGTATATTCACATAAATAACAATTATAACAAATAAAATTAAGAAAAATAAAATTTATGGAACATAATATTTCGAATGTTTGAAAATGATATCAAATGCGGCAAATAAGATAATATTTAGAGTATAAGAATATTCAGACAAATAAGAATTATAACAAGTAAAAATATAAGAAAAATGAAATTTACGTATCATAATATTTTAGAGATTTGAAAATTTAGTCAAAATTGTCAATTCGAGTAAAGGAATTGACTTTTATTAATTTATTATTATATTTCTTTATTTAAATTTTTATTTTTATTTATTTTTATACCAATTTAAGGTTATATTTGAATAAAAATTATAATTTTTTGTCAATAATAAATTATGCAAGTAACATAACCTAACATTTTGACAAATGTTTCTGGTTTCTTATTAACAGAAAATTGTAATTTTTGTTCAAATGCAACTTTCAATCGTTTTAAATGTTCAAAATTAAATTCTTCGCACTTCCATCAAAACGAATTTAAAATTTAATTTGTCTTTTTCTTTTAAATTACAAAATTATGACATTGGACTAAATTTTGTTTTGACTGTACGTCAGATTCTTCCTTAATATAATTTGTGCCTGTGGAATAAAAAATACACTAAATATCATTATTAACTTTTGGTGAATAGAAACTAATTATAAATTAATTATTATTAATTATAATTCATTGTTTTTAAAACAGATAATTACCAGTCAAGCAGAAAAAATAAATGAAATGGCGGCTGTAATGAAAACAGCAGCCGCATTGGACGAGGAGAATGAAATGAAAGAAAAGGAATTAATTGCACGATTAAAAGAAGAAAATATTGTTCTCCGACAAATAGTTGACGTTGCAAATAAATATGGGTCTTTAAAAAACGACCCACCCACGGAGAATAAAACAGTTCAAACAGACGAATAATCACATTTATTCGTCTCTATTGTAAAATTCACCATTTTTTTATTTCAATTTTTTTTACACTAAATGAATGAATGAATGAATATTTATTATGTTATGTAAATTGTGTGAACGGAATCAAATTCCAAAAAAACTTTTCACTCAAATAACGAATAATTAACATTTTCTTCTCTCACTTTGTGATATAAAACAGTAAATCACTGTATTTACATTTTACTTTATTATTTTATTTATGTAAAAAGCTCGTTAATGTAAAACACGTTTTGTAGTTGAAGAAAAACCGGAAATATTTTTGTGGCTAAAATTTTCACTTCTACACGTATTAAAATATACATATATATATATATAAAGAAATATATTTTTGTAATTCAGAAGATTTAATGGTATTTCTTCGCTAAAAAATCGTGAAAAAACAATGAAATTATTGATTTTAAATTTCTAATTTCATTACATGTAAAATAATTGCGATTATCTTAATAATTTAATTATAATATATGATTTTTAATCTAATAGAAAATGAATTAATAATGAATTATAAAATAATTATATTAATTATTTTATAATTATTTAATTACGATTGTAATTTTATTAATAATTGCATTCTCATTTTTTTTATAGTTACAATTGTTGTGATATTTCAAAATGAAAAATTCCTCCGTTTTTTTACTATAATGAATGATTTAATTATAAAATTACTAACTTAATTATATAAATAATAATTTTGATCAGAATTATAATTAAAATATTAAGAGGGAAATTTTTTTCGTAACAAAAAAATATGTGCCGTCAAATTTGGATTATTGATTCCAGTTGTGAACGATGTAATAAAAATTATATAAGTGATGCGAAGCATTTGTAAAATAGATTACTGATATTAATAGATATTAAAAGGAAGTTTTCATTATTTAAAATAGAAACTTTTTTTTTTTTCTCAAAACTAATATTTTCGATCTTTTTTTTTTAAAGTAGAAAACACGTGGTTAAAATTTTAGGGTCGAGTAAAAGTTCTTATATTACATACCGCTTTATGGTTATAGCCATTTGGGGAGAAAAAAGAAAAAGGGAAAAAAAACTCTGCAAAATAAACACGGATTTATTTTGTGTGATTTTTGCTGAACCCTTGAGAAATCCTCATTTCTCATTATAAGAGTATTCTATTGTGAGTATTCAATGGGGGTCATTTGTGTATACCTATAAGCGGACTCCTGCAATAAAACTGCCAATTTTTCTCAAGTTTTTGGCAAATAAAATGCATTTTTTTTTTATCTAAAGAAAACTTTTATGGGTAGAATAATAAGAAAAATGTTTTACAAGACCCTATTTCACCACAGATATAGCGATGGTTTTTTTTACGTTTCTGACCCTTTTTTAAAAAATTTTATAACACTTGCCTGATATTTTAGGTACTTCTCTTTTAAGTTAATCTTTTTTAAATTGCTGCTCCGAAAATAATTTTTTTATTTTATTATAAAAATACTTTCTTTTTTAAAAAATTTCTTCTTTTAAGACTTTTTATTTATGAATAACTTGTTTACCAATAATTAATTTATTTATAAATAATTTTGGTTTTTTATTAAAAATTTATTCAAGAATAATTTTTACATCTTAAAAATTTATTTCTGAATAATTTTTTTTTTTTGATAAAAAATGTAATTGTGGATAATTTTCTATGTTCCTTTGATTAGGAATTAAGAATGTTGAAACAATCAACAAGAACTCAAACTAAAAAGTGTTTTTTACTAATAAAACGCTTTTTAGTTCAACATTGTAACTGTTAAAATTATTATAAGACCTAAGCACAATGAAAGTAAAAATCGTATTTCCTAATTTTTACATGAGAGAAAAAAGGATAAAAGTATCATTTGCCTTTTTCAACAAAAAGGACAAAAGATATTTCTATCCTTTTTTCTCTTGTGTAAAAATTACAATACGCGATTAAGTTTAATTCTGCATAGGCCTAATCATAAACTATGATTATTTTATATACTTTAATAGACAAATTTTTTTTCCAGGTGCTTCTCAAGATGAAAGTTTTCGTTTAAATCTAAAATGATTATTTAATTACAATATAGTGAGTGAAAGTAAAAAAATGTTGTTTTCTGAAAACCTGAAAAGACAAATATCTTCTTCGCAAATATGGAACAAGGTGTAAAGGAGAGTAAAGAGAATCAGCAATTTCATTACGTGGAAAGTTTTTATTTAAATCTAAAACGATTATTTAAAATATATAATAGTGAGTGAAAGTAAAAAAAAGTTGTTCTCTGAAAACCTAAAAAGACAAATATCTTCTTCGCAAATATGGAACAAGGTGTAAAGGAAAGTAAAGAGGATCAGCAATTTCATTACCTGGAGAATTTAAAAAAATGGTAAGAAAAATAAATACTTTTTTTATCCTAATTAGAAATTTTTAATTTAATTTAAATAATTATTAATAATAATAGGAAAACAATTCAAAATGTCTAGTTCATTTATCATCGAAATCTACATTACCGACCCATGATTAGTAGTCACTTAGATTGAACCGAATTAACATGGGTCGGTAATACAGTTTTTGATCCAAGTGAACCAGAGTCTCAATAGACCTACTATTAGCTAATAACTTCCTTATTTATAAAAAAAAATCTAAATTCTTTCTTTAAGTAAAAAATGTCTCATTTTTTTCGATTGATTGTTTGTTTTTTGTGAAAAAATCACTTGAAAACCAAATATTTTTAATTTCTTGAAAAAAATCACTTAAAAACCAAATATTTTAATTTCATGGAAAAAATCACTTTTTCATAGTATTAGAATTCATTTATTCGTTTATTAAAATTTATTTGTTGTTATTTTTTTTTAACCCGTTAGTAAAACAGGTAAAAATTAAAAAAATTGTTTGCGCAAACTGAAAGAAAATTTAGAAATTACATTTTTAATTATCCACTTCATGTGTGTTTTAAAAATAGAAAAGAAAAATAGAAGCACTTTAAATTTTTTTCACCCCCTCTGGAGTTGTTTTCACTTCAATTTGCATTTAAAAGAAAGGAAAGAAAAACTTGTTGCTTTCGTCCTGTCTTTGTCTTTCTTACCTTTTAAAAACGACGCATCTCTGTATCTCCACTTCCCTTTTTGTATATATATATATATTGTATAAAATGAAGAGAATCCTGTAAAATTTTTTTTTTGAGTTGGCCCCTTGATAGGTATTTATTATCCGACCTTTTTCATTTCGTTGGGTTTCTAATGCGGACAGGTAGCTCGATTTTCAAGTCAAAGCGTATCCTGTAGAGTTAGGGGGAGAAGACTACACACATATTCAGGAATTTAGCGTCTACGCACTAAAATAAAATTCTTCTTTGTTCCCTTGACTCTTCTGCGAATCTTCCCAGAGACCCTTATTTCTCATTTTTCACTCTCTTGACGCGTGTATTTATCTCTGTGTGTGTGTTCCTTTTAAAAAGAATTTTCCACTCCAACATTTTAAAGTTCCAAATTCACTTTTGGCCTTTTTACAACCATTGCAAATTTTCACAAGAAAAAGGGATCCACGTGCAAAAAAAAATGTTCACAAAAGTTTTCTATGAAAAGGAAAAATTTCTCCTGAATAGTAAAAATATAAAATTCTAAAAAATAACAAAACATAAACATTATTGTATTTTTTCTTCTTTTAAAAATAAAACTACATGCAGAATTTTCAAGAAATATGAATTAATAATAATAAAATTCAATATTTCTAGGAAATTGGTTTAAAACTTTTATATTTTTAAAAATAAACATAGACACTTTATTTAGTTACTATTATATTAGTATTGTTATTATTATTATTATTTTTATTAAAATATTTATAATAATAAATAATAGGTACTTAAAAAATAAACAAATATTTTTACATTTTAGAACCAACATAGGTAATAAAATGTCTTCAAATTTTTCTTTCTCATTCTAATTAATTTGGAAAATACTATATAATTTAACATTCTCGGAAAGTGCGAAGCATTATAATATACGCAGCGAACGAATAAACAGGAAATTCGTTTTGAAATAATGAACGAAAATGGGCAGCAGATGGTTAGGTCTCTTGAAAAATTCATGCCAAACATAAAATCAAGTTTCCCTCATCGTTCTTTTGCGAGAGAGAGAGAGAGAGAAAGAGAGCATTACTACAGATGCTGGTTGAGGACTTTTCAGCTGGTCTCTTGATACACATTTATATTTTTATGCTAAAGTCTGAAAAATTCACACGATCGGTATATGAAAAAAAGGAAAAAAAAGTAAAAAAAAAATTGTACGAAATAAAGACAAGAGCCCACATAATATGTGTGGTTGGAATACGGAATTTCCCGAGAATGGCGTAACAGGACAAAGATTCACCTTACCCATCTCATTCTCATCATATTCTTCTCTATACTCTCCTCTTTTCTATTATTTCCTTCCTTCTCTTTTCTCTTCTCCAGTTCTCACCTTCATCAACCCATCAAACGTGTTTCCACTTTGTGTATATCTGTTTAGCAAAAATTTTTATAACTTCAGTCGAAAACTTATATTGTATTTATATTTGTATAGAAGAAGTTTCTTGCTTGCCAATCATAAGAAGAAAATTAAGTTTTTTAAATATTAAATATTTAAGTAGGTCTTTTAAAAATTGAGAAAAGGAAGTCTACAACCGTTTGCATTTTAAAGCTAAAATTATTGAAAAATTGACTATTTTTATAAATTAAAATCATCTGGTTTTAAGCTTAAAAAATCTCAATTTTATAAATTAAAATCATACTCCCAAGGCTAAAATCCACCCAAAAATGGTTCTAATTTAAACGATTTTAGCCAAAAGTGGACTTAAAGTAAAATTTATTTTTTGTAGTGAACATTAAACATTTTATATGCATTTCAAACTTTAAAAAATTTTAAATGGAAAAATTTTTTAAACATTTAAACTATCGAGTATTTAAAATAATAAAAATGAGAAAAATATTGAGTTATTTAAAGTATTGAACACTTTAAAAAATTTATAAAATATTAAAATAATGTTTAAATATTTAAAACATTCAGAAATGAAAATTATTTTAAATTTTGATATCATAAAATATTAAATTATTAAAAGTGTTTTATAACTTAAAAGCTTTTAAATATACTTATTTAACCTATACGAGGAAAACATTTTAAAATATTTAACCTTAAAATTTTTAAAACTTTTAAAATTGAAATATTAAAAATATTTAAATATTTAAAACTCAAAAATGGTTAAATTTAAAATTTTTTTAAATATTTATACCTTAAAATGTAAAGATTTTTGAAACTTCGTAATTTTCAAAATATTTCAAACTTTAAAGTATGAAAATATTTAAAACACTATAAAAAAGTTAAATTTAAAAAAATTTAGAAATATTTAAAACTAAAAAGTAAAAGAAATACATTGAAATGTTTCATATTTTTAAACATTTCAATGTTTAAAGAATAAAATTTTTTTATAATTTAAATCTTTTTGCGAAATTTTTTTATTTAAAAAAAAAAACAATAGGAAAATAGAAAAAGAAGGAAAAGTAAGTTTTCGTAATTTCTAAATTTTATTATAGGTAAAAATTTCTTTTGTACGAAATTAAGGAAATTTATCTTTGAAGTAAATAATAAAATGCATTGACCTCATTTTATTTTAATCAAACAATAAATAGTCCGCCTTTCTGATGTATGAGAATATATTAAATTCTACTTCCAAAATAATGAATGGAAAAATTTTTTTTTCTCTTTCATTTGTTTCTCTTTTTTAGCTTGCTAATAAAAAAATTAGGGTATTCAATAATTAAATAATAATTAAAATTAAATAACAAAGAAATAGTTAATTAACAAAAAAATAGTTAAATACCAAATATTAGAATAATTAGTTAAATAATCTTTAACGTCCAAGATCCTTTATAAAATAATTAATAATAATAAAATAATTCTAATATATTAATATTGGAATAATTTGAAAAAATAATTATGTATGTGAATTTCAAATAATTTTTAAAGTAATATTAAAAAATAGAAATTGCTAAAATTAATTAATTTTTTTTAAAGATATTTTAAAATAGAAAAATACAAAAATTTTGTTAAATAAACACTTTAAGAAAATAATAAATTAAAAATTAGTTCTACAATGAATTGCAATAATAAAAGTGAAAAATTTTGATGAAAATGAAAAATTCGTGATTTCGGCGCCTATGGTGCAGAATGTGCACGAGGCACCATGGGAATATTTGTATTAGTGTAGACTCAACTAGTTTCCAAATAGCACACAGACACTGGCTGCCACGTCAACACGAACCAATCCTATGACTTCCTGGAGGCTCACTCACCTCACATTTCGTAAAATTTTTAGGGTGAATTCAATTTCTACACATGCAATGTGCAGACCTTTTCTTAAAAAAAAAAATACAAAAAAATACAAAAAAATTTACACAGGTCAAAAGACCCTTCACATAAAAATTTCAGTCAATTAATTATTTTATTGTCATTTTATACATTTTTTTTTTTTTGAAATAAATACCAAAAAAAACATGGCTAAATAGATACAATATTCATTATATTGAAATAAAAAAATTTTATATGTATTACATTAAACACTTGGTATAATGATGTTCGTAAAAATATGTCATTTTTTAATGTCTATTTAAATACCTTCTCTTTCGAAGTTCATTAAAAAGAAATTTAAAATTGTTTTTGAATTTTGACATCGTTATTTATAAATAAGATTTTGCTTCTTTTCTGATAAGTGTAGATTATCAGTTTTTTACCTTCACACATTTATTTTATGTTCGGGAAAAGAAAGAAAAATCTACTTTATTTTCTATACTGCTTTTAAAATTAATTAAATAATATAAATATTTTGCAAACTTGGGAAAATTTTTTGCAAAAATATTGCAAGCAAAATTTATTCTTGAATATTTTTGCTGTTGTTGTTGTTTAAGGAATAACAGTAAAATGGCGATTAAAATAAAATAGATAAAAAATGAAAGTTTTCATATTTAAAAAAAATTGTTTAAACACGATTTGTATTTTATACTTTAATAATTTTGAACGAATATGAAAAACTGCAAGTAAAATATTCTCAAATAGATTAAATAGTGAAGCAATATTTGTTGAACTTCAACTTAAGTAAACTTAACAATTAGACTGTTTTTCCTTTTTTTTGTTATGAAGACAAATACAAACGACCTAAAAACACTAAAAATATCTTGTGTAAATTGTACACGATGTGTGTTTCATGTCTCGATACATATAAACTTCATTTATATTGAAATTATATATACATTTATGATTTGCATTATATTGATTCCTAAAAATTCATATTATAAATAAAAGTATATAATAATCAATGTGTAATTTTCAAATAATTTAATTTTTATACAATAAAAACAAATACATTTTTGCGGTCTTAGAGGCATAATTTTTTTTTTTAAGTAAACCGCATTTGAAATTAAAATCGCTTTTTACTTAATATACTACATTGAAAAACTAAATGGCTAAAACCTAACTTAAAACCATAATGATTGAAAAGTATTCTATTCTTAAGCTTGAAACTAGATTAAATCAATTTTACGACTTAAAATCATACTATTGATTATACGAACTTTATAGTTTTTGTCAAAAAATATAATCTAAGCTAGAATATGTCATATATATGATTTACATAAAATTATTTATTTTACAAGTTACATAATTTGATAATTAAAAATGTATGTTAGTTAAAGAAGTGATTAAGTAGTGATAATAAATAATTACTAGGGGCATTGAATTCAATGAAGGGATAATGGTAATTTTTAAAGTCCCCTCACGCAACAGGAAATAGACTTTGCGCGGGGACTTTGGTAATTTACATATTTCGATTTTTATAAATATATATTTTTTTAAAATATTTATTTATAAATAAATGACATTTATTAATTAATTAATATAAAACACTAAGTTATTATATAAGTAGCTTATTGTGAAAATTTTTCGTAATGGGGTGGAAAGGACAAACACCTGCTGATAGACTGACTGCAGTTTAGTAGTTTTAAAAGAATTATCCATTATGCATTTTTAAATACATTTTCCAAGGATGAAAGACAATCATTGTATTTTAATTATTGCCTTTTATATACATTTAGAGACAAAAGTCTGTTGGGATTAACATTATATAAAATATACATTGTGCGGAAATGTTTAGTCTCGAATGGTCCGAATTCATAGTTGGTAATTTGGCATTTTCAATTTTAACCTGTGCAAATTAGGGTTCGCTAATTTCATTTTTGCAATTTAACAAATATTCTCAAAAATTGCATATACACACTTGAACCTAACTTCAGAATTTTCAAGATTTACCTTCCTCTTCTTGTTATGTTCTTCCGACAAAGAATTGAACGTAATCTTATACAAATTTAACCCCCCTTTTCCACTCTAATCTTTTCTTTTAGGTAAAAAAAGTTTTATATAACTTTCAAATTTTGAGACATCCCCTTCACCTTTGTTTCACTTTTAAACATTTTTTTCGTTTCCCTTTTTAAAAATATTGGGCACAACTTCAAAATTTTAGCACTCCTTTTAGGTAAAATTATTTTTACTATAAATTTTGAAAAAATATTTTCCATAATTTTTGGTATTTAAAATAACAAAAATTTAGTATTTCTGATCGAATTAGGTTCAAAAATAGGTGAATCAAAACGATTTTTAAAGTTCTGCAAGACATTTATAAGACTTTAAAAGTTACTTCCACATTTTTAAAAAAAATTTTCAATAATATGACTTTTTCTTTACAATTTTTGGTTTTTAAAAAACTAAGAATTTCGTAATTTCTAATTGAATTATAGGTTTAAAAATAGGTCAATCGAAGCGTTTTTTTAATTAATGCTATAGAAGTTGGTTATGTAACTTTTAAAGTTACTCTTAGATTTCTTTATCAAAATTTAAAAAGAGGCTTATTTTCCAAAATTTTAGATTTTTATAAGTTTAATATCTCCGGCTAATATGGACGAAAAATGTTCAATAAGGGCTCAAAAGATGCGTCTAAAAAATCTCTAAAATTTAAAAGATTACTTCTATATTTAAAAAAAAATTTCAAAAATAAAACTTTCTTTATACAATTTTCGGTTTTAAAATAACAATAATTTTGTATTTCTAATCAAATTTGGATCAAAAATAGGTGAATTAAAACGATTTTTAAAGTTCTACAAGCCATTTATAAGACTTTAAAAGTTACTTCCACATTTTTAAAAAAAAATTTCAAAAATATGACTTTTTCTTTACAATTTTTGGTTTCTAAGAAACTAATATAATTTCATAATTTCTAATTGAATTAGGTTCAAAAGTAGGTCAATCGAAAAGTTTTTTAATGCTTAAAAGTTGGTTATGCGACTTTTAAAGCTACACCTAGATTTCTTAACAAAATTTTTAAAAAAGTCTTATTTTCCAAAATTTTAGATTTTTATAAGTTTAATATTTCCGGTTAATATGGACAAAAAGTGTTCAATAATGGCTCAGAAGATGTGTTTAAAAACTCTACTAAATAAATTAGGGAAAAACATTTAAATAGGTTTCCTAACATTTTTCTAAAGTTATGGATAAAAAAAGTTTTTTTGCAAAATTAAAAATGCACAAAAATATAGTTCAATTTACATAATTAAATATTAATTAATAAAAGTAACAACTTAAATTGAAATTAAAAGAAAAAAATGTTATTATTCTAGCACAAATATAGTTTAACAGTAGATATGAATTCATTCAAAGACTGCGGCCCAAAAATATCAACATCGAAGGGTAGCTTATTAATATACTTATAATTAAGTTTTCAAAATAGATGATAATGATAAATTTAAACCATAATCAGTTCTATGATCAGGTACATTAAATAAATTAAGGACTCTCATTTTATGTCCGCTCGTGAGACCTACAATTTAAAAAAAATTCATCCTTAAAGCTCTTCATAATTTTGAGATATTTATGAAAATGTAATGTTTACACACACACACGGAATGACATTTTTTAAAAATGTTATTTTTGAATTCTTGTCAAATAACAAAGATATGTCAAAAAATCGAATTTGAAAAATTTTGGTATTACAATACCACAATAACGAAGGAATAAAGAAAAAAAAATGTTTTTTTTAACAATAGTGTTAAAAATATTGGTCTAATTAAAAAAACTTCTAAGAGAAAAAAATGTTGATTAAATTTAATATCTGACAGTTGCACACGAAATCTTGTTTTTTTTAACCGTCCCTGTCGCCATTTTATTCGGAAAAAAATACCAAAACAAAACATTTATTTTCCTGGATCAAAATATTTACTTTATTCAACAAAAAAAAAATGTTTTGATTCATCAAAACATTCGTTTTGTTAAATAAAGTATAACGTGCAAGAGTTTTTGTAATTTGCGCTTTTTTCCATATCCTCCTTTTTATTTAGGAAGAATTATTTTTCCGATGCTAGGTTTTAAACACACGCATCCAACGCGCAATTATTCTCGAAATATTATATACCTGCATGCGAAGCGAAACTTAAATGGCCGATGTTCGCATGTGAGAAACTCTCAAAGTTTAAGTTTAAAAGCCAAATATTTTTAAAAATTCAGTCGCACACGTAAACACGTTTCATTATATTGTCGGAAATATTGACCACTTCATTGAATATTCTATACTATAAATATTATTATTAGAACAAGAAAGTTACAATATTTAATGTTTGTTTACAAAACAAAACATTTTTTTACTAATCGAAAAAGTATCTTTTTTTTACTCACTTTTCTCTCTCTGATAAAATACATTTTTAACATGCTATTTATTTTTTTTTAGCAAGAAAAAAAATGTTTCGTTGTATTTTTATTTACCATGAAAGAAAATGTTTTGTATCTAGAATTTGGCCGCGCAGAAAAGAAAAATAAAAATGACGCGAGGGTGAATGTTTGTGAAAATTGAAAAACCCTGTGTTTCGACGCCAATGCATAGAAGCAGAAAAACTAGTCATGGTTATACCACCCCTGCGTTATCCATCGCATCAAGTTCGGCAGTTTGAACACTCTTGGCAAAAGGGAGGGGTTTCCCCTCCTCAACGACTAGACTTTAATTTCCAACTATCCACTATCTACATTTTCCTGAGATTCCATGCGCCAGTTGCTCTCCAGGCCCTAAAATTAGTGTCAGCTTTTCGCTTTTCCTCCGAGGGAAAATTCGTATTATTATTATTATTTTTTTTTGCGAATTGGACAAATTTTCATCGAAAAAGTGAATTATTTGTTTTTTTTTATTATTATTAACAAGTGAAAAACAGTGGAAGCGGTTATTTTCAAAATTTCATTTTTGCATTTTTACGAATATTTTCTATTTCCTGTTTACTGTTATTTTACCATCGCCAGCTGTCCGGATGCTATTTGGACCTTGAGATATTTTCTGGATTACTTCGAATAATTTTTCTTTTTTCCTTTTTGCAAAATTAAGTAAGTTTTTGATTTTTTTTTGATTTTTATGGGGAAAATTGAATTTTTTTTCTTCTTTCTTCATTGAGAGAGAGACTGCGGTTTACTATATATACATATATGTAATAAACAACCTGCGCGTAAAGAGAATAATTTTTATTTTATTTTTTTTTGAATTTTTACAGTAGAAATATTTTTTTTTCAATAATAGAGAAAAATTTAATGCGTATTTTCGTACGTGATAAATTGATGCTTGGATATGGCGTGAAAATGCGCATGTGGTGAAAAAATGTGAATAATAGGAGGGATCCTTTGCCTATACTTTGCCCAATGATCACGAAGTAAACACGAAGCTTATAGTTCGTTTTTTATACGTTGCCCAAGTGACGCAACTCAAGGGAAATGCTTTTTGCGACTCTTCATAATAAATACCAAAATTTAGAGAGGGGTGGGGGGGGGTACAGTATTCGCAAAAATATGAAAATTATTTTCGAAAAGAAAATATTTTTTCGATTTTTTTTTTCGAAAACAAAATTTTGCAATTTTTCCGAATTATCCGAATTTTGTTCTTTTTTAAGAGAATATTTTTTAGGAAAAAAAAAAGGGGAAGGTTTCTGAGAAATATTTGCATGCTTTCTGAATCGAGGAACGCTTCTCAAAACGCCGGCACGTGGATTGGTCGCGAGAATTAAAAATGAAAATTAACCATTAAACGTTGAAAGTAAAAGAGAGAGAGAGAGAGAGAGAGACAGCGAAACTATTCTCTCTCCTCACTCGAATGCAATTATGACTTTTTTATTATGCTCGCGTGATCAAATTCAAACAAAGAAAATAGAGAAACAAATAAAATCATTTCAAACTTAATTACCCAAAAAAAAAAAAACTATTATTGTCTTTCTTGATAAAATTACATATATAATATTCATATCTAAAATTTTTCTCCATTTTTCGTTGATGTACTTAAAAACAAGGTCACACCTCGGTTTTGAAAAACAATCTCCCTCTTCTTGTATATTGCGTAGCAGTGGCGTAAGTTTGCCATATTTGCCATACAAAAATTTGTTTGTGGAAAAATTCTCTTAGTCGCGTACTTCTAAAAAATAAGGGGGGGGGGGGTGGGGGTAATTCCTAAAAAAAATATTATAATTTCGCAAATACAATAATACAATAAAATTTTTTAATTTTCGTATAAAAGTTTCCATTTCTTAAGAATATAAAATTTATTTTTAAAATTAACGCATATAGAGATATGATAACATAATTGAAATATATAGTGAAAATTATTTACATTTTTAATTCTTTCTAAATTTCGGAGAAAATATTTGAGTAAACTTGAGTGGAAATAAATTGCGGGCTCACATTGATTAGATATTCCAGGTTATGATGTCATCAAAGATGGCGACCGCGCCTGGTGCATAAACATTGGACGTATACAAACTATACAATGTTGGTAGAACGCGCACAATGTAGAACCAATGGCATTTTAGTTTTCCAACACGCATTATATGCGTTCGTCTGCAATGCTTATGCACCACTGACGTGGCCCCTTTTTTGCAACGCCATATTGGAAATTAGAGTCCTTTTTCGAGAATATTTTCCTATTGTATTGGAGCATGAAAAAAAATATTCATAATTTTAGATAATTGTAAATTTTTCACAAATATTTATTTTTTAATACTTAATAAAATTTATAACAAGTGCTATTCACGAGGTCTCATTATTCAAAATTGTATTAATATTATTATTATTTTTATTATAAATATTATTAATGATAATTAATAATTAATTAATAATTAAAAATAATTATTATTAAAATTATTATAATCGAAATTTGTTAAAAATGGTTAAATTGAAAACCTTGACAACTGTAATAAATAAATTTAAAATTGTTGTAAAAAATTGTTAATGTAAAAATATGATAAAAAATTAAATTTAGCCATTTCTTTCTGCTTATTTTCTAATTTTTTGTAACTACTAATTACTAAATTGCTAAAAACTTTATTTTAGTAATAAGTGGTAATAAGTCAAGAAAGACAATTTTTTGTTACATTAAAATAACTAAAATTTTTTAAAAAACCCAAATTAGTCAAATTTGACTATTTTTTCTGCTTTATTACTAAATTAGTGCAAGAAATTTTAAGCATAAAAATAAATTAACCAATATAGAAAAAAAATAATTTTTTTTCACCTTTAATTTGTTGCTAATGTCTTATTTGTTTATAAGAATTGTTTATAACTTTACTAATAAACAAATGGTAAATATAAAAAGGTAAATTCAAGTTTGAAAATTCATTAATTCTATAGTTAGAAAAAATTACGTTTTTACCCTCAATTGTTGCTAATATATAATTTTTTTACAAGAATTGTTTATAACATTATTGAAAAGAAGTTTACCTCATTAAATGGTAAATTTAAATTTCAAGATTCATTAAACCTATAAAGAAAAAAAATACTCTAAGAAAAAAACGATTTTTTTCGCCTTCAATTGTGGTTAATATGTAATTTGTTTATAACATTTGTTTATAACTTGTTTATAAAATTTTTAATAATTTTGATCAATAATTTTTATTTCAAAAATTTATTAAAATAACAGATATATATAAGTCTCGATGGAAGAAGAAACTATTTTTTCTACTTTCACTTGTTATCAATTCTTAATTTGTTTATAAAATTGTTTATAACATTGCTAAATAATTATGTTAAATAATTGTTAAATAATTTTTAACTTCAACATTTATTGCAACTATAAAAATGGCGACAAATTTTAAGTAAAAAACGTAAAGGAAAAAAAAAACTTTTCGGACAGAATAGGTTAAGTTTTTTTTTTTAACAAATATTTAGCTTTTTTTATTAAATTATTATTTTTGCGTATAAAAATTAACTGAAGTTAAATTTAATTATTCAATTCGATATTTTGGTATTAATTTATAGGGGTAGTAAATTTACAAGAAAACACACATACACCCACGCACACGTCAATGAAGGCAATAATGTAGAAGGTCTATTAACTATTTGTGTGATAATTTGCGACAAGGGGAAAACTGTACTAAATTTTATATGACGTCATGCGAACATAGAAATAAAATATTAACTTAGTAAACTTACTTTTGCACTGCGACACGTGTACATTTTCCACAAAAAAAGAAGAAAAAGAAACTTTAGTAAAAATTAGGATAAAACATTGTTTTTCTTCATTGAAACGCAAAGAATGAGATGGAGAAGAACAAACATATGAATTTGTGTCCTTTTCTCGTCATAGGCATAGTCGTTTTACACGTTTCTATTTCGTAAACGAGTTTCTTAAATTTATTCCAAAATAAATTCGCAAAAGGAGTAAACAAGTTAGTGAACGAAGCATAAGATAGAAAAGGACAAAAGTTGATATTTTGTCCTCTTTCCTCTTCTCTCAATTCACGCACGTGTTTAAAACGTTTAGTTGCGTTTACAAACTCGTTTTGCAAATTTGCTTTGGAAACGCGAACGAAAAGCATGAGATAGAAAAGGACAGATATGTATTTCTTTCCTTTTCTATCTCATAGTTAATATTCGCGAATTATTGTAAAAAGACCCTTAAACCTTAAGGGTGAATTCACATTTTGCGAAACTACACGTGAATAAATGAGAGATTAAAAAATACCACTTATGTATTTTTAAATGCACTCTTTCTAGTAATAATCAGTAATAATTATAATCACATAAATGTAAATATTGAATTAAAATATTAATAGAAAAAAAAATATTCCAAATACTAAAAATTGTTCGATATTCCGTTATAAATATCTCACCCAGTACAACTCCACAAAATTCTTTACTATATTAGAAACATTAATAGACCGAGCTGTAGGTGTCAAGGTCAAGTTCAACGAAAATAGAATCAACTCAAGATTTTGATAAGTGAAAAAAGATTTTCCCCTGATTAGTTAATAATTTGCGTGCGTATAAAATAATTTTGATTGTGAACAAAAAAAAAAATTCAATTTCGATTGCTGATTAAGAGGTGAGAAAAAAAAATTCTTTTTTTGATATTATGTCATTGGAAGAATTAGTGGAGAGAAGAAGTGAATGCGGAAACTATATAAGAAAGAATAAACGAGAAGAAGAACAAGATTTTCTGTCCTCCTCTATCCAATCCTTTTTCGTTTCCATTCACTTTCGCTTCCCTATTTTGCTGCTTCACACACTTCTTTTAGGTTTTATTTTTGTTGACCTTGTCACCAGTTCCAAGCAAATTCTACACGTGTGTATGTGTGTGTGAGTTATACACACACAAATTGAAACCAAAAAATGGTTAAATTATCATAAAATGTTTTTATATCAATGTGCCATCAAAAAAAAGAATATAATTGGATGACGTTAATAAATTACATCACGCTATTTTCAACCTACTTTTCATTTACTTAGTAATAATTTTTTTTTTTAATGACATAATTTTATTAGAAAAATTATTTTTTTTATTTTCAAAATTAGGGTGCGTTCACAATGGTATATTATTTACCCCTATCATTTATATATTATTATAAAAAAATATAGCTCGCTCCCTCCTTTTGGTCTTTATTGCCCCCCCCCCTCTTTTTTTGCTAAATTCGTTAACATACCCTTAAAGGTGCGTTCTCACCGGAAACATGACTTTTTTTTGCAAATAGTGGAAAATGGGCAGTTCCACGTGAAATTTTCCTATGACATTTTAAAAATTATTTTAATATTTATTTATTGTCCGAATTTTGAAAATATTCCTAAATAGCTTCTAAGATAAATTTTCTAATTGTAATTTGACTTTGTTTTTTAATTTTTTTTTAAATTAAAAAAAAAATAAAAAATTTTTTTTTTATTTTTTGTTTTTTTAATTAATTATTTAATTTTGTTGTTTACAGGTTATTAAAATGAATTCAACAATGTCACCACTTTATAATCTTCGATGGGGTGATTATCTGCCAAATATGCTCAATGTTTTTGAGCAATTACTGAAGAAAGAGGAATACACCGATGTTACATTGTGGTTAGATTCAGGACAAATGGTGGTTAAATGTCATAAAATTATTTTAGCCGCTTGCTCAACATTTTTCGAGGATATTTTCTCGAGCATGAAAACAAAGGGTCATGCGAACGTTGTTCTCACTGACATCAAATATGCCGATGTTAAACCAATTTTAGAATTTATCTACAAAGGCGAAATTAATGTCACTCAAGAGGAACTTCAGGGCATTTTAAAAACAGCCAATTTCTTAAAGGTGATTTTTTTTGCAAATTCTTATTGTAGAAAAACCTTTAGAAAATTAAGGTTACTTTTGCATTTAGTGTAGAAGAACCTTAATGTTCTAAGGGTGCAAAGGTACTTATTGTAGAATAACCTTTAGAAAATTAAGGTTACTTTTGCATTTAGTGTGGAAGAACCTTAATGTTCTAAGGGTTTTTTTTTCTACAATAAGTATCTTTGCACTCATTGTAGAAGAACCTTAAATTTTGTTTTTCAAAAAAGACTAATATTCTATTTTTTCTCTCCCTTAAAGATAAAGGGTCTAATTCCCGAGTACAACGACAAGTACGATTCGAAATTCGAGCCGCAAGTTAATATCACGACATGTGAAGCTGACAGCAATGCGGAAACTTCAGATCAACGAACTCCATGTTGTTCTCATAAATGTGAGGAGAAACCGCATGTTGAAGATCGTCCAAAATCACAAAAACAACAACAACAACAACATCAAGAACAACAAAAACAACAACAACCCAATTGGCAACAACAAATGGAGCAGGAACAAATTTCACAGCATTATTTGTCTGATACGAATATGGAGACACCCATAAAGAGGGTAAAACAGGAGCCAGTCTATGAGGAGACGCCATTAATAAAAAATGTTGCGGAGAAAAATTCACGAAAACGTAGTAACGATAATCATTCGCGTCCATCGAATAGTTACGAACAACAACCTCCATGTCCACAGAGTAGTAATTCAGTGCACGAGCGTCCGAAAGATAATTACGATTACTACTTGTCCGATTATAGTATTTCCGAAGATTATTATAAACAGAAACAGGATCAAAGCAATACGAAGAGTCAGAAGAAGAATGTCAAGCAAGGTAAGTTGATTTTTATTTTATTTCCCATTGTGAACGAAGCTTAAAGACTTTGGTACTATTGAGTGTGAGAGAGATGGAAATATATGTTTGCTATGTTTACTCTCTTGCAATCTAACAGTGTAAATTCAGCCTTAGAATAGTTTTTTCGATTAAGTCGTGTGACTGCACCCTTAATTCGTAGAATCGTAATAGTGAGTATTTTTTTCATTCTGAAAATTATAAACATAACCTCAA
This sequence comes from Leptopilina heterotoma, assembly GCF_015476425.1. Taxonomy (NCBI): domain Eukaryota; kingdom Metazoa; phylum Arthropoda; class Insecta; order Hymenoptera; family Figitidae; genus Leptopilina; species Leptopilina heterotoma. The sequence goes on from NW_025111142.1 coordinate 441,407, forward strand.
ATTTGTTGCTTCTTTAGTATACCTTTCTTCACTCATTATTTTAAAATATAATAAGAATAAAATGAGCCTATAAATAAATCATTTTTTTTTCTAGATCCAGCGAATCCTGCTGCAGGAGCAAAGGAATGGCGAAAATACAAAAAATACACACCCGAAGAATTAGAAGCAGCTCTACAGGCAATGCGAATGGGTCTCTCGCCAATTGCAGCCTCCAAGGAATTCAATGTACCGTCTCGCACTCTATACGACAAGGCTAAAAAATTGGGCATCGACACCAAGGACATACGACGAAATTGCAACAGAAGCGCCGCATTTCCAATTGGCATCGGTCGAAATATTAATAATCGCATTTACAGACGATTCCAGGAAAATGACTACGACGAAATGACGACAATCCCCATAGAAAATTTGAAACACGAAACAATAGAGAATTACAAGTCTGAAACAATTGAACCAAGTGAACCAATTGAACCACCCGCCGAACGTGACGCAATTGAATTGTTGACCTATCAACGACCTGATCTTCAAATACGACCCTCAACTTCCGATTCAAATTATGAAAATACAGCCGAAGATCTTTCAATTAAACACGAGACAAGTGTCATCACGTTAAATCCAAAGACTTAACATTCCTTACATTCTTAATTTTTTGGAATATATAAAAAGTTACAAATCACTACGCGTTTGAATTGTATATAAATATTTTTGTGCGAATTACACAAAAGAAAAAAAATCATTTCATATCGTGTCCAAATTCGTAATATTTGTAACTTTTAAGCTCGAAAATAAGAAAATATTCCAACGAACTACCTCAGAAACTTTCCGTCTTTCTGTTTTTTTTTTTAATTTTTTTTTTTAAATTTTTTAAAAGTGGCAATAAAGAATAAAGCATTTTAGCACGAAGAGAACGAAGGAAACGGAAAATTTAAGGAAATAAAAATATTTTTAAGATGTGGAATAAATCGAAACTATCGAGAAAATGCGACGAGGAAGGTGAAGAAAGAGGACGAGGTGAAGAAAAGTAAGACGAAGAGGGTATAAAAAAGAAAGGAGAATATAAAAAAGGGAGAAGAAGAAGAAAGAGTCAAAGAAGATAAAAAAGAAGAAAAAGAAGAAAGAGTCAAAGAAGATAAAAAAGGAGAAAAAGAAGAAAGAGTCAAAGAAGATAAAAAAGGAGAAAGAGTCAAAGAAGAAGAAGAAAGCATAAAGAGGCTATTAGAAATAAGAAAAAAGATGCTAAAAAATAATAAATAATCTATGAAGAAAGAGATGAAGAAAGTACAAAAAATACTAAAAATGTAAAAGCGAAACAGAGACTAAAAAGAAGTAAAAGTGAATAAATGAAGAAAAGAAATAAAAGGAGAAAAAAAACCTGAGGAGAAAGAATAAAATTTCCAGGACAAATGAAATGAAAAAAAAATTAAATGAATTTAATTCGAAGAAGAGTAAATACTAAAAAAAAGAAAAAGAAGAAGATGTAGCAGAGGAAGATGAAAAAAAATGAAACACTTCTTGATGAAAAAAAAATTCTTTGATGAAAATGAAAAAAAACGGAATTAAACTTGAAGAAAGTTGAGAAAAAGAAAAAATTCGAAATATAACAAAGTTATATTTGCTCAAAAATAACATCGATCCATTTGACGAGAAACAAAATATGTTTTAAGATATGAAATCTTAAAAATAAAATTCGAGAAAAATATATATCCAGTGTTTCACAAACAAAATTCGTTAGTGACGCTTTAATAAAGGCAGCAACAGCAAAAAGCAATAAAAAAGGATTTTTTTTTTTAAATAAAACAACAGTAAAAAAGTTTTTAAAATATATCGACAATACTATATCTAGTTAAAAAAATATATCAACAATAGGAAAATTAAAACAACAAGAATAGAAATGTTAAAAAGTATAACAATAGAAAAGTGAAGAAATATAATAGAAACGATAAAAAATTCAACAATAAAAACAAAACGTAAATCAACAGTAAAAACAACAAAATAAATCAACAATAAAACAACAAAAGCTCGAAAAAAAGAAAAATCACCGACTCACACTGCCTTTGCAATCGTTTCACAAAACAGGTAAAAAAAAATTTGTTTAAATATGGGAAAGTTGCAGTACGAAAAAAAAAACAAGTCGAACAAGACTGAGAGAGCGTCTGAATTTCAGAGACTGCTCAAATAATAATTTTCATTAATTGAACCGTGAGCATTTTTTACAGAAAGAAAAAGAAAAAATCCATCATTTTTTTTTCTCTCACGACATAAAGGTGGTGGGTCTTCAGACTTAAAAAGAAAATGTTGTTTCTTGAATTCAGAAAAAAAAAATTACAAACAAACAACATTTTATTTGCTCTCCTTAGAGTAATTATTATTTTAGAGAAATTTTATTTTACTTTCTAAGAGGAAAAAAAAAAATGGTGTAGCTATTATGATTCACATTTTCCTGTGAGATGGTAACGTCGCCGTCGTTTTATTGTTATTTAAAGAAAAAGAAATTTAGAGAAAAAAGAATCTAAAATTTAAGCAATTAAATAAGAATTACTAACTATTTGTTATTACGGTTTTATTATTATTAATATTTAGTATTAATAATAGTATTATTAGTAATAATATTGACATAATTGTTAAATTTACTTTTTATTATTATTATTATTATTATTATTATTATTAACTATAATAATTATTAATAATTTTATAATAAAATAATAGCAATTTTTTTTTAATAATTTATAATAATAATAATAATAATAATAATAGTAGTAATAGTAATAAAAATAAGGATAATATTAATAATGATGAAATAATTATAATTGTAATTATTGGTATTGTTATTATTATTATTTTTATTAATATTTTAATTTTAGTGTAATAATAAGCGCCAAATTGTTTAAGAATTTAAAAAAAATGTTAAACACTCACAGGGGAATCGTTACCGAAAGTTTAATTCATAATATTCAAAACTGCAATAATAATGCTCAACATATCTAGAAATAGTATTTTACGAAAATAATCTACCTCAAATAAAAAAAGTACAATGAACGAATCTGTTCAGAAACTTGGAAGACTGAGATACACTGAATCCAATGAATATAGACAATTATTATCCTCTTGTGGGAATAATTCCATTTTTTAATGATAATAACAATAGTAACAATAAAAATCATAATAAAAATAATAACAACAACAAAAATCATAATAAAAAAAAATAATAATAAATTTGAAAAATGGAACAAAAAATAGAAAAAAACCGATAAATTAAAATTTTTTTTATTTTTTGAATAAAAGTTTCTTTAATTTCAATTCAATGAAGAATTTTCTACACTATTAGTATTAAAAAATTAAATTTAAAGGAAATTTTAATTAATTTTATTAATAAAATTAATTAATTTTTATTTTGAATTTGAAATTTTTAAATTAAAATTAGTTTTCTTTCTAAACAATAAAAAAATAACCGTATAAGTGAAATTCCATTTATAATTTGGAAAAACAAGTGATTTTTAAATATAAACCAATAATTTTAATGATTCAAATAAAAAAAAAACATTAAATTGAATGAAAAATAAATTTAAAATTATATTTCAAAATCGAAATTAAAGAAAAAATGAAATAAATAATTGAATTTTTAAAATTAAAACAAAATTGAAATCAAATTTAAAATTTCTACTTTGAATTTGAAATTAATAATTGAATTTCGAAATTAAAAAATACAATTGAAATCAAATAAAAATCAATTAAAATTGAATTTCGAATTTAAAACTAAAAATTAAAATTAAAGAAAAAATGAAACTAATAATTTAATTTCGAAATTAAAAATGAAATTGAAGTCAAATTTAAAATTCCTACTTTGAAATTAAAATTAAAAAAAAAAATGAAATTAATAATTGAATTTCGAAATTAAAATACAATTGAAATCAAATAAAAATCAATTAATATTCAATTTCGAATCTAAAACTAAAAATTAAATTTCGAAATTAAAATCGAAAAAAGAAAGTTTTTTTTAATTTTCAATCCAAATTGTTTTTGACAATTTTTTGTTCGATTTTATTAAACAAATTAATGTTTTTCAATGTTTTTTAAAATATAATGACAATTTTATGTTTTTTTGTAGAGAAAAATAATTTTGAAACGATATTGTAAATATTTATTGTAAATTTTTATTTTGTAAATATTTGCAATTGACAATTTTTTATTGAATGTTTAATTAAAGTTTTTCTTCTAAACATTTTTTTTGTCGACAATTTACAATTTTTCCTAAAATAAGCAGCAATTTTTTTTTTAAAAATATACCTACAATGTTGTATTTACCAATTTGAAAAAAAAAAATTTACCAATTTTTACTAATAATGTTTGCAAAGAAGAATTTGTAATTTTTACAAAAAATTTTTTGTAAAAAAATTTTGATAGAATTTTTACCTCATTTATACAGTTGTAAATTTTTACAATTAATTTCTTTACCAAAAAAAATTGTTTAGAAGAAATGTAAAAATTGTTGAATGAAAGAAAAAAATTTTTTAAAAAATTTCAAAATGTTTAAAAAATTGCAAAAATTTATTTTCAAAATTTGCAAAAAAAATTTTTGATTTACACAAATACGGAAAATTTTGACCACAAAAAAATCGAATTTAAAAAATGGAATTACACCCCACGGTGAAATTGATCTTAAAAAGATATTTAAAAATTCTAGGAGTTAAAAAAAATTGTAAAAAGAGATTAATTTAAAAATTTTACAATTTTTCGATTTTTTTTTTTTTATTTTCTCCAATGAAATATCTTTTTATCGTCAATTTTTCTCATCTAGAGGAGAACAATAGACTTGTTATTATTTCTTTTTTCTAAACTGTTTAAATAGTTGAAGAAAAAAAGAAAACTACGATTACATTTGTATAGAAAAAGTACAAAAATGGATTATTCTGTTATATAGGAAATAAAAGGAAAAAAAATATAAATAGTAATATTTCACACAATTTTGATATGAAAAAGAAAGAGAAAAAAAATAGAATCAACAATTATATCATTAGCGATATCTTTTTTTTTTAATTAAATTTTCAGTTAATACATTTTATCGCATTATGTGTTATAGTTTAGAAAATGTATTCACTGAAGAATAATTAAAATTTATTAAAATCCGTGTAACGGTAAAAACTTTTTTTTTTAATTTTTAAGATATTTTTTTGAGAAACGTCCCATTTTACAAAAAAAAAAGTGTCGTTGTAGTTATTGTCATAATATTATAGTAATAAGATTGTTTTATGTGTTACATTTTAATCACACGGACAAAAAATAAATTACATAAAATTTTGCTGAGAGAAAAAGAATGTCGAAAATATTTTTTTTTTTATGTTAAATTTATCAGTGTGATTAAATTGTCATTTTTTAGACGTGCGGTTATCTTTTTGTTTTCTTTTATATAATTTTTTTTCTCACATGAAAATTTATATATGTATTAGAATATTTAAAAAAAAATAATAAAATCACAATTGTTTCTTTGTATAAGCATTTTTTTCGAAAAGAAAAATCATTTTTTCTTAGAGCAGATTTATTGAGAGAAAAAAAATCATCACGACATTATTGTTTAAGAAATCTTTGTATTTGCACTTTTTATAGTTGTATAAGAAAAAAAATCTAGTTTGTAAGAAAAATGCAGTTACGAAATTACGGGGCCTTTTAATTCCTAATTTTCGAAATCTTTTGTTGAAATATTTTTCAAAAAAAAAATTCCAACAAATTTTTCAGAAAAGAAAAAAAAATTGATTGAAATGAATAAAATAAATGAAATAAAAAAAAAAATGATCGAATAGTTTGAATAAAAAAATTTTAAATAATAAAAATAATAAAAATAATAATATAGAAGAAATGTCGAGGACAAAAGATTTCGATAATTAGTCGGTGTAAGAAATTGTTTATTTTACTTAACGCAAGTATATTATTTGTACTTAAGACTGAAATTTTTTCATCCTTACAGTTACCTTCATCACATATTATATTGTATAATAATTATAAGGATATATTTAATATTAAAATTTTAAGAGAATGATAAAAAAGAAAAATATAATTCACAAGTGTGCTATTTTCACAAAAAAAAATTTTTTTTTTCAAATTCTAAACTATTAAGTTGAGTGATTGCAATTTTATTGTGCAAAGTTTGTTATTCAATAAAGTATAATAAACAATACATTTGTCAATTACTTTTTAAAATTTTAATAAATCCTTCGATACAATCCATTTTTCTTTTAATTTTTAACCTAATTTTTCGAAAGAATTCAATTATTTTCTAAAATTCTACTAAGTTCTTCAAAAGAATTTAATTATTTTCTAAAAATTTCAATAAAATTCAATAATTAAATGTTTAATTTCAATTATTAAGAAACACGATTATTTTAAAAACTTGAAAGAAATTGTTCATAAAATTCAATTATTTTCAAAATTTTCAATTAAAATATTATTAAAAAAAACTCCATTATTTTAATAAAAAATTCAAAGAAATTCTTCAAAAGAATTTAATTAGAATTTTAAAAAATTGTAATAAAATTCTTTGCGAGAATTCAATTATTTTCATAAATATAATAAAATTCTTCGAAAAAGAATTCAATTATTCTCAAATTTTTTGATAAAATTGAAATTGAAAATATTAAGAAATATTTAAATTTTTTCATTATTTATTAAATTAAATATTATTTTTATTATTAAATTAAAATGTTTTTTTGTAATCCAAAAATTGTTTATTTGTAATCTTCCTCTTGCGGGTTTTGTTTTCCTGCGCATAAAAATTTGGCGCCAAACGAATTGAATATTTGTCAGAAACATAACCTAAAAATTGTGAATTATCAAAATAAACAAATGCTAGACAGATTTTGTTAGAATTTTTTTTTGAAGTAGTTTAATATATAGTTTAATCAAGATTATGAGTGTGAAGAACACAGCGGGTGAAAATTTAAAAAGTAATTATTTAGCAGCAATTCAAGAATTAGAGTTTTCGAAAGACGATGAAAATCATTTTAAAGCAATTGACATTGAACGAAGATGTCTTTTTATGAAATATTCCGTTGCACAAAAATTGTGAGTTTTCTTCTACTTTATAATTTCTTTATTTCTCCTCATTAATTATTAATTAATAATAATCTATTGTAACTAATACGAAATAAAGAAGTAATTAATGGAAACCAAATGCACTTCCGCACCAAAAGGCATAAGCCTTTTGGTCCGGAAGTGCATTTGGTTTACATCATTATTATAATTAATTTTTTCGTTGAATATGAAATAAAAAATAATTCAATTATTTAAAAATTAAATAAATTTTTTGAAAATAAATTAATTTTTACAGAGATTCGCAGGACACGGCGGCAGCAATATTATCCCCAAATCTCGAGAATATAGGTGAAAAAGTGGACAATATGAAAGGCATTAATAATTATTGGTCACAATTCAAGGAATTGAGCATTAAAACGGACAACGATCCGAAACAATGGAAATCAACATTAACAGAACCTCAAACAATGTTAAAGAATTTAAAACCCCTCTCTTGTCAAAAGGACAATCGACAATCGTGTGCAAAAAAGGAATTCAGCGATCGGCACATTGAAAAATTAATAGATTTATTACAAAATAAAAATTCCACGAGAAATCGAAAAATACCAAAAGTTGAGGAAAAAGCGGAGAGAAATGGCTTTGAATCAAGAAGCAATAATTTACCAACATCTTCAGAAACAAAACTCAATTTTGGAAGAATCAACAATGAGAAGAAATTAATTGCAGAGCGAAATTTTGAAATGAAACTGAACTCGAAGGCTGATAGTAATAGTAAATTTGTACCAAAGGTTCAAGTTAAGAAATCGTATTTTAATCAGAAAACAGAGAATAAAGTTGGAAAAAGTTGGTCGAGTGTACCGAAATATAATAATCGAAGGAATTTTCCACCTGAATCATCGTCGGAAGACGAAGTGAAATCGAATCCAATGAATGCGTTTAAAACGGCGAGAGTTGAATTAATGGAACAGGAGGCGAAGAAAAATGGACAGAAAAAAACGCTTGGAATTCATGGTAGAGGTGGTGCGGTTAATTCGAGATTTGTTTGTCCAATGAAAGCCGATGGCGATGAGGAAATGGAGAATGTACCGGAGGAATGTCAACATGAATTACTGAGGAACATTGAACCGAAAATGGTCGAGCAAATTAAGAACGAAATTATGTATTCGGGGACAAAGGTGACTTGGAACGATATTGCCGGTTTGGAGTACGCGAAGGGAGTTATTCAAGAGGTGGTGGTGATTCCAATGCTGAGACCTGAACTATTCACTGGATTGCGTCAACCACCGAAAGGAATTTTACTTTTTGGACCACCGGGAACGGGAAAAACGCTCATTGGAAAGTGCATCGCTTCGCAGAGCAAGTCAACGTTCTTCTCAATTTCCGCCAGTTCATTGACGTCCAAGTGGATTGGCGAGGGAGAAAAATTGGTAAAAAAACTAGCATTAAGGGCATAACTAGTCTACGTCCTGGATTTTTGTTTTATTCATCATTAAATATTAATATCATTTTTTAATTCATTTTTTTAACACTGGGAGACTCGTAACTGGCGTTTTGCTGTCCTGGATTTTTGTTTTATTCATCATTAAATATTAATACCATTTTTTGCTGGTCTTCCTGACGATTCTTGACCTTTTCTTCCAAAAAGACTGGGAGACTCGTAAGGGACCGTTCAAAAAATACGTAACGCTATTTTTCGGAAATTTGGACCATGTAACGCAATATTGTATACATTAGCGCCATTTTTTCTGCTGACTGTAACAAATAGCTTGAACCCCCCTCCCCCCAAAAAGCGTCACGTATTTTTTGAAGGCCCCTAACTGGCGTTTTGCTGTCCTGGTTTTTTGTTTTATTCATCATTAAATATTAATATATTTTTTTTTGCTGGTCTTACTGACGATTCTTGACTTTTTCTTTCAAAAGTACTGGAAGACTCGTAAGTGTCGTTTTTCTGTCTTGGATTTTTATTTTATTCATCATTAAATATTAATACCATTTTTTGCTGGTCTTCCTGACAATTCTTGACCTTATTTTCTAAAAACACTGGGAGATTAGTAAATGAACGCTTTGCTGTCCTGGATTTTTGTTTTATTCATCATTAAATACTAATACCTTTTTTTGCTGGTCTTTCTGACGTTTTTTGACCTTTTCTTCCAAAAAGACTGGGAAACTCGTAAGTGGCGTTTTGCTGTCCTGGATTTTTATTTTATTCATCATTAAATATTAATACCATTTTTTGCTGGTCTTCCGGACGATTCTTGACCTTATTTTTTAACAACACTGGGAGAATAGTAAATGAACTTTTTGCTGTCCTGGATATTTGTTTTATTCATCATTAAATACTACATAATACCTTTTTTGCTGGTCTTACTGACGATTCTTGACTTTTTCTTCCAGAAAGACTGAGAGACTCGTAACTGGCGTTTTGCTGTCCTGGATTTTTTTTATTCATCATTAAATACTAATACCATTTTTTGCTGGTCTTCCGGACAATTCTTGACCTTTTCTTCTAAAAAGGCAGGGAGCTTTCCTCCTTTTCTAACTCATGCATTGCGTTCGCAAAGCAGTTGTGCGTTGATCATTAAACTTTACTAGGAGTCCTGGGAGTGAAGGCATGAGCTGAAAGAATTAGAAAAGAGGTTAAAATAGGTAGACAGTGGTTATAAATACAAAAAAACAAGGGTTCTAGAACCCTACATAAGATAAAGTAATTAAAAAATAAAAATTTTTCACCAGGTTCGAGCACTATTCGCCGTAGCGCGCATCCATCAGCCCTCAGTAGTATTCATCGACGAAATTGATTCCCTCCTGTCTCAGAGATCAGAAACCGAACACGAGAGTTCAAGACGAATGAAAACGGAATTTTTGGTACAACTCGACGGTGCAGCAACGGGCGACAAGGATAAGATACTCGTCCTAGGAGCGACAAATCGTCCATATGAACTCGATGAGGCAGCACGTCGACGACTCGTTAAACGTCTTTATATTCCCCTACCCGAACTCGAGGCACGCGTACAAATTGTCGATAATCTTTTAAAAAATGAACGACACGAACTTACAAATGAGGACATTGAGGAAATTGGTCGACTCGCCGATGGCTATTCAGGAGCTGATGTGACAAATCTTTGTAAGGAGGCGAGTATGGGACCAATACGAAGTGTTCCAATTGATCAAATGGAAAATATTCGACCTGACGATATAAGAAAAATTACCATTGATGATTTTAAGAAAGCTCTAACTTTTGTTCGTCCCAGTGTATCGCAAGCTGATCTCGCCGTTTATCTCGATTGGGATAAAACTTATGGTTCAGGAACGGCTCAAAATACGTAAATTTGTATTTTTTTTTTAAATAAAGACTAAACTATTGAGTATTATTTTTTTACCCGTTGCCTAGAGAGCAAATAAAAGAATTTTGTAATAAAGTAGGTTGTAATATTTTTTCCTATTTTATTTCCCCCCCCTCCTCTCGAAGTTAGCGTTTGATTGTACTTTGGCCTTAACTTAGAGTGGGGATTGAGCTTAATGTGATGAAATGTCATACCATCTATATGTTTTGTGGTTAATGGTGATAATAATAAAGGCCAACGCAGAATTGATCTGTAACCGGAACCGCAATCGTAACCGTAAGCGTAAGAATGAGTTAGAGAAGGATAAACAATATACCTATCCTTCTTTAACTCATTCTTACGGTTACGCTTACGATGCGGTTCCGGTTAGAGATCTATTCTGCGTTGGCCTTAATAAAATAAATATAAGGTACATAAACGAGGTAAACTTTTGTATGAGAGAGAAGAAGATAGATACATCTTTCGTCCTTTTCTCTCCCATGTGAACGCAGAATAAAAATTTTTTTTAAATCGTGTGAATAGGACTTAAAGTGAATCATTAAGCTTCATTCATTTTCGAGATAATTGCCCCATTCCCGCACATTTGCATTTAAATACCTTCAAAACTCCCCTATTTATAATCATTTCATTGAAAAATCAAGAAAAATAAATGAATACCATCAATAATAGAATAATGAAATAATATTAAAGTTTTAAAGTTCAATTTTAAAAAAATCGAAGTTATTGTTAATTCTAGAAGAATATTCCCCACGCCAATTGGCTGAGACTTTTGTATTCTCTTCTCTGATTGGTCAGTATCAATATCCCTACACGTGCTCGAACAGGAAGTGCTTAAAATAGTTTCTAAACTAACCCTTTTAAATCCAAGCCTTCGAATCATAAACATCTCATGATCATTACTATGGATATTTTATAATAGAGAACATTTTATTTATATTTAAATAATAGTTTCTATTTTCATTTTGTTTCGTTAGTGTAGAAGGTTTTTCACACAAAAAGTCATCATCATGACAGAGAAAGGTTAGTAAAACTCTTTAAATTTCCATTTAAAGTTGTAATAGAAATTTTATTAGGTTTAATAGTTAGAGAACAAAGAGGTACTCAATACTTTTTAGCAATTATTCCTAGAGATATTTTTTTAAATTTCAATTATAATTTTTATGACAGTGAATCTCGGTGATTGAAAAATTTATAAAAATTAATTTTTTTCCAAAAAATTGTAATGTTTACGAATATAATTTTTACTATAAAAATAATAGAATTAAAAATAGTACCAAAAAAAGAAAATCATCAGTTTTTGCTAAGTAGAAAAATAAATTATTTTTTTCGATTTTTGGAAGACGTATAAAAGGTGGGAAAAAAATTGTTCTTTGTTAAAATATAGAAGAAAAATTTTAATATAATTATCTAATTTATAATAATAAAGGTACTTTTAAAATTATTTTTGTATAAACTAATTAATATTTTTAAAGGCATTTGTAAGAACATTTTGATATTTTTAATTTTTTAAAATATTTTTTTATTTGAAAAAGAAATTTTTTTTGTTTTTACTAATAAATTTGTATTTTTTGATTAATTTATTTTTATTATTTTACTTTCAGTGAATGATCGTTAATAATCAAAAAAATTTTTTAATTGGTAGATTTTTAAATTACTGAATATTATTTTACTAAAAGAAAGCAAAAAAAAAACACAAACTTGTTTTTGCATTAAAGATCATTAACTTCATTAGAAAACTTATTTATTTTTCAAATGCTAAAATTTTTTCAAAATAAATTTTCTATAAATTGACACTTTACTATTATTTTTATTTCAAATAATAAATTTGAATGTTTAAATAATTTTTTTTAATTGTTTTTCAGTATCAGTGAATAATCGTTGTTACGATGTAATAAACGATTTGAGCGACAGTGACAGTGGCGATGATTGGGATGAAAATGAAGAGACACAAATTATTTCGTGTCTATTTTGTACGCAGGAATACAATGATCGATCGGATGCCTTAAAACATCTTGAGGTCTGTCACGATTTCAGCTTACCAAACTTCAAGATAAAGCATGCCCTCGATATGTATTCTTACATAAAGCTGATCAATTTTATTAGAAAAAAGAATGTCTCTGCCTATGATCTCAATGCCCTCAACATTAAAATCTGGGACAGCGATGAATATTTAACTCCATTCATTCCAGACGATGCTTGGCTCATGTTCGGTAAACAAATTTTATTTATCTACTTTTTATATAAAATAACGTTATTTTTATAATATATTTACATATACTCTCACGATTTGAATTTGTAAAAATGTTTACTATTTTAAATTAGTGACTGAAAATTTACTTTTAAATTAGTAAATTTTACTAATAAATTAATAAAAATTATTATTTATTGGTCAAATTTACTAATTCAAACCTTAATTATTATTTATTTATTATAAGTTAAAATTATATTTTTGATTTTAGTTGAAAACACTTAAAAAATTGAAAAGGTTTTCAAATTAAAATTTTTGAAAATCTGAACTTTTCTTTTTTTTAACGAATTAATTTTTTTGAAAAAGTTTAATTGAATTTTTTAAAAATTATTTGAAGTTTTTATTTTCTAGTATAAATATTGAATTGAAAAATTTCCGAATAAATCGAAATTTCGTAAAATTGAATTGTAAACAAATAAAATTCTCAAAGAACTTATTCAAAAATTATTTAAAATAATTGATTAGAAGAAGAATTATAGTTAAAAATTTTAGAAAAGAATAATTGAATTGAAATTATGAAAATAATTTTGAAAAACAAAATTCATATTTTGGGCAACCTTGAAAAAGATTAATAACAATTTAAATCTGTTAATTTTGTAGACAAATAATTAAATACAAAAATAAACAAATAATAATGTAAAATTAATAAAAGTATTATTAATAAATTTTCCCTTTCAATGCAAGGAATTGGAGATTAAAAATTCGAATCTGTCTCTCTGTGCAGACATGGAGGAACTTGAGGAGAAAGTAACAAAACCCGCCGCATATCCGGTTAATTCTGAGAATGGCTGTGTAACTCTATCGGAAATTCATTTTGCCGAGCTCCAAAGAACAATACAATCACTCAAGGCCCAATTGGAGCAAAGAGAATTGGCTTGTCTCTCGGCAAAGCAGGTATATTTTTTTTTTTTTGCAATAATATCTTTTCTATTTTTATTATTTTTTTTTTTTCATTGAAAAAGCTTCTATTTTATCGAAAGAAGAAAAAAAATTCTACTTGTTTGAAAACTATGAAAACATAAAACTCTGACTAAAAAAAAATAATGGCGATAACAAAAATAAAAACAATAATATAATAATAATAATTTTAAATTTTTTATATTTATACTTGAAATAATGTGAAAACTAAAAAAGATGAAACTGCGATTTTTAAAAATAAAATAATGGAAATAAAAAAAAATAATATTAACAATAAAAGGAATAGTCCTTGTGTTACTTGTACATGACTTTAATGTATGAGTGTCGAAACGGACTGAAATTAAAATACCGAATTTCAAAGCCAGTATTTATGTTAATTTCCAAATGTAAGTACACGATAATCGGTAATAATATAAAAAATAATAAATATATAAATTTGTAGAGAGTAAATTTTGAATAAATTAAATTGTTTCAATGGAAAATGATCATGAAAAATTAATAAAAAAGAAAAAATGAAAATGAATTTTTGTGTTTCAGCAAATAGACGAAATGAGAGAACATGCACATCGTCTTGTTTTGGATGACGAACCACAGCCTTTAAAGGAGAGAAGCGTAAAAAGTGTCTCCTGTGATATTGACAAAGGTTATTTCAATACCTACAGTCATTTTGCCATTCATCATGAAATGTTAACGGTATTTATTCATTTTTATAAATTAATTTTATTTTTTATATTCTTATAAATTTTCAGGCCTTGGATTATTTATAACATTTTCAACTTTTTTCGACTATTTTAAAAAAATTGCGACTTTTTTCGACTTATTTTCAAAAATTACGACTTTTTCGACTTTTCTTTCGAATATTCCAATAATTTTTAAGTATAAAATGCAACTTATTCTCGAAATTTACAATTGAAAAGAGTTTCAATAAATAATTGAAATTTTGTCAAATTTAATTGAAAATAATTGATTTTTTTTTAAAGTGTTTTATACAAATTTTTCAAAAATCAACATTTGAAGAATATTAATTGCAAATTTTTGAAAATAATTGAAATTGAATTCCTAGTAAGAATTCAAATATTTTCAAATGATTTCCATAAAACTCAATTATTTCCTAAAATTTTTAATAATTTTTTCGAAACAATTTCAACTATTTTTATAAATATTAAATACTAAATAAATTTTTAAAATTTACAATAAAAAAAGAGTTTTAATAATTGAAATTTTGTAAAATTAAATTGAAAATAATTGATTTTTTTCAAAGTGTTTGATAATGAAAATTAGCTTCAAAAAAATTATATTAAAATATTTTTGATAAAAATATTTCTTAGAATTTTTTTGCAATTAAAATTCTTTAAAAAATTCAATTATTTTTTTAATAGAATTTACCAAATTTCAATTGTTTAGAAATTTTTCAATTCTTTATAATTGAAAAACAATTATCTTTTATAAATTATTTTTAAAATATTTTTGAAAAAATTAATTTTAAGAATTTCTTTATTATAATTTTTTGAAAATTAATAACTTAAAAAACATGGGTCAGTTTCATAAATAGTAAAATTTCCTCAGGAATTCAATTCTTTTTAAATATTTTAATAAAATTTTTCGCAATAATTGAATTATTTTCATAAATAATAAAATTCTTCTCAGGAATTCAATTATTTTTGAAAATTTTAATTAAATTCCTGTCAAAATTCTAATTATTTTAAATAATTTTTAAATTAAATTATTTTTAGAAGTCAAGAAAATAAAATATAAAATGAAATTTTTGTCAGTTTTATGAATTATCTAAAACGAGTTTTTTTGTTTGTTTGTCTTGTTTAATTTTTCGATAGCTACTTTTTGCTACTTTTTTAAAATTAATATTATCGAGTGCGAAGTTTGTTATTATTATAATTTTATATTAGTTATTAATTATTTTTATTACTTTTTTAATAGGACAAGGTCCGAACGGAAAGCTATCGTGATGCTCTATTAATGAATTCGCACACTTTCCATAATTGTTTGATGTTGGACGTTGGTTGTGGGACGGGAATTCTTTCCATGTTCGCTGCAAAATCTGGATGTCGAAAAGTCATCAGCATCGATCAATCGGAAATTATTTATCAAGCTATGGATATTGTCAGGTTCGAAGCAATTTTCTCTGAATTTTTTTTTTACATACAATACTTTTTTTTTACCTTCAATTTTGTATGTATATTAACAGGGAAAATAATCTCGACGATGTGATAACATTGAAGAAGGGACGATTAGAAGATATTGAATTAGATATTGACAAAGTTGACGCGATCGTCTCCGAGTGGATGGGATATTTTTTACTCTTCGAGGGAATGTTAGATACGGTCGTTTACGCCAGAGATCATTATCTTTCACCTGGGGGGAAACTTTTACCGAATCGATGTACTCTCAGCATAGTTGGAAGTGGAGATACCAGTAAGTCCTTTTTTTATTTACTATTTGTATTTATTATTTATATTTCTTATTTTTATTTACTATTTTTAATTACTATTTTTATATACTATTTTTATTTTACAATAAAATTTTCGGTATTGAATACCTGGATTGATATTTCAAAAAATTTTTTTTTTTAAAGAACGTTACGTGGATCTCGTGGATTATTGGTCGAATGTTTATGGATTTAAAATGAGTTGCATGAAAGCGGAAGTAATAAGAGAGGCGAGTATTGAAACTTGCAATCCTCAGGAATTGATAACTAGCGTTGCCCAACTTCAATCATTCGATCTTTACACCGTTGACACGAATTGCGTCAATTTTTCATCGCCATTCGAATTGACGGTGAAAAAAACCGGATCATTAACTGCCATTGTTGGATATTTCGATGTGTTCTTCGATTTGGACAATCCAATATCCTTTAGTACTGGACCACAATCAACTCCCACGCACTGGAAACAGACTGTCTTCTCCCTCAGCGAACCAATTAGTATATCTGAAGGTAAACTTTTCAATTTATTTATTTATTTTTTTTATTTATTCAATCTCTATTTATTTTTATTATTTTTATTTTTTTATCCCTATCTTCGGAATTCTATAATTAACCCCAAAGGAAAAAGATTTTCAATAATTTTTATATTTTTTCAATAAAAAATAAATTAAATTAAAAATATAAAAAATATATATATGTATAATAATAAATATATTTCTTTTTCAATTCAATGAAATTAATTAGAAATTTTAAAGAACTTAGATTTTTGAAAAATTCTATAAATTCAAATTCTTCTGAAATGAGTTAAATTTTTTTAATACATATAATCAATTATTAAAAATAATCGATCTATAGAAGAATTTTATTTAAAAAACAATAAAAAAGTAATTTAATTTTGGAGAAGTTACAAAATGAATGCAAAAAAAAATTCAATTATTTAAAAGAAAAATTTTAATAAAATTCTTGTCAAAATTTCAATTAACTTTATAAATAATAAAATTCATTGCAAAATTCACTTATTTTCAAAAGTAATAAAATTCTTTGCAGAAATTCAATTGTATTCAAGATTTTTTTTTAATTTTTCGTCAAAATTTTATAAGCTAATAAAATTCATCATAAAAATTTAATTACTTTCAAAAGTTCTGATAAAATTCTTTGCAAAATTCAATTATTTTTATAAATAACAATGTTCATGAAAAGAATTCAATTATTTTCAAAAATAATAAAATTCTTTAAAAAAATCTAATTATTTTTAAAAATTTTAATAAAATTCTTTTCCAAATTTCAATTATTTTAATAAATATCAAAATTCATGATAAGAATTCTACGCAAACAGTTAATTTGAAACTTTTGTAAATCTTAATTCCTATGGAAACATAATGATGATTAAATATTTATTTTAAATAAAACTATTGATGCTTTTGAATAATTTAACAATTTTTTAATTTTTTTTACTTTTAACAAATTTTAATTCGTTGTTTAGTATATTTTTTGTCCCTTCTAATTTTTATTTTCTATTGATAAAGGTATTAAACAGAAAAATTAATTAAAATTGTTTTATTCACAGGTGAGACAGTTAGTGGAAAATTAATTTGCCGAAGGCACGTTAAGGACATTCGCGGATTGATAATCACAATTCAGCTGAAAAACACCAGTCAGGTTTATCATTTAGATTAAAAATTAAAAGTTAAATAAGAAAAGTAATTTTAAGACACTTTCAATCACATTTAAACAGTTAAGAAATAGTGTCATTCAAATTTGAAATTATAACAATTCTCAGAGTTTTATTTTCCGGTACTTTAGTTATTGGAAATTTATTCTTTGACGATAATGTTATTGTTTCTGTAATATAATTTTTTTAAAAAATGAATTCATTAAATTATTAGTTTTTAAGTGAATTTATTAAGTTATTATTTTTTAACTGAATTAATTTCATTATTCATCAATTATGAATATATAATTAAAAATATTGTAATATATTCTTTAAATTTTTAGTATTCTTAATTAATTAATCCAGAAATGTAATTTTGGTACATTTTTCATTTTATACAGCAAATTTGCCATTTATCGTCATATTTAATTTTTGATTCTAAAATCAATGGATAAAAAATAAAATACAGATGATAAAAAATGAGAATTTAATTTCAAAATTGAATAGCCAAAAATGCTTCTGAATTTAGAAACTAAAAAAAAAAGTTTTTGATAGCTAATTTCTAGGCAAGTAGAATTTCCCAAGCTTGATAAATTTATGGAATTGCCACAAAAAATTATTTAAAATATTTTTCTAAGCTTCTTTTATTTATTTTACAAATATTATTTCCACAATTTTTAAAGCAATGCTTAAAACTCTCTTCCACTTTATGTGCCTTTAGATAATAATAATATTAATGAAACAAGAAAAAAAAATATATAAAAAAGCTTTGTACATAGAAAAACGCAACAAAATTAATCGTTGCACAAGCACAGGTTGTAAAAGCTTTTTTTTTCCAAGGAAAATGCACAATTTTACTCGCACTTAGAAATTTTTTGACGATCAACAAATTTATGTCCGTTGATCTTTAAAATAAAAAAATTTTTCGACAATTTTTCAAGACGATTAACAATCACAAGTTATTCTCGCACAAGTTAAAGTCGTCCTTTAAGGTAAATATAAATGGAAACAAAATAAAAAGAAAAGAAAAGTAAAAAAAAATAAAATAAATAAATAAAACTACAAAAAAAAAAAAGTATTCAACTTTGCGCATTTAGTAGATTGAAAACTTGAAGCGCTTGACCATTTTTTCTGCATTTAATCTAACAGAGCGAAATGTGATCGATGCTGAGACGATTTCTTGACAAATGTAAAAGAAAAGTTTTTTTTAATAATGGACCAAAAGGGACCGAATTTGAAAATTTACGCTTTATCGAATTTTTCGATAGTAAGGATTAATTTTCAAGAAATTGATTACTTTTTATAGTTATAATAAATTATTTTAAGTCAATTTAATTTAACTATTAGTGATTATGCATTTTTCTTAAAATGAAGTTTTTTTCTATTACAATTTTTTTCTGTTCTATTTTGAGTCGAATTTTACATTTTGACATTAACAGGGCTCGGATCGTCTTTGAGACTCAAAAAACAGTCGCTTTAGTTGCATAAATTTACAACAAAAGTAACGAAAAGTCGCAAAATTTTAATGAGGTATTTTTAACATTTTTTTTAAAAATTCTCTTTAAAATGTAAATTATTTTTATAAATAATAAAATTCTTCTCTGAAATTCAATTATTTAAAAGAAAAATTTTAATAAAATTCTTGTCAAAATTTCAATTACCTTTATAAATAATAAAATTCTTCTCTGAAATTCAATTATTTTCAAAAGTAATATAAACTTCTTCGCAGAAATTCAATTATATTCAAAATTTTTTCTTAATTTTTCGTCAAAATTTTATAAATAATAAAATTCATCATGGAAATTTAATTATTTTCAAAAGTTGTGATAAAATTCTTTGCAAAATTAAATTATCTTCAAAAATAAGAAAATTCTTCACAGAAATTCAATTATTTTCAAAAATTGTTTTTTTAAATTCTCCTCAAAATTTCAATTATGTTTAAAAATATCAAAATTCTTCTGCAAAATTCAATTACTTTTCAAACATTTTTTTTTAAAAATCTGTTCAAAATTTCAATTATTTTTGTGAAGAATAAAATTCTTCTCTGAAATTCAATTATTTGCAAAGAAATTTAATAAAATTCTTGTCAAAATTCAATTATTCTTATAAATAACAATATTTATCAGAAGAATTCAATTATTTTCAAAAATAATAAAATTCTTTAAAAAAACTCAATTATTTTTAGAAATTTTAATAAAATTCTTTTCCAAATTTCAATTATTTTAATAAATATCAAAATTCATGACAAGAATTTAATTCTTTTGAAAAGTAACAAAATCCTTTGCAGAAATTCAATTATTTTCCAAAATAATAAAATTCTTCTGAAAAATTCAATTACTTTTAATCATTTTTTAAAAAATCTGTTCAAAATTTCAATTATTTTCAAAAATGTTCATAAAATTCTTCACAAAATTTCAATTATCTTTAAAAATAAGAAAATTCTTCTTCCAAATTAAATTATTTTCAAAAATTTTAATAAAATTCTTTGTAAAATTTCAATTATTTTCAAAAGTTCTAATAAAATTCTTTGCAAAATTTAATTATCTTCAAAAGTAAGAAAATTCTTTGCAGAAATTCAATTATTTTCAGAATTTTTTTTTAAATTCTCCTCAAAATTTTAATTATCTTTAAAAATATCAAAATTCTTTTGCAAAATTTAATTACTTTTAAAACATTTAAAAAAAACTGTTCAAAATTTCAATTATCTTTATAAATAATAAGATTCTTCTCTGATATTCAATTATTTGCAAAGAATTTTAATAAAATTTTTGTCAAACTTTCAATTATCTTTATAAATTATAAAATTCATCCTAGAAATTCAATTGAATTCAATTTTTTTTTAAATTTCTCGTGAAAATTTTAATTATCTTCATAAATAATAAAATTCGCCATGGAATTTAATTATTTTCGAAAGTTCTGATAAAATTGTTTGCAAAATTCATTTATCTTCGAAAGTAAGAAAATTCTTACAAAATTCAATTAATTTTAATTTTCTTTGTAAATATCAAAATTCTTCTGCAAAATTCAATTACTTACTAATGTTTTATAAATTTCTTCCCAAACAATTCAATTATTTTCATAAAAAATAATTAAAAAAATTTTTTTTAGTCTTATAATATGAAACAATAATATTATCACTCGGTCATTTTTAATTATTATAAAACATGAAGAAATTGATCTATTTCTTTATGTTTTATAACAATTTTTTATATTTTTGTTTAATTTCAAAAAGGTTTGAATTTGAATCTTTTAAAGAATTTTAATTCCTATGGAAAAATAATAATGAAATATTTATTTAAAAAAGAAGTTATTGATGTTTTCGAAAAATTTTAAAGAAATTTGTAAATAAATTTTTTGATTTTTTTTTTGACATTTTTTTGATTAAAACTTTTTTCTTTAAAGTTTTAAAATTTTTTTAAATTTCAGTCGCATTTTACTAAAAAAAATCTTGAAAAAGTCGATAAGTTTGCATTTTTTCACAAAAAAAAGTCACATTTCCTTCTAAAAGTTGAAAAAAGTCGAAGAAGTCACACAATCCGAGCCCTGCATTTAGAGAAAGAAAGAAATTTTAAAAATTAATATTTTAAAATTAAGTTAAGACCATTCGAGTCTTGGGGATAGTTTCTAAAATTAATTATGGAACTTCTTAAATAAAAGTTTTTGAATTAAAGACAAGAATGTCTTTAAGTAGAAACTGAATTTCAGAGTTCGGATAAAAAAAAATAAAAAGTCATTAATGTTGTCAGTTGATATGATTTCATATTAAGATCTGACCAATCATTCTATTATAAAAAAAAACGAAGTAATGTAATGGGTATCGCATGTCTGGTTGGACGTCAATTGTAAAGTTTAATTTCCTACCAATTTCCATTCAATGTATAGTATTTTGACTATTATTTAGAAAAATAAATATAAAATGAAAATTTTTATAAAAAAAACGATGTAATGGATGGGGAATCGCATATCGGGTTGGACATCAATTGTGAAATCTAATTCCCTACGATTTTTCATACTTTTCGTTAAGAAAATAGATTACGCATTTGATTTTAAATCAAAGTTTACTATTATTGTTCATGTCTGTAAAAAAAATAATCACTAGATAAACTACCAGTGTCTCTGGTTTGACACTCTTCCCACATGCTGAGTATGTTTTTGGATAAAAGTATGAATTTTGCATCTTCCTGATGGGACTTCATTATTTACAAGATTGTGCCGCTTGAAAAATTCTGAAATACTGCAAGTTGTGTACCACACGCAGGTATCAGTAATTTTCGATTTTGGAAATAAATCGAATGACGGTTTTTGGTGTTTGATCAAGTATTTTTGAATTTTTTTCAAAATTAATGAAAATCTCTAGTAAATCGGTTACTTCTTGAAAATCCGTAAATAACTCTTTGACACTTGCCCACGGGAAGTCTTTTAAACGTCCACGACCTCCGGAAAAGTCGAGAGAAAAAGATTTTAAATTTAGTGCTTTCATGCCTCTGCAATTTTGGGCCTGGTACATATCCATTTAAATTTTCCGTGGGTAAAGCTCCAACTGGAAAGCTTCCTCTCGGAAGTGGGTTATACCCATCAAAAAACTGTCTCCTCGTTCGGTTAATTACTTTTCATTATTTCATGTCATATATAATGTCTCGATTATATTAGACAATTTCCTCAATCATTAATGTGATATTCATATTCTGCTTTTGGGGTCATGTTGGAATTGAATCTGGTGATACAGAGATTCACTAAATTCGACTCTGTTTGCTCTGGGCTGCACGGTATGATAGCAGTCAAGTATCAATGATCTACTAAAACAGTAAATTGTTTTTTGCCTACTATTATACTGCCCAGCCGAGGGGGAGGGTTTAATTTAGTGATTATTTAAAAATCTGGTTCAATTTCAAATGATAAAAAATATTATAAATATACTCTGAAGTAGTTCGTCTAGGAGAGCGGCAAATTAACAGTTGTAGTAAGAAATATTTTTTAAAAATATGATACATGGTGCAGTATCATGTTCTTCTCTTTCATACTCTTGTGTATGCGTAAATGAAACGTTATGAACACTTTTATCAAAACTTTGCATGAAAAATTTTCCAACTTCTGGCAAAAATTTCTAAAGTCCTAAGACATTTAATAAATCTTGTTGTTTTACAACAAGCAGTTAATTCTCATAAATATAAATTTGCTCTTTGCGGAACTTTGTTAAAGAGCGCTTCATAATCCTCATAAAACTTTACTTTGTCGACTAATGCTCGATTGTCATCAATACTTTGATTTCTTGTATAAAACATAATAATTAATAATAATTAATAATAATTAATAATCATTGAAATAATTATATAAAAAATTTACATTTTCCTCATCAGCTTGGATGAATAGTGGTCCGAAAGGATCTCCTTTGAATTCTCAGGCATGTAGATTGTGTTTTTCAAAGTTCATCCTCAAACTTTAATGAAAAAGTCATTAAAGCGTTAGTTAATGATGTGATTTCATAATTGAGATCTGCCTAATCATCTGTAATAAAAAAAAAGAAAGTAGTACAATGGATAACGCATGGCAGGCTGTACGTCTATGGTAATAATTCTCTACCCCCTTTTCCATTCAATGTTAATAAATAAAAATTTAATAAAAACGAAATAGTGCATTGGGAATCGCATATCTGGTTGGACGTCGATTGTGAAAGGAAAAATAAATAAAAATTTAATAAAAACCAAATAGTACATCAGAGATGCCATTAGGCGGAGGAATTTCATCCCCACTCTTGCGCCATTTTACATTGACTTAAATGTAAAATGGTGCAAGAGTGGGGATGAAATTCCTCCGCCCAATGGCATCTCTGTAGTACATTAGGAATCGCATATCTGGTTGGACGTCGATTGTGAAATCTAATTCCCAACCACATTCCATTCAGTGTTGTATTTTGATTATTATGTTTAAACATAAATGAAATCCGGCAGCTGAATTGTTCACGACAAGTGGCTTAATGCTTTACTTAAAGTTCACCTCATTTTTTTTAAACTTTTACTTCACTTCCTTTTAGATGAAGAATTTTTGCTACTCTTTAGATGTTACAAGTTTTTTTTTTAAACATGTTAATTGAACCAAAACCGTTTCTTTTTTAAGAACAAAATTCATTTTATACCATAAAACTGTTCAATTGAACAAGATTTGATGACAATCCAAAAAAAAAGAGAAACATATTTGTCAAGAAATCGTTTTACAGCATCAGTTTCGAAACACTAGTAAATAAATTAATTCTCAAGATTCTACTGTGATATAGAAATTTAGTAGCAATCTCCGACTTTATAAATAGTGTTAAAAGTTTAAAAAATTATTATTGACACCTAAGCTGAAAGTGAGCTTTTTTTGTGTCACCTATACTACTATAAGAATCCGAATTACTAAGTCTTCAAATCTAGTTGAAAAAAATAGCGGTTAGAATTTCACGCTTAAAATAAAATAATAAAAAGAAAAAGATTGTTAAATAAAAATTTGCTGACAAATTAAAATCAGTTGATAAATAATAATTTATTTTGTAAATCGTGAAAGAATTTAAAAAAAAAATAATAAATATGAATGATTTAAACTTCAATCGAAACATATCGTTAATGTAACACTTACTTCGTAGAAGTCGAGTAGAAGTAATATAGAAAATAATATCCGAAAGTATGAAAATATGAAAATATTTTCCTTTAAAAATTTGTCAGAAAATTTACAGAATTATTTTAAGAAATGACAACTTTCAATTTTTTCTTATTGGAGAATTAAAAATTTGTTTAAATATAAGAAATACAGAGTTAGCAAGAGAGGGAGTAAAAGCGAATCAACTCTATCGTTCCCCTCTTCTTTCCTTGTCTAATAACGCTTGCGCATTGGCACCTTGCGTATATTTATTTCTAACCTCAAAATTTTATGTTTAATTTTTTAAATATTTTAAATTTTACGTTAAATTTTTTAAATATTTTAAATTTTATGTTTAATTTTTTAAATATTTTCAGTTTTATGTTTAATTTTTTTAATATTTTAGGTGTTTTGTTTAATTTTTTTAATATTCTAAATTTTGTGTTTAATTTTTTAAATATTTTAAATTTAAAAAAAAAATTTTTATTTTCTTAAAAAGTAAATTTTTATTAACCATCACTGCGCAGGCGTTATTAGACAAGGAAAGAAGAAGGAACGTTAGAAACTTTCTGTCTTTTTCTACCGAGTTGATAATAGCCCTCAATTTTAAGGAAATTGAAGATAAAAGAAAATAAAAAAAACAATTTTTTTTAAAAATTTTATTGGAAATTTCACTGAAATTTGTAAAAATTGTTATTTAACAAAATCAGAATTATTTTCTATAATTGAGAATTTAAAAAATGGAATGAATTGAAAGTTTGCTAATTTACAAATATTGATGATTTTTTTTTTTTTGTAAACTCAGGCAGAATAAAAATTGCTTTATTAGAAAGCAATTTTCATTCTTTATAAAATAAAAAGCTTTAATAAATAATATATTGTATACATTTAAAATGAATTCCGCTTTAGAATTATAGAAAGCGAGCTTTACAAATTTACAAAATGAAATAAATTGTTGTAATATAACTCTTTATTGAAAATATATAAACTATTTACAATATCATAAAATATAAGGCATATGAGCAATTCCACGGGAAGTGATCTGAAGAATTTTCGATGATTTTAGCAATATTAATAATACTTACTGAATTTGTTCCCTCATATACATGGAATAAAAATGTATAAAAGTTTTTTCAAAATTTTCAAAATTTTTTGAGTTACCGCTTACTCAAAATTTTGGTCGGTTTTTCAAAAAAGGCACATAACTTTTTTCTTTGTTAACCGATTAAGATAATTTTTTTTGGAAAATACTCATAATAAGAAGCACTTTAAAGAAAAAAATAAAAAGAAAAAAAAAAATTTTTTTTTGCCCGAAAAAATTTTAAAAAAATTTTTTGAATCAAAATTTTGAAAAAAATACCTCTTCGATTTGAAATTTTTTTTTTTGTAGTTATTGTCTATAAAGTCAAGAATCCTTCCTATAAATTTAATTATGGGACAACAATAACTTTACGAGAAAAAAAATAAAATGTCCAGCGCGGCATGCCGGGACTCGTGCATGTATTCGCTTATGGCGGCGCAAGTATCGTTCCAAATCACTCTACAAGTCACAATTTTTTGCCAAAACGATTTTTCTTTTTTTCTAAATCTTCGTAATTAAGTCTTCTATCGATCTCTCGAGCCCGGTTTTGAAATTTTGTTTTTAAACATTTTTTTAATAACAATAAATTTTAAAAAAATCATAAAATCGTAAACTATATTTTTTTCAGCTTCAATCATTCAGAAAATTAATCAAAAAACCTATTAAAAGAATGTTTGAGTGTTTCTGATGTATAACAAAAGTATACCAATTTATTAAATTGTTTAAACAATTAATTGTTATTTCTTTCCTAAACTGTACTTAAGGTTAGAAATTTCTAGTTTTTTCTCTATTGTTACAATTTTTCATGAGTAAAACATCTACTGATGATAAGAAAGAAAAAATTATTTATTATAAAACTGTTTAGCCAATGAATTGTTGCCATTTTTTTATAAATTGCACTTAAGGCTAAAGTTTCTAGTTTTTTCAAAGTACAATTCATTAAAAAATAGAAAACTATAAATTAAATAATAAGTTTCTAGTTTTAAGTTCAGTAAATTGAAAACTTTACAAAAAATAAATTGTTTAAACAAAAAAAAAAATGCACAATTAAAAAAAACTAGAAGTTTCTAACCCTAAGTACAGTTTAGGAAAGAAATAACAATTAATTGTTTAAACAATTTAATAAATTGGTATACTTTTGTTATACATCAGAAACACTCAAACATTCTTTTAATAGGTTTTTTGATTAATTTTCTGAATGATTGAAGCTGAAAAAAATATAGTTTACGATTTTATGATTTTTTTAAAATTTATTGTTATTAAAAAAATGTTTAAAAACAAAATTTCAAAACCGGGCTCGAGAGATCGATAGAAGACTTAATTACGAAGATTTAGAAAAAAAGAAAAATCGTTTTGGCAAAAAATTGTGACTTGTAGAGTGATTTGGAACGATACTTGCGCCGCCATAAGCGAATACATGCACGAGTCCCGGCATGCCGCGCTGGACATTTTATTTTTTTTCTCGTAAAGTTATTGTTGTCCCATAATTAAATTTATAGGAAGGATTCTTGACTTTATAGACAATAACTACAAAAAAAAAAATTTCAAATCGAAGAGGTATTTTTTTCAAAATTTTGATTCAAAAAATTTTTTTAAAATTTTTTCGGGCAAAAAAAAATTTTTTTTTTTCTTTTTATTTTTTTCTTTAAAGTGCTTCTTATTATGAGTATTTTCCAAAAAAAATTATCTTAATCGGTTAACAAAGAAAAAAGTTATGTGCCTTTTTTGAAAAACCGACCAAAATTTTGAGTAAGCGGTAACTCAAAAAATTTTGAAAATTTTGAAAAAACTTTTATACATTTTTATTCCATGTATATGAGGGAACAAATTCAGTAAGTATTATTAATATTGCTAAAATCATCGAAAATTCTTCAGATCACTTCCCGTGGAATTGCTCATATGTTTCATTCTTCTCGAAAATTAAGTACAAATCATGAAAAAATTAAATTTCCCATTTTTTTTCACTTTGTTTTTAATAACGAAAATTTGGATTATCCGTTTGCCATCCAGTGGCGTTGGGTCCAAATTGATAAACTAGTCGTCTTCCCAAAACTGGAAGGAATATTTTCCTTTTGTAGTAATACCTGAAAAAAAATTATTATTTATTCATATTCCCAAGAAAATGAAGCAAACGATTTTGTAGGTTATGTTTGTATTAGATTTATGTTGATTAATAGTTTTCGTTTGATTATTTAAATTTGAAACCAGTTTTTATTAAATATTTTTGATCCAATGAAGACTTGAACTTCAATAATTTGCAGTAGTAATTAATTTTCTTTTTGTATTTTAACTCAAAAAATTGTAAACATAACCTAAAATTTTAAGCTTTTAGGTACCTTTCAAATTGATAAAAAATCGAATTAACAAGAAAAATTTAAAGTGCGAATTATCAAAAAGCAATTTAAATAATTTCATTACAATAAAAGAATTGTACTGAAATTAAGAGACTATAATTAGAAAAAGAAAAAAATAATTTAAAATTAAAAATTTTTAATTACCTCATGGCTCTGCTAAGTTTTTCGTAAGTCATTTTTGTGTTTCCTTTACGTGATCCCCAAAGTTTTGCGACTTCGTCACTTCTTACAAATCGAAATTTCGCCTGGGAATAATCCTCCCAGCAAATAAGACTTGGACACGTTTTTCTGTTTCTTAAAAGATCTCTAATAAATTCCCAAAGTTTTCCTTGACTTCCGGCTGTTTAAAAACAAAAATTAATAATACTTTTTATTATTAGGATCGAAAAGATAAATAATTTTCAGAGACAAAAAAAGAGATTCCTTTAAATAATTGAAAATAAAAGGTAAGTAAAATTTATTTTTTGTTTCGAAATGTCGAAATTGTACTAAAAATTTGAAAAATTGGAATTGTTTAACCCTTTGAGTCACGTGTTTTTAGAGAAACGATTATTCTTTGAAATATACACTATTTAACGCATTTAGTGTTGATTTTACGAATTTAAAGTCAGATTTTAAAAATTCAAAATGGCGGATCCAATATGTCGGACGTAAAAATTTGAAATAGATGGGATTACCATAAAACTTGTAACTCAGGGGTTTTCGGGGTCATTTATTACGAATATGAAGTCAGATTTTAAAAATTCAAAATGGCGGATCCAATATGGCGGACACTTTTTAAAAAAATTCATTGGATTTGCTTGAAACTTGTGACCTAAAGGGTTAAATGTTGTATTTTTAATATTAACCAAATGAATTTATAATGTCAAGTGTTATTAAAAGTTATTTTATACTTTAAAAAAAAATACTAAAATTAATTATAAAAATATTAGAATTATTAGAAATGTTTATAAAAAAGGAAAAATAAATAAATATGAAATTTTTTTAAATTTAAAACTACGAAATAAAGTAGAAAAAAAAGTAAATGGAACGTAAACAGTTTTATATAATTCATAATTTAAAATAAAATAAAGTAAAAATAAGTGAAATGAAACTATAAAAAAAAAAAAATTTCCATTTGTCTACAAAATATAAATAAAGAAAAATATTGTAAAATTTGTTGAAAAAAACATTGTTAGTAAAAATTTTGTTTTTTTTTCATTTTTCTTACATGGTTTTTTGGTTTTTAATAGTCTGGGCCTTCCAGGTGAACGTTTTGTGGAGATTTCTATACTATTTTCCGATTCTGCATCTAAAAATAACGAAATTCTGTTAAAATGAATTTGACATTTTTTAAACAATTTTTAATTATTATTATTATTTACGAAAAAAAAAGAAATCTTCTGCACATATTTTTATCTCTTTATTTTCTATCAGTAGAAATTGAAATTAATATATTTTTTTCTTCATATAATTTCAAAGTGAAGAAAAAATAAAATAAAAAATATTTTTCATTCTTGGAAATACGTCAAACATAACCAAGATTAAAAAAAAAACGTTGGTAAATTAAAATGTAATTTAAAGAAAATAATTATAATAAAATACAAAAAAATATTTTAAATGTAATATTTAAAATAATATTTAAAATGTGATAAAAAGAATATTTAAAATTTAATAATAAAAGAACATTTAAAATTGAATAAAAAAAAAGAATATTTAAAATATTTGAAAATATTTGAAATTTAATAAAAACAATATTTTGAATTTAATAAGAGAATTATTTAAATTTAGAAAACAGAATATTAAAGAATTTTAAGAGATAAAGAAAAATTTTTTTTAAATTAATTTTTTAAAAGAATTATGTAAACATATTAAAATTAAAAAAAATTGAAAACAATAAGTATTTATGAAATGAGTAATAAATAAAATGGTCTATGGAAAATTGAAATGCAACTGTTATAATTGTTTAAACAATCGCCTTGTGTGGAAATAATAATGGACAGACCAATTAACGAACCTTCTACAGACAATTAGTGCAGATAAATGCAAATGTTAAAAAGTATTGAAATAAACTTGTTTTTTTATGCGAAAAGAAACTTTTTTTTTACTCACAACGTAAAATATTATTATAACATTTTATAATTAATTTATTGACATTTCTCTATTTATATTATTATTACAACAAAGCTAATTATAATTTTTTTTAAATATTAAATTTTAATTATTAGGTATTATTTTTATTGTATTATTATTATTATTATTATTATTATTATTATTATTATTATTATTTTATTATTATTATTATTATTATTATTATTATTATTATTATTATTATTATTATTATTATTATTATTCTACATAATTAGAAAATAAATTATTATTCCACATTAAAAAATAAATTATTATTAATTAGTAAACTGAAAAAAATTTGATTGAAATAAATATTTGATTCAAGTAAATATTTATTTGATAATAGGCAAGTATTCGGTTATTTGAATCAAATTAATTCTTTTTTTTTTTATTGTAGTAAGAAAATTATTATTTATTATTTCTAGTTTATTATTAAAATAATAATAATTACAGTTTATATTAATACCTAATAACTATAAATTCTTCAGAAATGATTTAGAATTAAATAGTTATCAGCGCAATTATTTAATAATTCGCTTCTTCTGACATGTTTTTTTTATTTTTTTTTTCTAATCCAATATGAAATACTGTTTAATGTAAAAACATTATTTCTACTTTGAAATTCAATATTTCCCTTTTGTATTCAATGGAAAACTGTTTATTAAATTTCTATTTATTAAAGTTATTTTCAAGTAAATATTGATAATTGTTTTTTGTCTAGTGGTAAAATGAAATAAAAAATCTCTACCGGATGCATTAGTTGAACTCATCGTTGCGCTTTCGTCTTCAGATTGTCTTGGAAAGGCGTCAAAGTCTGAAAATTGAGAAATCCGTGTGATGATTAAAATTTTGAATAAATAAAATAATTATTTAAACGCAGATGCAAGTGAATAGATGAAAAACAATTTTTTTTATAAGAGTGTTCTTCCTGCTAACTTAAAAGTATCAAATTGGAACGAATTGAGACCAAAAATGTGGATAAAAAAAAATTGATCCAAATTTTTGTCATCAATTTGATCCACTTTAGTATCAATTTGATATTTTTTAAAAAAACGCCAAAACGGTGTTTAAGAAATTATACTTATTTTTGCGAATGTTAATTTTTTTTAATTGTATATTTAATTATATTATAATTATATATGCGTGGCACACTTTGAAGAAAGGTACCTAAGAAGCAAATAATTTTAAGGTTATGTTTATTTCATTTCTATCATAATTAAATTAAAAGTTAATTTTTTGTGTATTGTCATTTAAAAAACTGTAAACATAACCTCAAATTTTTTGCATCTTAGGTGTATACCTTTCTTCGATAAGACATTATTTGTATTTTATTATTATTATTATATAATATATTTCTTATTATAAAGTATAATAGAATATAGTGATTATATTATTATATTTTTATTAAAATAATTATTTATTTTAATAATAATTTTTTAATGTCTACTTACTTAGATTTGAATTTCTTTGCGAATGAAGAAGATCATAAAGACGCTCGCCGTAAATTGAGTCGTGAGCGATGAAATCATTTCTTGTGAGGGTGATGAGATCTTTGCCCGGAATTGCCAAACTGTGTTGTATCGAACTATAGGATTGGCCCATATGGGAAGCCGCCGATATTAGCCAATTTATCGTCTCCTCTTGACACCAGTCCTTGATCGGTTTTTCCGACCATCCCGCACCATCAGATTCCTCCTTTTCTTCACCTTTCAAAATTACCATTATTTTAAAAAATTTCATTTATTTCATTTTCAATTATTTTCCATTTTTTTCATTTTCATTTATTATCCATTTTTTGATTTTGAATTATTTAAAAATTTTTTGATTTTGAATTATTTTGGCTTTTTGATTTTGAATTTTTTTGAATTTTTAAAGAATCTTAAGATTAAACTTAAGATTAAACAGGTTTAATCAACCCTGTGCCTGTACTCAATTTTGACCGTTATTGAGAAAAAACGACAGACAGGGGGGTAAAAAATTTTAAATTATTAAAAAAAAAATTTCAAATATTTTTCCAAGTGAATTAAAAAAAAAAAAATTAATGAAAATTTAATAATTAATTATTAGAAATAGAAAAGAAATGTGTAAAATTTTATTTTACTTTACCTAATGTACACTTTTTCCTAGAAGTTTCTTGTAGTCTTGCAACAAGTGAATTTGTTTTTTGAGTGGAAATTGAATCCATATCTAATAATAAATGATCGCCTTCCTCATCATTTAATGCACCATAATAATTCTAGAAAAAAAATAATTTTTTTTCTTACTTCATGAATAAAATATAATATGCAAGATTTATAAAAAAAAATCACGTCAGGATTTTTTCTAACCACAAAAAACATGGCGAATTTTTGATGAGATATAAGCATTTTTTTTACATTGATGGATTTGTACGAAATTTGGTACTGTCAGATTTTCAAAATTCAACATGGCGGATCCAATATGGCGGATATATTTTTAAAAAATTGATAATTTATTATAAAACTTTATAACCTAGGGTGCCTAGGGTTTTTGGGGTCCCTGATTACGAATTTGAAGTTAAATTTTAAAAATTCAAAATGAAGGACATTTTTTAAAATTGATAGATCTTTATGAAATTTGGATAATGGATTATTTACAATAATAACAATATAATAAAATTATTAATGTTAATAAAATTTAAAATAAAAGTATTAATAGTATTAAACTATTTAATAATTAACAATAATGTTAATATTAATAATTATGGAAAAGATGTGAAAGGTTTTTTTTTTAAGATAAACCTACATTTATTTTATATAATTATAATTTATCCTTATAATTAATAATTATAAGCAAGTATGAAAGGGATTGTCCCATTTATAAATAAATAAATAAAAAAAAATGTTATAAAAATAGTAGTAAATAATTTAATAATGATAATCATTCAAAATCATCAAAACTGGCAAAACGAAAGTGATAATTGTTTGTTATATTTTAAATTATATTTTGTCTTTTTTTATATATTTATAAAATAAAAGAAATTCACACCAGAAAAAAAAAGAAAATTACAAGTTTGTGAACAAAACAAAGCTCAAGGTTTTGGCATACATTTACAGTGACAAATATTTTGAAACCTTATCTGAAATTGTATTCCAACTTACACTCAAGGATAATATTGTACCTATATACCTATACATACATTTGTAAATAAAGTAGCAAATTTTTTCAATATTTTAACACAAAAAAGGTATAATTGCCACAATTTAAGGAAAATAAATTTTCTCTCTTTTATATAATTGTTATTAAAAATATCATTACCTTCTATTATAATTTTCTATAAGGTCCTGTAACTATTAATAAATAAATAAATTAAATTTTTTTTTAAAATCTCATTTTATATTATTATTTTAATTTTTTTAAAGTTATTTATTTAAAAATAAACATGTATGGACAAGAGCCTTAAAATATAAAATAAACCCTTAAAATACACAAAATTTATTTATTAAATAAAATTTTTCATCTTTCAAAAAAAAGAAAACTTTGTAATACAAGAAAAGAAACAATAATAATAATTGAACTATTTGAAAAAATGCAAAAAGTAAATTAAAAAAATCATTATTTCTATTGATTAGAAGACAATAAAAAAAATTTATGACAGAATTATTAATTTATTATAAAAATTTATAAAATGAGTATTTCCATTACATTTTATTATACAGTAAGACAAAATTACTTAATATATGATATCATGATTAATTAATCTATGTACTTGTTAATCTTTTACTATAATTTATTAAAACTACAATATTTTTAATAATAAAAAATTACATAAAATAAGAAAAATAATAATTTTGAAGATTTGTAAATGAATATTAAAATGATAAATAATAATATTATTATTCATTAAAAGAAAATTAAATAAAATAAAAAAGTAGTTCAAGATCAGAATAATTTGTAATAATAATAATAAATATTTAAATTTATCGCTCGGTCGTCTTAGTTAAAATATTATATAAAACACTGAGTTGAAAGATTCCTCATTATTAATAATAACAAAATTATTATTTTTTAATTTATGTTTATTAATTTATTTTATAATTTTTTTTTAATTTATATTTATTAATTTATTTTATAATTTTTATTATTATTAATAATAATAAAATTATTATTTTGTCACATTTTTTACATACAAAATAAAATTTTTTCCACATTTCTTCAAATTTAGCTTGACCCCTCCCCCCACCCCTAGAAATGTGACGCAGTTTGTGAACGACTTTTAATAATAATAGTAAATTATAAAATATATTTCTTTATTTTTATTTGATAATATTTCATCTTTTAATTAATAAAATTATAATAGTAATAAATATTATTGTAATTATTTTAAAGGGTCGTTCACAAACTACATCACACTTCTAGGAGTGGAGTGGGGGGGGGGGGCGTAAAACAATTTTTATTATTTTATAGTTTTTTATTAATTTAAAAATAACAATTCTAAAATTAATTAAGTATAAAAATGATAAAATAACTATTCTTTGTTTTTTTTATTCTTTTTGTTATAAAAATAAAATTATAGTATACTATATAGAAAAAAGATTTTTTAAAAAATGATAGATTTTTATAAAAAGTATTTTAGTTTTATTTTTATTATTAGTAATACTTTTATATTACATTTATTTATATTATAATATTTAATTATATTTATTAGTAATAAAGAAACAATGTGGACGATAGCCGCGGGCATTAAAGGGGTTTTGTTGTAAAGAACTTGGGACTTTTGAGATGTTCGATTCCTCCCGGGGGTAAATAAATTTTCTAATTTTTTTAAAGCTATTTAAAAACTAGTTAATAAACAAATCTAGAAAATAATAATTAATTTTGAAAACTTATAATAATAAAATAATAAAACTTATGATTAATAATAATATTTGAATATAAACTTACATCGGAAATTTCACTTTTTTGATAATCCATGTACGGATCCATATTTGAATATATGTATATATATTGTATATAATGTAGAAAAATAAATCACTCTTTAATATTTGTAAACAAAAGTTTCAAATTTCTTCACAGACGATGATTAAATATATAACACACACTGTTAATGTTTATCAAATATAAATGTAATTATAATGAAACCAAAGTTTCAAAATAAGTATAATAACGAAAAAAAAAACCTTTATATTTGGTCCATTTCAAAATAAAGGCGAAATTTTACGTCATCTTTACGCCGAAACGAAAAAAATTATCTCCACATATTTTTATATTTATATTAAATAAATAATTTTCTCCAGTTGGTAAGATGAAGAACACTGAAAAATTATATTATATTATATAATTATATAAAATTACAATTATTATATTTATTCACTAATTTGTCAATTTTTTAGAAAAATTATTTTTTAAAAACATTGTTTAAATTATTCTATTCTCAAAATTTCCTTTTTGAATTCTTTCAAGTATATTTGAAAATTATTTGAGTATTTTGCAAATTTATTCTCTATTGAATATTTTAAATTATTTTCTGATTGTTTTTGTTAATAATTTTTGTAAAAATTACTTTTTAAAATTTCTTTTATTTTTGTAAATTAATTTTTAAATTTTCTTTTATTTTCGTAAATTATTTTCTATTTTTGTGCATTACTTTCTTTTTTTTGTTAATTTAGTTTTTCAATTTTCTTTTATTTGTAGAAATTTATTTTTCTTCTTTGTGTAAATTATTTTTAAAATTTTCTTTTATTTTTGTGAAGTATTTTTTAAATTTATTTAAATTTGTTTAATTTATTTAAATTTATTTAATGAACAATATAAATAATATTCTTTTTGTTTTAAAGTATATATTTTTATAATTATTTCCTTTTAGTTTTGTAAGTATTTTTTAATTTATGTTTAAAATTATTTCCTTTTTGTTGTTAAAGTATCTGTTGAATTACATACTTTTTTTTTTAGTTTTTTAAAGTATTTTTAATTATTTGTAAGGTTTTCTATTTTATTTTTATTTTACTTTTTTTATTTCTTTAAAATTTTTTTAAAAATTATTTTCATTTACATTTTTTGTTTGTTATTTTTTGTATTTTTTGTTGTAAAATTATTTTCTTAAACTATTTTTCTAATTTTTTAATAAAACATTGAATTTAACGATCATTCCGAGTCAGTAAATTTTATTTTTCTAATTATTTCTTTTTTTCAATTTGGTTTTAATTTTTGTTTGAATGATTAATTTTTAATTATTAATTTTTAATTATTAATTTTTAACTATTAATTTTTAATTATTAATTTTTAATTATTAATTTTTAAACATTAATTTTTAATTATTAATTTTTAATTACAAATTTTGTTGTTGTTGCGCAAAATTCACTAATAATAATTGTTGAACAGAAAAAAAACGTGAAACACGCGTATAAACCTTTTGCGCGATGAGAAATCGACTCCGACAAGTTTGTAAAATAAAGTTTGCTCGCAAACTGGATGTTTTAATCGCAAAAACTGTCTGAATAAGTTCAACGTCATCCGCGAGGAGACTTTCCTCATAGATTTTTGTTTGTATTGGTTTTAAAATAATTTCATGTGTATTTGTGACGTGTGTACATATACGTGTGTATATATATTTACCCACTTGGGGATTTCCCTCTTCTCGAACTTCATATCCAATCAGTCAGATCAAATCCCCACCAAAATACGTCTCTACTGACGCACGATAACAAGTTTTAATTTTATTTTTAGTAACACATTCAAAGCCACTTGGCTATCACTGTGTGTGCGCTGACCGAGTAAATGCGATTCTCCTTTTTCTTTTTTTTTCATTTTCTGTATTCACAGGTGTGTGCTGAGCATAAAAAAAGCCTCACATTCAAATTAAGCAGTTAAAAAAAAAATGAAGTTCCATTTATTTTTAACAATAAAAGAAGAATTTTTTAAAAATTAATTTTTTTCTAATTTATTTCTTTTCTTTTCTTTCTATTATTATTCAATTCTTTTTCTCTGTAAATTAAATATAATTAATTTATTATAAGTAATTTTTAATAAAATTAATTTTATTCCAATTCTTTCATTTTTTTTCTTTTATTTATTTTTTCTTGTCTCATTTAATTTATTTTTTATTTTTTTTAATAATTGATTTAATTTTTGTTTTTTTATTCAATTTTGTTTCTTAATTTACGAATTGAGTTGACTCGATGAGTTTTTTAAATTTATTTTTATTTATAATTTATTTTAATTTAATGTAAATTTAATTTTCATTGCTTCGATTTAACTTGACCGAATTTTTATTGAGCCAAATTTTATAAAAACAAAATTCTTTAATTGAATTTAATTTAATTAAATTTTAATTGACTCGATTTAACTTGACCAAATTTTTATTGAGCCGAATTTAAAAAACATTTTTTAATTGATTTTAATTTAATTTTAATTGTCTAGATTTAACTCGGCCGAATTTTAAAAAACATAAAATTCTTTGTTTCTAATTTAATTTTAAATTAAATTTTAATTTACTCGATTTATCGTGACCGAATTTTTATTGAGCCGAATTTTATAAAAAACAAAATTCTTTAATTGATTTCAATTAATTTTAAATTAAATTTTAATTTACTCGATTTATCTTGATTGAATTTTATAAAATACAAACCATTGAGCCGAATTTTTAAAAAACATAATTTTTATTTGATTTAAAGAAAAATGTAAAAATTATTAAACAAAAAAATTGAAAAGTAGAGAAAAATTTTTTTTTTCCTTTTTTTAAAATTTAGAAAATTAAAAAGTAGAGAAAAAAATAATTCTCTTTTTTTTATTTATATAAAATTAAAAAGTGGTGAAAAAATTATTTCCTTCCTGTATATTTTTTGTTCTCAATTTTAAAAGTGCCGAGAGATAATTTATTTCAATAAACTTTTAGTGTAGCAACAAATTCTGAAAATGATTTGTTTCTGAGTAATTTAATCATTTTTAATCCGGTTGTTCGCATTTGAAAGTGATAAGATATTAAATGCGTTGTTTCTTTTTACTAAAAAAAAAAAGTTGAATATTAATTTTAAAAAAATAATTTGCAATACATTCAGTTTTTTTTAATCGATTTGTAAATTTTATTTCTTCTGTTCGACGACTTTTCGTAAGAAATCATTTTTTTTTTAGTGCAAAAATTTTTAATTTCTTATAAAGAAAATTTTCATTTTTTAACATTGCGGAATAATTTTAAAATTGATTTTTTTTCTACGAATTTGATTCAAATTGTCACAGGAAATACTTATCCAATTCTTATTAAGCCGAATTTTTATAAAACAGAATTGTTTAGATTAAAAATTTTCTTGTTAAAGAAACAATTTTTTTTTCAACTAATTTTAATTTAACCGAATTTTAAATTTTCAGAATATTAATTTAGCCGAATTTTTTATTTGTCGAATATTAAATTAGCCGAATTTTTATTTATTTAAATATTATATATTTAAACACATATTTAGACGAAGTTGTAAAAAGAAACAATTTTTATCTGATTTAAAGATTTTTTTCGCTAAAAAAACATTTTTATTTAGCTGAATATTAATGTAGCCGAATTTTTTTTATTCAAATGTTTCAACTTAAATGTTTTTTGAGCCGAATTTTTTTTTGTAAAACAGTATTTTTATTGGATATTCATGTTAAAAAGTAATTTTTATTTCGCTGAATTTAAATTTAGACGAATATTAACTTAGCCGAATTTAAATTTAGTCAAATAAATTTTTTTAATTTCAACAAAATTTTTATTAAGCTGAATTTTTCTATGTAAAAGAGAATTTTTAATGGATATTCACTGTAAAAACATTAAATAATTTAAAAATCTATTTCGCTGAATTTTAATTTGACATAATATTAATGTTGCCGAATTTTTATTTGGCATAATATTAATTTTGACGAATTCTTAATATCAGAATATTATTTTAATAACAAAATTATTTTTGATTGAAAACTTGTTTTTCTTAAAAAAACAATTTTTATTTCGTTCAATTTTAATTGAGCCGAATTTTAAATTTGCCGAAAATATTAATTTATTTTTTATTGTGTTTAAATAATATTAAAATAAAAATTTAGTGGAATATTATTTAAACAAAATATTTAGCCGAAGTTTTTAAAAAAAACAATTTTTATTTGATCTGAAGATTTTTTCTTTGAAGTTTTGTCAAAATTTACGGTTAAAAATTTATAAATTGACTAATTTTTTTTTTAAATTCATTTTCCCTTAATGGGATCATGCAGATCCCAAAACAAATATTGAATACATTAGCACGCACGTAATTTACTTTTTCGTATTATACGAAATTTATATTTTACAATTATTCTTCATTATTATTGTTTTGCAAAAAAAAAAAAAAAAAAAAAAAAATTGTTTCGTTTTCTAAACTAAAAATAAAAGAGTGAAAGATGAACTCAGAGATAAAGGCTAAAACAATCTTAATTATTATCTTTTTATATCATTAATATCTTATCAAACTTAGAACGTCATAAATAAGTAGAATTCTCATTAAAGTCGCCGGAAAATAATTGCGTCTTGCAATTATTGCCCTTCATGTCACTCAAATATGCATTAAAATATATAACAATTAATTTTTTCATATTTTTATCAAAATGAAATATTTTAATTAAAATTAAATAAAAACTGAAAACAATTATTATTACCATTAATTAATTAATATTTTTATTATTATTAACATTAGGATCTACTTTTGTGAAATTTTATTAAAATTTTTTTGAAAATAATTGAATTTCTGCGAAGAATTTTATTGTTTATGAAAAATATAAGAATTCTTGCGAAGAATTTTAATTAAATTTTTGAAATAGAAAAAAAAATAAAAAAAAAATTTTCAATAACATTGTAAAAATGTAAAAATTTAAATCGGTTTATCCCCTTTTTTTATGGATGTAAATGTAAAATACTTTTGATTAGGATTATAAAAAAAAATTTCACATGTTATCACATTTATAACATAAATTACGCAATGAAGATTCAAGTTCACGTATATTTCCCTCTGCTTTCATAATTTTGCAAAATCATATAATAATATAAAAAATATATATAGGATATATTTTCCATTCATCAAATTATCCTAGAATTAAAAAATCATTTTTTTTCTGTATACAACATCTTTCCTGGTATACTCACACAGTTCATTATTCCAAAGCATATGAAAAAAAAAATTATATCTTATTTCTAAATCTACAAAGTGCAGTGTTATTTACAATGTTACAGGTGATAAAGATTACATTGAGGAAAATTTTTATGACTTGTTATTTTTAATTGAAGGACGTAAATATATGAAATCTTTTCACTATGTCTATTATAAATAAATACTGTATAATATAGTGTAATTTTATGTAATTAAAACAAACAAATTTTTTTTTTCATTTTTTAAAAAATTTTTTTTTTTTTTTGGAAAACTTTTTGAAAATTATTTCGAAATTTTGAATCGTGTATATAAAATTCATCATAAATAATAGCATTTTTCGGAAGAATTCAATTATTATTTTTGTAAGTAGTAAAATATTTTGTAAAAATTCAATTATTTTTAACAAAATTTTAATAAAATTTCAGGAACAAATTAAATTTTATTTTCTTATTTTCTAAAAATCCTTTGAAACAATTCAATTATTTTTTGAAATAGTATATAATCTTTGCAAAAATTCAATTATTTTCAATAAAATTTCACGAAAAAATTCAATTTTTTTTCAAATTCTGTATAAAATTTTTCAAAAGAATTCAATTATTTTCTAAAATTTTAAAAAAATCCTTTGAAACAAATTGAATTATTTTCAAAAATAATAATATTCTTCGCTGGAATTTAATTATTTTCAAAAATTTTAATAAAATTCTTCGCTAAAATTCAATTATTTTCAAAAATAATAAAATTCTTCGCTAGAATTCAATTATTTTCAAAAATAATAATATTCTTCGCTGGAATTCAATTATTTTCAAAAATAATAAAATTCTTCGCTGGAATTCAATTATTATTTTCATAAATAATTATATTCTTCGCTAGAATTCATCTATTTTCGTAATCAATAAAATTCTTCGAAGAAATTCAAATATTCTCAAAATTTTTCAATAAAATTCTTTAGAATACAAGTTCAATTATTATTCATATAAATTATTATTGTTTATTATAATTTTACTAATTTCGAGTTTGTTCGAACCGCTGTAAAACTGAAATAAGTAAATAAATTAATTCTTTTAGTTATTTAATTATTTTTTATTACCATTTATTTTATTATTATAATTCTCCTAATTCAACATTAATAAAAAAATTGTATCCGATCCAGAGGAAAGTTTTAATATGTTTATTCTGGAAGTAATTTTTTTTTCTTTTTCGAAAACTAAAAAACGATCTTTAGTAAATATTCAATTAATTAATATCGAATAAATAATTTTTGTTATTAAATATTTTTATTCATTTCATGGAAAAAAAAGTTTTTTTTTCATTTCAACGATGATGATGATGATAATAATAATAATAATAAAAGCGAAAACCGATTCTCAATCGTTTGCTCTGAGAGTGATCGCGCATTCGCGAAATGATGATTCACTGAATTTATAATTACGTAACGTGTTCATCATTATTCTTCTCTCACTCTTTTTCTATATATACATAATGTCTGTCTTTCTCATCATTTTTCCAAGAATTGAATTTTTATACACAAAATTATCACAGAGCCATCACATATTATCCCACGACCAGTTTTTTTTCTTTTTTTTTTTTTTTTTAATTTTTCAGAATTGTAGTTTCTCGAACGCGCGTTAGAATATATAATTATCAATACATATGTACATGATAGCAATTATATACGATTATTCACACATTTTGACTCTTAATCAATTTTTTTTCTTCATATTCTTCTTTCATTATATGCGCAATCTTTTTGTTAAAAAAAAATTATTAAAAAAATATTTTATCGAACTTATTTCTATTTTTCTTTTCCTTTTTTTTGACAAAATTTAACAAGTTTTTTTACAAAAACAATGAACAATTTTTCTTCTTTACAAAAAATTATTAACAATTTATTTTTTTGTCAAAAACTAATAATTTTCGTTTTTTTTAAATTTCATTTTTTCAATTTTCTTTGATTTTTTTCTTCTTTTATGTAAAATATTGAAAAAAGAGTAACAATTTTTGACTCTGACAAAAACCATATATAATTATTATTAATTTTTTTAAGAAAGAATTTCGTTTTTTTTCAATTTTTACAAGTTTTCTTGGTTTTTTTTCTTCTTTTACTTAAAAAAAAGCAAATAACGAATTTCTTTTTTCCTTTACTAAAAGAAGAAAAAAGTTAATATCAATTTTCGTTTTCAAAAAAAAAAAAAAAAAAAAAAAAAACTGTTAACATTTTTATTTAAATCGTTAACAATTTGTTTTCTCTTTTGACAAAAATTACTAAAAATTCTTTTTCTTTTCTTTTTGATAAAAATTGTTAACAATTTTTATTTGTTTAAATAATTGCGAGTCACCTTTATAAAAAAAAATAAATAATTCTTTTTGTTGAGAATTCAACAAAGATAGTTTTTTTTTAAACAACTTAGTTTTGGTTTATAAAAAAATAAAAAAATTATATTAAAAAAAAAATAACTTAACTTTTTTTTTATAGATTTTGTCGAAGTTTTTACTTATTTTTTTTGATTGTCCGATGAGGCCATTTGCGATGCGATATTTGCAAATTTCATCATGTAGTCTACGCCATTCTCTCCCATCAAGCATTGCATTTCAGTCACGATCTGAAATTGATAAAATCGACGTTTTCAGAAATCTCACGGCTAATTTAAATCTCATTTTCATGTATTTTCTAGTTCGAAATTTTTTTTTTTTTAATAAATATAATTCATGACGTACGTAAATAAATAAAGAAATAAATAAAATTCATTCTTTTCTCAATGTTTACATTTTTTTTCATTAATTTCCTTTTTTATTTAAGAAGAAAAAAAATGTCTATGGAATTTTTTTTTCAAAAAAGATATAGAAATATATTGTTTTTTTAAAAAAAAACAAATTTTTGCTCATATTTTGAAGAAAAAATTTAATGATCAGAAGTACATTTTATCTAAAATTTATCAAAAATCGGCAAATTTTGAAGGCTTTGAATATTAAATTAAAATTTCCAATTTGCAAACTTACGTCAGAAGGCGGTCGAATGTCTTCAACCGTAGGACCTTCAGTTTGACTTCTCTGCGATCCTTTCATTGGCGACTCGAGTTGACCCAAAAAACTGCTCAACGAAAAATCTGCAACCTGAAAATTTACCCAACGAAAAAATTAACAATTTTATTAAAAAATTCCATTCATTAAACAATAATTAATTATTTTACTTCTTTAGTTTTGAATTCTAAAAAAATTGAAATTATTTTTTCTTCCAAACTTGAAATTAAAAAAATACTGAAATATTGAAATAAAATAAATACAAAACAATTGAAGTTAAGAAAAAGTAGAAAAAAATTGAAATGAACAAAAATGCAAAAA
Source organism: Leptopilina heterotoma (assembly GCF_015476425.1). Taxonomy (NCBI): domain Eukaryota; kingdom Metazoa; phylum Arthropoda; class Insecta; order Hymenoptera; family Figitidae; genus Leptopilina; species Leptopilina heterotoma. The sequence goes on from NW_025111142.1 coordinate 484,620, forward strand.
AAACTGAATTTAAAAAAAGAGGGAAAAAATTGAAATTAAAAAAATACAAAAATGGAAATTAAAAAGAACAAAAAAATACAAAAAAAATTGAAATTAAAAAATACAAAAATGGAAATAAAAAAATGGAAATTAAGAAAAGAACAAGAAAATTGAAATTAAAAAAAATACAAAAAATGGAAATTAAAATAGAACAAAAAATTGAAATTAAAAAAAAATACAAAAAATGGAAATTAAAAAAAGTAGAAAAAAATTGAAATGAAAAAAATATATAAAAAATGTTAAATTTATTAATTTACAAATAAAAATAGAAAATATAGCAAAAAAATTTGTAAAAACGCTTTTTTTTATAAAAAAAATTTAAAATTAAAAGTAGAATGTTTAGAATTTTTTTAATTGAATAACAAAAACGAAATTTCCACCTCGCAATTAAGCCACTGATGTTCGCCTTCTTTCAAAATTTTCGTCGCACTGGTGATAATTGATGTTGAAGCTTTCGTTGGATTTTCCTGCAAAACATCAAGAAAATGCTTGACTTGAGAAGAATTCGCCTCTAAATTCGTGTCGCCGCCACTTTCGTCCACCGAATTATTCAACGCTATTTCACTCGAGCCAATTGTCTCGCCACTAACAAGGGAATTTGGCATTTCATTCAGAACTTCTGGACTCGCCACCGGAACAACTCGCTGGACAATTAAATTTCTCTGCCTTATCGTTCTTCCCTTCTTGTGAAATCTCATTTTAAATTTCTGCAATTAAATAAAAATTCATTTATTATTATTTGTGCAAATTACAAATAAAGTTTTTTACTTTCAAAAATCAAAATTTTTGCAAAAATTTTAGATTCAAAATTTTAAAAAAATTTACTTATTAATTGAATTATTATTATAGTTTATTATTTTCGAGAATTTTAATAAAATTCTTAGTAAGAATTCAATTATTTTCGTAAATAATAAAATTCTTTGTAAGAATTCAATTATTTTCGAGAATAATAAAATTCTTCGCAAGAATTCAATTATTTTTACGAATACTAAAATTCTTCACAATTCACTATTTAAATAATTAAACATTTTTTATTATTAATTAATTTTTAATTTTAAAATTTTTAGTTTTAATTTTTAATTTTTTAAATTTTTAGTTTTAATTTTTAATTTTTACATTTTTAGTTTTAATTTTTGATTATTAATTAATTTATTACTTTACTATTTTGGAAATTATTAAAAAAATGTTTAAAATCAAATTTCTTAAATTTGAGTAAAATTTGTAATGGAAAAATTTTTCTCATTGTAAATTGGAGGAAATTTGGTTGGTTGTTGATAAACTCACGTCAAGTTGTGTTTTGAATGCATCAGGTGTGCCAAGTTCGTGATAAGTTTGGGGAATAAACGGCTGTCTGAATGTTGACTCTTTGGTTGAGGGAACTCGAGACGAAATAACAGTTTCACTACTTCCCCACGTGTGTTCATAGCCCTTGAAATTGAAAAAGAGAAATAAATAGATATTAAATTTAGAATTTTCAAGAAGAAAAAAAAATTTTTAATTAAAAAAAGAAAATAATTACTTTGCTCGGTCCATAACTCTGCTTTGCGATTGAGAGTAATTTTTGCAGCATTAGACTCACATTATCGTCGCGAGGTGTAACGATTGCTTTCGTTTTGCCAGTGAAAAAGGACATTGGATCCACTGAAGGCGATTCCCACCAGTATTCCAATGTTACTTTTGATTCTCTTCCAAACTGTCGGCGGAAAATTAGTAAATTAATTAAAAAGAAAATTTTCTTCTACTTTTGCTTACTCTGTCTTTTATTATTTTACTTCTTTTCAATGTATTTACTATTCTTAAACTTTTTTTTTGAACTTTTAACTTTTATTCCACATTTTTATACCGTTTTCTTTACTTTTTCAAATTTTTGTTTAATTTTACTTACTTTTGTTTACTTCTTCTTATTTATTTATTTAAGTCACAGCCCTTTTTATTTCTATTGTGAAAAATGTTTTAAAAAAACGTCTAAAAATTAAAAAATAGTAAAAATACGTTTTAAAAAATAAAGAAAACCTAAAAAAAATTTTAAATAGTAAAAACACATTTCAAAAATTAAAAAAAACTTAAAAATGTAAGAAAAACGTCAGAAAAAGTAAAAAAAAGTCTAAAATAGTAAAAAGACGTTTTAAAAAATAAAAAAACGTTGAATAAATAAAAAACATTCTACAAAAATAAGGAGATTTAAAATTTTTTTAAAAAGTCTAGAAAAGTAAAAAGACTTTTTAAAAAATGAAAATTTAAGAAAAAAAGTCTAAAATATCAAAAAGACATTTTAAAAATTAAAAAAAAAACTTACGAATGTTAAAAAAAATCATCTAAAAAAGTAAAAAAAGTCTACAATTGTAAAAAAATCGTCTAAAACCTCTTAAACGTAAAAAAAGTCTAAAATAGTAAAAAAAAACGTCTAAAAAGTAAAAAGACGTTTTAAAAATTAAAAATACTTAAAAATATTAAAAAAACGTCTGAAAAAGCAAAAAAAAAAGTCTAAAATAGTAAAAAGACGCTTAATAAATGAAAAAAAATTTAAAAGTTGAAAAAAACGTTAAAAAAAGTAAAAAAAAATTAAACAAGATAAAAAGACGTATAAAAAGTTAAAAAACTAACCAAAAAGTAAAATAAGATTTAAAATAATAAAAAAAATTGTTTGAAGTAAAAAAAGAGTAAAGAAAATTATTGAAAAAAAAGAAAAAAGCGAAGTAAAAATAAAAAATTCAGATAAATTTTTAATAAAAAATAAAATTTTGAAAGAAAGTACAAAAAATTGAATACAAACCATTAAGAAAAGATCACCAACAGTAATCGTGTTCGCCTCCTCAATATTCCATCCCAATCGAATTCGATCAATTGTTTCCCTGCCAGGAAATCTATTTGGTTCAATTGAATGTTCAGCGGATGCTTTCACATCGCTTGTCAATGATTGTTTTTCACTGGGAAAATTTAAACTCCCTAATTCGGGAACATCGAGATCACTATTATTATCAGCACCCGTATAATGATCCTCGCACAATTTCGTCAATTTTTTATCGCCTTTGCTTTTTTTCACTCCCTTTCGTCCCATTCCCTTAATATATTGCATCGAGCCCAATAATTCGACTTTGGAACTTTTCAAGCCAATTCGCTTCTCATAAGAATCGAAACTCACGCTATTACTTGTCAGGTACTCGCCGAGATTTATCACCGGAATGGAAATTTTACAACCCTCAGATGGTGAGACTCGGAGGAGAATTGATTCTTTTGATTCGTCGATTGGATTCTCGTCGATTATGGACTATTTTCATTTTTTTTTTTCGGTAGAGTTAAGGAAATATTTTTGTTTTTTGCTTTCATTCGAGAAAATTAAAAATTGACAAACAAACAAATTAAGACTAAAAAATAATAAAAAAAAAAAATTTACAATTTTTCAGACATAAAAAAGAAAAAGAGAAAATTATTTTCACTTCAACTCAAGTTTTGACTATAAAAAGTTTAAGGATACAGTTCTGTATTTCGGGGGTCGCCAACGTTGCTGCAAATACGTTAAAATACTGGAAAGTCGTCTCTGAATGGGAACTAATGTCCGAACTCGAGGATTCATCGCCGAGGCTTGAACCTTCCACCAAGCAATATTATTTCCAGGCCGCAATTCTATTGTAACTCGTGGAGGGAGTTTTATATCTTCCTGCCAATCTGAAAAGCACGTGAGAAAAAAATCACTCATTAATTTATTAAAATTAATTAAATAATAAATAAATAAATAAATAAATAAATATAATAAATAATAATTCTTATTAATTTAGTATTTTTATTATATCTTTTTTTGAAAAATCACTTTTTTGATTTTTTGTATAAGATTCGACGATTAAAATATGCATCAAAAATTTACCCTCGAGTTGATTTAGTTTCCTCAAAGCTCGGCAAATCGGCGTCTTTATTCTCATTGTTTTCCCTCTCAATCGAACTTGCGTCGATCCCCAATAAACCAATTCGTTTAATTTCATATGAACCTTATCGTGCATTCGCGGCAATTTTCTCCTTAATTCGCCATAATTAATTAGCCCGTAAAGTTCTTGAGTTGTTTTCTTCACATCTAAAAATTAAAATCAAAATTTTATTTTCATTTTCAATACACATATGTACACATATATTTTATATAAATAAATCTATTTCAAATAAACACAAAATTGTATAAAACCATAATTATTGGAAAATTTTCCATTTTTTAACGAAAATGAACAAAATTATTAAAATTAATAAAGTTCATTATTTTATATTATAAGAATATTGTTACCGTAACTTTTTCAAAATTATTTTCATCATTTCAATTCAATTATTATTTTCTAAAATTTTTAAACTAAATCTTTATTATTCTTCTTTACATCAATTATATTTTTAATAATTTTTGAAATAGTTCTTTGAGAATTTTCAAATTCGTTTTTCGAATTTTTGATAATTTTAGATTTTTTACCAAAGAGTGGAGAATATTAAGTAAATAAAGTGTTTTTCAAGAGCACAAAAATAATGAAGCTAAATGCCATGAAAGAGAAGAAAACATGTTGAATTTTAGGAAACACGGTTTTTTGAATTTTTTCGAATTTTTGATAATTTTAGATTTTTTTCCAAAAAAGTGGAGAATATTGAATAAGTAAAGTGTTTTACAAGAGCACAAAAATAATGAAGTCAAATGCCATAAAAGAGAAGAAAAAATAATGAATTTTAAGAAATTCGGTTTTTTGAATTTTTTCGAATTTTTGATAATTTTATATTTTTTACCAAAGAGTGGAGAATATTGAATAAGTAAAGTATTTTTGAAGAGCACAAAAATAATGAAGCCAAATGCCACAAAAGAGAAGAAAAAATGTTGAATTTTAAGAAATTCGGTTTTTTGAATTTTTTCGAATTTTTGATAATTTTATATTTTTTACCAAAGAGTGGAGAATATTGAATAAGTAAAGTGTTTTACAAGAGCACAAAAATAATGAAGTCAAATGCCATAAAAGAGAAGAAAAAATAATGAATTTTAAGAAATTCGGTTTTTTGAATTTTTTCGAATTTTTGATAATTTTAGATTTTTTACCAAAGAGTGGAGAATATTGAATAAGTAAAGTATTTTTGAAGAGCACAAAAATAATGAAGCCAAATGCCACAAAAGAGAAGAAAAAATGTTGAATTTTAAGAATTTCGGATTTTTGAATTTTTTCGAATTTTTGATAATTTTAGATTTTTTACCAAATGTTGGAGACTATTAAATAAGTAAAGTGTTTTTCAAGAGCACAAAAATAATGAAGCTAAATGCCGCAAAAGAATTGAATTTGGTACAAGAATTTTGTTATTTTCAAAGATATTTGAAATTTTGAGGAGAATTTTTGAATATAATTGAAATTTAGCAAAGAATTTTATTAAAAGTTTTGAAAATTATTGAATTTGGAAAAAGAATTTTATTTATTTTAAAAATAATTGAAATTTTGTGAAGAATTTTATTAAAATTTTTGAAAATAATTGAAATTTTGCCAAGAATTTTATTAAAATTTTTGGAAAATAATTGAAATTTTGCAAAGAATTTTATTAAAAATTTTGAAAATAATTGAATTTGGGAGAAGAATTTTATCATTTATAAAGATAATTGAAATTTTGATAAGTAGTTTTAAACATTTTTTAACATAATTGAATTTTTGCAATTATTTCTAATTTTTCCGAAATTAAATTTTTAAAAACTATTTTTAACTAAAATTCTTTCATCAATCCATTATTTTTAATAATTAATTAAATATACATTAAAAACTTAACAACAAAATTCAGAAAAATTTGAATTATTAAAATTTTTCAATAATCATAGTTATTTAAAATTTCTAAAAAAAATTCATTTAAAATTGAAATTTTATAAAATTTTAAATTAAAATCTTCTAAAATTGATCTATTTATAAAAATTGTAAACGCAACTCTTTTAAAATTGAATTAATTTTGAAATATGTAAGTAAAATTATTCGTCATAATTTCATAATAATTTCTAAGTAATAATTTTATGAAGAGAATAATTTTACCCTCCGAGAATTTTAAACGTTTCGATATTTTCAGCCACGTTCGACAATAAAAATGTCGAATTTGCTCCTTATTTTTAATCATATTTTCAGCGAGTCCCCTTTTCTTTCCTTGAGTTAAAAAATAACTTTGCAGTGCATCAAAATCCTTTCCATATTCATTGAGGGCTTTGAAAAATGTATTTTTATCCTCCAATGACCATAATTCACAAGATCGTTTCAACGATCGCATTATTTTTGCCTCACTGTCGTCTTCCTTTATTTCTAAAACATAAAAAACCATTTTTTTTCTCTCATAATGCAATTTCGAAGAATTTTCATTTTTAATTAATTTTTAATTCAAAATTCAAAATTCTAATTTTCTTGTTTTTGTATATTAAAATTCAAAAAACACTTTTTTTTCTCTCACTTTATATTCATTTATTATTATTACTTCATTTTCATAATATTTGAAAAAATTTTAAAATTTATTTATCTGTTTAATATTTTCAATTTTAATTTTATTATTTATTTAAAATTATTTTTAGAATGTTCAATAACAATATTATTTTGCAAAATAATTTATTATTTTTGTTATACAATATGAAAAAGTAATTTTTATAAAAAAAAAAATGCTCAAAAATTAAAATAATACCTTTTTTATCGCCAATTGTTGCGTCCGCCGAATCGATTCTCATTCTTTTTGTGCCTCGTACAATTTTTACATTCGAAACCTTTGCATCGGGGGGAATTTTAATTATTTCTGTACTCGTCGAACATGACGGAATTGGAAATGAATTATTATCGTCTTTTGTTTGAATTTCACTGCTTTGATTATTAGAATCGTCATTCTTTGATGTTGTTTCCACTTTTAATTCTTCGATACTTGAGTCCTCAATTTTTGAACTTTCATCCGATAAAACTTTATTGTCCCCCTTCATTTTTTCTTCATCTGATTTATCATCCATTGCACACGATTTCCTCTGCAAAAATTTTACAAAATATAATTTTTTATTTTCTTTTTTTTTAATTATTTATATATATTCGAATATATTATAGATATTTTATTAAAATAAATGATTTTTGAAATGATTTTTTATTTAAATAAACAGGTCTTTTTAAAAAATAAATCATTTTTATTGAATTATTTTTTTTTTATTGTTGTTAATAAATTTAAATGATTTATAAATAATTTTTTTTTTAAATAAATTATATTTACATTTATAAATTTATTGAAATTTGTTTTCTAGTTTAATTTTCAGAATAATTTATAAAGAAATATTTTTAAAATGTTTGTAAAATTATTGTTTATAAAAAAATATAATAAAAAAAAAATTAATAAAATTTGAATAAAAATAATAATAATAATAATAACATTGTTAACAATTTTTTCAGTTATTTATTTTTTTTGCCACTGAAATTAAATTTGTTTTTATAATTTAAAGATAAGTTTCTATTTGCAAAAGAAGACTGGTTCATTTATCAGTATACGTCCATTTGTTCAACAAGTTTATAACCCAGTTAAAGTTTAACAGTTCGTTTCCATAAATATTTAACGTAAATGTTACGGAAGTATAAATAAACAAACAAAATTGTTAGTAAAAAATTTAATTTTTGTGGAGCATTTTTATGCGAAAAAACAAAAAATTAAAATGATAAAAAATCTATTTCCTTTTTTTTGACTCTTTAGGCGAATGAAATCAAAGAATTTAAATATGGATGTTACTACTAAAAATGAAGCAGGTAAGTTTTTTTTTAATATAATATTTATTTAAATTACATTTTAAATTACATTTAAATTACAATTAAATAAAAATTAAATAAAATTTATAAATAAATTAAAATAAGTAATTTATAGAAAATAAACATTAAATTAAACCCGCTTTCAAATTAATTAACAAATTTAAAGCAATTTAAAATTAAAATAATTAAAATAATAATTAATTTTTAGAGACAAATCGAATCGATGAATCTATAGCTGAAATCGCAATCAGCGAAACTGGTGAATACTTTTAATATTTAATTGCAAAATATAAAATGAGAAAAATAACAGATTCTTGAAATAATTAGGTTTTGGAAAATTCAGCGTCAAAGTAACTGTAATAAGTTACCTAATTTATTTGAATTTGACAATTGGAATTATATCAACGGGATTTGTACTGCCTGCAGCTGCTTGTCATTTGCAAATGAATATTGTGGACAAGGGTTTAATAACTACTGCATTTTTTGTAGGTAATTAATTTTATTTAACCCTCGTCCAGGCGATTTCGATCGAAATCACTTTTTTGACTTCAAATCTTCATAAATTTGAGAAAAAATAAAATATTTTTGATTTCGAAACACTTAACACCCACAAATTTATTTTACTTTGTGAAAAAAATATTTATATAATTAACAATTTTTTTAATTCTAACAATAATAAAAAAGAATGTTTATGACCCTGATTGCTGATTACGAATATGAAATCAGTTTTAATATTTAATTGGCATCAAAGGACTTTTGGAGTCGCTGATTACGAATCTAAACTTAGTTTTTTAAAATTCAAAATGGCGGATCCAATATGGCGGACGAATTTATGACAAATTGCTCTAATTGCCCTGAAATATGTAACTCGGGGGTTTTCGATGTCGCTGATTACGAATCTAAATAAATCTTTTCAAAATTCAAAAAGTCAATTATGAAAAAATATTTTTTTTTTTTGAAAAAATAAAATTATGAAAAAATATTTTTTTTTTTGAAAAAGAAAATTTTTTTTGTCATTAGGGTCTTGTTTCAGTGCAGTGATCAGTGGATTTTTAGCCAATATCAAAGGTCGAAAATGGATTTTGTTAGTGGCATTATTCCTTCAAGGAAATGCCGATTTTCTCCTATCAATTTTATCCAATTACTGGATTATATTTGGATTGAAATTTCTTTCTGGAGCTGGGTAAGTACACGGAGAGAGAATATATATTAAATTTTGTAAAAATATTTTCAAATTGGGGAAAAAGTGCGACAAAGCGAAATTTTGATATAAAAAAATACTAAACTTTAAAAAAACTTATGTGAAATTTAGTATAATTATATCAAATATCAAGAATATTAATTAAATTCTAATATAACTTTACTAAATTTCACATAAGTTTTTTTAAAGTTTAGTATTTTTTGATATCAAAATTTCGCTTTGTCGCACTTTTTCCCCAATTTGAAAATATTTTTACAAAATTTAATATATATTCTCTCTCCGTGTAAAGAAAAGAAAAATTTCCTTTGATTTGAGTTTGAATATAATTGTTTCCATTTTCTAATATTTTTTAAACGATTTTTTAATTTTTTGATATAGATCGGCTGGTCAGAACATTGTCTTTACTTATTTAAGTGAATGCCTACCTATGAAGAATAGAAGTTTTATTTTATCAAATATGGAATTTTTTTGTATTTTTGGACATGCTTTTGCAGCTGGTAAAAAAAGGAAACTTTTTTTAGATCAAATTTTCGGTTTTTTTTTAAACGTTTTTTTATGTTTAAATTTATTGATTTATTTTTTTATGTTTAAATTTATTGAAAATTCTTAAAATTTTCTTTAACTACTTTAATGTTTTATTTACAGCCGTAGGATTAGGTATAATTCCTTTATACTTGGATCTCGAAATGAAGTATTTTTCATTTCATTCCTGGAATCTGTATATTATAATTTGCTCACTGCCGGCTTTCATTTTGGGTTTTTGTTTAATGTTTTTGCCCGAAACACCAAAATTTCTTGCAGAAAGTGGCTCGAGGGGCGAATTACTAAAAGTTCTAATTAAAATGTATGAGCAAAATAGTGGAAAATCAGGAAAAGAGTACATGGTGAGGTTTTTTTTTTTTTTTATAGATTTTCCTTTTACATTTTTTATAATTTTTCACAAATTTTTGTTTTTTGATCGTTTTCTTTCTTTATAAATTTTTTTTTAATTACAGTTTTTTGAAAAGTTTTCTCTAATTTTCTTTTCAAACTCTATTTTTAGTTTTAATTTTTAAGTACAATGAAAAAATTTGTAAAAAGTTTACCTCTTCCGGGGATCGAACCCTGGACTTCTATTTGCAAGTCGGAACCTCTGACCACTCTGCTACCCTTTTCATTTCTTTTTAACTTTAATTACTAACGACTAAATTCATTTCAAAATATAGGTTTAAAAATATTTATTCAACTAAATATTAAAATTAAATTTATTAAAATTAAAATTTTTTTTAGTTTTTTCTTTATTTTTAGTTTTAATTTTTAAGTACATGGGGGAAATTTATAAAAAAACTTTACTTCCTCCGGGGATCGAACCTTGGATTTTCATTTGCAAGTCAAAAAAAAAAAAAAAAATTATAAAAATTTAAAAAAAAATCTTTAAATGTTATTAAATATTAAAATTAAAAACTACGTTTCAAATTTAAAATTAAAATATCTATTAAATTTTATAAAAATAAGTAGTTTGAATAAAATTTACATGAATTTTTTCCTATTTTAGAAAATATTATTAAGAAGTAACAACACAGCACTTACAGAATTGGTGAATAAAAATAAAGAGGAAACTGAGGAAATTGAAAATCTCAGTAAAAATGTAACAGTAAAATCGCAAATTGGTAACGAACTGGAGCAAATAAGGAGTATTTTTAAACCTCCTTTTTTAAAAAATACTTTACTGGCATGTATTACTGCATTCACTGTTACATCCTCTTTTTATGCCCTCTATCTATGGTTACCAGAAATTTTCCAAAGATTCGCAAATTTTCAAGCTGAACACTCGGGAGAGAATTCTAATTTTTGCTCTATTTCAAAGGACACATTTTCTACTATAAAAAGTAAAAATATCGTAAGTACATTGTTTGAAAATTTTAATTAGTTATTTGTATACCAATTTTAGCAATATGTTTATATTTATTTTTTCAATATAAAACGGACAAAATAAACTTTACAGGTACAAAGAGTGTTTATAAAAATAAAAATTTTGGATAAACTTTGAATTATTTCAGCACGATTGTGATACACCAATAGACAAAAATGTATTTATAAATAACTTGATTTTGTGCTCATCTTGTATTCCAATAATAATTATAGTTACATTGTTAGTTAAACGCTATGGCTTGAAAACTTTACTAGGTATATATAATCTCTTTCTATTTTTACAATATACTTTTTAAAACTATATTTAAAAATTTTTCATAATTCTTGAAAATAAAATTTTTTATCACCCACGTGAAAATTTACGGAGAATATTTTATTAGTATTTAAAAAAAATTTACTTATTTTTTTGCTGAGTTATAAATTTTATCCTATATTATAATCAATTATTAATCTAAAATTAATGTATTTTAATATTAAATTAATACGTAATTTAAAATTAAAATTTATTAAATTAAATTAAATTAAATTAATATAATGACTTTGAATAAATAATTATAATTGATGTTAAATTTACAGTTTCATGGTGTCTACTATGTATTCTTGTAACAATCGGTATCTATTTCTCAAATTCATTTCATCAAAATTTAATTTTACTATGTTTGTACTTATCCTTTACATCAACAAGTGTGACTCTGCAATTTGCATTCTTCGTGACAATTTTTCCAACTAATTTCAGGTATTCATGACTTTTGTAACTTGAATGTAAAAAATTTGATCTGCTATTTGATGATAATGCCGTTCAATAATTACATTTTTTAAATTATATAACATTAATGATTAAAAGCGTTTGCTTTTGGTTTTTATGTAAATTTTATAAAAAACAAAAATTTACTGACAAAAAAAATTGTTAAAAAAGTTAATAATTATGTTTATTTATAGATCATCGGGTGTAATTGTTACAAGCTTGTTAGTCCGCACAGGAGCAGTATTTGGAAATTTTACCTTTAGTTTTCTTAAGGATTACTGCTTCTATTTTATATTATCAATATGTTTATTACTTTTAGGTAAGTTTCATATTATTTCTTCTACAGGCTACTTTAAATAATAATTAGATTTATTTATTTATTAAATTCAGATATATTTTTGAAATAAAATAAAATGAATCAGTTTTTATGATTTACAGTTGCAGCGATATCGACAACTTTAATTCGCGAGAAAAAGGATAAATAGAAAAATAATTAGCTTGTCTTTGTTAATATTAATAGCAAACTACATTGAAAAAAAATTTATTTGATTCAAATAACCGACTACTTGACTATTATTATCAATTTGTAATTTTTATTTGTTCTTCACTTATTAAATTATAGTTCACGTTTTCAAAATCCAATTCTAATTTATAATTTTTATTTATAGTTCATTAACTAAATTCTACTTCACGTTTTCAAAATCCAATTGTAATTTATCATTTTTATTTGTAGTTCATTAATTAAATTCTATTTCACGTTTTTAAAATTCAATTGTAATTTATAATTTTTATTTGTACTTAGTTCGCTTATAAAATTATATTTCACGTTTTCACTTCAAATCCAATACTAAATTATAATTTTCCGAATTTTAATCTCTGTTCTATTTTAAGAATACCAATAAAAAATTATTGGACATTTTAGAATTATACATAGAAATTACAGCATCTAATTAACATAACCTGTTCGAAAAATGTACGAAAATATTCAGCAAGTTTCATTAATGATATTTAGAAAAATTTCAAAGACACTTTATAAAAAAAAACTTGCTTTGTTCAGTTTTGCTAAAATAAAATTAATACTGTATTGTACAAGGTAATTTGAACTAAAAAGAATGTTTGTAAAACGATCAAATTATGTAACAATTGTTAATAATTGACAGACAAAAAAGAAGAGAAATTAATGTTAATAAAAAAATAACTCACAAAATAATGTTCTGATAGTTGGATAATGTCACTGAAAGACACATAACCTTTGTTTCAAAATGTAAACAATAACAAGACATCCATTATCACTCCACTGTACTTCGCGTGTGAGCATGGAGTACCCATAAAGGAGAGTCCACAATTTAAGGCAGCTAAACGTCAACGACCAGGGTTGGGAAATGATGACTTCCGATTTACAGAAATACGGTTTAACGCTATCTGGTGGCAAATTTTCAAATTAATGTAACGAATTCATTTCGATTGTCTTTTTTTACTACAACAATTAAAATTCTCCTGATTTTATTAAGAAAAACTTTTACAATTTATTGCAATTTATTAAGAAATAAAACCAATTGTAATAGAATCTGAATAACTTCTTGAATTCGAAATATGATTCAAAAATTCTTTAAATATTAAAATAAAAAAGAAAAACTGGAAAACGTCTCGACCGCAGTCAGAAAAAATAATAGTCATTGCGTTTGTATAAACTGTAAAGTGCTTGACAGAATTTTGACGCCGCAGTGATTTCCAACTAAAAATTGCAAATAATTCGTTCAAAATCTAATATAATCAATATAATATTTAAAATTATTGCAGAAAAATGAATTTATAGTAAATATCTTTCATTGCAATTAATTATATTTCATCCATATAAGTAATAAAATGAATTAAATCGCATAACGTCAAAATTTTAGGTTATGTGAGTCAAATGAGTTCTTCATGGTTTCCAATTTTAATAAAAAAATCTTATTGGATTGAAAACAATTTTTAATAATCAATTTTGATAGAATTTTCTTTAAAATATTGGATACAATGAGAAAGAACTTTCTGCCATTAAAATTTTTAATAGGATTTGATAGGATTTTTATCAAAAAATCTTATTGGATTGGAAACAATTTTTAATAATCAATTTTGACGGAATTTGATAGAATTTTCATTAAAATATTGGATACAATGGGAAAGAACTTTTAGTCATTTTTCGATATAGGATTTTAATCAAAAAATCTTATTGGATTGGAAACAATTTTTAATAATCAATTTTGATAGAATTTTCTTTAAAATATTGGATACAATGGGAAAGAACTTTTAGTCATTTTTCGATATAGGATTTAATAGGATTTTAATCAAAAAATCTTATTGGATTAAAAACAATTTTTAATAATCAATTTTGATAGAATTTTCTTTAAAATATTGGATATAATGGGAAAGAACTTTCAGTTATTTTTCAATATAGGATTTTAATCAAAAAATCTTATTGGATTGGAAACAATTTTTAATAATAGAATCTTATTTTAGTGTTAAAAATTTCGGATTCAGAAACACGATTGAAATGGAAAGAATTTTTGGTTTTTGTAAAGTATTTAATAGACAAAACAATTTTACAAAGTTTTTTATTTATAACTAGTTTACAATCAGGAAATAAACATAAAATTTATATTTCGTAGTAAGTAGAGTTTTTTCTAGAATTTTTTCTTTCATAGAAATTGTATTATTTTCGACAATATATATAAAAGTATATTGTATACAAAAAAGCGAAATTTTCCAACTGGTATGGAATCAAAGGGAAAAAATGTTTTTATAAATAAAAACTTCAAATAAAATTAAAAAATTTAAAAAAAAATCCTTCTTTAACAATAAGAGATACAAAAATTCGCCATCTTAAATAACGCTATTCATATCTTAAATAACGAAAAAGGTTATAATTTTCAAATATTTTTACCATTTAACGTAAAAGATTACAATTTTCAAATAGTCTAGTACCAGTTTACGTTAAAATAACGAGTAAGATTACAAATTTCAAATATAGTATTTTATCCCTCAACGTACTATTTGATTCACTTTTTAGCAGCCGCAGCTTTTTTTACGAAATTATTAAACTTGAAAGCAGAATTACCAGCTGAATCTTTCAACATTATCGCAACTCTATTCAAAGGCATAAGATTTTTCTCGAGTATTAAAACATTCTCGGTTTTATTACCATGATCATCAAAGAAGAGACTATGCACATTTTTCACAACATTGTAAACTTGTTTTCCTGATCCGCCTGCAATTTCCAATAATGACCTCAAACTTATTACATTCTCCATACACTTTAATTTATCCGTTTTTCTATACTCAACATCGAAGAAAAACGAAAATAAATTTCTAAAATTAACATACGCGCACATACCCGTTCCTTTCAAGACACTCGCCAAACATTTTAAATTAACTCCATTTTCCTCAAAAGCCTTAAGGTACTTTGTTTTAGCACCTGATGATGTATCAAACCAAAGGTCGTAAACTTCATGAGCTCGCTTTAAATTCGCATCATTGCCACAGATAATTCTGAAGAAATCTGCCAATTCTAGTTCTTTCTCCAAAATTTTTATGAAATTCTGCTTATTACCTTGTTCATCAAAAATGAAATTGTAGAGATAATCGAAAGCTTGCGGTGTATATGCTCCTCGTTTTGCCAAGATTTTCGCTATTAACACCAGGGGAATGCCGTTTTTTTCAAAATGTTGTACACGCATTGTCTTCTCACCCCTGGCAGTGAAGAAAAGATCGTAAACCATTTGGCAAGTTTCAGCGGCTGTTGGACCAGCGGTCGTTAAAATTGACATCAGCATTTGTAAATTAATTTCCTGCAACTCCATATGACGTAAATATTTCGTTTTTCGATAATTCTCGTCAAAGCAAAGATTGCGGAATTCCTGAAAAGATTCAGCGGCCCGCACACCTGAATTTTCGAAGAGGGAACAAATGTTTACTAAATTCACTCCACTTCTGAGTAGGACGTTCAAACAACTGGATTTCTTTCCTATATCGTTAATCCAAAGTTGATAGAGATTTTTAAACGCTTGCGGTGCTTGAGTACCGGAATTACCGAGAATGGAAAAAAAGATTCGTGGATTAACGTTTTCTCTCTTCAACGTTTGCACGTAGTTACTGGATCTTCCAGCAGGACTGAAAAGTAATGGTGTCATATTTTGCAGGGTTGCTATAACTTCGTTTGTATTTTTGCAACCCCGAAGCATCTTTCCGACATGTTGGGGTAAAATTTTACTCCTGAAGCACGAATCAACAAAACGCCTGCCCTCCTTCATCAGTAAATATTGCATCAGTTCGTTGAAATCCGAACTGTAGTCGGGAAAAACAACTTTTGCTAATCGGGCCTGTTTTTTATGATGATAAGCTCTTTGGAGATTTTTTTCATTTTGGAGAAGAGCGTCCAATTGATTGACTTGAAAGGGTGTGTACAGACTTATGGAATTTAGGTCCTCGAATTCTTTTTCGGTGATTTTGGACTTTATTAATCGGGCTTGGAGAAAATTGTACAATTCTCCTGGACTGTTGATGATGGGAAGTATTTGTTCTATGATAGGTTTCCAGTTGGTGATTTTTTTCGAGATCCAAGTTTCATTTCGCCACTCGGGGAAATGTTTCATCAGTGAACTGATATTTCTCCTTAGACGATCTGTAGTTTCTTGACTTAATTCGTTTCCTTCCTCGTCGTAGATTTCGTCGTCGCCACCCTCGAATGCTTCATTAACAGTTTTGTCGGTATTTGGCACTTTGGTTTCGTTTTCAGTGCCTCTGGAGTTTCTGACGTATTCTGATGTTTCGATTCTTGGAATACTTGACGAAGGATTCTTTTGCTGATAATTGGGTCTTTTTTCAGGAGGATCAAAAGCTTTTGGAGTAAATTGAGTGGGGTTCGTTTTTGCGAATTGATTAGAGGACCCGAACCTGGAAGCAACTGGATTGTTTGATGTAGTGTCTTGAAAATTGGGTCTTGTTCCAAAAGTCTGAAGGTTTTCAAAATAATCTTTGGTTGTATTCGAAAGCTGAAGTCTAGAGTTGGAAGAACTGCTTAACGTACTCGCTTCTTGATATGTTGGTCTTTTCCCAAAAGTTTGAAGCTCTTCAGTATTACTGTAACTCTTCGGGAACTGATTCTGGAATCTAGAACCGACCAGATTTGTCGAAGTATTCGTCTCTTGATAATTTGGTCGCTTTTTAGGTTGAAAATCTTCAGAAGGGTTAAAACTTTTCGAGAACTGATCAGAAGCCTGGAATCTAGAACCGACCGGATTTGATGAAGTCTCTTGATAATTGGGTTTCTTTCCAGATTGAAAATCTTCAGAAGGGTTAAAACTTTTCGAGAACTGATTAGAAGTCTGGAATCTAGAACCAACCGGATTTGATGAAGCATTCGTCTCTTGATAATTGGCTCCCTTTCCAGGTTGAAAATCTTCAGAAGGGTTATAACTTTTCGAGAACTGGTTAGAGCTCTGAAATCTAGGATTGCTCGACGTACTCGCTTCTGGATAATTGGGTCCAGAAGTAGTAAAAGTTTTCGAGAACTGATTAGACTTGGGAAATTGGGAGTCGTCAGAAGTAAGGGAGTGACAAAGAGTGGTAAACTTTTCGACAGCGAGAATTCCGGCACCACTCAAAAGTCTACAGATGACAACCAGATCTTTCCCTCTTGCCTCCATGCTTTTCAAATTCTCGGTCTTCTCTCCATACCGTTGAAACCAGTGGTCATAAAGATTTTTGAAAACCTTCGCCACCTGATCGCCCGTATCGACCAAAATCCCCATAATTGAGGGTAAAATCACGCCCTCGTTTTCCAAAGTCAGTAGATAGATGGTCTTCCTCCCCTGGACGTCGAACCAAAGTTCGTACATACTCTCGAAAGTTTTGTCCACCTCCCCGGCTCCTTTAATTACACTGCAAACTTGTTTCAACCCCACACCCGATTCCTCCAACTTCTGTAAGTATTTCGTCTTCATTCCATTCTTTAGAAACAGTAAATTGTAGAAGTTTTCAAAAACCTCCGCAGTTCGTACAACACTCGAAATTAGGGTCAAATTAACACCAGATCTTTCCAAATTCAACAGACAGTTGGTTTTCGTTCCGTTCTCAAGGAACCAGAGACGGTACAGTGCCTTGAACCGTTCGACACTGTTATCCCTTGCACCGGTCAGGAGATTCGAAATCTGTGACAAATTAACACCCTCCATTTGCAAGGATCGAAGGTAATGGGTCGGATTACCGAAATTGTCGAACCAAAGACTGTACAACTGGACAAGAATTGTCGAGCACTTGGATCCGGTCCCAGGGAGCACACTCGCCATATTCTTCACATAAAAACCTTGTCCCTCGAAAATCCTCAAAAGTTTCGTCTTATTGCCGGTTTTATCAAACCAAAGATTGTACAAATCGAGAAAAACCCTCTCCGCCTCTTGGGCCCTTGCTCCTTGAATAATCCTCGACATATCGTGATTGTCGATTCTATTCCTCCGCAAAGTAGCCAAACACCCTTTTCCTTCCCCATTAGTCAGGAATTTGACGAAATGTGCAAATTCCGCCGCATCGAGTGTAATTACACTTTTCGCGAAGTTTACTTCCTCCTCGAAGATACGATTCTGAATATTCTCGATTGCAGGTTTTTTGTTTCTCAAATCATTCAAGTGGGTCACCATCATTTTTTTGGTAATAGCCCCAGTTGAGTTGGACTTTAAATATCTCAGACCGATCTTTGTCAATTCTTTACAATCATACGCGACGCGACTAACTTCGATCTCCTTCTTCAAAAAATGGTACAAACCGTCCGATGTCGCTTGCCTAACAGCGAACACGATCTTATCCAGAAACATCTCCTTTACATCGTTCGGATGCAAATGAGAAAATCCACTACGGGCAAATTCCGGTGGTATCATCAACGAATCGAATATTATCCTCCTAGTCTCGCCCCTTGAGAACTGATGCAAATTATCAGCATTTAGGAACTTGTGCCTAAACATAACGTACTTTTCCTCCAAAGCATTCAATCGACAGAATTTTAAAGGATTACTGGACCCTAACATCTGCGCATCCTCTGCACTTCTTTCCATAATCAATTCCTTCACCAACGTCAGACTACCATTTGTAAAAATAACAAAATAATCAACGTTCGGATTCAATTCAAGAAGGAAGAAATAAAACAGATTATTGATAGAAAAAAATTTCATCTGCTTCCCAAATTCGTTGTGCGAATCCAATTTATCGATTTCAACCTCAAGGGGTTTGAAGTATAGAAAATTGGATTTACTATCCATGGCGATATTGTGCGAACCGCATCTCTCATCGAATATAACGGCGGAGATATTTTTACAAAAGTACATCTCATGAATGCTGAGGTTAAACAAATCGTAAGTGTAGATTGTATTCAGTAATTTCCCCGAAGTCCTCACGTCGTCAGTTTCCTCCTCCGCTACCAATTGTCCTAGAACCTCTTTCCTAATTGCGACAAAGTCTTCATTTCTCCCCTTCATTTCGTCGTGGACAGTGTTTATCATTTCCTCCAGAGTCGGTTGATTGGCAGCAAATATTAATCGGTCGAAGAAAATATTCTTTATTTCGTTCTCATTTACTCCGGCCCCTTCTATTTTTTCCTTCAACTCCGGCGAGAATTGCACATAATAGGCCAGAGTACTCCTAGTACGTTCGTTATCCGAAAAACGATAAAATTCAGAAACTTGATTACTATTTAGTAACTTAATCAAATTGGGATCAGTTTCTGAATTGACGTTCGCTAGCTGAAGGAGATCACCATCGGGTGTGTTGGTTTGTTTCAATTTTTTCTCGTGAGTTAGTTCGAGATCGCAATTTGTGTAGATGATCAAATACTTCGGAGCGTCTGATACGCAATCTAGGTAGCAAATTAACTCCATCGCAAATTCGTTTAGATAGTTTGCTAAGAAGAAATCTCCTGCCGAAAGGAATAAAGAGGCGAAATTTAAATTCTTCTTTGCATAAAGGGAATCGTGGTATTGTGCTCTAATGCAATAGTAGTCGCCGTCGAAACACTGGATGATGTTGTTAAATTGTCCTAACTTGGAGTTTTTGAAAATTGCCGGTTCGGTGGAATTTGTGAAGATGTTCTTTCTAAGTAAGCAGAGGATTGATAATTCTATTTGGTACATGAGACTCATAAAGTGATGCGGATGGGATTGTTTGAAAAGATCGAAGGGACTTTTGTTCTGTACTTGTGATGCTTGTGATACTTGTGATACTTGTGATACTTGTGATACTTGTGATACTTGTGATACCTGTGATACCTGTGATACCTGTGATACCTGTGATACCTGTGATACTTGTGATACTTGTGATACTTGTGGTCTTGAGATTCCTTTATTTAATTCCCAATTTCTCTCCATGTAACTCGGATTTTTATTCTGATTCGAGGTACTAGCTGACGATGTCCAAAAATTTTCACCTGCAGAAATATTTCATATTAAGGTCGATTTTTTAAACAAAAATCAATCGATTTTAAAATTCTTTTTTCATTCAGTCGATACTTCGGAATTCAATTAACGTACGGTACGTGGGGAACTTATCTGTATTAAAGATGCTAAATTAAACATTACAAAAATTTACCGAATATTTTATAGTTGTTTTTTAAACAGCTGTGTGTTCCAATTAGGTTTGTATTCTAGGGCATGTTTACACATTTGTAAGTTTAATATTTGTAAAAACGACGCGTCGATAAATATTGAAAAATACGTCACTAGAAATTAATTCACAGAAACTGATTACAAAACAGAAGTTGTGAAAGAAGAAATAATCATTTCTGCAATTAAACATTCAACATGAAGTTTCGTCAAGGATTTCTAATAGTTATCACGTTGCCATTGCACTGCTTCTGTTTGTTCAAAACTTCCGGTCAAGATGTTGCAATCCCCTCACAGGTGAGTTGAAAATTATTTAAGGGGGTCCCATAGTCGATTGAATTTTTGCATTGAGCTTCAATGGGAAAATCGCATTGACTTTGACATCAATGAGAATTTAATTTGACAAATAATTCTTTGCAGATGGAGAAAAAGGGTCGTAATCTTTGTACACTTTACGATCATTTAAAAGCTGTCGATTCATTCCTAAAACCAAAGTACGAAAAATTGGTATTGGTCATAGCAGATGAGGTAAGGGATGCAAACACAATGGCCGAATATTTGAGTCGGAATAACCGGGTTCAAGTTTTGAAGAGTACCAAACATCGAATTCCTCGTCAGTTGCTAAAGGACGTTGTGAATATCCTCGGTTTACTCTACTACAATAATGAGACTTCCACTTTCATTTTTGCTTATCCTAGAAATATGCCGAATAAAATATTAGCACATTATTTAACAAAGAAGATTGTTGATTCTTCAGAAAAAATCAGTGTCCTCCTGACATGTCAGAGACAAATCATGAGCCATACTCTCGATCGTATGTTCCAAGTGGCAGCAAGTATAACCATAAATTTTACGGCAAATATTTTTGTACCCCTAAGCGTCATACCCTTCGATCCAAACAAATGCAGACTTCTGTCAATGTACACCGAATTGGAAAAATACTTTCTAAATACCTTTAAACACTATGCCGATCTTCCTAATCTCGAACTTCTAATTAAACATCTTCATTACGACTCCCATTCATTCACTGCCAAGGAAAAATTAATATTTCATTCGGTGGCAAATTTAATCGCATATGAAAAATTTAACAGACTCGAACACTTTTCCTGTCAAGGAATCAAATTTCCCCAAAGTCCTAAGGAGTTGTTCGAAATTCTAGAATTCAAAGGAGTGCTAAATTTGAAAAATTCGATAAGTTACAATTCCATAAGTTACCATTCCATTACTGATGAGAATTTGAACTGTTTTCAAGAAAAATTATTCAAGATGGAAAGTAACAGTTTGAAATTATCATCCGTTGAAAAGAAGACCTCTTTTACACTTTTTTCTTTATCAGAAATATTTTCCTTCCTTGATTTTTTGGAATCAAGCTACAAAAACATAGCTCAACTACAAGATGCAGACAAACCCATCGAATATATCTGCAAAAGCAGTGAAAACTTGGAAATTATTCAACAACTCTGTTTCCTAAAGCACTTTCCCAATAAAAAGCTATTCGAACAATTTGACCACTCTGCAAAAAATAATTTCGTGACAAAAATCAAATGGTTCCAAAAATTATTAACAATGTTCAAAAATGTCAATCAGTGGAATATAACTGAAATTTCAAGTGAATCGGAAAAATTGTTCAATGACATACCAAAAACTGGTCAATATGACGAGCAATTAATGACCAACGCTTTCGATATTGTAAAGAGTAATACAGTGAAAATGGAAGCAGAATTTACTTGCTCTCAATTAACCTCAAAGAGCTATAAACTACAAGTGAAAGGAATGTTCCTAAAAATTGGCGATATTTTTAAAAATCATCAATGTCCGGGAAAAATAAAATTCATTGAAATCTTTTCTTTGGATAAAATTATCATTGATGAAGATTTAATTTTAGTTGGTGAGGAAATGCAAGTTAATATAATTGCACCAGTTTGGGAAATTCTTTTGAATCGAACTATAAATTTGGATGGGGCGCCTGGAGATAATAGTTGGATACATTGGGTGAGTAAATTTTTGATTTATTAATGTTAAAACAGGATTAAAAATTTAATTTTTTCCCTGATTTCCAAACTTTTTCCTGACTGATTCATTTTTTCTATGAACCTAAAGAATATTCTGATTCACTCTAAAAATTATTAGATACTCAAAAAAATTCAATTTTACATTTCAATTATTCGTAAATTCTTCAATTAAATAAAACTATAAATATAAATTAGAAAATTAAAATCTTGAAATAATTTTTAAAAAAATTTCGATGAAGCTTTTTGAAAAAAAAATTAGTTCCATACCTAGAGAAGTTTCAATTGAAAAATTCAAATTTTCAAAAGATTTTAATTTGAAATCTTTACAAAATTCAATTATTTCTATAAAATATTGCAATTTTTAGTAACTTCTCCAAAAATTCAATTATTATCTACAACTTGAATTGAAATTAATTTTTAAATCAATTTTTATTAGAAAACTCTACAAGAATTCAATTATAAATAATTTTTACAACAAATTTTTAAATAATTGAATTTCTTCGACGAATTTTAATAAAATTTTTAAGAATAATTATATTTTTGGAAAAATTTGATTAAAATTGTATTAAAAATAATTGAAATTCTGCAATGAGTTTTATTATTTTATATGAAAATTGTAATTGAATTATTGACAAGAAATTTATAAAAAAAAGTTTTAAATAATTTATTTTTTTCGAAAAAATATATGCAAATTCTATTTTTAATAATTGAATTCTTGTGAAATTTTGATTATTTTTAAAAAATAATTGAATATTCGTGTATAGAACTTTGTCAAAATATTGTTCTTAAACAATTGAATTCTTCTGAGAAATTTAATTCAAATAATAAATATATACAAATTATTGAAAATAAGAATTATTATTATTTTTGAAAATAATTGAATTTTGTGAAAGAATTTTGATATTTTTTATAAAGATAATTGAAATGTTGACAATTTTTTTTAGATTTTTTTAAAATAATTGAAAATTTCTGCGCAGAATTTTTTATTAATATTGAAAATAATTGAATTCTTGTGATAAATATTGTTATTTATAAAAATAATTGACAAATTTTTAAATAATTGAATTCTTTTTTTTGAAAAATTCGGTTAAAATTGTATTTAAAATAATTGAAATTCTGCAATGAGTTTTATTATTTATAAAAATAATTGAATTATTGGGAAGAATTTTATAAAAAAGTTTCAAACAATTGACTTTTTTCAAAAAAATTCATGCAAATTCTATTTTTAATAATTGAATTTTTGTGAAATTTTCATTACCTATTTTCAGTATTTTAAAAAATAAATGAATATTCGTGTTGAATTTTGTCAAAATTGTTTTCAAATAATTGAATTCTTTTGGGAAATTTTATTAAAATAATAAATTATTGAATTAAAAATTTTTCAAAATAATTGAAATTTTGCAATGAATTTTATTAAAATTTTTGAAAATATTTGAATTTTGTCAAAGAATTTTGCTATTTTTTTGACAAAGATAATTGAAATGTTGACCATTTTTTTTTTAGATTTTTTGAAAATAATTAAAAATTTCTCCAAAGAATTTTATTAATATTAAAAATAATTGAATTCTTGTGATAAATATTGTTATTTATAAAAATAATTGAAATTTTGCAATGAATTTTATTTAAATTTTTTGAAAATAATTGAATTTTATTATTTTTGAAAATCATTGGATTTTGCAATCAAGTTTTGCAATGAATTCCTGAAAATAATTTAATTTTGCTATTCATTTATAAAGATAATTGAAATGTTGGTATTTTTTTTTTTTAGATTTTTTTGAAAATAATTGAATTTCTCTCAAGAATTTTATTAATATTGAAAATAATTGAATTCTTGTGATAAATATTGTTATTTATGAAAATAATTGAATTTTACAATGAATTTTATAAAAATTCCTATATGTATGAATATAATTGAATTTCGGCAAAGAATTTTTCTATTTATGAAGATAATTGAAATGTTGAGGAGAATTTTTTTTTTAATTTTTGAAAATAATTGAATTTTTTGGATGAATTTTGAATATTCATTAAGATGGTTGAATTCATTCATAGAATTGCGGTAAAATTTTAAAAATTGAAACTAATTTCAACAGAATTAAAATTAAATTTTTTTTTTATTTTTTTTTTTACTTCATTAAATGATTTATAAATAATAACTTTATAGCAGTCCTTCAATAGAATTAAGTTATTTAAAATAAATTAGTGTCAGAAATAGAAAAAAATTCAAGGTATTTTTTAGAATTCGTGGTTAATTTCATAGTTTATGAGGCAAACAGAAAGACACAAAAATTTAGAATTTTCTTATACTTAAATTCTAAACATTTAATTTTTTTTATTTTTTACGATCAAAAGAATTAAAAAGTTTTTAACATCTTTTCACTAATTACGAATTGACCGATCAACACATTTAACATCTTTTATTTTTAATTTTTATGCTTTATATAAAAAAAAAAAAAAAAAAAAAAAAAAAAAAATTAATCTCTTATTTTAAAATTTGCAGAAAAGAAGCGCCAATCTACTTGGAACAGACGACTTCCCAGGATTTCCCGGCGAACCAGGTGGAACATTTTTCGCAATTATTGGAACAGCAAATGGAGGGAAAAATTTGCAAATATCAACTAATGGCGGAAAAGGTGGTAATGGTGAATCTGGAACTTATGGCGAAATACGAGACAACGTAGAATTTATATGTTTTGGTAATGGTGGTTCAGGTGGACCTGGAGGTATTCACGGAGTACTTGAAGTATTTTCTTTGAATAATCACATCACTGAAGTACAATTATCATCAAACAATGGAACAATAGGCGATGAAGGAGAAGGTGGATACCATAATGTTTGGGAAGCTCTAAAAGTAATGACCATGAGGGAAAAAGAACCCAACGAAATTTGTATGCGTCAATCAACCGTTGGACCTCTACAACCAAAGAAATCAATCATTTTGGAAACTTTCGATAAATCCCTAAAGAGATATAAAAAATTCCTTCTCAATGCAATGATAAAATACAAAAGTAGATTGTACGCAAATTTTTACATCGACTTGGCGAACAATAACAAAATTCCAAATGACTACGACATTTTACTTTTAATCGATGAATTGATAATTTTAGAAAATTACTATTCCTTCGAAACTAATAAAACGATAACATTACTTTTGTTAAAGGCCTGGAATAACAAATTTCGGGAATACTTTCTACAAAAATTAAACGAGGGTGAAAATAGAACGGTTCATACTAAAGTATTTCTAAGTTTGGACACTATGATCTCTAGGAAAATACAAAAACTCGAGAATAAATTCTACGATAATTCCGTTTTGTTGATTGAACCATATTTAGAGGCTTGTATTCTGGATAGTAAGAAATTGAGGGATGTGGAAATTTTAGTTGACATGAAAACTATCACTCAACGATACACTGCTGAGTTTGAAGAAGAAATTAAGAATGCAAATGAATTACTTTCAGGGGAACTTGAAACTTATTTGACAAATACAATCGGTACGCTAAACACTTCGATTCAACAATTAGTCGAGGAAATCGATCAAATGATAAAGATGAAGAAACTCGAAAATGAAAAATTAAAAGATATGAAGACAAAAATGAGAATAAAATTGGGTCTAAAGATATACTTTGGAATTCTTCAATTTGTTTTTCTAGCCCTAGCGTTTATAAATCCGGGTTTTGCGATAGTAGGCTCTGCATTGTCTGCTGGTTCAACTGTAGTCGATACGGTATTTTTGGATTCCAATGACTACTCATGTTTGTTAAATTCGGAATATGTGTCTTCTATCAGTTCGATGAGAAGTAATTATCAAAAGTTACGAAAGTTAAAAATCTCAAAGAAAATTCCTGAAAGAACACCGAAAAATTTAGCAACTATTGGTTCCGATGCGGTAGCTACGGGAATGGACAACCTTTCCAACCATAATTCCGCAACTGATGAAATTGATAACAACGTTAATGAAAATCTAGAAGACATAAAGAAACTAGAAGATTACAAAACAATGGTCTATGAAGATCTAATGCCAGCTATTGAACAAATGAACAAACAGATAACTACCAAAACAAATCAATTTTACAATTCATCACTAACATACCTTGAATTCGAAAAATGGCATATGGACGACTATCTATCGGATATTTCCAAGCAATTGGAACAGTGGACCGAAACATTCAACATTGATTCTAATGCCGTGGGGAAAATTCAAAAAGCCATCGATGCAACGATTCGTCTTCATACACTCATCAGAGAAATGAATCATAAAATCACAGGTGCACAATTTTTGGCGAATATAGCAAAAGTTCCGTACCAAGAAATAGGTACCAATATTCAAGACGAGGAGCTTAAAAATAGGGTTACAAACTTGATGCACATTCACTACGCCAACGATATTATTGACGAATACAAGAAATGGACGACGGCATTCAAACAATACACGTTTCCGTTCGTTAAGGAATATCCCGATATCACCGAACGGGAAACTTCACCAACAGTTGATCCACCGGAGAGGGCGAATATCATAGTTGAAAAATTGAAGTACCTTCTGCCATATTTAAACAAAAGGAAAGCGGAAGCACAATTTTCGACAACAATGGCAAAGTTTGGGGGTGACGGACCCCTACCACCATTCTACACTTGGAATAGCAGCAGACATTCCGTCGATATACAAGAAATTCTCCAGGGCAAAACTGTGAGTCTATTTGCAAACATAAATCATTTTCGGAATTTGAATGCGGTTAAATTTCGAGATATTAATATTTTGTTCACCTCGTCGAATGCAACTTTAAATGAAGAATTGAGGAACGATTTGTCCTCATTTTCTGTCAAACTGATTCACAATGGGGACTCGTATTATAGATGTAATAAAAGAGTGCAATTATTTCAGTCTGGGGTTTATAATTTTGGTATTAAGTTCTTCATGTCAAGGAGAAAACGGTTTAGTGATTATGGAAAGTTGGACTATGTTCTAAGCCCCTTCGCTACTTGGACGATTAGCCTATGGGATAACTTGGGCAAAGGGGATTTTAAACTCTTGTCTAAGTACGCGGGTAAAGTCGATATGGAATTGGTCGGAGATGGTGAATTTTTAAATCCGGATATAAATTGTTCACTAATTTAACTTATCAAGTATCAAATATTAAGATTTTTTTTTTAAATATTAAGAAATGATTTGTGACGCGCTTCCAAGAAAGGTACCTAAGAAGCAACAAATTTGAGGTTATGTTTTTAATTATTTGAATTTGAAACCAATTTTCATTGAATATTTTGAATATTATAAAGACTTGAAGATTAATATTTGATTCTCTTTCATTTCTACTCAAAAAATTAAAAACATAACCTCAATTTTGTTGCTTCTTAACCTTCTTAAGTACCTTTCTTCGGAGCGTGACGCACATTTAATGTAAATAAAAGTTTTGTAGAAATGCCTCTGTGATAATATTTTATTAATTTGTAATAAGTGTTCGAAGTGAAGAAAGCTACTTTAGAAATGAAGTAATACTGTCGTAAGAGTCGATTACTGTCTGACACTGCGGAATACTGGCAATATGCGTATTATATATAAGAACGATAAGAACAATAAAATATTTAATACTTACATCTTTTTTTATTCTGGTAAGAAACTGGTTCCTCCATTGGTTTCCGTTTGTTGGCCATAGATTCCTTCATTATTGCTTCTGAATTTCTGTACATTCTGTTTCTTACTAATAATTGATCAGATGTGTCATAACTGCCTCTGTAGGAATATGGTTGCCTTTCCATTTTTTTTTTTTTAATAGAATCGGTTCAATTCGTGTAAATACCAAACTGAAATAATAATAAAAAAAAATATATTTGAACCTTTCTTCAACATTTTATTTTGTTACATTAACATATGGATACAATTTTTAAAATAATCTCTAATTTGAAGGTTCTGCAACTTTAATAAAAATAATTTAATTCTTGCGAAGTATTTTATAAAATTTTTTAAATTATTAAAAAATAAAAATTATCTCTAATTTGAAGGTTCTGCAACTTTAATAAAAATAATTTAATTCTTGCGAAGTATTTTATAAAATTTTTTAAATTATTAAAAAATAAAAATTATCTCTAATTTGAAGGTTCTGCAACTATAATAAAAATAATTTAATTCTTGCGAAGTATTTTATAAAACTTTTTAAATTATTCATTTCTTTCGACTTATTTTTATGCAAATTCTAATTTACATATAATTGAAATTTTGAGAAATTTTTATTATTCATGAAAAAAATTGAATTCTTAAAACGAAGATTTTTACAAAAAAAAATTCTTAAATAATTGAATTCTGTTTGGAAATTATCTGAAAATAGTAAAAATATTGAAAATTATTGAATTGCGAAAAATTGTTGAAAATAATTAAATTTTACAAAAAAATCCTATTAAAATTTTTGAAAATAATTGAATTCCTAGAAAGCATTTTATTTTTTATAAAAATAATTGAATTCTTGAGAACGATTTTATTACCATTTTTTAAAATAATTGAATTTCCAAGAAGTAATTTATTAAAATGCCTCAAAATAATTGGTTTTTCGGGAATAATTTTGTTATTTATCTTTAATAATTTGAATTCATTCAAAGAATTATTTATGTAAATAATTGAATTCTTCGGAAGAATTTTATTAAAATCTAATTAAAAATAATTGAATTATTTCAAAAAAATTTAAATAAAATTGTATTTAAAACAATTGATTTCTTTCGAACAATTTTATTAAATTATTTGAAAAGAATTGAAATCTTGTGAAAAATTGTAATATTTTGGAAATAATTGAATTCTTTAGAAGAATTAAAAAAAAACATTTTTTTTAAATAATTGATTTTTTCGAGGTATTGAAATTAAATTTTTAAGAATAATTACATTTTTTTGGCAATTCATGTAAAATATTGTATTAAAAATAATTGAAATCCTGCAATGAATTTTATTAAAATTTTCAAAATTAATTGAATTCCTGAGAAGAATTTTATTATTTATGAAGGTAATTGAATTATTTTGAAAAATTTTATTAAAATGTTTAAAAATAATTGAATTTCAGTGAAAAATTTTGTTTTTTTTTTCAAAATAATTGAATTCATCATAAAAATTTTATAAACATTGTTTTAAATAATTAATTTTTTCGAAATATAATAATAATTATAAAAATTTTATTTTAAATAATTGAATTCTTGTGGAAAACTTTATTTGTGAAAATAATTGAATTTTTCGTTTAATTGATTTAAAATAGTTAGTATTCAAAATAATTGAAATTCTTCTTTTTTTGTTATTTATGAAAATAATTGAATTCTTGCGAACGATTATATTAGAATTTTTTAAAATAATTGAATTTCCAAGAAGAAATTTATTACTTTTAAAAATAATTGAATTTCTTGTGATGAACATTATTATTATTTATGCAAATAATTGAATTTTGCAAAGAATTTTATTAAAATACATCAAAATAATTGAATTTTCAGGGAAAAATTTCGTTAATTATCGTCATAATTGAATTCTTCCAAAGAATTTCAAAAAATCATTTTTTTAAATAATTGAATTTTCCGAGAAATTGAAACTAAATTTTTAAGAATAATGATATTTTTTTAGCAATTCCTGTAAAATTGTATTAAAAATAATTGAAATCCTGCAATGAATTTTATTAAAATTTTCAAAAATAATTGAATTTCTGAGAAGAATTTTATTATTTATGAAAATAATTGAATTATTGCGACAAATTTTATTAACATTTTTAAAAAGAATTGAATTTCGATGAAAAATTTTGTTATTTTTGAAAATTATTGAATTTTTCATAAGAATTTTATAATCGTTGTTTTAAATAATTAATTTTTTCGTAATTTAATAAATAATTATGAAAATTTAATTCTTAAAAATTTAATTCTTCAGGAAAACTTTATTTGTAAAAATAATTGAATTTTTCGATTAATTAATTTAAAATAGTATTGGAAATAATTGAAATTCTTCCATGAGTTTTATTATTTATGAAAATAATTGAATTTTGGATGAATTTTACCAATTTTTTTTATAATTGAATTCTTTTGCGTTTTATGAAAATACTAGATATTGAAAATAATTGAATTTCGAATTTTTTTTTTTGAAAATAATTGAATCGTAAAGAATTTGATTGTAATTTTTGAGAATAGTTTGTTGATTTCTATTATTAACGAAGTTAATGTAGTGGAAATTTTAAAAACAACAGAAATAGTGGCTTTTAGTGACTGAAATTTAAAAAAAAGTATCCGAATAGACTTTTTAAACTTAAGTCCTAAGGATAATTGATACAATAAGAAAAATCGCCCTAGAATATTTTTCTATAAATCTGTTTATTTATAAATACATTACATTAAAGAAATAAATTGAAATCGTAGTGATTATTTCTTTAAATACAACTTCTTGATTCTTTTAAAGTTTCATATTTCTAAATAATAATCTTCACTTAAAAAAAGAATTTTTCATCCGGACCTTGTAATCATAACTTTAAATCGTAACAAACTGAAACTATTCTTTTAGTATTCTCAATAGTAGCATTTGCGAAAGTATTCTCAAAACTCAAAAGTACCCGAGTTCATCATCATCCCATTTTTTATCAAAGTGTTGCAATAAATCATGTTTTCGAAAATTTCTCCTAATCGCTAAATTTAAAATTTTCTTAAACTTTTGCACAACATTTTTTCCTGAACCTCCCAATCTTGGAGTAAGTTCCTGCAAACTTATATTATTTTTCTCCAAAAATAAAATATTTGCACTCTTTCGCCCTTGAAAATCGAACCAAAGTTGATAGAGACTCTTAACTACTTCGAAGACCTGTTTATTTGCACCGCTAACAATTTCAAAGAAATCTCTCAAATCAATAATTTCCTCCAGGTGGAACATTTGTTTCGATTTATTGAATTGTTTATCGAACAGGAAAGAGAATATATTGTTAAATACAACATAGGAGGTAGATCCCGTTCCACGTAAAACACCAGCTAAACATTTTAAATTAACTCCGTTTGCTTCCAACGCACGAAGATAATTTGATTTACTTCCCCGTTTATCGAACCAAAGATCACAGAGTTCCTTAAAAACGTTCACATCCGTCTCGTAACCTGAGATGATACCGAAGATTTCTTCGATACTTAATTCCTCTTCTAAATTTCTCATGTAGTATCGCTTCGAATTTTCATCGAAGACGAAATTGTGAAGATGTTCGAAATATTCGGAGACCTTTTCACCTTTTCTGATCAGACATTTTGCAATCATTCGCGAAGTGATTCCATTTTTTTCAAAGTGTTGTAGACGTGGGGTTTTATCGCCCCTTAGGTCAAAGAGAAGATGGTAAAATTCTTGAAACACTTGACTCGTTTTAGCCCCACAAGCTTTTAGAATCGTCATCGTAAGTTGTAGAGAAATTCCCTCTGCTTCTAATTTCGTCAAATATTTCGTTTTCCTTCCGTTTGAATCAAAACATTGATTGTAGAAACTTTGGATACTTTCCGCAGAAGTCGAACCTGAAT
Source organism: Leptopilina heterotoma (assembly GCF_015476425.1). Lineage (NCBI taxonomy): Eukaryota > Metazoa > Arthropoda > Insecta > Hymenoptera > Figitidae > Leptopilina > Leptopilina heterotoma. The sequence goes on from NW_025111142.1 coordinate 516,377, forward strand.
CTTCAAAGGTCATATACATGTCTATGGGTGTGACTCCATTTTCCTTGAAAGTTGCCAAATACCGTGTTTCTTCTCCTTTTGAATCAAACCATAGATTGTATAAATTTTTAAAAGCCTCCGCGGCATTATTTCCCGAATTGCCTAGAATGACAAATAAATATCGTATGTTCCTTTTTTCATAACTCAGTGTCTTTAGGCAGAAATTTCGTTCACCATTTTTATCGAACCATAGTTCGTGTAGTTCTTTCATTTGACCAACAACTTCGTTTACATTCTTACAACCTACCAACATTTTCGCTAAATGTTGAGGAAAAATTTTGTGTCCCAACATTGTTTTCAAGTACCACTTTCCTTGGGGTCGGTCTAGAAAATCCAAAAGTTCGTTAAATTGGACACTTTTTTCGTTTGGGAAAATAATGCTCACGAATCTATCCTTTTTGGTAAGGTTAGTTTTACCTGATTTTTTGTGTCCGATAAGGAGATGTTGTAACTTTCCGGCATTAAAAGGTCCGTGGGAACTTAGGGTGCATAGGTCGTCGTATTCGGTTTGATCGATTTTCTTTTTCTGCAACTTTGATTGTAGGAAACTTTTTAGAGCCTGGGGGTTATTGATGATTGGTAGTACTTCCTTGATGACACGTTTCCATTGAGGACGGTAACGGGACGCCTTCTTCCATGTGGGGAATAGTTCAAAGAAGGAATAAATCTTTTGTTTTAATTGTGATTTTGAGTGGGATTTGTTTTTAAACATGTAGCCCTCTTCAATGTCTGATTCCTCTTCTTCGCCATCATCATCGCGAATGGGGTTTGTTTCTTCAAAGTCTGCATAGTCTTCGTAGTCATTCGGTTCGTAATCGGGATTGTAAACTGAACTGGAAGTCGATTGGTCTGGTATTGCCTCGAAGAAGTCTTTTCTGATTACTTCGTCTATTGGTGTCCTAATGTTACTTGACGACGCTTCTTGATATCCTCCCATCACTTCATTTATTGATGTCCTAATATTACTAGAAGAGGCTTTTTGATGTCCTCCCATCACTTCATTTATTGATGGCCTAACATTACTAGAAGAAGCTTTTTGATGATCGTGGTATGTTTGATAGAAGTCTTTCCTATTTCCCCTCATTACTTCACTTGATGACGATTCTTGATATTGTTGATAATCCCGATACTCTTGATAATTTTGACACTCTTGATAATCCTGATAATCCTGATGCTCTTGAAAATCTTGACACTCTTGATAATCCTGATGCTCCTGAAATTCTCGATATTTGGGATACTCCGCAACAAGTTCGGTCTTCACCTCCTCCTTACAGGCCAGGTTCGTCAGAAGCCGATCAATTGGCGAATCGACACTCTCAAGAGAAGAGGAAAGGGCTCTAAATTTCTCCACCGCTAGACATCCGGCTCCGGACAAAAGTCTACAAATCCCGGCGAGGGTCTTTCCTTTCGCCTCCAGGTTCCTTAAGACTGGTGTTTTGGCACCACTCGCACTAAACCATCGATCGAAGAGCTTTTTGAAAACCTTTCTAACCTGACAACCGGTCTCGACCAGAATGTCCAAAACAACCGTCAGACTAATTCTCTCCTTCTCCAATGTCTGCGAATAAAGTGTCTTCCTTCCCCGCTTGTCGAACCATAAATCGTACAACAATCGAAATGCAACCATAGGATCGCCCTCGGGTCCCTTGATAACACTGCAAATTTGGGTCAAACTCAGTCCCGCATCACACAATGTTTGTAAAAACATTGTCATTTTCCCACTCTTATGAAACCAGAGATTGTACAAATTCGGAAAATTATGCGGCTTCGATATAACACTACAAATAATTGTCAAATTGATACCATATTTCTCCAGGTTTCTCAAACTTTCAGTCTTTTGTCCATCGGGTTCAAACCAGAATTTATAGAGGTCTTTAAACTTCTTCACACTCTTTTCTTTACTACCGCTTAGGATTGACGAAATTTGGGATAAGTTCACACCCTCCATTTGAAGGGATCGTAAATAAATCGATGGACAACCGTAATCGTCGAACAGGAGATTGAAAAAATTAACAAGAGTGAATCTACACGTATTCCCCGCGTTCCTTAACATATCGCTCATGTTCTCAACACCAAATCCCTGCCCTTCGAAAAGTTTCAAAAACCTCTTCTTATTCCCCTCCTGATCAAACCATAAATTATACAACTCTAGAAACACATTTTTAGCCTTTGTCTGTGATCCCCGAATCATGCTCGCCATCCGAAAGATGTCAATTCCATTCCTTTTGAGTGTATCCAAATAAACCGTTCCTTCCCCCCTGGTCAAAAATGTAACAAATTCGGGAAACTCGGGCACATCCAACAGTTCCATCGCACTTTCGGCGAATTTAATCTCTTCGCAAAAGTAACGATTCTGTACAGGTGGATTTTTCAAATCATCCGCAACTTGCGCCATTACTCCTTTTGTCATAGGACCATAATCGTACGACTTAAGATAGCGTAGCGCAATTTTCTGCAAACCTTTTAAATCATACGGCACACGAGAATCCATATCGACAATTTCCTCTAGACCTTTGAACATTTCATCTGAACTGTACTGCCTTACAGCGAAAACAACCCGATCGATAAAGATCCTTTTCACATCGATCGGATTCAGTGGGGAAAATTTATGATAATCGAAACTATCCGACAGGGTCAGGAAGTCCAGGAGCTTTTCAGTCTCGACCGGAGAGAATTGATAGATATTATTCCTATCAAAGAAGGAGTGTTGAAACATAGAATACCTTTCTTGACTAACATCCAGCCTGGAGAATTCTAGTCTAGTTGACTCCTCCCCTAAAATCAAGTCCCTTACCACCTCCATACTTGCATTTGTAAAAATTACAAAATAATCCAGACCAGGATCGAAACTACGAATAAAGAATTTCAAGTGCTTCTTGATATGAAAAAATTTGATTTGTTTCTCGAATTCGCAACGATCGAATTTTTCGAAATTCACCTCAAGGGGTATTAGACAAAGAGAACTATTTCTGCAATTCATCACGATACTGTTTGCATTGAATCTCTCGTTGAATCGTAGCTCAACGATATTATCCCACATGAACATTTCATGGAGGCAACAATTAAAAACATCAAAACTGTAAATCGTGTTCAGCAAACTACCCGCATGTTTCTTTTCCTTATCCTCGTATTCCTCTTCGATTACCAATTGCTCGAGAATTTCTCTTCTAAATTCACTGTAGTTTTCATTGCTCCTTCTGCATTCGGACCTTACGACGTGTACCAATTCCTCGACTGTTGGTTGATTCACAGCAAAGACTACTCTATCGAAGAATTTCCTCTTCATTCCCTCCTCGTGTAATCTATTCATTCCAATTCTATTTTTAACTTCATTGGAAAATTTCACCAGTGTTGACAAGTTTTTCCCATTCTTTCCAAATCGATAAAATTCGCAATCATTGTCGAAGCCAGTTTTGAATAGTCTGATCAAATCGGGATCTGTTTCGGAAGTCAGATGCTCGAGTTGTATACCTTCTTCCGGATTATCGACATCTTGTAATTTCAGCTTATTTCCATCGTGTGTTAAATCCAAGGCGCAATTGGTGTAGAAAATCAAATATTTAGGCGCGTCTGTCGGTTTTTCGAGGTAACAAAGTAATTCGACGGCAAATTCGCTTAAATAATTACTTAGCGATGCATCTTTCGCGGAAAACAACGCTTTGTGATTTATACACTTTTTAGCGTAGTACGTATCAACATGTTGTACTCTAATACAATAGTAATCTCCATTAAAGCATTGTATGATATTATTGAATTGACCAATTTTTGTTGTTTTGAATATAGCGGATTTTGGGGGATTTCGAAACATGTGCGCACGGAGTAAACATAGTGCGGACAATTCAATTTGATATGCGAGACTCAATAGACGATGTGGAACATATTCGATTTTATCAAATTCATTTGTTTTGATTTGTTTTGTAGACAATTTATCGCAAGTGTTTGATGACAAATGTTGTCTATCGTTCTCCAAATAATTCACATCCTCGTTATATTCTTTTGAGGTACTTGCAGATGCTGTCCATGTATTTTCACCTAATACAGAAATATTCCACATTATTATTATTATTCCACATTATCATTCCACATTTATTTATAATGTAGAGAAACTAATAGATTAGAATTTTCTAATATAGTGAGAAAATAGAAATATGTTGAGGCTCTGATATACGTACGTCTTTTTTTATTCTCGTTAAATATTTGTTCCTCTAATTTTCGTTTATCGATATTCAATTCGCTTGTTAATTGTCTGTTGTCGTATGCATTGTTTCTTAATAATTGATCCGAAGAATCGTAATTGTATGAATAGGGGTTATATCTTTCCATTATTGGCCAATTGATTTAGTTCCAATGTTGCGAACTGAAAAGTTACAAGATTTTTAATAGATATCGTATTTTTTTAAAGAAAATTTTTTAAAAATTTATTTTCTCATTAGTTTTTGATTAGAAATATTCTGCTTGAATTTCTTCGTAAAAATGCTTGATCTTAACGTATTTATGTTTGTTTTTTATTTTTCAGTTATTTAGATGGAGAATCTGGTCCGGTGTGTTGAGGATACGGTCCTGGCGTTTTCATGGAAACGACGCATGCGCATTTGGTAAGTTCGGAAAGAAAGCAACTGTCGAAGGTTAAGTGTTTGTATTTCGTTCGCCGATTTTATTCTTTAGCTTAGCAAACATTGTAAACCTTTTATTGTAAAATTGTTGACGTAAATTTGTAATTAAGATTGTTAACACTATTTCAAACGAATCCAGGTCCGGAGGAAATTCGTGTTTTCAATTTAACATCTAACATTTTATTTTTGTTGGTTAGGAACAGTAAAGCTTTAATTTGACACCGTGGCAGTTGAGAAGTTAATTTTTTTCCCCGAGTTAAGTTTCAGTGCCAATTTGGAATTTATTTGAATAAATAAAAATTTATTTCAAAGAAGACGAAGGTCTAAAGGTTTTTTGAAAATGAAAAGACAAATTTTTAAATTCACTATTCCTAGTGATATTTTATTTGAATAAACAAGAATTTATTCAAAGGAGACGAAGGTCTATATGTTCTTTGAAAATGAAAAGACAAATTTTGGAATTTACTATTCCTAGTGATATTTTATTTGAATAAACAAGAATTTATTCAAAGCAGACGAAGGTCTATATGTTCTTTGAAAATGAAAAGACAAATTTTGGAATTCTCCAGTAAAACAAAATTATACAATACAAAACTCTTTATTTATAAACACTTTGGTTTAAAAAACTAATTTTTAATTATATTTAATACATTACTTCAGTCTTAGAAGTCTAATTTCTCTTCTAAACAATTATTTGTACTGTAAATCAATCTTATATTTAAATTTACTTCTTAATTACGACTTAGAAATATTTTTCTAAACTATTAATTCGTATCACAGCATCTCGTGTAGAAATACAAAAATATTCTTCATTGAAAGAAAGAAACAAAGTTTAAAATTCATTTTTCGCTATGTTTATCAAGTCTGGAAAAATAGAAAAGTAAATATAGCGTAAAAAAAGTAGTTAAATATCGAAGTAACTCGAAATTACTTAGTATTATTAAGTACAGAATTTAAATTTCTTTCTTAATTTCTATATCACTTGTGTTTTCATTCTCCTCTACTTTAATCTTTCTAATTAACGGGTTTTCTTCCCGATTTTCAGACAATTGATAATCGGGAGTAATTTCCGTTTTTATTCTAATTAGTCGATCTGGTGATGATTCAACGTTGTTTAAAGAATGAGAAAGTTCTCTAAATTTTTGTGCGGCCATATAACCTTCGCCGATCAAAAGTTTAGATATTGCCGAAAGGGGTCTTCCTTTGGCTTCAAGATTTTTTAACAACTTGGTTTTCTCTCCATTATTATGAAACCAAGAATAGAAAAGATTTTTAAAAACTTCGCTCACGTCATTGCCAGTTGCGGTCAAAATATCAAAAATAGTTGATAAACTCACATTCTCGCGTTCTAATGTTTTCAGATAAAATGACTTCTTTCCTTTATTGGTAAACCATAAATTGTACAATTTATGAAAAGACCCCACAACATTTTTCTCTGCTCCCTTAATAACACTGCAAATTTTCTTCAAATCAATTCCAACTTGTTCCAAATTTAGCAAAAAATCTTTTTTTTCTTGCTTTTCATTAAACCAAAAGCTGTACAATTGTGCGTACAATCCTCCAGATTTGTGTAAAACATCACAAACCATAGGCAATGTAATTCCATGATTTTCCAAAGTCACTACACTCTTTGTTTTACCTCCTTTTTTTAGAAACCAGTTTGTAAAAAGAGAAAGAAATTTTTTCACACATGAGAATTTAGTATCGGTTAGAAGAATCGAAATTTGTGATAAATTAATACCTTCTCCTCTTAATACTCTTACGTAATTTGTTGGATTTCCCAAATCGTCAAACCAAAGATTGTATAAGTCGTAAAGTAAATTTCCACTCTTGTCTCCAGTTCCAGAGAGAATTCTCCTCATGTCTTTAACACTAAACCCTTGTGACTCGAAATTTTCTAAATATTTCGTCTTCCTTCCTTTAAAGTCGAAGAATAATCCGTAGAATTTAAGGAAATAATTTTCGGCATTTTGAATAGGTAATTTCTCGAGAATATTTGCTATATCAAAGATGTCGATTCCATTTTTTCTCAAAGTGTCCAAACAAACTTTTCCCTTCTCCTCGGTGAGGAATTCAACAAATTTGGTAAATTTCGGAACATCTTGTGAATAGGTGACTTGTCTCGCAAATTCAATTTCCCTCTCAATGGACTTTTGTTTTTGATCAAAATTATTAGAATCATCCAAAAGAAGTGTGTTCACTAATTCTTTGGTCAAAGCACCAGTTTCATGAGACTTTAAATAGCGTATTGTAATTTTCTGATAATCCTCAAAATTGTAGCGCGAAAAAGGAGTCTTCTTGATCTCTTCCTCCAAAAATTTGTTCATTTCCAAAGAACTATTTTGTCCTACGGCGAATATAATTTTATGGAGAAATGATGACTTGACTTTCCTTGTTGGTGGTCGGAATTTACCAACTCTTTGTGATGAACATTCGGATGGAATTGTCAGTAAACCGAAAATTCTCTTTCGAGTTTCTGTCGAAAATTGAAAAATATTATTCTTATCGATAAAAGAATGACGAAACATGGAGTAGTTTTTTTTGGAAATATTCAGTGGGCAGAATTCTAAATTGGTAATCGTTTCGTTTGACTGTATCACCTGACTAAGAGTAGCATTTGTAAAGATTACAAAGTAATCGAGATGTTTATTCATTTGTTGACTGTAGAAAGAAAAGAGATCATTAATGTCCAAGAATTTCGTTTGTTTCTGATTTCGTTCGTCAATTTCGACTGGTTTGAAGTAAAGAAAACTGTTTTCGATTTTCATCGCAACATTGTTTGTACTACATCTCTCGTCGAATTTAATACCAGAAATATTGCCATGGAGGAACATTTCATAAACACAAGAGACAAATAAATTAAAACCGTACATCATATTCATTGGATTTCCGCTTTGGTTCGTATCATTTTCCTGATCCTCGATTAATTGCCTCATCACCTCTTCTCTAATCATCCAGTAGTTTACATCTCTCACTTCCTTTCGAGTTTTACTGACTAATTCCTCAATCGACGGTTGATTAACAGCCAAAATTAACCTATCGAAAAATTGTTCCCTTATTTCCCCCTCACAAAAATCTTGCGCGCTTATTTGATTTTTAACACCATTTGGAAATACCACTAAATTCGATAACGTTTCCCTAGTTTCATCATCATCCGCAAATTGATAAAATTTCCCCGAATTACTTTCGAGTAACCTAAATAAATCACTGTTCGTATCAGAATTAACAGTTTTCAGTTGAACATACGAATCAGTTAGTTTCAATTTCACATCATCCGTTACTCCCAAAATCGAATTTGTGTATAAAATTAAATATTTCGGCATATCTGCTACGTTTTCTAGGTAGAACATTAATTCTAACGCAAATTCCTTTAAATAACAGGAAAGAGAATGCTCTCCGGAGGTTAATAATGATTTTAAATCGTACCCTCTAGTATCAAAGTAATCAACTCTAATGCAAAAGTATTCACCTTCGTATTGCAGAACAATATTATTAAATTGACCGACTTTGGAATTTCGGAATATTCCCGAATTTTGGGAATCTGTTACAGTATTTTTTCTATGTGAGCATAAAATGGATAATTCTAGTTGATACAAAAGGGTCATAAATTTACAAGGGTACAACTGTTTGAATTCATTGAAACCACTTTCCGCATCTGGTTTTTTAGATTTTTTTCGTTTTCTTGTCAAGTGATTCGTAGATGTATTATTTTTGTCAGAGGTACTTGCTGCTGATGTCCGTGTACCTAATGCAAAAATACATATTTAGTAGGATTTGAAATCTAGTATTTAATGGAAGATGGAATAGTAATAGATGATTTAATGTATTAACAGGAGAGAGTAATTCTCTAATACGTACAGCTTCTCTTGTTCTGATGATCCTGATGATCATCTGTTTCATCTGTAAATTTTCGTTTTCTAAATTGTTCGCTTATTACTTCTTCATTTCCTTGCGGTTCATTTTGTAAAACTGGTGTAGCTTCATGATCAGCCGCACAGGAAGATTTTTGTATTTCCATTATTATCGAATCGTTCGAAACTGAAATGTTACAAGACATTGAATTTTTAATGTACTTCTAAGTAGATATTTAAATACATTTGGTGGTTTATTATTTATTATTAATTATTGTTTATTATTTCTAGAAAAGTGTTTGGTTTTAAACTTCCATTCTCAGTAGAGATCGTTATCATGACACATGACAGTCAGTTTGTTCAAAGCATTAGGTGTTGTGTTAAAAGCATAGGTTGCTACTAATAGCCACCTATACGGTTTTTACTCTCCCTGCACGGGAAGAAAAAAAGTTGTAACTGCTTTCTTTTTAGTTGCCATGCTAATCTTATGAAGTCAAGTAGTTATAACCGGAGAGCAAGGCTTGACTTGGCTCTCCAGTTGCGTCTATAGTTTTCTCAGGCAAAACCGACTGATACCGACCAAGCGATTGATACTACTTGAGGCAGTCAAGCCAAAACTACCTGGTTGTCAAATTGTTCTGACTTGATTTCAGTACTTGTGTTCACATCTGTGTCGGTCAAGTAATTTTAACCGGTGTGGCTGCAGATGTCTTTTATTTGGCGAAGTCCAAAACCCAAGTACGACAACCAGAACTGTAAGCTGTTTGTGCCACCGCACCGCTAAAAGAACCACATCCCTCAAGAGAATTCAGAGTTCCTAAACTGTGGGTTCACCTAAGAACCACAGTTAATTTTTTTTTTGAGGAATCCGAAGTCTCTTGATTCTCTCAGTGTACTCCTAGTTCTTGTAAAGAAGCATCTTTGTAAGCCAAAAGAATCCTCTTTGGATTCTTCAAAAGCTGACAACTGATTCTGCTGTCTACATCAAGAAGACATCAAGTAGTTACTTATCATCTGCTATACTCCGAAAAAAGTTAAGTGTTGCTACTCTACCTATATTTCTTTATGAAATATTAAACAGAGTGTAGCTGCTCTCCCATTTTTGAAACAATTTTTCATTATGATGCGTATGCACCAAGATAACAGCAGTATTATGCTGTCGATCTGATGAGATTGAAATCTTCCTCCAGAAATTCCAAACTATCAATAAGGCAGAGTACTGTCCCTTCGGGAACGTTACTAACCCTTGTGATGCGTCTACGCTTCTGAAAACTGATTACAACAACACTTAAGGCAAGAGAGCGCAGCTTTACTACCACTGAGGTGTGACAGCAACACAAAACTTTTTCCTGTGGCATCAGTGCACTTACTAGAAAAACAAGTTCATCCAAATTACAAATACTTAAATATTCTCTGATTTCGTATAGCATTCTCTAAATACAGTGCCATCACGACCAAATGCATTTTCATGTAGACTTGTTATTATATTAATTTTATCATTTATGTATTTTCATATTTATGTTATTTATTTATCATACTGATGTTAGTTAATTATTTACCACTAGTAGGTTTAAATTGAAGGTTTAAGTTTGCCATTAATGTAAGGTTTAAATTTGTCATTAATATAAGGTTTCTTACCATTAATTTATGGTTTATATTTACCATTAATATAAGGGTTATTTGCCATTAGTAGAAAACTAAAATTTGCCATTAATAGAAGGTTCAATAAGATTTTAAATTACCATTAATAGAAGATTTAAGTTTGCCATTTGGGAACGGCTAAACTGCAATAGGCCATCTGGTGGGAGACCGACATATTCCTCCATTTTCTTTCTTTGTCTCTCTTTAATTAACAGCTGTTAGAAAGAGTAGAAAAAACAAAATGGAGGAGAGATCGGTCTAAAGTCACTAGATTGTTACTAGACCACCGTTCCCATTAACAAAAGTTTTGTTTTTCATCAATAAAAGGTTTGTAAATTTACTTAAATTTACCATGAATAATTCAAGTAGGTATATATTAGAAAAAAATTTATTACTCGTTTAATAATTCTTACTTTTTCTGCTCCTTCTGCTTCCTCATGGATCCTTATGATGTGTGAAAGAGTGATCATGGACACTGTTACACTGATACTTATTCACTGCTACAGAACTTCTAAAGTAATCTGGCTGAAGTATTGGTACCCCAATTAGATGAAACACCAGCAGAGTTCGTCTTCATCTGAGTCTTATTGTCTAGATCGAAAAGGTCGAGGATCTTGATAGATAAACTTAAGTTTTTCGAAGGTATCCACAGAGTTCGTACGGAGTCCATTCTTCATTGGATGATAGAAAGTATTTTCCACATTGGTTTCATTTTGGTTAATAAATTTGTTCTGTCCATTAACAAAGGTTGGGAATTTATTCTTATCTCTCCAATTCCCTTTCGAAAGGAATGAACAACTGGGTGCAAAAATGAATTATTTGAACTTCCATAGGTGTCCAACTAGTTTGTCACAATATCCTAATTCCTTTTGAGGAACCGTGAGTTTTAATTTTCCTACCAATATGTTTGTCAAACGTATAATAATTTTCCTTTTTTTGATTAGTAACGCCTCGTCTTCAAAATCTGTTTCCGTAAGTTCTTCGGTTTATTTAAAAACCATAACATAACTTCTTCTTTCAGTCAATTTGGATAGATTAGATTCAATTTTACTTTAGGTTCCCCATTCAGTACTTTTTGAGAAACACTAATATCCGTTGGAGTCCAAACTTCTGCGATTACTAGTTGATATCCCCTGACGATCGCTGGGGAATTCTCTGCATTATTCTTCATTTCACTGCATCCTGGAACTGTTCGGGTGAACCTGTGACAATGAGCAGCCGTAGGACCTTGATGAACATCGAAAGATCCATTTTCTTCAAAGGGTAAGTATTCCTATTACTTCGTAGTAATATCAGGAAGTTTAGAGAATTAGCATACTCGATTTGAACAAACAGTACAGACTCTAGTGGTAGTTATGAATCTATCAGAAGAGAATGCATTCTGTTTGGTAGCGAAATCTAATCTGCTATTCTCCTCCTCAACCTGAAATTGACCCTTGACACGATCCTGGGATAAATCCAATATCCGAAAGTATCTCAGCGAAAATCGGATTTTCAGTGTGCAAGCAATGCACATACCGTCCATAATTATCAATCTAACTCTTTGGATTCAAAATTTTAATCCAGTTTAGAAAATATGGACTTTCGGTAAATGACCGAATTTGTAAAAATTTTCAGTGTTGTAAAACAAAATCTTTGGGAAATATTGATCAATTTTTGGTGATTTAAAACTGTTTCACGATAATCGGAAGTTTCAAAAAAAATAAAGTAGGTATGCAAAAATAAAGTATCTTAAAAGTGACTATAAAGTTACTTAAAACATCTTATATTAAGATGTTTAGGCCAGAAATATCTTAAATATAAAAAATATAAAAATAAAAAAATATAAATATAAAAATATTTAGGCTAGAAACATTTTAAATATAAGATGTTTTAAGTAACTTTATATAGTCATTTTTAAGATACTTAATTTTTATTTATTTATTTATTTACACTTTTAACCCGCAGTCCATGGGGACCATAAATGGGTTACTATATACAAAGCTAGATTGAAGTAGTTTAACATATTTGTTGATTACGAAGTTTCATTATAAAGGCATTGATCGTCAAAATAAATTAATTTCTGGTGCTATGAAACAGATTCAAATTTGGTTTCATAGCAGTGTTGTCCCTACCAAAAAGTTTCAAATCACCTTGAAGATCGTTAAGGAGGGTAACCCAGATTTTAAATTCGTTTTTTTCAAAATAATTTGATTTTGAATTTTTGTAGATCTTGTATAAATTTATGTACTAAGGATTTTGGGGCTTTTGAATTTAAATTTGAAGTCAGATATAAAAAAAATTCAAAATGTCGACCACAAATATTTAAAAAATTACATATCAAATTCGATTGAAACTTATTACTCGGGGGTTTTTGGGGTCGCTGATTAATTAAACTTGACGTCCATTTTTCAAAATTTGAAAATTGCTGATTTAATAAGGCGAACAAATTTTTTTTTTTTGAAAGTTCCCGGATTTGTCTAAAGTGTTTACTCAGAGGTTTTTAGGTTCACTGAATTCAAATTTAATATAAAAATTAAAAAAATAAAAATTGGGACTCTTAAAACTTTCGAGTAAACATTTTTGGACAATTGTGTCAACTCTTTAAAAAATTTGGTCGACATATTGGATCCGCCATTTTGAATTCTTTTTATTCTAATAAAATTCAAAGTCTTTAAAACTTTTTAGTTAAAATGGTTAAAATATAATAAATTAATATAATTAAATGTTTATTAAAATTGAATTCTCATAAAGAATTTTATCAACAAATTATTAAATAATTGAATTTTTTCGACGAATTTTAATAAAATTTTAAAAAATAATTACATTTTTCGAGAAATTCGATTAAAATTGTATTAAAAATAATTGAAATCCTGCGATGAGTTTTATTATTTATGAAAATAATTTAGTCTTTTTAAAAAATTTTATAAATCTTGAAAATAATGAAATTACTGCAAAGAAATTTATAAATTATTTTATTATTTTTTATTATTTTATATTATATTATTTTATTTTTATTATTATTTATAAATTCCTGTGAAATTTTTATTATTTATGAAAATAATTAAACGTTTGCGAATAGAATTTTTTTAAATAATTGAATTCTTTTGTAAAATTTTATTAAAATTAGGAAATATTAAAAATCATTTAATTGAGGGAAATTTTGCTAAGAATTTTATTAAAATTTTTAAAAATAATTGAATTTCGGAGAAGAATTTTTTTATTTTTAAAGATAATTGAAATTTTGATGAGGATTTTTCAAAATTTTTGAACATAATTGAATTTTTAGGAAGAATTTTATTACTTTTGAAAATAATTGAATTTCTGCAATCATTTGTAATTGCTTCAAAATTCAATTTTTTTTTAGTGTTTTTAACTAAAAATTTTCTATAAATCCATTATTTTTAATAATTAATTAAATATATATATTAAAAAATGTAACTAATTCCAGAAGAATTTGAATTACTAAAATTTTTCAAAAATCTAAATTCTTTAAAATTTCTAATTAAATTCATTGAAAATTGAAATTTTATAAAATTTCAATTATTTATAAAATAAAAATTACATATAAAATTTCAATTTAAAATTGAAATTTTCAAAAGTTTATTTATTTAATGTTTAATTAGTAAAGAGTTCATAAGTCAAACAAAAAAGACACAAACATTCAGAATTTCGTTAAGAATTCTAAAAATTGAATTTTTTTCCTTTCCAATAAAAGAATTTAATTTTCTAATTTTTTTTTAATTCAATTTTTAAACATATTTTCCATTTCTTAAGAAAAAAAATCATAAATATTATTTTAAAGCATCATACAAAAATAAAAAATAAGCTATTTTCTAAGATATTGATAAAAAATAAAATATTCTAAAAAAAAAATAAATTTAAGATTATTTTCAAAACATAACAAAAAATTTATCTTTTTTTAAAATAATTTTTATTAAGTTTTGAAGATTAAAAATTTTTTCAGATTTTTCAATATTTTTATTGAAAAATTCTGAAAAAAAGATTGTTAAAATTTTTCAAACAAAAAATTCCACAATTAAATACTTTTCATATTATTCTCTTCACCAGAGAATGTATTATTTTAATTTTAAAAATATTGGAGAATAAATTTCAGTGGCTGGATAAAACACTTTTGTAGATTTAAACAGAAGCAATATCAGAGTATATCAATAATATTTCTTGCAATAAATTTTTCAAACATTTTTATAAGAATTTCTAAGTTTCTTACCTTATATTCAATCAGATGTAAATTTAGTCGCAGTTTATCTCAATAATTACTGAAAAACATAAAATTAAATTATTTTTATTCTGATTAACAATTACGAATATCGTAAAAATGAAAATTTATTTTAAAATTTAAATTTCATAATTTAATAAAATTTACTAGTTTTTTTCTCTTTCAATATCAATAATAAAAAAATAATTTAGATGCCCGAGAATCTTTGAATATCATCACAATGGCAAAACATAATCTATATATAATGAGAAACCTAACCTAATTAAAATTATTTCCATTTTTCTCAAGTTAATACAGATTATAATGATTTTCAAACTGTAAAAAATCTACGAGAAACTATATTTGTTGTAAACTTTCTAAATTATTTTCTATTTTTCTATTTTGTGATAAATGTAAGTAGAGATTAAAAAATAAATACATGATAAACTTAATCATTTTTGCATATAGGTAAAGACAGTGTTTCTGTGACAAATGTTAATAGAATTTTAAGAATATTAAAATTAGGAAGTGTTAACTGAAAATTACTTACATGTTAATCTCTTCATATTTAAGTAAATTTACTGAGAAACCAATTTTTTATACTGTAAAGACTGTAAATAATAATATAATCATTTGAGATGAATTATTCAGTACGGTCTATGAAAAAAAGGCTCTTTCAGGTTGAGTCCACAACTATTCCTTAGGGGGCATTTACACCTGTATCGACTATCGGTAGAAAAAAAATTCACTAGTGAAAAGTCGAAATCGCGTTCACACCGTTCACACTAAGCTGTAAAGGTGTTTCTTCAATAGTGAGCATACCAAGCATAAGGGTACGTTTACACCTTCGGTAAAAATTTCCAGAACCGGAAATTTACATTGGAGTAAGAGAGACAGACTGTATATCTGTCTCTCTTACTCCAATGAAAATTTCTCGTTCTGGAAATTTTTACCCCTAAGTATATATGCCTTAAAACAACAATAATTTCCCTATTACTGAGAAAAAGAAAGTAAATTCGTATAAATGTCATTTCGAATGAATAAAAATTCGTTAAAGAGACAATTCGTACATATGAAATTTCGCAAAAATGAATATTCGTAAAAATATTAATATTAATTCAAAAGTTATTATGTTATGTGCATGGGATTAGAATGTAATAAAGTAATAAAAGGACTCAAATTTTTATTTGAAATTCGAATGAGAATTAAAAAAAGATTAAGAAGATATTTACAAATAATTCACACATAACCTAAAAAAACATGTGTCAACGTCACACTATTTTTACTGAGAGGGATTTCCTATACGGGTGTATAATGTCGTAATTTTTTCTAAGGTGTGTGACGATCCGAAGGATCTCCTTGTGGTAAATGGAATGGTAATAATTTCCTTATTTCTACCGCATTATTTTTCATAATGTTTCTTATTGTTAATTGATAAATAATACAATTTCATTTTTCAGTATTGTTCATCAGGAGAGTGTGTAGATATTATTAAATGATATTCAGAAGAATAAAATTACTGATTCGCAGGTAAAATTTATCTTTATAAACTTATTTTAAAGCTCGTTATTTGATTATTAAAGCATTGGAGAGTAGTTTTTTGAATACTTATTATTATGAATATTTTTGTAATTTGATAAAAAATGAGATACATCCCTTTTCCACGCGCGACTTCAATCAATCGCGACTATTTACTCTAAAAACATATGATTGTCTTTCATTGACGTTTTTAAAAAAGCTATAACTAGAAAAATCTGTAATAATATGTACACGGAGAAAAATATTATATTATTATATTATATATATTATATATAAATATTATATTATGTGAGAAAAAATCATTCTTTCCGAGTCAAATAAAAAATGATTGATGATGAATAAAAAATCGAATGATTTTTTCTCACATATATAATTTTCGACCAAGTGATAAATTCTACTTCATATAAAACAAATATTAGTTTAATGCCGTCAATCTTTTTGTACCCAATGTGTTGTTAACATTTTTTTTAGTGGAATTATCATTTTAATGAGAAACATTAATGTATCTATAATATTTAACATAGAATTATCATAAATATAACAAATATTTAATTACGCACATACTTTTTTCTGTATAAAATTGTGATAAATAATAATTTTACGAGTATAAATACAAACCACCTTTTTTAAAAATCTATTTTCGCTTAAATTCTTCGCTAACTGTATACTTCAATAAAGCTTTTGAAGAGAAAGATGTAATAAAATTTTCTTTAATTCTGACATAGCGTTTACAATAAAAGTATTTTAATTTTTAATAAACTATTCTTAAGTAAAATATTTCATTTATTAATTAAAAATTGTTCCATTATAGATGCATCACTTCGTGTTCCTTTTATGCACTTTTATGGTGCCGCTCACGCAATCATTTACGGTTGTTAATAATGTCGAGGATGATTTTTCAATCGATGATGGTAATTAATTTAAATAAATAAGTTTTTTTGTTTGCTTCTAAGTTCTATAAAAATAATATTGATGAACTTAGCACCAAATTTATAATTTCAAATTTGATTTTCTAGTAAGGGATTATGAGGTGGTGCCTGTTCGACATATGCTCCATAAACGAAGTATCAATGAATTAACACTTCAAACAAAAGTAAATGGTGTAGAGCATGAAATTTATTTGCAACCTACAGAAGGTTTACTAGCAGGAACGGAGACGAAGGTTTTTACAGCCCAAAGAGATTATCAAAATAATGTTTATTTTAAAAAAATACCGAATGTAAGTTTCATCCTCAAAGGTATACACACTAGAGCTTTTAAATAGTTTTATACGTAGAAATGTATCTTTAAAGAATTAATATTGGGAGAAAATATATTTTTTACACCAATGTCAGTTTTTAAATATTTTCATTATTTTCGATTACAATATGATTTTAGATTATGAACAACATCTATTTAAACTTTTATCAAGATCCAAACACCTATTCTTCTATTACACACAGTGTTAATGAATATGGAAAATCTGAATTTGTAAGTATTTTTTTCTGTATCCAATGTTCCAGAAGATTTTAAATTACTTCTGAAGGTTCATAATAAAACAGAATTTTTTAATCTGTAAAGAATGGAATTATTAATGAAAACATGGTAATACGTCCACTGGCTTGGAATTTTCGACAACGTCGTGATCTATTAAAAAAGAATACTTCATCATTTGAAAGTGTAGCCGATGGTTTTATTGATACTACTGAACATATAATTTATAAACAAACTTTCAACAATGCTTCTCGTAAGTACTTTCGTTACATGACATAGGGAATAAACTAAAAAATGCATTTTTTTCATTCCTAAACAATAAACGAGAAAGGAGAAAATGATAAATATTTTTTTAGAAGTTGCAACACCTAAAATGGACAATAGATTTTCAAATATTCATAGAGTATCTCGAAGTCCTGACGCAGAGTTACCGGACATAGTGTATCCAGAAATTTTAGTTTTCATTGACGACGTACTTTTCAGGTGAGAGTTTAATTAGATAATGTTCACTATCTTAAATTTTTTTTAAATATCTATTGCTTCATAATTTTGTTTGTTTGCATATTTGGATTTCTTAGTACGTAAATCAAAAAATTGAAAATTTTATAAATTTTAAGCAATCAGACAAAAGTCTAATGTTACTTATGTAAAGACAGATGCTTTAATTTATTTGTATTACAGAAAATTAGAATTTAACGTGATACGTGCAGTAGAATACACATTGAGCTTTTGGAATGGAGTTGATTTAAGATTTAGAGAATTTGAAGAACCAAAGATTCGTCTTAATATTGCTGGAATTGTATTAATTAAGGTAAGTTGTTTCTAATTTATAAAAAAAAAATCTAAACATTGTCGTAATATGATTCAAAGTAAAAATAAATTTTTTATATCTATATCAAAAACAAGAAAGGCTGTGGCAATTTTATTGTTTCAACTTAAAAAAATTTATTTTTTAAATAATGAAATGTATGCAATAATTTAAAAAAAAAGTTTTTATTCTTATACAGGAACCCTTGCCATTTTTAACTGCTGCAATGATCAATATGGAAGATGAACAAATAAAAACATATTCATTGGCTAACAATTTTAGTAATTTTTTAGGTAAAAATAAATTTATTCACGATGAAAACAATTATGATATATCTATGTTAGTAACTGGAAGAGATATGATCCACGATAAGAATGGAAATTCTGGTGTGTTGGGTAAGTTTAGAATCTATATGCGTATTAAGCACATTATAAAACAATAATGTTATTTAACATATAATACGGAAGTATAAATTTTTAAAGTGGGTATTTTTTAATAGGTTATGGAATGGTTAGTGGTGTATGTAAGAGTAAGGTAAATAATTATAAATCTTTCGGATTAGCTGAAGATAGGAATGGTTACGGAGGGATAAATACTGTTGCTCATGAATTAGGTCATATGTAAGGATCAGCAATTATTAATTTTGTATTATAAATGTATAAACTCGTTTTTTCATTTTTCAGAGACTTAATCAAAAATAAAAAATTTTCAGCCTTGGAGCACCTCATGATGAGGAAGTATTCACATTAGAGGAAAGACTGTATAATAGTAAGCGCTGTCCTGAAAAGGAAGGATATATAATGAGTTATAATCGTCAAACCAAAAACAAGATTTTCTTCTCTTCATGTTCGAAAGAGCATATTAAAGATACTTTAAGGTAAATTGAATTAAAAGTAGACAACAATTTAGTGGACGTAATTTTAAAAACCTGAATAAACATCCTATGCAAGACTGCGTGCACTCTGGACTTGTTCTCTATGAATTGTAACTGGTTTTGCTTTTGTGTTAGTAATATTAAGTTCAAAAATATTAATTTATTATTTTTCTATCAGAAAAAATTATGCAAAATGCGTTCGAAATAATCCTGCAGAAAATAAAAAGAACAAACCACTACCTAGAATATTACCTGGTCAATTAATGTCTTTAGATGAACAATGCAAAAATCTTGGTTTAACGCACAGCCATGTAAGTTTCTCCAACATTGTCATCATCTATAATACTTGTCTTGTTAATGCAGTTTAATGTTATCATTATTACTATTGGCTTATAGGAGAAAACAACATGTTTAACACTCTGGTGTGTCGAGGCAGGAAAGGAACCCTACACATTTAAAGACCCACCAGCGGAAGGATCTCCGTGTGGTAATGGAAGGGTAAAAATTTCCTTATTTCTACCTTTATTTTTCATAAAATATGTTTATTCATTAACTAATGAATTATAATTTTATATTTTAGTATTGCTTATCAGGAGAGTGTGTAGATATTAAAAGATATTCAGAAAAACAAAATCCTCAACCAGTAACTAAAAAGTCTGTTGCTCCAAAAAATCCAATCACTACGAAAGTAACAACCACTACAGAAAATCCTATCCTTTTCGAACAACCTACAAATTCTGCTACACAAAAGAATAAAATAATGGTAAATTTTTAATTCAACAAATACTTTCGTTTTGCTAGATATTTTTTTCAAAATCTACTAACATCGATTGTTTGCGGGATGTTCAATTTATACAGAAAACACCTTTTGTATATTTTGATAACATTCACCAAAGAATCATTATGTAGTTTAAAATTCTTTTCTTATACTCTTAAAATAGTTATTATCTTAAATAGTTGTGCGTCAGATTAAATCTATTTTTTACATTATTCGAAACTATTGTATTTTGTGATAAAAAGTAAAAACATGAATTTTTATTTTCAGCTTTGCTTAAATGGTAATTGTAAAGAAAGCAATGTTAGTGACGACTATTTCATCTACTACGGTGAACTATTTAAAAGATTAAACTAATATTAGAATTAATAATATACTATCATAAACAAATTATTTTGTTTGTGTGCTTTGAACGAGTTACTCAATTCAGAGAATTAAAAATTAAATGACCAGAAAATATGACAAATGGTTATTATTTATTACTATTATCATTCTTTAATGTTATAAGTCTTAATTAATGTATAATACGAATACAGTCATAATGCTTTTGTTGAAATTTAAAGACTAATAACTGCCTGCCAATGTGAAGAATATTGAGTGCAAATTGTAAATTATCTTCGATTATTTATTAAATTCTTCATAGACTTAAGTTGAAATGTTTTATGTATAAACATTTTAAAAAATAAAGAACATTTCTATATACATTTAAAATGCAATTTATTTCTTTTTATAAAATTCAGCATCCTATAACCTTCGGGTAGCATCCTTTTTTAGAGTCTTGTAAAGTGATAGTATTATATTTAAAATTTTTAAAACAAAGTTCGTCTTCCGAGGGCTGCGAAGAGTCTTATCGTAGAATTTTATTAGCTTTCGAACCGACAATATTTCCGACGGTTATAGTGAATATTCTTTTATTTAAATTTTAAGTAATTTAAAAATATATGTGAATAAGTATAATATTCTGATAAAAAATAATGACAATTGTCATTTCGTTATAAAGACAGTTCAGTCAAATATTTGAAGAATGTTTAACAGCTTCACTCAACAATTTTGTATTACGTAACGTGAATTTACTGTAAATGATTAATATTCTGTTTACTCTAAAAACATATGATTGTCATTCATTGACGTCTTTAACAAAGATATAACTGGAAAATCTTTAATATTTCATATGTAATTTATCACGTGTCGATATTTTTTATTATAATTTTACAGTAAAATAAACTTGCAAAAAGACAAATATTATTTTCATGCCGTCAAACTTTTTTACACAATGTTAATGTTTTACACAATGTTAACATGGTATAATAACAGTGGAATGAACGATTTACTTAGAAACATTCATGCATCTATAATATGTAATATTTACCATATAGCTTCATAAGTATAACAAATATTTAATTAAGCACATACTCTTTTCTGCATAAAATTTTAATAAATAATATTTTTACGAGTATAAATACAAACACATATTTTTTTTAAAAATACACCTTCCCTTGAATTCTTCACTAACTGTAAACTTTAATACTGCTTTTGAAGGGTAAGTTAATTAACTTTTTCTTTAATTTTGCTATAGCGTTTACAATAAAAGTATTTTAATTTTTAATAAACTATTTTTAAGTAAATTAGGTATTTAATAAATATTTATTTATTAATTAAAAATTGTTCCATTATAGATGTATCACTTCGTATTCTTGTTATGCACTTTTATAGTGCCGTTCACGCAATCATTTACGGTTGTTAATAATGTCGAGGATGATATTTCAATAGATGATGGTAATTAATTCAAATAAATAAGTTTTATCTATAATAGAAATTATTATTTCTATTAGGTAGAATAAATAACCTATTATTAGATTTTCCTCTAAGTTCTATAAAAATAATATCAATTTTAGCATATCGAATTTAAATTTTTAAATTTGATTTTCTAGTAAGTGATTACGAGGTGGTGCCTGTTCGACATATGCTCCATAAACCAAGTATCAATGAATTAACACTTCATACAAAAATAAATGGTGTAGAGCGTGAACTTTACTTGCAACCTACAGAAGGTTTACTTGCAGGAACGGGGACGAAGGTTTTTACAGCCCAAAGAGGTTATCAAAGAAACGTTTATTTTCAAGAAATACCGAATGTAAGTATCGTATTTAAAGCTATACTGTTACACCCTAGAGCTATTAAACGGCGAGTTACGTTTTATATTATATATAGCATTTAGCAAATAAAAGTGTCGAGCTATTCACTACATTAGCATAATTAAAATAATGTAGTGGAATAATATCGTCATATTTAATAATTGGGAATTATTTACAATTCCAATATGATTTTAGGTTATGAACAACATCTTTATAAATTTTTATCAAGATCCTACAACTTATTCATCCGTTACACACAGTGTTAATAAATATGGCAAATCCGAATTTGTGAGTAATTTCTACACTGTACCTAATGTTTCATATTCTTTTACTTTTTTAATTTTCCTTTGGTATTCACAATAAAAAATAAATTTTTTGTCTTTTAAGAATGGAATTATTAATAAAAACATGGTAATCCGTCCACTGCCTAAGAAATTTCGACAACGTCGTGATCTGTTGAAAAGCAATACTTCATCATTTGAAAGTGTAGCCGATGGTTTTATTGATACTACTGAACATATAATTTATAAACAAACTTTCAACAATGCTTTTCGTAAGTACTTTCGTTACATGACATAGAGAATAAACTAAAAAATGTATTTTTTTCATTCCTAACAATAAACGAGAAAGGAGAAAATGATAAATATTTTTTTAGAAGTTGCAACACCTAAAATGGACAATAGATTTTCAAATATTCATAGAGTATCTCGAAGTCCTGACGCAGAGTTACCGGACATAGTGTATCCAGAAATTTTGGTTTTCATTGACGACGTACTTTTCAGGTGAGAGTTTAATTAGATAATGTTCCCTATCTTAAATTTTTTTTAAATATCTATTGCTTCATAATTTTGTTTGTTTGCATATTTGGATTTCTTAGTACGTTAATTAAAAAATTGAAAATTTTATAAAATAGCAGTCAGACAAAAGTCTGATGCTTTAATTTATTTGTATTGCAGAAAATTAGAATTTAACTTGATACGTGCAGTAGAATACACATTGAGCTTTTGGAATGGAGTTGATTTAAGATTTAGAGAATTTGAAGAACCAAAGATTCGTCTTAATATTGCTGGAATTGTATTAATTAAGGTATATATACTGCTTTTATTTTTAATTCAAGAATACAAATTATGTATAATTATTCTTTTTTAAAATCTATAAATGAAAAATAAATTTGAATTTTTATATCAATTGACTCGAAAGCGAGTAGCGAGCTCGAAAGATTGTAAGATTTTTCTTGTTTCAAATTTCAAAAAAAGAAACCTTTTTATAAATAGATTATATTTAGAGTAATTTCTAATCAAGTGTTTTTATTATTCTAAAGGAAACATTGCCATTTTTAAGTATCGCTATTGGCAATCATCGAGAAGAAAAAATAAATACAAACGCATTGTTAGAAGCATTTAGAGAGTTTTTGCAAAAAGATAAATTTATTCAAGGCGAAAAAAATTATGATATTTCTATGTTGTTAACTGGAAGAGATATGGTGGGGGATAGAACAGGACGTTCTAGTATAATAGGTATGTTTAGAACTCGAACATTGGATGATAAAATAATATAACTTATAGCAGATACAAAAGTTTAAATTTCAAAAATATTAATTGTTTCTTTAAAGGTTATGCTTTTTTTGGTAAAATATGTGAGAATAGGGAGAATTTTCAATCTTGCGGAATAGTTGAAGATAGAAGTGGTTACGGAGGAATAGATGCTACTGCTCACGAATTAGGTCATATGTAAGGATCTCTCATTATTAAGTTAATGTTAACTTCTTTTATCTTTAATATAATTACTACCGAATGATAAATTCCTTCCCTCTAATTAATGTTATAAACTTAAAAAAAAAGTTTTCTTGAAATTCCCAGTCTACAAAAAAAAAAAATTGAAAATAAAAATGTTTTAGCCTTGGTGCACCTCATGATGAGGAATTAAAGTCAGACACATATAATGCTAAGTATTGTAGTCAAAAGGAAGGTTATATAATGAGTTATAATTATAAAACCAAAAACAAGATTTTCTTCTCTCCTTGTTCGAAAGAGTATATTAAAAATACTTTGAGGTAAGTTTAAAATAAAGCAAACAGTTTTTTAGTGGATATAATTTTAAGAACATAGTGCAACTTCTGATAATAAAA
The DNA here is from genome assembly GCF_015476425.1 of Leptopilina heterotoma. NCBI lineage: Eukaryota > Metazoa > Arthropoda > Insecta > Hymenoptera > Figitidae > Leptopilina > Leptopilina heterotoma. The sequence goes on from NW_025111142.1 coordinate 540,451, forward strand.
GTCCTATTATGAATTTGCATTTATTAACACTGGATTTTACTTTTATACTCCGAATGAAGTCCATGATCATAAATTATTTTTCCCTTCAGAAAAGAGTATGCAAAATGCGTTCAAAATAATCCTGCTGAATATAGAAACAACAGACCGCTACCTAGAATATTACCTGGTCAATTAATGTCTTTAGATCAACAATGCAAAAATCTTGGTTTAGTAAAATGCTACCATGTAAGTTTCTTTAACACTGTTTTAACACATAATACTTGACTTATCAATGGAGTTTAACGTTACTTTTATAATGTCTTCTAGGAGCCAACAACGTGTTTGGATCTTTGGTGTGTCGCAGCCGCAAGTGATGGATCTGAATACTATAAGTCATTTAGTAATCCACCAGCGGAAGGAACTTTTTGTGGCAATGGAAAGGTAAAATTTTTCTCTATTTTAGCATAATTTTGAGGTTATATTTTCATCTACAATTAGTCTTCTAGAAGTTGCTAATCTTTCTGTCTTGTTTTTTTTCAAAAAATCAAAAAACCCGTGTTTATATTTATTAACTAATGAGTTAAAATTTTTTTCAGTATTGCTTATCAGGAGAGTGTGTAGATATTCAAAGATACTCAAAAAAACAAAATATTCAACCAGTGCCAAAGAAGCCATATAATTTAAAGGCGACTGTCCATGCAAAAAATCCAATCCCTACAAGAGTGTCAACAACGACAAAGACACCTGTCGTTGTACAGCAACCGACCAATTTAAAACTAGCATCAAAAAATAATATAAAGGTAAAATTTTAATTTAGTAAATGTTTCCTTTTCGGAACATTTTCTTTTGGGTATTACCAAAGGTCAGGAAATTTAGGAAAAAGTCAAGGAAATTAGAGTTGGTTAGGGAAATCAGGAAAATTAAATTTTTTCCAGTATTTTGAATAAAAATCCCTATTTGTATTAAAAATACTGGAAAAAATTAAATTCTTAGAATTTATAAGAAAATTATCAAAAGTGATAATAAACTTCTTTGCATAAATTTAATTATGTTCAAAATTTTTTTAAAAATTCTCGTCAAAATTTCAATCATCTTTATAAATATAAAATAATAAAATTCTTCTTCAAAATTCAATTATTTTCAATTATTCAATTATTTATAAAATTCTTGGCAAAATTTCAATTACTTTTAAAAAATTTTCGTCATTTCAATTATTTATTAATATTTACTATTTTAATAAAATTTTCCCAAAGAATTCAATTATTTAAACAAAATTTTAATAAAAATTTCGCAGAAATTCAATTGTTTACCAATTGCTTATAAATTTCTTCGCACCAATTCAATTATTTCTTATTTTTTAATAAAGTTTCTCGAACGAATTCAAATATATTCAGAGAATTGAAAAAATAGTTCTGATAAATTCAATTATTTCGAAAAATTTAAGTAAAATTCTTATAAAAATTCTGTTATTTAAAAAAATGTTGACAAAATTCTTTACAAAATTTAGTTAATAAAATTGCAATTTTAATTAAATTTTCCTATACAATTCAATTATTTTCAATAGAATTCTATTCTTATGAATTCAATTATTTTCGTAAATAATACACTTTTTTATGGGAATTCAATTATTTATAAAAATTTGAATAAAATTCTTCGCAAGAATTCAATTTATTATTATTTTCATAAATAATATCTTTTTTCTCGAGAATTCAATTATTTAAAAAAGTTCTGATAAAATGCTTTATAAATTTGAAAAATTATAATAAAATTGATTTAATAGAATACAATTATTTTCGAACCAATTCAATTATTTTCGTAAAAAGTAAAATTCTTCGAAGCAATTCTATTATTTAAAAAATTTTTGCCAAGAATTCAATTCTTTTTAAAAATTAAATTTTTTACAGAAATTCAATTATTTAAAAAAAATTTGTAATAAAATTCTTCGTCAGAATTCAATTATTTTCAATTTTTTTAATGACATTTCTCGATGCAATTTAATTATTTCTGAAAAATTAAAAAAATATTTTCAGAAATTCAATTATAATTAAAAAAATTTGAATAAAATTATTCAGAAGAAATTAATTATTTTCATAAATAATAATATTTTTCTCCGGAATTCAATTAGTTTTACAAATAAAATTCTTCACAGGAATTCAATTCTTTGAAAATTTTTTTTAATAAAATTCGTTGCAAGAATTCAATTATTTTCATAAATAACAAAACTTATCGCAGAATTTCAATTATTTTTTAAAACAATTTTAAATAAAATGATAAAAAATTTGAATTTATTCTGAAACTTTTTTTTTAAATTCGCCGAAAGAATTGAATTATTTTTAAAAACTTTGATAAAATTCTTTATAAAAATTCAATTATTTTTAAAAAAATTTATAAAATACTTCATAAAAATTCAATTATTTTTAAAAACTTTCACAAAATTCTTCATAAAAATTCAATTATTTTAAGAATTTTTTGATAAAATACTTCATAAAAATTCAATTTTAAGAAATATTCAATTATTTATTAAATTATTTAGTTTTGTATTTAAATAATTGAATTCTCGTAGAAATTTCTAATAAAAATTGATTAAAAAATGAATTATTTCACTTAAAATTTTAAATTAGAATTGAATAGGATATTAAAAGTATTATTGAGTGAATTTTTAGAAATAATTGAGTTTTGAAAAGGGTTCACAATTCAAGTTTTTGAAAATTTGAATTTATAATTACAATATAATTTTTTTTTATAAAGAGTAAATTTTTTATTCCAGCTTTGCATCAATGGAAAGTGTAAAGAACAGGAGGTTAATGACGACCATTTCAATTACTATAAGGAACTATTTAAAAGCCTTCATTAAATATTAAAATTAATAATGTACTATACATGTAAATAAAATTGTGTATTTATTTTACAAGAAAATAGTGTTTCACTTCTCAAAACCTGCTCTAAGAAGGGATATAAAAAAATAAAGATTTTTTTTTGTAATTAGAATATAAAAGTTATGAGAGTATAAGTAAAAATACATAAAGAGAATATAAAAATATAAAATAAAAACAATAATTTATGTTATTAATAAAATTTTCAAACTCTTACTTTTTTTAAAAAATCTTCGAGTATTTGGTCCTCAATTACGCGTGGACTAATTTATTGAAAAATTCTTCAAAGCATTCAGCAGCTTTTTCTCCTGATTCATTTAATAAGCTCGATAGGATCTTCAAATTAAAATTCTTCTTTTCCACCATTATAAGCCAATCAGTCTTTTTTCCTTCGTTATCAAACCAGAGTTTGTATAAATTTCCAAAAGTTTCGTAAACTTTTGTATTTGCTCCACAAATAATTTCCAACATTGATTTTAATTCCATGACTTTTTCAATATTTTTCAAACACTCCGTTTTCTTGCCACGTTCATCGAATAATTCACAATACAATTTTGTAAAAATCACACAAACCTTTGTTTCCGTTCCCGTTAAAAGATTCACCAAACATTTCAATGAGACTCCATTTTTTTCAAATGCTCGAAGACAATCAGTTTTTTCACCTCTCGAATCGAACCAGAAATTGTACAATTTTTTGAAATACAAAACATCGAATTCGGATGCAAATTTAATTATTGCTGTTAATTCGAGTTCTGATTCAAGATTTGCTATGTAATCTTGTAGTTCTCCTTCGTTGTTCAGTACAAGTTTTACCAGATTTTTGAAACTTGCGGGAGCATTTTTTCCCTCTTTGATCAAAATATTCGTTATTGTTTTTAAAGAAATTCCGTTACTCTCCAATTTCTCGAGACTCTCGGTTTTCTTATCTTGAAAATCAAACCAAAGACGATATAATTCAAGGAAGACTTGTTTTATTTCGCAACCAGCAGGTTCTAGAATTTCGATCATAGCGATTAAGGTGATATTCTCTTTTTTTAGGTTATTCAAGTATCTTTTGTTTTCACCATCGAAGTTGAAGCAAAAATCATGGAATTCTTTTATTATTTCCGGGGCATTGGCCCCTGTTTTTTGGAAAATTGTTTTAATCCGTGGAATAGTGATTCCATTTTCCTCGAATGATGTCAGGTGGCGAGTTTTATTTCCTTTCGCGTCAAAGAAGAGATAATATAATTTTCGAAATGCTACCGCTGCTTTGTCTCCTGATCCAAAGAGAATCACTAAGAGATCATTTAATTTCACGTTCTTTCGACGTAAATTTTTCAACCACGCCTTCAATTGACCATTTTCCTTAAACCACGAATTGTACAATTCGTTGAATGTTCGTATCGCTTCGTACGCTGATTTACAGCCTCTGAAAATTTTGAAATACTTCGAATTTATTCGATTCCTGGAGAGAATTTCAAAATATTTATTATTTTCCCGGAGAAAAGTAAAAAATTCTTGAAATTCCAAACTGTTTGTATTTTTAAATACAGTTTCGGCGTATTCGTTTTCCTTTCGATGGGATGTTATTAATTTTCGAATTGGCATCAATCGCTCCGTTTGAGCGTTTTTAATTTTTACATCTTTATTTATTTTCGATGAATTTGTGAATTTTTTAAACTCCTCTACGGCGTTAATGCCTTCGCCTCGCAAACGTTCGCAAATTTCGGATAAATTTATTCCCCTTGAATTGAGAATTTTTAGGCAACGAGTTTTTTCGCCATTATTATAAAACCAAAGGGCGTGTAAGTGGAGAAAAATATCATCAACTTGAGTGCCCGTTTCCTCCAAAATATTCACTATATTTTCCGGTTTCACTTTATCTTTTTTCAACGTTTGTAAATAAAATGTTTCCGTCCCTTCATATTCGAAGAAAATAAAGTACAATTTTCCGAAAGCGTCATTCGCATCTTGACCCGAATATCTCAGAACTCTGCACACTTGAAGTAGAGTAATTCCCAATTTTTCCAGATTTTGCAAACGTTGCAATTTCTCGTTGTTTTTATCAAACCAAGAAAAGTACAAAATTGGAAATTTTTCCGTTGATTCATACAAAACGTCACATATTAATGACAAATTAATTCCGTTTGCCTCTAAATTCTTCAATGTTTGTTTCTTCTCTCCGCTCTCGGTGAATAAAAATTTATAGAATTGTTGAAATCTATAAATACAAGATTCTCCCGTTTTTTCGAATAAATTCGATATTTGCGATGAGGAAATTCCCTCTTTTTCAAGAATTCTTAGACAATTTGTTGAACTATCGTAATTATCGAACCAAAGTGTTGAGAGAGCGAGAAAAGTGGTTGGAAACTTCGATCCTGAACCGGCGAGTATTTTCGATAGTTTTTTAACACAAAATCCGTGTTTTTCGAAAATCTTCAATTTTTCCGTTTTGTTTCCATGAGTGTCGAATAAAACTTTGTACAAATAGAGAAAAACTTTTTCCACCTCCTGTGGATTTGTTTTATTAATAATAGAAGAAATGAGGGAGAAATCGATTTTGTTTCTTCTCAAAGTGGCCAAATATAATTTTCCATTGCCATTGATTAAAAATTGGAGAAATTGGCTCCGTTCGGACGCATTTGCATCTGAAATGATACTTTTTGCGAAATTGACCTCATCTTGAAATTTACATTCATCAGTAGGTAACGATTGTGATTTTTCATCAACTTTTACTGTGGACTTTTGTTTGAATTTGCAATTCTTTTCGAAAATATCATTTGAGTTCGTTTTTACCATCGAAATATTCTCGCCTAGAACAGAAAAATTGAGTAAAATCGAAAAAGGCAAAAAATGTATTAACGAACTTGGTAAAACAAAAAAATGTTTCCTTATACGTACATTCTTTTTTGTTTTGATTATCAAATGGTAATTCTTCTAGTAATTTTCGTTCAATCCTCGGTTTTAGAATTACGACTTTATTTTTTTGTAATCTGTTATTTAGGGCATTTTCCGAAGCGTCGAAATAGTCCTCTTCCTCACTAGATGGATAGAGTGGCTTCTTATTCATTATTACGAAATTCTGATATTCTGTAAAATAATAGCTACGTTATTTTAATTATTATTTTTGAATGATTACAGATTCAAAATTTTAACAATTCACTTTTTAAATACAAAATATTAACTATTCTTCTTTATTATATTATTCAAAAATTTTAATAAAATTTTTCACAAGAATTTCATTATTCTCATAAAAAATATTATTTTTTTGGAGTAATTAAATTATTTTCAATAAAATTTCTCGAAAGAATACAATTATTTTCAAAAATATTAATTAAACTCAATTATTTTCAAGAATTTTAATATAAATTCAATTATTTTCAAAATTTTTTGATAAAATTTTTTTAAAAAAATTCTTTTCAAAATTTTTAATAAAATTTCTTAAAAAAATTCAATTATTTTCAAAAATTTAGAAAAAATTCTTTTAAACAATTCAATTATTTTTATGAATTGTAAAATCCTCAAGCAAGAATTTAATTATTTTTATAAATAAGAAAAATTCTTCGCAAGAATATTAAAATATTTTCATAATTATAATAAAAAACAAAGGAATTAAATTATTTTAATTTTGATAAATAATAAAATGTTTCGAATGAATTCAATTATTTTTAATACAATTTTAATAAAATTTCTCGAAAGAATACAATTATTTTCAAAAATATTAATTAATAATTCGATTTTCAAGAAATTTAAATATAAATTCAATTATTTTAAACAATTTTAAGATAAAATTCTTTTTTAAAAAAATCATTATTTTCAAAATTTTTAATAAAATTCCTTCAAAAATTCAGTAAAAATTTAATTATTTTTATGAATTGTAAAATTCTCAAGCAAGAATTTAATTATTTTCATAAATAAGAAAATTTTTCGCAAGAATATTAAAATATTTTCATATATAATAAAATTCTACAAAGGAATTGAATTATTTTAATAAATAATAAAATGTTTCGGATACATTCAATTAGTTTTAATTACAATTTTAATAAAATTTCTTTGAAAGAATACAATAATTATTTGTGTAAATTTTAATAAAATTTCTCAAAGGTTTTAATAAAATTCTTTGTAAATTTTAATTATTTTAAAAATTTTTAATTAAAATTATTTTCAAAAATTTTTTTTTACGAAATTTAATGAAATTCTTAAAAAAAAACCAACCTAATTATTTACAAAATCTCTGTAATAAAATTGTTTAAAAGAAATTAAATTTCTATAAATAATTTTAATATAATTTAATAGGAAAATCCGTTAATTACAATTAATAACAAACACTATGATTATTTTGTAAACTTAAAAGAAATTCTTCTTACAAATTCAATTATTTTCAACAATTTCAATAAAAATTATTTTTAAAAAAAACTTAATTAAGTATTTTCAAGAATATTGTAAAATAAATTCTTCAAAACAATTCAATTATTTTAAAGAATTTTGATAAAAATCATGCCAAGAATTAAAAATTATTTTCAAATACAATGAATACAATTTTAATTACATTTTTTCGAAAGAATTCAATTATTGAAAAAAAAATGTTGATAAAATTCTTGTTAAAGTATTTATTTAAAAATTTAAAAATAATTGAATTTTTCAATTATTTAAAAATTTTTTAATAAAATAATAAATTTTTTTAATAAATACTTTACAAGAATTCAATGATTTTCAGTACATTAGTTTTAAAATTTTATAAACATTTAAAAAGAAAAATTATTTATAAAATTAAGAAACAAAAAAGCAAACAGTTTTTAATAATATAATTAACGTATAATTTATTATCAAGAAATTAGTAGTGATGTACTTCGAACGAGCCTTTTGTCTTGAAAAGCCGAGAATCTTGTAAATCTGTATGAGAAAAACAATGAAAACAATTGAATGTTATATTTTCATCTTTTTTCTTTTATGAAAGGACAGTGTCTCATCGACGTACATCACTAGAAATTACACAATCATTTTAAACTGTTTTTGCTCTCAATTCACTTATATTCTACTTTTGCTCCCGTCATTATTTTAAACCATTTTTACTATATCGGCCCCTCAAATGAGGTTAGGTCTTATTCTATCATTGTTTTTTCTAATCACTATTCGCTATAACTCATAAATACCATTACCTTTTTGCCTTTTTGGCAATTCAACAAATGTATACTAAAATTCCATAATTGGCTATTAGTAAGATAAATAAAGAGCTCAATTTTGTTTTTTTAATAATAAAATATTTGCTTCATAAGCAAACGACAAACAAACAGTCAAACAGTCAAAAGCAAAACGGTAATTTTACAACCTTGATATTGTCGCATTTCGAATGTTCCACATCCAGTACGAGAGAGAGAGAGAGAGAGAGAGAGAGAGAGAGAGAGAGAGAGAGAGAGAAATATAACACCGATATGAAAGCCCCTTTAATAATTTCTAAGAAACAAAAGAGAGAGAAATAAAAAGTTTTTCACTCATTTCAACTCATTTTACAGTCATTTATTTGTAAACACAATTTTAAAAACCAAAGTTTGAGTTCAACAGAGGTAAAAAGTCATAAAAAAATGTAAATAATTTATTTTAAAGAAAATATCGACAATCGTCCTTATTAATTGACACGAGACACGAGACAAAACGTTAATGATTTATTAATTATTAATTAATTAATACTGTAAAAAGTTCAAATGCCTCATAATTCCGTCTACAGGATTTTGACACAGAAGAGAAAAATCAAAATATTATACGAAATTTGGAAAAGGAAGTTTTAGTTTCATTGTTTTTTTAAAAAGGTAAAAAAGATGGTATTTCTTATTTTTAACATTTTTTTATAAAAGTTGGTTTACAGCAATTCTGAAATATTTATCGATTTTCACAAAACTAATAATATTGAATATAATTATGAATTTTGATAGTTTTATAATCAAAATAAGGATCAAAAGTGATTGGACATGTTGACAAAGCTATGTAACCTTCAATTTTACATTTTTCAGCGAATATAATATAGAAATTTATATTTATTCATTTAATATAAATGTTTTTTTTTAAATTATCGCATTTCAAATACCTTTTGTTAACTAAATATACGTAAATTTTATAACTTTCTGTAATAATTTACTATAATCTGAAAGTAGAAAATAAAAGGACAAAATTATTATCTTCTCTCAAAGTATATAGTAAATTTAGAGAAAATTGTAAAATTGCATTAAAAGTATTAATTTTACAAAAGAAATTTTTTAAGGGGTGAGTTCGACTTCATTTTTAACTGTAAATCGTCCATAAAATTATATTTATTAATAGTAATTTGTTAAAGAGGAAATCAATGGTCTGAAAATCTTCTCTGTATCTTTTTTGTATTTTTATTTTTCTTATTAAAAATTCATAGATTTTAAAATCCATTCGTATTTTTCGAGAAAATATGATTTTGTATCTACAAAAAAAATTAATTTTCACAATTTTTTAAAGCATTTTTTTTTATAATAAAAACATTGTCTTTAAGTTGAAAACGCTAAAAAATACGATATTTAAAAAATTTAAAAAATTTAAATCTATTTTCAAATTATAATTTTTATATTTTTTATTTTTAAAAATTATAATTTTAAATTAATTAGAAAAATAAACAAGTGAATTTACATAATATTATACAAAAATTAAATAACTGATAATTTTTAGCATTTTTAACAAAACTATTTTGTTAAAAAAAAAATGCTTCAAAAATTGTAAAAATTAATTTTTTCATTCGGCAACTTTTTTTTTTTTTTGTAAATATAAATAAACATATTTTCTACGAATGGATTTTAAAATCTATCAATTTTGAAGAAAAATAAAAACCCAAAAATAAGCAGAATATTATTATTTATTTATTAATTTATTTACATAAGTTGACGGGACAAAGTTCGACAATTTTTTTTTCTTATTTAAAACTTAGAATTTTTAATAATTATTATCTTGTAAATTTTCAGATTAATTCACTTGACTTTTAATTGGTTTTATAATAATGGAAAGGCCTGGGACAAATGCCTCTGAACATGTATTAAATAATAAAACACACGAAAATGAATGTGTGATATTTTCTGATTCTACAAATAAACGAAAAGGAAATGATAAATCAGTAGATTGCGAAAATAAAAAAAAATGTAAGTATTAGTTTTCTTTCTCTTCATTTTTTTTGCTTATTATTTAACTTAACATTTAACTATTTAATTTATTTAACATTTAACCATTTAATTTAATTTAAGTTAACTATTTGATTTAATTTAATTTAACATTTAACTATTTAATTTATTTAACATTTAACTATTTAATTTAATTTAACATTTAACTATTTAATTTAATTTAACATTTAACTATTTAATTTATTTAACATTTAACTAATTTAATTTAATTTAACATTCAACTATTTAATTTATTTAACATTTAACTATTTAATTTAATTTAACAGTTAACTATTTAATTTAATTTAACATTTAACTATTTAATTTAACTTAACATTTAACTATTAGATTTAATTTAACATTTAACTATTTAATTTATATAACAATTTTTAATTATTTAACATTATTATTTAATTAATTTACTGAATAGATAATGTTTTTATTTATTATCCTTCATTATTGAATTATTTTACTAAATATAGAAAATATTTTTATTTCTTCATCTGCTTTGCTTAATTACTTTACTAAATGAAAAATATTTTTAATGTTCTCAGGTCTAGCAAGATCGTCAAGCACTACATCAAACAATATCACGAATCACTTGAAAGAAAATTGGAAATATGAACAAAAAATCTGTTCAGAAGGATTCGAGAATTTTTGTGAAATTTGCCGATATAAATACGAAAATACCTGTCCAAATCGATTAATATCTTTTATGTATCAATTGGAATTATCCGTTCTATGCTTGCACAGGAAATATTCCTTTAAAAAATCATCAGAATCAGTGATATTTCGCAATTCCGTGAATGGTCAATTTAACAATATTGTCCTATGCTTCGAGGGTGATAATTTTTGCATAAAAGTACAACACGTCGACACATTTTATTCACCGAAAAGTCTAAATTTCAATTCATTTTTCTCGTCGATAAGTGGAAATTTTACACTTTCGAATTATTTGAATGAATTTGCCGCTGAATTGATATGTTATTCAGATTGTGTTACAGATGCGCCGAAATATTTGATAATCTACACGAATTCAGCGTTGGATATAGTGAATGGAAAATTTTTCAATAAACCACAACCTGAATTTTGTCACGTGAATGCGAAGACACAGAAGGATTTGTTTAATTTATTCAAGAGAGATGGTGAATTTTATCAATTTTCGAATGAGAGGGAAACTCGGGAGTATTTGAACGTTGCGGTGAAATTCACAAGGGATATTGTTGAGCAGATGGGGATAAATGGATTTTTGGTGGAGGAGGTGAGAAGTGCTTTTTTTGATCGATTAATATTTGCTGTCAATCAACCGAGTATTGAGGAATTGATCGATATGGTTCGTAAAGAAGTTCTTGAGAGGAATGAAGACTTTTTGAAATTACGGAACGAAGTTATGAGACAATTGACAATGGAGGATTGTGAGAAGGAATTTTTACAGTCAACTTTGTATAGTTTTAATCTCCTGATGTATTGTCTTCACAATTTATATTTGAACAAGATTTTTAGTATTAAATACGAGGAGAGGAATGAGACTCAAAATATTCGGATAGACAATTTTTTCTTTCTCAAGGCACTCGAGTTCGATATCAGTAAATTATCGCCCGAAGAATTCATCAAGCAGAGGGAAATATTTTCCGTAAATTCCCATTTTTTGACATTCCTTCAAGAGTTAAATTGTGATCGAAATCACGAATTTCCCGACGGATTTCTTGTCGTCTACACAAATGTGAGTTTGTCCCTTCTTGAGGAATTGATTCTAGGCAATCGTTTGACAACAAAAGGAGAGGACGCAAAGTACAGACCGAAATTTACCAGAATTAACGCCGAGGAAAAAAGATTCCGAACTTTGCGACAATTCGTTAAAGAAAACTATTTGTATCAATTCTCAGAGGGTGAGACGAGGAAAAAATTGCTCGATCTTCTGAACATAACTCAATGTTCGAAAAAAATTACCATTCAAATCAAGAATTTATTCCTGGATAAAATCGTCTTCGCCGTAAATCAACACACATCGGAGGAATTGTACAAAAAACTCGCGAACGAAATCTCTGATTCAAAAGTCTTCTACAATTGTCAGGATCTTTGTAAAATTGGACTTCGTTCTCTAAAGTCGCACGAATCCACTCCAATGACTCGCGAACTGATAAAAACACTGCTCTTCGATCTGAGAAACAATGAAAAATCGGAGAATATTTTTGCTAATTTCTTTCAGAAGGAAATCGATCTTGCGAAACAGGTCCTTCGACCCGATTTGCCCGAATTCGGTCAATTCGTCGATTTTTTGATTAAAGGCAAGGGGAAGGAGTGTTTGGCAACAATGCGGAAAAATGGGATCGAAATACCCGCTTTCTTCACTATTATCCAAGGATCGGAACCTTGGGAAGTGGAAAATGTTTTTTTGGATTTGTACAAATTGTCAATTGACGCGAGAGGGGAAAAAAGTGATGTTTTTAAGTTTTTCGAAATGAACGGATTCTCGATGAATTGTCTATCGAAAATGTTGAGCGCCGCCGGTTCTAGGGGCGCGACAACTCTTTACGATCTATACCAACAATTCTCGAATAATACGAATTTACGAACTTTGATGACACATGGAATGAAACCATCAAGAATAGTGACATTCTTCGACAGAACAGGCGCCGATTGTTGCGAAAACATTAAAGAATTCTACACCTTTTGGTTCGATGACAAGAGTTCAAAGAAGATGACTTTGAAGAATTTGGAGACGAACGGAATTCGTTTGTCGACCCTCAGTAATATTTTACAAAAATCAGGGAACTATTACAAAAAATTGTATCATTGTTGGTTCGACAAGGGGGGCGAGAAAACGGTTCGTTTGAAGAATTTAGAAAAAATCGGCGTCCCACTGAGCAAAGTTTGCGCCGTCTTGAGGAATTCGGGACAAAATGCTTCTGACGCCTTTCGAAGGTTGTACGATCTTTTCTTCGAGCGTTGTGGAAGGAAAACTCGTTATCTAAAAATACTCGAGAAGGAGAAAGTGAACGCTCTGATGATTTTGGATATTCTCCCAAAAACCGGTATTGAGGTGGAGAAAATTTTTCTCAAACTCTTCGGTCTTTGGTTTGAGAGAACAGGCGAGAGGACCGCATCCTTGAAAATTCTTCTAGCGAATGGTAAAAATTTGCCCCATATTTGTCGATTTTTGTCCGGCTCCGGTGTCAATTCGATCGAGAAGTTTCAATATTTGCTGAAAACAGTGAAACCAAAGGTGAATCTGACGGTGAAGAAAGAGAAGATAAAAATGGAATTCAGTGATCGTGAAAGTGGAAGTTTGACGGAAGAGGAAATTAAGAAAGAAACGATAAATTTGGTCGTTGACGATCAACCAGCTCGGGGAATTATCGAATCGAAAGTTATTTCTGACCAAGAAGTGAAGAAAGAAGTCGAAACCGAAGAAACGCTGAAGAAACTTGTTGGCAGGGAAATAAAACTCGAAACTGTATTAAATCGAAGCAGTCAACTTGTCAAGGAAATGAATCCCGAGTTATTAAATCAAACCAAGAAATTTGTTTCCAAAGAACTTGACAAAATCGAAAAAGTGCAAATAAATTCCAAATCGACTACTAATTGCACTTCAGTTTCGGATTCCTTCCAAGTTGAGTCATTTTCAAGAATTATCTTCGACCCAATTAGTTTGGAATACAAAACCTTGTTTGAATTCTTGCTTCAAAATTTGAAAAGCCATTTTGGAATTCTGGGAATTCTTCAAAACGAGAACATAACCTACAAACAAGTAGCGAACGTTTTGAAAGGTTGTGAAACCGCGACTGAAGTAATAAAAACCCTCAACGAATTGTATTCCTTCTGGTTCGACAATAACGGCGAAATGAAACCTTGCCTACGGATTTTAGAAAATAATTCCATAAAATTATCGGAGATTGTAACAATTTTCAACGAATCGGGAATAAATGCAGTGGAAGCTTTTCAAAATCTCCATCGTCTTTGGTTTGACGCGGCAGGTGATAAAACTCGCTACCTAACCTCATTTGAAGAAAACGAAATAAGCGTCAAAACCATAAGCGCTGTTTTTAAAGCATCAGGCCGATTTGCTGCGGAAACAATTCAGGAATTCTACGATTTATTCTTCGATCCAATTGGTGGAAAATCGAGAAACCTGAGAATTCTTCAAGCCGAAAGGATCAATTTACAATCAATTTTTGCCATCCTAGAAAATACGGGTCCAAAAGCAAGCGGGACTTTTCGACAATTATTTAATGTTTGGTTCGATTTGAACAAGAAGAGCGAACGTCTAGTCGAATTGGAAGAAACCGGAATCGGTTTAAACATGATTGTAAAATTTCTCCAGAAAAAAGGACTGAATGCTATCGAAACTTTTGAGAGTTTGTATAAATTTATATTCGCAACGGAAAATAAGGAATGTTTCAAAAATTTAGAAAAAGAGATCCCTCTGAGTGCTGTATTCGAAATTATAACCGATTTCGACGTTCAGATGTTTAAAAAATTATACCAAGTTTGGTTCGACGGGAAAGGTGACAAAACACCAAGTCTTCAGCTACTGGAAAAAAATGGAGTAAATCTAAAAATTTTATCGACCACCCTCAAAGGTTCAGGCCTACAATCTTTTTACTTTTACGAAAAATTGAACATTTCCTTGTTCGATGAGAAGGGACAAAAGACGGAGAGAATGAAAAATATTGAAAGTGTCACCGAATTGAAATCAATGTTAGAAATGATAAGTGGAGCAAATGAGAGAATTAATGAAGCATTTGAGAGTTTGTACAAACTGTGGTTTGATGAGAAGGGAAAAAAATCGAATTGTCTTTTAATTTTGGAGAAGAAGAATATTGGTTTAGAGGAAGTTTCGGTTTTATTGAGTGGATCTGGAATTTTAGCTGTTGGTAAATTCAAAAAACTTTGCCTCATTGTTGGACACAATAATTTACCGAAAATTGAGTTAATTGAGAACTTTAAAAAATATTATCTAAACAAAAGTGTTTGATTATTTGTTATACTCAAAAGATAATGAGGAATTGATATTATTATTTCTATATTTTTATCTATAATTTTGTTAATATGTAGCGATAAAGTTTTAAGTTCGCTAAAAGGAAACGAAAAAAAGTCATTGTAAATGTTGTATTATATACAATAAATTATCTTAAATTATTGTTCATTTTTTTTGTTAATAAAAGATGAATATATTATTTGATATTAAATTTTATAATTCTATTTATTTATTTATTATATTTTAATTATCTTTATAATTATTTTTAAGGTTCATAATAGAAAATAAAATATAATCGAAATATTGTACAAAAAATACGTGAAATAAAATAAAACACACGAAATATTGTATAAAAAACGTAAAATAAAATAAAACAATCGAAATAATAAGATAAAAAAATCAGAATATTAAGCAATAGTAAAAAAACGAAAATAAAAATTAAAACACAATTAACGCAAAATAAAAATAGTAGGTACGTAAAACAAAAATAAAAATATACAACAAAATTTAATTGAAAGTTAATAAAAATAAAATTAATAAAAATAAATAGAAATAAATAGAAATAAAAAACAAAGATAAAAAACAAAAATTAATTAAAAGTTAAAAATTAATAAGAAAATAAATAATTTTCATTTTTTTTTTTAAATTTTTGAAAAAGTTCTCTGACAATAATTTTCAAATTGTTTTGTTTACAATTAAATTTTACGAAATTTCGATTATTCTGACATTCTTTAAATTAAATATATTAGAAATTAAAAACTTCAAGTAATTAAAAAAAAAATTTTATTAAACTTTTTGAAAAAAATTAATTCTACAGAATTCTTAATTAAAAAGTATGAAAAGTTCAAATTTTTCAATATTTTAATATTTAAAGCCTTTTGAAAATTCGAATTATTTCTAAAAATCCATTTCAATATTCAATTATAATCTAAAATTTTAACTGAAATTCATTTTTATGAAATGAAAATCAATATTTAATTAGAAAATTCTACGAGACTACAATTATTTAACTAGAAAATTGAATGTTTCTTAAAATTGAATTTTTATGAAGAATTTTATCAAAAAATTTTTAAAATAATTGAATTCTTTCGGCGAATTTAAAAAAATATAGGTATATTTTAATTTCGGAGAAAAATTTTATTATTTATAAAGATAGTTGAAATTTTGAAAAGAATTTTTGTAAATTTTTTAACATAAAAAATTTAAAATTCATTTCTGCGAAGAATTTTATTACTTTTGAAAATAATTGAATTCTTAAGACGAATTTTATTAAAATTTCTTTTTAAATAATTGAATTCTTTTGATAAATTTTAATAAACTTTTTTAAGAATAATTACACTTTTCGAAAAATTCGATTAAAAATTTTAAAAATAATTGAATTCTTAAAAAAGAATTTTATTATTTTTGAAAATAAGTGAATTCTTTAAAATAAATTTTATTATTTATGAAAATAATTGAATTATTACGAAGAGATTAATAAAAAGCTTATAAATAATAGAATTCCTGTCAAATTTTTATTATTTATAAAAATAATTAAATGTTCAATTTTTATTAAATTTTTTTTTAAATAATTGAATTCTTTCAGAAAATTTTATTAAAAATAGTAGATATGAAAAATCATTGAATTTAGGAGAATTTTTGAAAATAATTGAAATTTCGACAAAAATGTTATTAAAATTTTTTGAAAATAATTGAATTTTAGAAAAGAATTTTAAAAATAATTGAATTATGGTGAAGAATTTTATTATTTATAAAGGATAATTTAAATTCTGACTATAATTTTCTTAAATTTTTGAAAACAATTGAATTTCTGCGAAAAATTTTATTACTTTTTAAAATAATTGAATTTATTTTTAACTTTTCGAAAATTCAATTTTTTTAGTGTTTGTATAACCAAAATTTATCTATAAATCCATTATTTTTTAATAATTAATTAAATACATATTAAAAAATTTAATTTGAGAAGAATTTAAAATTTTTCAAAAAATTAGAAATTTTAAAGAACTTATTCTTTAAAATCATTAAAATTTTTAATTAAATTCATTCAAGATTGAAATTTTATAAAATTTATTTAATAAATTTCAGGAAATTTTTCTGGGTATCATTTATTACAAATTTTGTCACCAACCTTGGTGTCCTTTTCAAGTGTAATTCTGTTAAATAAACACATTTTGATCTTAAACATAACCTCAAAATTATAATCATTATACTATTAACATTAAAGATTACTACTCACCAAGATAAAATTTAAAATATTTAAGTAAAATTGAATTTTGAAGAATAAACACAATAACTTTAGAAAACAACAATTTCCCAGGATTTCTTTTATTTTATTTAGTTATTAGAAATAAAACATATGACAAATATGATAGAAAAAAATATAAATATTTATTATTCTTTTGTAAAATAAAAATACAAAACAAACTAAATTAAATCTTTCACTCTCTATACGGTCACTTTAGTAACAATTGGATCGTAATAGCTTCTCTCAAATTGCTCGAATAATTGATATTTCGGTAAATTACATTTAAGCGCCATGTTGCAAAGACTTTCAAATTTCTCAACAGCCTTATAACCTCTTCCATTTAATAACATTCCCACTTCCATCAAGTTAATTCCATTTTTCTCCAGAATTAGAAGAAAATTACTCTTTCTTCCTTGTGAGTCAAACCAGACTTTGTATAAATTAAAAAATGCCTCACACGTTCGTATATTTGCACCACTAACAATTTCCAACATTGTCTTCAATTCTATAACACTTTCAATATTCTTCATATTCTCCGTCTTTCTTCCCTCATCATCAAACAAAAAATTCATCAATTTTCTGAAAATATCAAAAGCCTGAGTACCCGTACCCCTTAAAACATTCGCCAAACACTTTAAATTAACTCCATTCTCTTCGAGAATCCGCAGACACTTTGTTTTATTTCCCTTGGAATCAAACCATTGACTGTATAAATCCAGAAAGCAATTCACATAAATTCCCGATCCGTACAATATTTCGAATATCTTCTTCATATCTAATTCATTTTCCAGGTCCTTTAAATAGTATTGCTTTTGATTTTCACTGACAAATACGAATTTGTACAAATTATCAAAAGCTTTGGGTGCATTTTCGCCCGTTTTGATCAAAACATCGGCTATCATTTTTAGGTTAATTCCACTTTTTTCAAAATTCAAGAGATGGGGTGTCTTACTTCCTACGGTGTCAAACCACCGATTGTAGAGAATTCGAAAAGTGGATTTCGTCCCCCGTCCGGCATTCTTGAGAATTTTTAACATCATCAATAGAGTTATATTCTCACATTCCAAAGTCGTCAATAATTCGGATTTCGATCCTTTGGAATCGAAGCAAAGTTCATAGAATTCTTTGATATATTCCGCAGCACTGGATCCTGATTCTTTGTAAATTTCCCTGAGGTATATTATTGTTACACCGTTCTCTTCGAATTTTGTCAAATAATGGGTTTTATTTCCGGCCAAATCAAACCAGAGGTTGTATAGATTTATAAAACCGCCAGCAGCTAATATTCCCGAACCAATGAGAATTGTGAGGAAATTTTCCAATTTCAAATTTTCACGTTTAATGTTACGTAGAGAATCTCTCATAGTGTCGTTTTCATCGAACCAGAAATTGTAAAGTTTGCTGAATACTTGAATGACATCGTTCGCCGTGAAACAACCGATGAAGACTTTCGATAAATGTTGAAGTGAAATTCGATTCTTTTGAAGGATTTGTAAATAATTTTCCCCCGGTCCTAAAATTAGGAAAGTACACAAAGTTTCAAATTCGGAGCTATTTTGATTTTTGAAGATCGACTTGGCGAAACTCGCTTCCTTGCGATGGGAGAGTATCAATTTTCGAATTGGAAATTGGGAATTCTGTTCGAGAAGAATATAAGGTTCTGGTGTTGTTGGAGTTTCGGAGATGAAACTCCTATTCAGTTCCTCGACGGATTTCACTTTTAGAGCTGTTTTGAATACTTTTTTCGAAGCATTGGTTTCTTCAGTGATGTCTTCTGGTGGTGCGGTTTCTTCACCGTTTACTAACAACAAGTCCTCTTGGTTCAATTTTGCTTCGATTGCCGCCTTCAGTTCTTTTAGCGCTGCGATTGTCTCCTCGTCGTCCTGGAGGCTGTCCAATTTTATCCCCAATTTCGCCATGAATTCCAGCTCCGATTTTGTATCTTCAAGTGGTTCGGTCTTAATTTCCGGTTCGGGCACCCCTTGCTCTCGATTTTCGATATTCGATTCTTTTTCCATATTTGCTTCCTCTAAAGATTCTGAAGTAATCGACAAGTTGTTAGTGACCTCAAACTCTAGATTTATGGCCGAATTCGGAGACTTCGAACCTTTCCGTTTTTTTCCCGAACTTACAACTTTGAGCAAAGATTCAAACTTTTCGATCGAATAAACACCGAATCCGGACAAACATCGGCAAATTTCGGGCAAACTTCTTCCCTTGCTGGTAAGAATTTTCAAGTGGCGGGTCCTTTCTCCTGATTCCTCAAACCAAAGATTGAAGAGTTTGCGAAAAACTTTGTCCACCTCAATACCGGTTTTTGCGAGAATATCAAAAATCATCAGAGCGTTCACTTTCTCCTTCTCGAGGGTTTTTAGATAACGAGTTTTTCTTCCACACCGCTCGAAGAAAAGATCGTACAACTTTCGAAAGGCTTCCAAAGAATTTCGTCCCGATTCTTCCAAAACAACGCAAACTTTGGTTAAAGGGACTTCGATTTTTTCCAAATTCTTTAAACGAACCTTTTGTTCACCGCCCGGGTCGAACCAACAATTGTACAAATCCAAAAAAACTTTTTCCTTTTCCTTAGGTTCCGATCCTTGAATAATTTTCCAGATGGTCGGGATTTCGATTCCATTTTTCCGCATTGTTGCCAAACACTTTTTTCCATTGCCGTTGATTAAAAAATCGACGAATTGCCGGAAATCGGTCGCATTCGGCTCGACGAATTTCCGGAATTCGGTCACATTCGGCTCGACGAATTGCCGGAATTCGGTCGCCGGCTCGACGAATTTCCGGAATTCGGTCACATTCGGCTCGACGATTTGCTTCGCGAATTCGATTTCCTTCTGAGGGAAATTAGTTTTTTCCTTGTTTTTCAAATCGAAAAGCAGTGTTTTCATCAGTGCTCGAGTTATTACCTTCGGGTCGTTTTTAGCAATCGAAGCAGCGAACTTTAGAGAACGAATTCCGATTTTAAAAAGATCTTCGCAGTCGTAAGGCACTTGTGAATCTTCCACATCATTCTCGAGCCGATTGTACAATTCTTCCGAAGTTTGTTGATTTAGGGCGAAGACGATTTTGTCCAGAAATAAACTCTTGATTCGATCTTCGCTCATTTTGCCAGCGGGGTTCTTTCCCTGAATTTCGAAACATTGTGGCAACTTCAGCAGGTCCTTGAGTGTTCTTCTTGTCTCCCCGTTCGAAAATTGGTAAAGATTCCCAGCCTCGAAGTACTGGTTTAGAAAACAATCATCTCCTACCTTTTTGGTGAATTTTGAATCCGTTTCCCCTGAAATCTTTCCTAGAATCAATTCACCGATTTCCTGGAGGTCTAAATTTGTGTAAATGACATAATATTCGAGATCTTCGTCCAATTCCCGAATAAATGATTCAAAGTACGTTTCTAGAGAAAATTTCTTCGACATTTCGAGAGTTTGATGTTTGATTAAAGAACGAAATTCGTTGGTAAATTCCACAACTTTTAGGTAGAGGAATTTACCCTTAAAATTAATCACGATACTTTCGTTTTTCTCTCTGAATTCGACACCGAAAATACTCTTATTCAAATACATGGCATGAAGACAGAACGTAAATAAATTAAATCTACAAAGAATCGAATCCTTCTCTTCCTCCGTTGTCAATTGTTTTATGACCTCGTTTCTGATTCGAAAACAATTTTCACCACTTTCTTCGACTTCGGTGCAAACCGCATGGAATAATTCTTCAACGTCCGGTTGATTAACGGCCAAAATTAATCTATCGAAGAAAGCGTCCCTCACCTCATCCACTGAGAAACCTTTCGATTTTTTTCCACTTAACTGTGTGATGATTTCATTTGTAAATTTCACCTTTCGTCTCAATTTTCTCCTCGTTTTTTCATTTTTAGCAAATCGGTAAAATTCGCCCAGACCAGTTTGATCAGTTTTACCAGCTTGGACAGTCTTCAATAATTCCAGTAAAACACCATCTCTATCGGAAGTGACACTGCAAAAATAATTTAAATTCCCCTCTTTCTTTGCTTCTTCGATTAATTTTGCATTTGTGTAGAAAATCAAATAATTCGGCGCATTGGAAGCGGGGACTGAGTTTTCGAGTAATTCGGAGGCGAATACGTTTAGATAATTTGTAAGAATGAAATTTCCATCTTCCGGTGGGAGAAATGAAGTGTAATTTAAATTCCTCTCTGGAGAATAAGAATCGATGTGTTGAATTTTTATGCAGAAGGTTTTTCCCTTAAAAGCGAGGACAATATTGTTGAATTGTCCGGCTATCAGGGAATTTCGGAATATCACCGATTTTGGAGAATTTGGAAATGCAGAAGTTCTCAGTAAACATAAAATTGATAATTCTAATTGATAGAGAAATTCCAGAGTGTTTGGAGGATTTTTTTGCTTAAATTTCCAATTTTCTTGCACGTTGCTCATTTCTGGATTATTTTGATGATCTGATGACGATTTTGAGGTATTTGTTGATGCTTCTGTCGATACTCTATTACCTACGGCAAAAATTTATGTTTAATAGTAATAATAATTTTTTAAATAAATTTAATAATAATAATAATAATAATAATAATAATAATAATAATAATAATAATAATAATAATAATAATAATAATAATAATAATAATAATAATAATAATAATAATAACAATATGTTTAATTATCTAGATTTAATAAATAATAAATAAATAATAAATAAAGTAAATAAATAGGAATATTAATAATAATAAAGTTAGTTGTTTGTTTTTTGTTTCATTTTTCTTTTCAAATATTTTCAATTGTAAAATTAATGTATTGAAAATTATCCAATTATTGCAAAGAATTTGTAAAATAACTGAATTCTCGGAAAGAATTTTATTAAAATTGTTAAAAATGCTAATTAAATTCTCTTGAAGAATTTCTTTGAATTTCTTTTTAAATTAATGGAGTTTCTTTAATAATTTTAATTGAAAATTTTGAAAGCAATTGAATTTTATGAAGAAGAATTTTATTAAAATTGAATTGAAAATAATTGAAATTCTTGCGAAGAATTTTCACAATTTTAAAAAATAATTAAATTGTTTCAAAGAATTGTATTAAAATTGTCAGGAATTAATTGAATTCCTGTGCAAAATTTTACAATTTACAAAAAATAATTGAATTCTTGTGAAGAATTTTACAAATTATGAAAATAATTGAATTTTTTTAAAAAAAATTTACAATTTTTCAAAAATAATTAAATTGTTTCACAGAATTTTATCTAAATTTTTGGGAAATAATTGAATTTCTGTGAAAAGATTTACAATTTCAAAAAATAATTGATTTGTTTCTAAGAATTTTATTAAAATTGAATTGAAAATAATTGAATTCCTGCGCAGAATTTTACAATTTATAAAAATAATTGAATTCTTGCGAAGAATTTTTTTCTATTTATAAAAATAAATTGAAATGTTTCAAGGAATTTACTAAAATTTTAAGAAATAATTAAATTTTTATGAAGAATTTTATAGAAATATTTAAAAATAATGAAATTTTTTTGAGAAATTCAATTATAGTTTTTTCGAAAATAATTGAATTTCTTTAAAGAATTTTATTAAAATTAAGTATATATTCAAAATAATTGAATTCATCACAAGAATTTTATTATTTTTTGAAAATAAATGAATTCTTTCAATTTTTTTTTACGAATATATTTAAAAATTGTATTGAAAGTAATTTAATTTTTATATATAGTATTTTTTTCAAATATTTCGAGAATAATTGAATTATTTTTTTAGAGAATTTTAAATTCTTGTTGAAATTGAATTTTATGGAAATTTTTGATAATAATTAAATTCTTTCGTGAAATTTTATTATAATTTTGTTAAAAATAATTGAATTTTTGAAAAAAATGTTTACTATTTATAAAAATAATTGAATTGTTTCGAAGAATTTATTAGAATTTTAGAAAATAATTGAATTTTATGAAAATATTTGAATTTTTCTGAGGAATTTTTATTAAAGTTTTTGAAAATATAAACAATAATAATTAATTTTGTACTTAATAAGAGAATTTTTTAAAATTTGATTATGAAATTGTTTTAAAATTTATATTTGAAAATAAAAAATTTTGTAATTTGCATAACAATAATAAGAGTTGATCCTCTTTGTGTATTTTCGTATTTGAAAAATTACAAAATAACCTCAAATTTTTTACTTCTTTTAGACCCTTTTTTCAGAGCGCGTCACATATAATTGTAATAATAAATCAATAAATAATTAATTAACAAAATAAAATAATGAATAAATAGTCATAATAAATTAATAAATAAATATAAGTAGATTTAAAAAATAAAAAAGTTTAAATTAAAAAAATCCAGTAAAAACAGTAGAAAATAGTAACGAGAGATTAATTCGACAATTGTATACTTACGTTTTCTTTTATTCTTGTAATTGTTTGATTCCTTTGTTCTTTTTCGTTTATTGGTCGATTCTACAATCATTATTTCATTATTTTCGAGGAGTCTGTCATTATTTGATACTCGTTCTGATGCGAGAAAATTATTTCTATTAGTATCCATTACAACTAAATCGATTATTTATCAAAATCTGAAATTGTTAACAAGAAAAACAATTATAATTTACGAAATAAAATTAGTTTTTTTTTTGAGTCGTGGGCAAGCATAATTTGTCATAAAATTCTCCTGCTCTTGTATTTCATTTGTCCAGATGAGAAAATTTTATTTTATTTTTACTTGTCAACGACTCATTTTTATAAACATAGAGTATATAAATATAGAAAGTAAAAGAACAATTGGATAATATAGGAGAAATTAATTTTAGGGAAAATTAAATTAAATGATTATAAAGAAACTAACAAATATTTACTATAATAACGCGGTCGAAATTCAACAAAAATAAACAATGGTTGCAAAGTGTTACAGCGTTGGGTAGTTGACAAATAACTTTGAAGAAGATTAACAGGGTTGGGGAGCTTAAGAAGAATCGGTATTTCTACCAGTAGCGCTGACGACACCTGAAGGTGAGTTCAGAATGGAATTTTTTGTGTCTGAAGTAAATTATTACAGAATAAATAATAATAAATAAATGTAACTCTCTGAAAAATGAAAATTAAAAAAGAACAGAGATGTATTTGTGTCCTTTTCTATCTCATTCATTATTCAAAATTCTTTGCAAAAATTTAATTAATATTTTCCTTCCGGTTTAGACAACCTTTTTGAAAAGTGGTGTGCCTTCCATAAGAATGTTTTAAGTCTATGGCGTATGATCCATAATTCCATAGCAACCATAGTAATATGTAAAATAATAATTAATAATAATGGTAGTAATAATAATAAATAAGCATTAAATAATATATTTTAATTATATTTATAATATAATTTTGTCATTAACCAACAGTGGAACAAAAAATGTTTTGAAAACTTGATTTTTTTATTTAACATAACCTCACTATTTCGAGTTTTTTCTGGCTTTGAAGCTTCATAATTAAATATTAATTATGTTTAAACTAAAGGTTTTTTTTAGAAATGTGTTGAGGAGTAAATTGTCGAAAGGTATAGAAACTGATTATATTTTGCAATGAGGAAATTAAAGTCATTTAATAACTACTGAAACCGCAGAGGGAATTCCTCCCTAGGTGTGTGACGGAGGGTTAATAAAGAATTGTAATAACAAAATAATAATAAATTGTAACAAATAATAACCGAATTGTAATAACAAATTTGTCTACTTCTTTTGACGAAAAATAAAAAATTTTCTTTTTATTACAAAGGAATGCAAAATTACATAAACAATTATTAGAAAAAATCACAAAATGTTTAATTATAAAAACTTAAATACAATTTTTATTTAATATTATGCGTAAATGACAAACAAAGTAAATTAAAAAAAGATTATTTAATGAAGGTTCTAATGAACCTTTTTAGGAACCTTTTTTCGGAGCGCGTCACATTTGTGTTCTTTGATATTGATTCCTTTTTGTTTTTCGTTTTATAGAAAAGTGTTCAATATAAATAATATAGAAATGTATAAAAATATTTATTTTCAAAGTGGTTTTTCAAAAACCGGATAACAAAATAATAAATCTTATAGTTAATAAATGCGTCGGTAGTTATCAAAAGTACCTACAAAAAAAAGTGAAAAAAAGTGGAGAATCAATAGAATTTATTCCACTTATACTAAAAAAATTATTTCTTTTTACTTTACGTTGCTTAAAGATTTAGTAATTTTTTTAAAATTTGCAATAACATCAAATCCTGATCCATAAAATTGACTTGAAAGATCCATTAAAGTAATATTATTTTTCTCCAAAATTAAAAGATGATTTGTTCTATTTCCTTTTTCATCAAACCAAAGTTTATATAACTTAACGAAAATTTTATACGTCTTACTTTTTGCTCCCATTATCATTTTAAACATTTCCCTTAATTCAATAACTTTTTCGATATTTTTCATTTCCTGCGTTTTCTTTCCTTCTTTATCGAGCAAAAAATTAATTAAATTATTAAAAATTTTAGGGGCGTTTCCAACTGTTCCTTTCAATAAACTTGATATTAAATCCAAAGTAACTCCACAATTTTCCAACATTAAAATACCAGTAGTTTTAGTTCCACTCGATTTGTACCAAAGTTTATATAATTTTTTTAAATGCACAGGATTAAAACAACGTCCACTTACAATGTAAAATAGTTTTCGTAAATTTACATCCTTTTCCAGTTTTCTTATATAGTATTGTTTAGATCCCTTTTTATCAAGTACAAAATAGTAAAGATGTTTGAAGACAGCTGGTGCATTTTGACCACTTTTAGCCAAAAGTTCCACAATTAGTGGCAAATCAATTTTTTCTTTCTCCAAATTCATGAGAAATTCGGTTTTCTTTCCTTGTGAATCAAACCAAAGTTTATATAGATTTTGAAAAATTTCTCTTGTTTCATTACCCGTAGCTTTTAGAATTCTAAACAGTTCTTGTAGATTAATTTTCTCTTTTTCGAGAATATTGAAACGTTCCGTTTTCTCACCGATTGAATCAAAGAAAATATCGTGGACCTCTTTAATATTTTCAGCAGCATTGACACCTGATTCCCTGAAAGTAGAACTAATGTTCGTTCCATTTATTCCATTTTTTTCGAAATTTGTCAAATAACGAGTTTTATTTCCCAATGAATCGAACAAAAGTTGATGTAAATTTTGAAAGGCTTCCACAGCATTAATTCCTGATCCATAGAGAATGATTATTATTTCAGATAATTGTACTTTTGCTCGACATAAAATTTCTAAGCATGTATTCATTTTGCCAGTTTCGTTAAACCAAAGTGTGTATAATTCTCTAAATACTTTAATGACTTCAAGTGGAGTTGTAATTCCTTTAAAAACTGATGCCAAATTATTCAAAAATATATTATTTGCCATAAGAACCTGAGAATATTCTTTCCCATCTTGTTTGGTTAGGAATTTTAAAAGTTGTCTATATTCTGAACTAGTTTCACCAAAATCAAATGATTTGACGAATTGATGTTTCCTCTTGAGTTCTAATCGTTCTGATTTCGGGAGAAAATAACCAATGTATTTTACATCTGTGATCAGAAGATCATCATTGCTTGACACTTCGGAATTATCGTCACTTTCATCTGGATCTGGATCTGGATCCGTATCTGAATCTAAAGTTGTTCTTTCTTCTTCTTTTTGTTTTGATTCTCTAGGTTCCTTTTTCGTAAAATCCATCAATATTGTATTCACCTCTTCTTCTCTCTTTTTGTCGATTTTTGGAATTTTTTCCACAACTTGTCCTTCTTCGCTAGTTTGCGTTGTTTGTACATTCCACTGACACAGTGGATCATAAGAATTAACGAGAATTTTAAACTTATCAACAGACTGAAGTCCTGCAGCACTTAAATGTTTGCAAGTTTTAAGAACATCGATTCCATTTGCTTCGAGAATTTTCAAATATTTAGTTTTTGTACCATCATCTAAAAACCAACGGACGTAGAGATCTTTAAATATTTCCAGAGCGTTGGATCCGGTTTTCTGTAAAATATCCACTATATCTGAAAAGTGTACATTCTCATCCAATAATGTCAAGGAATAGTGTGTTTTTAGTCCCGAATCATCGAACCAAATGCTGTACAATTTATCGAAAGCTTCGACAACATTTTTGCCGGTTCGTCTCAATACCATGCAGACTTGAACTAAAGTAACTCCTTCTTCTTCCAGTTTTTGCAAACGTGTAGTTTTCTTTCCACTTTCCTCAAACCAGAGTTCGTAGAATTTTTGAAAGCACCCTTCGCCTGATTTCGTTAAAATACTACAAATAGCTGATAAATGAATTCCGTTGTTCTCTAAATTTTTCAGACTTTGAGTTTTAGTTCCATTTGGATCGTACCAAAAATGATAAAATGCTTTCAATCGTCCCACACAATCGGCTCCTGAATTGTAAAAAACCATCGGTATTTGTGTTAATACCGCTTCAGTTTCCATCGATCGCATGTAATTTGTCGGATTTCCAAAATCATCGAACCAAAGATCGTGTAAATCTCGAAGTGTTTTAGGAGCTTCCGAACCAGAACCTCTTAGAATCATAGAAAAGAAGTTTATCGGAAGTCCCTTGCCTTCGAAATTTTTCAAAACATCAGTTTTCCCTCCTTCGGGATCGAAGCATATGTTGCAAAAATCAGTGAAAGTTTGTATGACCTCATGACTCTTTGCTCCCTCAATAACCTTCGACAAAGAGGAAATGCTCACGTCATTCTTTTTCAAAATGTCCAAGTACCACTTTCCATTACCCCTGATCAGAAAGTCTATAAATTGACCGAATTCCGGCAAATCCGCCGAGAGGACCCGTTTTGCGAATTCGATTTCAACATAATTGCCAACGCTCCGTTTTTTTTCTAACTCATCAGAAATTTTAATCATCAGTTCCTTTGTCAATGTCACATATTCATGCGACTGTAAATACGACAATGCGATTTTATCCAATTTCACAGTATCATAAGGCACTTGTGGCGTATTTTTAATATTCCCAATACTTTTGTACAATTCGTCACAAGTCGGTTGCTTGACAGCAAAGACAATACTCTCCAGAAATTCCCTCTTTAATTCAATTTCAAGCATTTCGGCAAAAGTTTTCTTTCTTCTATAATCGCCCACTTTGAGAAATGGTGATATTTCCGGTTGATACCAATATTTTGTCTCACCTAATGTAAATTTGAATAAATTGTTAAAATTCAAATGCTTGAGTGTTGAGTATCGTTCATCGTCGTTATCTATCTCGGTGAATTGTGGACCATCTGTAGGATCATATTTCAGGAGATCGAAATTATTTCCTATTATCAATTCCCTAAGTAGGGGACAACCGACATTTGTGTAAATAACATAATAGTTGGTGCTTTTGAATTCCATTTTGAGATAGTTGTCAAAATAAGCGTCAATGGAAAAAATATCCCGTTGTTTGGCTAATTCTTGAAGCGTAAATCTGGAGAGATCAATTTCAAGTGCTTTGATTTGTAGACTTTTGGAATTAATCTCAATTCTGATGGTGTGTGATTGAAAGTTCTCTTCGAATCGAATAGAGTGGATATTTTCATCAAGAAACATTGAGTGAGTGCAGAAGATGAATAAATTGTAACTGTACAGCATTGATCTTAGATATTCGCAACCAACTATGTTTTCTTCTTCTCCTTCTTCTAACAATTGAGCAAGTACGATTTTTGAAAAATCGTCACTCTTCAATTCCCGTCGAAGAGTATCGTCACTTTTCTTCAATTCCCGTCGAAACGTATCGCTAATTTCTGATATTTTCGCTTGATTCACGGCGAGGATTAATCTATCGAAAAAAGCCCTTCTTACTTCTTCTGGAGATAAACCTTTCTTCTTCATTTTACTTCTAATTTGCAGATTGAACGTCACCATATCCGCCAGGAACTCCCTCGTCTCCTCATCATCGGAGAATCGATAAAATTTACCATTACTTTTAAAGAACTGATGTAAATTTTTATCAGTCTCTGGATTTACGACACTTAATTGTGGTATGAAAATATTTTCCGTTTGTTTGAATTTTCTATTTTTGGTTATATCTAAATCCCCATTCGTGAAGATAATTAAATATTTCGGCGCTGAAGAAATAGAATCTGAATAATTGAGTAATTCGGCTGCAAATTCGTTAAGGTATTTTCTAATATTAAATTTTCCCTCAATTGAAGAGAAGAGGGAATTGTAATCAAGACACTTTTGTGAATAATGAGTATCGACATATTGTACCTTGATGCAAAAGTTTTCTTCATTAAAATGTAGAACAATATTGTTAAACTGACCGTCTAGGGAATTTTGAAATATAGGCTTTGAAGAATTTTTAGATACGGATGTCCTGAGTAAAGATAATGCGGATAATTCTAATTGATACAAAAGACTTAATAAGCGATGAGGATGAGTATACTCGAATTGCTTCGGTGGACAATTGGCATCTTTTTTCTTAATTTCCAATTTTTTTCCATCGTCGGCAGCTTGAGTTGAGGACTGAAGTTTGTCTGGTGACGCTTTGCAAACATCTGCAACTGTGGCAAAAAATTTTTTTTCTCTATTATATTTCACATCAAAATCGTTACTATTTGTGACGCAGTGACGCAGTGAAGAAAAGGTAGCAAAGCAGCAAAAAATTATGTTTTATCTTTGTAATTTAGTAAAATGAACAATAATTTTTATTAGATGTTTGAGACTTGAAGACTTGAGTATAATTAGTTTTCATTAACTATTAATCCTCTTTTTTACACTTTACTTTGAATATTACAAACATAACCTATAATTTTTTTGCTCAGATATCTTTCTTCAGTGAGTCACATTTTCAGAAAATTTCGATGACAATATACATAGTAAATTCTAAATTGTACGATATACTTTTGGAGAATTTTAGAGAAATTACAATTTACAAATTGCAGATATTCAATTATTTTCAAAAATTAATCAAATTCTTCGCAAAAATTCAATTATTATGTTCAAAATTTTTTTTAAATTCTCGTCAAAATTTCAATTATCTTTAGAAATAATTAAAATTCTTCTCTGAAATTCAATTATTTTCAAAAAATTTTAATAAAATTCTTGGGGAAATTTTAATTATTTTCAAAAATTTTCTTCAATTCAATGATTTTTTAATAAAAATTTCCAAAAGAATTCAATTATTTAAAAAAAAAAAAATCTAATAAAATTCTACGCAAATCTTTAATTATTTTAAAAAAATAATAAAAATTTCACATGAATTCAATTATTTACAAAAATTTTTTTTATAAATTTCTTCTCAATCATTCAATTATTTTCATAAATAATAAAATTTTTTACTGTGATTCAATTATTTTCGTAAATAAGAAAATTTTTCACAGATAATTTATGAAAATAATTGAATGATTGCGCGAAAAATTTTATCAAAATGTTTAAAAAGAATTCTTTTGCGAAAAAGCGAGAAAATTGCGAAAAATTTTATTTTAAATTTTTTAAAAAGAATTCTTTTTAAACATTTTAATAAAATTTTTCGCAATCATTCAATTATTTTCATAAATATAATAAAATTTTTTTACAGGGATTCAATATTATTTTCGTAAATAACAAAATTTTTCACAGAAATTCAATTTTTTTTAAAAAAAACATTTTAATTTAATTTTTTGCAATAATTTAATTATTTTCATAAATAATACAATACTTCTCAAAAAATTAATTATTTTCGAAAATTTTAATAAACTTCTTTGCAACTATGTATTCAATTTTTTTTTTTATAAATCATAAAATTCCTCAGCAGAATTTCAATTATTTTTAATAAAAATTTGCACGAATTGCTCAAAAAAAAAAAAATGTAATTTATTCTTAAAAATTTTATTTCAATTCCTCGAAAAAATAAATTATTAAAAAAAATTTTTTTTGTTAAATTCTTTGGAAGAATATAATTATTTTTTATTTACAAAAAAACATTAGAATTTATCACAGAAATTCAATTATTTACATAAATAATTGCAGAATTTCAATTATTTTTAATATAATTTTAATCGAATTCCGAGAAAAATGTAATTATTCTTAAGAATGTTATTAAAATTAGTCAAAAGAATTCAATTATTTAAAAATTTATTGATAAAATTCTTTATGAGAATTTAATTTTAAGCAATTAATCAATAATCGTTTTTTTGTATTTAATAAAAAAAAATAATTGAATTCTAGTAGAATTTTCTGATAAAAATTGATTTTAAAATGGATTTCAGTTAAAATTTTAGATTATAATTCAATATTAAAAGTATTTGAACGTAAATTTTTAGAAATAGTTGAATTTTAAAAAGGTTTCAAATTAAATTTTTTGAAAATTTGAATTTTTCATTCTTTTACTGCTTTTAACTAACAAATTCTTGGAATTAATTTTTCAGAGAAAGTTTAATTGTGGATTTTTGTTTAAATTATTTGAAATTTTTATTTTCTATTATATATTTAATTGAAAAATTTATGAATAATTGAAATTTTGTAAAATTGAATCATAAACAAATGAATTAAAATTTCTTATTAAAAAACAAATGAATTTGAAAATTCTCAAAGATCTTTTTCAACAATTATTAAAAATAATGCATTGCTGGAAGAATTTTAGTCAAAAAAAGGAAAAAAAAGTTTAAATTTTTGGAAAAGTTAGAAATTATTTCAGAAATTCAATTATTTTTTATTTTCAAGAGGAATAATATATAATAAACTTCTTAGAGATTCAATTATTTTTATTAATAATCAAACTTATCTTAGAATTTCAATTATTTTATTTATTTTTAATACAATTTTCATCAAATTTCTCGAAAAATGAAATTATTCTCAAAAATTTTATTAAAATTCGTCGAAAGAATTCAATTATTTAAAAATTTGTTGATGAAATAATTCTTTATGGGAATTGAATTTCAAGAAACATTCAATTATTTAATAAATTATTTATTTGCATTTTATTTGTATTTAAATAATTGAATTCTAGTAGAATTTTCTAATAAAAATTGATTTTCATTTCATAAAAATGAATTTTAGTTAAAATTTTAGATTGTAATTCAATATTAAAAGAAATATAGCGTCAATTTTTAGAAATAATTGAATTTTGAAATTAATTTTTTTTGAAAAAGTTTAATTGAATTTTTTTAAATATTATTTTAAGTTTTTATTTTCTATTAAATATGTAATTGAAGAATTTACGAATAATTAAAATTTTGTAAAATTGAAAAAATAAAAAAAAATAAATAAATAAATTAATTAATTTGAAAATTGTCAAAGAACTTTTGCGAAATTATTAAAAATAATCGATTTAAAGAAGAATTTTAGTAAACGTAATAAATAAATAATAATAGTAATAAAAAAGTTATTTAATAATACGTACATGTTTTACTGGGAGAATCAATTGATTTCTTCATTAGGCCTTTTGTTTATCAGACTCTTCAATTTTTATGACTTTTTTTTTTGTTCGACTCCTTATTTTTATTGTTCGAATTGTTGAATAGTATACTATTAATATTCATTAAGTTGAGTGAAACTGAAACAAATGGAATTATGAAATATTAATACATGTAAAATTGACGTACCTTTTAATATTTAGTGGTTTATAATATTTTAAAGTTCATTTATGCTTCTCCTTCTCCTTTACCGCTTTTACTTCAGTTTTAAGGTTATGTTAGCCGGCGAACATAATTTTAAAAACAGATCTCTTGTTTTTGGACTCTAATTGACTCTAATAAAAACTTTATTACTAAAACAAAATCACTAATACGATTAATTTCAGTTTTAAATAATAATAATAATAATGAATTTTTAATTTAGATTTTATGTTAAATATATATTTTCATTTATATATAAATACATATTTTACCTTTTTCTCAGTTGGGCAAAAACATTTTTCCTTAACTCGCACTTATGAACTCTCTATGACAATAGAGATAAGTAGATAATATTCATGAATATCACAGTGCACTCACAAACATATAACTGATTTTCCTTCTAATTGTATATTTTATTTTTTAAGATTAAAATATTTTCTGGACATATTCTCCAGATTTGATTTTAATGTAATTGTTAACCTGTATTTTAGAAAAAGAGTAATTTTTCAATCTATTAATACATTCATCAATATTCTAAAATACTCGAATATTCTTCTATTAATAATAATATAAAATAGCCACTATGTTTTCATTTCAAAAATTTATCAACTATTTATAGATCATTATTTTATTTTGATGTAAAATTCTTATAATAGAAATTGAAAAATTTAATAAGACAAAAAGTGTTGATTTTAAAATAAAAAGTTATGAAAATATTATTATAAAAGAATAATTATGTTTAAATTTGTTTATGTAACTTACAAAATTTATGAATTAATGTCCTAATTGTTGAACGAAACGTGTTTTGAATAAAAATAACAATAACATAACCTGAGTTTCAATGGCACATGACACTTCTGAACTCTGAAGTAATTCATAATATAAGGGTACGATCACATCGTGAGTGTAGACTTTTTCCGACTTATTTTCAAAAATTGCGACTTTTTCATCTTTCCTTCCAACAAAATTGCAAATTTTGAAAATAATTGAATAAAGTATCAAACATTTTAATGAAAAATCTTTAAAAGTAAATTTAAAAATAAAAATAATCTTCTAATTTTTTAAAATTCAATATTTTTAATTACATATTTTCAAAAATAATAATAATTATCAAAATATATTACAGCAAATTTTAATTGTTTGGAAATTTTTCAAAATTGAAAAACTATTATCGTTCAAAATTTATTTGAAAATATTTTTAAAAATAGTTTCATAAATAATGAAAATCATCAGTAGAATTTCAATTATTTTTAATACAATTTTAATGGAATTTCTCAAAAAATGTAATTATTCTTAAAAATTTTATTCAAATTCATAAAAAAATATTAACAAAATTCTTGGCAAAATTTCAATTATTTTCAAAAATTTTAATAAAATTCTTATCAAAATTTCAATTATTTTCAAAAAATTTTAATAAAATTCTTGGCAAAATTTCAATTATTTCCAAAAATTTTAATAAAATTCTTGTCAAAATTTTAATTATTTTCAAAAACTTTTCTTAATTTAATTACTTTCAAAAATTTTAATAAAATTCTTGTCAAAATTTCAATTATTTTCAAAAACTTTTCTTAATTCAATTATTTTCAAAAATTTTAATTAAATTCTTGTCAAAATTTCAATTATTTTCAAAAAAACATTCTTAATTCAATTATTTTCAAAAATTTTAATAAAACTTGGCAAAATTTAAAAAATTTTTCTTAATTCAATTATTTTCAAAAATTTCAATTAGTTTTAAAAACTTTTCTTAATTCAATTATTTTCAAAAATTTTAATAAAATTCTTGGCAAAATTTCAATTATTTTCAGAAATTTTTCTTAATGCAATTATTTTCATAAATTTTAATAAAATCCTTGGCAAAATTTCAATTATTTTCAAAAACTTTTCTTAATTCAATCAAATTTTTTTTTTTACAGAAATTCAATTATTTTTAATACAGTTTTAATATAATTTCTCGAAAAAGTGAAATTATTAAAAATTTTTATTACAATTCGTTAAAAAAATTCAATTTTAAAAAACATTCAATTATTCAATAAATTATTTATTTGCATTTTATTTGTATTTAAATAATTGAATTCTCGTAGAATTTTCTAATAAAAAAATTGATTTAAATATGAATTTCATTTTAAATTTAAGATTATAATTGAATATTAAAAGCATTAGAGTGTGAATTTTTCAGAAATAATTGAATTTTGAAAAAGTTTCAAATTATAATCTTTGAATGTTTGAATTTTTCATACTTTTAATTAACTGAAAATTGTGTAGATTTAATTGTTTTTTAAAAAAATTTATTGAAACTCTTTTGAAATTATTTCAAGTTTTTATTTTCTAATAATATATTTAATTAAAGAATTTCCGAATAATCGATGAAATTTCGTAAAATTGAATTGTAAAAAAAAAAATTTGAAAAAATTTGAAGATTTTCAAAGAAGTTTTTCAAAAATTATTAAAAATAATTAATTTAAAGAAGAATTTTAGTTTTAAATTCAACAAAATATTTGAATTGAAATGAAAATAATTTTTATGAATTTACAGTAACAATATTCTTTTATTTTATAAAATAATGATTTATTTATCAATTTTTTTTAAATTAGAAATTCTAATTCTAAAGAAATAAACAAATTTAATAAGTAGGTATTTTATTGCAGATCTTAAAATCTATTTAAAAAAATCTATACATCAATATTTACTCTACCGACTCGAATATAAAAGTTTAAAAATACTGTTGATCTACGAGTACAATACTAAATAACGGCAAAAAAAAAAAGATAAAATATACAATTTTTTGAACAATATTAAAAGCATTCTTTGAGCATTGCATTTGGTTTTACTTTTTTTCAAAAAGTCGAATAAATAGTTTGTATTTATTTAATTTCCTCTTAGTGACGCAATCGGAAAGTGTTTTAAATCTTTTAACAGCCTTTGCTCCCGATCCGTTTAAAATTATCGAAATATCCATTAAACTAATCCCATTTTTTTCCAAAACTAAAAGTCGATTTGTTTTCCTTCCTTGCGAATCGAACCACATGTTATACAATTCCACAAAAATGTCGAAAACCCCTTTTTTTGCTCCAGTTACAATTTCGAACATTGCCCTTAATTCAATAATTTTCTCCAAATTCATTGCCTGTAGGGTTTTATTTCCGTTCTGATCGAATAAATAGAGGAAAATTCTGCAGAATATCTCTGAAGCATGGTTGCCGGTACCTTTTAGGAATTTAGTCAAACATTCTAAATTTATTCCGAGTTCCTCGAGACTCTGGAGACAATAAGAGGGATTTCCTTTCGAATCGAACCAAATATCGTATAATTCTTCGATACAGTTGAAATCCTTTTCATCGTCGTCGACAATTTCGAGTATCGTTCCAATAGGCACTTGTTGTTCCAAAATTAACAGATGTTTTTGTTTCCTTCCTTCTCGATCGAAGAAAAATTGACTGAAATTCTCGAAAATCTCGATTGCCCTCTCTCCTGTTTTTGATAGAATTTTGCCAATCTTTGCTAAATTGACACCATTTTTTTCGAAATCGAGAAGAATCGCATTCTTGTTTCCTTTGAAGCTAAAAAAGATTTGATAGATCTCCAAAAATAGTTGATCTGCCTTCCTACCCGTTTTATAAAGGATTTTCATCAATTTTTCCAAAGTTAGATTCTCAATTTTTACATTTTTCAAGTAGAATGATTCTCCTCCGTCAGAATCGAAGAAAAGCTCGTAGAGAATTAAAAATTTTTGAGCCGCTCCATCGCCTGTTTTTTTCAAAACTTTCTGTATTCTTCCAAAGTTGATTCCATTTTCCTCAAAGGATTTCAATTGCAAAGTTTTCCCACCTGAAGAATCGATCAAAACTTGCTGCAGATTTTCAAATTCCCTCGAAGCTTGTTTTCCCGAACCAATTAGAATTTTTAGTAAATGTCTCAATTTTAGGTTCGATTTTTCCAAACATTGGAGATTGGTTCTTTGTTCTCCACTGTCATTGAACCAGAGTTTGTACAAATTTGTAAATTCTTGAACTACTTCTGCGTTTGAAGAACAACCATTGAGGACTTTTGCTACCAACTTCCAGGGAATTTTGTTCTTTCGCAAAACTTTCAAGTAACGTCTCCCGTCGCCCTCGAGGAGAAATTTTAATAATTCCGAATCCTCCGGAAATTCATCATTGAAACTGGAAACAATTTTTATGAATTTACTTTCCTTTTTGTGAATTTTCGCTTTTGAATTGTTCCTCGAAGCAATTGTTTTTCGCCTCTCCGTGCAATTATTGATTTCCTCCGATTTATCTGATTGTATTTCCACTGATTGTATTATCTCCATATAATCGGTGGTTAGTCTTTCAATGAAGGAATCATTGCAGAAAATTTCATAGTCACTGTCGATTTCCACTTTTACGTTGCTAATTTCCTGCTTTATCTCCCTTAGAAGTGTGTTCGTCTCTTTCTCGAAATTTTCCATTTGAACTGTGTCGTCAATTTCTAGTTTTACTTCCACGCTTTCTTCAGTGTTTTTCTCTTGTTCTGAATGTTCGGGTTGTAGAGTTTTTTCTGCAATTTCTCCAATTTCCAATTTCTCCGTTTCTACAAGATTTTGAATTTCGACTTCTTCAATTTCTGTTTTTATTTCCCTTGGCGAAAACTGAGGACTCAGGGACTGGTAGATATTTTCGAATGTCTTCACCTGGGAGCCTTCATTGCACAAAAGTTTGCAGACGTCCCCCAAACAAATGCCATTCGCCTCGAGAATTTTTAGACATTGGGTTCTTGTGCCATCAGGTTCGAACCACTGTCGATAGAGTTGAAGAAAAGTGGAAACGATATTCTCACCCGTTTTCGCGAGAACATCAAAAATAAGCCGCAGAGGAATTCCTTCGTCTTCGAATTTTAACAAATAGACCGTTTTCCGCTCCTTATAATCGAACCAAAGATGGTACAATTTTTGAAACACTTCGGCAGCGGCCTTTCCTGAACCAATCAGAACCGAGGCGATATTCTTCAATCCAATTCCCAAGTTTTGTAAATTTTTCACCAGTGGGGTCATCTCACCATTTTCGTTGAACCAAAGATCGTACAAACTTTGGTAGTGAAAGGTTTTGTTCAGATCGGTAGAATCCGTAACGAACAAAATAGAAAAGAGAATCTTGAGATTAATTCCATTTTCCTCCAAAAGCTCCAATTGGTCCGTTTTCTTTCCTAAGGTATCGAACCAAAGAGCGTTGAGTTCGTGGAATTTTTTTAAACACTCGGCTCCTGTTTCTTCCAAAAGAATCGTTAATTTCTCAGCGTCGATTCCCTCCAATCTCAAGGGGGACAAGCAATCACTTTCGGAACAAAACCAATGTTGATAGAGTTCGTTAAGTACTTCCGGCGCCTTCGAACCCGAACCATTGAAAATCTTCGCCAACATCTCGACAGTAAATCCGGCTTTTTCGAAAAGATGCAACAATCTCGATTTATTGCGCTTGCGAGTGAATAATAAATTGTACAAATCGAGGAAAACCTTCTTCGCCCCCTTTCTCTTCGAACCAGAGAGAATTAGAGCGATGGAGGAAATTTTAATTCCATTCTCCCGATAAGTATCCAAACACTCCCCTCCGATCCCTTTAGTCAAAAATTCCATAAATTGAGAAAATTCCTGCGTCTCCTGTAGAATTAACACCCGTTCCGCTAATTCGATTTCCTCACTTGAAGTCTCGAAACTACTTGATTGTGGACTTTTCAAAAACGTAAATATCTTCCCTTTCGTCAACGAACCATTGCTTCTTCTTTTTAGAAAACAAAATGCTATTTT
Source organism: Leptopilina heterotoma (assembly GCF_015476425.1). Lineage (NCBI taxonomy): Eukaryota > Metazoa > Arthropoda > Insecta > Hymenoptera > Figitidae > Leptopilina > Leptopilina heterotoma. The sequence continues at coordinate 579,015 of NW_025111142.1, forward strand.
CGCAAGTTGGGTACAATTTAAACTCGAACTTTTCTCCAGCCTTTTGTAAATCTCCTCCGAATCATACTGCTTGACGGCGAAAATAACTTTGTCAAGAAATAATTCCTTGATCTCACTCTTCGAAAGGTGGGCTAATTTTTCCGTTTTCTTCAAAGCAGAGAATGAATTAAGAATTGGTGACAATCCCCGTTTTGCTTTTTCCGTAAAACGATAGAGATTATTATTATCGCTCTTTATGTACGTTTGCCGAAGGGGGGAATATTTTTCCCTGTTGGTATCGACTCGACAAAAAACATCCGCAATATTTCTGAATTTCGTCCCCAGTATCAAATCTTCAATCAATGGGAGACTTCCATTTGTGTAAATAACAAAATACTCGAGGTCCTCATCCAAATGTTGGAGAAAGAAAGCAAACTGAGAATCGATAGCAAACGATTCTTGTTGCTTGATATAATCCTCAATCGGCAAGTGAATAACATCAGCATCAACCACCCGGAGATACAAGAAACTCGATTTTAAATTAACAGCAATATCGCAGGATTCAAACGTATCGTGAAATTTAATCGGATTTTTATTCACGAACGTATCGTGAACGCAAAGATTAAATAGATCGAAACTATAGACAATTGAGGATAAATTTTGCAACTTTTTTCTACTCTTGTCGTCACTTGCTTTCAATTGTCGTAACACTCGATTACGAAGTAAACTATAATTTTCCCTCGTTCCTCTAATTTCCGTTCGGACAATTTCGACAATCTCCTCAATCGACGGCTGATTGACGGCAAATATTAATCGCTCAAAAAAAGCATCTCTTATTTCACTAAAAGAATAACCTTTCATCATTATGTAACTTTCCATACTCTTCGTAAATTTAACTAAAAATTTCAAGTCACTCTTTGTCGCCTGATTGTTTGCAAATCGATAGAAAGAATTACTCTCCTTGCCATTATTATTTGTCCCCTTGAGTAAATTTATCAAATTTGGATCAGTCTCCAAAGTCAGTTCGACGAACTCCAAGTTTTTCAATTCATCATGCCTTAATTTTCCATCCTCAGTCAAATCCAAATTTCCATTTGTATAGAGAATCAAATAATTCGATTGTTTCTCCAAACTCGAGTAACAAAATTGAAAGGCAAATTCATTCAAATAATTGCGAAGAGTAAAATTCCCCTGTCTCGTAGAAAAAAAAGAATTGAAATTCAAGCATTCTTTTAAATAATAAGTATCAATGTGCTGTACCATTATTTGAAAGGCCTCATTATTAAATTTTAGAGAAATGTTATTGAATTGACCGGATGTGGAATTTTCGAAAAATACTTGACGAGTGGAATTTTCGAAAATTGATTTTTTGATTAAACACAATATTGATAATTCTATTTGATACATGAGGCTCAATAGACGATGAGGATAAGAATTTTTGAGTTCATCAAATGTCCAGGTGTTTTGGATTTTTTCCAAATTTCTCACATTTTCCTTTAATTTCATTGTTCTTTCCAAAGCATCCGCATGCATCGTGTTATAATTTGTGAATGCTTTTTTATTTGACGATGTCTCAGCACCTAAAATTAAAAAGAAACAAAATTTTAAATTTGAATTGGAAATTTTTCATATTTATCAAAAGAAATTATTTTCTAAAAAATATTAACGTAATTTAAAAAATATAATGTAACAGCGTTCTTTTTTTTAATACTACAAAATTTCTAAAATGAAAAAAAATAATAACGTAAAAAAATAAATTAAAAAATAAATAAATAAGAAAAATAATGTAAAAAAAACTATTTTAAAAATTAAAATAATGTAAAAAATGATATAAGAAAAATATATAAAAAATTATTAAATTAAAAAAATATTTAAAAAGTTTTTTATATGAAAAATTAATAAAAACTTTGAATATCAGTAAAAATTTTAAATTATCTTTGAGATAAAGACGACGATGCTATAAAAATCTTTATTTTTAAAAAAAAATCTTGAAAACAATGTAAAATTTAATAAAAATTTGTAAATTTTTAAATATATTTTAAAGATATCTCTAACTTTAAAAAAGAGGTTTTATATAAATAATTTTAGTTTAAAAATAAATTTTAGAAATAATTTTAATTTTTACGATAGATTTTAAATTTAAGAATATGTTTTAAAAATAACTTTGATTTTTTTTTAAATAATCCTAATTTTGAAAAGAGAGTTTAAAAATAATTTATTTTTAAAGAAAAGTCTCAATTTTGAAAAAATATTTTGAAAAACATTTTCATTTTAAAAAGCAGAATTAGAAATAATTTTAGTCATTTTAGTTGAAAAATAAATTTTAGGAATAATTTTAATTTTTACGATCGATTTAAAATATAATTTTAATTTAAGAATAGATTTTAAAAATAACTTTAATTTTTTAAAATAGTCTTTATTTTGAAAAAAGAAAATTTAGAAACTTATTTAAATAAAATTTTAAACTTATTTTTTTAGAAATAATTTTAGTTTGAAAATATAGATTTAAAGAATAATGTTAATTTCTTACAATATCTAAGTTTTAAATATGAATTTAATTTTAAAAATATGTGTTTCAAAAGTAATTTTAGTTTGAAAATTGATTTTTTAAATCCACTTTTAAAATTATAATAAAATAATTAAAATTTTTTTAAAATTAACTTCTAAATAAGTTTTAAAAATATAAAATAAAATAAAATTTTATTACCTATAATCTTAACATTATTTTAATTCGAAAAATAAATTTTAAAAATAGGTTTTGTAAATAATTTTAGTTGAAAAATAAATTTTCGGAATAATTTTAATTTTTACGATGGACTTTTAAAAAACTTTAGTTTTTTTAAAAATAGTCTTTAATTTTGAAAAGCGATTTTATAAACAATTTAAATTTTAGAATTTAGCTTTAGAAATAATTTTAGTCTGAAAATATAGATTTTAAGAATAATTTTAATTTCTTACAATAAGTTTTAAATGTGAATTTAAATTTAAAAATGGATTTTAAAAGTAATATTTTAGTTTGAAAATTGGTTTGAAAAATACTTTTAATTTTTAAAAAAAACTATTTTTCAAATTAAAATAATATTTAAAATACACTTTTAAAATTATAATAAAATAATTAAAATTTTCTTTTAAATAATTTTTAAAAATATAAATTTTAATTATTTTATTAGGTATAATTTTAAAAGTGGATCTTAAATATTATTTCAATTCGAAAAATAGGTTTTTGTAAATAATTGCAGTTCTTAAAATTAGATAGAGAAAAAAATTTTATACATAATTTTTAAAGTGATATTAATTATTGAAATACCTACATTTTTTCTTATTCTCATAACCAATTAATTCATCCGTTGCTTTTCTTTTAGTAACAGACTCTTTAATTGTTTTCTTTTGCTCTACGGATGTACAATTCTCTTTTAATAATTTCTTTTTAGGTACATCGCAATTGTTCCCATCCGAGTTGGGTCGCTTTTTCATTTTTTTAGAATTCATTGATAACGAATGAAAACGTGTAACTGAAATTCATAAAAATAAATAAATAAATATATAAATAAAATATTGGGTATGTTTTATTTGCGGATAATTTTAAAGATTTTGTAACGTTTGTAAATAGAAAATATCGAAAAGAGACGAAAAATTAATTACAACTCGCAGTTATTTTGTTAGCAAATAATTATTTAGAAAACGATTATTAAATGTGTTAAATTAGTATATTTTTTTAAAAATAAAATATTTTTTTGTAAATTTATTCTAATTTTTATGATCATTTTTGTGATTGTGTAAACAAAACTGTCAGTTTTATCAAAAGCGCAGCGCACTTCACAGAAAGGAGAATGTTTTAACGGTTTTTGTTTAAAAATATTATCGTAATTTTATCAAATTAAAAAATTTAAAATCACATAAATGATATAATTTGATTTTACATAAACGTCTACTTAATAAAATGAGTTTTATTTCAAAATTAACTACTTTCATTATTAAAATTCTTTACCTTCTTTAAACAAGGATCTTTTTTACATCACAAACTAAGTGAATAACTTGTAAATGTAAAATATACAAAAAAAAAGTCGAATCACTTTTTTTTAATTTCGATTTCGAAATAAAGACGTACTTTACCAAAAGCAGAAATATTTTCTTTTTGCTTGTAGTATTTGTCAGTATTTAAAATCGAGAAAAAGCAACAATAAAATACTGACAAGTGACAACAAGCAGCAAAAAAAAACTTATTGAACAATGCCAGGGTTGGGAGTGTAGTGTACAAAAATAAGAGTGAATATTTCGAAGAACCTCCGAATTGTGACACCTCCTCACTTTCTTGAATTCTTGATGACGATTTCATTTCATTTATTGTGTATGTGGACACATTAACTATTAAAACTTTAAAACTTTTAAATTAATTATAAAATTAATATTATTCATTTAATAAAGTTTATAAAAATTAAATAATTTGATTTAAACCTCTCAATTCTCAAATGCGTCACCTGCAGGGGTAAAGGCAAGTACACAGCAATCTATTGTGAATATAGCCTTAGGCTGCGGTTACACCTCTGCAGGCAGCCTGCCTGCCTGCAGGTTGTCATGGTAACGTACAAGAGTAAGAGAGTCAGTGACTTCAAACTTCTCCCTTACTCTCGTTGCTCCTGCCTGCGCAGGCAGGCAGCCTGCAGAGGTGTAACCGCAGCCAGTTGGAGGTGGACCAGATGTCCAGATAGGTTATGTTCTTTTATTTCTATTCGAAACACGTTTCGTTCAACCCACGTTCACCGTTCAACTATTATAGGATATTAATTTATTAATTATGTAAGTTACATTTACATCCTTTAAATAATATTCTCAAAATAATTTTATTTTAAAACCAACACTTTTTGTCTCATAAATTTTTTCAATTTCTAAAGAAGACTGTTTTTCTATATTTCAATTCATGCAGGGCGAAAAGGTTGAAAATTCTAAATCAAGTTTAATGTGATCAGTGATTTTTCTTGTTTTTCAAGACAAATAAATAAGAGACACGTATTTTTTTATTTGGCGAAAAAAAAATGTTTTCACTGATTTTATGAGTATTATTTGAAAATTTAAGGGCATATCGTGATTTTAGAGCCTGAACAGCTGACAAATTATTTTTCTAATCTTTCTAGTTTTTACAAAATTAAAAAAAATTTTTTTCTTGATTTTAGTAGTGCGTTTTTGCTACTTTTTCTTTGCAAACTTGGAAATTTGAAAAATTTTAAAAATTAACAAAATGGCGGCCATTTTTCGAAAAAAACTCAATTTTTTCAAAAACATCTTTTTTTTTTATTTTTCTGCAAATTTTTTGATAAAAAAAGGAACTTTTTCCAAAAAAGAACCGCAAATCATCATTCATTTAAAAAAAAGTTAAATAACTCAAATGTATGTTAATTTTTAAACTTTTATTATTAATAAAATATTACATTAAAAATAGGTTTTTGATTTTTCGAAAAATGGCCGCCATTTAATCAATTTCCAAAATTTTTCAAATTTTCAAGTTTGCAAAGAAAAAGTACCAGAAACACTACTAAAATTAAGGAAAAAAATTTTAAAATATTTATTTTTGTATAAAAACTGGTAAGGTTTGAAAATAATTTGTCAATAATCTGTTTAGCTCAAATAAAATATTAAATATTTGTTAAATTTTTGAAGAGAAAACAAATTATTTTATAATATTAACATTGTTGGAATATAAGAAGAAACCTTTTTAAAAAATGGCTGTTAGTACTTATATACTTCATCGGAGATTAAAAATTAGTTTCAAAAAAATTATTACCTTTAACCGCCATTTTTAATCGACATTTTTAAATACCTTTTTTGCTCCAATATCCTTAATATATTAATATTATTTAAATATTAAAATATTAAATTATATAAATTATATTTAAATATTAAAAGGTGTATACGTCAATTATTGTATTAAATATTTTATAATTTCAGTTTCATTGAACTTAATAAATTAAACAATTCAACTTTTCAAATAATAAAAAAGGAATTAATCAAAATAAATCATCAAATTAAACCGTCTGGCGGTAAACAAAAGGACCAATGAAGAAATGAGTTGATTCTTCCAGTAAAGCATGTACGTTTTATTGAATAACTTTTCTACTTACTATTGTTTATTATATTTGAATCTTGTGTTTATTATCTATCATCAAAATAAAGAAATTTTATTGACTATTTTCTGATTTTTAATGTAAATGCCTAAACATTTTCTAAAAATGTGATTATCACTATGAAGAAAGGAAAGGTATCTAAGCAGCAAAAAATTATAGGTTATGTTTGTTATATTTAAAGTAAAAATTTATAACCTTCAATGAAAACTAATAATTAAACATTATTATTCCCTGCTGGAAGTAAAGAGATACAAAGAGATTAAAAAAAGGGGATAAAAAAAAGATTAGAAGATATAATAGTTTGGAGATGCAAAATGGATACTTAAAAGAGATACAAATTTTTTATCTCTTTCTATAACTTTATATTTATATCTCTTTTTATCCCTTCTAATCTCTTTATATACAGTTTTAGATATAGAAATATATAGAAAAAAATATATAGAAAGAGATAAAAAATTGGGGATGCAAAGTGGTGAATTAAAGAAGATAGAACTTTTCAATCTCTTTCTATTCATACATTTCTGTCTTCCTCTATCCATTTTCACATCCTTTCTAATCCAAAGGAAAGTAAAAAAGGAGATATCCCTTATAGAAGAAATCGATTAATTTCAATTAAAAACTTTCTCTATTGTTGTTAATTGAGTTTCTTAATCGTGTTGTTCTAATTCATTACGATTAACTATAAAAAATTTGCAAGTAAATCTTTAATAAATTTTTAGAAAAGTTTCGATGCTGTGTGAGTTTAAAACTAATTTTGGTTGTCCATTACTGATAAACATTTATTGATTAAATATATTTACAATAAACTTTAAAAATATGGAAGTTATAAACTCAAACAAAAACGTAAAATCGCACAGTGCATAAAACACGCTTTCTGATCTACTGACCCGACGCCATGACACATAACAGCTGGGAAGATCGACGCATGCGCGTATAAGTTTATGAGTATGTATATAGAAAGGGATATACTATAGTAGATTAGAAGAGATAATCTTATTATATCTCCTCAAATCCCCATATTCTTAACTATCCCTATCTCTTCTAAATGAAGTAAGGAGATAGAATATGGGATTGAAAGAAGATTAAAGAAATAACATTCGGAAAAGAAGAATGATAAAAAGGAATAAAAAAGGTTTATAGTTTTGCAGTCTCGCATTTCTATCTTTTTCTATCTAAATAATGGGAATAATGGTAATAAATAATGTTAATAAGATCCTACATAAAAAGCGATGGAAGGGTATAAATAGGATATCAATAGTTATTAAAAAAAGGTTATAAATGAGGAGAAAGAAGAGTATCGAGAACTTCTGTCATAAAAAGAGATAAAAGTTTATAGACAGGTTATTAAAAGGTATTGAGAATAGGTTATTAATAGGCATAAAGAATAGTGTCTATAAGGTCTAACATTAAAAGAGATACAAGGAAATAGACAGGATTTTAAAAGTAATAGAGAAAAGGTGATTGAAAGGGATATCAAAAAGTTGTAATAAGATTGTATATAAAAAGAGATAGAAGGGTTTAAAATGGCTATTAAAAGTTATTCAAAAAAGGTGATTAAAAGAAATAGCGAACAAGTTGATAAAGGTAGGAATAGAAAGGCATAAAGAAGTATAGGTAAGAGATTAAAAGTTATACAATATTCATATCTCTTTCTATATTAGCAATAGAAAGGGATTAAAAGAGAAAAGGTTTCTATCTATTTACTTCCAGCAGGGTTCTTTATTTACGTCTAAAACATCAAATAGAATTTAAAAATTATGACTCTTTAGGTACCTTAATTTCTTCTTCGTTACAAATAGTAACGAATTTGGAAATATAATCGATTGACTCAAAAACATAATTTTTTCTTCAATTGCAGATTTTTATAAGTTGCGACAACAATCAAAATTTATTCATCAACTCAATAGTACCGAAGATGGAAAAAAAATTAGAAATTAAAAAAAAAGATGCCAGTTGTCCTCCGAATGAATTCGAGAATACTCATCCTCATCGCTTATTAAGTCTCATGTATCAATTAGAATTATCCGCGTTATCTTTACTCAGGACATCCGTATCTAAAAATTCGATACTCATTATTCACAAAAGTGTCTTGATTACAATTCCCTTTTCTCTTCAATTGAGGGAAAATTTAATATTAGAAAATACCTGAACGAATTTGCAGCCGAATTACTCAAAAAATCAGATTCTATTTCTTCAGCATCAACACCGAAATATTTAATTATCTTCACGAATGGGGATTTAGATATCACAAAAAGTGGGAAATTCAAACAAACGGAAAATATTTCTAAACAACCTAAATTTAATGAGGTAAATCCAAAGACTGATAAAAATTTAATTCAGTTCTTTAGAAGTAGGGGAAAATTTTATCGATTCGATGATAGTAAGGAGACAAGAAAAATTCTGGAGAATTTGGTGGCGTTTAATCGGCAGATTAGAAGTAAAATGAAGAAGAAAGGCTTTTCTCCGGAAGAAGTAAGAAGAGCTTTTTTTAAACGATTAATCTTCGCCGTGAATCAAGGGACAATAGAGGAAATTGGCGATACGGTTCGACGGGAGATGAAGAAAAGTGATAATTCAAGAGACGAAGTTTTGGATCAATTGATAAAAAACGGGGAATATGTAAAACTAAAAGATTGCGAATACCTAAGATCAATGGTGTATAGTTTTAATTTATTCGTCTTCTACGCTCACACAATGTTTCAAAATAAAAATATCGACTCTATTCGATTCGAAGAGAGAATTCAATCTCCCACTATCGTGATTGAGGTTAATAACAAAATTCTACAAATCAATGCACTTGAAATTGATCTCAACAGATTATCACTTCAGGAAGTCAAAAAACGAGATATTTTTTCCATTGATGCTCATTTTGATTCCTTTCTCCACCAAGTGGATAAAAATACCGACTTTTATGTTATTTACACAAACGTCGATATTGCCTTCCTTCGAGAGTTGATCACAGGAAATAATTTAGTTTCACATGATTCTACCGATAGTCAAAAATTTACCAAAATAAATATCGCTGATAAAAAATATTCAATTCTCAGTCATTTAAACTCTAAGAACTTGTACAAATTTTCATCAGGTGAAGAAAGAGGGAAAAATGCGCAATTTCTTCAAAAAAGTGAAGATATTGAGTTAAAGAAAATATTTTTGAATAAACTTGTTTTTGCCACGAATCAACAAAGTTGTAAAAAATTGCGTAAAACTCTCGATCAAGATATAAAATATAAGCTTCATAAGCCGAAAGTGCCTTATGATTATTGAAAATTGTACAAAATTGGATTATTTTATCTACAGTCGCATGAAAATGATAAATTGACAAAGGAACTGATGATTAAAATTTCTGATGATTTGGAAAAGAAACAGAGCATAGGAACAGAAGGAAAAAAATTGAATACAGTATTGAAGGACATACAGAACATGAAAATGGAAAAAAGTGGAGAATCATCAAAAAAAGAAGAAGACAAAAAGAAATCAACTTTAGATAAAAATAGAGATACGATATTAATGGAAGAAAGTGTTATTAACAGTAATGATTTGCCAAAGGACATTACATTCCAAGTTTCTAAATTACACCACAAGAAGGAGATTAGCTTCGTTAAATTTTTTCATTTTCATGAAAAAAGTTTAGAGTTTGCAGGACTTATATATTTTTTAATTAATGAAGAAGGAAAAAAGTATGTGGAAGTTTTTCAGAGAAACGGTATTTCTTTGGATAATTTGGCACCAGTTTTCCAAGGAATAACATCTCCGATTAAAATCATCAAATCATTTAAGGAACTGTACAACCTTTGGTTTAACGAAAGCGGTAAAATGAATGAATGCTTAAAAATTTTATATCGAGCAAAAGTGAAATTATCCGAAATATTACCCATTCTTTATGGCTCAGGAATTAATGCAGTGAAGGCTTTTGAAAATTTACATCAACTTTGGTTCGATGCAACAGGCAATAAAACTCACTATTTGATAAATTTCGAAAAAAATCAAATAAATCCAGGAAAGATTAGTTCTGTTTTCAGAGAATCGGGTTTCAATGCTGCTGAAAATATTAAAGAATTCCACGATATTTTCTTTGATTCAATCGGTGAGAAAACGGAATGTTTCGATATTCTCGAAAAAGAGAAAGTTAATTTACAAGAACTGTTTAAAGTTCTAAAAGCTACGGGTAATGAAACAACAGAAATTTTTCAAGATTTATATAAACTTTGGTTTGATTCGCAAGGAAATAAAAGTGCAATTCTCATGAATCTGGAAAAAAATAAAATTGATTTGCCATTAATGTTGGATCTTTTGACTAAAACTGGTAAAAATGCACCAACGGTCTTCAGACGTATTTACTATTCTTCTATTTTATGAAAAGGGAAATAAATAATATTATCTAAGAAATCTGGAGAAGGATGTAGAGATACAAGCATTATTTGACATTATAAAAGAAAGTACCTATTTTTAACCCCAAGTATCATTATATGGTCTTATTTTGTTATTCCGGTTTTTAAAAAACCATAATATTTTTATATATTTCTATACGCGATTATTTATGTTGAATATTTTTTTAATAAAATGAAAAAAAATTACAAAATGAACTACAATGAATAAAAGATTTTAATATTTAACTAAAAATTCCTTGTCTTTATTATTTGTATCATATTTAATATATAAATAAACTAGCAAATGATACGCGTGGAACATGATATTCAATTTATTATTGTAAAGTAAATTACAAAATTTTTTATTTTCAAATATAAATAATTTAAAATAATTTTATATTCAAAATTTAAAAAATTCACTTATTTAGTCTCCACCCTTTGGTAAAAAATATAAAATTATTAAAAATTATCAAAAATTTGAAAAACCGAATTTCTTAAAATTCAACATTTTTTCTTCTTTTTTTATGTCATTTAGCTTCATTATTTTTGGGCTCTTGGAAAATACTTTACTTATTTAAAAGTTTTAACCCTTTGGTAAAAAATTCAAAATTTTAAAAAATTCGAAAAAATTCAAAAAACCGAATTTCTTAAAATTTAACATTTTTCCTTCTTTTTTATGTCATTTAGCTTCATTATTTTTGTGATCTTCAAAAATACTTTACTTATTAAATAGTCTCGATTCTTTGGTAAAAAATCTAAAATTATCAAAAATTCGAAAAAATTCAAAAAACCGAATTTCTTAAAATTAATTATTTTTTCTTCTTTTTTATGTCATTTAGGTTCATTATTTTTGTGCTCTTCAAAAATACTTTACTTATTAAAAAGTTTTAACCCTTTGGTAAAAAATTCAAAATTTTAAAAAATTCGAAAAAATTCAAACAACCGAATTTTTTAAAATTTAACATTTTTCCTTCTTTTTTATGTCATTTAGTTTCATTATTTTTAGGCTCTTGGAAAATACTTTACTTATTTAATAGTCTCCAACCTTTGGTAAAAAATCTAAAATTATCAAAAATTCGAAAAAATTCAAAAAACCAAATTTCTTAAAATTCATTATTTTTTCTTCTTTTTTTATGTCATTTAGCTTCATTATTTTTGTGCTCTTCAAAAACACTTTACTTATTTAATAATTGAATTCTTTTAGGAATTTTTATTAAAGTAAAATATTAAATAAATATTAAATATTTTATTAAAAATCATTAATTAAGTTTTGAAACAATGTCTATTTAAATTTTCAATGTCTATTTTAATTCAAAACTTGTAAAAAGCCCCTAAATTTGATTCAGTTTGATAAATGACCGTGTGACGGCACCTTTATTACTCCGAACACTCTTCCGAACGTCCCAACCCTGTTTCTGAAGATATGCGAGAAAAAATTGAGTTTTCCCATCTATGTACGAAACTTCCTGCAACGTCATCTATGGTCGATGGCCTTGACTGAACATCTGATTTTCTTGGAGCAGTGTACTTAAAATCCCGACGAGTAAAAATAATCAAACGTTAAAAAGGATCGTGGTAGCCGGGCACCGCATTAATGGAGTCACAGAGGAATCTTGATAGTTCAATAGCGCGGCGTTTGCCGTTCTCATAAATCGTCGATTGCCCAGGGGGGGCACGTGCTTTATTGATAGAAATTCAGGCCCGAAAAAGTTTTGGGGCCCCGTTTTTAAAAATCGTTAACCTTGACAAAAGAATTTCGCGACATCGCAATTGTACAGTTGATGAGAAGAAGTGTGAGATAGTGTTAGTGGTGGTGGTGGTGTGGTGGTGACAAGTGTTGAGTATTTTTTTTTCTCCCCTTTTTGTTTCCTTTTTTTCCCTCTGCTTTCTTACTTAATAATAATCTCTCGCCGTCGGAATATTTTCGTCGTTGAGACGAAACGGAGAGCGCGAACTATATATAATATTTATAATTGAAAAGAGTGGTCACGGTGGATGAACCTAACCTAAAATGCGAGCGGCGATCGCCGATATCGTCGTAATATTTTGCCTTAATCTATTGTCCTGGCGATGTGTCAATGTTCTCGCCAGTGGCGGTGCTCTCGATTCAACATCCAGTTATTATGCTGGACCAACACACACACCAACATCGAAGCTGTCCTCGTTTTCGACCAGCCTCACCGACGGACTCGCTCAGGCCGTTGCCTACGAAACTGGTAAGTTTTTTTTCTTTATTTTCACCCACAGTTTTAAATCGTTTTGTATTTTTTTTCATTGTATTCTACACTTGTCTTGTTTGCCTTTCTTTCCTTAATAAATAATTATCCCACTTGCAAAAAGTATAACGAAAAATAAAACAAAAGTAAATAAAAACATTGCGCAAAGAAAGAAAAGAAAACAAATAAAGAAATTTTTAAGAAAAAATAACTAAATAAACTATTATAACTTCTCCACCTTTAATATAAATAAACTATCGTAAAACTTCTGTAAAGTGCATACAATAGAGAAATAAATAAACTATCGTTCAAATTAGAGATTTTATTCTTACTCCAATTATCAATATAAAATCTTTTCTTTCTCTTCTGTAAAATTCTACAAAAAATTGTACTTTGATTTCTTACTTATTTACTTTTTTTTCGCCATTAAAAGAAAATTTCGTTAAGAAAAAGATGTTTTGATTTCGCAGGGCAGAATAAACTATTTAGTAATAAAATGATTTACGTTCTTTTTTACGTACTCTTAATTTTTAATTCCAATAATTGAAAACTCATTGGAGAATAGAATGAAGATGCTTCGGAATTTAATGTTTTTGTTATGACTTCGTAATATTTGTCACGTGGAGCATTTTGTTTCAATTAAGTTCAAAATTTTTTTTATGCTATACGATTTTCTTCTATTCAAATAACAAACTGATTTGAATTTTAAAAGGTAATTAAATTAATTGATAAATAAATTAAATTAATTTAAATATAATAATTAAAATTATTATTAAGTTATTAAAAAAAAAATCAATTTCAAGCAACAATCAATATTTTTTACAATACAAAATATTCTTCAGAATTTTAAAATTAATTATTTGAAAATGTTAGTAAATAATAATTATAATAAATAAGTAACAATTATTGCGAAAGGATTAAGGGCTGTTTTATAATTAAAATAAATAAACAATAATATTAATAATAATAATAATAAATAATAAAAATAATAATAACAATAATAAAGTAATAATTATTAATAAATAAAAATTAAAATTAAATTAAAAATTGAAAATTAAATATAAATAAGTAAAATATAAATAAATAAAATATAAATAAATATAAATTAATAAAATATAAATAAATTAATTAATTGTTTAATATTGTTAATTCGTATTTTATTCTTTCAATGACAAATATTTAATTAAAAGCAATCATAAATATTTTTTTTTTAATTTGTAAAAAATAAAAAGAAATAAATAAAATACAATACAAATTTTTTTTAAATAAATAAAAAACAAGAAAAAATGCAATAAATAAAAAATTGTTATTTTACAGGGTTTTACGACATTCAATTATTTTCAAAATTGTAATAAATTTTTTGGTAAAATTTCAATTATTTTCAAAAATTTCCTAAATTCAATGTTTATAATTAATTTATTTTAATAAAATTTTTCTAAAGAATTCAATTATTTACAAATTTTTAATTGAAATTTTTTTGAAATAATTCAATTATTTTCATAAATAATAAAATTCTTCCCCGAAATTCAATTATTTTGAAAATTTTAATAAAATTCTTTACAAAATTTCAATTATTTTCATAAAATTTCCTCAATTTTATGTTTATAATTTCTTTCTAATATAATTTTCCAAAAGAATTCAATTATTTACAAATTTTTATAAAATTTTTGGAAATAATTCAATTATTTTTATAAATAATAAAATTCTTCTCCGAAATTCAATTATTTACAAAATTTTTATAAATTTTTTTTTTGAAATAATTAAATTTTCTTTAATAATAAAATTCTTCTCCGAAATTCAATTATTTTAAAAATTTTAATAAATTTCTTTTCAAAATTTTAATTATTTTTCAAAATTTCCTTAATTCAATGTTTATAATTTTATTTTAATAAAATTTTCTAAAAGAATTCAATTTTTTAAAGCAATTCAATTATTTTCATAAATAATAACATTCTTCTCCAAAATTCAATTATTTTTAAAAATTTTAATAAAATTCTTGACAAAATTTCAATTATTTTTAAAACTTTTCTCAATTTAATGTTTATAATTTTATTTTAATAAAATTTTTTAAATAAATTTAATTATTTTCATAAATAATAAAATTCTTCTCTGAAATTCAATTATTTTCAAAAATTTTATTAAATTTCTTGGCAAAATTTCAATTATTTTCAAAAATTTCATGAATTTAATGTTTTTTATTTTATTTTAATCAAATTTTCCAAAAGAATTCAATTATTTTCATAAATAATAAAACTTATAGCAAATTTCAATTATTTTTAATATAATTTTAATCAAAATTTCTCAAAAAATGTTATTATTCTTAAAAATTTTATTAAAAATCGTCGAAGGAATGAAATTATTTAAAAATTTCTTGATAAAATTCTTTATGAGAATTCAATTATTCAATAAATTATTTATTGTTGTATTTAAATAATTGAATTATCGTAGAAATTTTTTAGTAAAAAGTGATTTAAAAATAAATCGGAAACAACAAAATTAAATTTTTGTTTGCAACCCTGTTTTTTGTAACGAAAAAGAATAGTTAATAATAAAATTAAGGGAAAAAATTGAGTATATGATAATAAATAATAATTTTGCTAATTGTTTGTTTATGCGGCTTTTTGTTTATTTTTTTCATTTTCATTTTTCATTATCATAAATTTTTAAAACGAAAGAAACAAATTTAATTTTTGGTTATTTTTTAAAAAAACGTATTAATCTGAATAAATAAATAATCAATTTTATTAATTTGTTAATTATTGATTAAAATATGTGAATGAAAATAAATTAGCGTGTAAAAAAAATTTACAAATAGAAAATTTTCGAAAAATAGTTTATTAGGTACTTAAAATTAAAATCAGTTTTTGACTCTGTTTTTCTGTTCGCAACATAATTTTGAATTCGAATTTTTTTCTTTCGGCTCTCTCGTAAAATAGAAAAACGAATTTGATGTATGTAAAAAATTTTTTGCAACTTTTTTTTTCATTATATAAAGTCAATGAGTCATTTTAATCGATTACACTTATCAAGACATATCTTCTTGTGTCTTTTGATTAATTAACCTTCTCTTTCAATTCTCCTCATTTATTTACTATATTTCGTATATACATTCTCGCAACATATAATATATGTTTATGTATGTATGTTGTCAATTTTCCTTATTTGAATTTATATTGACAATTATTTTTCTTTTGCAATTATTATTTCTTCATAAATATGAACTTTATGTGGATAAATAGTGTAATAATAAATTTTTTTTTATTCTTGAAAATTTATTTATTTATTTCTATAAACGAAAGTTGAAGAAAAGAAAAAAAAATTTTGTGCCAAAAAGAAAGAGAATTGATTTCTGATATTTTCATGAATGTGTTATTAATGGTTTAATTAGAAAATAAACAAAAATAATTAATGGAAATAAATAATTAAAATAAATTTTTTTTAATAATAATAATTTATAATAATTAATATTAGAGGGGAAAATAAATTATTTCACAATGTTTGAAATATTTCTTTCGTCTCTTAATTTGACAATAAAAGTGCTATGAAAAAAAAATAAAATGTTTACTTATAAGAATAATAAAAAAACGTAAATAAAAATAATAATAATAATAAAAAAAGAAAGAATAATGTATTACATTTGTTGAGTTTAAATAAAAATTTTGTTTGTCTTTTTAAAAAATTTACGATAATTTTCTTTATATTAAAAGAAAAAATTACTTGATTTAAGTAAATGTGTATTTAAATATTTTTTGTTGGAGTTATAAAAAAATGAAATGAATTTTTCTGGTTTTGTAATTGTTTCTATTTTGTGAGTTCACCGGTGGGTTGAAAGAATAAATTATTTCAATTTTCAAATAATGGTTATTTTACGTCTTTTTTGTTTTGTTTTTAAGGCACTGAGACTTGTAACGATGACCTCGGGTGCCTTACGATGGCCTCCAATGATCGACTAGGCTTGGAAGCTATCAAAACTCTTCACAGTCAACTAGACGACGATGCCAATGGAAATGTCGATCTCTCAGAATCTGATGATGTAAGTATTTTATTAACCCATTTCGTTCTTTAATTTCTATTTATTTTCCATCGCAATATTCTGAAATTAGTGATTCTTCATCATTTTTTTTTTTCATTACGATAAATTCTTTTAATCACAATTATTTCACACTATTTTTTTTTTTTATTTTATTTTTTGAAAAATAATTTTTCAATTCCGTTATTTATTAATAATTTTTTGTTAAAGATTAAAATTCTGTTATTTATTATTATTATTTATTATTTATTATTTATTATTTATTATTTATTATTTATTATTTATTATTTATTATTTATTATTTATTATTTATTATTTATTATTTATTATTTATTATTTATTATTCTCAGTTCTTGACTTTCGGCTTTGAACTCGATTTTATTTATTATTTATTGCTAAATAATTTCTTAATTGATAGAA
The DNA here is from genome assembly GCF_015476425.1 of Leptopilina heterotoma. Lineage (NCBI taxonomy): Eukaryota > Metazoa > Arthropoda > Insecta > Hymenoptera > Figitidae > Leptopilina > Leptopilina heterotoma. The sequence goes on from NW_025111142.1 coordinate 596,149, forward strand.
TTAATGAATTATTAAATTAACTTAATACTTCACTAACTATTTGCTTTGATTTATTTACCTGTGTATTTATTTCTTTATTATTCACTTATTAATTATTATTTACGACGACAGTTATTTATCATAATTTTATTTTTTATTTAATATCTATGCTTTTTATTTTTTTCTTCATTATTATTTTACTTAATGTTTTTATTTTTTTTTTTTCATTAAATATTGAAATAATTATTTTAGTTAATTATGTTATAATAAATTAGAATTAAATAAATTTGTAAGAAATAAAATAATAAAATCGAAAAAATAATTTATAAAATAATTAATAATAAATAGCAAGTAATTAAATAATAATAATTACTTCTAAACTTTATGGCTTCACTTTTTTTGTAGAAGAAATTTTCGATCGATTTTCTCTTAAAAATTGCTGCTTTTTTTGTTTTCGAACAGTTTTTGAGAGAAGAATTACAATATGAAGCGGGTTACGAAAGAAGGCAAAGGGCCTTCCATCACAATGATGATATGCAAATCAGTGTTCGAGAATTGTGGGAAGCTTGGCTCAAATCCGAGGTAAAAAAATATCACCAAAATATTACGCAATACTTTTTTATTTTTATTTTTTTAAATTTAATATCAATTTGTCTTTATATTTGAAAAATTTCATTTTTATATAAAAATTTGATTTTTGGATTTATTTATTTTTTTTTTCTTCTTTATCTTTTTTGCTAGCCTTTTCTTTATCTTGATTGCTTTTTATTTATTATTAACGTGTTTTATTTTTTTTTTAAAGTATTTTTAAATTGTATGTTGGATTTTTTTTTTTAAATGTGGAGGTGTCGTAAAATTTTGTTTTTATTTATTTAATAGGTTCATAATTGGACGATTGAGCAAACTTCCGAATGGCTAAAGACAAACGTCGAGCTTCCTCAGTATATTCCTAACTTTATTCAGCACCGTGTAACGGGTGCGACTCTTCCCAGGTAAATTTTTCCTTTCATTTTCTATTTCGTTGAATATCAACAATTTTAAAAAATTTTAACAATTAAAATACTAAAGATACAATCGAAATTCAAATTCGATAAATAGATGACTAAAAATTGTATTTGAAATAGAATTATAATTGCAAATCAAATTGGCATTAAGAATTGAAATTCTAAACCAGAAACGAAATTTTGAAACTAAATTTGAAACTAAATTTTGAAAATCTGAAGTAAAATTTTGTCTGAATTTAAATAAAATCTAAAGTAAAATTTTGTCTGAATTTAAATAAAATTTAAAGTAAAATTTGGTCTAAATTTAAATAAAATCTGATGTAAAATTTCTAAATTTAAATAAAATCTAAAGTAAAATTTGGTGTAAATTGAAATAAAGACTAAAATTTTAGCTTCAATCTAAAATTTTTAAGTTTTAGAAAATTTTTCAATAGTTAAACTTATTAAACAAATTGTTGCCAGAAAAAACCCGAATTTTTTTAAATATGTTATTTTTTAAATAAACTGTTTATTTTTTTAGATTGGCTGTGAATAACATGCACTATCTTAGTAACGTATTAGGGATCAAGGATCCAATTCATAAGCAAAAAATTGCCCTTAAGGCGATGGACGTCGTATTATTCGGCCCACCTAAAGGTAAAATGAAATTTTCTATCAATTTTTTTTTTTTTTTACTAAGAAGAAAAGAATTTATTAAAATTATTTTCTAAAAGAATTTAATTGAATTTATCGCTTTTTTTAGATACAGGTCACAATGTCAAAGATTTGGTGTTAATTACACTGTTATTTGGTGCTCTGATTGGTTGTTGGTACGCGTACCAACAGAAAAAAAATTCGCAAAAACATCTTCACAGAATGATGAAGGATATGGAGAGTCTACACAAGGCGGAAATTGCTCTCGAAGATCTTCAGGTATTTTTGACAATTTTTTTTAAAAATTATTTAAATTATTTTTTATTATTATTTTAATTTTGTTTATATATTTTGTATATATATTTTATCAACATTTTTTAAAATAGTTTAATTTTTGTCAAGAATTTTATTAAACTTTCTGAAAATAATGGATTTTTTAAAAAAAATTTTTATTTAAAATTTTGCAAAAATAATAAAATAAAATAATTAAATAAAATAAATAATAAAAATTAACTTTTAAGAATTTCTTTTAAGTTTTCTAAATAATCGTGTTTATTAACAATTGTAATTAATAATTTTATTATTAAATTTTGTTAAAATTATTTATACAAAATTAAATTTCTTTTTAAACAATTTAATTGGAGTTTTCGTAAATAAAACTTCATTAAATTTTTCAGAAGAATTTCTTTTAATTTCTTTGAAAATAATGTAGTTTTTTAAAATAATTTGAATTGAAAATTTTGAAAATATTTGAAATTTATAAAGAATTTTATCAAAACTTTTGAGAATAATTGAATTTCTTTTTGAACAATTTTATTACAATTTTAAACAGTATTTTCCTGAGAAGAATTTTACTATTTTTAAAAAGTAATTGGATTGTTTTGAAGAATTTTATTAAAAATTGAGGAAATAATTGAATTCCTGCGCAGAATTTTACGATTTATAAAAATAATTGAATTCTTGTGAAAAATTTTACAAATTATAAAAATAATTGAATTTTTTCGAAGAATTTTCTCAAAATTTCAGAAAATAATTGAATTCTCTTGAAAATTTTACAATTTTAAAAAATAATTTAATTGTTTCGAAGAATTGTAAAAAAAAGTTTAGGAAATAATTGAATTTCCGAGCAGAATTTTATAATTTGTAAAAATAATTGAATCGTTTCGAAGAATTTTATAATTTATGAAAAATAATTAAATTGTTTCAAAGAATTTTATCCAAATTTTTGCAAAGAATTCAGCATGTTAAAAAAAATTGAATTGTTTCCAAGAATTTTAACAAAATTTTGGAAAATAATTAAATTCACTGATAAATTTTACTTTTTCTCTTTATAGAAATAATAGAATTGTTTCGAAGAATTTTATAATTTATTAAAAAATAATTGAATTGTTTCAAAGAATTTTATCCAAATTTTCGGAAATAATTGAATTTCTGGGAAGAATTTTACAATTTTAAAAAATAATTGAATTATTTCAAAGAATTTTATTAAAATTTTAGGAATTAATTTAATTCCTGCGTAGAATTTTACAATTTATAAAAATAATTGAATTCTTGTGAAGAATTTTACAAATTATAAAAATAATTGAATTTTTTCTGAAGAATTTTATCAAAATTTTGGAAAATAATTGAATTCTTTTGAAAATGTTTGTAATTTTAAGAAATAATTGAATTGTTTCACAGAATTTTGATTTGGTTTCAAAGAATTTTATCAAAATTTTGTGAAAATAATTGAATTTTTTTGAAAATTTTACTATTAATAGAAATAATTGAATTGTTTTTGAAGAATTTTATCAAAATTTTAGGAAATAATTGAATTCCTGCGTAGAATTTTACAATTTATAAAAATAATTGAATTCTTTCGTAAAACACTTTAATTAAAATTTTGTTGAAAATAATTGAATTTTTGCAAGAAAATTTACTAATTATAAAAATAATTAAATTCGATCAGAGAATATTATTATTCTTTATAAGAATAATTGTATTCTTCCAGAGAATATTATTAAAATTTGTGAAAAAATAATGAAGAAGAAGAATTAATTACCTACTTAATGAATCATTTTTTTAAATTTAGAATCTAAAATTATTGAAAAATGGAAATTTATATTTGAAACTATAACATTTTTGTAATTTGAAGTAAAATAATAAATTGAATACTGTATTTGCTAGTTGACAATAATTTCTAATACAACAATGATTTATGTTTCGATTTAGAAAGAACTCGAGAGAGCGCGAGTTGAGCAGGAAAGTGCAACAGCGGAGAAGCAAAATTTAGAGAAGAGATTAAAAGACGAAAGTATGGGACTTCATACATCGTACTCGGATCTCGAGGTCTCGCAACTTAAAGCAGAAATTGAGGTTTGTTGAAAAGTTGATATTAATCAAATTTTGTCAAAGTTTTGGAAAAAATTAGTGATTGTGAATCTGTTTTTTATTTTTTTTCGTAAATGTTGACGTGTTTCGTTTTGTTTTGTTGTCGTCGTTTTTGTGTACTTAATGTGAAATGTTCCCGTTTGAAGATGTTAAAATTGGAATTACAACGTGCTGAAGGTGAACTCGAGGATCGTTGTTGGTCGCCGCCGGTCGGCCTGCAGCACTGGTTGCAGATGACGCACGAAATCGAAAACAAATCCTACACCAAGAAAAAAATCAGCGCCGAAAAACAACTCCAAAGCGCAAGAGAAGCTGTAAGTAAAATTCTACGACTCTAATTTTTTTTTCTATTTAATTCTAATTATTATTGTGTTTAAAATTCGAGTAGAGTATTTTTTTAATTTAATGAATTTTAAATTTTCTTAAATTTTTAACTAAAATTCTTCTTTTAACAATTTTTGCAACAGTTTTTTGACAATTTTCAAATTCATTACTTTACAATATTTAATTTTACGAAATTTCAATTATTTGTAAATTCTTCAAATTAAATATTATATTAGAAAATAAAAACTTTAAATAATATAAAAAAAATTCAATTAAACTTTTTCAAAAAAATTAATTTCAAAATTCAATTATTTCTAAAAATTCACGATAATATTGTTTTTTTAATATTCAATTATCATCTATAATTTTAACTGAAATTCATTTTTATGAAATGAAAATCAATTTTTATTAGAAAATTCTACTAGAATTCAATTATTTAAATACAAATAAAATGCAAATAAATAATTTATTGAATAAATGAATGTTTTTTAAAATTGAATTCTCGTAAAGAATTTTATCAACAAATTTTTCAATAATTCAATTTTTTCGCCGAATTTTAATAAAATTTTCAAGAATAATTACATTTTTCGACGAATTTAATTAAAATTCTACAAATAATAATTGAAATTCTATGATGAGTTTTATTATTTATGAAATTTTTTAATATCCATAAAATTTTTCAAAAGAAAATTAAACTATTTACAAAATTTTTAATAAAATCCTTCCCAAGGATTCAATTATTTTTACAAGTAATAAAATTTTTCACATGAATTCAATTATTTTCATAAATAATAAAATTTTTTAAAATAAATATTTTCAAAATCTACTATTTCAATAAAATTTTCAATTATTTAAATAATTAAATTTATTAATTGAATTAAATTATTTACAAAAAAAATGTAATAAAATGCGTTGCAAGAATTGAATTATTTTCATAAATAATACAATTCAATAAATATTTTTAAAATCTACTATTTTAGTAAATATTCTTAAATGAATTCAGTTATTTTCCTTAAATAATAATTTTAATATTCAATTATTATGTAAAATTTTAACTGAAATTCATGTTTAAATCAATTTTTATTAGAAAATTCAATTATTTAAAATTACAAAAATAAACAATTTATTGGATAATTCAATTTTTTCTGAAAATTCAATTTTCCAATAAAGAATTTTATCAACAAAATTTTTAAATAATTGAATTCTTTCGATTAATTTAAATGAAGAATTTTATTATTTATGAAAATAATTGAATTCTTGGGAAGAAATTTATGGAAAATTTGTAAATAATTGAATTTATGTGAAATTTTTATTATTTATGAACATAATTAAATGTTTGCTTAGAATTTTTTTTTAAATAATTTGCATTCTTTTGGAAAATTGTATATATATTTAAATAGTAGATATTGAAAATCATTGAATTGGGGGAAATTTTTGATAATAATTGAAATTTTGCCAAGAATTTTATTAAAATATTGAAAATAATTGACTTTTAGAGAGGAATTTTATTATTTATGAAAATAATTGAATTATTACAAAAGAATATTTGTAAATAATTGAATTCATTTGGAAAATTTTATGAAATAAAATTATAAACTATGAATTGAGAAAATTTATGAAAATAATTGAAATTTTCACAAGAATTTTATTAAAATATTGAAAATAATTGAATTTTGGAGAAGAATTTTATTACTTATGAAAATAATTGAATTTCGGAGAAGAATTGTGTTATTTATAAAAATAATTGAATTAAAATTTCAAAAAAATTTGTAAATAATTGAATTCTTCCAAAGAATTTTAAAAAACATTTTTTTAAATAATTCATTTTTTCGTGGAATTGAAATAAAATTTTTCAGAATAATTACATTTTTGAGCAATTCCTGGAAAATTTTTTGTTAAAAATTAATTGAAATCCTCCTAATAATTGAATAGTTGCAAAGAATTTTATTAAAATTTTGAAAAATAATTAAATTCTTGAGAAGAATTTTATTATTTATGAAAATAATTGAATTATTGAGAAAAATTTTATTAAAATGTTTAAAAATTTTAATATTACAGAATTGAAATTCTGTAAAAAAAATTTTTTATTTTTAAAAATAATTGAATTCTTGAGAATGATTTTATTAGAATTTTTTGAAATAATTGAATTTTGAGGAAGAAATTTATTACTTTTAAAATTAATTGAATTCTTGTGATGAATATTGTTATTAAAAAAAAAAAAATTATTTTTGCAAAGAACTTTATTAAAATAGTAGATATTAAAGAAATAATTGAATGGTGGAAAATTTTTGAAAATAATTGAAATTTTGCCAAGAATTTTATTAAAATTTTTGAAAATAATCGAATTTTAGAGGAGAATTTAATTATTTCTAAAGATAATTGAAATTTGGTCGAGAATTTTTTAAAAGTTTTTGAATCATAATTGAATTTTTGCGAAGAATTTTATTACTTTTGAAAATAATTGTATTTTTGCAATCATTTGTAATTTTTCTAAAATTCGCCAAATTAAATTAAATTAAATATCCAAACAAAATTTCCATCTACAATTTCTCCAAATTATATTGTACAATTTACCAACTTTTCGTCTGTTCTCAATTAAAATACTGACTTTACGGACTTTTTTTAAAAAAAAAACTGACTTTTACGGACTTCGAGCAATTTTTTAAGGACCTTTACCTTTACCCAGTTCGAGCCCTGAATTAGTTAACTAATTAGTTAACTATTTATTCAACTAATTAGTTAACTATTTATTCAACTAATTAGTTTTTTAATTAATGTAAAATATAGTCAACGTTCAATTTAAATTGAGTTAATGTTAATATTAATTTGATTTTTTATTTTATTGTTGAAAATAGTGCGAGAAATTGAGAAAAAAGAGATCGAGTTTGGTGGGTGCGTTTGTTTCGACGCACGGGAAGTCAATCGACGAGGTGGACAAAAGTATCGTCGAAGCGAGAACGGCACTCAATGAGGTCACCGTGGAATTACAAGAACGCGTTCATCGTTGGAAGCAAATTGAACTCTTGTGCGGATTCAATATAATCAACAATAGCGGCCTCAGTTATCTCGAGAATATTTTGTACAGGGGAGCGCCTAATGGAAGAGGACTCGGCCTCAGGGGTAATTTCAAATTTACTCCTCTACTTTCTTTTTCTTTTTCATTAATTACTCATTTCTCCAGGGTTGCCAACAAAAAAATTTTTATTTTGTCTTTCCCTGATTTCCAAAAATAATTTCCACCTTTTCCATGACCCTTAAGAATATTATTTATGAAAATAATTGAATCTCTGTAAATATTTTTTTTATTTATGAAAAAAGGTGTTAAAAATTAAGAAATTGAATTATTAATTTATAAAAATTAATAATTAAGAAATTACATAATTAGTAGGATATAAATAAATAATAAGAAGAAAGTTAAAAATCAAAAATTTTAAAATGTCGGTAAATAATAAAAAGTAGAAAATGATAAAGAAAGATAAAAAAATAGAATATTGTTGGACTTGAGTGTTAAAAGAAATGACAACAATCCAAAAACACAATTAACTTTACGAAACTAATTATTATGTAAGAGGATTTTAATTCGTTAATCGCAGCATTCGTAGAATTTGACCTTCATTTATTTTTCATTGGCAACTTAATAAAAAGATCTTATGGATTTTATCTTATTTATTTTATATTAACAAATAAATAAATATAAAACATATTTTGTTCTTAATTATTATATATTATCAAATTTTTTATTTTGTCATCTTTTTCATTTTAAAATCTTTTTTTTAAAGAAGTACATACTTTTAACTTTTTTAACCTATATATTGTTCTTAGATTTGATTTTTTTGCGATTAAATTCGATAATTTCTTCAATATCTCAATATGTTATTTAACTTTTGATTTCTTTTATCGATCGCAATCTAGTTTTTGATATACGATTTTAAAGAACATTAACGCTATTAAGCAATTAAATTCCTTTTTTTTTATGTTTTGTGAAAAAGAATATAATCAGATGGTAGTAATAATAATAACAACATAACGACAGTCTTCCTTTTCCGTCGGTGAATTTTTATTTTGTTTATTCATTTATGCATTTGAAACATTTTTTTTTTATTTTAATATAAAATAAACAAAATGTATTTTAATATAAAAATAACCAAAAAGTGGAATTAAAGGAAATTTTTGAAATTTTTGAATAGAGTAAAGGAGAATTAAAAAATGAATAAATAATTTTTTGTTCTGTTTTTCGTTTTAGGTCGATTGAGTAGCCAAGATGACTTAGATGACGATACAAGTTCACTTTACTCTCCGTCTATCTCCGGCGCAGGTAAGCAGGAATCGGACATCCATGACCACACGAGAATTGACTGATCTTTGTTCGACTTACCACTTTTTTTTCACACGTAGATCCTCTCCACTTTTCCACCGCTTTGTTTTTGCACTGATTTGGGTTACGTTTTTTCAATACAAAAAAAAAAAAAAAAATAGTCCGTTCACTATTAAGTATAATTTTCTTTTTTTTAAAAAAAGAAAATTTTCAAAATCTTGTAAATTAACAAAAGTGAATCTCATTATTATAAGAAAAAATGTTCTGATTTAAAATTCGTAATTTACGAATTGATAAAATTTTTTACTAATTTTTACAAAATTTTAGGAAATAATTTAATTCTCTTGAAGAATTTTATTCTTTTTATAAAACATAATTGAATTGTTTCAAAAAATTTTGGCAAATTTTTAACAAATAATTAAATTTCTGCGATGAATTAAAAATTTTTTAAAAATAATTGAATTGTTTTCAAGAATTGCTTCAAAATTTAAGAAAATAATTGATTTTAATATTTATACCTATTTATAAAAATAATTTAACTGTGTTCAAGAATTTTATCAAAATATTACAAAATAATTGAATTGTCTTGAAGAATTTTACAATTTATAAAAATAATTGAATTCTTCCAAAGAATTTGGCAAATTTATAAAAATAATTGAATTTTTTCGAAGAATTTTATTAAAAATTTTGGAAAATAATTGAATTCACTAGAAGAATTTTATTATTTATATAAAAATAATTGAATTGGTTCGACGATTTTTATCCAAGTTTTAAGAAATAATTGTTTTTCTACGAATAATTTTAAAATACATAAAAATAATTGAATTGTTCCCAAGAATTTTATCAAATTTTTAAAAATAATTAAATTCTTTCAAAAAATGTTATGAAAATTTTAGGAAATATAATTGAATTCCTGCAAAGAATTTTACAATTTAAAAAAATAATTGAATTTTTTCGAAAAATTTTAGCAAAAATTTTGGAAAATAATTGAATTTTCTTGAAGAATTTTATTATTTTTATAAAAATAATTGAATTGGTTCGAAGATTTTTATCCAAATTTTAGGAAATAATTGAATTTCTGCAAAGAATTTTACAATTTGTAAAAATAATTGAATTGTTTCCAAGAATTTTATAAAAATTTAAGAAAATAATTCAATTCTCTTTAAAAATTTTACTATTTTTTACAAAAATAATTGAATTCTTCCAAAGAATTTTGCAATTTATAAAAATAATTGAATTGTTTCAAAGAATTTTAACAAAAATTTTGGAAAATAATTGAATTCCCTTGAAAGTTTTTACTTTTTATAGAAATAATTGAATTGTTTCGAATAATTTTATGAAAATTTTAGGAAATAATTGAATTCCTGCAAAGAATTTTATTATTTTTATAAAAAAAAATTGAATTGGTTCGATGATTTGTATCAAAATTTAAGAAAATAATTGAATTTAATATTTATAAAAATAATTGAACTGTGTTCAAGAATTTTATCAAAATTTTACAAAATAATTGAATTGTCTTGAGGAATTTTACAATTTATAAAAATAATTGAATTTTTTCCAAGAATTTTATCAATTTTTTAGGAAATAATTGAATTGCCTTGAAAAATTTTACTATTTTTAAAAAAAATAATTGAATTCTTCCAAAGAATGTTATTATTTACAATTAAAATAATTGAATTCTTGCGAAGAATTTTCTTAAAATTTCTCAGAAAATAATAAACAAGAATAATTTATTACTTTTACGCGTAAAAGTACTTTACTTGATTGTGAACGGACTTTTGATTTTTTTTTTTTTTGGCATTAAATCTGCGTTATAATTTTTTCGTCTCTTTATTGTTTTTACAATTTAAAGTAAAAATTTGTTTACTTTAAATTTTACAATTTTTATGCTCTTTCCTTTGCTTTTATCTGTTTTATACAATTGAGCTCCCGCGTGCAATGACTCGATCTGCGCTCGGACGCACTCTCTAGTACCAGTCGGGGAGCAGTGAGCGCCTCTGCGCCACTCACTGCCACCCGACTGGTATTAGAGAGTGCGTCCGAGCGCAGATCGAGTCATTGCACGCGGGAGCTCAATTGTTTAATAACTGAAAATGAAAAGTGAATTTCTTACAAACGAAAAAAAAATACAACTAGTGGAGAGGAGAAAATGTTTGAAATTTAAAAATAGAATTTTAGTTTGCAATTTTCATGAGATTTTATCGAGAGCGAGACTATTTATTACAAAAATTGAAATTTATTTCGTTCCGAAATTTTTTTTTTCTTTTATTAGTTCGGAACAAAAATTTTATAAAATTATTTACCTTTGAAAAATAGGTTGTCAATTGAAATTAAAGGAAGATTCATCTTCAATGTTGGAAGGCTAGGAATAAATATGTTGAAAAAGGATCATATCAAGTTTGAAGAAAATATTTTCCTATTATGAAAAAATCTGGTATTTTAATCACTTTAATTTCTAATTTTTAAGTTATTAATTCGAGTTTAATTTTTTCGTCTACTTTTGTTTTAAATTTTTCAAATTAGTTTCAGTTTGTATTTAAAAAAAAAAAAATTGTTTCGGTTTTCTGTTTAGTTACTTTAATGATCCTAATGTTGAAAGTACTTTTTGCAATATACAAGTACAAAACAAAGAATAGAATATAAACGAATTTTTATTCTTTAAACGAAATTTTTTCTTTTATTAAAAAAAAGTTCCAACATTAGTGTAAATATGAAGTTAAAAATTTTTTAAAAATCTCGTTCGATTTTTAATTAAAAAAAATCAATTGAATTTAAAATAATATTAACAATAGTGTAAATTAAGAATTGAAAAATTGAAAATTGCAATTACTTGCAATTTGTTATTTAAGAGATTTAACTAATGAAAAATAATTCGTTATGTAATTTAATTTACAATAACAAAAATGTAGTGAATTGTTTAGAAAAATCGTCGAGAGTTAATTTATATTTATACCAATTTTTGTCTAATTGGTAAAAGTAGAAAATTTTATATATTTAAATTTAATTCTCCGATAAAATTAATTCTAAAATTTAGAATTCTAAAATTCAGAATTCTATGCGAAGAATTAATTTTTTTAGAGTTTAGAGAAAAAAAATTCTCTTTAGAGAAAAATGAATGTTTAAAAAAGTAGGTAAGTTGTAGTCGATTAAAAAATGAACTACGTCGTGCCATATATGAAAATATAATTATTAATCAGGCAACTATTTTGTGCCACGCACAATGTACATAAAAAATGAGTTTGGACTTAAGTTTAGACACATTAGATTAGTATTTGATAAATTTTTATGAAAAAGATTTTATATTGTTGACGTTGTTTTTTAAAGGGAGATGATTTTTAAATATAAGAGAAATGTATTAAATACCAAAAAGTGTATTGAATACAAAAAAAAATGTATTTTGTACGAAAAAAATTTAGAGATTTTGAATTGTCGATATATCGAATAACTTAATGTGTTTAAAGTAAATTTTTATTATATAGTATTTTATTAATTATGTATATTTTTTTATACTCAATTAATAAAGCCGAGAAGCGTCAAAACAAATAGAAAGTTATTTGATCCAATTCTAGCATTGCGCTTTTTTTAACTCACGCTTTCATTTTACTAACACAATTTTTATTTTTTATATTTATATTTTTTATTTTTTTTTATTACTATTTTTTATTTCTATTTTTTATGTTTCTATTTTTTATTTGTATTTTTTATTTATATTTTTTATTTATATTTTCTACAATCAAAAAAAAAAAAATGCTGTTCTTTATTGTTTGCTTGTGGCTGAAAATAAGAAGCTTAAAATTATTTAACAATGTTTTAAAATGTTAGTGATAAATTTTAGTCTATAGTGTAAGGCTTGAATGTAAAGCTCAGTCGAACTTACAGTGGTCATGCGCTTTTTCATTAGTTTTTAGTTTACTTACTAATAATTTACTTTTTTTTTAGAGAAATTTACAAATTTTCATATATTGAAATTAAGAAAGAAATTACAAAAATTGAAAAAGAAATTTTATTATTATTTATGAAAATAATTGAATTTTGGATGAATTTTGTAAAAATTTTTTTTAAATAATTTAAAAGTTCCCGCCATTTTAAATTTAATAATATATCTAATCTCAGTAGTTTTAAAAATTTCCGCCATTTTGGATTTACCATTTTGATTATTGCAAATCTGATGTCAGATTCGTAATCAGTGAGTGGCAGACAACTCCCATGGAAAATTAATGATTAAAATAATTTACAATTGACAACTCCCATGGAAAATTAATTATTAAACTAATTTACAAGTGAAGTACTATCATAATTATATGATTATATGAATAACTTGTTCGAAGATATAATTGACGATTTTAGAAAAAAAAACTCCATATTATGCTTTGCATGCGTGAAACAGCTGTGCGAAGCACCTTTAAGGCCTGAGCATAATAAAACCGGAAGTCACCCTAAGCATGAGGTGGAAAAAGACAGAAATATCGTCTGTCCTTTTCTATCTCATACGCGAGAAACATAAAGGCCAGGAGCAGAATTAAATCGGGAAGCGAACCGCAAGTTCGCTTTTCGTTTTAATTCTGCTCAGGCCTTTATGATCCCGACTTCATTGTGCTCAGGCCTTAATTATTTCATTGTCATGTATGAAAACCGCTTTATTTGCTTGTATAAATGAATAAGTGACTGTCAACAGGTTTAATGGAGAATATAACATGGAAGGAGTCGTCAATCCCACCGGATTCGTCGAGCAGCGAAACTGGTAAGGAGACACCACCAGAAGTGGTGCAATTCACAGTTGGCGAGAGCAGTGAGGAGTCAATAAGGGAACGCGGTGGTGGTGGTGGCGCCGCCACAGCCAATGTAAAAGAGAAGAGCGTCGTCGGTATGCAGCGTTCATTTAGTCAAGACACAAATATGCTTAACAGTAGCGACATTGACAAATCTACCTCATCATTCCTTTCGAAAACATCATTTTCCGAGAATGCCCTCGACATTACGGAGAAGGTAAATCGAATTGTCCCAAGTAATAAAAAGCCCCTCAGGGAATTGCCCACATTAATGTCCGTCGATGACGAGACATTATCGACAGATTCAAATTCCACGGCGGATAATGACGAGCAGAAGCGCAGGCGTAGAAAGCTCCATTTTCCCGCCTTTAGGAAGAACAAGTCCAAACTTTCGTGATGCCTACTAGTCACTTAAGTTTAAAATATATCAAGTCTTCTTTGTTAACTTTTAAAACAAACAAAAAATAATAATAATAACAAACAAACGAAACAAAACTTTGCGATAAGAATATATACACGAGATTTTATAACTCTCAACAATTTCTCTGGGATTTTAGTGAAGAAAAGTGTATCGAAATGACGGTTAGTCTAAAGGTGCTCTCACAGTTCTAATGCTTGTTGTCATGGTAACGCACGAGAGTGAGAGAGACGGAAAGATCGAATCAAATACCTTTTTTCTCTCTTACTCTCGTACGTTACCATGACAACACAGTTGTGAGAGTACCTTAATTATTTTTTTTGTATTTTAGATCAAAAAAGTGAATTTTGAATTCGTTTTGAAGCAAGGGTACAAGGTTAACTTTGCATTTGAATAAAAATTACAGATCTTCAGCCAATAAAAACTTTTTTGGTGCAACATAACCTAAAAGTTGTGACTATTCGACTTTCGGGGACAACAGGCCTAAAACCTAACCTAACCTAAAATTTAACAAAAACTTTAAAATTTAATATTATTTTTATTAAAGTTTAGAATTTTTTGAATTGAAAATTAAATAATTACAAAAACGAATTTAATTTTTCTTACAAAAACGAATTTAAATTTGACTGTTTTTTTTCACTTAAATCACGAAATTATGGCATTTGACTATAAATTTTGTTCGGACTCTCCGCCATTTTCTATTTTTACTCTAGAGTTTATACAAAATAATCAAAATTTTAATTTTTACCGCCTATTTTATTTTTGTTTAATTTTTAACATTTTTTCAATTCTCAATTGAAAATTAAATCCGAAAACTTATTTACTATTAGGTACATAGTTTTTTTTTCTTTCTCAAGGCATTTTTTTTTTGTTTCGAAAAGAGATTGTTTTTTTAGAAAAGACGCTATATTTATATTTAATAGTAATAATGAGTGTTATTTAAAATTGTGATTTACGTCTATATTTATTATTTTTTATTTATAATTATATTTTATCGGAAATCGAAGATTTCTGTTACTTTTAAATTGTCGCATATTTGTGGCAAGTGGTGTCCTTAAACGTAAAAAAAAACGTAATTATATGTTAAAAATGTTTTTTTAAAAAAACTAAATATTTTTATATTTAGATTTTTTAAAAAACATTTTAAAAAAACTTTTTTTTTTTTTTTTTTTTTTTTTTTTTTTTTTTTTTTTTTTTTTTTTTTTTTTTTTTTTTTTTTTTTAATAGACAATTTTAATATAAGTTGAAATTCTTTATCTCCTAATAAGTTAAAAATCACATTTATTGTTAATTGTAAAAAGCAATCTTAAATTATTTGAATATGATATTAAATATTAATCTAAATATTAATTAATATAATTCAAAATTCATAATTATGTTAATTAATATACAATTAGTATTAATTAATAAATCTTTGAATTAAACTTTGAGACGCGTCCACAATTAAACTTCAAGAAAATTAATAATTTACTGGAAAAATTGAGTTAATTATAAACTATTATTAATTAATTAAAAAATATTAGTTTTTCGAATTTATTGATTGAAATATTTTATGTTAAATTAATTTTATGTTAAATTATAACAAATATCGTTAAACTTTTTCCGTGTGAAAAAAAAAATCTAAAATTTTTTGAGATATTGTTGAGAGTTTCAACTCAAAAATAGTTAGTTAATAAAAAAAAAACACTTTTTTGCCAAATTATGTCCAGTTTTACTTAAAAAAAAACAAACAATTTTTCCCTATTTATCGAATTTTTATACATTTGGAATAATTTTTTTTTCTTTTTTTTTCATATCAAACTGCTCAAAGTATTGTCTGAAAACAAATTTTTAACACCATGTAATGTATTTAATAGAAAATTTGTGAAAATAAGAATATTTTTGTAAAAAAAAAATGAAAAAAAAATAATTTTAGTTTAATTGGTCTTTTAAATTGTCAAAAAGGTGGATTATGTTTTTATTCACGAGAAGAGAAAAATAAAAATCCAATTTTTTTATTATCAGGGATTCGCCAAGTGCATTACTTTTTAGCAATAATTTAAAAAAAAAATGTCATTTCATTTTTGGCGTCGCGTTTAAAAATAATATTTTAGAAAGAAAAAGAGAGAATTTCTTTTTAAAAAACTTTAAAAATACGTCCTTTATAAAAGCTTGCGTAGTAGAAAAATTTTTTCGGGAAAAATATATTTCTTATGACTTTTATTGAGTCAAAAATTGATTTTAGATTAATTAAGTATATAATATATTATATATAGTTTATGATCGAAAGCGCACATATTGAATTGTTACTCAAATATAAGAAAGTTGAGACTTTTTTTTTGAAATAAGTTTTTAAAAAAATGTCTCGACTCTTCTTTTATTTCGTATTTTTTCGATCAATTTCACCTGAGAGGCCTATAAATTTTAAGTAAGTGCAATTTTATCGCTCTGAAATTTATTAACATTGTTATAATTATATTAATTTTGTTTTCTTAATTCTCATCTCCAAAGGACCAGAGTCTTATGACCAAGTATTAATATATACTTAAAGAAAAAAAAAAAAAAAAAAAAAATCTTTTCTTAAATAATTTTCTTTTTTGTCTGACAGTGAAAACAAGCAACAATCGACTATAAATGATTGAAAGGAATTTAAAAAATTAAGAAAACGAAAAATCCTAGACTTTGTAGATAAAAATAAATAAATAAATAAATAAATTGTATAATACGCGATTCTGTACAGCGAGGTAAATTTAATTGACGCAATTTATATTAGAACTCGTAGAAATCAATTTTGAAAATGCTAATTTTTTCGGCATTTGTGTGATGGGATTTATTTTAATTCATTTTTTAAATAAAAAAAAAAAATTCGATACATTTATCGATATTCTAATTTTACAGAATATTCCGCTTGTATTTTTGAAAAAAATGTTCGACTTCATTAATTAGGGTCCATTAATTTTAAAACGGACAAAATAATAAAAATTTACTATTTAAAAAAAAATTTTTTTAATTTAAAAAAAGTTTTTATTTAAAAATACATAATTTAAATTATTCCATAGACAAAATTATGAACAAAATTTTAAAAACAATGCTTGTAGAATTGGGAAATTTTTTTTCGTTATAGAAATATTTAAAAAAAAAAAATTTTTTTTTTTACCATTAGAAGAATTTTGTTTACTATAAAAAATATTTAAATAGATTATTCTGTTCGATTAGAATATCAGTCGATAAAATTATAAAGAAGGATAAAAAAAACATTTTTCACAATTTTTAAAATCGATAGCTCATCACTTTTAATTTTAACTATAAACGAAATCAAAAGAAAACATTTCACATTCTCATAGTTTCATTGCAAAAGTAACTTTATCATTGAGAAACATCAAAAAATGATTTTTTACATTTTCAAATAAAAAAAAAAATTTTTATTTTCCATGTAAATTAAAAATATCAAAATGTTAAAAATTGTAAAAAGATTTTTTTTTTAAATCTACGCTCTTCTTGTACGTGCCAATATTTAAAAATATTTATTAGGGAAAATTGAAGAGAGAAAAAAAAATACAAATTGTGTCAAAAGTGACTTAAATATAAGAAAAAGAGAATTTTTCCGCGATTTTAAAAAAACTAAAAACAAGAAAAAAAAATAATTTTGTGATTTTCAAAAAAAAGAAAGCTTTTCTCCCCTGGTGTGTTCGATATATTTTGACAATAGATTTTCCAGCTTTAATAAGTTGGCTCTTCCTGAAATTGTTCTATTATAAAGCGATATTGAGTCAATTTTGTAAATAGTATTTTTTGTCAAAGGAGAGTTTCCTTAAGTTGTGTATCTTCATTTTTCTTTTCAAACAATTCTTAAGTTGAGTTGCTTTTTCCCATTTAAATTGACTTTTTCGATAAAATTAAACAAGAAAAAAAAATTCAATGTTCTTTATGTAATTTGTTTCAAAAATGAAATAAAAAGTGAAATTGCAACTCTTAAAAAATTTACGCAATACTAACTCGACTTTTTTTCATAATAATGTGAATTTTAGAATTTTAGAAAAAAATTTTTTAAAAGCGAAAATTTTAGGTTTTTATTTTTAATAAGCAAGTGAAAATTTTAGAAACAAATTTTTAAAAACAAAATTATAAAGCAATTATTTTAGAACGCACAAATCAAAAGCTTAGAAATGAAATTTTTTAAAAGAAAAGTAGGAGGAGTTTATCTATAAACCGACAAATGTTACGCGCACTGAAGAAAGGTATCAAAGAAGTAAAAAAATTGAAGGTTATGTTTGTAATTTTTAAAATAAAAATACTCAAAGTAGATTAACTTTAAATATAATTTACTAAAGTTTAAATATTCTTTGCATAAAAAATATTTAATATAAACTGATTTCAGTTTTAGAGAATTAAACAGAAACTTTTAATAAGGGTAAAAATAATACAAACATAACCTTAAAATGATATGCTTCCTGTGGTACCTTCGGTACCTTTCTTCAAAGCGCGCTACAAGTGAAAATTTTAGAAACGAATTTTTAAGAAAAATATTATTTAAAACGAGAAATAAAGTTTTCTTTAAACATTTTTTTTTTACTTTAAAGTTTAAACACAAAAATATTAATTATTAATTAAAATTCATTATTTAGTTGAAGTATTAAAATTTTATTTTTTATTGTTATAAATATAAAAATTTAGTAAAATTTATCAATAAAAATTAAAAAAACAAAATTGCAAATAAAAAAATTTCAAAATTTTAACAAAAAAATTTTTTTTTATTTTTAATTTAGAAAATTAAATATTTATTTTAAAGGAAATTGAATGATTATAATATATAGTAATAATAATGATGGGCATGTCGAGTTTATTACATAAATAAATAATAAAAATTTTAAATATGCGTTCCAAGAAAGGTTCCTAAGTAAATGCTTTCAGCAAACGAATCTCGATTAAAAGTTCATTTTTAATTTTGTAAATTTGAAATTAATTTTTATAAAATATTTTTTATGTAATGAAGCCTTGACGGTTAATAATTTTTAAAAATAATTGATTTTCTTTCTTCATTTTTATTTCAAAAATTATAAACATAACCTCAAATTTTTTACTTCTTATGTACCTTTCTTCAGTGCGCGTCACAAATATAAAAATTATAAAAATATCAATTAATTTAATAGAAATAAGTAAAAATAATGAAAAATAATTTTAAAAAAAATTATTTTAAATACAAAAATCAAAAATATGATTTTGAAAAAAATATTTTTGTTATTAATGAAAAAAGGAAAAATTCCGAGTCGAGTTAGTATGCAGAACGTATAATTTTAAATGTTACGTTACTTACATATTTTTAGTTAAGTATAGTTATTAATTGAAGTACCAATAAGTTTTAATTAATTGCTATTGTATTATATAGTTTATTCTGCTTTTTATAGTGATACGTCTTCCCTTGTATGTTAAAGAGGTAAGCGATTTTTCCAAAAATAAAATATCTCAACAGCATGAGACTCATTTCCTTTTAAATTTTCGTATTTATTATTATTAATTATTAATTCCTTTTTTTTAAATTTCATTAATATTTTTTCACCGATAAATAAATTATCAAAAAAAATCTACGTATTTAGCATTTTTTTTTTTCTCCTAATTATTTTTATTTACTATTTTAATTTTTAATTTTTTTTTATTTTAATTTTTTTTATTGTATTTTTATTTTCATTTAATAGTATTAATGAAAAAAATAATAATTAGTAATAAATTTGTATTTATTATTTTATTTTTTTCGAATTTTGTACAAAGAAATATTTAAATTTACAAAAAATAAAAATAATAGTAAATTAACAAAGTGTTAAGAATAATAATTGTTTATTGAAAGAAAAATTTGAAATTCATATTTTATATATTTTTCGGTTTATTTTTTTTTAAATTTCTAAATAAGAGGAAAAAAAACAATCGTTTGTCTTCTATTTTTCTCGTTTGACTTCTAATTAAATAAAAAATTTAAACGTGGCATATAGCAACTGTGAGCATTCATTTCCCATTGTCAGTAGGAATTCCCTGTTATATTTTCCTTATGAAGAAAAAAGAAAATAATTTATTATATTAGATAATATTGACCGTTGCAAGCTGCAAATATACATATATTATGCAAGACAGCACATTTACTTATAATAGAAGAAAAAAATGAATCAATAATGAATGATTCAGTGAACGTTTACAAACATTTTTTTTATCTGTATTGCGACGTTTGTCGGGGAAGAACATCTTGAGATTAAAAATAAACGGAAATTAAAATTCAATTATTTGCCATATTTTTGATGTGATGGGTATATAAAAAGCCCCAACGTGTCGCTATTGAAATCATTCCTTACTCTCAGCGCATAATAGAATATTGTCTATTATTTGAAAGTTAAATATTATTTAAAGTTAATATTTTTATTTTTAAATTTTATAATAATTAAATTAAAAATTTAAAAATGGTTAAACTTTGCATTTTTTTGGTATTTTTATGTCTTGCTGTTATGACTGTTATGAGTGCACCAATGGAAGGTAAGTGTTATAAATTTTACCTTTTTGTTTATTGTTTATTATTGCTGTTGTTATTATTTGCATTTTGTTGAAATCGTCTTTTTGATTATTAAAAAAATTTTTTTTTTAATTATTTTGTAATAAAAAGGCCTGATTTGCATTTAAAGGGCCCTTTTATTATAAAATAATATTAAAATTAACAATAATAATAATAATAAATAATAGTATTCATATTTTTACTATAATTAGTGACGCGCTCTGAAGAAAAGTACCGAAGTATTAAAAAATTGTAGGTTATGTTTGTTATTTTTAAAATGATAAATGTACTGTTTTTTTTAAATTAGAAGATGAAGGACGAGCTGATAGGCAAAGAAGAGTGACTTGTGATCTTCTGTCAGTCGCTGGCATGGTGGGAGACAGTGCTTGCGCTGCCAATTGTTTAAGCATGGGAAAAGCTGGAGGAAGTTGCAGTGGTGGCGTCTGCCAATGTCGCACGTAAGTAAAAAAAAAATTTTTTCTATTCATTATACTAGACAGATCTAATAATTGAATAAAAATATAAAATTTAATTTATTAGCGAATTCAATAAAAATTAATAAATCAAATAAAAAATTACAATTTAAAATTAAAAAAATAATTTTATATTTAGAGAAACTTTTTTAATGCGACGGAAAAGTTGGAAAAAATAATATATTTATAATTTAATTTACAGAACAAAGATCAAGGATTTGTGGGATAAACGATTCGGTTAAGACTATAATAATACAGCGAAAGTGTTTTGGAGAAATTTAAAAATGCTGGAAGACTATACTGAATTTCTAGAAGAACAACTATATTTATTATTTGTGAGAATGAGACTTATCGACAACAAGAATTATATTATTTAGGATATAAATTTATAATAAATTGTCGAAATTCAGCTTTATAAATTATTTTCTCTACAATTTGAATTTTAAAAGCGAATAAACTAAATTATTTGAAATTTCGAACTGAAAGAAATTGTTTTTATAATCTAGATCCCAACATTGTAGATTTTATTAAACATGTTCTTATTTTACAATTTATTTTTATAATTATTTCATAACTATTTTTTCAAACCGAATAGCCATCGTAGTCACGCTCACGGCTCAACTGTCAGATAGAGAATTATTCTAAGGGTGAAATCAAACGCCGCTTTATTTTACACGTACAAAGAGTATTCTTAGTGAAATATTTTTAAATATTTACCGCTAATAAAACGTTCTGTATTATTCTTTAAGATAATTATCTTAAAGAACAATACAGAACGTTTTATTAGAATTAAATATTAAAAAATATTTCACTAAGAACTTGGCACACATGATTCTTTTGACTTCAGGGGAAAAATATGAAATGAAAGTGAATTTTAAATGACTTTGAATTTAATAACAACCTTTAGGATAAAATCAATTGGGTTTGTCAAAGAACGTTGCCACCGTCTGGATTTAGACTCTCAAGGGAGAGGATAGTTATTATTTTGTATTTTCAAGGGGAAACAATTTCTCTGAAGTGATTGTAATATTATTATATGTACTTTTTACCATCGTGGAAGTAGAAAGAAGCTTTATGAATACATTTTTTAAAAATATTTTCTAAATTATAATTTTAATATTACGTACGACAGGGATAAATTTTTTTTTCTACCAACACAGCACCGAAAATATCCTGAAAGTTGAATATTTAACTTGATTGTAAATCATCGGAATCTTTAGTAATGCGAAGCTCATGAATCTTGAAGTTCTTTAAATCTGTCCGATGTTATTCAATGTTTGACGTAAAAGTTGACTGAACATGTGCAATTTTACAATTATTTAGGATAATTTTGTTTGTTTTTAAAGTTACTTATTTTTAGAAATTATAGATTTATTTTTTTATATGTAGTTTAATTTTTTTACGTTTACAAAAATAGTTGTTTTGAAGATCAAACAGCGTTTGGTGCGCATTGTGTTTAAAGTTTCAATTTTACCTTTTAGTAGTCTACACTATATTGGTTTATTTTTTAAATTCATAGCCATTTGATGCATATCAACAGGCCGATAAAGAAAAAGAAGAAAGAAGAAGAAGAAGAAATGCTTAATTTTTTCCGTTTTCGTTGATCATTGACGTGGACAATTTGGTCTCTACGACTTTACTCACGAATCGATAACAATACTGTTATATATGACACAGCTGTTTTTATCACCTTAAAAGTGAAAAAGAAAATCAATTACATTATAAACAGTGATAACAATTATTATAAAAACAATACTGGTCTACATGGATTTAAACATGGTATTTATGAATATTTTTAAAAATTAGAGCTAAACCCTGACGTGGATATAAAAAAGATTATAAACCTTTGATAATATTAAGAATTAAAGATTGAACACTGCTCTTTAAAATGAACCTTTTTACGCTACATTTTATAGAAAGTTTAAATTTGTACACCTAGTGTTGAAATTAATACTAACAGTAACGAAATTACTCATTGAAAAACAGTACAATTTTCCCGCAGTAAAACTGTTAGGTATTAAACATCTCAGCATTACTGTTTTTACCAAAGTTTTCGAATCTGAAGGTAGGGTATACCAGTAACTGTCATAACTGAAAAGATGAAAGTGATTATATAGTAGAACTAACCTTTTTTTTTGGAATAAGTTAAAAATATTTTCACACTTACATATTCTGGAAAAGTTCATTACTCTGATCTATCAAACGTTGACTTGGTAACGTTAAACAGAATAGTCGACATATTTGACCTATAGTATAGGACATCATTGTGAAAGCTTCACCGAGGTTGTCCAATTTCGTGACAAACTAAAAATGTTTTGAATATACCCTTGAATTTTTAGAAAATTTAAAAGATTTTTAAAGTTTGCTCTGAGGGACTTTTTGGTTTGTATTAGACTTTTGATATGCTCTATGCATCTTTAAATTAGTAATTATCTTCTAACTTCTTAAAAATGTTAGCTCTAACTAGGAAGTTACTAGAAACTTTTTAAAACAAAATTTTTACCAGATTTCACAGTAGTGTAAATGGCCAAATTACCTGAACTCCTGCTAAACTCATCATTAACATAGTCAATCCCAAGTTTAAAAAAAGAGGAATTGAAAAGCAGTCATTAAAGTCATTTATAAACCTTAAAAAAACAGTTTGCGTTACATTAAACATTATTAGCTGATCCAATATGTCGAACAAATTTAAATTAAATGGTTAAGATAAGAAAATGATTAAACATAAAAAATGTACTTTTATTATAAAAGTTTCTAAAAAGTCCTTGATATTCCGACTATTTTGACATCTTAATATCTATAAAAATAAAATTGAATACTAACATTATAGTTGATTTATGCATTTTAATGCAGAACTTAATTTCTTTTTGCGTATCTCTTTTATCAGAAAAAGCCACATTGTAATCTGCATTTACAAGATTCTTAAATTTGTACCTACAAATCAGAAAGAATTTTATAATATTAAAATATATCAGTTTCGATTCATGTAGATAAGAAAGAATTTTTCTACTCTTTTACCCTAGTATTTGCAATTGGCCGCAAGCATGGTACGCAGAAAATATAAAGATTGTGTCAACAGTCATCGTTATTACAACTGCAGCAACAGTTACGTGAATCTCGTTTATTGATATTACTATGAAATTAAAAGTATCATCCGCATCTACTAAATAATTTGCTTCAGCAATTAACTTCCTTGGACGAGATTCATCTAAAGGTATTATTATGTCCAAAAATAATGGAATAATTGGCTCTGATATGTACTTTAACATTGCTGCACAATACAAAACTGAAATACGTTTTGTATCCTATAATTTTTATATTACACAAAGTTAAAAAAAACAGTTCAACAATATTTTCTATTTGTTGTCTTTCTAAAAATGGTTTTAAATTAGAAATTTTTAAATTTATAAAATACTAGTCACTAAGGGGCTGAATCCTGATATTGTTGCATCATATTTCGAGGTGATCCATTAAAAGTGGAAGGCAATATAAGCGTTTCATATTAAGAGAAATTAATGACTTACCTAGTTGTACCTTGATTAAATTGTTATTCAGAGATGCATTTTCCAGCATTATTTCGTATTCGGAAGTTGATTCACAATTTAGCCAATCATTTTTCATTTTCGAGATAAATAATTTTATCTGAAACAATGTGTCATAAATATAATATAATAAAATCCGGAGAATTGATAATATTTCTTAGTTCTAAATGCAAATATTGAATTTCTATTAAATAAGTATATTAAATAAATATTCGTAATTCGTACCTTCTTTCTGTTGTTGCAAGCATTTGCGTAAGAACATGCACCAGCGATAAGACCAAAAAAGTTTGCAAGCCATGGTATTAGCATGTCTAAATTACCCTTAATGTTCTTTATGGACAGAAGCTAATGGACATAAAATAATCGATAATCTTTAAAAATTGTTTAAACATTTTAAATATGCCAATTGTGCAATAAAAGTTTCCCGATTGCACAATTGGTGGCTAATTTAAAAGAATAAATAATATCAACTCTGCTCAATTTGACTGTATGTTTTGATAAGCGTTTTAAATAATAGAATGAATATAGAATACAAGAATATTTGATCAAGAAAAGGCAGCAAACACAAAATACAAAGCAGATCAATACTACTTTTATGTTACAGAGTTATTAAATTATTCTTGAAAATTTGCCTTCAAACGAAAAATATTAAAACGAAATTATAAATTTACTAGTGGTATAAAAAAACTAGTAAGTGTTAACCAAACAAAAATGGAAATTAATTTTTGTGTCAATTTAGATTGTTGAGGCCACAATCCCATTGAAGATGAAAAGAATTTACAGATTTTCATATGAGAATTAAAAGCTTCCATATCGGCGTCTGTTAATAGAATGAACAATCAATCAATGAGATTCTTATTCTGATGGTATTATTTATACAATAGTTAAATAGTTATATTTATTAATATTCTTTTAATCGATTATAGGAAAAGTAATAAATGAAACACTATTATTACAATTAAATTTGTAAACAATACCAGTTTGGTTCCATTTGTTAGTTGCATCTTTTCCTAGTTTAACAATCGAAGACAAAAACTTATTAACCATTGGAATTTTACATGAAATTATTATAGATTCAAAAGGATGGTCTTATGTTGCTGCTTCTAAAACAACTTTCTTTTTCTTGGTTCGTGTCGACACAAGCAGAACTCACTGTCATTATAATGTGGGCGCAACATTTTCCAGAAATGTTTTAGTTTTACTAATTAATTAATTAAGAACAGTAAACTTATTAAGTAATTACATAATAGATTCAGTTGTAAGCACCTATAGGATAAGATCAATTCGATTTTCTAGGGAACACGCTCTCAGTCTGGATTTAGCCTTTCAAGAAAGAAAATAGTTTTACAACCGTTGAAGTACAAAACATAAATTTTTATTTCCTACATCAAAATTCTTATCGACATCATTTTTATATTCATGCCAAGTAATACAAAATTTTATCACATTTCATCATAATATAAAATAGAAAATACAAAAACGCATTATCGTTAATTTTACAATTCTAACTTATCTTACTTGCTTATTGATAAAGTTATATTCTAGAATTATTTATAATTTTTTGTGGTGAATCATATCGCGCGACGTCCTAGGGATTTCAAGTGATTACCTAAAATTAAAATAGCATCAACGATTCTCATCGTAAAAAGATATCTTATATAGAAATATTAATTTTCAAAAATGCACTACGTACCCCTAGAACGTCTTGTAAATTATAAAATACGTATAGAATTAAATTTATAAATTAAGTTTACTTACGTAGAAAATTATGAAAAATTTATTTAGTCAAAGTTAACGGTAAATTATTTCTTACCACCTGAATTTTACTCACGAATAGATACCAGTACTGTGAAATAAGACAATGATGTTTTTATCACCTATGAAAATAAAAAAGAAAATTATTCAAAATTATAATTCAACACTGACAGAGATAATGATAAAAAGAATATTTACAGAACCGAAATTACTCATTGAAAAACAATACAATTTCCCCGCTGTAAAAGTGTTGGGTTTTATACATTTCAGCATTACTGTTTTCAACAGATTTCTCGAATCCGAAGGTAGGGTATACCAGTAACTGTCATAACTGAAAAGATAAAAGATGAAAGGATCTTTACTAGTATCTTAGATATATGGTAGTTTTATTTTGGAAGATAAAAATATTTTCAAAATTACATATTCTGTGTGAGTTGATTACTCTGATCTATTAAACGTTGACTTGGTAACGTTAAGCAGAATAGACGAAATATTTGACCTATATTAAAGGATAGAATTGCAAAAGTCTCACCGAGATTGTCCAATTTCATGAGCAACTGAAGATAATTGTAATATCTTTAATAAATTTTAAAACATAAGAATTAAAAGAGCTGTTGTTTCATTACCTGAACTCCTGTGAAACTTATCATTATCATATTCAATCCCAAGCCCAAAAAATAAGAAATCGAAAAGCAATCATTAACATCTTTAACGAACATTATCACTGATTTATGCCTTTCAATGCAGAACTTAATTTCTTTTTGTGTACTCCTTGCATCAGAAATATAGTCTATTTTAACAAGAGTTTTTATTTTGTGTCTGCAAATCGGAGATTATTTTAAATGCGTTAAAATACCAGTTTACATTCATGCAGATAAGGGAAATTTTTTTTTAACTCTTTTCTTTACCCTAGTATTTGTATTTGTCCACAAGCATGGTAGATGAAAACTATAAAAATTCCGTCAACAGTTACAATAATTGTGATTATAATTAAAGTTACGTGCCATTGGTGTATTGCTATTGCTATATAATTAAAATTCTCATCCGTATCTACTAAATAATCAGCGACCATAATTAATCTTCTTAGACGGGATTCATTTAAAGGTTTTATGGTATCCAAAAATAATGGAACAAGAGGCACCGTAATGAACTCCACCATTGCTGTATAAATTACAACTGAAATATTTTTGAAATATCTTATTGCAAAAACGTTTTCTTATAATATATTATAATTACACAGTATGCAATAATAAAAAAAGCCTTCTTTTCGTATATTTAAGGTTCTAAATTAAAAATTTTTAAAACGAACCCTAATCTTTTAATTGAACTCATATTTACCGAGTTGTATCTTGATTAAATTTTTAGCCATAAAACTGTTTTCAAGCAAAATTTCGAATTCTGAAGTTGATTCACAAATAAGCCAATCATTTTTCATTTTCGATAAAATTAATTCTATCTGGAAAAAAGCAAGTTCTGAATAAACAAAAATAAAGATCCGACAATTTTTTCTAGAAGCAAATATTAAATTAATGATTCGTACCTTATTTCTATTGAGACAAGCAGCTGCGTAACAAATTATACTAACGAGATTAACAAAGTAGGGTGGTACCCATGATATCAAAATATCTAAATTACCCCAATTGGTCTTTAAGGCCACCAACTAATAAACATAAAATTACATTCGTTTACGTCTAGAAATTGCTATTAATTACCTATATGCTAATTGAGCATCAGGGTTTAGAAAAAAGATCGAAATTCGTCTATTATCAAAAAGTAAAACAAGAAAAATATATTTTAAAATAATTCATTTACTTGTGGTATTAAAAAACTAAAAAGAGTTAACCAAACAACAATGAACATTAATTTTTGTGACATCTTTGATTGATAAGGCCACAACCCCATTGAGGATGAAAAAAATTTAAAAATTTCTATATGAGAATTGAATGCTTCCATATCGACGGCTTCTAATGAAATGATACCCTAACAGACAGGTCTATTCATCCCTAAATATAAAATATACAGTCACCTGTAAGATAATTATTCTAAGGGTAAAATCACTGTTTCACTTTACAGGGAGAAATTCTTAATAGTTTCTGAAGCAATATTTTTAAATATTTAATTTTTCAATTCCACGGACTGGTATTGTTCTTTAAGATAATTATTTTTGTCACATACAATAAAATTATTTTTATCGAGAAACTATTATAGATGAGTGTGAATTATAAAAGACCTTCAATATAGGTAGTGACCACCTAAAGGATAAAATCAATTCGGTTTGACAAAAGGAAAGTTGTCTTAGTCTTGATTCAACCTTTCAGGGAAGAGGACAATGATTATCGCTTATATTTTCGAGGGAAATCAATTTTTTCTATAAATGTTACTAGAACAAATGTTTCAATTCATTTCATTCTTGGACCACTATGAAATATGTAAAAATAACTGATTTCTTTTTACTTTTCTTGCTCCATGGTTTACTAATTATTTTCTATGTAAACTTTTACAGAATCCAATAAACGTGACAATTAAAATAAAAGCACTGATGAACAATGGGGAACAATTTTGTTTCTACAATATTTTTTAAGTCCTGCATATGGTTTTGTTTAATATATGTATATTTTTCTAAAACTATTAACAGATGACTTTTCAACAGATATGGAAAGTATATTGGGCTGTAAGTTATAATTATTGCTATCTACTGTTTTAATAACTAAATCTCGTTCTAATTTTTTCATTTCACGATACTTTTTTTAGTCTTCAATCTTCCATACTAAAGTTCCGTAGCTCGATAATTGATTGAAAGACTTTCCCAATCACACTCTCAACAATGAAATATCTTATCTTAGTAGTTGGCTTTGCTGGAAAAGGTATTAAACAATTATTTGTAAACTTTAATGTAAGGCACTGTTTCATTTCATCATGAACATAATTAAGCGTATTCGGCATCGTAATTAAAGTATAAAGATATTGCAAATGCTATTGAAAATGCTATTACAAATACTCCACAATCAAGACTACCTACCGGTTGTTGATGGACAGTTGCAAAAACTACTGGTAGTTTAAAAGAATATAAATACAATATCAAAATTTCACAAATCGTAGAAGTACAAAGAAGCGTCAAGAATACATTTTTTAAATATTTCCTGCATAAAAATTCTTATTACCATAATTTTTATGTTTTGGTAAATTTTATTCTAATATTTCTTCTTATAAATATTTTTTTCTTATTTTGATAGTATCATACAACATTTAATATAGCTATATTTATTAATATTCTTTTAATCGATTATCGGAAGGGTATAATAAATGAAACACTATTCCATTAGTTGTGCAACATTTCGGTCTTTAGGTTTGACACCATCATAAGATCACTTTATTAAACAATGAAATATTTTTTTAACAATTATTAAGAAACGGATAAATGTACCTATACATTAAAAAAATATGGAAATTCCTACAATAAGAGGAAAATAATTAAAATAATTATTACAGTAAATTAATTAAATTAATTATTAGTACAGCTTCGCTGTACAGTTCGATAGTGACATGCCAAGTGAATAATAAAGGTGAAAAAAGCGTAATATTGATAAGAATTCCTGAAGTGGACCCCAATTTTCTTTAGAGTAAGGATCATAAATGATACCTAGAAAAAAGAATTTCCGTTTTCGTTGATCAATGTCGTGGACATTAATTTTATCTCTACTAACGAATCGATAGTAACACTGTTATATACGACAAAGATGTTTTTACCACCTTAAAAATGATAAAGGGAATTAATTACATTATAAACAGTGATAACACTTATTATAAAAACATAATACTGCTCTACATGGGTTTTGCAAATAAATGATAGAACTTAGCGTTTATTTGCAGAAGGAAAGTTTAAATTTGTACACCTAGTGTTGAAATTAATACTAACAGTAACGAAATTACTCATTGAAAAACAGTACAATTTTCCCGCAGTAAAACTGTTAGGTATTAAACATCTCAGCATTACTGTTTTTACCAAATTTTTCGAATCTGAAGTTAGGGTATACCAGTAACTGTCATAACTGAAAAGATAAAAGTGGTTATAGTAGAACTAATCTTTATTTTGGAATAAGTTATTAAAAATATTTTCACACTTACATATTCTGAAAAAGTTCATTACTCTGATCTATCAAACGCTGACTTGGTAATGTTAAACAGAATAGTCGACATATTTGACCTATAGTATAGGACATTATTGTGAAAGCTTCTCCTAAATTGTCCAATTTCGTGACAAACTAAAAATATTTTGAATATACTCTTAAATTTTTAGAAAATTTAAAAGATTTTTAAAGTTTGCAATGAACTTCTTTTGGTCCTGTAGCAGACTTTAGATATTTTCTACGCATCTCTAAATTAATAATTTTCTTGTAACTTGTTAAAAATATTTATAGGTAGTTATAATTAGGAAGTTACTAGAAAGGTAATAAATTTTTCACCAGATTTCACAGAACAATAATGAATCCAGTGAATTGCCAAATGAGATAGTGTGACTGAACTCTGTATATGTTTCCTTACCTTAACTCCTGCGAAAGTTATCATTAACATAGTCAATCCCATGTTAAAAAAAAGAGGAATTGAAAAGCAGTCATTAAAGTCTTTCACAAACCTTAAAAAAAAAGTTTCTATAATCAAATATGTCGAGGAATTTTTTAAATTAAAATTGAATTAGCTAATATTGAAACTTGAATACAAACATTATAACTGATTTATGCCTTTTAATGCAGAACTTAATTTCTTTTTGCGTATCTCTTTTATCAGAAAAAGCCACATTGTAATCTGCATTTACAAGATTCTTAAATCTGTACCTACAAATCAGAAAGAATTTTAATATTAAAATATCAGCTTAGATTCATGTTGATAAGAATGTATTTTTCTACTCTTTTACCCTATTGTTTGCAATTGGGCGCAAGCATGATACGCAGAAAATATAAAAATTGTGTCAACAGTTGTCATTACTATAACTGTAACAACAGTTACTTGAATCTCGTTTATTGATATTACTATGAAATTAAAAGTATTATCCGGATCTAAAAAATAATTTGCTTCAGCAATTAACTTCCTTGGACGAGATTCATCTAAAGGTATTATTATGTCCAAAAATAATGGAATAATTGGCTCTGATATGAAATGTAACGTTGCTGCAGAATACAAAACTGAAATACGTTTTGTATCCTATAATTTTTATATTACACAAAGTAAAAAAACAGTGCAACAATATTTTCAATTTGTTGTCTTTCTAAAAATGGTTCTAAATTCTATTTTAAATTTAAAAAATACTTACATAGTTGTGCCTTGATTAAATTGTTAGCCAGAAATATATTTTCCAATATTATTTCGTATTCGGAAGTTGATTCACAATTTAGCCAATCATTTTTTATTTTCGAGATAATTAATTTTATCTGAAACAATGTGTCATGATGTTGATAATATAATAAAATCCGAAGAATTAATAATATTTCTAAGTTCTAAATGCAAATATTGAATTTCTATTTAATATTATATTAAATAAATATTCGTAATTCGTACCTTCTTTCTGTTGATGCAAGCATTTGCGTAAGAACTTAAACCAACGAGATTACCAAATAAGTTTGAAAGCCATGATACTATATTATCTACATCACCCATATTGCTCTTTAAGATCAGAATCTAATGGACATGAAATGATCAATATTAAAAATTAAGTAAAAATTTTAAATATACCTCCAAAAGAAATATATTAATCATAAATTTACTTGTGGTATTAAAGAATTGGTAAGTGAAAACCAAACATAAATGAAAATTAACTTTTGTGTCAATTTAGATTGATGAGACCACAATCCTATTGAGTTTGACAAGAATCTACAGATTTTCATATGAGAATTGAATGAAGCTTCCATATCGACGTCCATTAAATAAAATGATACCCTAACCTAAGTTCTACATATACAATAGCGATTATTTATTTATTGCAATCCATAAGATAATTACTCAGAGGATGAAAACAAACACCGTTTCACATTACATAAGGAAGTGTTCCTGATGAAACATTTTTAAATATTTATTTTCACTACCGTGTTCTGAATTGATCTTTAAGATAATTATTGTATACACGAATAATTCTTTTTACTATCGAGAAAATATTTATCTTCTATCCAGAAACTATTAAATTGAATGTAAATTATAAAGGAGCTTCAATATACCAAACATCGAAAGGATAGGATCAATTTGTTTTTCTAGGGAACACTCGTTCAGTATGGATTTATTCTTTCAAGGCAGTAAATTGCTTTAAAACGATACAAGTAAAAAAAAAAAGAGTCAAGAATAAATTTTTTTTAATATTTCATACATCAAAATTTATATTAACATAATTTATATACTTGGTAAATTTTATTCTAATATTTCTTTTAATAAATATTATTTCTTATTTTGATAGTATAATACAGAAGTTAAGAGTTATATTTATTATTTTTTAATCGATTATCATTGGAAGAGTAATAAATGAAACACTATTCCATTAGTTGTGCAACGTTTCGGTATCTAAGTTTGACACCATCATAAGACCACTGTATTTAACAATGAAATATTTTTTAACAATTATTAATTTTCAAATATTAAAATTATTACAAAATCAGAACAAATAAATCACAAAATTATGTCAAATCCTCAAGCGTTAGAAATTTTAAGTTAATGGAAATAAAATTGCTATAGGTACATAAAAAAATATGTTGAATGGTACCATTAAGTAATAATAATTATTATGTATAACTTGTATAATTATTTTTTATTAATATTCACTAACAATTGTCCGGAATAATTTTTGACTGTTTCGGACTTATTCCGGATTCACTTGTTGTATACCAACTGTATAGAGTTCTGATTTAACATGTTAACACGTTTTGGATTCAAATGACCATAAATTTTCATGTATGCATGATATTAAGTTCCGGTTGGAACTAAAATGAAGATTGACTCATTCCCTAACTTTTATCTCATTGCAAGTATAGGCTAGGATATGTCTATCTTTTCTTAATTTTCTACCATCTTCTTTATGCTGATGATGTTAAACTTTACCTTCCAATTTCTAATGTTGAGTCATGTCAAGTTTTGCAAGATAATGTGGAAAATTTTTGTAATTGGTGTAAAAATAATAAATTAAAATTGAACATTGGTAAATGCAAAGTAATGACATTTGTGAGAGGGAAGTCAATTGTTCCATATCAGTACTCTATTGAGGGTCATGTCCTTGAAAGGGTAAATTGCTTGCTGGGTGTAAAATCATGATACCTCGGATTTGCGTTGAAAAACATGATACCTCGTTTTTGATTTGAAAAACAAGACATATCGTCGTTTAGTTTAAAGAACATATAACTGATCGGAATCAAATCAAATGCTATTGCAAATACTTCACAATCAAGACTACCTACCGATTGTTGATGGACAGTTCCAAAGTAACTGGTGGTTTAAAAGGATATAATTCATTTAAATAATTTTTTTGGTCCTTATTTATTAAACATCCTTTATTAAGACTATCATAAATATAAATTCTTATTCCATCATAATAAATGCAAATCCAATGACCATAATCGTAAGGACCACTAAAAAATATTTGAATATGCTTTTGATTAGGTTTAATCGGGATAATAAACTGAAGCGTATATAAATACAAAATGCTTTGCATATTAAAAGTTGAACTTGATTCTCTTCTCAACAATTCTCCATATGCACAAACATGATTTTCACTTAGCATATCTGTTTTAGAAACTATAAGCTTTTCTTTAAAATGAGCAGATGTTGAAGGAATTTTATGATTTGTATTAAAACTATCATTATCAATATGAACAGAAGCTATGTCACTAAATTTCTTAAGAGACTGGTGATTTGAATTAACATAGTCACTACATTTTTTTTAACCACTATCATTTTCAATAAGTAATCCTCTTTTCAATATTTTTTTCGCGATACGTTTTTATCCTTGAATATGGTGTTTTCAATTGAAACATATATTTCATATACATTATCATTAGATGATATTTCAGAGGATTTCAATTTATCAAAAACAAAGACGTTTTTCATTTTAATTAAACTATTCAAATGTTTTGTTTACTTTAAATTAGCATTCTAAAACTATTCCTTATTTCAATTCAAAATATATATATATATATATATATATATATATATATATATATATATATATATATATATATATATATATATATAAGTACTTGACTCTCGACAATGAACCAATAGCAAGCGTTATCGCCGATACTTTTAGCCAATGGCGACTATACTATATTGATGCCAAGTAATACAAAATTTTTATCACATTTCAGAATATAAAATAGAGAATACAAAAACGAATTATCGCAATTTTTACAATTTTAACTTATATCTTACTTGCTTAATAAAGTTATATTCTAGAATTATTTATAATTTTTTTGTGGTGAATCATATCGCGCCACGTTCTAGGGATGTCAATAAGTGACTATGACTAAAATTAAAATATATTAACAATAAGGTACCCCTAGAACGTCTTGTCAATTATAAAATACGTATAAAACTAAAATAAATTAAGTTCACTTACGTAGAAAATGATGAAAAATTTATTCAATCAAAGTTAACAGTAAATTATTTCTTACCACCTGAATTTTACTCACGAAGAGATACCAGTACTGTAAAATAAGACAATGATGTTTTTATCACCTTTGAAAATAAAAAAGAAAATTATTCAAATTATAATTCAACACTGACGGAGATAATGATAAAAAGAATATTTACAGAACCGAAATTACTCATTGAAAAACAGTACAATTTTCCCGCTGTAAAAGTGTTGGGTTTTATACATTTCAGCATTACTGTTTTCAACAGATTTCTCGAATCCGAAGGTAGGGTATACCAGTAACTGTCATAACTGAAAAGATAAAAGATGAAAGGATCTTTACTAGTATCTTGGAAATAGTAGTTTTATTTTGGAGGATAAAAATATTTTCAAAATTACATATTCTGTGTGAGTTGATTACTCTGATCTATTAAACGTTGACTTGGTAAAGTTAAGCAGAATAGACGAAATATTTGACCTATATTAAAGGATAGAATTGCAAAAGTCTCACCGAGATTGTCCAATTTCATGAGCAACTGAAGATAATTGTAATATCTTTAATAAATTTTAAAACATAAGAATTAAAAGAGCTGTTGTTTCATTACCTGAACTCCTGTGAAACTTATCATTATCATATTCAATCCCAAGCCCAAAAAATAAGTAATCGAGAAGCAATCATTAATTTCGTTTACGAACATTATCACTGATTTATGCCTTTCAATGCAGAACTTAATTTCTTTTTGTGTACTCCTTGCATCAGAAATATAGTCTATTTTAACAAGATTTTTCATTTTGTGCCTGCAAATCGGAGATAATTTAAAATGCGTTAAAATATCAGTTTACATTCATGCATATAAGGGAAATTTTTTTTTAAACTCTTTTCTTTACCCTAGTATTTGTATTTGGCCACAAGCATGGTAGATGAAAACTATAAAAATTCCATCAACTGTTACAATAACTGTAACTTCAACCAAAGCTACATGCCACTCGTGTATCGTTATTGCTATATAATTAAAATTCTCATCCGTATCTACTAAATAATCAGCGACCATAATCAATCTTCTTAGACGGGATTCATTTAAAGGTTTTATGGTATCCAAGAATAATGGAACAAGAGGCACCGTAATGAACTCCACAAGTGCTGTATAAATTACAACTGAAATATGTTTGAAATATCTTATTGCAAAAACGTTTTCTTATAATATATTATAATTACACAGTATGCAATAATAAAAAAAAGCCTTCTTTTCGTATATTTTAGGTTCTAAATTAAAAATTTTTAAAACGAACCCTAATCTTTTAATTGAACTCATATTTACCGAGTTGTATCTTGATTAAATTTTTAGCCATAAGACTGTTTTCAATCAAAATTTCGTATTCTGAAGTTGATTCACAAATAAGCCAATCATTTTTCATTTTCGATAAAATTAATTCTATCTGGAAGAAAGCAAGATGTGAATAAACAAAAATGAAGATCCGACAATTTTTTCTAGAAGCAAATATTTATTAATGATTCGTACCTTATTTCTATTGAGACAAGCAGCTGCGTAACAAATTATACTAACGAGATTAACAAAGTAGGGTGGTACCCATGGTATCAAAATATCTAAATTACCCCAATTGGTCTTTAAGGCCACCAACTAATAAACATAAAATTACATTCGTTTACGTCTAGAGATTGATATTAATTGCCTATGCTAATTGAGCATCAGGGTTTAGAAAAAAGATCGAAATTCGTCTATTATCAAAAAGTAAAACAAGAAAAATATATTTTAAAATAATTGATTTACTTGTGGTATTAAAAAACTAAAAAGAGTTAACCAAACAACAATGAACATTAATTTTTGTGACATCTTTGATTGATAAGGCCACAACCCCATTGAGGATGAAAAAAATTTAAAAATTTCTATATGAGAATTGAATGCTTCCATATCGACGGCTTCTAATGAAATGATACCCTAACAGACAGGTCTATTCATCCCTAAATATAAAATATACAGTCACCTGTAAGATAATTATTCTAAGGGTAAAATCACTGTTTCACTTTACAGGGAGAAATTCTTAATAGTTTCTGAAGCAATATTTTTAAATATTTAATTTTTCAATTCCACGGACTGGTATTGTTCTTTAAGATAATTATTTTTGTCACATACAAAATTATTTTTATCGAGAAACTATTATAGATGAGTGTGAATTATAAAAGACCTTCAATATAGATAGTGACCACCTAAAGGATAAAATCAATTCGGTTTGAGAAAAGGAACGCTGTCTCAGTCTGGATTCAACCTTTCAGGGGAGAGGACAATTATTATCTTTATAATTCTATAATTTTTCCTAAATTAAAATTCTTACTTTAAAATGACACAATCACTAGTTCAGACTTTGAAAGAATTTATAAATTTAATATGTAATGTTGAATTATAATAAATTACATTAAATTTATTTTGCAAATTATATTCGCATAATGCAGTCTAAGACTGATTTTGTAACATCAAACATTTAGTATAGATAATATTATTATCTAAAAAGTAATTATTAATGTTTATTTTAAACTTAATTCGGAAACATTATTCATCAAACGATCAATTTTCTCCTGAAGTCGAAGATAATTTTTGCGTAGTTTATCTTTCTCTTCTAGTTGCATACTTTCGTATAATTGTTTTTCATAAATGTCGTTATTATCCTCAGTATAAGTTTTTGTTGATTCCGCGATTATCATAAATTGTGATTTTTTTATCACTTTCCAGTCTTCCCAATTTCTACCAAAGAACAATGACGAGAAATTATTCGGACCATCGTATAAAATCGTGTGCTTGTGACAAACTGATTGGAAATAATTCCTTACTTGTCTAATTCCCAATTCTGTATTTGCCGTTAAAACCACGGGACAAGTAAATTTTCTACAAAAATGACGAACGTGACGAAACATTTTGTATTGCGATCCCGAATTATCAGGTGGAGTTAAATTCAAAATAACAATAAGATCGATCGACTCATTGAAATCTCGTTCGTTGTAAATCTGAAATGTTATTTTTCGTTTACTTAATTTGCACTTTGGACAAAGATACAACAATCCAGAAGCTAGTTCTTCAATAACAAAGTTAGTTACTATCTTCAATTCTTTTAAATTCGGCAGCAAGTGAAACAAATTTTCAAATGATTGATTAGATGTGTCAGAATCCTCATGCATTTGAATGTAAATCGTCAGTTTTGATAAAGAAGTTTTGTTTAATTTTTGAAGAACGCCGAAAACTGTCAATGGATGGACAACGAGAAACGAGGAGTAGACTTTTAAAGTCAATTTGATATCAGCTTTCAAGAGTAGATTCAAATATTCCTCCGTTGAAGTTGGCAATTTTTTAAACTTCGGCATCGTTGATAATAAATCGAATATAGATGGGTTCATAATTTTCAACACATCTCCAAGATGAGAATCTCCTAACTCCAAAGTTGGGCATAACATTAATTCCGCACATGTTTCGTCGTGAAGAGATGTATCTAAATGCTTCTGGCAAAAAGACACCAGGGGACAGTTTGCGCAATTTGTTAAATTCTCCTGTTTAGAGTCATAACACACGAAACAGGCTCGAGGATATTGTAACATTTCAAATTCACAATTTTTCGGTTGGCGACCCAGCAGGGTAAATACTTTACAAATCATTGTTTTTCTCGAATCTACCCATGTTGATAAGGTGGAATCTCGTAAATCTTCATAAAGATGGGAGAGTTTCTTCTCTTTTGTTAAATTGGAAATTACTTTACAAATTTCCTTGTGTAGCTGCCAGTGATTTTTTTGATGTTCTTCGCCGCAATACGATATCATTCGACAACGACTGCATCTCTTTAGGGTTGTTCTCTTTTTGCAAACGATACATTCGTTTGGACAAAAGTATTCTACCATTTTATCGATTCAACGCCGATCTGAAATTATAAAAAAAAGTAGTATTATTAAGTTTGCAGATATTAAGAATTCGAAAATAATTTTTCTATTCTATTCTAAATTCACTTTTAATATTTTTTATTTCTTTATTAATTTACTAGCGAATGATACGCGCGAAATGCGGTATTTCATCTATTATTTTGAAATTTAAAAAATTTTATATTTTCAAGAATAAAAATCAATTTTTAAACGGTTACAGATTTAAAGTTTAAAGAATTCACTTATTAAGTATATAATATTAAATATTCTTGTTTATTATTATTCAAAAATTTAAAAAAATTAAAAAAAAATTTTTTTGAACTTTTAAAAATTTTTTGCAATAATTTTATTATTCTCATAAATAATAATATTTTTTTAGAGTAATTCAATTATTTTCAATACAATTTTAATCAAATTTCTCGAATGAATACAATTATTGTTAAAAATATTATTTAAATTCAATTATTTTCAAGTGTTTTAATAAAAATCCAATTATTTTCTCGACAATTCTGATAAAATTCTTCGAAGAAATTCAATTATTTTCAAAATTTGTAATAAAATTCCTTTAAAAAATTCAATTATTTTCATAAATTAAAATAAAATTCTTCGAAACAATTCAATTATTTTTATGGATTGTAAAATCCTCGGCAGGAATTTAATTATTTTCATAAATAAGAAAATTCTTCGCAAGATTGAAATATTTTCATAAATAAGAAAATGTTTTGGAGGAATTCAATTATTTTTAATACAATTTTAATAAAATTTCTCGAAATAATACAATTATGGTTAAAAATGTTATTTAAATTCAATTATTTTCAAGAATTTTAATAAAAATTCAATTATTTTAAATAATTCTGATAAAATTCTTCGAAATAATTCAATTATTTTTATAAATTCTAAAATGCTTGGCAAGAATTCAATTATTTTTGTAAATAATAAAATTCTTCTCATAAATCCAATTATTTCCAATACAATTTTAATTAAATTTCTAGGAAAAAATTCAATTATTTTAAAGAATTTTAATAAAAATCTTGCTAAGAATTTAATTATTTTCAATACAATTTTAATTACATTTTCTCGAAAGAATTCGATTATTGAAAATTTTCCAAGATTTGAATTTGAAACTTTTTGAAAATTCAATTATTTCTAAAAAATTCACGCTTTCAATATTCAATTATAATCTAAAATTTAAACTGAAATTCATTTTTAAATCAATATTTATTAGAAAATTCTACGAGAATTTAATTATTTAAATACAAAAATAAATATTTTATTATATTGAATGTTTCTTAAAATTGAATTTTCATAAAGAATTGTATCATCAAATTTTTAAATAATTGAATTCTCTTGAGAAATTTTAATAAAATTTTTAAGAATAATTTCATTTTTCGAGAAATTTGTATTAAAAATAATTGAAATTTTGCCAAGAATTTTATTAAAATTTTTGAAAATAATTGAATTTCGGAAAAAAAATTTTATTAAATTTATAAAAATAATTAAAATTTTATTAAACATTTTTTTAACTATAATTGAATTTTTTTGGGGTTTTTTTTTAATTAGTGGATATTAAAAATCATTGAATTGAGAAAATTTTTTGCAAAAATAATTATAATTTTGCCAAGAATTTTATTAAAATTTTAGAAAATAATTGAAATTTTGAGAAGAATTTTACTCTTTTTGAAAATAATTGAATTTCTGCAATAATTTTGTAATTGATGCTTCAAATTTAAATTTGTTTTTAATTTAGTTTTTAACTAAAATTCTTCTACATATAAATTCATTATTTTTAATAATCAATTTAATATATATTAAAAAATTTAACTAATTTTAGAAGAATTTTAGTAAATTAAAATTTGTTAAAAATCTATGTTTTTTAAAATTGAAAATTGAAATTTTACAAAATTTCAAATTAAAATCTTTTGAAGTTTATTTATTTATGAAAATATTGTAAGCGCAACTCTTTTAAAATTGAATTAATTTTTAAATATTGAAGTAAAATTAAATTTCAAGAATAAACACAATTAAGAAAAACAAAAATTTTCCAGGATTTCTATCAAAATTCCCTGACTTTTCCGGGTTTTTTCAAGGTTTATAAAATTCACTGATATTTCCAGGTTGCGAGATTTCTGCTTATTAGCATAGACGCTTTATGAAATAGAAACTTTGACGATTATAATAAAAGAAGTAAGAATTAATTATTATTTACACAAATTAAAGCAATAAAAAGTGAGATTAAAATCGTCAATTACAGCGCGATTGAGCCAATTTCATCGCACTAATTATAGCGACGAAAATAGCGTGTATTTAGAGGTTATGTTGCGCGTCATAACGCTATAAGCGGTTCTTTTTTAAGTACCTAAGTACAATATTATATCGAGGTAAGATCGAAAATT
The DNA here is from genome assembly GCF_015476425.1 of Leptopilina heterotoma. Classification (NCBI taxonomy): domain Eukaryota; kingdom Metazoa; phylum Arthropoda; class Insecta; order Hymenoptera; family Figitidae; genus Leptopilina; species Leptopilina heterotoma. The sequence continues at coordinate 637,156 of NW_025111142.1, forward strand.
ACTTTTTTAAATAACTATATATTATATTCTAAAATAGTAAATTATTGTATTTTTCACAAAGTTGCCATAATTGGCGGAGCACCCACCACAATTGGCCACTTACTTTTTCATTCTATTAATTAAAATCTATCTACATAATATCTTTATTACCTTTCTTTAAAAATAAAAAAGTCGGTTCACTATTAATAAATAAGAACAATGCCAATGTGTAAATTTATTTCTTTTCCTAAACATTCACTTTTACTGCTGGTTAATATATCTTTCTTCGCTTAAGTATAACTTTCTCTTTTTTACTAGGCCTATTTTTTACTTCGTATCGACTGATCGACGAACAAAAAACGCACACGATGCGCGCGCAACTATTTTCAGATGAGACATTATTATTTTAGTTTTAAGGTTTTACTAAATAACTAAATGGCTGCTTGAACGTAAACATAATTTCAAAAGGATTTTTCTCCCAATTTGGACAATTATTGCAAAGTAGTGAAAAATACCCGTTATCCTGAAATTTTGTTCTTTCATTTGTGCTTAAAAGTTAACGGTGTTCGACGGTCTCTGAAATTTCTAGATTACATTCGACAAACCGCTATCATCACCCAAAAAATACGGCACTGCCTGGTTTAAATGACGTGAAATTGGTAAACAATCATTTTTGAACGAGTTTTTCTCTGCACACAAGCACTTTTTGCAAAATCTGAATCCGAACCATTGACACAAATCTTCTTAATTACCTAAATCCAAAATATTTTTTTAATCCTTGAAGAAACGCGGTTGCAAAATGGGAAAGGCCGGAGTAATGTAATGCGAATCATTTTAACAGCTGAGCCTTTACGCTCCCTGCATGCTTCTGCCCTCTAATGGCAAATGGTTGTAACAAACGTCTTGCCGCCTGTCATTACATTACTTTTGTTGCTTTTGCATTTACCATTTTGCAACCGCGTTTCTGCATGGATTAAAAAAATATTTTGGATTTAGGTAATTAAGAAGATTTGTGTCGCATTGGTTCGGATTCAGATTTTGCAAAAAGTGCTTGTGTGCAGAGAAAAACTCGTTTGAAAATGATTGTTTACCAATTTCACGTCATTTAAACCAGGCAGTACCGTTTTTGTAGTAAATTTTAATTTTGTGACAGGATTCATCATAGCCAAAAGTAAGTAAATTTACTTTATATTACGAAAATTTGATAACAAGACCAAAAAGAAGTTCTAGAAGGTGCTGAAGATGCTGAAGATTTCTTATATGGACCTGAAATAGACGATTCAATGTAAGTTAAAAAAAAAATGTTTACTATGAGTAAAGTGGTTTTAAAACCCTTTTTATGGACGCGTTTTTCTCAAAACTGTTTTTAAAGTCGGTGAGCAAAATTTCTCGAAAACGACTGAACCGATCAGTCTCAGATTTTAACACAAGCTTTTTAAGTTTCGAAACGATATGGTTACATTTTTCGTTGGGTTGACACAACTTTTAATATAATTCTTCGAAAGAATTAAATTATATTTTTTTATAATTATATTATATTTTTATAGAAAACTATATTATTTTAAGGATATTTTAATAAAAATCTTTGCAAGATTTCAATTATTTTCATAAATAATAAAATTTTTCAAAGGATTTTAATTATTTTCAAAATTTTTAATAAAATTTTTCCGAAAAATTCAATTATCTTTTAAAAGTAAAATTTTTTTGAAGATTTCAATTATTTTCAAAAACTTTAATAAAATTTTTCCTAAAAAATCAAGTATCTTCATAAAAAAAAATTCTTTTGAAAATTTCAATTATTTTTGAAAATTTTAATAAAATTCTTTTTTAAGAATTAAATTATCTTTATAAAAAATCAAATTCTTTGGAAGATTTGAATTATTTTCATTAATAAAATTCTTCGCGAAGGATTTAAATTATTTCTAAAAATTTGAAACAAAATCTTGTCAAGAATGCCTTTCGAAAGAAAAATTCATCACAAAAATTAAATTATTTTTTTTATAAATAATAAACTTCTTCGGAGGATTTCAATTATTTTCAAAACAATTTTAATAAACTTCAAAAATCAAATATCTCATTATAATTATTAACAGACACGATTATTTTAAATGTTTAAAAAATTCTTTGTTTAATTCAATTATTTTTAAAAAATTTCAATTAAAATTATTCAAGAAACTACATTATTTTCAAGAAATTCAAAGAAATTCTTCACAAAAATTTGAGAATAATCATTCTCAAATTTTTTGATAAAATTCTTTGCAAGAATTCAATGATTTTTAATAAATTAATTTTAAATTTGAAAATATTTGAAAAGAAAACTTAGTTTAAAAGTTAGGAAACAAAAAAGCAAACAACAACTAACTTCAAACTGCGAAGTGATTACCGTAATACAACGATTATTAATATAGATGGATTTCTCTTTTATTATCGATGATTAAATACATTTTTTCATTTTAAGTAACTATCACTACAAAAATAGGTAACTTTGTAATAACTGACAGTAAACGAAAGATAAACGTTGTAAACTGAGATGCAGTTGTCTGCATCATTCGTGGAAATTTCACCAAGAAAAAGAGTAATACAAGTGCAATTATTCACGTAGTGACAACAAGACCATAAAATATGATACGGACGTTCTTACCACCTATAAGAAAAGAAAAAAATAATTTAAGAATTTGTCTATACATTTTAAGAAATAAAAAAAGAAATTGTTACGATACCAACATTACTAAAGCTATTCATTGAAAAAGTGTACAATTTTCCTGCTGTAAAAGTGACGGGTTTCATACACATCAGCATTAAGATTCCCAGCAATTTATTTGACTGCGGAGATAAATTATACCAGTAGCATTCATATCTAAAATTTTCAAATTATTTACTTCATTACAATTGTTCAATTTTCAATTATAAGCTACTTTTTTTTACTAGTGACCATTTTTAATTGAACTGGGAATCCCTGTTGAATGACACGCGAAGACCAAGAAGTTGATTAGGACCAGAAAGTATTACACAAATTTTTGACAACAATAATTATGAAGTATTATATAAAAACAAAAAAATTAGATTTCAATACAACCAGTTAATGCCATATTACAATTTTTCAGATGATGAAAATGATGATCAGCACACGGAGAAAACTGGAGTATTCAACTAACTATCTGGAGGGACAAACAGACTATATTTGAGGTTAAATTTTTCGTAATAATCTTGGAGGGATAAATAGACACTCCGATGATTAATTTGACTAACTCGGAGGGGAAAAGTTACCTATCCAGAGAATCAGAGTTAACACACAAAACCTAACCCTCTAAGTTTGACTATCCAGTTTTCTCAGTTTATAATTCTACTGATTAATTCTGAAGATTAGTCTAACATATGAAAATATCAATATAACAGAATTGAAAGGAAATCTTTAAGAAGACATAGGACCTGTACACCAGTATCACGAAAAATATCGATTAATAATTGGAATAAACGTCACTTATATAAACAATAGATTTATGATTGAAAAAAAATTCAAATAAGTGAAGCTGCATGTTCCATTTATTGTAGCTCTGAGAACGAAATTCAATTAATAAGGGGACGATTTGACAGATTGAAGAACAAACATGATTTATTAAATAAATTGTTAGGAGAACGTCGAATAAAAAGAGGTTTAGCCAATATAGCAATAGGAGATATAGCAAAGCCTTTATATTTGGAATTATGAATGATGCAGACTTAGTAGCTATTAAAAATCAAATTTGATGAAGTTCTTGATGATCAAAATCAATTAGCAAACATATTGACTAATCATACGAAAATTATAAAACTGATTCTCGATTCATCATCATTAGATCACGAACTACTTCAAACACAAACTAATCAAGAACTAAAATTAATTATGAATCTATACGAACGACAATAAACGAAACTATAACAAAAAATGTTATCAATTGAAAACTTGTAATAGTAACACTTCTGATCCAACTTTAATAAATAAGACCATAACTAAGCCAAGAACACATTTTTTTATTCGATATTCTATAGTGAATTTTTTAGTAACTTAATAAAATGGGCTTGTTCAATTAAACTTCAAGTCAAATATATTTTCAAAGAAAATATTGTTACACTTACATGTTCTCAAAAAGTAGAGTACTTTGATCGATTAGACATTGACATGGCAGTGTTAAACAAAATAGTCGAAAAATTAGAATAAAATTATATGACAGTATTTTAGTAGTTTCAGTCGTATTACCAAGATTCATGATTATCTGTTAAATTATTGAAAACTTAAAAAAGAATTTATTTTAAAACTTTATTATATTTAAACATATTTAACTTTTCTAGTTTACCTGAACTCCTGTGAAGCTTATCACTATCATATTGAATCCCAAACCAATAAAGTAAATGAATGAAAAGACATCACTGATATCATTTACTAACCTTAAAAAGATTATTGAAAAAATTATGATCTTGAAAAATTTACATTTGACGTTATTTGATTTTAATACAAACATTATAACTGATTGATGTTTTTGAACAAAAAATCGAATTTCCTTTTTTACATTTTTCTCAAAAGAATTAGACTGGTTGTAATCAAATTTTACCATGTTTTTTATTTTTAATCTGTAAATATAATATAAATATTTAAAATTATAAAAAAAATTATAATAAGGGTCAATACATTTTATTTCATCTAAAGTTGTAGTCGACTAATTTTAAAAAATTATAATATTCTGCAGGAAGGATTTAGATGTAACTAAAGTCACAAAATAAAAAGAGTTTTCCAAAATAATTTTATATCTTTTGTAAAATATGAATTTAAAATGTTAGAGATGCTGAATACTGTCAGTTTTTTTCAAGTATAAACTTTAATGATAAACTTTGGGATAATATTTAATTTATTATTTTATATTTTTAAATGCTTATATCAATTTATAATAATAAATTTAGACATTCTTAACAAATGCCAATAATTTTTGTTATGTTTTTGTACTAAATTGTACTCTTTCTAAATTATATTCTACTTGAAAAAAACTGACAGTTTTTAGCATCTCTAACATTTTAAATTCATATTTTGCAAAAGATATAAAATTATTTTGAAAAAATCTTTTTATTTTGTGACTTTAGTAACATCTAAATCCTTCCTGCAGAATATTATAATTTTTTAAAATTAATCGGCGACCACTTTAGATGAAATAAAATGGATAATTGACCCATAAATTATAATACATATAATAAAATTAATTTTAATAATATAATAATTTTAATAGATATTTAATTGAATCAAATAATTTATATTTAACCCGTATTTATTAAATTAATTTAGATCATCTTATTTACGTACCCTAATATTTCAAATTGACCACAAGCATGAAAGATAAAAACTTCGAAGATTCCATCAATAGTTAATATAACTGTAGTTAGTAACGTAGTCATGAGCATTTGATGTATCCATATTGCTAAATAATTATTAAAAACGTTAGGATTAACAAAATATTCTGCAATTAATATAAAAGTTCTTGGTCGTGATTCATTTAACGGTCTTATTAAATCCAAAAAACATGGAACAAGTGTGAAGAAAATATATTCTGTAGAGAATGTATAAAATAGAACTGAAACATACATAATTATTTCAGTATTGTCCTACCCTAAGCAGACTGTTGGATGACAATTAAAAATGCAATTGTTGCTCTTTGATTTACAATAAAATCTAAATATTTATCACTACTTACTAACTGCAACTTTGTTTATATTTTTTGTAAGAAGTCCATATTCCTCTAAAATTTCGAATTCTAACTCCGATTCATAATGCAGATAATTCTCCTTCATTTTTGAGAAAATTAGTTCTAACTAAAAAAAAGTATAGTGGAATATTTTTATAAATCAATTAATATATATGGTATTGGATAAAAACAGAAAAAAATAGTAATTCATTTTTCCATTATTCAGTAATTTTTCAAATATGGTTAAATAAAGTTTCTTACCTTATTTCTTTTGACACAAGCGGTTGTTAAGTAACAAATAACAAAAATATTCACAATGAAAGGTGGCATCCAAATAATCAAAAGGTCCAGGCTTTCATAAACATTTCTTATAGCCAGCAACTATATTGAAATGAAAATTTATCACAAAAAAACAATTTTCTGTCTATTCAAGAAGCATAATCAACGAATGTTAAAAATACTTAATATTAAAAGATGTTTTTCCATTTCTGAAAAATCATATTTTCTTCTTTATAGTTTAAATGCGTAAAATTTTACTTGCGCTATCAGAAGACTCATAAGGAGAAGCCAAGCAAAAGTGGTCATTGAATATTTCATAAATTTCGATTGACTGGGCCATAACCCTAGAATACTTGCGAAATATTTAATTATTTTGAAATGAGAATTGTATGCTTCCATTTCGACGTAGAAAATCAACTTTTTCTGAAAGAAATATATATTAGGCATTATATCTAATGAGTTATGTCTTAATTTTTAAATACACAGCCCTACATAAAAAAGAACATTTTTGTCCTGCCACGATAGTCACAAGGATTTTAAATAATTCGACACATTTTTTATTAATTATACCTACGCAGCATCTGGATTTACAGCATCAATGACAACATTTTTCCAAAGTTTCCAATATTGTGGAAATGTCGCCAATACTGCAAATTTTGACGTTGTATAGGTATTGTTTTTTTATTATAGATTTAATACAATTTTTTATTTTAAATAACTATATACAATATTTTAAAAATAGGTTACTTCGTATCTGCCAAGAAAATGGAAAGTAGAAAAATAGTAACAAGATACTTTTCCTTGCAGTGAGATTTTCACAAAAAATATACACATCTATATAAAGTGTTTTTTTTCATAAATTCTATAGAGTGTTAGAACCAAATGAAGAAATAAAAAAATTACATAAATTATGGTAATTATTAAGAAAAATCGTCAGTTATATTATTTTTATAGAAGAATATTTTTAGGGTACATCTACTCACGCACTGACAACAAGACTTTAAAATATGACACGGATGTTCTTATCACCTTAAAAAGCAAAAAGATTAATTAACGAATATCATCATAAAAATAAAAATGAAATTTATAGTTGATACGAACAGCACTAAAGCTATACTCATTGAAAAAGAGTAAAGTTTTCCTATTGTAAAAGTGACGGGTTTTATACACATCATCATTAAGATTCTTAATATTCCTTTTGACTCGGAAGATAAAGTATACCAGTAGCTTTCATATCTATAATTTCAAAATTTAAACGCAAATACCGATATTCTAAATTTTTTTTGGTTTAATATCTTTTTTTGGTACTCACATATATATTGAGAAAGTAGAGTACTCTGGTCAATTAGACACTGACTAGTCAATGCTAAACAAAAGAGACGAACAATTTGCCCCGATCTATAATTATATCATAAGTTTTACAGTTTCACTCTGATTATGCAAATTACTATAAAATTACATGTACGTTATACGTACATGTAATTCAAAAACATTTACCTGAACTCCTGTGAAGCTTATCATTAGCATATTCAATCCCAAACCAAAAAAGTAAGGCATTGAAAAGCATTCACTAACTTCATTTACAAACCTTAAAAGAATTCAGTTAATTAAAAAAGTTATCTTTTATTTATTTTATTGTAAAAAAATAGGATTAATACAAACATTATAACTGATTCATGTTTTTAGACAAATAATTTAATTTCATTTTTAAAATTGTCCCCATCAGAACTAGACATATTATAATCAAGTTTTACAATATTTTTTATTTTTAATCTGCAAAGAAATTTATTTTTTGATTAGTAATCCAATTTTATATTTTTAGATAAAAAGAATTCTTTATAGTTACCCTAAAATTTCAAATTGACCACAAGCATGGTAGATAAAGACTATAAAGATTCCATCAATTGTTACAATAACTGTAGCTAATATAAGTGATACGAGCACTTGATGTATTGTTATTGCTATATAATTATAATCATTGGTAGAATCAACATAATATTCAGCAAGCATAATAAGTGATCTTGGTCGAGATTTATTTAACGGTCTTACTATATCCAGAAAAAATGGAATAAGGGTCAAGGAAACGTATTCTATTCCAACGACATAAAATATGACTGAAACACCTTATTATCAATTGAATTTTCAAAAATAGATACAATCTTTTTTTTTATTTAAATAAAAAGTAAAATTAATTAAAGGTAGGCATAATTTTCGCATTACTTACTAACTTCAATGGTGTATGAATTTTTTGCCATAAGTCCATATTCTTGCAAAATTTCATATTCTAAATCAGATTCATATTGCATATAATTTTCCTGTATTTTTGAGAAAATCATTTCTATCTAAAAATAATAATCGAAATGATATAATGTTAACAATTTTCTAAATTTTATTTTTAGTGCAAAAATACGATTATACATTGTTTCTGTAATATTTTAGTCTTTAAATAGTTAAAGAAATTATCTCACTTGATTTCTATTGATTGTAACGGCTGTTAAACAACAAATGGCAACAAGATTAATGAGACATGGTGTAAGTAAAGTAATAAGAAAGTCCAGATCACCCCAATTATTCTTTAAAGCCAGCAACTATTGAATTTAATATAATTTTAAAATAATACGTTCATACAATTTTTTTTTCTATTTCCGAATAATATTTTTTGTTTAGGCAATGTAATAAAGAAAGATTTACTTCTTGTAGAAGAGACCTCAGAACACTAAACCAGATATTAATGAAGGTAAGTTGTCGTTTTATAATTTTCGATTGAGAAGGCCAAAGTCCCATAGTACGTGTTAAGTATTCAATTATTTTAACATGAGAATTAAATGCATCCATTCCGATGTCTGATATGATGTTAAAAGTTCAACTTTTTAGACGCAGCTTTCTATAAATTGTTTGAAAATTAGTTATTATTTAAGGAAAAGGATTGTCTTGACCTGACGAAGAAAATCACTTTTTCATTTTACTTAGTGGAGTTTATAGATATAGTGATAGTTAAAAATTAACAGTTCGTTTAATGAAATAGGTCTGCTGTTCATAAAAGGTTTTGGAAATAAATGTATTTTAGATGCACATAACTATAAATTTGATGCTCCACGTCTTTTAAATAAAATAAAAGAACTTTCTATTTTACCTCAATTTAGTGCAGTTGTTTTTGGATTATGTGAAACTCTTCCTTTATTTAGAAAAAATTTTCGGATAGAAAATCTAAAGGACAATTGAAATTCTGATGATGAACTAATACAAAATGTGGAAACTTTGGATTTCTTAGCGGAAAGTAAGCAGGTACTTAAAAATGGGTGTGAAGGAAAAGCTCAACTGATAAAGAGTAAAAATATATTAAATAAAGTTATAAAGCATTTTAAAATTAGTGTATGAGTACTTATAATATCAAGAGAAGTATATTAAACTATATGAATAAGTAGATCAAGTTTTATTTTTAATTCACGTCATTTCAAACAGTCAGTGCCGTATGCATCTGTTATTTGGGTACCTTATTTTGCTTATTTACTTATAAGATTGGAGCGTGTTCAAAATCGTTTTCTTCGTTTTGCGGCGAGACAGTTAAATATACCGTTCAATTTTCTAGATCATAATTATGATGATTTGCGTGATCGTCTAAAAATGCCTAATATCATAACTCGATTTTTATATGCAGATTTGATTTTTATGTTTAAATTATTGAATGGTTTTGTAAATTGTCCAACGCTTTTGTCAAGGATAAATCTAAGTGTGCCTTCTAGACCATCAATAGATACCGCTTATTATTTAAAATTGAACATCACAAAACAAACTATGTAAACAATTCAATGATAATAAGGTTGAGTAGGGAAGCAAACACTGTAAGCGATTCAGTTGAGTTCTTTGACACTTCTTTGAATAGATTTGTAAATGCATTGCGACAATTGTTGTACCATTATCATCAATACTATGGTCTAGCCAAGCGTTTTTTTATAACTTACCTTAATATACTTATTTTTTTCTTTTTGCTGTATGATTACAGTTATGTACTTTTGTACGAAAGGGTTTATTTGAAACCCGTTAATGTTCAAATAAATAAATAAAAAATATGAAAGTTCAAGGAACAAAATAATTTTTGTGTACTTTTATACCCCAGTTGTACTGTCTAGGATAACTTTAATTAATAAAAGGGTATTTGGATTGAGAAAGCCAGAGTCCCATAGTACGTGTTAAGTATTCAACAATTTTTATATGAGAATTATATGCTTCCATGTCAAAGTCTGATATGAATATAACACAAAAACTTTTCAGACTGCTACTATAAATTATTCGATAATTACAGTTATACCTTTAAGAATATTATTCTCAGTATAAAGTCAATCGTTTTTAAGAAGCTAGCAATTTCTAGAAGTAATTCATGTAATATTAATTCAAGTCTACTTTGTACTTTGTACGTTTCTAGGAAATTTTTAATTGAAAAAAAAATTAATTCTAGTCTACTTTGTTCTTTGTACGTTTCTAGGAACTTCTTAAATGAATACACTACATAGTATAATTAGAGACCTTTAATATTTAATATACCCATTAAAGGAGAAAATCAATGCGTCCTATACATACTTATTCTTTCTTCAACCCTTTCAGGAAGAGGATCTTCTTGACTTGAAGAAGAAAATCAATTTTCTCATGGAATACAAAATCAGTCTTACCTTTGTCTTTTAAATGTAAAGATGCATGGTCTAATCTGATATGTCTCAATTTTTAAATACACAAAAAACAAATTTTGCTTAAATAAATTTCAAAATTTCTTGTCACGATGTTAATATTTTTGTCTAAATTTGATTCCTCGATTTTTTCTGCTGGCGGAATGAGTATAGAAAAATTAAAAAAAAAATAATTATATAGTTCATAATCAGTCGCTGGAATGAGCAGCTGACTTTGAGAACTAGTTTTCTTTGGAAGACATTGTTCGGGTCATATATACGTTTTGTTTCGAAACAAAGAGAAGAAAATTTTGAATAGTGATATATGTTGTTTGTATATGAATTTTAATTTTGTGACATGAATTCATCATAGCCGAAAGTAAGTAAATTTATTTTATATTACTAAAATCCTTAGGGTTTATAATGAGATGTGCTGCGGTATTTCGTGGTAAATGTCCGGGAATAATTTTTTTTATCTCGTTAAATCTTTTTCTTCATCTTTAATTATATTTTGTTACCCAGTTATGGTTATTTTTAGAACTGTGAGAATGTACTTCAATCAAGATAAACATGAGTGAAAATGCGTGATGATAAACTTAGATGATAAACTGAGAGGAACTTTTATGTGTACCGTCATCGGGTATGCTGTGTTCTGTTGGTAATAAACTGCAATACTATAATTCATATCAACCCATTTAAAAAATAAATTCATGAATCTAGGGGTTAATTCACCTGAAATCTCTATTAATAATGTTTATACTTTGTTTAATTACTTTCGTACTAATTCTGATAAAATAAATTCACAGAAACATTTTCTGAAATTATCATTATTCAGGTAAGAGATCCGTCGATATGACCTTAGGAGTGCTAAGGAGTTTTCCAACATACCAGAATCGATTGGAGAATATAAGAATAAACTGGCAGCCTTTACCATACGATTGCACAGGGACTTCAAAAAATCTCGGGCTGGTAATGTCGTTCACTTTTTATCTGTTATACAAGAAATAAAATAAAATCTTCTGTAATTTGTAATCATAACACCAGACTAGAGATGTCACTTCAATCAGGAACTTGGAAACAACGAAAAGAATGTTCTGAGGCAGATAAATATTTCCCCTATTATTTATCAATGAAATAATTTTTATCTCTGATTATATTAACAAATTATCTAACAATGTAATTTTATATAATAATCAGTAATGCATTACTGATTAGACTTAACCTGTATTTTCGGTTGTTACAGTATCAGTCACCCCCGTTTTCTAACTTGACCCCCTCTACTAAATTGATTACATCTCGACTCTCTACCCTCCGTGCTCTTTTAATTGAATTACAAAGTCAGAATCATCTAATGTTATGTGAACTTTGCGGCGCGGTCCTTTTTTTCTATTTCTCTTACCCGCTGCACTTTTAAACCTCTATTTTTAGAAAAGGTTCAAATTAACACAAGACTTTTGTTTTAATTTTAAATTATATAATATTATAATTAATCAAGAATCTATATTAGAAATCAGGAATTACTGTCAACTGTCGAAAAATTGAATTTTAGGTTCCTTTGTATCTAACAATATCCCATATAATAGCTTTTCAATTTATTACCTACTTTGAGGGGTAACATTCAGTTAGGCAGCCGAAAAAAGTCGATATTTTAATTTTTAATAAAATAAAACTTATTTAATAGAACATAAATCTTTTTTCAAAAAAGAAGGAAAAAGAATTATTTTCCTTCTTTTTTCTGCAAAAGGATAGTAATCAGTTTGTTTTTTGGGTGTGTGTATATATATATAACTGATGGAGAGAAAAATAATTATTCGCGCATGGAGAAATATATTACATTGTATTCCTGTGGGCCAAGCAGCAGTAGCAGCAATAGTAGCACGTGGTATGGGGTGTGGTACGAGAACACGGTAACCAATATTTAATCAACTTTGCAGAAGAGCATTATTCTCCGGACAAATCAAGGACATATGTATACCAGACCACCAAAGGGCAAGGGGAATACAACGTGTATACCAGTCTCCGCGCGGGTAAAGTTAAGGGGACTGTTTTCGTGCATTACAGATCACAACAGGGACGCAATAGTACAATTGGAAAATTGTTTTTTTTATTATGAAATTTTTTTATCAGAAAGTATCAAAGCAGTATCAACAAGATTTTTAATAATTGCAATTTTCTGTTGTATTGGATGATTCGAGTAATAGTTCAATAATCTTTCTGAATATGTATCTTTTCTGTACCAATCAGTAATAATGTTTTCAGATCTTATAATCTTTAAAAGAAAATTTATTTCGTTATTATTTATTAGTCTTTGATTTTGTCATTTGTTAAATGACAAAAGTTTGTAAATGACAAAAGTGAGGTTATGTTACATTCTCTTAAATTCTCGGAGAATTTAATTGTCGGTTACATTCTCGGTAATATTCTCTCTGAAATATAACCGACTAAGAACTACACTATTAATGATAGTTTCTTTCAAGTTTTGCGTAACTATGTCAGCAACGTCAACAATAATTGGAGAAATTGAATTTCAGTTGTGCGTTAGGCGTTACTACCCTTTCTTAAAAAAGACATTGCGAAGGTCAAATATATCGAAACAGAAAATAAGCATTGACAATGTAAAAAGTGAATAGAAGGGGAACTCACAGGAAATTTAGTACCTTAAAAACTCACATATACTTAACAGATGGAGCTACAGTCACTTTTCTTAATATTATTGGAGTTGCAATTTTTAATTTTAATTTATTACTCTCCCAAATCGACGACTAAATGTATATCATTTAATTTGTACGTGAGAAAAATACTATAGCAGAAAATAATAGCGAAAATAATATCGTCGAATTGGAGTGGAAAATTAATTCTTTTGTCATTAATTTTTAATATCTTTATGTGAATATCAATTGTCCATGGAGTCTATATATTACAAGTGTATATAGCGGCAGCGTGTGGTACTTTTGTGTATACGATGCGAATTCCCAAGTGTGTATGATTCGAGAAAAAGGAGGGTAAACGTATATAAACGCTCGAGTATTCTTGTATTCGTGAGAACAAGTGCAGAGCAAGTGTCGCACCCAAACCCCTGTTTTCTCCCCTCGCAGCTAAAGCCCACGGGACACCTCGTACCCGTCGTGCCCTTTACCTTTAGACACCTCCCTGAACGTCCGAATGTCGATATGTCAGACATATCACTGTTGCTGATCCACTCACACGTGCCAGCTTCATCTTTACCTAACGTTAATAATTAAACAGGTACTTTGATCATGTTCCGCGTTGAATATTGAAAGATTAATCGGATATTTTTCACTTTAGCAAAATTGCCGCAGTATTCAAAAGAATTTCAAATATTTAAAAATTCCGTCCTTCATGATATCATGAAGGACGGAATTTTTAAATATGAAATTCTTTTGAATTCAATTTTCTCTCATAATCAAAGGTCTTTCTCATTCCAAAGGTTTAGAAAAAAAATCTACGAGAATATAACCGAACAAAATTCTCTAGAAAATAAAAATTGTTGTGCTTGTAAAACAAGTGTAACAATTACATATATTTTGAGGTTAGGAGGCCCATATCCCGCATTTGTCGACTCAGTTATGTTTAGGCCCTAATGAGGGGAAAGAAAATGAGCCGCAACCAAAATCTGGAAAATCGAATGTTATTTGTGAATAAACTAAAGGGGAAAATTTGGTAAGTCCTTCACGTATTGAATTCCTGATTAGAACACGAATCATGGTAAAGTGGCTCGTGTCCAAAAGCTCTGTATCTCTCTCAACAAGTGCGTTTATACATATTTTTCTCCAGCTCCTGAAGGGTGAAATCCCGATAGAGATGTTTGGGAATTAATTTCCATCCGCCACGTGTACTGACCTTATCGATACTTAATATCTTTATTATCCTGCCTTGTAATAATGTTTTTTTTTACAAATGTGATATTTTCTACCCCTGAATTCGTTGTAATAACAATCGCAATGTCTGTAAGAATAAGTTAGAGAAGGATAATGCATATTTATCCTTCTCTAACACATTCTGCTTTCGATTAAGGTGCATTCATACCTCTGTCAATAGGAAAAAAATTTACCAACTCCATAAACCATAAACATAATAGATTGACAAACGTCTGAGATATTATCTCATACGTTTGGCAATCTATTATTTTTATGGTTTATGGAGTGACGAGTGTTTTACGTAACAGTTAATTTATTAATATTATAACTGTAAAACATTTTTCATCTAAAGGCAAAAATATAAAAAATGTTTAAAGTATTTTCTTGTTTTCAAAAGTTTGTCACATCTGGTTTGTCGTATAGTTTAATCATCTTAAGGTTTCCTCATTGTAAGAGGGTCTATTTTTATAGCTTTTCCAGTTCATCTTTTTTTTCTTATAGATTCACTTAGACAGAAAGTTGGAAATTTTTCGAATTGAAATATACATAGCAAATGTTCGGAAATTTCAAAAATTTTTTGTAAAATCTTTTTCGGAAAGTCTTTCGAGCATAGAGGAAGGATTGTTTAGCAAAATTTTCTTTTGCGATTTTTTGACATATTTATAAATTTTTTTTCATTATACCTAATCTTTTAGTACTTTATGAACGAATGGACACTGCTCGTATAAATGTTCTAAATAAATAATAAAAAATTTCGACGTATTTTGACCTCCGAAGTCCAAAAAACGGATTTTAAAAATTTGTCCCGATGTGTGTGTGTGTACTAACATTACATTTGCCTCAATATCTCAGAACGAGAAAGAGTATTTATTAATATTAAAAAACGGTCTGACCAAGATTGACTTGTACTACTGAATTCTTGGAATTTGTAGAAATCACATATATTTTTTTTTTAATAAATTATTAGTGAATTATTTCCTCCTTTATGGTTTATATTTTAAAAGAAGAAATTAAATAGTCTGACTGACATTGACTTGTACTACTTAGACTTTAAAAAGCAAAAAATAAACTACTGTAATTATTTTTCAAAAAAAAAAATATAAAATTTTATGTTCTATTCCGCGTCACCCAAGAGGTTGAACATCAGACGCGCTTTTGTATGGTTTCCCCATTACACACAGTTCTTTCAATTACAAAATTTATAGCAAAACACGTTTACAATTTTAACGCATTTGAATTTGTAAATTGGGCTAATGTGTCGTAGGCCTAATCCACTTCTCCCTTCAACGAGAGAAAAGTTTTTATTTCAATCAAGAATAATTTCTTTGAAGCAAATAAAAATAAATATTTGTCTTAGTAATTCAATATTTATGTTTATAAAATAAATATTGAAAACTTTTATAAAATATGTTTTTTCTCAGATTGAACACAATAAAAACAAAGTCTTTAAAATTCAATTGAGTTTAAATCTATGATGTAAATAATTACAAATTTATACTTACAGATTATTTGCAGATTTTTGGTATTATTAAATTAAAATAATTACAAATTCTAATTTTTTTTGAGTTCGAAAAATAAAACTTTTTTTGAGACTTTGTTTTTAATGTGGAGCACAATTTAAAACGGAGAAAAATCAAATTACAAAAAATAAACATTAAATAGACAAAAAAAACACATTAATCAAAAATAGAAGAAACAAAATTTATCAAAAAAAAATGAAAAGAAAATTTTACACAAAAAAGAAATAAGTATATTAAACAGCAACTGAAGAGCGTTTACCTAAAACAGAAAGAATAATTTAATTAGAAAACAGTGAAAAAATTGTATACCTCAGAGAAAAAAATGGAATTTGCGAATATTGATTTGAAACTAACATGAAATTTTCACTAAAAGCAGGCAACGGATTAACTTTTAAGGGACAATCAATGTTTTTGTCAAATTTAATTTTAATTCATTTCAATTTTAAATCATTTGAATTTTAATTCATTTTAATTTTAATTCTTTTAAAAGATAAAAAAAGTTAAATAATTCTTTGCGTTTAATGAAGCAAAAAAAAAATTTTTTTAAGGACATTCCTTCTGTGAACTTAGGTATAAAAAAGCGCAAAATTTGAAAGTAATTGAATTTTAATTCATTTTAATTTCTTTTAAAGGATAAAAGAAGTTACATTATTTTTCGCGTTTAATGAAGCAAAAAAAATTTTATTTAAGGACATTACTTCTGTAAACTTAGGTATAAAAAAGCGTGAAATTTAAAAGTAATATGACATTTAATTAAATTTACGGTTGTATGAAATTTTTTAAAGTTTTAAACGGTCAAAAAATTATTAGATTTAATCTACAAATATTGAATAATTTATATGATAATTTTCTAAAACATCAAATTATTATTTGTTCGAATTTTCAAAACGTCGAATGTTAATTTAAACGAATTTTAAGAACATCGAATGCTTATTTTAATTGAATTACAAAACATCGAATAACAATTTGATCGAAAATGTTGCAGTTGTTCTATATTTTCGAAATATTTACTTTTTTATATAATCATAAACATTGATAATTTCAGCCTCAGTAATAATGTAAAAATTAATGTAAGTATATACTTATTTATCAAAATTATTTATTCTTTTATAGTATTTTTTTCCTGTTTTATTTGAATGTTGAAAAAATGATTTTGTATGCTACTGACAAGCATAATAGAGGCAACTTTGTATGCATATCTACTGTTAAGTAATAAAACATTAATGAAAAAAGTTTACATTGACAAGTAAAAAGAAAAAAGTAAGATATAAATATAGAAAGTATTTTTCTTAGTTTGAATACAATTTTTAATTTCAAAATAGAATTTCTTCTAACAGAAATAAGTAATAAAGCGTGTGGAAAGATTCACTATTGTTATTTTCAAGACAAAAATGTAAAATATACAAATATTAAATATGAATAAATATAAAGTTAAATAGCAGTAAATGATTATTTTTTTTCTCTGCTTCTTATTAAATAATTTCTTTCTCAAGAGAAAGAAGATAAGAGAGTCAACCGGAATTAGTTTACAAAAACGACATTAATTCTTGTGAAAAGAACGTAACCTCTTCAAGTACTCTTTAGTGTATGCTATTCTCTACCGAATGTGAATTGATACCCATCGCTTCATCTTCTTAGGTGCATCACCACCGTCAAAAAGACTCAATATGTCATTTTTTGTTTTAGACATTTTGTTAACAAATGATTTGCGTACACAAGTTAACAAGAATATCATTAGATGATGAAAGTCAAACAATCATCATCAAACGTATGGCATTGGTGAACCCCCTGAGATGGCTGGTACCCTCCAAATCCACTCTTTCCTTTTTTCGGAAATCATTCTTTTGACCAGGAAAAATGCCGTTTATTTTTTCTCAATCTTTTGTTAAGCGCAATTTTGAAATAAACGTATATTTACATATAATGTATGAATATAATAAAGTTTGTAGATATAAGATAATAAAACCAATGGCATTATTGGTTAAAAATATTATACTTCTTTTTTCTTGTCATTGGAAACTATTTTTTATAATTATATTTCATTGTTTAATAGTAGGGGAGACTGAGGCTGAATGTTAAATTAAGAACAACTTTTTTTTCAGACAACAAAGAAAGCCAAAAGTCATTTGCTTAAAACCAATTTCTAGCTTTTACATGGTTATAACCTGTTTAAAAGCTTATAGCACAAACTACTTCTGCAAGGGTTACATGCCAATATGACCTGTATAGCTCCTTCGATGGTTTACATGCTATAATGTATTTTTGGTCCTTAGCAAAGACAAATATGGTTTCTTATGAACGTTCGCGCTCTGCAACAATATTTCTCATTATTTTCTTAGTGTGAATATAATTTTTAATTTCAAAACAAAACTTCTTCTAACTGGAATATTTTTTTCAATTTTTATAATTTAGCACTAGATACGCGCTTTAAAGCGCATGTGCCCATTGTGCTTTAATTCTTAATAGAATAAAATTAATCATAAAATAAAACATTGCAATGTTCTTAAAACTGTAATTTTGTTTTAAAATCGTGTTAAAAAACTACGAAATTATAAAAAATTTTAAATATTCTTTATAAAGTAAAAATATTTAAATTTTGAGAAATGAAAACAAAAATTATTCAAAATTTAAAGAAATGGAAAAAAATATTAAAAATTTTAGAAAAAAGTATAGTTATTTAAAATTTGATAAAATGAAAATAAAATTATTTAAAGTTTATAAATTTTTTTTGTAGATTAAAAATAATGAAGATAAATTAATTAAAATTTGAAAAAATATAATTAATTAAAATTTGAAAAAGGAAAATGAATTAAAATTTAAATGAATTTTTTTGGAAAAATAATATTATTTAAAGTTTATAAAATTTTTTCAAAATGTAAAATAATGAAAGTAAAATAATTAAAATTTTAAAAAATAAAATTAATTAATATTTAAAAAAATAAAATTAATTAATCTTTAAAAAAAATAAAATTAATTATAAATTTTAAAAATAAAAAAATTTAAATTTTTGAGAAATAAAAATAAAATTATTCAAAATTTGAAAAAATAGAAATAAAATTTGAAAAAATTAAAATAAAATTTTCGAAAATTTTAAATAATTATTTAGATCTTTCGCAAGTCCCAGGAAATATACAGTACAAAAGCAATGACGTCGAGGAGATTATGACGTCATTTTGGAAAAATAATATTATTTAAAGTTTATAAAATTTTTTCAAAATGTAAAATAATGAAAGTAGAATAATTAAAAAAATAAAAAAACTCTTTTTTACACTTACTGCGGACTATCACACTCTATGTCTGACCTTTATTCTGGAGTGATACTCGTTGATGCCATCTTTGGGCACTAAAAACACTATCTCACGTGGTTTCAGCCCCAACCACAATTTCCAAACCTCGTGGTGTTACTCGGCCCAAGGTTCATTCACAACTAAAGAAATGTCTTTCACTTCGTTGTCAATTACCGTTAATTGATTATTAATGACTTTTAAATTTCTTGGAAATTTAGTCATTTTTCGCACTTATGAGCAAAAATAAAATTTTTTAAATTTTCACGTGTAAGAAAAGGGACAAAAGAGATGACGTAGAGAGGGTAATGACGTAATTTTTTTTAATTTACTCCTCTCTCTCACTCTTATTGATAAAATAACATTTTTCAAAAATATTACAATATTTGAAAAATTATTTTCACTTTTCACCGGATTTTTTTTCTTTAATTTTTTCAGAATATAATCAGGACAATGGCTATGACGTAGAGGAGATAATGACGATTAATTTCTTCGAAATTTAATTATCATTTGTCTCTCTCACTTTTAGGGAAAAATGGACTTTTTTTTAGCAAATTTTCAAAAACTTGAATTCTTGTTTTTTATAAACGGGACAAAAAAATGTAAAAAAATTATTTAAATTTTGGAAAAATGTAAAAAAAATTATTTAAATTTTGGAAAAATGTAAATAAAATTATTTAAATTTTGGAAAAATGTAAATAAAAATATTATTTAAATTTTGGAAAATAATGTAAATAAAATTATTTTGAATTTGCAAAAATTAAAATAAAATTATTTAAATTTGGAAAAAATAAAGTTAATTAAAATACAAATAATTTAACATTTAAAAAAATTAAATCAATGAGAATTTTTAAAAAAAACTATTTAAAAATTATAAATTTCAATTTCAAAAATTAAAAAAAAATTTTTTACTTACTGCGGTCAGTCTCAGCCCAATCCTGAGATCATCCCTGGAGCTGCTCTCGTTCAATGACGCACTTCCCAAGCTAACACTCACAAAAAACAAAAATTTTAATTTCTTCGAACTTGATAACGTTGTTTCTGCCACAGACACTTTCCAAGGTTTTTGATAAAATCCACTTTTTTTTGGAAAATATCCAAAAACATCCAAATTTATCCAAAAACGTCCAATATATTTAAATTTGTTCAAAAATTTCCAGCGTTTCCAAACTTTTCAAACGTATCCAAAAATATCACCAAAGATATCCAGAAATATCCAGATTATCCAAACGGCCCGAAAATAATCCGACAGCGAGGTGTTACACGGCCCGAGGTTCATTAATAACTAAAGAAATGGCTCTCCTTGTGTTAACCATTACCGTTAATTACCGTTAATTGATTTTTAATGAGTTTTTAATTGCTTCAAAATTTACACATTTTTCCCTCTCTTATTGTCAAAAATAAAATTTTCGATAATTTTTAAATGATTTTTTACATATTTCACGCGTAATAAATATGGTACATAATAGATGACGTAGGGGGGGGGGGGAATAACAAAACGTTTTTTTTAAATTTACGCCTTCGCTTTTTCTCTGACTCTTATACAGAAAATAAAAAATTTCAAAAATATTCTAAAAATTATTTTGTACTTTTATCGCAGGAAAAAACGGGACAATGGCACTTTCTTCAACTGAATCAGTGAAATTTGACTGATTATCAGTGATTCTCTTCTCGCGAGTTGAATCAGTGACATTTCATTTTCAAAAAATAATTGAAATTTGATATTAAAATTTCTCACAGTATAGTAGAAAAATTTTTTAAGTCAGACTGAAGATTTTCATCTCTTTTAATTAGAAAATAAGTAGTAGATGTCAACATCAGTCAGACAGGCATTTTTATTCTATAGTATTTTAAACTTTAGGGAGTAAAATAATATTTTAGAGCGGAAAAATTTTGTTCAACTGATCTGTGAGTTCTTAGGCAGGACTTGCTTTTTTTCCGCTTTATATTTTCAAATTAGTAGTACATGTCATTTTTAGTCAGACATAAAGTACGTTATTTTAAAATTCTTAACTACTTTAGTTTTAAGTAGTACAGGTATTTTCTAGTCAGACAAAACTGATCAAGACTCAAGACTCGTTCGACATGCAACACTAAAATATTCGAGAAAAATTGGTAATTGCTACTTTTCTCAGTAGTAAAAAATTTTTACGTCAGACGGAATGTTTTTAACCTGCAGGCAAAGCTAATCGTGTCGTTTGCAAAAGTACTGTGTATATATATTTAGCCGTGGCGGTTAGTTGTTAGAAATATTATATTATAGGGTATAGGTACTAGGTTCGAATCCCGTGAAGCGAATTACGAATTTGAATGGCGATAAAATTGTGTATTCTGTGTAGTTGGGTGCGTATAGGCGTCAAGTTATCAAATTAAGTGAAATACTATAAAAAAAAGTAGTGTCTGGAAATTATTATTTCTTGTTTTTAGCATTTTTTTAAAGTTCACGAATTTTTCGTTAACTTTGACGAAAAGTTCGGAAATCGTACTATGTTTCTACTTTTCTAGTGAAGGAGTTGATGAAATTTTGACGAACTGTGTTTGTTGATTTTCAAGAATTTTGTGTCCTATCCAAAAGTGATATACTAGTTCACGAGAGATTCGTGAACGAGTGATTCGTTTTTTTTTCCGTGTACTAAACGATAATGCGTTTTCAGCCAAATAATTGGACTGCAAGAATCTTAAAGTCGATAACCTCAGGAGAAGATAATTTATTATAAAGGATTTTAGTTACCGATGTACATTTATTGACGACCCCCCAAAAAAACTAGTTTCATACCCCAATGATTATAAATTTGAACCGAAAAATGATTTAATTCGTTAAATTCTAGAGAATTATGATCCCGATAGTAATTGGATAATTCGAAGGGAATGAAGTTATATCTGCACATCCAGGGAAGAAATAAAATACTCCATGATTACAAGAAGGTCGTCGGAAAAAAAAGGGACAGAAATGGAGTCATAAAACTAACACTTGTGTAAGTGCGGGGAAAAGATGAGGAAACTCGTAGAAAGAACAATTTCGTTAAAATCAGTTTTCTTAGAGGAGGTTTTTCCGTTTTTGCAGCAGAAGGCATACTGGGAAGCATTAGGCATCATCGGTGCAAGAGAGAGAGAGAGATCTCGCCGAGTGTTGTTCGTTTTAGCATGATGGTATAGTAGTGAAGCGAGAGAGCGGGGTGTCTGGAATGGAATGAGAATTTTGCGAAGGGGTTGAGAGGGTGTAGGAGGAGGAGTCGTTTAGAGGGATGGCAGTTGTGGATGTTGTGCGGGGATGCTGCGCTTCAGCCAATAGGGTTGATTCGCAAGGGGTGCGAAGCCATCTCTCTCCCGGAGGCCACGCCCTTGTGCGCCCTCCATCCGTTATTGAATTAAGCTTATCATTTGATTTTGAGGAGACCCACCAGTCGGTCGTCTCAGCCGCTCTTAGCGGGACGAAAAACTTTCCTATCAGGGATAATCGCAATAATTTGATATCGCTGATCCGATTACTTTCATAACCTCCTCGCCCGCGCGTTTGGAAGAGAAAGAGAGAGAGAGAGAGAGAGGTGGAGAGAAGTTATATTCTATTGAGGAGCAACAAATCTCGTGCCTTCTTCTTCTTCAGACGACCGGTGCACGATTTTTCTAAAACATTCAGAATCGGCTCAGTTGAGGGCCACGCGCGCGCGCGTGCGCTCGGTAATCACACACTGTTTTTGGGAGAATTATTTTTTTTTCGAATTCTTTGATGCAGTGGAATCGGGAATTTTAAGGAAAGTGAGCACCAGGTGGCGGGGGAGGTGCGTTTCTCCCGCAAGTGAGAATGGACTACTCTTATTTGAATCAAGCGGCGGCTGCAGCAGCGGCCGGTTTTGAGGCATCAAGTTGCGCCTTAGCGGCTAGTGAGATGCAATGTGGTTACGGGGACTTGAGTTCGTGTTCGCAAATGAGCCAAGCGGCTTATCGGTACACGGCCGCCAGGGCTGGGTATCCTAGCAATAGTGGTGGCGCTGGAGCTGGCGCCGGTAATCCACTGGGTTCCCATCATGGGGCCCATTCTCACGCTCATGCGCATCATGGCTCCCATGCCACCACCTGCTCCGTCATGGCCGCACGGTCCCAGGAAGTTCATCGTCACGCCGCTGCCATCTTTCCGTCCACTATCAATCTTCAAGGTATTTGCACTATCACTTCTTTACCTTTTCTTCAGAACTGCCTAAAATCATCTACTTTTTTTTTACCTTTTCTTCAGAACTTCCTAAAATCATCTACTATTAGGGGTCATTCATAAACCACGTAGCTTCATTTTTTTAAAATTTTGCCCCCCCCAAAAGGCTACGTGGTTTATGGATGAAAATTAACAGTTTGGAATTAAAAGTTAATATACATTAAATTTAACTTCTCACGAAAAGGAAACATATATTGTAACTGTCTTTATGAAACAAATTATACAATCCCTCTGCTCAACGACTTTTTGACATCGCACTAGAAATATTTAATTCATATTTTGACTGACATTTATGAAATTGGGACAAGTAATCTTAATACATAATGACTTAATTGCAAATTCCAAAATAATTAATTATTACCTACCTTCCTTAAGTATCTTCAAGTACTACTTCTTGTTCGAAAGATATTTTTGCATTCTTTCTAAATTTACACCAAGGGGGATTCCCCTTTTTCTCTCATATATAACTCATAGTACGAGAATATTCAGAAAACCATATATGAATGTCCCAGTAATTTATAAGATTTCTTTAAATAACGATATAAATTTTCTGTAATAAATAAATTATTGTTGCGTATCAATTGTTCGAGTATAATTATTAGTTTACCTTAATAGATTTTAAAAAATAATTTTTTTATAACTGTTATTATAACCCTATCGTGCCTTCGGGACATATTATGTGTCCCACTTAGAAAAATTTATGTTATTCTTATAAGAGTCAACCAATTAATTTCTGGTAAATTTCTTTCTATTCCGAGAATGACTGCTGCTATAATTTAAAAAAATAATAAATTACTTATTACGATTATAATTATTATAAACAAATAGGTTAAAATATTTATTAGAAAAAAGCGAAATCTAATTTTTCAGAAGCTTAAAACTTCTTTCACCGCGCGGGGTTTTCGGAGTAGCTGATTACAAATCTAAAGCTGATTTTAAAAATTTTCCAAAAATTCAAAATGGTGGACTTTTTTTCAAATCTCAAATTCGCTTGAAGCTTGTTATTCGGGGTCAACATTTTGAATTTTTTAAATCTGACTTCAGATTCGCCAGCGACCCCTAAAAACCCCCGAGTAACAAGATTGCTGTAAATTTGAGAAATTTTGAAAAAAAAAATGTCCGCCATATTGGATCCGCCATTTTGAATTTTGAAAATTTTGAAAATCTGACATTAGACCCCAAAAACCCTTGAGTAATAATAGTGTGGGATTGCAGTTAGGATGTGTGAAGGAAGGGGGGTTTGGAAATCTAAAAAGTGTAAATATCGTAATGAAGATTTAAATGCGTACATAGATTGAGACTTTTAACTTTAGGGGCATTTCCATTTAAAATAAACATAACCTATAAAAGTTTGCTTCTTAGGACACTTTTCGCAAAGCTTCACATATATTTTTTTTTAACGTAATTCTTTACACTGACGAGGACGGCGCTACCGTCAAAACGTTATCAACTGTTTTTGACTCGAAAAGACTAAAAAGCTAGATTATCTCTAAAAATCTTTATAAATAATTTGTTGACACTTTTCATCATTGAAAATTCTAAACAAACTGAATAAATTCATTGTTTTTACGCCAAATTCGTACGATTGCAAAACGAGAAATAAAAAAATCATGTATGTCTGTTAGTCCTGCACCATTGTGTATATATCCTTCTCTATCTCATGGGAAGCGTACCACTTTTTATTGCAAATTGGCCCTAATGTTTCTAGAACTGTGATTCGTTTGAATCTTAAATGCGAGGGAAAAGGATAGAAATATATGTTTTCCTTTTCTCTCTCATTACGGGCACCTCTGACTCGGTGTTAATGAAATTAGGAAAATGATTTCAAATTAAAAATTGTATATATTTAAAAAGAAAAGGAGTTTGGTGAAACATCATCAAATTCATGAATTAATGGACCGATTGCAATATATAATAAGTCGAATTCCGAGAAAAATTAAAAATAAAAAAAAAAATTCTTTTTTGACAGAATGTCGCATCAGAGACGTGTCTGGTTTGTCTGTGTGTACATACATACATACAGTAGACGTTGTAAGTAACCGTCGGCTTGAAGCGCGACGACAAGATGGCACTGAAAATCAATGGATGGAATCTCTTGTCTCTTTCCTTCTTCCTACACATATTATATTCCTCTCGATGGACGGATTCTCTCTTATCCTTCCCTTTTCGAATCCGTTTTTACCCCCATCATATCCCTATATCGTATATCTATCTCTCGTATTTCTCTCCCTCTTTCCCTCTCTCTTTCGCTTTGTGTTTGTCTTTCTGTCGCTCTTGGTGTTCCTCTTATCCCGTACACTCCCTCCCTCCCTCCTCCCTTTCCCTCTTTCACTCAGTCATTGCTATGGTTACGTCCCTCACTGTACCAAGCAGCCATCCTCGCCAACCATCGAATTTCTTCTTCCCGAACAATTACAAAGAAGAAAATATTATTTTCCTAAATTTATATTCTATTCTTTCATTTTTATGGTACGTTATACTTATCTTTTTTTTATAAATTACTCTTTAAAATCTATACATAACCATAATGAAAGTGTGGGTAAAAGATGGTAAAGCAGGAGGTGAAGAAAAGAAGATTTTTTTATATTTTAAAAATTTATTGTCAAAATTTTGTACTATGGAAAAAGTATGGCACCTTTGCTCTGTCATACTTTTCGCTTATTGGTACAAAAATTTTAAAAATTAAAAGTTTTTGTCTTTATTTCAATTGTTTTAATAAAAAAAAATAATTTTTCTTGTCACCATTCCTTAACCATGGGGATTCCCTCATTAAATTAAAAGTTTCACTCAAAGAAAATGAAACTACTTGTTTTTTTAACCCTTTAACACCCCGCGAAAGGGGAAAGGAAAATTTTAAAAACAAATAATTATTTTTAAAGGTTTTTATAGAGACGCTGATTAAGAATTCGAGGTTTGTTTTTTTAAAATTCAAAATGGCGGATCCAATATGGGAAACATTCTTTTTTAATTCATTGAATTAGCTTGAAATTTAATGAAAATCGCACTAAAAAGAAAAAAAAATATAATAATTGACGTATTCTTTTACGGTCTCGTTAATAATTAAATTAGAAATAAAAATCTTTAATAAAATTAGAATTTCTATATCTGTAACGAAATTTATTAGTTATGAAACGTCGTTTCTGTTTGTAAATTATTCAGTTTACGATATTTAATATTTCATAAAATGCAATTCCATAACGAATACACAAAAAATATATATATACTGGCAATGAGCAATGATGTTAAAATAAAATTTAAATTAAATTTTTATCTTATTATTTAATTTTAGAAAAGAAAAATTTAATTATTTTTTTATAAATAAAGTTAGAAATGACGTTTTAAAAAAGAATAATACATATTTTACATACTATTTTCTAAAAGACCAACTATTCTGAGATTGTTGGACAATTTCTTAAGATGATTAAATTTTTCCAATTTATCTATATAATAAAAATCGTTTTAAATAATTGAAAATTTGTAAAATTTAATTGAAAATAATTAATTGTTTTCAACTATTTTGTTACAATTTTTGAAAATTAACTTTTTAAAGAGTGTTAATAGAAAAATTTGAAAATAATTTTTAAATTATCAAAAATTTTAATGAAAAATCTTTAAATGTAAATTTAAAAATGAAAATTAATGAAAATTAGCTTCTAATTTTTTAAAATTCAATATTTTCAGTATTTTCAACTATTTACAATTCCTCATGAAATTAATTAGTTTTTTTAAATTATACAAATTTTTTTTTTAAAATTCAATTATTTTAGAAATATTGCATTAACATATTTTTAAAAACTAATTCTTAAAATTTTTTAATCATAATTTTCTTAAGATTATAAATAAAATTCTTTAAAAATTCGATTATTTTTATTTCTATATTTTTAAAATTTTAATTATTTTAAAAATATTATGCCAAAATTCATTTATTTTAAAAAGATTTCACTGAATTTAAATTATTTTAAAAATATTTTAACAAAATTTAATTATTTTAAAAAGGTTTTATCGAAATTCAATTACTTCTAAAGGATTTTCCTAAATTTCAATTATTTGAAAAGGATTTTACTAAAATCCTAATATATTTTTAAATGATTTTACTAAAATTCAATTATTTTAAAAAGATTTAACTAAAATTCAATTAGTTTTGAAAGATTTCACTGAATTTTAATTATTTTTTAAAAAATGTTAACAAAATTCAAATATTTTTAAACGATTTTACCAAAATTCAATTATTTTAAAAAGATATATTGAAATTCAATTATTTTTAAAGGATTTTACGAAATTTTAATTATTTTAAAAGGATTTTACTAAAATCCAAATATATTTTTATAAGATTTTACCAAAATTCAATTATTTTAAAAATAAAAATAAAAATAAATAAAAGAAAAATAAAAATAAAGCGGCCGTGCCATTGAAACGTTAAAAATATAATTTTGTTATATTTTTTCAACCTGACTCGGGGTGATCGATAACTTTAACTCTATTATTATTTTAAAAAGATTTTATCAAAATTCAATTACTTTTAAAGGATTTTACAAAATTTCAATTATTTTAAAATTAATTTTACCAAATTTCAATTATTTTAAAAGAATTTTACTAAAATCCAAATATATTTTTTAAAGATTTTACCAAAATTCAATGATTTTAAAAAGATTTAAACAAAATTCAATTACTTTGAAAGATTTCACTAAATTTTAATTATTTTTAAAAAATTTACCAAAATTCAAATATTTTTTAACGATTTTACCAGAATTCAATTATTTTAAAAAGATTTTATCGAAATTCAATTATATACTTTTAAAGGATTTTACCAAATTTCAATTATTTTTAAAATGATTTTACTAAATTTCAATTATTTTAAAAGGATTTTACTAAAATTCAATTATTTTTAAAAGATTTCAACCAAAATTCAATTACTTTTGAAAGATTTTACTGAATTTCAATTATTTTAAATAAATTTTACCAAAATTCAATTATTTTTAAAAAATTTTACAAAAATTCAAATATTTTAAAAAGATTTTACAAAAATTCAATTATTTAAAAAAAATTTTATTAAATTTTAATTATTTTTAAAAACTTTTACCAATGTTCAATTATTTTTAAAACGATTTTACCAAATTTCATTTAATTGGAAATTTTTCAATTGTATATAATATAATTTAAAAAACTATTATATCTTTCAAAAATTATTTTAAAATATTTTACCATATTTTTAAAAAACGAATTGTAAGAATTTCTTTATTATTATAATTTTTTAAAAATATTATGCCTTAATAACTTAAGAAAAAAATATGGGCAATTACAGTTATTATAAGGAATTGAATTTCTGTATTTAAATTATTGAATTTTAATAAAACTTTCGTTAAATTATTTAATATAATAATAATTGATGTAGAGATGAAGTTTAGTTGTAAATTGTAGAAAATAATTGAATTCAGAAAGGGTTATAATTTTAGTTTTTAGAAATTATTAAAATTTCATAAATTTTACTCATTTTTCGTAAATACTTTCATAAAATATTTTCCTGTAAAAAAGTATTTTGTCAGGAAAAATAATTTTAATGTCAGTAAATTGGCAGGGAAATTGATAATAATCTGAACCTGATTTATTACTTTTATCTTTTCATTTTTAAATTTTCATTTAAAAATTGAAACTTTGTAAAAATTGAAAATTTGTAAAAATTAAAAATTTGTAAATTTGTAAAAATTAAAAATAATACAATAAATAATATAATATTTAAATAATGATTTTTATTTCCTTGCAGGTGGTTTAAGTTATAAAGCATATTCCGGTCATGATGGTCTAGCGGAAAAAAGAAAACAACGTCGGATACGAACGACGTTTTCTTCTGCGCAACTCAAAGAACTCGAGCGTGCCTTTCAGGAAACGCACTACCCTGACATCTACACCAGAGAAGAGATCGCAATGAAAATTGATTTGACGGAGGCCAGAGTACAGGTACGTGAATATTACCTTCGATTTGCAATATTTCAAAATTTACTAAACACTTCTTAAATTACCCTCTAAACCTTCGGTGAAAAAAAAACCATAGAAAAAAATAGAAAATATAATAAAAAAAATAGAAAAGAATAGAAAATATAATAAAAAAATAGAAAAGAATTGAAAATATAATAAAAAAAATAGAAAAGAATAGAAAATATAATAAAAAAATAGAAAAGAATTGAAAATATAATAAAAAAATAGAAAAGAATAAAAAATAAAATAAAAAATAATAATTTCCAAATTACGATCAATAACAAATAATAAAAATATCCTAAGTCATCTTTATAAGTTTATAATGTAATTTACTAAATATTAATAATCTTCGAGATTATTATATTATAAATTTTGAAAATTAAACATTAAGATTCGATTTAAAAACAGAAAAAAATTCAACCGCGTTAAAAAAGGAAAATTAAATTACAATTTTTTAACAAAATTATAAGTATTTCAGTAAATGTTAATTTTTAAGGAGATTAAATTAAAATTCAATATTCGAACCGCGCAAGAGAAACGTTTAAATTTTGAGATATCGCAAGTATAAGATTTTAATGATTTTCTATCAGAAATATTAAAGGCGAGCAAATTTCTCTGCGGAGAAAATAAGTCATCTCGATAAATGCGGGAATTTAACTTCAATCAGCTTCAATTTCTCAACTTGATGGATTTTAAATTAAATTTTAAATTATTTTGCACTTTCGTAGATATTTTTAATCATTTTATTCTTTTTTTTTGTATTTTTTTTTTTATGTTTGTAACAATTTTGTTGACCCGAGTCAAAATTTTATTTTCTATTTTCCTGATTTCTAATTGTGATTCGAAACTTGAATAATTTTGTTAAATCAATATATTAAAATATTTATTTATTTTTCAATGGAAAATAAAATTTTTTTAAAATTCAACCTAAAATCTTATAAATTTAATAATATCTAAAAATTACAATTATTCCAAAATTCAATTGTTTTCTACCATTTTTTAATTGAACTTCATCTCTATAAATCTAAAATTTTTAATAATTTTCCAAAAGTTTTTCGAAAATTCAATTATTTAAATACAAAAACTTAATTTTTTATAATTGTAAATTTGTAACTTTAACTTATATCATGTTTTTTTTAAAGTTTAGTAAAGTATAATATTTTTATAAATTACAATAAAGAAATTCTTAAAATTAATTTTTTTAAATAAATATTAGTCTTTCAATTATATGCCATTGAAAAAATTTGCAATTAATTAAAAATAATTCAAACCTTTTAAAAATAATGGAAATTTTGGTAAAATCGTTTTAAAAATAATTGAAATTTGGTAAAATTTTTTAAAAAGTAATTGAATTTTCGTAAAATCTTTTTAAAATATTTGAATTTTGGTAAAATTGTTTAAAATATTTGGATTTTATTAAAATCCTTTTAAAATAATTGAAATTTGGTAAAATCATTTTAAAATAATTAAAATTTAGTAAAATCCTTTAAAAGTAATTTAATTTCGATAAAATATTTTTAAAAAAATTTGAATTTTGGTCAAATTTTTTAAAAATAATTGATTTTTCGTAAAATCTTTTTAAAATATTTTAATTTTGGTTAAATCTTTTTAAAATAATTGAATTTTGGTAAAATCATTTTTAAATAATTGAAATTTTGTAAAATTCTTTAAAAGTAATTGAATTACGATAAAATCTTTTTAAAATAATTGAATTTTTATAAAATCGTTTAAAAATATTTAAATTTTAATAAAATTTTTTAAAAATAATTGAAATTCAGTAAAATATTTCAAAAGTAATTGATTTTTGGTTGAATCTTTTTAAAAAAATTGAATTTTAGTCAAATATTTTTTAAAAATATTTGGATTTCAGTAAAATCGTTTTAAAATAATTGTAACTTGGTAAACTCATTTTTAAAATAATTGAAATTTAGTAAAATCCTTTAAAAGTAATTGTAATTTCGATAAAATCTTTTTAAAATAATTGAATTTTGTTAAAATGTTTTTAAAACAATTTAAATTTATTAAAATCTTTTTAAAATAATTGAAATTCAGTGAAATCTTTGAAAAGCAATTAAATTTTGGTAAAATTTTTTTAAAAATATTCACAAATTACGTAACGCTAATTTTTGAAAATTTTGGGGATGTAATACACTGTTACATATACATTAGCGCCATTTTTTTCTGCTGTACATAACAAATAGCTAGACCCCCCCCCTCCCCTTTATAATGTTACGTAATTTGTGAACGCTCCCTAATTGAAATTTGGTAAAATTTTTAAAAAATAATGTGAATTTGGTAAAGTCTTAAAAATAATTGAAAATTTTGTAAAATCTTTTAAAAATAATGAATTAAATTGAAAAATTGAAAAAAAAATTTGAATTTTTGAAAAATATAAAAAAAAATTAAATTTTCAAAGAATTTTAATTATAAATATATTAAACATATGATTTCTCTGTAATTTTAAAAAGAATAAAGAAATAAGTTTTTAAAAATTTTAGTTTACTTTTGTTCAAAGATATAATTGAATCTTAAAAAATTATAATAAAACAATTTTAAAAATTAGTTCTTTAAAAATATTCCAATGTAATTTTTTGAAAATAATAAAATTTCTTACAAGAATTTTCGCATATAATTAAAAAAAAAACAAATTCATTTTTTCAAGAATTTTAATTAAAAATTTTGAACATGATTGTTTTCTCGCAAAAATAATAAAAATAATTCTTAAAAATTTAAATTTTCTTATTTTTTCTATGTATTTAAGTTTTCTTATATATATAATTAAAAATATAAAAAATAATTGAATTTTAAAAAATTAGAATGAAAAAATTCTAAGATTATAAATTCTAATTTTAAGTTAATTAATTTTAATATAATTTTTAGAAGCTATATTTTCATTGTTTAAATTTACACCTGAAGATATGTTAATTTTTCGTTAAAATTGTTGAGAATATTGTATTAATAAAAATTGCATTTCAAACAGCTGAAATTTTGCTTTTAAAAAAGTGGCCCTAAGGCCATTTAAATAGTTGCAAAAATCAATTTAAAGTAATTTTATTTGAAATTTATGATTTTTGGCTTATAATCACAGAAATCAATAGTTGCAAACTGTTTTTGCTTATAAGAAGCAAAAATAATTATTTTATTCTATTTCATATGTATACATTAAAAACTAAATTATTTTATTAATTATAAAATTTTCCAAATCGATAAAATTTACATTTTTGATAATATATTTTGATAAATATTGCATCGTAAAAAAATTGAAAAGTGATTTTGCATAAAAACGTTTACTTTTTTATTTTCTTATAAAAAAAAAAAAGCTTGAAAGTATTATTCGGTAGTTTTTCAAAATTTTATATGCGTGAAATATTAGTATCCCTTTTGCGGTGACATAAGTCTCATGAAATAAAGAATAGTATACAAGGTACATTGTTTATATATACGTCACATGAAAATCTTGTGCATTTTTGAAATTTCAACTTCTTTTTTTTTTTTTTTTTTTGTGCGGTTACTCCCGACAATGAGAGTCAGACATTTCTTGAGGATAATTTAATTGCGCGTCCCTTCTTCTTTCGCATGGCCACCTGCAGTCGTGCGACCTGATGGATTACATAGCCATGTACACTTGACGGATTATCGTAAAGTTCTCCTGTAAAAGAAGAGGGGTGAGGGGTCGGTTGGTTTCTTCCTTGGAAAGAAGATACGTGGAGGGACTTTAGTAATTCATAGGCCAGATATAGATACATTCAAGAAAAGTGCTTCTTAAATTGAACTTTTTCATCTCTTCCTTCCTTTTTTTTGGCTTGTCTCCTTTTCTTTAACTTTGTCCCTTTTTTTTGTTTTAATCTTAAATATATTAAATACTTCAAATAAAAAAAGACAATAAGGTTAAAAATTTCCTTAAAAACTATCGTTTTTAAGGAAATTTTTAACCTTATTGTCTTTTTTTATTTAAATTTTAAAGTTTAAAAAAATTTTTTTTAAAAATTTATTTTTAAATTTTTTTTGAAAACTATATTGTTTTTTAAAGAAATTTTTAACCTTATTGTCCTTTTTTTATTTAAATTTAAAGGTTTAAAAGAATTTGTTTTTTTAAATTTTTTAAAAAAATTTTTTTTAAATTTAAAAAAAACCAAATTTTTTTTGAAATTTTCTTAAAAACTATCGCTTTTAAAGAAATATTTAACCTTATTGTCTTTTTTTATTTAAATTGTAAGGTTTAAAAAATTTATTTTTTAAATTTTTTAAAAAAATTAAAAAAAATTTTTTTTTTAAATTTTTTAAAAAAATTAAAAAAATTTTTTTTTTAAATTTATATATATTCACGTCTTTAAATAGCGAGCACAGAACACATCTCTATATCCATTATTCACACCACTGTCTGCAGATCTAAATTTTTCAACATCCTGCTTAACAACATTAAAATAAAAAATAGAATCTTAAAATTGGAGTTTGAGAAAAAGGGCAATAAACCATTTTTCTGATATCACATGATACAAAATTAAATTACACTCACAGGGTATTAGTAAAAATTAAATAATCTGGAATTTTTTTTTTTTAATTTATAAAACAAGAATAAATTTTCCTAAATATTTAATAGTTTTATGTCAATCAACATTTTCGAAAAGTCGATTAATATATTCCTTCGATATCTACGCGCCAATAATTTCTCCATATACATATATATATATATATTTGCATACAAAAAGAAGACATTGTGAACATCTTCAAATAGATAATTTTTTATCAATTTTTATTATCGAGAATCAAATTACGCGCAGTCAATATTCATTGTAAAAAGAAAATGAAGAATTTTAAAAATAACCGCAAAAAAAAAAATTATATTTTTTCTTCGATACTTGTCTATCGGTTATGAATGGAATACAGGATATGAATTAATTATATAAATAGGAAATCTATGAAGGAGACGAACATATTAAAGAGATCAGAGTTGATCAGAGAGCTATTATAATTCGTGATGCGGACACAAGTGTTTGTATATATAATGCAATTATCGTTATAATTAAGCGAAATGGAAAATCAAGTCTCACGCTTGCAAATGTCGAGAATACTATAAGCAAATTTTCATTCAAGATATATATTCAAATTATTAGAGATTAAAAATATTTATGTTAATAATAATATAAGGTAATTATTTTTTTATAAGGAAAAAATATTTTTTTTGCTCAGACTTCGTACTGGATAATTATAATTAATTCGTACTGGATAATTTTTTAAAAAAGTAGGAAAAAGTAGCGCTTACGAACTAGAAAAAATAGTATAGAAAAGTATAGCTATCTAAAAATTAAACTTTGATGACCGAAAAAAACTCGTTTTAGACACTTGACAAAACTGACAGAAAATTCCATTCTGTATTTTATTTTCCAGACTTTTTTCTAATTTTCATTAAAAAATATTTCTTTCTTTCTCATTACGAATAATAAATGAAATTCATGCAACGAATTTTATTATTCATCAAAGAATTTAAATATTTATGAAAATAATTACATAATCTTACGAAGAATTTTATGAAAATTTTTTAAATAATTCCATTACTTTCGTCTAATTTTATGAAAATTCAAATTCAAATATAATTCAATTCCTGAGAAATTTTATCATTTATGAAAAAAAAATTGAATTCTTACGAAGATTTTTACAAAAAAAAATTTTTAAATAATTGAATTCTGCTTGGAAATATTTATGAAAATAGTATAGATATTGAAAATCATTGAATTGCAAAAAGTTTTTAAAAATAATTCTATTAAAATTTTTGAGAATAATTGAATGTCTGTTTGGCATTTTATTAAATTTTTTTTTTGAAAATAATTGAATTCCTAAAAAGCATTTTATTATTTATGAAAATAATTAAATTGTTTCGAACGATTTTATTAGAATTTTTTAAAGTAAATGAATTTCCAAAAAAAATTTTTTACTTTTAAAAATAATTGAATTCTTGTGATGAATATTGTTATTTATGCGAAAATAATTGAATTTTGCAAAGAATTTTATTAAAATGCCTCAAAATAATTGAATTTTAGGGAATAATTTTGTTATTTATCTTTAATAATTGAATTCTTGGGAAGAATTTTATTAAAATCGAAAAGAATAATTGAATTATTTTTAAAAAAGATTTTAACTAAAATTGTATTTAAAATAGTTGATTTCTTTCAAACAATTTTATTATAGAATTTTTGAAAATAATTGAATTGCTGTGAAAGATTTTAATATTTTTGTAAATAATTGAATTTTTACAAAGATTTTTACAAAAAAAAATTTCAAAAATAATTGAATTCCTGAGAAGAATTTTAATATTTATAAAAATAATTGAATTTCTTAGAAGAATTTTAATATATTTATAAAAATAATTGAATTCCTGAAAACAATTTTAATATTTATAAAAATAATTGAATTATTTCGAAAAATGTTTTTAAAATGTTTAAAAAGAATTGAATTTCTGTGAAAAATTTTGATATTTTTGAAAATAATTGAATTCTTCATAAGAATTTTTCTAAATATTGTATTAAATAACTATCATTTTTTCGAAATATAATAAATATTATGAAAATTTTATTTTAAATAATTGAATTATTTTGGGAAACTTTATTTGTGGAAATAATTGAATTTTTCGAATAATTAATTTAAAATAGAATTAAAAATAATTGAGTTTCTTTGATGAGTTTTATTATATTCATGAAAAGAATTGAATTCTTACGAAGATTTTTCCAAAAACTTTTTAAAATAATTGAATTCTATATTTGAAAGTTTTATGAAAATAATTATTATTTATGAAAATAATTGAATTTTGCAAAGAATTTTATTAAAATGCCACAAAATAATTGAATATTCGGAAATAATTTTGTTATTTATCGTCATATTTTAATTCTTTTGAATTTATGTAAATAATTAAATTTTTGGAAAGAGAATTTTATTAAATCCAAAAGAATAGTTGAATTATTTTTAAAAAATTTAATTAAAATTGTATATTTAAAATAATTGATTTTTTTCGAACAATTTTTTTGAAAATATATATGAAAGTAATTTGAATTCCCGTGAAAAATTATAATATTTTTTTTAAATAATTAAATTCTTCTAAAGAATGTTTGAAAAACATTTTTTTTTAAATATTTGATTTTTTCGAAGAATTGAAATTAAATTTTTAAGTATAATTAAATTTTTTGATTAATTTCTCTAAAATTGTATATTCAAAATAATTGAAATCCTGCGATGAATTTTGTTATTTATGAAAATAATTGAATATAGTTGAAAGGAATTTTATTAGAATTTTCATAAATAATTGAATTCCTGAGAAGAATTTTATTATTTATAAAAATAATTGAATTATTGCAAAAAATTTGATTAAAATGTTTTAAAAAATTTGAATTTCTGTGAAAAATTTTGTTATTTTTGAAAATAATTGAATTCTTCATAATTTATAAACATTTTTTTAAATAATTAATTTTTTCGAATTATATAATAAATATTACGAAAATTTTATTTTAAATAATTTGAATTCTTGTGGAAAACTTTATTTGTGAAAATAATTGAATTTCTCGAATTCATTAATTTAAAATTGTATTAAAAATAATTGAAATTCTTCGATGAGTTTTATTGTTTTTATGAAAATAATTGAATTCTTGCTTAGAATTTTATCAAAAAAATTTTTTAAAAAAATTGAATTTCTCTATGAAAAATGTTTTTATTTGTGAAAGTATAATTGAATTATTGTGAAGAATTGTATATAAAAATTTTGTTAAATAATTGATTAATTTCATTTTTTCGAATTTTTTTTGAAAATGCTATATTTTATAAATTAATTCAATTCCTGTGGAAATTTTATTATTTATGAAAATAATTTGATTTTGGATGAATTTGGATCATTTTTGGATCATTTTTTTTTTTTTTTTTTGAATAATAGAATTATTTTGCTTTTTATGAAAATACTATGAAAATAATTGAATTTTCGAATATTTTTTGAAAATAATTGAATCGTTTGAAAGAATTTGATTATAATTTTTAAGAATAATTTTTCGATTTCTAGTATTAGTGAATTTAAAAGTAGTGGTAAGATAAATAGAAATTGACAAAAATAACAATAAATCGAAAAGGACGGAAATAATGTGCGCGCATATTTCAATTTATTGTCACATGCCGGTGAAAAAATATTTTTCTCTCCTACACTCAGTGAATCAGGAGGTGAATCAAGAGAGAACATTTTTAAAATGCCATATAGATACAAATCCTGATGCGTATTCGTATACATATATGTGTCTATGGATGATATATACAAATTAGTGGAAAAATATACGAGACTCACGAAATGAATATTTTCCATTTTGTTGTAATAAAGGAAAATTATCACCACTCACAATTGTGGAGTTCACAATTATTTCTCATATCGCATACCTCCGAATCCATAATTACACTTTATATTGCTAATAAAAATTGACAGCACTACATTATTTCAATGATTTTCCAATCTATCCACAATATGCTCGCAATCGGATATAAATTCAATGTACATATCAATATTCCGCTCTCGTTGAAATGTTGAAGAAACTTTTTTTTCTGCTTTTCTGATTGAGCCTATAACCGATTAATTTGTTGGGTTTAATTATATACCCATTAGGGGAAATTTTGATAATTATGGTATAATTATGTGAAGAAAATGAATGTAATTGGGTATATGTGATAATTTTTCTAGAAAGAAAAGAAAAGAATTGGAAAGGAAAAAAGAAAATAGAGAAAAAGAGAATTTATATAAAGAAAGTGAAAAAAAAGTTTTCTAGAAAAAAAAAGGGTCGAGGGAGGATCTAGAGGAAGGGGCAGTTGAATTTTATTGAGCAAACGCAATGGCACGCGCGTGGAGGAGTTTGAAA
This sequence comes from Leptopilina heterotoma, assembly GCF_015476425.1. NCBI lineage: Eukaryota > Metazoa > Arthropoda > Insecta > Hymenoptera > Figitidae > Leptopilina > Leptopilina heterotoma. The sequence goes on from NW_025111142.1 coordinate 675,521, forward strand.
CGAGCGAATCACGAATGAAGAACTAAAGAAGGCAAGGGTCGTTTGGAGGAGAATTGTTTCGACAAAGGACGTCCCTTTTCTGGAGAACCTTCACGAGAATGGCGGTCGCACTTTAACCGCACAACCTACTGGATAATTGATCCTTACTACCAGTTTAATTACCATGTGGCCACAAAACTTACCATTTTGCCAAATACATATGGAAAAGCAAATAATTACCTTTATGAACAATATTAGAAAAATCTCTCCTATCGCAATTTATATTTTTTTCTAAATTAAATAATAAAAAAAAAATCATATGAAAATAAATTACATAATATTTAAATAATATTAAAATAATATTAAAATAATATTTGTTTATAAAAGAAATTTTACCCTCTGTGTATAATGGAATATGTCATGTTAGAATATTTATTTATCTTTTGATCTTTTGATGAAAAAATAATGTGACGCGCAGTGAAGAAAGATACCTAAGAAGAAAATCATTTTAAGGTTATGAATTTCTAATTTAATGGTATTGCATTTTCAATTCTACACGTTACTTAATTTTCATATTAATATTATTGAATTTTCAATTTTACGTTACTTATATAACCCACGTCGGACAAAATTTTGAATTTTTCCCTAACTCTAAAGAATATTCTGCGATTCACTCTAAAAATGATTAGATACTAAAAAAAACTGTTCTATTACATTTAATTACGAATTTTTTTTAATTGTAAAATTATTCCAAAACACCACAAAATTATTTTTTAAATAAATATTTAATCATTACTATTATTCCCTAAGAATTAAGATTTTCAAAAAATTTCAAATTCAATCTTTTATGAAATTTAACAAATTATAAGAATATTTATTATAAAACATGAAGATATCGATCACTCCGAGTCGAAGACTCGGAGTTATTGATATCTTCATGTTTTATTGTAATAATTTAAATTTCGATTAAATTTTTCAAAAAAAAAAAAATTAAAACTAGCTATTTACAAAAATTTTTCATAAAATTCTCAATTATTTTTACAAGTATAATACAATTTTTCACATGAATTCAATTATTTTCATAAATAATAAAAATTTTTTACAGGATTTCAATGATTTTTAATATACATAATTTTTAATAAATTCCCCAAAAAATTTAATTATATATCGAAAATTTTTTGCAAGAATTCAATTACCTTCATTTTACAAATAATGAAATTCTTGGCTGAAATACCAAAATATTTTTTAAATCTACTATTTTAATAAAATTTCTTAAATGAATTCAATTATTTTAAAAATTGTGATTGAATGCGTTGAAAGAATTCAATTATTTTCATAAATAATATACAATTCTTTACAGTATTTCAAATTTCAATAATTTAAGAAAAAATTTAATAAAAATTCTTTGCAAGAATTGAACTATTTTCATAAATAATAAAATTCTTTACAGGACTTCAATTATTTAAAAAAAAATGTAATAAAAATTCTAAATTCTTGCGACAAGAATTCAATTATTTTCCTAAATAATAAAATTCTTCACAAAATTTCAATTATTTTTAATACAATTTTTCAAGTAAATTCTTCGAAAAATGAAATTATTTTCAAAAATATATCAAAAATTCAATTATTTTCAAAAATATTCAAAATTTAATTATTTTCAAAAATTTATGCTATATTATGCTTTTAATATTCAATTATCATGTAAAATTTTAACTGAAATTCATTTTTAAATCAATTTTTATTAGAAAATTCTACGAGAATTCAATTATTTAAATTATACAAATAAAATGAAAATAAATAATTTATTGAATAAATCAATGTTTTGTAAAATTGAACCTTCATAAAGAATTTTATCAACAAATTTTTAAATAATTCAATTTTTTCTACGAATTTTAATAAAATTTGCAAGAATAATTACATTTTTCGAGGAATTCGATTAAAATTGTATTGAAAATAATTGAAATTCTATGATAATAGTTTCATTATTCATGAAAATAATTGAATCTCGGTGAAAAATTTTATTATTTCTGAAAATAATGTAATGTTTGCTTTAAATTTTATCAACGCACTTTTTTTTAAATAATTGAAATGTTTTGAAAATTTTTTTTATAAAATAGTAGATATTGAAAATAATTGAATTGAGGAAATTTTTTGAAAATAATTAAAATTTTGCCAAAAATGTTTGAAAAATTTTTAAAAATAATTGAATTTTGGAGAAGAATTTTATTATTTTTAAAGAGAATTGAAATTTTGACGTGGTATTTTAAAAAAATTTTTTAAACATAATTGAATTTCGGCGATGAATATTTCAATTTTATAATTTTCAAAACATCGAAATTTTTATTATCGAAATGTCATTTCACATAATTTTCATTATTTCAAAATACCATTGAACATAATTTTTAATTATTAGAATTATATTCTTTATCCTATAATATTTTAATATTAGAATTATCCTTTGACATCATTTCTAATAAACAGTGACTGCTAATAAATCGAAAAATTCTTTGACATTTTTGTTATTCCAAATGACTATATTTGTCCTAATTATTAATCCGCCGAATTGCCATTTGACATTATTTTTAAACCTTCGAAATATTATGTTAAATAATAAATTTCATTTTTCTAAATTATATTTGCCATATTTTCGCATTCATACGAAATACGAATATTTAAATAATATAATACGTATTTACCCCAATTCTCATGTGACATAACCTTTAAAACTTCGAAATATCATATTTCAGAAATTTTAATTTATAGAAATTTTATTTGTGATAATTTTTATTTACTCAATAATTTTCACATGATATAATAAGTGTTTTTAACCGAATTCCAAAATGACATAACCTTCAAATCTTTTAAACATCATGTTCAAGAAATTTAATTTTTCGAAAATTAATTTGTCATAATTTTCATTTATTCGAATATAACCATTTAACATAAAATTTATTTGTCCGAAATTCCATTTGATATAATTTTCAAACTTCCGAACTACGTACTTTTTAACCCACGATGCAAGTCGCAAAAATTTCATTTGTCCTGAAATATTAATAGAGATGAAAATTATGTGAAATGATAATGACATTTCGATGTTTTGAAAATTATGAAATTGAAATTTGATGAATTTCTAACAGTGTGATAGGTTTTGAAATTATAAATTACACAAAGTCAATAAAAAGAAATGATAAAAATTTTCAATTAGAGAAAATTTCATTTTCTTAATCGTGCATCTGGATTGATTAATAAATCATCGCCTTTAGTTTGGCGTCGCCGAAGTAAATCATGACCCGGACATGTTATGCATAGAGAGTGGCGTTTTGCAGTGTGGGCGCATTAATGGAATTGTAATTCGCACGATCTTGACATGTGACTCAGAATCACGAGGCAATACGCCGCCACGCGACAGAAAAGCGGGATGTCAATGGGATATATAATGTCATGATGCAAAAGGATGGGGGGAAGAGGGGGTTCTGTGTGTATGCCATAGAGAGAACATCCCAAAAGTCTACGGGGGGTAAATTCATAATGCGTTCACCGTCGGATAGCATGCCATACAATGTTGAGCCGGTGCGGGACTGTAAAGTGCTTCCGATCCAATTAGATATCGAGCGATGTGGGTCATCGTCGATTAAACTTTTTTTTTTGCTTTACTGATACACATTTGTCCGAAAATATGTGTAGAAAATAAATCATTTGGTGATTTTTCTTTTTTTTGAAAAAGGTTTTTGATGTATTGAAAAAATACCTTGAGGCCTACTTGAACTGCAACTTCCCAACCCTGCTCAAGTTCTTTCTGAATTGTAAACTCGGTCTAACAGTTCTGAATTTTTTTTTACTATACAAGTTTACCATCTATTTGATAATAATTAACTCTCAGACTGAAAATGACGTTCGACGCGTTAGGAAACGTGAAGTTCGTTTCAGAAAAAGTCAATTATTCGAGTGAATTTAAAAACGTATTTTGGTCAATCTAAACGATCATTAGAAACACGAATTAATAAACATATCTCAAAAGAGAATAAAAATTTTGTCACTAGCGAGCAACAGGATGCAATTGGTCAGAAACATGGTTGGTTAAACACAAAAATTATTTACTGACAAACAAATATATTTCTAAATAACAAAATAAACAGTCGCATGAGAAATTCTACAGCTAAACCATATATATTTTAAGGTTGTGTGAACAAAGTATCAGAAACAAAATTTTTAACATGATTCAATTCTTTTCAAACACTTCATAAACATGTTCATAGAAATTAAATTATTTTCAAAACTTTCAAATAAAGTTCTTAGAAAGAATTCAATTATCTATTCATAAATTACAAAATTCTTCGTAGAAATTCAATTATTTTCAAAAACAACAAAAGTTTTAGCAAGAATTCAATTATTTTCAAAAATTTCATAAAATTTCTCGCTGAAATTAAATAATTTTTTAAACTTTCGAATGAAGTTCTGGGAAAGAATTCAATTATCTTTTCATAAATAACAAAATTCTTCTCAAGAATTCAATTGTTTTTATAAAGAACAAAATTCATATTAGAAATTAAATTATTTCAAAAATTTCCTCTTCACAATATTAAAAGCATTATAACGAGAATTTTTAGAAATAATTTAAAAAAAACAAAATACCGAAATACTAAATAGACGTAGATGAATCTGGTTATTATTAGTAATAAATTTTTTAGAATCAATAATTAAAAAATTTATCGATTAATCTTATTGTCAAGTAATAAAATAATTCGCAGCCTATTAGATATTTCTACCGAAATACTAAATAGACATAGATGAATCTGGTTATTATTAGTAATAAATTTTTTAGAAACAACAATTAAAAAATTTATCGATTAATCTTATTGTCAAGTAATAAAATAATTCGCAGCCTATTAGATATTTCTACCGAAATACTAAATAGACATAGATGAATCTGGTTATTATTAGTAATAAATTTTTTAGAATCAATAATTAAAAAATTTATCGATTAATCTTATTGTCAAGTAATAAAATAATTCGCAGCCTATTAGATATTTCTACCGAAATACTAAATAGACATAGATGAATCTGGTTATTATTAGTAATAAATTTTTTAGAAACAACAATTAAAAAATTTATCGATTAATCTTATTGTCAAGTAATAAAATAATTCGCAGTCTATTAGATATTTCTACCGAAATACTAAATAGGTGCAGATGCATCTGGTTATTATTAGTAATCAATTTTTTAGAATCAATAATTAAAAAATTTATCGATTAATATTATTGTCAAGTAATAAAATATTTCGCAGTCACAATATTAAAAGCATTATTACGTGAATTTTTAGCAATAATTGAATTTTCAATTGGTTGCAAATTAAAGTTTTTTGAAATTTTAATTTTTTATATTTTTAACTAACAATGCTGTGAATTTAATTTTTTTTAAAAAGTTTAATCAAATTTTTTTAAAATTATTTGAATTTTTTATTTTCTACAATATATTTAATTAAAGAATTTCCGAATAGTCGACACGTAAAATTGTATTGCAAAGAAATAAATTTGAAAATTCCCCAAAAAAAACTTTTTCGAAAATTATTAAAAATAATTGATTTAGAGAAAAATTTCAGTTAAAAATTGTAGAAAATAATAATTTTTTATTTTTGTTCCGTAAAGTTCGTATTTTTAAATTCTTTTACTGGCTCGAGCTCTGCATCAGACACACAATTTTAAAATTTACTGTAAATAAATTATAACAAAATAAATAGTCGCAAAAGGAATTCTACAGCTAAACCATATATTTTAAGGTTGGGTGAACAAAGTATCAGAAAATGCCATCAGCCACAAAATTTTAAAAATGTGCCATAAATAAATTTATAAATAACAAAATAAATAATCGCAAAAGGAATTCTACAGCTGAACCATCGAGAAAAGAGGAGTTAGGAAAAGGAGGAATATTTCAAAAAAGCTTTATTAAATCTTTTATTAGGAAGGTCATTCAAATTTTTATCTTTTCAGCCGCTGCATATTATTTTGCCTAAGATCGCTTATAAATATCTCATTATAGAATTTAAAAAAAGGTGTCAATAACAATTACTGTCAAATAATAATTTTTATATTAGAATTCGCAACACGGTTTTAAAAAATTGCCACTCGCGCCAAGAACTAAGAAGTGCATTAGAAAATTCGAATTTGAAAGAAATCGGCAAAAATACAGAAACAAAAGTAAAATTTACATTCAAATCAGAATAAGTGTCTCCCAGACTATAAACAGAAATACACAGGTTGCGAAGAATTTAAAGAGTATAAAATAGAGACTGTTATAGAATTGAGCGAAGCTAATAAACGGAGCACTTGGCTCGGAACCAAACCTCAAAGAGGGTGACATGTGTTTCGATGTTTGTCCAGAGTGTGTATACGTATGATGCGGATAGTGTGAAAGCGTTAATGTTAAATAAATACACTCGGCTAAATAAAATGTAACCGGGCGAGAGAAGACTCGACAGATGTCACCATGACGGGATAAATATTTAATCGTCGCTTTATGCCGTCGCACCCTTAGCGATCCGCATTTGAACAAAAGCAAACGCCGCAACATCTGTACAAAATTCATCCATTCTGCAGGTACACACACATATATATACCAAAAACACTTCCTTCTTGTTTCTCTATATATATTTGTGAACTGCATACAATACCTATTGGTATTCACCCGCCGCAGGATCATCAGGAATTCAGTGGAGGTTCGTCTATATGTCCATTTCCACCACCCCCCCTCAGGGTGTATTCATTCCGTTAAACACAAACCTACAGTGATTTACCTTACAGAAAACAATCAGATATACGAAAGAATCAAATCTTTGATTAAAAGTCTATAGACTTCGAAAGAGAAGTTGGATTTATCATTTAGTTTCTTCCTGACATAAATTGTGCCTATTGTCAGTCCCGATAAAATTATTATTTATTACTTTTATTTTATTCATTTTTTGCAACAAAACCAAATTTTGTAATCTCTTCAATTCAGTTATGAGATAGTCCTGGTACGGTGACCAAATTCTAGTTGCTTTATTAATTATTAATAAGATATGAGATTTAGAGTCTAAGGCTGTGTCCAGTAAAACTCCCAGGAATTTAAATTAAATCGGGAAAAATAGTGAAATAAATGTGGATTTTAGACCTAACATTACATTTTCTAATAAGAAGCACAAATCACCAAATATATCACATAAATTTAATCGTTCTTGATACTTAATGGAATTTACAAATTTATTCCCCGATAATTAAACATGTATTTCCAATTTCCACAAGCTAGCAATTGAATTAAACATAGAAAATAGTTTTAAATAATAATTTCCCTTAAAATTATTTTCTGATAATAGAATTTAATTTCTTGATAATAGTATTTTTCTTGATAACACTGTTATCATACGATAAACTATTATTAAGAAATTAAACATTACTGTCTATTAGATATTTATACCGAAATCCTTATTAATAAAATCAGATGTCTGTCTGTACATTGCTTAAAACTTCAAAATGTTAACATGATTAGTTATTATGGACATCAGAGATTCCAAAAATGTTCTTAAAAAATTTAATGTATGTATGTATGTATGTATGTATGTATGTATGTATGTATGTATGTATGTTTGTCTGTCACAAAAACTTTGTACCCCAATCACACAAAAACATGTGAATCGATTTAAGTCCAACTTGGTAGGTTATTAGGTATTGACCCAAGGAAGGTTTATAAATTTACAGATTTAAAAAATATTAATTAGAACGGGAGATATTCAATTTTTTCAAAAAATTCAAAAAATCGAAAATTTCAAAATTTTTTATTTTTCATGGATTGCTTTTGAAGTTTATATACTTGAGTATTATATGTTATTTAGTCACATTATAGCATAACTTTGCAAAAAATAAAGTCCTATAACTAATATGTAAGTATAAAAATGTTTTCAAAAAATCGAAAATTTCAAAATTTTACATTTTTTTATGGATTGCTTTTAAACTTTCTATATTTGAGTATTACATGTTATTTGGTCACATTTTAGCATAATTTTTCAAAAAATACTATTCTACAACTAAGATGTAAATATAAAAATATTTTCAAAAACTTGAAAAATGGAAAATTTCCAAATTTCACAATTTTTAATGGATAGCTTTTAAACTTTCTAAAAATGAATATTATATGTTATTTAGTCAGATTTTATCATAATTTTGCAAAAAATACTATCCTACAAGAAATATAAAAAAATTTTCAATATATCAAAAAATCGATACTAATTACTATATGAAGTATAATTCAGTAGTATTTTTGGAGTCTCTGATTAATATTTTGATGTCAAAATAGTGCAATTCAAAATTATTTATCAAATCAATCTAATATTTTCAAGAAGTTCAGAAATATTGAAAATGGAAATTTTTTATGATTAAAATGATTTCGCAGGATGTCAAGAATTGTAAGTCACCTGTGATACAATACAAGCATATTATGCCACTAGGCAAAAACTTACATGTTAAAACGTTTTTTCATTTTAACTCTAGATTTAACTTTAAGAGATGTTTTGAGCAATGTAAAGACAAAAGTTAACACGGTGTCTATTTTTGTTTAACAAAATTCCCTGCTTTGTCCAAACTTTTCACGGTTTATCTCTTTTTTGTCAAATTTAAATTTACTTGATTTTATCCATAAATAAATCTACAAATGGCTATAAAAATTTACTTATTTTATGAAAATACTGTTTCTTAAGTTCATATAAATATAGATTGTATTACTTGCTGTCGTACAGTTTTCTGTTTATACTAATACATTTAACTGGGTATCTACCAAACGGGAAAAACTGTAAAAAGCTGGGAATATGCCGAACCGGGAATTTTCCTATCAAATTAAGAAAAAGTTTCATTATATTAATTCGCTTTTAAAAAATTGCTTTTTACTTCAATTTTTATTGATGTATAATATTTATGAAAACAGACCCGAGTCAAAATTTAAGCCCTACTTTCAGCCTAAAATTTAGGTCTTATGTTAGGTTTTAGCAGTCGTAACGTAGGGTCTACTTGCGATACAATTAGTTCCAATTAGACTCTACTATAACTCCAAAAACTGTATGGAAAATTTAATTTTTTTAATACATTAATTAAAGTACTACAAATTGATAAATATTGTTCTCTGCATTTGAATTGGTTAAAATAACTAATTTGATAACAAAAAGTCAATCACTGATTCAAATAGTAATATTTTCCTACTAAAATAGCTATAATGGTAACTAATTATTATTTTTTTCCGGTCAAATTAAATTCCCTAGCTATCCCTAGTAGAAATTTGTCATAGTATCTTTAAGGGCACTGGACAGTTCCACTGGAAAATTTCGAGGCACTTTACAGTTAAACTGGCTAAAAACTATAAAGTGATGTCACGCTAATTTCTTCAAGTTATTGTCCAGTCAAATTTTACAGTTTCTGATCATCAGTCCTGTAGAAAAACTATACAAAATAATTCACTTGGAAATGTCAAAACTTTCTTTATATTGACGTTACGTATTAAACACGTACAAATTTGAAAATATAACGTTAAATTTTTTTGTCAACAAATTAAATAAATTAAAATTTTACGAAACTATATTTTTACTGTTGGTGTATCTATTGTTCCGTATAATAAATGATTTATAATAAATTATCTGTAAAATTATTTTTAAATAACTACATAATTAAAAAAAAATATAAAAATTACTGATTCTTGAACACATGTCATTTTTTTACATTAAACAACATTCACTTTTTCCTTTAATTAAGCACAACACTGAAATAAATATTATTATTTTATCACACTACAAACTTATAAGTAAACCCTAATATGAAGAATTAATTCAGTTCAAACGAAAAATATCTAGCGGTTTCGGGGAGCGAACTCGGGTCACACTGGGACGAAATACCTAAACGCACGCTTTACGCATCACGGCCGTTCTAGTCGATGGACGATTCCGGAAAAATAAGAACCATACTCTACCGGCAGGTAAAGCAGTTCCCTTTTTCATCTTTTCTAGCTCAACTGGCGAATTACTGGACAGCTACTGCATAACACTCTAAAGTTGAACTTATTGATTATTACTGTATAGAAGTTCTGTCTGTCCAGTTATTCTCATGGTACTGTCTAGGCGTTCCGTGAAATTATGTTTCAAAGTTTGTCGTGGCGTTAGCGCTACCGTCAGTCCAGCAACTGAACAGTGTTGTGTAGACATTTTCCATAAATACATCAGAGTATACACTGAAAGAAATAATTCGCGGGTGTAACTAGAATTATGTCTATTTTTTCCGTAAGGAATTAGTAATAAATTGTTACTGTCTACTGTCATTAATTATAGACAGTTCTGTTATTCAGATCGGAGAGCTATACATATGTCAACGTCAATTCATCAATGTAAAACATAACCTCACTTTATTGGACCAATTCTAACTTTTTGTATGTAACAGGTTTGTTAAATTAATATTTATACATATAATAAGAGTATATAATCTTGAAAAGAAATTGTCTTCTGAATTTAAAAAATTAGTTATTTTAATTAACTCAATTAATTGAAGCAAATTTTAAAAAAAATTTTTTTTTCTAAAGGAATTGTCATTAAAAATAAATTTTGATTGAAAAGAAATTTTTATTATTAAATCAAAATTTTAATATTAAATAATTTAAAAAATTTGTTATTTAGTTGTCAACAGTAAAATAAAAGAACAAAATTAAAATTATAAAAACTATAAACTGTAAAACCAAAAGATTTATTTTATAGAAAATATTTCGAAAATGTCAATACACAACTGTTTAGTTACTGAAACTGGCGGTAGCGCTAACGCCACGACAAACTTTGGAACATCATTTCTCGGAACGCCTCGACAGTGCCATGAAAATAACTGTACAGGACTTCTATGCAGTAATAATCAAGTTCAACTTTATATTTTCTTTAACAGTGTTATGCAGTAGCTGTCTAGTAATTCGCCAGTTAAGCTAGATTAAACTTCCATGACTAAAACTGTACAGTAACTTGAATAAATCTAGTCATGCCACGACAAATTTCTACTAGGGATTTCCTGATTTTCCAGATTGGTAGAAACTTAAATGTATTGGTAGAAACTAAAACCCGTCGAAGACGGGTACGACAGCTAGTAGTAAATAAGTGTAGATGAATTTGGTTATTATTAGTAATAAAATTTTTAGAAACAACAATTAAAAAATTTATCGATTAATCTTATTGTCAAGTAATAAAATAATTCGCAGTCTATTAGATATTTCTACCAAAATACTAAATAGGTGTAGACGAATCTGGTTATTATTAGTAATAAATTTTTTAGAATCAACAATTAAAACATTTATCGATTAATCTTATTGTCAAGTAATAAAATAATTCGCAGCCTGTTAGATATTTCTACCGAAATACTAAATCTGGTTATTATTAGTAATAAATTTTTTAGAATCAAAAAATTTATCGATTAATCTTATTGTCAAGTAATAAAATAATTCGCAGCCTGTTAGATATTTCTACCGAAATACTAAATCTGGTTATTATTAGTAATAAATTTTTTAGAATCAAAAAATTTATCGATTAATCTTATTGTCAAGTAATAAAATAATTCGCAGTCTATTACACTGTAAAAAATTTTTGGGGAAAATTCCCCAAAATCTTGGTGACGCAATTTTAACCAAAAAAGGTAAATTTCCACCAAGAAAACTTGGGGAATTTTCCCCAAGAAAACTAGAGGAATTTTCCCTTTAAAATCTTGTGGAATTTTCCCTTTAAAACCTTGGGGAATTTTCCCTTTATAATCTTGGGGAATTTTCCCCAAAAAACTTTAGGAATTTTCCCTTTGAAATCTTGGGGAATTTTCCCCAAGAAACTCGAGGAAATTTCCCTTTAAAATCTTGTGGAATTTTCCCTTTGCATCCTTGGGAACTGTTCCCTTTGAAATCTTTGGGAATCTTCCCTTTGCAACCTTGGAAAATTTTTCTTGTAAATTCTTAGAAAATTTCTCTTTTAAATTACTTATTATGGAATTTTTCTCTTCGAACGTTGGGATATTTTTACTGTAAAATAGTACAGAATTTTTCAGTAAATTTTATCCTTTCATATTTGGGAAGATTGGTTTGTAAGGTTGAATAAATCTTGAACAAATTTTTTAAATACTGTTTATTATATTAGGTACTGTCAGTGAACGATAAGTACTTCAATTAAAAGTACTACATCTGAACTTTACAACATTAATAATTAATTTTTTGCTTTCGGATCGCAAATAGTCTTTGTGTAATGCGAAAGTTCTCCGTTTATATTGCCTTTAGGGGGTTGATTGTCCAACAACATACTGTAAAAATAAATTATTATTTACCTTTTACAATTGACAAAAAAATACATAAAAATTAGATTGAACAATAATATATTTACCAAAAACTATGAATATATAGTAGTAATAGGGTTATGACTTTTCTAATTCAATATTATATTTCATATTTTTATTTATATATTTTTAAAATAAATTAAAAAATTTTTATTTTGATTAAAATATAAAAAATACCTAAACTACTTTATTTTTAAAATATTAAAAATTAATTAAATTCTATAAGTCAATTGTTAAATTAACATTATATGGCAAAATATGAATAACTAACTAAATTTTTTGATAAAACCAAAAATAGTTTTAAAAAACTTTACAATACAATATGTTACACTTACAATATAATTATAATATATCTTTAAATATTATTTACCTTTTTAATAATTTTTAAATAATCCTTAAATATCGTTCTAGAATATTATTAAATATTGTCGAATTGTCCACTTTACTATTATACATATAACCATCACTATATATTTAATAACTTTGAATATTTTTTTCACTCAAGGTTTTACTCTTACGAAGGCTGAAAAGCAACTAACATGTAAAATCATCTTGAAAGACTTTTCGAAGAAGACTTCTTGAGAATTTCTCAAACATTCTAGCTAAATAAATTTATAAGAAAAAAACGGGTCCTGCGAGAAACTCATAAAATACGTCCCCTTGCAACGAGAAACCCTTAGGTATTGTTGGTCATCCAAAGACAAACCAGATGTGCCAAATCTTTCAAAATGAGAAAATGCTTCAAAACATTTTATACTTTTGACTAAGAGCAAAAAAATTTTAAGGCCCCCCATAGTATATATCTTTCAATAAACCTAACTATTTATGGCAATGCTTTTTTAAGTGAAAAATAGTTTATAATTGTTTGTTAAACATGCTTTATTAAAAAATTTTTTACCAAAGTATTAATTGTATTTTTAAGATAAAATTTTTACTATAAGTAGAACAAAAAATTTATGTAGTTCATAGTGAAAGTATTTTTTATTATATAATTATTAAATTATTAAAATTATAATAATTGTAAAGTTTAATTAATTTCATTTCTTCTAAATGCTTTTTCTAGTAAAAATTGTTATTTAAATTATAAATTAGACAAAGCTCATTTGTTTAAAACATTAATTTAATGAAGTATTATAAAAAAACATTTCACTGTAATATAAATATTAATTTTTTAGCCCCTAAATCATACATTTTGTAAAAATGTTAATAATTTTGTACATGCAATTTAGTAAAAATTAACCCATTTTATAAAATTTAAAAAAGTTTTTTCAACTTTGTGGAAATTTTTATTAAATTTGGGAAAATTCCACAAAGCTTTCATAAAATGACATTTTCTTACTAATATGTGGAAAATTCCCTAAAATTATATACAAATTTCCCTATAATATTGTTGAAATTTTCACTATTATGTGGAAAATTGCACAAAATTGTAGTGAAAAATTTTTTCCCCTTCGCTTTGTAGAAAATTCCCTAATATTTTATCACTTTTCCCCAAGTTTGTTCAAAATTTCACTAATTTGTGGAAAATTCCCCAAAATCGTAGTGAAAATACTTTTCCCCGTGAATTTGTGGAATATTCCACAAGGAACCTCAGGGAAAAATCCCCAAATTTTTTACAGTGTAGATATTTCTACCAAAATACTAAATAGGTCTAGACGAATCTGGTTATTATTAGTAATAAATTTTTTAGAATCAATAATTAAAAAATTTATCGATTAATCTTATTGTCAAGTAATAAAATAATTCGCAGTCTATTAGATATTTCTTCCGAAATACTAAATAGGCGTAGATGAATTTGAATAATAGTAATAAATTTTTTAGAATTAATAATTAAAAAAAATACAAATTGTCAAGTAATGAAATAATCGGCAATCTATTAGATACTTCTACCAAAATACTAAATAGGCGTAAATGAATTTGATTATTAGTAATTAATTTTTTAGGTTGAATATTTAAGAGATTTTTAGGTTTACTTAAATTTTATTTAAGTTAGATTTGAGTAGTAATACTCATCGAGAGAGAAGGAGGTTGGGGGTGTAAAAGAGATTGAATTAATTTTGATTAAATTATATTAACAAATAGCCTTGATCTTATTAATTTCTCTTTCGTTGATAATAGATTTGGATTGACCTCTCTCTTTCTCGAACCCCCCAGTTCAGCAACGAATCGCAATGAAAACGATCAATCCAATTAAAACAACAAGGTTTCCATGTCTATGTTCCATTTGCCTTTAATGTGTTGGTTCCCTGATTACTCGTTAAAGTGCAATCGTCGAAATGCACTTTTCTCAAACTCGGGTGAAACTTTTCAATTAAAGAAATTGTAATGGAATTAAATGAATCTGTTTACCAAACGAGAGTTATATTATCTGCAATTCTTTTAAATTAATTAGAAAAAATTCTTTTGATTTTGATAAAATTTATTATTTTTAACTGTAATTAATAGTGACTGACTTTTTGGCTCGCTTTTTGTTTTTAAATTAGTAAATTTTACTAATAAAATGCGTAGAAATTACAATGTGTTAATAAAATTTACTAACTCAAAAGCAAAAAGTCAGTCACTAAATCAAATTAGTAAATATTTTTACTATAATTCAAATTTAGAGACTACTAAAAGTATTGTAATGACAACAACTACAGAAATTTGAAAGAAACATAAATAAAGAAAAATGTTCTTTAGTTTATTTTAACTTCATGTGAATACGAAGAGAGGGCTATAAAGAAAACTTTGGGAAATTAAGAAAGTGTATATTTTTCTACGTAACAAGTGCTTTTTAAGGGTGGATTTTTTTAACCTTGTCAACATGTCTCATTTTCATTTGAAAAACTGTATTTAACCCCTGAGCAGAAAAGGAGTTTAGGCGTGTTTATGTTTGTTCAGGGAATTAGCCATCAGGAATTTGTTCACCCTCTATAGTCCTGGTATTAAATGTCGAAAGCTGACAAGCAACACTATTATATCTATATACGAACGTCCCACACATGAATATTTCCTATTGCTAAATACTTCTTATAAAACATGTCACTCAAAATCGTTTCTATTCATTGAAAATGAAATTTATTTTTTATATACATCTATAAATTATGTAAATTTTCGCGTACAGGCCTTGGATAGTTCTATTACATTACAAATTAAAGTTATAAATTATAAATGTAATTAATATAATATAAAGATAATAAAAATATAAAAATTATTTAAAAATTTTAAATTATATTAAAAAATTCAACTTTTTCGCAGAATCATGAATTTTCATATTTGCAATTAAAATTCTTTAAAAACTTGATTATTTTATTATATATATATTAAACACTTTAATTCTATAACAATTTCGTTAAATGAAAAGTATATAAATATAATTGAAATTTAGGAAATAATCTTACCACCTAACAGAGAATGCGCAAAATAATTAGAAGAATATATTCGAAGAGAGGTTTGAAGAGAAATTTTCGGAAACAGGTTCCTATGTGTATGTGTGTGTACACTATAGTTTATATATACAATTCTATTTTCTGAAGGGTGGTATGAGAGACTTTGTGAGGAAAGGGGAGATGAAAATGGGGAAAACAGTGGCTGGTGAGTGAAACTGGTTTGAGGGGGGAGGGGGAGGTTGGTTGATACACAAGGGGCCCATGGTCGTGTATGCTCTGGTAATTGCGAGCTCTATGTAGATCCACTTACAGTGATTAAAAACTGTCCTGCTGAGCATCATCTCCAACTGCCGCATGCGCCTCTCCAGAACCGAGAATAAACTGAAACTGTTGCTATATAGAGTCGTCGAAAATCATCTTCGTTTCATATTTCTACTACAATACGACGGTATTAGTATAGCAATCCGCCAAAAATTTCCTCGCTTTCCTTTAGTTACACATTAAACACACTTCCACTCCATGCTCTTTTTCTTTTTCCACTTTTATAACTTATCTTTTGATTTTTTTTTCTATTTTCATACCTTATTCGCTTGCTATTCCTCTTCTTCCTCGGCTTTTTTTTCAATTCGAAAATTTTGGTTCCGACATTTTGAATTTTGAAAAACTAATTCCGGATTCATAATCAGCGACCCCAAAAACCCCCGAGCAAAAAGTTTTTAAAAAATCGTCCGCCATATTGGATCCGACATTTTGAATTTTGAAAAACTGACTACGAATTCGTAATCAGCGATCTCAAAAACCTCCGAGTTTATAATTCAAGGGAATTTATTTATAAACATTTTTTTTCTATTTCTTTTTTATAAATTTGTTATTTTATCTATACCTTTCCTTGAATCAAATTTTTCAATTTAACAAGCAATTTTTAATTTATCTAGAATTTCGGTATACCAAGTTTTATAACAATTGGTGATCACAACTTGGGTATAGTGTTACTTGTAAACCTTATTTTTATCCGTGATACAATTTTTCATAATCGTATAGAAAATAGAAATCGTATAGAAATACTTCTAGGTTCCATAAATAATTTCGCATTTAGATTTGCAATATTAGTCAATTCTTTTAGGTGGTTGAAAAATTTGTCTTCATGTCAAACAGGATCTTTTTCTTTATGGCAAGTGAATCTCAATTCCAGAGGGAGAAGGAAATTGTTCGTTTCACAAGACCCTTATATTGTCAGCTTTCTAAATTGGCTGGATCGATTCGCACAAGTGAATTCAATTCTTCTTTTTTGGTGAATTAATTTTTCCGTCTTTCAAAAAATAGGCATTTGAAAAATTTTGATGTCTAGAGGCTTTTGCGGCTTTAGAGAAAAAAATCTTATTATATATTAAATGACAATTCTATATCCAAAAACAGAAAATCACCTCTTTCAACTTCTGAATGAATATTCCCAAGGCGTGTGAATTATAAAAATTGTAAAAAATTTAGTCTAGCGTAAAAAAAAAAGAATTTCGATAAAAATTTTGTTGGCTCTGATCCGTGATGTGTGTGTGTGTACGGCAAGAGCAGAGGCAACGGCAGCAGTGTGGCAGCTGATAAAAATCCAATAGCCGTGTTTGTCGTCCGGAAAGGGCAATCACGTTCATCATGGAGTCCTACGTTCTAAACCCCCCCTTCCACCTTGAAAGCATCCCTCTCTATCCCTTTGGCCCTCGATTCCTCCTCTCGATTCCATAGTCGACAGAGTTGAACTCTGTAGCCGCCCATGTGCTGCAGAGGGTGGGTCGGGAGAATTCACGTGCAAATACGCCACTGGTCAGACAAACGTTAAAGCAAATAAATCCGCTACTTTAACATGCAGGTCACCACGCTTCCGTTTGTTTTATTTGTTAAATATTTCATTTGCCGGCTTCAGCCAATTACGATCGCAGATTTTACGCTCTGACGAGAGCCCTATATAGCGGAAAAAAGATAAAATAGAGTGAGCGAGAGAGAGAGAGAAAGAAGGACGACAAGTGATTGGACATGGTATTTTGGTTCAAAATATAGTGAAAACACGAAAAGCAAACAAAATGAGAGGGAAAAAAAAGATCGGACCTGATTCACGTTTAAATTTTCACAAATTGCCTCATTAGCACTGAAATTGATATAAAGGTTTTATTTTATTTGGATGGAAAATAAACGCCCTTTGCTTCATTTTCGAGTTAAATATATAACAAGTTCCGGTTGATATAGCTAATTTTAAATATATTTCCGATTTAATCGTCCAATTAAAAATCTGGGCTCTCGAGAAGCTTGTATTGCAAGTTTCCTGATTATTGTCCTCTATGCGACGTAAGATTTCGAAATCAAATTGTCCGCCAAAAAACAATTTCAGCAACGAACTTTAGCCTATGTGAATATTCGGATAATTAACATTTAGGACCAGCAGTTAAAAGAAAAATTAATTTTATAACTTGTAGAAAAAATTTAAATACTTTTTTCAAATCGAAAATTTCTATTTTTTCCCTCTATCCATTGAAAATTAATTTACGCGAAAGTATATATTCGAATTTGATAATAAATTACACACAGCTCGTTGCAATTTATCGAAGCGATGCGCAAAATTATGTAACTATCTGTTTGATCACAAACTAACGAACAGAAATCGAACTTCATATCTGTATATCGCTTTCCATTTATAAATATATTTATATACATACAAAACGGAAAGCGAATTTTAAACACACGAATTATTCGATCGAATAAATAATGGAGCAATTTTTCTGACGTTACTTATATTTTAAACATTCTGCATTCAATAATCTACAATTTCTGTTATTTCAGAATTAATTTCCTCTCTTTTATTGTTTTTATAGTCTCAACTATTATTATTTGTCATGTAATGTGAGTATTTCGGTAGAAATATCTAATAGGCTGCGAATTATTTTATTACTTGACAATAAGATTAATCGATAAATTTTTTGATTCTAAAAAATTTATTACTAATAATAACCAGATTTAGTATTTCGGTAGAAATATCTAACAGGCTGCGAATTATTTTATTACTTGACAATAAGATTAATCGATAAATTTTTTGATTCTAAAAAATTTATTACTATTAATAACCAGCTTCATCTACACTTATTTAGTATTTCTGTAGAAATATCTGACAGTAATTTTTTAATTTCTTATTAATAGTTTATCGCATGATGACACTGACTGCTATCAAGATAAATACTATTACCTCTTTAAACATAACCTGAAGCTTTTATTTTTTTAAAAAGTTTACAATTTTATTGAATTTCTCAATTGTTGTTAGACATTTGTTTGATATTAAAATTAGTTTGTTATTATAATTATTTGTTGTTTGCAGGTGTGGTTTCAAAATCGTCGAGCGAAATTCAGGAAACAGGAGAGACTTGCCCAGCAGAAATCGACGTCGCATGGCGGAGTGGGAGTGGACAGTGGCGCTTCGAGTCCAGTTGCGGGTAATGTGAAGACTGAGGGACGCTCACCGAGAAGTCCAGAGACGCCGCCAGGTGGCTCAAATAGTGTTCTCTCCTCGACAGAGGTCAAACCAATCACAAGTCATAGTTTAGTTAATATAAAACATTCAGATGGACATGGTGAGGGTAGTTCACCTAATGGCAGGGGGATCGTCAGCACTGGCGGCGGAGTTGCATGGGGCTCATGCAGTCCAAGACCATTTTCCGCTGCCTTGCCGTCCTACTTACTCGATCCCATACCCCTAAAAACTGCGAATTTATATTAAAATATCGACCCGACGATTTTAAACCCATTGTGTAAATAGAATACTGTGTATGGTTGGTTGCTGTGAATGGAATTTAACTCGACGAATTTTGTTACTTTAGAAACGGGTTTAAAGATACAGGGGACACAGGTAACTGCTTCCTGTTGTCCTTCCTTGCATACTTTTATGAAAACTGTGGCATTTCTAACATTATGTTATTAGTTCATGGCAGAATTTATAATTTTAGTCACGAACTAAGAAGATTCTGATAGAAATGACACGCGGTTTTCAGAAAGACGTACTAACCGAAAGGATAGCATTTATACAGTTACCTGTAATTACCAAGAATTAAGGCCAATGCACAATGGTTCGCGCACGTGAGCAATAAGTCAAACAAGGACAGACATATATTTGTGTCCTTTTCTATTTCATGCATCGTATTCGCAAGTCTATTGTGCGTTGGCCTTTAGACTTTTGCGAACTTATTGTGTTCAGACCTTTAGAGAGTCCGCCATTTTGAAATCCTAAAGTCAAATATCAAATTCGTGAATATCAGTGACTCCAAAGAAACTTCGACTAGTCAAATGTTTTGTTACACTCCCAACTGATTTTTTTATCATCGAATACAATATTTTGAAAACCAGCAAGCATCAGAAAATTTTGTTTAGTTAAATTTTATCCATTTTGTACCATCAAAGGTGGAGTATTCGGCGAAATAAAAATCACTAAAACAGGTAATTGTAAGTCACTTTTTTCCGCAAGGCAAAAAGTATCATTAATTATTATTATTTATTTATAATGTTCGGTTACTATGCTAAAGGACGTATAACCAAAGAAAAATAATTTTATAATCTAGATATAATTTATCACAAACATTACTGCTTCAATGGCGCGACAGTTGGAAATTAAAATCATTAAGATTGTTAATTAAAATCAGAAAATTAACAATTCGCTGAATTACTCCCCCGTTGATGATAAACCGAATAAGGTTACCTATGATTAAGTATATCATTGTGTGTGACCGAAACTTGTACAGTTGTTGCTATAAATATATAAAATTAGTGTTTTACATCATAACTGTATTTATTGTTCCTCCTTTATTAAATTTTAGTTTTTTATTTTGCTTTTTCGTTACAAAAGATTTTTTAAAAATCGATTATTTTAGAAAATTAAAATTTTTATTTCTGAAAAGCAAGCAAGCAATCCATGGTTCCAAACGACACTATCTCAACTCTGGCGCATGCTGTATTTCTGTTGAAACTCCTCCGCCATATTGGATCCGTCATTTTGAATTTTGAAGAAAGTATCGGATTTGTAGACGAGGACCTCTAGAAACTATAAACAATTTGCAACGTCCAACAAGCAATTAAACTCAAAATACCAAATGTTTATCATTTTCGTGTTCCATTGATGTCCAAAACAAATATATTGTTGCGGAAGATTAAAATTAAATTGGAAAAAAAGTTAATTATCAAAAGCAGGATTCGCATATTTTCGACGGGATTGTCAGTCATTTAGATTTTATTTAATGATATATTTATTTAAAATAATATCGCTCTCGTTACGTAGTTACATGATAGTATCCTATATCTTGAATAAGTAAATTTGATCTCGTACTTTTGAATCGCGAATTCTATTCCCTGTGAAAGAATTTAAAATAAGTGGTACAGTGAAAATACGCGAAATCAGAAATTTTGAATCAGAAAATTTCCGATATACACCATACCTATTAGTGAAACAATGAAATAATTCGCGATACCAAAAATCGTATTTACCTGAATATGAGAATAATGCAAAACTACTAGTTTTCAGAAACTTCAAAAAGTTTTAGAAGTTTTACATTATTTTCTAAAAATTACTGCGTCATATTCTGCAGAATAAAATAGAATTATGAAAGAAGGAATTTGTTATTCGTTTTGTTTTCGTCTTTCGTAAGCATAAGTTTGGTAGATTTTTCATTCTTTTTGACGCTTGTCGAAATGATTAAAGTTGATGAAGTTAATTAATGTTTCGTCGTCTGAATAGACCGTTGTTTGGTGGTCTAATCTAATCTTACAGTGTAGCTTAATAACTAGGCCATCGTTAGTGTACCCGCTCCCATTCCAAATCCAACTCCCTTTGGACCGAAATGTTTGCCATAACAGCCGCGACAGTAAATATCGCCATCGGGTCCATCGTTGAGATTCGTCGAGTCAAGTGAACGATGACAATCGCCACAGCTAAAGCATCTCTTGTGCCAAACTCTATTTTTAGAGATCATTTGCTCAGCGGCGTAAACTGGATAGCCACAGCGAGAACATCCATGACCATCGTTTCGCTTCTGACCGAGTTGTGGTTTTGAGTCGATACTAAAAGAAAATGTTACGTTCATCTTTGAATTTTTTTTCTCTTTTGCTTCTGTGATAGAGAAAGTATAGTATTTTTTAGGAAATATATTTTTATCAGAGGAGGATTGGCAAATACTCACTATGAGGGACATTGATCACCGTTTGTTGAGACAAGAGTCGGAGCGTGACCGAATCCGAAACCTTTGGGTCCAAACAATTTACCATAACAGGCACGGCAGTGGATCTCTTTGTCTGGACCATCGCAGGCTAGCATTGAGTCCAATGGTCGATGACATTCGGCGCAATTGAAACATTTCTTGTGCCACATTGTGCCTTTGGCGAGTTGCTGTTCTGCGGCGAATACCATACCGCCACATCGTGGACATCCCTGACCAGCTGGTGCTTTGATGGATGTCGTGTCGGGATTGCAGAATGGGCGGCTGGACGAAATTTCATCTTCACTGCAAGGCGAATTTCAAAAACATTAGATTCCACTTATGACACGTTTTACTAAAAGAATATCAGAACTCTAGGTTTTTTGAAAGTAATAGGAGTCCTCTGGACTACTATTGCTTTTGAAAAACCTAGAGTTCTGCTAGGTTTGTCCTGCAGGTTTTTCAAAAAGAATAGGAGTCCTCTGGGATTTCCAAAAGGAATAATAGCCCTACAGATTATTCTAAAAGATTAGGAGTCCTTTAGGCTACCCTAAAGAAATAGAAGTCCTCTAGGATTTCTTAAAGGTATAGAAGTCCTACAGGTTTTCCTAAAGGATTGGAAGACCAGCAGGTTTGTTAAAAGGACTGGAATTCCATTAGGTTCCTCTAAAGAATTAGAATCGTGCGGGTTTATCAAAAGGATTAGAAGTACTCTAGGTTTTTCAAAAGCGACAAAAGTCCGCTAGGTTTTTCTAAAAGAATAGAAGTCCTACAGGGTTTCCTAGAATATTAGAAGACCTCTAGGATTTCCTTAAGGAATAGGAGTCCTGCAGGTTTTATTAAAGGATTGGAAGACCCGCAAGTTCTTCTAAAGGATTAGAAGTCCTCTAGGTTTTGCTGAAGGAATAGAAGTCCTCTAGGTTGTTCTGGAGGAATAGAAGTCTTACAGGTCTTTCAATAAAAATAGAAGTCTTCTTGGTTTTCCTAATGGAATAGAAGTCCTGCAGGTTTTCCTAAAGGATTGGAAGACTTGCAAGTTTTCTAAAAGGACTGGAATTCCAGAAGGTTTCTCCTAAAGTATAACAACAACAAAACTAAAATAAAAACTCACGTGAGTCCATCGGTTTGCAAGAATCCAGAACCGCAAGCAAATCCATAACCATGAGGTCCCCATTTCTTTCCGTAACAAGTTTTGCAGTAAACATCTTTATCGGGACCATCGCAAGCGATAATTGAGTCTAGTGTTTTGTTGCAGTCCCGACACTTGAAGCATTTTCTGTGCCATTCACGGCTCTTTGCCAAGACTTGTTCAGCTGCAAAGACTACACCTCCACACCGAGGGCACCCTTTTCCAGGAGGGGCTTTGATACTTGCAGTATCGACAACAGTCGTATGAGGAGCAGCATCACTGCAGAATTCCAAGCAATTTAATACCATAATCTTTATCCTTTTCCAAAAGTTACAAAAAATATCAAAATATTTTAGAAAAGTTCAAAACTTTTATGAACACTCTCATTTCATATTTCGGTTTTGGGTCAAGAAGACTACAAAATTTCTCTATTATTCTAAAATTTCTCTCGTACCAAGCGGTACAAAGAGACCAAAGTTTTTCTGAACTTTTCCAAATTAACAAAATTGTAAAAATCCAAACAGTCTCACTGCATGCAAACACATCTTTTAGGTTACGGTTAAAGCTCTGCTTGCAGGTTACCATGGTAACTTACAAGAGGGAGAGATATAGGAAATTGTTTTTATCTCTCTTCCTCTTCTACCTTACCATGGCAACCTGTATGCTGAGTCATGACCATACCATTAGGGATTAGATATTTAATTAAAATCAAAAAATCCGATCGTCAACTCTCCATTAAACGAAACTAAACAGTAATTCATCCCAAAATAAAATTTCTAAGTTTTTGACAAAAAAAAAAGATCAATAGTTCCACTGTGAAAACTGTAAAAAATCAAAACATGCGAAATTGGGTGTTCAAAAATAAGAAAAATTGGAACAGTTCGAAAATTTTAAAATAGGATGTCTGATTAATAAGGAGTGGGTGAGTAAGAGCGCAAAGCGTTATGCTGAATTAGAAGAGAGAAAAAAAAGAGGTTTTTTGTAATAAAGATTAATTAGGGGATCGTACCCCTCGTCGTCAATATCGCACTGCAGCCCAATGAACATGACACCGGCGTGGCCAATACCTCGCGGACCGAATTTCTTTGGATAGCAAGCTGTTAAGCAAATAAGCGCATCATATAGTGAGAGCGTAGAAAGGCCGAGAGACGGGTTTTATTTTCTTTTTCTCATCATTTTTTTTTTTGCCCATTTCTCAGCTTTTTAAAAAAACCCACCCATTGGCGTAGCAATCGCTCTGCAAGGCGCCACCACCCTGGCCGTAACCGTAACCCTTAGGTCCAAACTTCTTTCCGTAACATACTGCAGAGAATATACATTAACTAATCGTCGCTTATCATCAGCTACAACGCCATCAAAGATGTGATATCCCATTTTGAGGTTATGCTGTCCTTCCGGTTATGCTGTCTTTCTGGCTTTACAATTTCAAAAGCGTAGCCTTTCTATAAAAATCCTATTAGTTCATGGCAAATTTGGTGTGGTTTTAGGTGTTTGCCTATTCGCCACGAACTAATAAGTTTGTAACCGAAATGCTACGAAAAGAAGGCGCTAACCGAAAGGGCGGCATACAAGCAGTTACCTGTACTTTTACAAGTGTGACAACCCCTTAATGTACAAGCAAGTGCATATATGCTGTCCTTTCGTTTTAATGGAATTTTCAAGTCGTGTCACTTCTATCAAATCTTTTTAGTTCGTGGCGTACGAATGTTTACTCATTTGTCATGAACTAAAATCTTTAGACAGAAATGACACGACTTTTCAAAATTCCGTCAGACCGGAAGGACAGAATATGTACATTTGGGTGTAATGGTAACTTTCATGACTCTAGGGGGACTATAGATGACGATAGTCATTTCTAAACTTTACCCAGTATCAAAATAAGAAAAAATATTATTAAATAGGTAATAATAATAATAATAATAATAATAATATTAATAATAATATATAAATAAAAAATAAGTTAAATAACTGAATCGGCATATCACATCTTCCTGGAAAATAGCCTTAGGATGATCTCACCTTTGCAATAGATATCCTTGTCAGGCCCTTCGCAGCAGTTAACCGAGTCTAATCGCTTGTTGCAGTTCCCACATTTAAAACATTCCTTGTGCCATTGCTACACGAGACACAAAGGGGTAATTTTGTTAGTCACTGAAACTTTTTTTGGAAATTGGCGTGAAGGGAATTTTTTTTTATAAACATTCTTTTATTTCTAACCCACTTATTAACAGTTCAGAATGAATTTTCAATTTATGCTACATATTAGGAATGTACAATCATCAATATCAAACAACTCCTACTATCATTACGAAACATATACCGGTATTAAAAAATTAATCAACAATCTGATTATTTTTGAAAATTAAGTGGAGGGGATTTTGTAAAAAAATTAATTAACTTAATTGCCATTAGGCCAAAGCAGAATATAACCTCTAATCGTAAACTTTTACTTGAGAGAGAAAAGGATATTTGTCTCTTTTCCTTTTCCCTGCAATGGAAAAAATTACAATCTAGGTTTAAAGGCCAACGCACAACACGAATGACGTTCGCGAAGACAAGGCATTCAGAAAAGGACAGATGTATATTTGTGTCCTTTTCTATCTCATACTCGTTCGCGAACGATTTTCGCGAAGCTATTGTGCATTGGTCTTTATTCTGCATAGGCGTATGAATGTGGAATCCCTTTAAGGCTGAGTCTACAATGAAGTCTTTTAGTCAACGGGTCAACATAACCTAAAGAGTCTCCATCGTGGATTGAACCCCAAACACATTTATTAACACCAAAAAGAAGTTAATAGTTCTAGTTAGAATCCATAGAGTTGAATTTATAACCAACAAAAGTTAATTTTACTGGAAATGAGGGAAGGCGTCGAAATATATACGAAAATAAACACTTTGCGCTTGTGGCACACTAGGTGTATGGCAGTACAAGAACTAGGGGTTTTTTTTCCCAAAGGAATCATTTTTAAGGTTTTCTAGTCTGTTTTTGTTTTTTTTTCTTTCAGGGAGAATATAGAATTTAGTGGTGAAACAAAATGAATCCACAATGTCAGAAAGTGGATCAGAAGGGATAGACAAGAGTTAAGGACGAAATTATGGTGGATTTTCATTGAAAATACAAACTAAAGGTAGATTTTTGAGACGAAAGGTACCTCGACAATATATTTGGTTATCGGGACCATCGCAATGAAGCGTAGAGTCCAGGGTCCGCTGACAAAGTTTGCACTTGTAGCATTGTTTATGGTAACCCTAATCATAAGAAGCAGCAATGACTACAGGCAGCTTTGATCGCCTTGCCTCTTTTTTTGCCTTCTAATACGGAAACCGGATTTCTTTTTTTCGTTCCCAACCCTGATGCCACGATTCATGTATATTTTTCATTCATATATTTATTTTTTTAATTTATTCATTTTTATTTCATTTCATTTGAGAATTAGGAAAAATTTCTCTTAAAGAATATAATATAGTCTCCATAGAAAAAAAATACAGGTAACTGCTTATATGTTGTCCTCTTGGTTTGCATACATTTTTTTAAAAACCGTGTCATTTCTACTGTTACTAGTTCGTGGCAAACTTGTTTATTATTTTAGCCATGAACTAAAAATTATAGTAGAAATGACGTTGGCAAACTGTAAGGATTGCATATATGCAGTTACCTGTATATATCTCCAAAAGTAATAATTGACCTCTATAATTTCGATCAGGGGTGTGTAGCCAGCAGTCCAATTTAGAAGAAAAGGCTCGAGGAGACTTTAACCTAAATCGCTTGTCGTAATTTCCAAAAGTCGTGTCGTTTCTGTCAAAGCATTTTTTTAGTTCAAAACATAAGAGTAAGTAAACATTTGTTACGCCACGAACTGAAAATTGATAGAAATGACACGACTTCAAAATTTCGTCAAACCGGAAGGACAGCATATATGCATTTCAGACGTAAAGGCCAATGGACAATACTTTCGTGAAAACTCGCCAAAGAAATAGAAAAAAACGCCTTGATCATAATTAAGAATTCCGATCTAGTTTTTTTCCCCCACTATTACCAACTAAAGAAATTAACCACTAGTACCACAATTATAATACTTTGGACAAAAAATAAAATTAGTCACTCTCCCTTCAGAGAGGGGGAAGGGGATTACATTAGATAGAGGAATAGATAACTATTTTTGGAGGTAACTTTCTCTCTCTCTCTCTCTCTCTCTCTCTCCCACCACCTTCTCTAAGAATCCGTACATCTCACACTAAATTTGGGAATAAATCCGACATTCGTAACGGAAATTGAAACTTGAATTAGAGGGGAAAATTGAATTAAACTTGGATTAGTAAATCTGTTCTAAAGAGATAATGTCGAAAATTATATAAACGCTCCAACCTGAGAATCGGCAAAGCGTGGAAGGTTGTGAATTTTTAAATTTCATAACTAATATAGAATAAGAAGAGTTTATTTCCAAAGTTGAATAATAATTATTTTGTTATTAAATTATGGGACATTTATTGCGACAAGAGTTTTCCGCTTTTGATGATAATACCAATAATAATCATCATTATATTGATGGAAAATGAAGGAAATTTGTTAGCTGATGCTATATATGTGCGGTAATTAGCGTCATTTTGAAATTAATTTCATAGTATATGCGGACAGTTTATTTTACATCATAACTTCTTTAAGGCGAGAATGGTGTTGGCATGAGTGCCAAGTGTAATGCCGGGTTACTTTTTGGGACGCTACCAAAGGCAACAAGGGGCTATTTCTACTTTTTTACCCTCCCCCCCTCTCACTCCCTCTATCTTTCTCTCTTCTTTTTTCCCCACTCTCTCTCTCTCTCCCTCTACTAAAGCCACCATTGTTATGAAATTAGGGATTTCATCACCGGTCGCGTCACGAACCACACACACTTGGCATCAAGTCAAAGGGAATTTTACCTAGAATATGATATCCAATAAAACTAGTTATTAATATTTTTAGAAATTCTCAACTATGATCATAATTTATATTATATTGGAAAATATTTTTCTGGACATGAAGCAAAAAAAATAAAAGTGATTTCTCATCGTGGCATCAAGGTAAATGTAATAGAGCGAATTAGTGTTCTAAAATTTTCCGGTAAAATAAAAAAACCCGAAGAAAGGTATAAAAGAAAGAAAATTAAGGTAAATTACCGATAGCAAAATTTTTGTTTTTCATGTTATTTTTAAATGCAGTTTAAAAATAAATATCGCAAAGAGGAGTTATATGAAATTGTAAACTCTCACTTTACGTGAGAGAGAAAAGGATAGAATTATCACTCGTCCTCTTCTGTTTCGTGTATAGTTTTTGTTTAACGGTTTTTTTTGTGTATTTTAAATTAATGGTGATTCTGCAATGATACTTTTTTAAGTATTTATCAGCTTTTTTACGATTTGCTACTATTTGTCATGATAATAATAATGTATGATAAAAATTTTGAGGTTAACGATCACTCCGAATCAAAATGACTTGGAGTGATCGTTAACCTCAAAATTTTATTTATACATTAAAAAGAAATTTTTAATCGAAATAAATATCACAAACATAACCTATAATTCGTTTGCCAAATCCTAAATCAGTAATATTTATGTGAGATAAAAAAGAATAGAAATATTTTTTTTTTGCACGTAAAGTAAAGTCCTTTTTTCAGAATGCGACATTTTGGTTTTAACAGATTCTAATTATTGGAAATTTTTATAAATTCTCTAAAAAAAAAAAATCAGTCGGTAATTTACCGTAATTTTCCACTTATTTCAAGTAAATTACCGTCTTTAGAACACTAGAGCGAATCCGGTAATTTTTTTTTTGCGACTTAAAAATACTCACCCTTCCACGAGCCAGCATTTGTTCAGCGGCGTAGACATAACCTCCACATCTGGGACATCCCTGACCCTCTGGAGCTTTTGCAATTGCTCTTGATTCCATCACTGCATTCGATATTCTTTCACTAGAAAATACGGGATTAATGTAAAATTTTTAATTTTTTATATTTTTAAAAAAAACACACGTGAACTGTGTAGAATTAGAATCACTTGAATTTCATATTCAGAAGAAGAAAAATTAAAAAAATTTTTTAAAAAAAGTTTAAAAACCAAAAATTTTTAAAATTGTAAAAAGTTTATTGCTCACTGTTCACGTGTATTTTGGTTTTTTTCTCTCAAAAAAAATATACAATAGAAAACACTAGACAGACTTTCACAAATAAAGACGATGCTTTGGATGACAAAGAAATTTGTTTCCAATTCCACTTGGAATTCCATAACTTAGATTTAGAAATGAATTCAAAACAGATATTTTTTTATGGTAACGAAAAATAATTTCAAAATCTAAATTAAATTTTGTTTTAACTATTAAGACTGCAGACATATGTAAGCTAAGTCAAAATTTTCCATGAGAGTGTGAAGGATAGTGCCATCTTGCATCCTTCTTCACTCATGAAATTATGGTATTCCCCTATTCACACAGTTCTGCATTCTTAACATCAAACCCTTTCCACAATAGTTTCTCGCGAACAAAATACACGAGTTAGAAAAGGACAGCGACGTACTTGTGTCCTTCACTATCTCATGCATCACTTTCACGAACATATCTCGTATTGGAATTTTTCACCATTTTCGTTTGTACATCTTCAGCATTTAATAAAAGTGCACTACAATAAAAATAGGCTCAAAAAAGACAGAAAAAACAAAACAAAAAAAAAATGTAGAGAAATTAAGAAAAAAAAGACCCGTAGAATCACTAGTAAAGTGGGTCGAGACACTATAGACACTATAGAGTTATCAAATAAGACAGTGGTTAGGCACATGTTAGTAAGGTTAGTAATCCCCAACCACACGAGTGGCTTCCGCCGAGCCCCGAGAGAGGAGAGCCGAGAAGCAGATAATTGGTACGTCCAATTAAAAAAAGAAAAAAAAGAAACAGATAGATAGATAAGAATGAACGATTGCTGGAGAGCCTCGAGAATAATTCAACTATTGTCAAATATTATTTATTGATAAACATTTTTTGCAATTTTCTTGTACCATTTCTTGCTTTGCCTTTCTGAGTTCTATACTCATTTCGCATAACCTCAAAATTTCACAAAAACTTCAAAAAAAAAACAATTTATAAAAAAGCGAGCAATTTTTTTTTTTGAGGTTATGTTAATGAGTAGAAAGTAATTTTTTTTCTTAGTTCTTTTTGCGTATTATATAAATGTCATGAGAGTTATTTTCAAAATGTGTTCATGAACCTCATTTAATTCACGCAGCTTCTGCTAAAATTGGATCGATTCCAGTTTAGCGCTTGCTTGTAAATTTAAATCGCAATTTGCCAATTTATTGACTCTTGACAGTGCAGGTGGCCCAATTTCACAAGGTTCTCCCCCCCTATTTCACTAAGGTCACTATTTTCGGAATTTACACTTTTTGTCTAATATTAAATTACTATTATTAATTAAATTATTCATTAATAGTAATAATTTAATTATTAATTGAATTAGTTAACATTTATTAAAATTATTTTTTAATTATTTATTATTTTAATTATTGTTAAAAATAATTGACTTTTTTTATTTCGTTTTTTCTATCAATTACACTAATTCTACGATTGGAAAGAAGTGCCTTTGTAAATAGTGCAAAATTTACGATAGCAACCCAACCCTGTCTATAAAAAGGGATTTCCCCTCATTTTGACTGTTCTGAAAAATGCTTTTTAGCCTTTATGGTGATTCTACAATAACCATTTTTATATCACTTTCTGGTACTTCTACAATAAATATTTTTAATTTTTAATGGTGTTTCTACAATCAGTATTTTTATAGCCCTTTAAGGTGCTTTTACAATAAAAATTGTAAAAGCACCTTAAAGGGCTGTAAAAATGAATATTTTGATCATAAGGGTTAAAAAAAATTGAAAATCTTACTACGTAAATTGTAAAGTTTACATAAAATGGAAAAGAGTATTTATTTCTTGTAAATTTTACAAATTACGTTCGAAGATTTTAATTGTATATTGGCCTGCATTTACAAGAATTTTTAGTTCACAACGTTCTCACTGCGGGATTTTGACGGTTAGGTGAAAAAAAACTTGTGGAAGTACCATTACGAAAAAAAAATTTCGACCCCTTAAGGTACTTCTACAATTTTTTTTTGTATCGAAATATAGGAAATGCAAAAGAGAAATAAAATTCTATACAAAAATATTTAGTTTAATTCCCAATTTCGTAAAAATACGAAATGCCGAATTAAACTAATATTTTTGTTTCAAATTTTGTTCAAGTCGATGAAAAAAAAATTGGTGAAAGTATCAAGATAGGAAAAAATTTACTCTTAAAGGTACTTCTACAACTATTTTTTTATGGAAAAAAATATGCAGAAGGCAACAATATTCAGCTTGGATTGCATTTTATTCGCGTCGATTGAAAATTTATTGTAAAAGTAGCATTATGGACGGTTAGCATTATTTAACTCTTAAAGGTACTTTTACAATACTTGTTTTCAGCGCAAAAATATGCAAAATGTGAAATGCATTTTCAGTAATTGCCTTCTGTTTAGAAAAAGTAGTAGTAGAAGTGGTAAAAATTTTTTAAATCGTAAAGGCACTTCTACAATTACTTGTTTTGGGAACGCTAAAAAAAATGCAAAAGTAGCTTTCTTTGCTTTCTGTTTTGGAAGGATGATGAAACACTTGTGATGTAGAATTGTACGAAGAGTTTTTAATTCCTAAAGGTCTTTCTACAACTATTTAGTTTTTCGTTTTTAACCCCTAAAGGTCCTTCTACAATTGTTATTTATTTCTTCGTTTTTATCCCCTAATGGTCCTTCTACAATTTTTTTTATTTTTTCCTTTTTATTCCCTAAAGGTCCTTCTACAATTATTATTCAACTTTTCCTTTTTAACCCCTAAAGGTCCTTCTACAATTTTATTTTTAAATTTTTCTCAACGGAATTTTGTAGAAATAATTATCAAGACCTTTTTTTCAACCTTTTGACAATCGTATTCTCTTAATCTCGAGACTATTCAGTATTTTTTTTTATTGCGAGAAAATGGACACAGCTTGCAGTACCATTTTTTTAGGTTAGGAGTTAGCAGGGTTAAGATGTTATAACGAAGAGAGGCCGTGCAGGATACGCAAGGAAGCGACTTCACGCGGGTGGAATACTCGGTGCTCACCATGTTTATTTTCGAGAAATTCTGTGTGTGGGTGTGTGATCAGATTTATCAATCGGCCTCCAATGGCTCGAACTCGGCGGGGCTGGCGGGAAAAGGTGTTTTTTTTTTGGTGGTGGTGGGGGGTGTAAGGTTTCCACAAAACGATTTAATTATGGGCAGCGTATTTTTTTTCACATTTTACTGTGTTATTTATTAATTTAAGATAATTTTTTTTCTCATTTAAGTATAGCACTTAATACAGATGGTACAAATATTTTTTTTTCCTATAACTAAAAAAAATGTGTGTGTGTGTTTTTTTTTGCACGCTTACACAGCGAAGATCATTTTTTTTTTCTGTCACGAATCAAATTTTGAAATCAAATTTTGACTCGTTTCACATTTTTTGTATGTCGATGCATTTGCATCATCTTTCGCATTTTCTTTAACAATAATAATAATTACAAAAAAGAGCTGATGGGATTAATATCATTGTTATGTAGCAAAAAAAAAAGATGTTTTTTGAGGATCACTGAGTAAGAGAGAAAAAGGAGAAATCTCGAGTAGTGATTGACGGTCGGAAAAATGGTTCCACTAATGGTACTTTTACAATAAAAGGACTTTTTCTCACAGTGGATGGGGAAAAAAGTTTTATTGTAGAACGACCCGAGTTTGAAATTCGATGGAGTAGTAGTGTCAGGGTTGGGTCACTAGTGGAAGGGATTCCCCGACAGCCAATTAAGACCGAGATTAAACGGGACAGGGAAGAACTGGATTACCAACGACGTGAGTCCCATTTCCGATTAGGGTATCAAAAAAAGGTATGATTACAAAAAATCCATATCAAATACACAAAAGAGAAGAGGAATTTATAGATTTGAACACAAGATGGCTTCCTGGTAACTAAATAACGCAGTTTTTACAGTTATTATTTAATTTTTAAAAAAAATACCAGGAAGGAATCATGCACGGCTAACAAAAGTTCGTTTCTATTTTTTTTAAAGGGGTTTTGTCGTGGTGTGGGTAAAATATATAAATATAGTGAAAAGGGGGTTTTTTTTAAAGGGGTTGGGGGGCACGACCGCAGGTGCACTCACTCGGAACTCTTGAGGTGCTCGCCTTGATCCATGGACAGGCAACCGGCTCCACCGCCAAAACCGTATCCCTTGGGTCCAAATTTACGTCCGTGACAATTTTTGCAGAAAAGTTCACCTTCGTGTTCGGAGCAGTTCGTTGAATCGAGAAGTTTACTGCAGAGACCTGCGAAAAAAATGTGAAAGAAAAAAAAAACAATAATGACTGCAGTTTAAGAAAAAAGAACGTTAACAATCGCGTGTCTAATTGCACAATGTAAGAAAGTCGAGAAAACCAACGCCCCAGAGAGTTCGTCTTATTCTCCATCTGACGGCGATTAAGGAAACTTTAACTAGCACACATTCTAAACTATCGAGAAATCTATTGCCTCTAATTTTAGAGACCCACTAACTGTATAACTATATATATTTATATAGGCAAACAAATTTTCTTGGCAACAAACTGTCCCTTAATTCTCAAAGACAAATTTAGGTCCAGTAAATTTTCTCTAAATTTGAATTTCATTATTTTTCAATTATTATGAGTCATTTTCACTTTTTGTTATATAAATATCGAATATGGTCATTTTATTATAGAAGCTTTATTTTATAAATAAGCTCTTATTTTATAAATAAACTTTTATTTTATAAATAAAACTTTGAGGTTAATGATCACTTCGAGTCAAATTGACAATTGACAATTGTCAATAAACTTTTATTTTATAAATAAAACTTTGAGGTTAATGATCACTTCGAGTCAAATTGACAATTTTCAATTGTCAATTTGACTCGAAGTGATCATTAACCTCAAAGTTTTATTCACATAAAATTATGACTACAAAAAGTGATAAAATCAGAAAATTACTTTTAATATCTTGTCTTTGTTTGTATTTAATAAATTTATAAAAAAAAAAAAAAAAAAAATATTAAAATTTTTAAAATTTATTTTAAAAAATTTATTTAATTTAATTTTAATTTATTTTTTTATTTTAAATATTTATTTTATTTTTATTTAAAAATTTAAAAATTTGTATTTTAAAATTTAATAAGTTTCCTATTAGACCCGAAAAACTTAAATTGTATTTCTTATTACATGAGAGAGAAAATGATAGAAATATCTTCGGTCCTTTTCTAGAAAAAGTCCAACGATATTTCTATCCCTTTCTCTCTCGCACGTAAAAAATACGACTTCCAATTTGGAGGTTAAATTCAGAAATGTGCATAGAAATTATTTCGAAAATTCTAAAGTGGTGGGAGGTTTAGGGAAAATATTAAAGTTCTCTTATTGAAAAAGGAAAAAAAAATAATATTTTTAACAGTTACAAAATATATTACGATAATATTTAATTATTCTGGTTTATTTGAAAAGTGAAGTTTCTGACTCTCGACTTTCTTGCACTGAAGGTAAATATACAATAAATTAATTGTGAAAACTTATGATTAAATGAAGAGAGGAGAGAAAATTTTCCAATAAAAGATAATAATTCTAATTTTAATAATTAAATTCAATCAATTTTCTCATTTGGTTTCCATGAATATGTATTAAAAATAAATTCGTTTTTTATAACTATTCGAACATCAATCATATTATATGTAAGAAGACATTGACGAGTAATAGTAAATTTAGTTTGTCTAATATTAAAAATAGAAATGTAAATTCTTGGTGTTAATTAAATTAACAATTTATGTTACATAATAGAATTATTTTTTTTATTTTTTTAATTTAATTTTTTTTAAAATTTCATCATTACAAGTCTTAAGGCCTATTTACAATAAAGAAAAATATTTATTTACTTGGAAAAGAAAATTAAATATATATTTATTGAGTTCTAATAAATATTTATTTTTTTTAAGCAAAAATTTCATTTATTTTATTTTATTTATTTTCAAGAAAAATATTTATTTGGTTTCAACGAATATTTATATTTGTTTCAAGCAAATATTGATTTATTTCAAGTAAATATATTTATTTTGTTCCAAAGATTATTTATTTGTTTCAAGCAAATATTTATTTGGTTTCAACGAATATTTATTTGGTTTCAACGAATATTTATTTGGTTTCAACGAATATTTATTTTTGTCAAGTAAATATTATTTATTTGGCACTAACATAACCTTAAATCGCAATTTTTACTACATGAGAGAAAAAAAAATTATAAAATAAAATATGATAATTTAATATATTAATTTTGTAATTTCGTCACCTCTTTGAAAACAGTTATTATAAAATTTTAATTTGTTTTTTACATGAATTCAATGTTTAATTATAAAACAATCTCATTAAGCGCATAATTATTTTGATTTAATTAAAATTTCCCTGCGATCTGAATATCTTACAGTAATTTATTATGTACATAATAAAATAATTCACACTAATTATTTTTAATTCAATTATTTAATATTTTTTTATTTATAATGCTAAAAAATCGTTAAATTTGAGTCTAATTACAATATCACGGCAGAAATATTTTATATTTTTTAATAAATTTAGTTTTTAAATTTTTATGTAATTTTCGTTTAGTTAATTTTATTAAATCAATTTTTAATTATATTTTTGTCAATTTTGTCAAGAGACGATAAAAAAAACTTCTTCCTTTTATGTATTTTTACTTTAAAAATTCCTTTAAGGTACTTCTACAATTCTGCTTACAGGAATATTTTTAATAAACTTTAGTGACCCATCCCTGTCATTGAAACTCTTGCGTTTTTCATTTTTTTAAAGTAATTTTGTAGTTTTTTCATTATTTTTATAACGAAAAAAAATAATATAAAGAAGAAATATTAAAAAAAGATTGTTTAAATAAATATAATTAAAAAAATTTTTTGTTATTTATATAAATTACTGTTTCATAATTTAAGTAATAATTTATAATTTATAGAAATTGTTGAAAAATTTTTTAAAATAAATTGTTTTCATTTTATTTTATTTATTAAATTTTTCATTTTTTATTTTATTTCATTCATAAATTGTTTATTTATTTAAAATTGTTTTTTTTTAAATTTTTTTGGACCTTTTTTGAATTTTTATATGAAAAAACTAATATAAAGAAGAGAAAATAAAAAAGTTCATATAAATAACGTTAAAATTTTTTTTAAATAAATAAATAAATTAATAAATAAATAAAATAATAAATTAATTATTTAACAAATTTTTTTTTCAATTATTAAATAAAATAAACAAATAACAATACAATATTGGAAAAAAATTCTTTAAAAATAAAAAGTACTGATTTATTTTAAGCAAAATTTTTTTTCCCGACAAAAGACAAAAAATAGAAAATGATTCTATTTTTATATATATATATATATAGTATATGAAATTTCTCAGTGGTGACGTTAATTTTTAGTCAGCCAAGTGTCTGTTACACTTTTCTCTCACGTCTACAAGTGGAATATACCGCAATGAGTCAGACGCGTCTCAAATTAATGCATCGCCCTCCCCCCTCCCCCTCCTCTCTCCCTCAAACTCTTACGTAGAACAGTAAAAGTGTATGTTAAAAATAGTTTCCCTATTCATAAAGTATTACACATTTGGCGTAACAGTTTATTATTCTTCTTACGAAACAATCAAAATTTTTTTAACCGTTTAAAAAAAAAAAAAAAAAAAAATTAACGAAATAACTTTAAATAATAATAATAATAATTACAATAATCTTAACAATAACAATAACAATAATAATAAAATAATTATAATAATTTTATAATAATTATTTTTTATTATTTTTAATCATAATTATATTCTACTTACGGACAATATTATTATTATTTATATTATTATTTATTCA
Organism: Leptopilina heterotoma; assembly: GCF_015476425.1. Taxonomy (NCBI): domain Eukaryota; kingdom Metazoa; phylum Arthropoda; class Insecta; order Hymenoptera; family Figitidae; genus Leptopilina; species Leptopilina heterotoma. Next base: position 712,552 of record NW_025111142.1, read on the forward strand.
CTTTCATATTATATAAAAAAATATTTCTTTCCTTAATCAATAATTTTTTTAAATTAATTTAATATTTTCAATTATTATATTCAATTATATATCAACATTTTTAAATATTTATTTAAATTAATAATATATAATTATATACGAAGAGGCTTGGCCCCGTTTATAAATTAATAAATAATAATTAACTAAATTAAATTAATTACAAAATTTAATTAAAAAAAAAAATAATAAAATAATTACGAATAATAAAAAATTTGAATAAAACTTACCGCATTTGAAGCACATTTTGTGCCATTTGAGTCCACCAGCGACACGTTCCTCCGCGGCGTAAACGGATTTGCCGCATTTCGGGCATTTTGGATGTTCGACTGGTTTGAAAGGCATTTTGTTTTATACTGAAAATATGAAAAATTTTATATTAATTCACAAAATAAAAATATATTTACAATGAAATTTAAATTTGGAGAAAAAGGAAAAAAAAATCTTTTTATAAGTTTTTATATAAGAAGCTGCGTCATTGCACCGATTTTCATTTACCGAATTTTTTAATTTTAAAAATTTATATTTTTTCTTAAAAATTAGAAATTTAAATTTAAAAATTAAACGGCACGCATTTGAAAAGTATTTTCTAATTCCCCCCTCCCGAGCTTGTTTATTTAAAAAAATTTTCTTTTTACTCCCAATTTTGAAGTTAGATTTTTAAACCTCACTTTTTTGAAAGAGGAAATTCTTTTTATTTAAAAAGTACCTATTTTTAAATATTTTTCATTTAAATTAATAATATTATTAATATTTGTATTATTCGTATCACAAAAATTATAAAAATAAGATAAAATTATAATATTATATTAATTAATATTAACAATATTCATTAACAATTTTATTATTATTAAATAAATTATTAAATTATTATTAAATTTTATTTATTTTTTATTTGTATTACAAAATTATAAAAATAAGATAAAATTATAATATTAATATTAATTATTAATTAAGTTTAATTATTATTTTTTAGTTTTACTGATTTAAATTCCAACCCCCCCCCCCCACTTAAAAACAGAAGTTATTAAATAAAAGTTTAATTACAATGCAAACTATGATTTTTTGCCACTAGACGTGTGAATACACCTTTAGAATACTTCTGCAAATTTTGCTGTACATGTGAATTGGTCCTAATGTTATTAGGGGATTTCCATTGAAAACAATTGGAAATTGATCCGCTTTGTTATAATATTAATAAAAAAAAGTCAGTTTCAAGAAAATAGGATTAGTGATAAGAGGGGGGAGAGGCAGGGAGGAGAATGTAAACAGAATCGGCATCTTAGTCGTTAACCGGATTCTATTTCCGTAATCAGCGGTCAAATGTCGAAAAAGTGGCAAATGGAGAAGGCCTGGAAAAGAGGGAAGTACAGGTTCTATATCCGTGCAGGCGTAGGCCGCTTCATCTTCAGGAACCCAGCGACGCCGTATTAGGAAAGGCAAGTTCTAGACGAAGGCGCCTCGTCGCTTTTCCTCTCCCTTCTTTTTTCTCTCTCTCACTCACTCTTTCTCTCCTTCATTCTCCACGTTCCGCCTTCTTCAATACATATATATATATATACATTCTCAACACCCTCTCTTTCACTCACTCACTCCCCCCCACCCTAACTTATCCCTTATGCCTCTCCCACACCTCCCACCTCATTCAACATCGACACCCAAAGAAGAACCGGCACTTTAACCTTCCTCGAATTGAACCACACATTCTATTCTTAACACTTTTAGTTTAAAAAATTTTTCTTTTACTATCCCCTTAATAATGAGCTGAAGAAATCGAAAAAAAATATTTTAACACAAAAAAAATCGTTTTCGAGTCTAAAAAAATTTATTTGTTGAAAATGAATTGAGGGTTAATAATAATTGTTTATTAACATTCAATTTATTTTGAATGTTTGTAGTTGAACATGAAAAACTGTCTTTTTTAATTGTCCCACTATATTTCACTTTTATTTACCTACTGTGCTTTGGAATTTTAAAAATTTGTTGGATTGTTATTTTGAAGTGTGAAACGGGCCTAAGGTACTTGGTAAAACTATCTTTGACAGTTTTTGGTTGTGTGACATGGACTGTCTTTAAGGAACTTCTACAATAAGTGTAAAAATTACCTGCCGAATGGAAACAAATTGGAAAAAATATGGATTTAGTTCTTTCTTAAGGAACTTCTACAATAAAGGCAAAATCATCAGGATTGAAAAATAAAAATTATTTTCTTTCTTTTGCTTAAAATCGACAAATATTTTTTCTCGAAAGTTTTCAGCTTCTTGATAGAGGAGAAATGTTAAGGTTCGTTTGCAATAGTACAAGTATAGGGATCGCATTTGTATTATTGTAGATGGACCTTTAGACTTTTTCTCTGTCAAGAAGATAATAAATAATAAAAATAATAACAATAATAAAAAATAGTAAATAAATAAATAATAATAATAATAAATAGTAAATAAATAATAATAATAACAATACTAAATACTAAATAAATAAAAATAATAAATAGTAAATAAATAATAATAAATAATAATACTAAATACTAAATAAATAAAAAATTATTTGGAGATTGATATTCGACGATTTTGAAATCGAAAAGAAAAATAGAAAAAGAAAGACAAAATAATGGTTATTACACATAACGTATGAACGCTACCTTATGAACATGTGATTCCCCTACAGGGTTGGGTCGCTACCTAAAAGGTGAGTAAAACATATTGCAATTCGAATAAATACTAAAATTGAAACATTTTTTGTTTTACTAAAATGGAAAAAGCTATTAACTACAGATACATTCCCAGCCCTGCTATTCTAACCTTGAACCACTATTGGCATTGCTTGACAAAATACAAAGTATTTCCTTTACAAATTGATTAAAAATAAACAATTTTTTCTTGAGAAAAAAATTTAAATCATTTTGAATTCATTTTATCTTTTTTTAATAATTATAATTAAAATTATTATATATTTAAAAGAATGTATCACTTGGTAAACATTATATAATTCGAAATTAAAGGAATTTTAAAATTATAATTTAATTATAATTATTATAATTTAATTATAATAATTACAATTTAATTATTATATTTATAATTTAATCATTATCATTTTAATTGACTGAATAATTGAGTAAATTTTCTTTTATAAAAACTTTTAAACAATTGCATACGAAAATGTCAGGGTTGGGAAGGACTATTGCCTGTAAATTTACCTACTCAACCCTTGCAGATAAATGAACTTCTCAACTCGGGTAATCACTCAACTCTATTAGTTAATTTATCTACACAACCCTTCCAGTTAAATGAACTACTCAACCCTGCTTGTAACAGCTAAAGCCTAACGCAGAATAAAAAAGTAACGTGAACGTAAGCATGCGATAGAAAAGGACAGACCAACTTCTGTCCTTTTCTATCTCATGCTTGCGTTCGCTTCCCGTTTTATTCTGCTCAGGCCTTAAGTTAACAAATGTGCCATTTTTTAGCGAACTACCCAACCTTGCTTATTGAAATTTCTGAAAACTGCATCCAACATGGTTGGGCAGTTAGCAAAAAAATTTAAAAAATCCTTCAGCAAGGTTGGGCAGTTAACGAAAAAAAAATAATTAAATTTAAAAATATAATTTTTTATGTAAAAAAAATTAAAAATCACTAGTGAACAACAAAAGAATACAAATTCTATTAAAAAAATTCCATTTCCAGAACTAATTTAAAATAGAATATCTGCTGTATTTTTTTTAGTTTTATTCTCGACATCCAATCAAATTGACACATTTAATTAATTTTGCCTTGTTAACAATTTGGATGAAAAAAATTTCTGCTATCAGAAGATAAAAATTCAAAAATTTCCAATAATTTTTCCACTTTTTTTCTCAGCCAATAAAAAAAAAAAATTCTAGTACTTTTTCACCAACAATCAGAAGAAACATAATTTTCTAGTTACTTTTTTTTAGCCAATCAGAATAGAGAAAATTTTCTAGTACTTTTTTTAGCCAATCAGAATAGAGGAAATTGTCTGGTACTTTTTTTAGCCAATAAGAATAGAGAAAATTGTCTGGTACTTTTTTTAGCCAATAAGAATAAAGAAAATTGTCTGGTACTTTTTTTAGCCAATAAGAATAGAGAAAATTGTCTAGTACTTTTTTTAGCCAATCAGAATAGAGAAAATTTTCTAGTATTTTTTCAGCCAATCAAAATTAGCAAAATTTACAGAACTCGAGAAATTGTTTAAATTTTAAAAAGAAAATTGAAAAATATTTATTTTTTGCCAAAAAGTATCTCAACATACTTAAACATTTATATTTTATAATTTTTAGAAACATTTCCAAGACTTGAAAAAAAATTGTTCAAAATATGGAAATTTAATTTTTTTTTTTTTATATATAAAAATATCAAGAGAGAAAGTTTTAACTTTTTTGAGAGGAAATTATTTTTAAAGTAGAAAAATTTTTGGTAATTTTTTTGCCTTTTTGAAAATTGGGGCAAAATTTGAAAACTATCGTTTCATTTAGTTAACTTTCTTTAAAAATTTTTTTTATTAATTTTAATTTGTTTTTTTAATTAGAAAATTAACAGGAAAAGTTTACAATTTTTAAGTCGAAACTTTTGAAAATATGTAAAATATTTAACAAACTGAAAAACTAGGTCTGACAAAACTAACCTCAAAAATACTTATCTCTTGTTAAATATTATTATTTAACCTCAAAAATATTTAACTCTTGTTAGGTATTTATATTTAACCTAAAAATACTTAACTCATGTTCAGTATTTTTGAGTTTTTTGAGGAGAATACTTGGTAATTATTACCGATAAAATACTCGAAAAAGTATTTGAACTAAAATCCAGCACATTTGATAATTCTTTTGTCTTTTTTTTTAACAGAAAGAATTTTGATCAGAAAACTTGTACCCACATTAAAGATTTCCATTTTTTTTTTTTTTTTGAGGTTATCCTCCACTTGGCATTTTCGTTGCCGCCTGACGAACATTCGCGTTAATATTTCGCACATTTTATTACTGGAACATTTCAATCTCGAGGGAGGTTAAAAACTTGTATTTTCGTTTTAATGACCAGAGTAAACCAGAGTAAACCAGAGTGACGAGAAGGGAATTAAAAAACCACCCATCCCTCATTATAAGTGCGCGACGCAGCTTCACACTCGCTCGGTAAATGAGGCACACAATTCACATTTTTCAAAATTATATAAAATATCACTTCGAACATTTTTATTATGTGACACAATTTTTTTTTTTTGACACTATGAAAAAGTTTTTTTTTCTCTTTTTTTTTTTTTACTTTTCTCCATTGATCAGGTGTACTCACCACTTATTGTGTGTATATCGATCGAAGGCGGAAAAAAAGAGACGGGGTGGTTCTCGTAGAAGGTGATTTCTTTTAAAGGGAAAACACCGCACAATCTACACCGCACTAATACTGGATTCGAATGGCCCTCACGGTGGCGGGCACGTCCTAGTCATACAGAGGTTTGCACACGGCACGTGCATCGGAACGTCAGTGATGTTGGTGGCGATGGCGGGGAGATGCGTCTCAGCCATTCTGCAATGGATTTTCATGGGGGATTTTAGGGGAAGTACGGGGGGCAAGGTGGGTTTATTGTAGAGGGGCCTCGGGGGGATTTCCCCGTCGCAAAGAAGAAGAAGAAGAAGAAGAAGAAAAAGGAGCAACTGTGCGGCTGGTAATAGGGAAAGCTACGTGTGGGCGACTGGTACTTTACTCCATACGAAAATATTCGAGGAAGGGGACTTCCCTTTTGAACTCAACCTCTCTCGTGTCATGAATCAAGTCTTCTTTTCTCTCTTTCTTCTTCCTTCTTTCTTTCTTCCTTCCTTCTTCCTCTTGTTACATTAATTAAACCTAGTAACAATTTTAACCTAATTAATTATTAAAAGGCTCGCAACCAGTGAAAGTATTTAAAAATACGGACTTCACTATCTAAATTTGAAATTAGTAAAAATACTTTAAAATCTTTATTAATTTGAATTAGTGACTGATTTTTTGCTTTTAAATTAGTAATTACTAATTAGTATTAATTAGTATTATTAGTAAAATACTAATTACTAATTAGTATTAATTAGTATTATTAGTAAAATACTATTTACTAATTAGTATTTCCTAATAAATAGTCATTTCTACTAATTTATTAGTAAAATTCACTAATTCAAAGTGACTGACTTTTTTACTTTTAAATTAGTAAATTTTACTAATAAATAATTCATTTCTACGAATTTATTAGTAAAATTCACTAATTCAAAAGCAAAAAGTCAGTCACTAATTTAAATTAGTAAACCTTTCTACAAATTCAAATTTAGAGAGTAAGGAACAAAAATAAAAAAATACTGACCAATTACGGCAATTACTGTCAAAAATATAACCGAAATTTCAATTATTCGTAAATTCTTCAATTAAATATACAATTAGAAAATAAAAACTTCAAATAATTTCAAAAAAGTAATATTCAATTTTTTCTTAAAATATTCAATTCCCATAAAGAATTTAATCAACAAATTTTTTTAATAATTTAATTGTATCGACGAATTTTAATAAAAATTATTAAAAATAATTACATTTTTCGAGAAATTCAATTAAAATTGTATTAAAAATTATTAAATTCTTAAGAATTATTTTATCAAAGAATATTATTTATTTTCAGAAGAATTCTATTTTTATAAGAAAATAATTGAATTTTTTTTTTTTTTTTGGGGAATTTTCTCAAAATTGAAGAAAATAATTTTTTTTATGAAAATAATTATTAAATTCTTGTGGCTAATTTTTATTGTTTATGGAAATAATTAAATTTTTCAAGAAAAACTTTACTTCGTAAGAAACTAATTGATTTTCTGTGACAATTTTTTTTTATGAAAATAATTGAATTCTTCAAAAAAATTTTACTTTGTAAGAAAATAATTGAATTTTTCAGAAGAATTCTATTTTTATAGGAAAATAATTGAATTTTTCACAAGAATTCTATTTTTATAAGAAAATAATTGAATTTCTGTGACAATTTTTTTTTTGTTATGAAAATAATTGAATTCTTCAAAAAAATTTTACTTTTTAAGAAAATAATTGAATTTTTCAGAAGAATTCTATTTTTATAGGAAAATAATTGAATTTTTCACAAGAATTCTATTTTTATAAGAAAATAATTGAATTTCTGTGACAATTTTTTTTTTGTTATGAAAATAATTGAATTCTTCAAAAAAATTTTACTTTTTAAGAAAATAATTGAATTTTTCAGAAGAATTCTATTTTTATGAGAAAATAATTGAATTTTTATGGAGAATTTTTTCAAGATTGAAGAAAATAATTGAATTTCTGTGACAATTTTGTTTTATGAAAATAATTGAATTCTTGTGGATAATTCTATTGTAAATGATTGAATTCTTTAGAGGAAAATTTTACTTTGTAAGAAAATAATTGAATTTTTCAGAAGAATTCTATTTTCATAAGAAAATAATTGAATTCTTGCGAAAAATTTTCTTTTGTTTATAAAAATAATTGAATTCTTTAGAAATATTTTATCAAAATTGTATAGAAAATAATTAAATTCTTGAGAAGAATTTTATTAAAATCTAAAAGAATAATTGAATTATTTCAAAAAAAATTAATTAAAATTGTATTTAAAATAATTGATTATACCTTCGAACAATTTTATTTAATTAAATATTTGAAAATAATTGAATTCTTCCAATGAATTTAAAAAAAAAAACACTTTTTTAAATAATTGATTTTTTCGAGAAATTGAAATTAATTTTTTAAGAATAATTACAATTTTGATATTCTTGAAAATAATAGAATTCTTCAAAAGAATTTTATAAACATTGTTTTTAAATAATTAATTTTATTTTGAAACATAATAAATCTTATATGAAAATTTTATTTTAAATAATTGAATTCTTGTGAAAATCTTTATTTATCAAAATAATTGAATTTTTCCCAATTATTTCCATATTATAATTATAATAAATATTAATATTCTCAAAATAATAAAACAAACGAAAAATAATAAAACATACAAAAAGTATTGTTAATCGTGTAATTCAATTAGTATTATTAATTAAAGTACAGATTTTCTCGAATTCATTATATGATAATACATTGTGTAATTGGATAGATTCCAAAAAGTCATCTTGTTATTGTAGCGAAACTCGCGATGACTAATCTCGCAACGTATTTGTAGATTTTCCGTAATATTTTGGCATTAAAAAAGGAAGTAATGTCTGATGTATTCGTGACATTAATTTTCTTCAAAAAAAAAACTATTTGTCAAAATTTCATATTTACAGTTCAATAAATTTCTTTTAATAATATAATAAAAAGTAGAACAAGAAAGAATATGGTAACGTGACATAAATTCCAATAATAACAATAATAGTAAAATAGTCGGGGGTTCCCCTGTCTGGTTACATGCCACAATATATCAAATTTACTATAAACTAGAAAATTTTTTTTCATTTGCTTTTTTTTTTTAATTTCTCCAATTTGGTTCTATTTTTTAGAAATATTACCAAATATATCTAAATTACAATTTAATTCACTTTTTTATATTTTGCCACAAAAATTTTGTGTTTAAAATTTATAAATTTACCGCCATTTTCATGTCCCTTCCGTCCCTATAGGGGCCGTTCATAAACTACGTCACACTATTTTGCATAATTTTTCCACCCCCCCCCCCTACAAACGTCACAAATTTTACTTGCTTTAGCGCCATTTTTTCTACAGAACGTCACAAAAAATGAATTCCACCCCCCCCCTCTAAGGCGTGACGTAGTTTATGGACGGCCCCATACCATTTTTATGTATATGTACACCGAAATGCATATGTATATACTGTCCTTCCGATTTGACGAAATTTTCAAAAGTCGTGTCATTTCTATCAAATATTCTTAGTTCGTGACGTACGAATGCTGATTCATACGTCATGAACTAAAAAAATTTTATAGAAATGACTCGACTTTTGAAAATACCGTTAGACCAAAAGGACTTAGGCCGTGTCTACAATGAACTCCTTATCAATCTAAAATAACAAAAAAAATTAAATTCCCTTATATTTACAACCCAAGGAGCTCATTTTAAAAACCAACCTTATGATTCAATTGAAAATCTATTGAAACTATTGAAAATCTATTGAAAATCTATTGAAAATCTATTGAAAATCTATTGAAAATCTATTGAAAATCTATTAAAAGTCTATTAAAAATCTATTAAAAATCTATTAAAAAAGTCTATTAAAAAATCTATTGAAAAATCTACGATTAAAAAAAAATTCGACTACAAATAAAATGTGTTGAAAATAAAAATTTGAACCATTATGGTAAATTTGTTTACATAGTTGTGAGTTAACACTTTAAAATTCTAGAGTGGGAAGAGGGGAGGGGGGGATATAAGCGACATTGAAGAATAGTTGGTAGCTATATGAAACATTCACAAGACATATAATACACAAAATGTGATGAAAACAAGTTGGAGAGAGAGGTTAGAGAAGAGGTGTAGTGATGGAATGGGGGGAGGAGGGTGAGAGATACGCTTGTCGTGTGCAGACATGAAGAAGTGAGATATGCGTCGTTAAAGATAAACATCTGAAAGAGAAGAGACATAATCATGGAAAGGGAGGAGATTCATAGTCGTACTGTGCGCTAAGGAACACTCATCGACTATTAATAGTTTCTGTGCTTAAATTTTTATTTTTAGAAAAACGATTCGTTTATTGTACACATTATGTATATATATATGATAACATATTGATATGCGCACATCAATTTATATACATATATATGTAATAATACAAACATACCATGAAAAAAATAAATAAATTAATAAATAAATAAAATAATTAATAATTAATTAATAATTAATTAATTATTAATTAATTAATTAATTAATTAATTAATTAATTAATTAATTAATTAATTAATTAATTTCTTAAAAATTAGATTTAAATGATTTATTTGTCGAGTGAAGGGCAATAAGATATTTTAAGCAGTGTTAAAATCTGAGATTTAGTTAAACTTTTTACTGATATTTTTGAATTGTTTTTTTATCTTATTTTTTTCATAAATTAAAAAAATTATTTTTTCTTCATTGACCCTATAAGGATCGGTTTTCAAAATTCAAAATGGCGAACGATGTTTTAATATTCATTGAATTTGCTTAAAAATTACTACTCGGGTGTTTTTCGGGTCACTGATTACAAATCCTATGTCCTTTTTAAAAAATTCAAAATGGCGGATCCAATATGGCGGAAATATTATTTTTAATTAATAGATTTTTATGAAACTTGATTTCTCGAGGTTTCAAGGGTCGCTAATTACGAATATAATGTCAGATTTTCGAAATTCAAAATGGCGGATCCAATATGGCGGCTAAATTTTTTAATATTAATTAAATTTACTTAAAAATTGTTACTCGGGGATTTTTAGGGTCACTGTTTACAAATCCGATGTTCTTTTTAAAAAAAAATTCAAAATGGCGGACGAATTTATAAAAATTCATTGGATTCGATTAAAATGATTCTACGGATCCGCTATATCGGATTTTCAAAATTCAAAATGTGGCAAAACTTTGATTTTAAATTTTTCTAGATGTTTTTTGATTACTTATTATTGTTACTCGGGGGAATTGTTTTTCTTGTTATTTCTTTTTAAAATGCGAAATATAAAAATAATATTTGGCAAATTTTTTTCTTTTCTTAAAATTTTGTCATTTTTTGAAGAAGAAAAAAAATTTATAGCCCAAGTGTTACATCACGTCTTTTAAAAGTGTGATGGTAAAAATATACTGTTCTCTGAGGGAAAGAAATCCAAAAGAGAAAAAAAAGTTCTATTAATAAAACAGTTGTGTTTATTTTTAGAAAAAAAATTTTTTTTTTTTCAATCTTTGAATTAAAACTGTTTTAAGTTTTAATTGAAAATCAAACACTTTCTTTAATGTTTCCGTTTTTTTCTATATAACTTTATTTAATAGTTTTTATTTATATAATATATAATTTTTTTGATCGTAATTTATTAGGCGAATTTTTTTTTAAATTTAGTTATATTCAAATTTTTTGTTTTGTTGATGACAGGTAATTTTTTCTTCTTTTGATGAAAGATAAATTTTATAACTCTTTAAAGAAAAAGAGTTAGAAATAGTGATTTCTGCTTTTTTTTTCTTTAAAGTTATAAAATTTATCTTTTTCGAGAATAATTATTTTTTTTTAAATAATATATACATAAATAAGAGAAGGAAAAAAAATATTTGATATTTGAGAATTTCATAATAAATGTCGAGGATGAAGGGAAAGACGCCGAAAATAAAGCCCACTGACGCCGACGATTCTATTAAGAGGTTCTTTGGACTTCTAGACAATTCTATGTTTTCCAATGGTAACTCTCTTAACTATATATAGAAACAGTTTCAAATGCATTTACAGACGACATTTCCTTCCTCCCTTTCGTTCATTTGAACTACCATAAAAAAACCGAAAAAATCAACAATAAAGTAAATGGAGCCCCATGAAGAATTTAAAATAATAATAATAATAAAAATAAAAATATAGGTGAGAGAAAAAATTATTATTTTTTAATTTTTTCTTCTTCTTTAATGATTTTTTTTCTCACCTATATAATTTTTGACCGAAAATATAAATATTCGAAATTACGTTTTCGTGATTTTTATTATTTTTTTAGTTCAAAAAAACATTTTTTTTTTTTAAAGAAAAAGAATTCAAAAGAAAATCTCTTGCAGAAATAAATTTAAAAAACATTTTTAAAAAATTTTTTTAAAATTTTATTTAATTAATAAAATAAAAATTTTACTTAAATAAATTTTTTTTCAAATTATTTTTAGCGTAGGAAATAAATGCGCAGAGAATTGCATGAAGAATATGCTTGCGAATGAATTTTAAAGTACATTATCAATACTTTAAGTGCTCTTAAATTTTTCTCTCGTTTTTGGTGTCAGACGCTCATCAATTTCAAAAGAAAATTAATATTTCAAATTTCTATCATGTACGCGATCTGTACGACAAACGTTCAAAGTTACAAAAAAAAAAAAAAAAAATGAAAGAAAAACGTTTTTATTTGAAAATTTTTACTAATTTAATATACTATTTTGAAAATAAATAATTGAAACTAAAGAAAAAATTATTTAGTAATTATTATTTATTGTAGTTTATTGAAAAATTAATACCATGAAAAAAATTAATTTCAAATTTATATAATTAAAAAGAAACATTTAATTAAGGTAAAATAACGTAATATTTTAAATTATAACACGATTATTACAAGAACATAACCTAATAGTGATTTGCTTCTTAGGTACCTTTCTTGGGAGCGCTGAGCGCGTCACAATTATTAATATTTTATGAATATAATGAATATAATATAAAATATTAATTTTATTACTAATATGTATTTAATAATTAATTTTTATTCAATATCAATAATAATATAGTTATAATTAAGAATATAATTATAAATAACTTTTAAATTATTTTAAATTTAACCTAAAGAAAAAAAAGTTTTTAACTTTTCCTAAAAACAAAGAAAATTGTAATTTTAATTTTCTATTTGCTAATTAAAATGCTTTTTAAATAAAATATAAAAGAATTTTAGAAGAAACATTTTTCGAATTATTCCGTCTCGATATTGAAAGTTAAAAAAAATTTTCAAAATTCAACATATAAAATAAATTTAATAATTTCAATTTTTAATGGACATACTAATTTTATATCTGACAACTGATCTAAATTATTGAAATTAGTGGTAAGTCCAGCATTTCCGGAAAGGGAGAGAGAATTATGAAATGAGCTGCGCGCGAAGCGATGAAATCATACCGTATCAAAAATAACTAAACTAGCCCGAGAACGATCCGAAAGTGGCATGCGCTAATTGCGGAAAATTTTCTGTTCAAAATTCTTCTTCTTCTTCATCTTCTTTCGATTACATAATCTTTTAAATATTTATCTCTTTCGGTAATCGTTTTGGATAATTTCAAGAAAACAAAAAAAAAATTTTGTTAAAAATAATAAATACGATATCTCTAGATTATAAAATAAATATCCTCATACTTTCGTTTTTATAGGAATATTATTCTTTTGGAAAAAAAGTCCAAAAAAAATTTTATTAAATTAAAGTAAAGTTCAGGTAAAAATGAAAAAATATTGAAAAGTAAAATTCAAATTTTCGCCTTGTTTTAATAACTTTTTTTTTATTTTTTTATATTTATAAAAAAAAATTTATTTTTTATAAATAAGAAGTTAAAGAAATATTTTTTAATAACTTCTTTTTTATCTTCTTATTTATAAAAAATAAAAAACATTTTTATAAAATAAAAAGATAAAAAAAAATATATTTCATACCATAAAAAAAAAAAAAAAAAATTTTAATTTAAAATATTTCTTCTCTCTCGCGCTAGACGAAAAGTAATTAAAAATAGATTCGAAATATTTCCGTGCGATGTAAGATATTACTTAATTTTTTTTTTAAATTATTAATATAAACAAAATTAAATTACACAATTTTCAGACTATTTAGTTATTTTGCGAGAATATACACTTGTAGTTGAAAATTTATAATTTCACGACATGACAAATGAATAATAAAACATGTTTAATAATATATCGCTCTTATCGAATACTCATTAATTGAAAGCGTAAACGTGAACCAATTATGAAAACGACTAAAGACTTTAACAAAATTAATAGATGGAAGAACCGAGGAATTAATTAAGTAAATCTGATGAAATTACTCTTATTCAATGATTCGAAAATTCAGAAAGCGAATAAACTTCATTTATTGTTTTAAAAAAAAATTCATCTTGAAAAAAATTATATTTTATAAAATATATATATTTCATATGTAAATTTATAAATTTCGTCTAAAATTAATTTTCGAAAAAAAAATTGAAAACAAATCAATAGTTGGTTATAAAAAATATATTTTCGATATTTTGCCCTATTGCTGCAAATGAAATTTAAATATAATTTGATAATTTGAAAAAGTGAAAATGTGAATTTTTTTACGAAATTTGTATCGATAAAATAATGTATATATAGGGAGTGAAGAAATATATACGTATATTTCTTCAGTGAATATACAAAAAGTAACATATTTCTAGTTTGTGTGTAACTCAATTTTTTTGTGACATTTAACCAATAGGACATCAATTATGTGAATTAGTGTGCATTTTTCACGTTGTAAGATAAAGTTAGACGTTTGGCAGCAAAGACGAACTCGAGATAGGTCTCGAGTCACATTGACCCCGCATTCTTCATTTCGTTTGCAAGCATCCCCTCGCAAGTAGCATTCACCTGACTTAAATATAACATTTACATTTCTGTATATTCTTGACGACGATCATCGGTACTTTGACCCTACGCGATTGTCTTCTTTATTGTTTCAATAATTGTTTAAAATCACCGAAATATTAATGATTATTTTTCTTCACTTCATTAAAAAAAGAGGCAAATAATGAAAATTATTAATAATAGAATTATATTTTAAAAATATTATTTAAATTCAATTATTTTCAAGAATTTTAATGTAAATTCAATTATTTTCAAGAATTCTAATATAAATTCAATTATTTACAACAATTTTAATATAAATTCAATTATTTTCAAAAATTTTAATATAAATTCAATTATTTTCAAAAATTTTAATATAAATTCAATTATTTAAAACAATTATTTTAATATAAATTCAATTATTTACAACAATTTTAATATAAATTCAATTATTTAAAAAAATTATTTTAATATAAATTTAATTATTTTCAAAAATTTTAATATAAATTCAATTATTTTCAAAAATTTTAATATAAATTCAATTATTTTTAACAATTTTGATAAAATTCTTTTAAAAAAATCTTTTTTTTCAAAATTTTTTAATAAAATTCCTATTCAAAAAATTCAATTATTTACAACAATTTTAATATAAATTCAATTGTTTACAACAATTTTAATATAAATTCAATTATTTTCAACAACTTTGATGAAATTATTTTTATAAAAAATCAATATTTTTAAAATTTTTTAATAAAATATCTATTCAAAAAATTCAATTATTTTCAAAAATTCAGATATAAAATTCTTCGAAACAATTAAATTACTTTTATGAAGTGTAAAATCCTCAGCAAGAATTTAATTATTTTCGCATAAATAAGAAAATTCTTCGCAAGAATTAAAATATTTTCATAATATGTAAAATAATAAAATTCTACAAAGAAATTCAATTATTTTCATAAATTTAAAAATATTATTTATATTTTATTATTTTTAACAATTTTTTATGAAACTCTTTTAAAAAAATCATTATTTTCAAAATTTTTAATAAAATTCTACAAAGGAATTCAATTATTTTCAAAAACAATTTTAATACAAATTTTCGAAAGAATACGCAACTATTTTTAAAAATATGATTTAAATTCAATTTTTTGTCAAGATATTTTATTTCAATAAGAATTTAATATTATTTTCAACAATTTCGATAAAAAAAATTCTTCGAAAACAATTCAATTATTAATTTTTGTAAAAAATTCAATTATTTTTTTAAATAATTCAGCTTTTGTAAAAAAATTCAATTATTTTTTAAAATAATTCAACTTTTGTGAAAAATTCAATTATTTTTTAAAATAATTCAACTTTTGTGAAAAATTCAATTATTTTTAAAAATAATTGAATTTTCTCTTAGAATTTTTACAAGTTTTTTAAAAATAATTGAAATTTTCGAAGAAAATATAAGAAATCAATCTTAAATAAATAAATAAATAAATAAATAAAACTTCACTATTTTCAAGAATATTGAAATAAATTTTTAAAAACAATTCAATTATATTATTTTAAAGAATTTTAATCAAAATCTTGTCGAGAATTAAATTATTTTCTATAGGTACAATTTTATAAATTACATTTTCTCAAAAGAATTCAATTATTGAATAAAATGAAATTTCGTATCACAAAAAGATATGTCTATTATCGTGGCTGTAAATATTAAATAATAATTTAATTTTTTTAAAGTAAATTTATATTTTTCTATGAAACTCAACAAAATATTTATCGAGATATAAAAAATAATCATCTTTTAGGACATTATATAATATAAATAAAATAATTTTCGACAACACTGGAGAGTTGAATCTCAAATCAAGTTGAACAACTTTTAACCTTTTCAAACAATTTTTTTTTTTTTTTTTTTTTTTTTGCATGAATAATATTTCAAAGATTTTTTAAAAAAACAAATTAACAAATTTTAAAACTTTTTTACTTAGGGATACTTTTATAAATAAATTTCAATAATAACCTTTTACTTAAAGGATCATAAAGTATATTTTCATTATATATGGTACATTAAAAATTTCGAAGGAGATAAAAATAATTTCATTTTTGTCATGTTCTGCATCTTAAATCAGTGCCCGAATCAAGATTAGAGAAAGTATCCGCTCTTTTGAATCTTAAAATTTTCCGCAATTAAAATTTAAAGTCAAAAAATTCCCTTTGGTCCAATTTTTTTTTTTTGTCTTCTACATTCCATTATATTCACTCACAAGAGGTATGTCGAATGAAGATTTGAAATAATTACGTCGCAAGTCATAATCCTCTATTGTTTTCAATTTTTTTAAAAAATTCTTTGGAATTTTTTTCAGTTTATTGTCACTCAAATATAATCTAGAAAGATTAGGTATTGTTTGTGAATTTAAATTTTTCAACCATTTCAAATTATTCCTTCGAAGTGAGAGTAATTTCAATTTTTCCAAACCATTGAAAAATGTTGTGGGAAGCACTTCCAATTTATTACCATCAAGTTTTAAATGTCTCAAATGATGTAAATTCATAAAAGCATCTTTATCAATTGATACCAATTTATTATTTTCCACCGACAGTAACCACAATTTTTTCAAATCTTTTAACAAATTCTTCGAAATTCTTTCAAGATTATTACCCGATAGATCCAAATCCATTAAAATATTCTGATTTTGAAATATATCATCATCTAAATATTTAATTTTATTTCCACTCAAGTTGATAGTTTCAAATTTTCTCGAAACACTGAATAAATTTTCAGGAATAACTTCCAACTTATTGTTCTTGAATGATATGATATTCAAATTTTCCAAACCAACAAATTCTTCAACATCAATTGATGTTATATAATTATTATCGAGAGTAATTATTTCAAGATTTTTCAATCCTTGAAAAATTTTATTTGGAATTTTTACTAAATTCATATTATTCAGATGAATGACTTGAAGGTTTTTTAATTTATTAAAAATGTTCGCATTGAAGAGAATGTTGTTAATATCTTCGAATTTTACTGCTTTAATTGCTGTTAATTTATCTAAAGCATTATATCTTATTTTTAATTGTCTCGCATCCTTAATGTACAATGATTCAATAGTTGTAAATTTTTGAAGATTATTTTCAGTGAGAATTATTTTTTTCGATTGCAAAAATTTTAGTTCATTGATTTTTGTTAAATTCATATCATTTTTTAAATGTTGAAGTAAATTTTCGAAATTTGTACTTTCTTGAATATTACAATTAGTGAAGATGATATTTTCTTCAAACACTTTGGATAAATCTACTTCAAATTTCAAATCATGATCAAATGTTGATAAATCAATATCGTTGAGACATTTTATTTCCAAATAAAAAAAATAAGATAGATTTACGATAAAATTATCGCATTCTAATGTTTCTGATTCGTCGTCAGATTTTATTTGCGTGCATGTCTTGAGGGAGAAAACTTGGAGAATTAAAATAAATCCCAGTAGACATCTAAAGATTATTACCATATTGATAGACTGGTAATTTATTCAGTCCTGTAAGCAAAAACAAAATTTCTCAATTTTTAAATATTTTTGAATGAAAATTTACAAAAATATTTTGTCAAAAAACAAAAATCACAAATTACAAAAATATTGTTCAAATGTTACTCGATTGTATAAAAATTAGTTTTAATTATCACCCACGTCGAGAAATTCGATGAAAATTCCATGGAATTTCCATGGAGTTTCCATGAAAATTCTGCAAGTTATTTCAATTATTTAAAAAAAAAAGAATTTAATTTGGTAAAATTAAATTTTCATAAAATTTATTATTTTTAATATATTGTAATAAAATTCTTTGCAAAATTTCAATTTATAAATAATAAAAATATTCCTAAAAAAATTCAATTATTTTTATATCAGTTACAGAATTCTTATCAGGATTTCACTTATTTTCAAAACAATTTTTATTAATTTCTTCGAAAATTTCAAGTCTTTTTAAAAATCTCGTAAAAATTTTAAGAGAAAATTCAGTTATTTAAAAAAATAATTGAATTTTTCACAAATGTTCAATTATTTTCAAAAGTAATGGAATTTTTCACAAAAGTTCAATTATTTAAAAAAATAATTGAATTTCACTTATTTTGAAAATGAATTTTATTGATTTCTTCGAAAATTTCAATTATTTTTAAAAATCTTGTAAAAATTCTAAGAGAAAATTCAATTATTTTTAAAAAAATAATTGAATTTTTCACAAAAGTTTTATTATTTTCAAATGTAATGGAATTTTTCACAATAGTTCAATTATTTAAAAAAATAATTGAATTCCACGTATTTTCAAAATAATTTTTATTAATTTCTTCGAAAATTTCAATTATTTTTAAAAATCTTGTGAAAATTCTAAGTGAAAATTCAATTATTTTAAAAAATAATTGAATTTTTCACAAAAGTTCAATTATTTAAAAAAGTAATGGAATTTTTCACAAAAGTTCAATTATTTAAAAAAATAATTGAACTTCACTTATTTCGAAAATAAATTTTATTGATTTCTTAGAAAATTTCAATTATTTTTAAAAAATTTGTGAAAATTCTAAGCGAAAATTCAATTATTTAAAAAAAATAATTGAATTTTTCACAAAAGTTCAATTATTTAAAAAAGTAATGGAATTTTTCACAAATGTTCAATTATTTAAAAAAAATAATTAACTTTTTCACCGAAGTTCAATTATTTAAAAAACTTTCAATAAAATTTAATTCAAGAATTCAATTATTTTCACAAATAATAAAATTCAATTCAAGAATTCAATTATTTTCACAAATAATAAAATTCAATTCAAGAATTCAATTATTTTCACAAATAATAAAATTCATTGCAGGTTTTCAATTATTTTCAATACAATTTTACAGGAATTAGTTAAAATAGTAGATTTTGAAAATATTTGAATTTCATCAGCAAAAAATTTCATTATTTGTGAAATGTAATTGAATTCTTGCAAAAAACTTTTGATAAATAATTAAATTTTTTGAGAAATTTATTTAAAATTGTATATTAAAAATAATTGAAATCTTATGGAAAATTTTATTATTTATGAAAATAATTGAATTCATGTGAAAAATTTTATTACTCCTAAAAATAATTGAGGATTTTATGAAAAATTTTTGTAAATAGTTTAATTTCTCTTTGAAAAATTTTATGGAAATTTAAATTATTACAAAACATGAAGATATCAATAACTCCGAGTCTTCGATTCATAGTGATCGATATTTTCATGTTTTATAATAATATTCTTATAATTTGTTGAATTTCATAAAAGTTTGAATTTGAAATTTTTTGAAAATCTTAATTCTTATAGAATAATAATAATGATTAAATATTTATTTAAAAAAGAATTTATTGGTGTTTTGGAAAAATTTTACAATTATCATTATTATCATCTTCTATAAAAAAAGTTTAGTATTTTCGGAAAAAGCAGCGATTTTTATTTGAATACCCAAAAAACTTAGGGGAATCACCCTCATTTATAACATAAAAATAGACACATACTTAATTTTCTATAACACGTGTTACCTTGCTTTCGAAATTACAAAAATAGTTTGAAAAATTAACAATCGTCTTTTAATTTATTTTCTTTTATAAAATTAAAAAAAAAACAAAATTTTCTTTTAATTAATCCACAATTTGAAAAAAATTAAAAATTGTATTAAAATTATTAAATTTTTTCCAAATAAGGTTCTATTTATAAATTAAAAGTCCTTTTTTTAAAAAAAGTATTTAATAAAGTAATTAATAAAGTAATTAATTAAGTTAATAATTAAGTAATCAATTGTTACAAATCTAACGAAAAAAAAGTAATTATTTTTTCACACTTACGTTATTAGGATAATGTTACTACTTTTTTGTTAGCAAATTGCAATTAAAAAAATAATTTTTTAATCTCTCCTTATATAGTGGACTTTTGTTTGTTTTTGTGTAAACACTTTTTGTTTAAACTAAAATCATGATAAGATATGTCAATAGAATTTAATTCGGAATCTTATAATTTTTCTTTTTTTAAAAAATAAGATCAACATCAAAATATTAAATGTCAAGTAAAAAGAAAAAAATTTTCCAAAAATTTTAGAAATTTAATTTTTGAAAATTTTATGTAAAAAACAAGTAATTTTAAGTAAAATAAAAATTAAATAAATGCAAAGAATTAATTTTAAAAATTAAAGTGAATCATTTTAATAATTTATCTATAATTTCTTGAATTTTTTTCAAATGCACAAATTTATTTATTTTTTTATAATTCTAATGAATTATTATTTTATTAATAATAATAATAATAATAATAATAATAATAATAATAATAATAATAATAATAATAATAATTAAAAATAAATTTGCAAATTGATTAAAATTTTTAACTAAAGTATTGTTACAGAAAAATAATTTCAAATTGGCGCGCCATTTTCGACCAATTAGATACGCGCAGTTATTTTATAATATTGGTATCTCTGTATTGAACTACATCTAAAGTGATCCAAAGATAACTTTGGGGATTCACCGATTCTGTAAATTCAATGGCAAAACATTAAAAAACATTTTATATATTCTCTTTCTTCATTCCATAATAAAATTATTCGATAATTACTACAATAAAATAATAGTAATTATAATAAAAATAAAATGTTAATAATAATGATATCAATGAAATAATAAATATAAATAAAAATAATAAAAATATTTCAAATTTTCAATATTTTAGAAATTTAAAATCAAAAGAGTTTCAAGTTGATAAATTTCATATTAGAAAAAAACTATTTAGTTTTAAAGAATAAACGTAGTTGATAAAATTATGAGATGAATAATACATTTAAATTTATTTAAATATTATTTAATTTAATGTTTTAAATATGATGAGAGAAAAATATGAATAATTCAATAAATTTTTTGCTACTTCTTTTATTTCTTTATTATATGCAAATATTTTTTTTCAAGGTTTTTGTAAAAAATTTGCGTTACTATCACTAATATCTAAATAAAGTATAACTATTTTTATTGTGAAATATATATAATTTTTTTTTCTTTAGATTAATTGAAATATATTTATATAAAATTTAATCTTTATTAACTGAGAAGAAATATTATTATTACCATTATTACAAGATGTATTTGAATGATTTTCTATTTTATACATTTAAATTTCATAACGTGATGAAAAAATAGCAATTTTAATTTTTTTTGTTTCAAATTTTTTCTTGAAATTAAAATTTTTAAATAATTCTGAAAAAAATAATATCATTTCTAATTACTCTGAGTTGTAAATTAAAAATTTCTGTATTTACTTAGTAATTCAATTTATCGAGTAAATTTTTTCAGTCTAATGTAATTTTTTAATAATATTTACTAGGAATGCTATTTTTTTTGACCTTGGCTAAAAAAAGATTAGTACTTAGCAACAGTCCCTTTATGTAAAAATAAAATAAATATTGAACCATGTGTTACACAAAATAGTTTCGTAAAAATTTATATAATTTTTATAATTTCGACATATTTTTTTAATACGTATTTTCAAATTAAATATACTGTTACATAATAATTATTCATATATAATATAATATATTTTTCAAAATTATTATTTCATTAAAACTATTATTTATCCAATTTAAATATTACGTTTTATCGCGTTTATCAATTTTATTTAATAATTCTCTTTAATTCCTCACTTTTTTTCTTAATGTTTACTGTAACAATATATTTATCGAATAGAAAATATTATTTTTTTAAAGTACATATATACCGGATTCTATTGATAAAAAAATCATAATCGTATTTAAATTAAGTGTCAATTCAAGGGCAAAATAATAAATATGAAAGGCTTATCTAAAAAAAAATTTTTTTTAAGCATGTTTTTGATGTTTTCAAATTTTTATTTATTAAATATATTTAATTATTTTTAGAATATTTTTAGTTACTTTTCACTAAAAATTAGTTATTTTTTGCTAATTCTTAGTTTCTATTAGCTAACAATTATTTCATTTTTACTTTAAAAAAAAATTAGTAACCTTTTACTAAAAATAAGCTATTTTTATTATATTTAGTTATTTTTATATAAAGCATAGTTTATTTTGACTGGGAAAAATATCAGTAACCTTTTATTCCAAAATTAGTTCCTTTTTTTTTCTTAAATAATAATATTTAGTTACTTTTACCAAAATTTAGTTACTTTTTACTAAAATTTAGTCTTTTTTACTAATAATTATTTATTTCCTTGGCTAATTGCTAAAAAAAGTCCCCACAATTTTTTTTCTACTAATTATTTATTTTTAACATAAATAATTTAAAATTTTTAAAAATGACTTAATGTGCGGTTTAGAGCGATGTTTTTAAATAATCATTAATTGTAAGTAAAGTAATATTTTACGGAGACACACATTTAATACGAAATATTTCACGTAATTTAAGGACATTTTATCATTTCTCAATTTATCGCTGCAATTAACCGATTAAAGTGACACATTGAGTTTGCGTCTCGACTATTTTCATCGTTTGCATAAATGTGTGTATGTGTGTTATAGATTTCAAAATTCGACGAATCAAACTTATTTTATAAATTAACAATGTAAAATTAATAAAATTAATATTTTTATCAGTTTATCATTAGTTTTTCTTTGCAATGCGCAAAAAAAAAAAATTTCGTAATGCATAATTTTTTTCATAATTGAAAATTTGTTTAAAAAAAGTATTATAATTAAATATTTTCAATTTTAATCAATTATATTGTAAGTAATAACTATTCATTTGATAAATAATTAATAAATAAGAAATAATGAAAAATAAATGTATGATTATTAAAAAATAAATGAATAATTAATAAATAAATAATTATTAAATAATAATAATTAACAAATAAAATAGTACTTAATAATAATAAATAATAAATTAATTAAAATTAATTTAAAAAAATTTTTTTTTTAAAAACTAATAATAAATAAATAAATAGTATTTCTCTAATTAAATATATTTATAACAATTACCAATTATTTAAATAATACTATTATTTATTTATTTAAACTAAGAAACTCCGAATTTTTTTTTTAATCGACTTCGACAGAATTTTTTTTTAAAAAAAAGGTTTCTTAAAATACTCGAAACGTTTCAAATTTAAATCCTCAGACTGCATGAAAAGTTAATAATTGCCGTGCCAAATTCAATATTTATTTACAACGACTACATTCGCAAGTGAGTCACAATTTCACAAATGCAACATTCACACTTTCGTTTTTTGAACAAATTGTCCATTGGTTTTGTGTCACAGGGATTCAAATGATATATAAGAATGTAATATAGTGGAAGTGTCTAAAAATTATATAGAGGCAGAAATATTTTAAATCATTGCAATTTCACATGCTACTATATTATTATTCTTCCAAAGAGAATTTTTCCCAATAAATTTATTGTCGAGAAAATACAAATATTGTTTTATGCAGTGTAAGAGAATTTTTTTCCTAAAAATCAAAATTTTTAATTTCTTAAAGGAAAATTTTTATTTTTAACTGAAAATAATAAATAAAAGTAAAAAAAAACAATAAAAGATACTTCGTATTTTATAACTACATATAGGAATCTCTCACGTGGTTGGTAAAATGAAAAAAAAAGAAAAATATTCTTTTCCTTAGTGTAATTTATAGGAGAGTGGAAAAAAGATTCATCAGATTATAAATAAATTTATTTTCAATGGAATTAAAATTCTTCGAAAATTGTAAATGAATACTTGAAATAAATTAATTATTTTCAATTAAATTTTACAAAATTTCAACTACACAAAAAGGTCTTTATTATAGAAATAATTGAAAAATTTAATTAATATATTAAAAAATTATTCACCAAAAACTTTTGAAATATTTACGTTTATAGTTATTTTTTCGCATTATAAAAATCAAAATAATTTGCACTTTTTTAAATACTAAAAATTGTTGTATTTTATTGCAATGTTCGGAAGAAAAGTCGCAATTTTTGAAAATAAGTCGAAAGTATTCTCAATTTTCTTAATTTCCCTGACAAATATTTTTTCCTGACATTACTCAAATGTATATTTTAATTCTAACCAACTAATCATAAAACAATAACATTTCTGCTAATTTGCGGTTGCGAACGTTGCGAAGTTGGCAGATTTTAACACGACAGTTATAACATAGTATTAGTTTATATATGAATATAAAATTTTTCTATTCTGAGTGACAGTGACAAAAGAGTTTTTTTCTAAAGTATGAATATATCCCATATATGAAAAATCTCATTTTGAGGTTTATATTTTTGTCAAGAAAAGTCGTGCACGTGCACTTTTCATGATTTAAGAAAATTCTTATATTTTATTTTCAGAGGAAGAATTTCTTATATATTTGGATGTGATTTTCGAATATTCAAGAGCACCAGGAAGACGAAAATTGTTCTTTGTTTCGATCCTACCTGTCAAAACACTTATTACCACTGCTCCACTGCAGCTGCGGCATCGGCCATTTTGAATTAAAGAAAGACTCTAAAGGTCTATGCACAACTGCATCGCGAACGTTAAGGCCAACGCACAATAGTTTCGCTAAAGTAGTTCGAATTTTTTTTTTTGAATTTTTTTATTATATAATTATATACAATTAATTAATTAAAGAAATTATTCGTGGAAGTCAAGTAATTTCTGAATTTATAGTGAAAGGGAAATTTTATACTTGGAACGTATTTTGGCAGAATCGTTTAATTATCTACAAAGTCATTATATACTGTTGTAATAATATTAAAAAAAAAATGATTTTTAATTAATAATTTACGACAAATTATTTGGTTCATTTGACATGAGTCAGCACTTACAAGTGTCTCGAGGGCGTCTGCTAACACATACTAAATTTGGTTACCTTTAGGATCGGGATTGTATTACGCGCGTGGGATATTCTAATATTTCGGGTGTGCTACGACAACTGGGCCATTTTCCCTCTTTCTCTCTCTTATTCGCCCACATTCCTCTTCTCCAACAACTTTACACAAATATATATATATATAAAACATTTCCCCCTTATAACAATGTAAAACATTTTCCCCAACCCCCTATTATTTACGATATTTTTACGAAAATTTAATTTTTTTTTAATTTAAAAAAAAAATTGAATTTCACCCCAAGTATGTATTTTTAATGTTATTTTTAAGAAAAATTTAAACTTCAACCCAAATGTACTTTTTAATGATATTTTTAAAAAAATTTCAATTTCACCCCAAATATGTATTTTTTTTATAATTAATTAAAAATAACTTAATTTTTCACACTACGTCAGGTATATGATAATATTTCAATTTTTAATAAAATAGTATAGGTATTTTCGCTTTATCTTTATAATTTATTTTTGTATAAAATTTATTGTCATGGGCGCGTAATTAATAGTGAAATTTTCTAATTTCAGTATAGCTGTATATTTATTTACAAGTATTTTTAAACTCAACACTTGGAAAATCCGTTAAAATTAATAGGAGAGAAGAAATTTATAAATATTTCTTTTTTTTCTTCTAGTGAATGATTATCATTAGTTTAATGCCGACCCTGATTTCTTTGGACTATCGTCGTTCAGAAAATTTACTATATATTTTCAGATATTAAATTTAGAGTGCCCGTCCTTGAGGTCAGTGTGTGTACTCCAAAATTCAGTGTATGCAGTGTACACCCACGCTTTTTAGTTTTTTCGAGTTAAGCCACGAGTAAAATATAACTATAGAGATTAAAAGAATATAAGAAAAATAGCATTTTTGGAAAAAATTTTAATTAGAAAAATTTTAAGGTACTTTTTTTGGTGAACTTTAGTTGAACTATAACTATTGGAATAAAAATAACGATGGACTTATTTTTGGATTTAAAAATATTGCCTAGTCTCGAGAAGTTCCAGCTTTTCTAGTAGTAAATACATTTCTTAAAATATATCCTATTCTATGTGAAATAATCTAAACGTAAAGCCGCATCTAGTCTAATTTAAAGCAGTCTCCGGGATGAAAATTAACAGCTTCTTTAGAACATCTGCTTTTTATTACAGGAGTTTAAGGAAACAAATATTTTCGATTATTGGGAAAAATTGATCAACTATTATGACCCTAAGGATTATTTTTTTAGTAAACTTTACTATTTACTAGATTTACTATACGAATTCATCCCTAAAACTCTTCATAATCTCGAGATATATTTTTATTTTATTTATAGGTATACAGAGATGGGTAGTCGAAATCGCGTTCACACTCTTAGCAGTAAAGGTGTTTCTGCAATAGCTTGTAAATATATTTGTTTTGTCTGATTTAAAGGAAATTCGTATTTTATATATAAATTTACGATAATTAATAATGAATTAATTAATTTACTACTTAAAAGTAATTCTAAATGCAGAATGTGATTTTTTTGATAAATTTCTTTTCTACCGACAGAGGTATGAATGCACACTTATTATTGTGAGCTTTGCAGATGCGTAACTGCCCATCTCTGTATACCTAACCTCTTTAACAGTGTTTACTTGCGGTGTAGTATTTCGAGTTTGTTTTGTATTTTTTTTTGTATTTTGTATTTTTTTTTGTATTTGTATTTTTGTTTTGTAACTTTGTTTTTTATTTTTAATACTAATCTTTTAAAATCTGAAAGTAAAAAATTGTGTACAAGTGTTCTTTTCCTTTTAATAAATATGTGACGCGACACTAGTCTGCTTCTTATTTTGCGAAAGTTTGATTTTTTTATTTCAATTATCTTATAATGTTCAAATTCAAATGCAACATTTTTGGTTTTCGTCATCAAAATAATTGTCATTGCAATAGATATATGCATAGAGTGAGAGACTTGACGTCAAGGATATGTTTATGCATTTGTTGATGTCTATCCAAATGTACATTTATAACTCAAAAGTCAATAAACCGACTGTGGCAAAAATATTTTCTAGTTTTCCTCTCTACTCAGATCCGACAAAATTTTGAAAATTCCAAATGGCGGATCCAATATGGCGGACTAATTTTTAAAATTAATCGAATTTACTCGAAACTTGTTACTCGGGGGTTTCTTGGGTCGCTGATTAAAAATATAAGATCAGATTCTAAAAAAACAAAATGGCGGATCCAATATGGCGGACTTATTTTTTAAAATTGATCGAATTTACTCGAAACTTGTTACTCGGGGGTTTCTTGGGTCGCTGATTACGAATATGAATGCAGTTTTTGAAAACATAAAATTTCTTATGCATTTTTGACGATAAATTCTCACGTTTCAAAGTAAATTTAATTAATTCTTAAAAAAAAATAAGTCCATTTTGAATTTTGAAAATAAAAATCTGATTTCAGATTCTTAAGCAGCGTCCCGACACTAATTGAATTAATTCACACGGCGTATTCTGTAGCAAAAGAAAAAAAATTGCCCGTCTCTCTTGAATGAGTCACAGATGTAATAATGTTGTAAAGTCTTCTTCCTCGTCGATTTGCCAAGAGTCACTGTGATTTATTACGATGCTCCTCACAAAATTCATCACTCGCGATTGTTAAAATCAGTTCAAGAAAATTTTACTCATCAATCACCAAAAGAGTGATAAGAATATAGTAGGTAGAAGTAGTATTTAATCTGAGTCTTAAATTTTTAATATATTATCTCAAAATTATTTTTGCTATTTTATCAATAAAATTAGTTCCAAATGATTATTTTTTTTTTTTTTTTTTTTGATAAATAATTTTTTTTTTGAAGAAATTTCACCTTAATGCTTGATTTTAGGGTTTTGACAATTGTCCTGGAAAATTTATTCATCGCACAAATTCAACTATGGCGAGCGGTTAAAATTGGGCTTCTTGCCTAAATGCGACGGTGCATTACTAAATTGTTCGCGGTTATTAACGTATGTGGTTGCTGAAATGAATTAAAAGTGGTCACTATTTTTTTTTTACAAATTTATCCTTCATATGAAACATTAAAAATATTCTGAATTTCATTAAATGTACATATATATATATATAGAAATTCACAATATTTTTAATTTTTCACATGAAAATTAATAATTTCATATTAAAATTAATATTTCATATTAAAAATATTTTGAATTTTTCATATGAAGCAGAAATTTATAGTTTATTTATAAAATTTTAAAAAGTCGAAAAAAAGTTTCTATTTAGGGACTTTTAATAAACCGCACATTATAGTTAGGTTGGTAAGTCTATACTGTTTGTTACCTCTGGAACGTATCGTGAGTCATATTCCTTATTTTGAGACAGAAAAGACAATTTTGAACATAAACTCATTTTGTTTTTCAACGAATTTTAATATTACAACTTTTGGTATAAATTAAAATATTAACTAAATTTTTAAAATCTAAGCTTTACCCATTGTAAATTAGTAACAATATGAAATAATAACTTATTTTAATAGGAAAATTATTATATTTTCGTTTTAGAAAGTTAAAACTATGTAAAAAAGGACTAAATCTGATGGGGATCGAACCCCAATACGCCGAGAAGCTATAAATTGACGGTTAGGGTTACCTCCACTAAGCTATAAATTTTTTTTTTTTTTTTTTTTTTTTTTTTTTATTTTTATATTTGTTTATTGATACCAGATAAAATATACATGTTCATATTCTACTAACTGGACCATATCGATCACAATTATTCATAATTAAAAAAAAGTAATTATTTAATTTGAAAAAATAAATTTTTTATTCCTATAAAAATTTCTCCGGCTCATATTTTTCCCAGGCACATACATTTCTTAAAATGACGAAAGAATGGGACATATAGATGAAAAATGAAAAGTGAAGAAAGAGATAGAGATATAGTAATACCTACATTGCGCGCCTCAAAGTAGTCTCTCTGCATTAAAAATAGATTATAAAATTCATGTAATTCATAAAGTATATCGTCTTCGTGTGTGTTTATTTTCAGTCGTAGAATCTTATAAATGCCTAACATAAAGATTTCAGTATCAAAGCGCTGATGACCTGCGAAAACTGGAATTTTATGAAAATTCCACGTCGTTTCCATCATACATAGTATACCTATATAACATAGTCAGTAAAAAAAAGAATTCTATGAACTTTTAAAACTTCCAACGTACATTATATTCTTTCGTCAAGATACTGCAATTTAAAGTTTATATATTTTTAGTGAATTCTGGCACACACGCTCATTTATTTTCGTGAATCACATTTCAAATGTGTCAATTTATTTATATGCGCTCACGTGGTGTTTATAATAGTTATTTGATGAAATCACTTTATTACAAATTAATATACTGAAAGCTCAGATTTTTAATTTTTGGTATTTTTGGTACTTTTGAAACAAAGTGCTTAAAAATGTAAGATAAACTTTTGGTTTATAACGAAAATTTGTTTTTAAATTACTAAACATTTACTATTTTTTTTTAAAGAACTAAATTTACCGTTAGTGGTAAAGTACCAACTGAGTTTACTCTAAGATTGTAGGAACCTTATTTGCCGACTGTTGGTCTGCAGGAACCGAGAGATAATTCTTTGCACGAGAATGATAAATAGAATTCTTACCCACATCGTATGGTAACTTATAAAAATTCAACAGTTGGCAAATCTTTGTCTAAAACTAGACCGAATCGATGGAAATTAATAGAGAAATCTAATTTTTCAGAATATGCATTCGTTCACCTGAAGATAAACGAACAATTTTTGTTATTTGCCTAAGAATAGAGGAAAACAGCAAAAAATTAACATTTCTTGCTGTTTTCCTCTATTTTTAGGCAAATAACAAAAATTGTTCTCAAATTTATTTTTTTTATTCAAAACCCCAATGAATTGCACATTCTGCATATAGGCGTTTTTTAAATTAGTAAAATCAAAATAAATCATTTATTTTGATACGATAATTATTATCATCGTAAAGCTATATGCAGAATATGCAATTAATTAAATTAAACAAAAAAAATACATTTGCAAGCTATTGTGGAAACACCTTTACAGCTAAGTGTAAACGTGATTTTGTCTTTCTTCTACCAACAGAGATATGAATGCACCCTTATTGTAAGCTTTTCAGAGGCTATACATTGATATATTTGTCTATTGTGGACTCAGCTTAATATTGCTATCGAATTATTTCAAGTTAACTGCTCATCCCTGTAACAGAGTTCGTAATATACCTAACCTTCTTTACAACAGTGTTTACTTGTGATTCCCATCGAATAGTCAACTACTTTCTATTATAATTGTGTTCCTATAATTAATTATTACTTTTAAATTATATTGATTTTACAAAAAGAAAATATATTTTCTTAAATAATAAATTTTTATTTTTTTATTTCTACACGTTTAGCTTGTAAATTTTATTTTTATTAAATAATTTAATTTATGAGGGTTTCAAAAAAAGGTAATGGCAACTTTTTTCAAATTCTTAAGACTTTTTTTTTAATTATTTTCAATTTAGAATAGAATCGCGAAAATATATGTATATTTGTTCTATTAATAAGTTTCTTGTTAAAAATTTGAAAAACAAACGAAATAAATTAGTTAACATTGAAAAATTATTTATAACCATTTTATGAGACACATGTCTATCAATTTTGTAGTAAAAATAAATTTACACATTTTTGTTTATAAACTAGTCGCGTCGTCGACTATACATCGTTTTAAACATAAAATTTGATTAACACAATTGTGAAGGAAATGTAGCGGACTATAAAAATAGTTTCCCTGTTCATGAAATTCATCCCACACCTACTTTTGTCACGGATTCGTGGAATAATTTCAAAAATTCTTTCTATTTTTATTCTCCATTATAGATATCATCTTTTTTATCTCTTTCCAAAATCATATAAAAATTTTTTTTTTAATAAAATTTTCTTATATCTATAATAAAATTTCTTCATTAAAACTGAAATTCTGAAAAAAGTTTATATCAGATAAAATTTTACATTAAATAAAATTTTTTAAAAAAAGTACAAATTTAATTTCGGATAAAAATTTTTCTCGCTTTAAATTTAATCACTTTTGTGAAAAATTGATGTCACGAACTATTTTTAAATTAATTTTGTCGTCAGTGGCGGAAAATTTAACAGACCGAATAATCGGAATTTGTAGATTCTGTAAAGAATATAACGAAAAAAAAATTTTTTTTATTTACGACGATGACAAATAAGACACAGTTTTCTATAAATGCGTGTTTCCTTTTTCGGCTTCTTGGGAAAAATGTGTTATTATTAATTATTATATTTAAAAAAGAAATTATTATTTTTATTTATTTTATTAATTTCTTTTTAATAGCAATTGTTATTTGTGTAACTAATTTTACTTTTGTGACAATTGCTAAATATATATAATAAATAATAATAATGATAATAATAATAATAATTATAATAATAATAATAATAATAACAACAGTAAATATATAAATAAATAAATAAATGTGACGCGCTCCATAAAAATATGTACCTAAGAAGCAAAAACTTTGAGGTTATGTTTGTAATTTTAAAAATAAAAATACGCAAAGTCAAAACTTTCAATATAAACCACCAAAGTTCAAATCTTCATTACATCGAAAGTATTTAGTAAAAATTGATTTTGCTTTTAAATTAAACACAGAAACTTTTAATTGATGTGAAAATAACACAAACATAACCTAAAAATGATTTTCTGCTTCGGCACCTTTCTTCAGTGCGCGATGCAAATAATAGTAAAAATAAATAATAAAATAAATAAAAATAAATAATAATAAATAAATTTAACAATAAGTATAAAATAATAAAAATATAATTAAGAAGTGATTGGTTAATAATTTGGTACTCAACAAGTTTTTAGATACTTTATCCCAAATTCTATTTTATTTAAAAACATTAATTTTAACAGAAAATGTTACATGATAATTTTTTTGGTGTGTATAATACGTAACAATTTTTTCTCCTATCAAATTCGATTGAAAATTAAAAAAAAATTTCTCCAAAATTAATAAAAAAAAAAAAAAAATTCACGATATCGATTTTTAGAATAACATCTAGTTTCTAATTGTGTAACTTTTTTTTTGTCAGTTTTATTGGAATGAATTAATTATTTTTCTTTTTGTCTCTATTTGTTTAAAAAAAAAAAAAAAAATAGAAGAAAATCATCAGGCAGTATAAATAAATCGATTATATTGACATACTTGATTATAATAGAGATACAATGTATATTCTTCAGTAATAAAAGAGATAAAATAAATAATTAAACATTAGAGTATTATATTATATATACATAAAAAATATAAATTACGCGCGGATTTTCATTTTGGTTGTTGGAAAGAGGGGAGGGGGAGTGGAGAAGGGGTAAGGAAGGAGAGGGAAAGGGAAGGAAAGAAGGGAGGAAATTACTTTCCAAGAAGAATTTTACGAGTTGCTCCCATACTTTGTCCAGCTTGGGTTGCACCCTTATTGGAACCAGCTTGAAGACCGACAATTGTCTGCCCAGCTTTAAGTTGTTCCTCAGTGAAGTCTCTTTTGCATTCTTCTGATGGTTTTGGTCCCAAATAAGGTCCTTTCCAATCTGCGTGTCGGTAAGTCTGCGGGGAAGTATATGAAATATTTATAGTTTTTAACATCCTCCTTTTTGTTTTTTGTTCTTTTTAAAAATTTTAATTAATTTTTAAATTTTTTTCTCATTATTTTGATACGATGAAGAAAAATTACTACTGGAAAAATATTACTCTTGGAAAAAATTGGTATTTAGTAAAAAATGATACCTGACGTCCTAAGGCGAACAAGGTTGTTGTGACTTGTGCTATGTCCTTTTTCTCCCACAAGTCCACTGTTTGGAAAACATCGACATCATCGACTCCGTATTCCTTCAAAGCCTTCTGGAATCTATACACAAACGGGAACAATTTTTATAAGTAACAATTTATTTTTTATAAGTAATATTTAATTTGGTTATGCTATTTTAGCAATTATAATCATCACTTTTCAGTAATAATGATAATAGTAATAATTCTAATAATAATAATGATGATAATAATATAAACCCCCTCAATACCTGAATATCATTAAAAAAAATTATAGGTTATGTTCAGGAAAGTTTTTGCTTGATTTAAGATTCATTTTTAATTAACTGAAGGCAAGAAAAAATTTTATTTATACTATTTTAAAGTATAAAATTATTTTCGAGTTCAGTTTATTGAGAATTATAATCTTTAATGAAATAAATAAGTTTCTAGTGCAGAATGGATTCTCAATAGAGAAAGTAATCGAAATCACAATCGTGAGAATGAGTAAGAGAAGGAAGAACGTATATTGTTGTTCTTCTCTCACTCATTCATATGATTGTATTTATTTTCGGGGGTTCCCAAGTCGATGCGATTTTTCCATTGACAACCACTTATGGTCAATGCACAATAGCGTCGCGAACTTGAAGCATGAGTTAGAAATAGTTTCACTTTGGACTTATTTTTTTTTTTTTTATTTTTTGTCCTAGTCAAAATCCAATGAAAAAAATTGAGATATAAAAATTTAAATGGTTATCTTGAATGAAATTGTCCTTTGTTTGAATTACTCATTTTAAACTTGTCTTTTTGACATATTTCATTATTTATTTTTTTAGATGTTTTTATTTATATTTTTGATTTTTTCACTTTGGACATTTTTATTTTGGACTTTTTTTGGGATTTTTTTGTCTGAATTCTTTTATCCTGTAATCATTTAAATTATGGCCCTTTAAGGTTGACTTTTACTATTGTAACATTATACGAAAAATTGAATCGCATCAAAATTCGAAAAAACTATTTTCAAAATATTTTTAAAAATTCCTTATTTAAATTCAACATTAAGGGTCATAATATTTAAATAATTATTTAAATTATGGTTCTTGAGGTATTGAATTTTACTTGTAACATTACGAAAAATTGAACATGACGACAAATCGTAATTGAAAATTATTTTTACCAACTACCCTCGATCTCATTGTCGAAAAGTTTGGAAACAATTATTTTTGAATTCTAATAAAGCAAGGGAAAGCAAAAGAAACAAAAAATTGCTTACAGATTGATGTTCTCCATCATTTTGAACTGTCCACCGGAACTGTTGATCTTGGGCACAGATCCAGGGGCGATTTTGTTCATCAATTGACAAAGAACCTGACCATCGCGAATAACATCCTCGAATGTTTCATTAGTGGGGAATTTTTTGCCCATAATCGATTCGATCCATTCTTGGGCCTCCTTTTCCTGTTCTGGGTTTCGCTTGCCAGCAATCTGCGAAATAAATAATAAGTTTTCTATTAATTTTAAATGTTTACTAATATTATCAAAATATTATTATTATTATTATTATTATTATTATTAATATTATTAAACAAAATCGTTCAATAATATCAAAATTGAACCCCCCTTCGTATTCTATAACTCGATCTGGTTAAGTGAGCAAGTCCCTTGCGCATCTGATGACTTTAAATGGTGCGCATTCAAGTTATAGCCACAGTTTTCTTCAGAGTATCAAATCTCAAAAAATTTGTATCAATTTTTTATTCGATCCACATTTTTGGTATCAATTATTTGCAATTTGATACTTTTAAGTTTAACAGTGAGTAAAGGAAGGTTCAATTTTATAAAAATGATCATATGCATCAAATCGTCACTTAATATC
This sequence comes from Leptopilina heterotoma, assembly GCF_015476425.1. Taxonomy (NCBI): domain Eukaryota; kingdom Metazoa; phylum Arthropoda; class Insecta; order Hymenoptera; family Figitidae; genus Leptopilina; species Leptopilina heterotoma. The sequence continues at coordinate 747,422 of NW_025111142.1, forward strand.
CATCACTATAATTTTCCCATCACTTATTTTCTCAAAACACTTGATATACTTGAAATGCACTTCAAAAATCTTCTTTTTTTAATTTTGAACCGATTTTGTGGATACTTTTGGATAACTTGGAAATTTTTGAAATATATGGAAATTTTGAGGATAAGTTTTGAATGGTATGGAAATTTTGAGGATAAGTTTTGAATGGTATGGAAATTTTGAGGATAAGAGTTTTGGATGGTATGGAAATTTTGAGGATAAGAGTTTTGGATGGTATGGAAATTTTGAGGATAAGTTTTGGATGGTATGGAAATTTTGAGGATAAGTTTTGAATGGTATGGAAATTTAAGGGATGGGGTTTAGGAGTGTTTTATAATCACTAAAAAGGGTCAGTTTTAGAAATGAAGAGTTTTTCTTTTTTTGGTAAACTATAAACTTGTGGAATTGTAAAATGAATAATCCTAGAGTTGTACCTTGGCACGGACTTGACGTTCAAGAGCCATGGTTATAACGAGATTCTTTGCAGGATAGTGAAGGAGTACTGAAGTGCCGACGTCGATTGCCAACGGTTTTTATATCCCGAGACAACGCAACATTCGTTCGGCCCACGCCTCTCAGGAACTGTCCAAGTGGGTAAATGTAAACGACGCTTTGGATTTTTCGATTCTAATATTAGAGGGGTTATTCATTTTGGTAAAGATGATGATGATGTTGATGTTGAAGGGTGCCGCTCAATTTTGAGACCTTGCTCCATACCAATCTTTATAGAAAATTTTTTTTTTCTTCTTAAAAAATTACTTGGAAATTTTTAATTATAAGATCGAATCATACAGTTGACCATGTGGTCAACTGTATGATTCGATCTTATAATTGAAAATTTCCATATATGACCATTTTTATAAAATTGAATCTATTACCATTTTTATAAAATATAACCTATGGTAATACCCACTTCGAAAAATTCCATGGATGTACCCCAATATGTACCCCCTATAAATTCCATGGAAAGTCGATGGAATTTCCATGGAGTTTCCATGGAAATTCAACAAGTTTTTTATTTTAAAATTATATTTTAACATTTTCAGGATTGTTATAGGTCAGGAAAATCAGGGAAAAGTCAGGAATTTTTATTAAAGTACTAGAAAAAATTGAATTTAAAAAAAAGTTACAAATGATTGCAGTAATCTTCGAAAATTTCAATTATTTTTTCAAAAATCTTGTGAAAACTCTAAGAGAAAATTCAATTATTTTAAAAAATAATTGATTTTTTCACAAAATTTCAATTAGGTATTTAAAAACTAATTAAATTTTCACAAAAGTTCAATTATTTAAAAAAATAATTGAATTTCAGTTATTTTCAAAATATATTTTTATTAATTTCTTCAGTAAAGGAGAATGAAACGAAAACATTCGGACAAATAGTTTTTAAAAATTAGTTTACTACAACGTTTTGAAATCTAAATGAAATGAATTTCTAAATGATTTAATTTCTTCGAAAATTTCAATTATTTTTTCAAAAATCTTGCGTGAAAATTCTAAGAGAAAATTCAATTATTTTAAAAAATAAATGAATTTTTCACAAAAGTTCAATTATTTTAAAAAGTAATGAAATTTTTCACAAAAATTCAATTCTTTAAAAAAGCAATTGAATTTTTTACCAGAGAATAATTTTTCAATTATTTAAAAAACTTTCAATAAAATTCAATTCAAGAATTCAATTATTTTCATAAATAATAAAATTCATTGCAGATTTTCAATTATTTGTAATACAGTTTTACAGGAATTACTTAAAAAAATGTAATTATTTCTAAAAATTTAATTTCAATTCCTCGAGAAAATCAATTACTTAAAAATATTTTTTTTTAAATTCTTTGAAAGAATTCAATTATTTACAAACATATAAGAGTTTTTCAAAGGAATTCAATTATTTTCAAAAATTTTAATAAAATTCTTGTCAAAATTTCAATTATATTCAAAAAATTCTCCTCAATTCAATCATTTTCAATATCTACTATTATAATAAAATTTTTCAAAAGATTTCAATTATTTAAAAAAAACATTGTTAATAAAATTTAAATAGCAAACATTACATTATTTTCAAAAAAAAATAATAAAATTTTTCACCGAGATTCAATTATTTTCATGAATAATAAAACTCATCATAGAATTTCAATTATTTTTAATACAATTTTAATCGAATTCCTTCGAAAAATGTAATTATTCTTGAAAATTTTATTAAAATTTGTCGAAAAAATTGAATTATTCAAAAATTTATTGATAAAATTCTTTACTAGGATTTCAATTTTTGAAAAACATTCATTTATTCAATAAATTATTTATTCGCACTTTATTTGCAATTAAATAATTAAATTCTCGTAGAATTTTCTAATAAAAATTGATTTAAAAATGAATTTTAAAATTTGAAATTTTACATAATAATTGAATATTAAAAGCATTATAGCATGAATTTTCGAAAATAATTGAATTTTGAATATTTTTGAAAATAATTGAATTTTTCGAAGAATTTACTTAAAATTGTATTAAAAATAATTGAAATCCTGTGCAAAATTTTGTTATTTAGGAAAATAATTGAATTTCCAAAAAGAAATTTATTCCTACTTTTAAAAATAATTGAATTCTTGTGATGAATATTGTTATTTATGAAAATAATTGAATTTTCGGGAATAATTTTGTTATTTATCTTTAATAATTGAATTCTTTTATTATTTATGTAAATAATTGAATTCCTCCGAAGAATTTTATTAAAATCTAAAAGAATAATTTAATAATTTCAAAAAAAAATTTAATTAAATTGAATTGTATTTAAAAATTTGTTGATAAAATATTTTTTATGAAGATTTAAATTTTGAAAAATATTTATTTATTCAATAAATTATTTATTTTGTTAATTTTAAATAATTGAATTTTCGTAGAATTTCCTAATGAAAAATTGATTTTGAAAATGAATTTCATTTAAAATTTTACATAATAATTGAATTTATAAAATTATTATTTAGGAAAATAATTGAATTCATTTGAGAAATTTTATTAAAATAGTAGATTTTGAAAATATTTATTAAATTGTATTAATTTTTGTTGCAATTTCTCGACGTGGATAGGTTCAATTTTATAAAAATGATCATGATATCAGCAACCGTGGGAAATTATAGCTTCTTTGGTTTTTAAGTAATAAAACTTTGCTATAAGGTGTTCTTTCTTCAGCGTCAATTGCGAAAAAGATCATAATAAATTTCTTTTCTTTGTATAACAGAAACAACTGCCAAAATTTGTTGTTACTTTGAAAATTTATTCTTTGCCAAGCGTTTAGGACCTTAGTGTTAAGAAAATGATAAAAACAATGTAAAAATTCCTACTACTCTTCCGGAAAATGATTTCTTTAAATATCTGCCAAAAAAAACAATAGGAGCTTTGTACTTGTGTTTCATTAAAGTCTCCGCCGTTTGGAATGTAATTTTTCCCACCTATCGATTTTATCATTTTTAAAAGATGAGTTTCTACTGAAAAATTGATATTTATTAATATTTAAAGTAGGTTTTAATAAAAATCAATTTTTCACCACATAGGTAAATAATTACAACTTTATTTTATTATTATACTTTCAGACATGTCGACTAAAGATAAAAAAATGTTTTTGCCAAAAATGATTCATTTCGAAAGTTTCTACCGCAGTTTCTACCGAGAGTCTGTAAAATTCCAAGAATGTGAATTATTTTTATATTGTAGTTAAAAATAATTTACATTTTTCGAATTTTACAATCCCTTTTTTTAAAAAAAAAAAAGTATCTTAATAATACTTTAAGAAAAACCTTTTAGGTATATTTTAAAAAAAATTTACCTAATTTTATCAAAATTTAGAAATTAGGACCAATTTAGGATCTAAAAATATCAAATCTATGGTTTAACATATGTAGCTGCAAGACAAGCAATAAGATTTCAAATATAACTATAATTTCTAGAGGGGTAAGTAAAACGAAATGTTGAGTATTATATTCTTCGACTTTCAAGGAAAGGAAAAATATTCTTGAAATAGAATTCTTAATATTTATGTAAAATATAGGCCAAGTTATTATTGTATGATCCAGTTTTTGATGGCATTATAGGCATTTGAGCCATGCGGCTTTTAAACAAACAGGTGCGTTTTCTTGTTGCGTGTTTTGGATTTGGTACATTGAAGAAAATGTTATATTTGAATCTCCGTCTGAGTAATGCCATTGGCACCATATTTTCCACTCTGGAATCAAAGTGATGTCTTTTTAGGACGACCTTTATGTTTTAACCGTGAAACACTTTCAAGGACATAGCATCAAAATTTGACACAAACATATAACCTTCAAATATTTTTCTTTTGAGGTACCTTTCTTCAGTGCCCGACACGTATCTTAATATTTTTAAAAAATGAAAAAAATTTTCAAAAAAAATAAAAAAATAAATAAAAATAAAAATTATGAAAGTAAACAAAAATGGAGAAGAATGGCAAACGTAGAAATGTTTCTTCCTCTCGAGGGACAGAGATATCAAATAAACTGTTTGGCAAAAACATATATTTTTTTCTAATTTCAATTTTTTTTTGGCATTCTCTAAATTTATATGTGTTAATTAGAAGATTAAATCCTATTTAAATTGAGAAATCAACACGATAATGAAGATATTTACAGAAAAAGAGAGAGAGAGAGAGGGGGGGGGGGAAATATTATATATTCATTGGAGAATAGGATGTGGGTCAGTTTATAAGTTCAAAAATCTAAAAATAATCGCAGGATATCCCCACTTTTTCATACTTTGAGGAACTTTAGTAAAGCATCGTTCTTGTTAAATTGTGCAACGTGTCGTCAATTTAACGATATGGGGAATATTTAACGTCCGTGAATCGTCGACTCCTGACTCAGATTTAAAAATATCATCGCACACTATACACGAGTCGATTTTATACTCTCTCTCTCGCATGATGATAACACCTCATTTTTCAAATTTGCTGATGTTTCTTCGAAAATAGTGAATTCCTATGTTTAAATTACGAATTTGATGCGGATAAATGTTTCATTGTTCCTGTTTCCTGTTATATACAAAATCCTTGATGTAGCTTCCATTATTTAGACTATATTTTATTTAAAATTTTTTTATTTTTTTATAAGAAGGGGCGGCGTCGCAAACTGATGAACAATGACCAACCAAGTCAAACCAATCTTGTTTTATTATACATTTCACATATTAATTTATTTTTTAGAAGATTTTAACTGTTTAATAAACAAAATATATTTTAACTATCAAAATACTTTTGCAACGCTATAGTAAATAAAAAAAAATTATACTAATAACTTAAATTCCAAATACAAACACTTTTCTTATTAAAAAGATGATTTCCAATTATTACACCTGTTTCGATTTATTTTGGTTAATTAAAAGTTTGAGAATTTGGAATAAATTGCATACATGCACAGCTGACGTATATGCAACCTTTCCGGCAATAGGAAGATTGATTCAAAGGATTCAAAGGTAAAAAGGAATTTAGAAGAAAGAACACAGCAATTAAAATTTTCACTTACTTTTATAAAAATCAAAGATTTAAAGTCGAAGTCGAAACTGGAGCGAAGATGAAGTTTGCAGTTATGGCATTATTATAACCTTAAAAATTTCGAATTCAATACTTGAAAACTTGAAAAGAATAAAATTTAAATGACTTTAAATTTAAACTTGAGAATTTAAAACTTGAAGAACTTTTAAGAATTTTTAGAACTTGAAGATTAATTGATGAGAACTGGAGACTGAGATTTCCTTAAGGAACATGTATATTTATGTAACAATTCCCATAGTACCAATTTTCTTAAGGGAGGAAAATTTGAGGATGGAAATATTGTAGAAAGGGAAAAAGAAGTTGGCTATTTTAGAATTGGTTTAAGATAAAGAAAATGGGGAGAAAATACATTAAAGTTGCTTCTATACCTCCGGTGTTTTGGTCAAGCAATCGACTTTGATGAATTTTCACGGTTGAATAACAATATGGTTGTTAATTAATTAACAATTTGACCATTATTTCATTAATTAATAATTAATATAGCAAAGATTAAAAAATATTTTTTTTTATTATTATCAAAAAAGGAATTATTTATTTCTATTTTAAACTTAATTCGGAAATCTTATTCTTCAATCGTTCGTTCTCCTCCCTAAGTCGCAGATTCTCTTTCAGTATTCTATTTTCCTCTTTTAGTTGCATAATTTCGTTTAATAGTTTTTTATTGTCGTTATTATCTTCCGCAATGGGATTAGAATTTTCAGCTTTTTCTTCTTTTCCCCCCATCTTCTCTTCCTTTAAAACATTATTAACCTTCACCTTCGAGAATTCTTCTTCAGCTAATATTTTCAATTTACACACATCCTCGGCATCAGAATTAACAGTTGATAATTTTTTATCTTCTGCATTTTTTATTTTCTCGACATTTTCTTTAAAAACAGCATCAGACACCTTGACAGTTGTTAATTTTTCTATTTCCCTATTATTTTCAACTTTTTCCCCATTATTTTTTGCAACAGCGTCATCAGAAGTCCTGATAGTCGATAATTTTTTAACTTCCGCATTTTCAACTTTTTCCACATTACTTTTTGCAACTGCATCAGAAATTTTTTTGCCTTCTTCGGTTTTAATTTTTATCGTTTCGACACAATTTTCATTCTCGACAGTATGATGATTTTTCGACTCTACTTTCCTTGAGGGTTTACAAAGTTGATTGTAGGCAATTACATAATTATTCGAGTAACACAATCTTTCTGTCTCGTAATCTCTTTCGGGCATGAAACTAGCGTAGGGATTCTTTCCAAAGAAGTCGTAATTAATTTTCTGATCCAATAGTGAACAGATCATTTCATGATCTTTCCTGGCTCGATCCTCCGATTTTGAGGTCATTATAAATGGTACATTCATTTTACTGATAATTGAAACTGTCTCCTTCCATGTGCACTCGGACAATCCTAAATTACTCTCATGCAGATTCAAATTATAACCAATAATTATATCCGGTTTTCTGAATTCTACACTCTTAAAGAACTCATCATAACGCCAATTGAAGAAGCTAAAATTGAAGAGCTTATCAATTGATGACTCTTCCAAAAAATGGAATGTACTCTTTGGTGCTAATTCCATTCTTGCAGTGACCTCAGTACCGAGAAAATCCATATGTAAATTTCTCAAACTATTGAACCAATTTAAAACAGTGTGCCAGTAACAAATGTGCTCGAATTCCTCGTCTAACGCGCCGACAATGTGAATGTAGAGTGTACTTGGAATAGTGAACCGTAATTTTTCAACAGCGAATATAAATGTTAGGGGTCTTGTTAAATAATCCGAAATGATAACCTTCTGTGGATTCTGAATAGTTGACATCGAACGATAATTATTAAAACAGAAGTATCTGTCTACATACTGATCCATTGTGGGTTGTAATTTTTGGTCCCGTTTATTCGGAAATAGCGATACTGCCAAACGCTCGTGATATTTCTCTTTGCATTGTCCCCACTTTAGATTAAACTGGAAATATTCGCAGAGATTTTTATGCTCGGTGTCATCTCTATGAATTTTGCACAGGCTCACCTGTTTTGAAAATAAAATTTGTTATTAATATTACGCCATCGTAACTAATAATAATGATTTTAATAATTATTTACATATTACTGATTCTAATTTTTTTAACTAATAGTTTAGTTGTATAATTACAAATTGTAACTTTTTATGAAATTGTAATAACATTGTAAAAAAAAACATTGTAAAAACATTGTAAAAACATTGTAAAAACATTGTAAAAAAAATAATAAAAATATATTTTTCTATCTGGTATTATTTAATTTATTAAAGTGCTATTTATATTTAATTAAAATAAAAGCAATCTATTATTATTTAGATATTCAATTTAATATAAACATCTGTTAATTTAATTACTTTTATAATATATACAGATCCGAACGTGAAGAATACGGATGTTATTTACTACAAATGGTGCAAAAAACTCATGTTTTTCATTAAACACATTTTGTTGTTCAATTTTCTCATTTTTCAGAGCAAGCATATTTTTATCTTTAACCACAGATTCGACTTCAAAATTTTCTTGAATTTTTCAGGATAATTTATCATCTCTAGCCATCTTCTGTTCAATTTCTTTTATATTTCTTATAGCGAATTCGGTTAACTGCTCTCTGCTCTGAGACGGAGTGCTCTGCTCCGTGCGAGAGCACTCTTTGTATGCTTTGACTATAGCAAATTTGTTAAATCGAAATATACTACTCTTTCGAGGAGCACTCTTAGAGCACTCTAGAGCAGATAACCGAATTCACTATTACATTAGTAAGCTTGTAAATTGCTAGTCTTTGTTTTACAGCCAACTTGTGACGTCACACGCGTGACGTAGATGTAGCGCGAAAATAGTTCCATTTCAAATCATGTGATTTTTTAAAAATCAATTAAAATAGACTATTTTTATTAAAAACACTATTTAATTATCTTATTTTTAACTCTACTTTAGAATAAAACTAATTTTAAAATTTTGAAAATGTGTCTATTGCAGATAAAAGGCAAAAGTGGAAATTGATTAAATTGGATAAAAATTGTAACAAAAAAAAAAATACTTACACTGCATTTGCAAGTTTTGAGAACACTCAAATCGCTTTCGTGACAAACGAAGCAAGTCTTTGGAAAAAGAAATATTTCCTTCTCGAATGTCAGTAAATCACGATTTAATTTCGATCTCGCAATTTTCAAAAAATTCAACTTCGCCTCCAACCAGGATTTCCCATTGATAATATCCGCCTTGTCGAAAAGATGAGGAGTTCCTTTTTCCTTCAAAAGTCCCAATATTACTTTACAAATATCCTTGTGCTCCGATTGATTCTGCTTCAAGTGACTCTGACCACAGTAAAAAATCATCTTACACCGTTTACACGTTTCCTCTCCTGGAATTTTACAAACTTGACAAATTCCCGGATAAAATGATTCCAAACTCTTCACGGCGCTTGGCACAAAAATTCCCGTCACCGATTCCGGTAAACTTATAACATCCTCCACAGAATTCGAAGTTTTTGTCGATTTCGCGATTATCATAAATTGTGATGATTTATTCACTTTCCAATCTTCCCAATTTCTAGTGACGAACATTGATGAGAAATTATTTGGACCGTCGTAAAAAATCGTGTGATTGTGACAAACTGATTGGACATAATTCTTTACTCGTTGAATTTCTAATTCTGTACTTGACGTTAAAACCACGGGACATGTAAATTTACTACAAAAATGACGAATGTCCCCAAACATTTTGTACTGCCATCCTGAATTATCCGGTGGACTTAAATTCGAAATAAAAATAAGATCGAATGATTCATTAAAAACTCTTTCGTCATAATACTGAAATGTTAATTTTCGTTTCGTTAATGTACACCTCGAGCAGAGATACAACTTTCCAGGGACAATTACTTCATTAATACTGTTAGTCACTATCTTCAGTTCTTCTAAATTCGGCAGTAAGTGGAACAAATTCTCGATGAATTGACGCATTGAGTCAAAACCCTCATACACGTGAATGTAAATCGTCAGTTTTGATAAAAAAGTTTTGTTTAATTTTTGAAGAACACCAAAAATTGTCAACGGATAGACAACGATCAACGAGGCGTAGAGTTTTAATTTATAATCCAATTTGACATCAGCTTTCAGGACCGCATCCAAATATTCCTCTGTTGAAGTCGGTAATTTTTTAAAATTCGGCAACGATGCCAATGAAGCGAATATAGAAATGTACATAATTTTCACCGCATCTTCAAGTTGAGATTTTCCAAACTCTAAAGTTTGGCATGTCATTATGTCTGCGCATGTTTTGTCATGAAGGGTTGTATCTAAATGCTTTTGGCAAAAAGACACCAGGGGACAGTTTGCGCAATTTGTTAAATTCTCCTGTTTAGTGTCATAGCATACGAAACAGGATCGAGGATATTGTAACATTTCTAGTTCACAATTTTTCGGCTGACGACCCAGTAGGTTAAATATTTTTTGCATCATTGCTTTTCTTGAATCTATCCATGTCGATAGGGTGCAATCTCGTAAATCCTCATAGAGATGGGAGAGTTTCTTTTCTCTTGTTAAATTGGAAATTACTTTACAAATTTCCCTGTGTACCTGCCAGTGATTTTTTTGATGTACTTCGCCGCAATACGATATCATTCGACAACGACTGCATCTCTTTAGTGTTGTTCTCTTTTTGCAAACGATACATTCGTTGGGATAAAAGTAGTTTTCCATTTTATCGATTTAACGCCAATCTGAAATTACATATAACAAAATTAGTTAAGTTTGCAAATATTAAGAATCTCAAAAATTATTTTTCTATTCTATTCAAAAATCTCTTTTATAATATTTTTTATTCTTTATTAATTTAAACTACCGGCGGTGATTGTGCGACCACTACTTTTTTGATGACTATATTCAATACCTTTTAACTTGGAAAATATAATAACTATATTAATATATTAATTAATTTAATTAATATATATTTAATTATTATTATTAATTAATACATAATATATTAATAATATAATATAATGTATAAATCGTATAAATCATTGAATAATTTTTGTTTTGACTGTACATTAGATTATTCCCAATGCGATTTTTTTTTGCTTTGACTGTACTCACAGTGCTTTAGAAAAAAACACAAAATTTTTAAAAAAATTAATAAAGTATACACGTACATATAAAAAAATGTTAAATATTTTGCAATTTTATATGAAGTTAGGAATAAAATTTTTTTTTTAAATAGTATAAATAGAACTTTCAAAATTTAGAAAAGTTAAGTACTATATTAATTTTATTTATATTATAAAACCACTATTTATTTTGAGGTTATGTCAAGGGATTTATTTACAAGATTATTTAATCTACTCAACTCAATAATAATAATAATAATATTATTAATCTATTTTTTCAACTATATGTGGAATTTTAACTTATTAATAAGGTTATGTCACATAATATATAATTAAATATTAGTGCTTGAAGTAAAATTGTAAATTTACATATATCCACTAAAATTTACATTACTTATTCTTATTTTGAAATTTTATTCATAAAAACTGTTCCACTTCATAATTATATATTTGATATGCATTAAAAAAAAAGATAAAAAATGTTGACTATTTTTCATTCGAAAGTAAAATTAAAATTTATCTATATACAATATCTTACCTTTCTTTATAAAATAAAGTTGATTTACTATTGTTAAATTAGGACAATATTAATTTGTAAATTTATTTCTTTTCCCAAACAAGTTTTGATAACGTTATTGACAATCTGCCGAATCTTTCTTTGATAATGAATATTATCGACAGTTTCGATTTATTTTTTCCAATCTGGAATATCGAAATCGAAAATTAAGGCCGTAGCACACACAGTGCTTTGAATCTGCAATTTTCTGTTCAAAAAAGTCTAGAATCCACAGATTTTGACGAAATCTTGCGAATTTTTTTTAGAAACACTCAAAAATAAATTTTTAAGAAACTGACGAAAGCACTTTTTCGATTTTCGAATTTTTATTATTTTCATTTTAATGCAAGATGTATAAGTATAACAAATAAATTAATTTGTAACTCACTCATCCCATGAAATGTACCGAAGAAGCAAAAAATTTTAGGTTATGTTTGTAATTTTAAGAGTAAAAATCCAAAAATAGAATCAATTATTATTACAAATTATTGATATTCAAGTCTTTATTACATCAAAAATATTTCGTAAACAATGGTTTCAAATTTAGAAAATTAAAAAGAAATTGTTAATCCAGATAAATCTAACACAAACATAACCTAAAATTCGTTTACTTCTTAAGTACCTTTCTCGGTAGCGCGTCACATTTATTAGTTTTTTTCGTTTTTCTTCTCATTTCTTAGGAAAAAAAAAATTATGTTCACTATATAAATATGCAAAATTAGGTACAAAACAAACTGAAAAATATTTTTTTATACAAAAAAAAAATTGTTTTTGTTACAAAAAAAAATAATTTTATACCAAAAAAAATTTTTTTTTAGCATAAAAATAATATTTTTCAGTTTTAAAATAATAATTACAGCAAGAATAACACAAAATTGAACATTTAAAGAATAAGTAGGTTAGCAAAAATAAAAATTAAAAGTGAAATTCTTTACTGAAATTAGTAAATAACAGAATTAGGTCTTTAAAGATAATAATCGACGCAGAGATAATATATTATTATATAAAAAATATTTCGAAATGAAAATGAAAATTCTTTAAACATTTTAAATTTTTAATATAAATTTGTAAATAAATTTTAACCGCCAAGTAACATTAATTTTATCCGGTTTTTTTTTAATAATAAACACATGCAATAGGTATAAATTTTACTAAAAAAAAACTATTTTAAATGTAATTCAGAAATCTTATTCTTCAAACTTTCGTTTTCTTCCATCAGACGGACATTCTCCTTAAGAATTTCATTTTCCTCTTCAAGATGTAAATTTTGATTTACCAATTCTTCTCGGACTTGAAAAATTTTTGTTTTGGAATTCGAGTTTTCAACTTTTCCTACCTTTTCAACCGGTTTTTCTACTTTTTCCACCTTTTCAACCAGTTTTTTTACTTTTTCTACTTTTTCTACGTTTTCAACCAGTTTTTTTACTTTTTCTACTTTTTCTACGTTTTCAACCAGTTTTTCAGCTTTTTCTACTTTTTCAACCACTTTATTAACCTTCACTCTGGAAAATTCTCCCTTAGCAATTTTCTTCACTTCATGAAGTGCACTATCTTCAGCCTCAGATTTCTTCTTAACATTTGGTGAATTTTTTTTTTCAACATTAGAAATTTCCATTTCGACCCCTTTTTTTGGAAAAGAATTTTTATTTTTAACACCAACTTCCTGATTTTTCGATCCATTCACTTTCTTTTTAATTTCTGGTCCACGAAGGTGATTGTAAGCGACAACATAATTATTCGAATAACACAATCTTTCCGTCTCGTAATCCCTTTCGGGCATAAAACTAGCGTAGGGATTCTTTCCAAAAAATTCGTAATTAATTTTCCGACCCAATATTTTACCGATCATTTCGTGATCTTTCCTGGCTCGAACCTCCGTGACTGCCGTCAAAAAGAAGGGAACATTCATTTTACTGATGATCGAAAGTGTCTCCCTCCAAGTGCACGCCGATAATCCTAAATCACTCTCATGAAGATTTAAATTATAACCGATTATTACATCCGGTCTTCTGAATTCGACATTTCGGAAAAAATCCTCATAGCGTCCGTGATATGTGCTAAAGGTGAACTGTGAATTCTTCAATCGTTTATCGTGAAAGTGGAATGTACTTTTTGGATTGAAATCATCGTTTTCGGTTAATTCGACGCCAATGAAGTCGATGTATAAAGTGGTTACATTGTCGAACCATTTTATGACCGTGTGCCAGTAGCAGACACTCTCGAATTCTTCGTTTAACGCTCCAACCACGTGAATGTAGAGAGTATTTGGAATTGGAGTTTCTAATTTTTCTGCAATGTAAATGAAGGTTAGGGAACGAGTTAGAAAATCGGATATCACGACTTTTCGAGGATTCTGCAGTAGGGGTTTCAAGCGATAATTCTTGAATTCAAAATATCTGTCTATATACTGATCCATTGTTGGCATTACTTTGTAGTCTCTTTTATTGGCGAAGGCTGTCACTACTATTTGGTCCTGACGTTTCTCCTTACTTCTCGCCCACTTTAGATTGAAATTGAAATAATCGCAGAGCAATTTATGGTCAGTGTCGTCGCGGTGAATTTTGCACAGGCTCACCTATATATGAGAAAAATAGAATATTAATTATAAGACAAACAAAAAAAGTGTAAAAATAAAAAAAATTAAATAAATAAAATTAAAGAAATAAATTTAAAAAATAAATTTAAAAAATAAATTTAAAAAATAAATTTAAAAAATAAATTAAAAAATAAAACATTAAAGAATCTTTATTTTAAATAATGACTTAAATTTTTTCAAATCTTTTAACCTATATTGAACAGCTGTTCGACTAGTCAAACACTAAAATTGTATTTAAAAAAATTTTCTTCACAATAAAATAAATTAAAAGTTACAAATTATATAGCTCAGAAAATCTCAAAGCTCAAGAAAAAAGATAAAAAAATTACAGAATATAACAGAAAATGAAGAATGTGGTTTCGGAAAAGAAATTAAATCCAGAATTGAATGATGAAGATTTGCAAAATGATCTACAACTTATAGATAATATTATAGATCATCTAGAAGATAATTCAGAAAAAAAGAAACATCTAGAAAGTTTAGATCTTAACAACGATGATGAACTAAAACACTCATCTACTATTATATTTATTTTCAAAAAATAGTCGAAATTCATTTTCAATATCTAGTATTTTCATAAAAAGCAAAAGAATTATTATTTCATTCATAATAAAATTTCCACATGATTTCAATTAATTTAGAATAGCATTTTCAAAAAAAAATTCGAAAAAATGAAATTAATCAATTATTTAACAAAATTTTTATACAATTCTTCTTAATAATTCAATTACTCTCACTAATAATAACATTTTTCGTGGAAATTCAAATTTTCAAAAAAAATTTTTCGATAAAATTCTAAGCAAGAATTCAATTATCTTCATAAATACTATTTTAAATTAATTAATCAAAAAATTCAATTATTTTCACAAATAAAGTTTTTCTGAAGCATTCAATTTTATTTAGAATAAAATTTTCATATAATATTTATTATATTTCAAAAACATGAATTATTTTAAACAATGTTTATAAAATTCTTATGAATAATTCAATTATTTTCATAAATAACAAAATTTTCCACAGAAATTCAATTCTTTTTAAACATTTTATTTAACTTTTTCACAATAATTCAATTATTTTCAAAAATCATTAAATTCTTCTCAGGAATTCAATTATTTTTGAAAATTTTAATAAAATTCTTCTTAGGGATTCAATTATTTTCATAAATAATAAGATTCATCGCAGGATTTCAATTATTTTTTAATTTTACAATTTTACAGAAATTGCTCAAAAAATTTAATAATTCTTAAAAATTTAATTTCAATTCCTCAAAAAAATTAATTATTTAAAAAAATATTTTTTTAAAAAATTTTTTGGAAGAATTCAATTATTTATAAAAATATTAGAATTTTTTACAGGAATTCAATTATTTTCAAATATTTTAATAGAATTTTTCGAAAAAAATCAATTACTTTAAATACAAATTTTAGTTACATTTTTGTGAAATAATTCAATTATGCTTCTAGATTTTAATAGAATTCTTCCCAAGAATTCAATTATTAACAATGAATAATTTTTCGAAAAGATTCAATTATGTCAGTAAAAAAACAAAATTATTCCCGAAAATTCAATTATTTTAAAGAATTTTAATAAAATTCTTTGCAAAATTCAATTATTTTCATAAATAACAATATTCATCAGAAAAATTCAATTATTTTTAAAAGTAATAAATTTCTTCTTGGAAATTCAATTATTTTGAAAAATTCTAATAAAATAAAAAAAACACACATTCAATTATTGTCCAAAAATTTAATTGAATTCTTTGTAAAATTTGATTATTTTAAAAAACTTTTTGCAATTCAATGATTTTCAATATCTACTATTTTTTATTTATTTTATTTATTTATTTAATAAATTTACATAAAATTTCCAAACAAAATTCAATTATTTAAAAAATTGTTTGTATAAATCTTCACAAGAATTTATTTCTTTTCATGAATAATAAAAATTTCTCAGGAATTCAATTATTTAAATTAGAATTTGCATAAAATTAGTCTAAAGAAATCAATTATTTTAAATATAATTTTAATTAAATTCTTCTGAAATAATTCAATTATTCTTTTAGATTTGTATAAAATTCTTTCAAAGAATTCAATTATTTACATAAATAATTCTTCGAAAGAATTCAATTATTAAAGATAAATAACAAAATTATTAATTTCCGAAAATTCAATTATTTTGAGGCATATTAATAAAATGCTTTGCAAAATTCAATTATTTTCATAAATAACAATATTCATCGCAAGAATTCAATTATTTTTAAAAGTAATAAATTTCTTCTTGGAAATTCAATTATTTTACAAAAATTCTAATAAAATTCTTCCCAAGAATTCAATTATTTTCATAAATAATAAAATGCTTTTTAGGAATTCAATTATTTAAAAAAAAAAAATTAATAAAATACCACACAGACATTTATAATGATTGTTAAAAATTTTAATAGAATTCTTTGTAAAATTTAATTATTTCAAAAAACTTTTCTCAATTCAATAATTTTCAATACCTACTATTTTTATAAAATTTCCAAACAGAATTCAATTATTTAAAAAAATATTTTGTAAAAATCTTCGTAAGAATTCAATTCTTTTTGCAAGAATAATAAAAATTTGTCAGGAACTTAATTATTTAAATTAAAATTTGCATAAAATTAGTCGAAAGAAATGAATTATTTAAAAATTTTCATAAAATTCTTCGCAAGAATTAAATTATTTTGATAAATATTTAAAGTCAAAAAAATTAAAAATATCGAAAGGAATTTTTGTCAGTTTTGTAAAGTGTCTAAATCGAGTTTTTTTTGTCGTCAAGTTTAATTTTTCGATAGCTACTTTTTCACTACTTTTTTTTTTAGTTTGAAAGCTACTTTTTGCTACTTTTTTTTAAAATTAATTATCGAGTGCGAAATAGTTTTTTTCGTCTGCTAATTTGATTGCGCGATCAACTAGAGCGATGACAATTTATATTTTAGACAATGTTCAGAATCGTAATTTATGTATCGTCCTGACCATATTGGTTTTCTGAACCAATTTTTAATTATTTTATTGTTTTCTATATACAACGTTAAGTCTAGGAAATTGTTGTTGTTTGTTGCTTCTTCCAAAGTGAATTTTATTTTTTCCTCTATTGAGTTGGATTTATTTTATTTTTTTTGGTAGGCAAATTAAAGTATCGTCAATGTATGGGTAATAGTTAAATTTTTGCTTATAATTTGGAAATTGTCTATAATTGCAGATAAAAGGCCAAAAGAAATTGATTGAAAATTGATTAAATTGGATAAAAATTGTAACGAAAAAATAAAAAAATACTTACACCGCATTTACATGTTTTGAGAACGCTCAAATTGCTCTCGTGACAAACGAAGCAGGTCCTTGGAAAGAGAAATATTTGCTT
Organism: Leptopilina heterotoma; assembly: GCF_015476425.1. NCBI lineage: Eukaryota > Metazoa > Arthropoda > Insecta > Hymenoptera > Figitidae > Leptopilina > Leptopilina heterotoma. Next base: position 764,641 of record NW_025111142.1, read on the forward strand.
CTCATAATTCATTAAATCCCTATTCAATTTTGATCGGGCAATTTTCAAAAAATTCACCTTCGCCTCCAACCAGGATTTCTCGTCACTAACATCCATGTTATCAAAAAGATGAGGAGTTCCCTTTTCATTCAAAAGTCCCAGTATTACTTTACAAATATCCTTGTGCTCCGACTGATCCTGCTTCAAATGACTCTGTCCACAGTAAAAAACCATCTTACATCTCGTACAAGCTTCCTTTGCATTCGCACATTTACAAACCTGACAAATACCAGGATAAAATCTCTCGACAATTTTCCTCTGATCCGGTTGTGTTTTACTCTTCAACGAACCCGTTTCCGGTGAATTAATAATATCCTCCAGCGAATTGTACATATTCGTCGATTTAGCGACAATCATATAATGCGATTTTTGACTTATTCTCCAATCCTCCCAGTGCCTTGCGAGATGTAAGGAGGAAAAATCATTGAAACCGTCGTGTAAAATAGTTTGATTGTGTAAAACGGATTTAAAATAGGTTCTAACTCGTTTCATCTCAATCTCAGTGTTCGACGTTAAAACAACCGGACATGCATATCTGGTGCAAATATGTCTCAAAGTTCCAAATGTCGAATACTCCCAACCGGAATTATCAGGTGGTGTCATGTCAGCAAAGAAGGCGAGATCAATCGAACCATTGAAGAGTGTATCGTCGTAATATGCAAAAGATAATTTTTTCCTATTCTTATTACACGTGGAGCAAACATTCAACTGACCGGGAATTAACATTTGTTTCACGCAATTAGTCTGGACATTCAACTCCTTCAATTTTGGCAGCAAATGAAAGAGATTCTCAATAAACTGTCGCATATTCAACCAATTATCGTGTATGTTAATATAAATCGTCATTTTCGACAATGTCACCAAATTCAATTTCTGCAGTACTCCGAATATCGTCAATGGATGATAGACATGCAACGATGCATAAAGTTTCTGAGTGTAATTTAACTTTCCACCTAGAATCTCCTCCAAATATTCCATTGTACAAGTGGGTAATTTTTCAACAGAAGGTTTTGATAATGATTTGAATTTAGCGATCATCGCATCCTCGAAGGAGAAGTTTTCGTTATCCAAAGCGTGGCATGTCATTATGTCTGCGCATGTTTTGTCATGAAGAGTTGTATCTAAATGCTTCTGGCAAAAAGACACCAGGGGGCATTTTGTACAATTTGTTAAATTCTCCTGTTTTGTGTCATAACACACGTAGCATGATCGAGGATATTGGAGCATTTCTACTTCAGCTTTTCTTAATTCTCGACCTAATTTAGAGGAGACTTCGGCAATCATTGCTTTTCTTGAATCTGACCATGTCATTAAGGTGCAATCTCGTAAATCTTCATAGAGATGAGTGATTTCCTTCTCTTTTGCAATGTTTGATATTATTTTACAAATATTCTTGTGTTCGTTCCAGTGACTCTTTTGATGTACTTCACCGCAATATGATATCATTTGACAACGACTGCATCTCTTTAATTTTTCCGTCTTCTTACAAACGATACATTCGTTTGGATAGAAACTGGTCGACATTTTATCAGGGGGGAACGCCAATCTGAAAGTAATGCTTTTTTTATTATAAAATAAAATAAAATAAAAAAATAAATAAATAAAAAAATAAAAAAAAAAAAGTTTTACAGTAAAAAAAGGTATTAAAAAGTGTTGCAGATTAAATTAGCACAAAAAAAGATTAAAATAATCAATTTTGGTGTTATTTTTTACAATGAATAAAATTTTCAAAATTTTTTCATTAAATTTTTTTAAAACTATAAAACATGAAGATATCGATAATTCCCAGTCTTCGACTCGGAGTGATCGATTTCTTCATATTTTATAATAAATTAAAGATGACCAAGTAATAAAATCATTATTTTATATTATAAGAATATTATACTTCTTCAAAATTATTTCCATTATTTTCAAAAATTTTTAACTACAATTTTCCTTTATATCAATTATTTTTAATAATTTTCAAAAAAGTTCTTTGGCAATTTTCAAATTCATTTGTTTACAATATTTAATTTCACGAGATTTCAAATTAAATTCTTAATTAAATGCATATTTAGAAAATAAAAACTTCAAATAATAATATGAAAAAAATTCAACTTTTTCCAAAAAATTAATTTGAAAATTCAATAATTTCTAAAAATTCACGCTATATTGCTTTTAATATTCAATTATAATCTAAAATTTTTAATTCATTTTTATGAAATTAAAATCAATTTTTATGAAAAAAATTCTACAAGTATTTAATTATTTAAATGCAAAAGTAAATAATTTATTGAATAATTGAATTTTTCTCAAAATTACAATTCTCTTAAAGAATTTTATTAACAAATTTTTAAATAATTGAATTCTTTTTGTCGAATTTTTTTAAAACTTGCATGAACATAATTACTTTTTTCAAGGAATTAAATTATAATCGTATGAAAAATAATTGAAACTTTGCGATGAGTTTTATGAGAATTTTCAAATTCATTCGTTTACAATTATTTCAATTATTCGGAAATTCTGCAATTTAAATATTATATTGAAAAAAAAATAAAAACTTGAAATAATTTCAATAAAAATCTTAATTATAAACTTTTAAAAAGAATTAATTCTTCAGAATTTTTTTTTTCAAAAATATGAAAAATTACGAATTTCAATGATTTTTGGTTTGAAACTTTTTCAAAATTTAATTATATTTCTAAAAATCCACGTTATAATGCTTTTAATATTCAAATATAATCTAAAATTTTAATTGAAATTCATTTTTAAAACCATTTTTATTAGTAGATTCTATACGAGAATTCAATTATTTAAATATACAGAAATAAATAATTTATTAATTTCATGTTTCTTGAATTATTAAATTCTCATAAAAAATGTTATTAACAATAATTTTTTTAAATCATTAAATTCTTTGGACGAATTTTAATAAAATTTTAAAGAATAATTACATTTTTCGAGGAATTCGAATTAAAATTGCATTAAAAATAATTGAAATTCTGCAACATGAGTTTTATTATTTATGAAAATAATTGAATTCCTAAAAGAATTTTATTATTTATAAAAATGTTGCAGATTATTTTAATGCATTCTGGTGTTATTTTAACACCTTACGTTTTACTATCTGTTTATAATATAATTTGAAAAAGAAATGTGAATAAAAATGTTTCAGAAAACTAACTTATTCAGAATTTTTAATTAAAATCTTTTACAATTCAACTTTTCTAATACTTCAATTTGAAACTTTTTAAAATTCAAAAAGTTGCTTATGAATGTAAAAAAAAACAATTGATATTAATGCAAAATATACGATTTTTTTAAAATTTATTTTCCAAGAAAAGAAATTTTATTAATTTTTTATTTACTTTATTTATTATTTAAAAATTAATTTTTTATCAATTTCTTATCACTTTTATTCTATATAGTTCAAATTTGTAATAATTCAAATTTGTGATGTGTGTCATAATATTTTATTGCAAAAAAAAAAAAATTTTTAATTGATTTATTTTTCACTATTTTTTACAGGATGTGAAATTTTTTCGCGACGAATTTAAGTAAATTACATTTTGTTTAATTATTGTTAGAAACAGAAGAAAATTTAAAATTAAATTTCATTATTTTTTTTATTTTTTTAAGTCTGTTACGTTGCACAAACAAAATTCATAATTTTCTTATAAATTCTAGAAATTGAATATTTTTATATTAGTATACATTTGATAAAATTCCCTGACAAAATAAAACGATTTTATAAAAGATGATTCAATGTTTTTTTAATGAAATATAATTAATAAGTCGTAAAATTTTGCTGATGGTCGTATTTCTGGAAATTAATTTTTGCGCAACTTATATTTTTATCTTTAAACATATCTTCAAAACTTATTTATGAAAAGAAAATTAAAAAAAAAGAATAATTTGATTTTTTGGTAATTCAAACAAAAAAAGTCTTTTTCTGATTACTACCTAAATTACAAAATTGTAAATTGAAATTAAATACTAATTACAGAGTCAGTTAAAAAATCTAATTAAAAACATTATTTTAATATTAATTTTAAGGTTATGTTATATACTATACATTTTTAGGTTGAGTATAATAATAAAAAGTAAAAATAATAATACACTAAACCGAGAAAAACATTTCTAAATTACATTGAAAAATGTAAAAAAAAATGAAAAAAGGAAACAATTACTTAATAATTTTGTTAGCTGACTGATTATAGAAATTTTGTAAACAAACAAATTCGCACATGCTTTTCGTATATATATTATGTTTGAAACAGTCGCGCTCTTAAAACAAAATTAAAATATATCATTATTTGTAACTTACCTTTGTATTTATAAGAAAATCGACTTTTTATTATTATTAAGACAATTTTAATATATTTTTTTCGTTTACAAATCTGACATTTAATATACTTAATTTTTTTCACACACACATTTGAAGTCCATTATTGTGAAATGTGAATACACGCACCGTAACCAGAGATGGGTTGTTGCTTCTTTGCATCGACTGTCAGAATTGGTTCCTGAATTTCGCTTACATATGTATTTCATTTTATATTTTTTTTCAATGAGTAAAGTCTACGGGTAAAATGTTGATATTATTTTTAACGGAATAAAATTTTACTAACTAACTAAAGAAACTAACTAACTTACTAAGTGTAAGTAACAAAATTAACTAAACTATCTAGCTAATAAGAAACTAACGAACTAACTCAATTAATTAACTAACTTACTAACTAACTAAACTAACGAACTAACTAACAAAACTAACTAAATTAACCAGCTAAAGAAACTAAGAAACTAACTAACTAACTGAACTAACTAATCTGACTAAATAACTAACTAACTAAACTAATTAAACTAACTAACGAACTAAGTAACTAAATTAACTTACAAACAAACTAAATTAACTAAACGAACTAAACTGAGTAAATAACTTAGTAAACTAAGTAACTATAACTAACTAATAAATTAACTAACAAAACTAACTAAACTAAGTGAACTAACTAATCTGACTAATTAACTAACTAACTAATTAACAAAATAAACTATCTAAATTAACTAACTAAACTAACTAAATAACTAACTTATTTGTACAAATAATTTATTGTGTTATTTTCGTGTTTATTTTAGTATCCAATTGAATTTAATTTAAGTAGCAAATATCAAATTTTGAAAATACATTTATCGACCACTGTATTTTTTAATTATAAATCTTATGAAAATATAAAATGTTATTAAAAATGAAATTGTCAGTTACAATTATAAAAACATCCAACATGCATTTCCTCGCAAGGCGTTAGGGAAAACGTTATGTAGGTACAACTCGTGGTGAAAAATTTCTATTTAAATTTTCGAAATATACATTTAAAAAGATTTTGAATATAATTGAAAATTAAGTAAAATTTAATTGAAAATAATTCATTTTTTGCAAATATTTTGTTAGAATTTTTAAATATTAACTTTTGAAGAATTTTAATTGCAAATTTTCAAAATAATTGAATTTTCAAAAATGATAATAAAAAATCTTTAAACGTAAATTTAAAAATGAAAATTAGCTTCTAATATTTTAAAATTCAGTATTTTCAGTATTTTCAATTACATATTTCCCAAAAATTCAAATACATACAAAAAAATAATGACATTTTGGAATTATTTTTTTTAACATTCTGGAGAAAAAAATCATGTTCAAAATATTTAATTAAAATTCATTAAAAAATTATACTTAAGATTAGTTTTTTTTAAATAATATACAAAAACTTTTTTAAGAAATTCAATTTGTTTTCGAAAAATTAAACATTAAAATATTTTTAAAAACTACTTAATTCTTATATAATTTTTTAAGTATAAAGCAAATAAAAATTTATTTTTTTCGACTTATTCAAATTTTCCAGAAATTATGGTCATATTTGTAATAAAAATTCTTTGAAAATTTGAATATTTTCATTTTTTTGAAAATATTATACCTTAATAAACTTAAGAAAAAAAAAACATAAACATTTACAATTAATATGAAAAATTGAATTTTCGTATCGAAATAATTTAATTCTCGAAGAACTTTCAGAAAATTATTTAAAATAATTGATTTAGAGATTTTATGAAGTTTAGTTCAAAATTAAAGAAAATAATTGAATTCAGGATGGGTTATGTAATTTTTAGAAATTATGAAATTTCAAATAACTATGTATTTGATATTTAAGAAATTTAATAGAACATTTATTCTTTATTAACATTCAATAATAAAGTTTTCTATGAGTCAAAAATAAAACCAATGGAAAAAAAAATATTTTTACAGCAATAATTCTTTTTGTTTTTAACTATAAAAATTTGTTAATTCATTCTTAACGTATTAACAATCACAAATTCACAACATAGGATGTATATATCTTATACATCGTTTTTAATAAACAAAATGGTAATTTGAATTGAATTCAGTACTTTTATCCTTCAAGCGATTATTTTCTTTCATAAGTCGGAGATTATCGTTTAAAATTTTATTTTCGTCTTTAAGCTGCAAATTTTCCTCAATTTTTTCTACTTTCTTTCCATTTGTTCTTCTTCCGTTTCTTCTAGTAGAGATTTTTGAACTTTCACTTTCGAAAATTGCTCCTTAGCAAATTTTTTCAATTCAACAATTTCGTCGAACTCGGAATTTGTTGGATTTTTAACAATTCCCACACTAACGCCATTTGGTTTAACAGCAAAAATTTGATTTTCCACTTTTTGTGCGTTATTTTCGTTTTTTTTTGAAGAATTCACTTTCATCGCATCTGAGTCTCTTGGAAATTGCATATAAGCAATTAAATAACTATTCGAATAACACAATCTTTCATTCTCGTAATTTCTCTCGGGCATTAAACTCGCGTAGGGATTCTTCTCAAAAAGATGATAATCAATCGTTTTTCCCAAGAATGAACAAATCATTTCGTGATCCTTTCGTCCACGTTCCTCCGTCTTGGCCGTCATCAAAAATGGAACATTAATTTCACTGATAATCGAGAAAGTCTCCTTCCATGTGCAATCGGTCATTCCCAAATTACTCTCATTCAAATCTAAATTATAACCAATTATTATATCGGGTTTTATGAAATCTTTACTATTGTAAAAATCATCGTAACGCTTATCAACAAGCATTGTGCCACATATTTTCGTTTTCGCTGGTGTATTGTCGAGAAAATTAAATCTACTCTTCGATTCAAAGTGTTCTAAATCAATGGTTCCTGGACCAACGAAACAAAGGCATAAATCAGTTAAATTCTTGTACCAGAATGTAACGCTGTGCCAATAGGCAAAATGTTCGATTTCCTCATTTATCGCTCCAATTATGTGAACTTGAAGGGAACTTGTAATTGGAATTTTTAATTTTTCAACAGCGTAGAGAAATGTTTGTGGTCGACTTAAAAAATCGGAAATAATAATTTTCCTCGCATTCAGTTCTGTTGGATTTTCTTGTTGTAAATTTTTGAAATGAAAAAATGAATCTATAAATTTCTCCATTGAAAGTTGTTGCTTGTAATCTTTTTTCGAAGCGAACGCTGTTATATCAGCCATCTTTTGAAAATCATCTTTACTTCTTCCCCATTTTAGATTGAAGAGAAAATCTTTGCAGAGATTTTTATGCTCCTCGTCGTCTCTGTGAATTTTACACAGGCTCACCTGGGGAAAAATAAAATTTATTCTCAATTATTATTTTTTTTTTTAGTTAATTGCAAAATATCACATTATTCAATTTCTTATTTATCGAATAATTTTGAAATCAATCATTTAATTTTAAATAATTCTTTTAATTTACTTTAAATTTAATAGTAAAATTTTCAATAAATATTAAATTATTCACAAAATCTGACAAAAATTTCAGTCTATATTTTATTTTCCTGACATTTTCCTAATTTTCATCAAAAATATTATTTATTCACTTCTTTCTTATCCTGCTAATAAATTCAATTTATACAACGAATTTTATTTTTCATGCGAAAGAATTTAAATATTTATAAAGAAAAGAATTCTTACGAAGATTTTTACAAAAAAATTTTTTAAATAATTGAATTCCGTTTGGAAATTTTACAAAAATATAGTAGACATTGAAAATCATTGAATTGCGAAAAGTTTTTAAAAAATATTTAAATTTTTGACAAAATAACCATTTTCTTATTACACTTTCACTTATTTTCAATACAATTTTAATTGATTTCTTGGAAAAATTTCTATTATTTTCAAAAATCTTGTAAAAATTATTCGAGAAAATTTAATTATTATTAAAAAATAATTAAATTTTCCACAGGAGTTCAATTATATTTAAAAAAATTTTAATAAAATTAAATTAAAGAATTCAATTATTTTCATAAATAATGAAATTTTCGCTGGAATTCAATTATTTTAAATACAATTTTAATTGAATTCCAGGGAAAATTAAATTATTTTCTTTTTAAATTCTTTAAAAGAATTAACTATAATATTGAATAGTAAATTTTTAACAGGAATTCAATTATTTTAAATAAAATTTGAATAAAATTCTTCTCAAAAATGCACTTGTTTTTTTTTTTTTTTTTGAAATTTTGCAAAAATTCAATTATTTGTACAAATAATAAATTTTCTCGCAGGGATTCTGAAGAATCCAATTATTTTCAGAAAGAATTAAATTTTCAATGTACTGAAAATCATTGAATTCTTGTAAAGTATTTATAAAAAAAAAATTTGAAAATTAAATTGAAATATTTATTTATTTAATGTAAAATATATTAAATTATATTAAAATTATTCATAAACAATTGAATTCTTTTAAATAATTTTATTAGAATTTTTGTAAATAAATACTTTTTTTTAAGAATTTCATGAAATTTCGTAAAAAATAATGTAAATTTTTTAAATCCTTTTAATTAAAAATTTTGAAAATAATTGAAATTTACAAAGAATTTTATAATAAACTTTCGAGAATAATTATTAAATTATTTAGAAAAATTTTATTACAATTTTTAAAAATAATTGAACCTGTTAGAGAAATTTTATTGAAATTATCTTGAATACCTATCATTGAATTATTTCCTAGAAATTTTATAAAAACTTCTATTCAAAATAATTGAATTTCTTAGAAGAATTTTATTATTTACAAAAATAATTGAATTCTTGACAAGAATTGAATTTTTATTAAAACTCTTGAAAATAATTGAATTTAAATAATATTTTTCACTATAATAATTGTATTCTTTCGAGAGATTTTTTTAAAATTGTATTAAAAATATTTGAATTCCTCCGAAACAGTTTATTATTTATGAAAATAATTGAATTCTTGCGGAGGATTTTACAATTTATAAAAATAATTAAATTGTTTCAAAGAATTTTATCAAAATTGTTGAAAATAATTGAATTTAAAATTATGTTTTTTAAAATAATTGTATTCTTTCAAGAAATTTTATCAAAATTGTTGAAAATAATTGAATTTTTATTAAAATTCTTGGTAATAATTGAATTTAAAATTATGTTTTTAAAAATAATTGTATTATTTTGAGAAATTTTATTAAAAATTGAATTGAAAATAATTGAATTCCTCCGGAACATTTCATTATTTACGAAAATAATTGAATTCCTTCGAAAAATTTTATTAAGTATTTATAAAAATAATTACATTGTTTCGAAAAATTTTTTATCAGAGTTGTTTGAAAATAATTGAATTTTTATTAAAAATCTTGAAAATAATTGAATTCCTAAAAAGCATTTTATTATTTATGAATATAATTGAATTCTTGCGAACGATTTTATTAGAATTTTCTTAAATAATTGAATTTCCAAGAAAAAATTTATATACTTTTAAAAATAATTGAATTCTTGTAATAAATATTGTTATTCATGAAAATAATTGAATTTTACAAATAATTTTATTAAAATGCCTTAAAAAATAATTGAATTTTCGGGAATAATTTTGTTATTTATCATTAATAATTGAATTATTTCGACGAATTATTTTTGTAAATAATTGAATTCTTCCAAAGAAATAAAAAAAAAATATTTTTTTAAATAATTAAATTCTCTTGACGAATTTTAAGAAAATTTTTAAGAATAATTACATGTTTCGACAAATTTGATTAAAATTGTATTAAATATAATTGAAATCCTGCGATGAATTCTATTATTTATCAAAATAATTGAATTACTGCGAAAAATGTTATTAAAATATTTTTTAAAAAAATTGAATTTTGGTGACTAATTTTGTTATTTTTGAAAATAATTGAATTCTTTATAGGAATTTTATAAACATTGTTTTAAACAAATTATTTTTACGAAATGTAACAAATATTATGAAAATGTTATTTTAAATAATTGAATTCTTGTGGAGATTTTTATTTTTGAAAATAATTGAATGTCTCGATTAATTAATTTAAAATAGTATTAAAAATAATTAAAATTCTTCCACGAGTTTTATTTTTTATGCAAATAATTGAATTCTTGCTTAGAATTTTATGAAAATTTTTTTTTTTTTAAATTGAAATTCTATGAAAAATGTTATTATTAGTGAAAGTAGTTGATTTTTTCGAAATTTTTTTTGAAAATGCTATTGAAAATAATTTAATTTATGTGGAAATTTTATTTGTGAAAATAATTGAATTTTGTTTCGTAGGTCCACTAAAATCATAATATCTTTGACAAAAATAAAGATAGAGACTTGAATCTTGCAGATTTGGAAAGCTTATAAAATTCTGCATAAGATAAATTTTCTTTTAACGTTGAAAAGTTATATTATTTATTTGTAGAACTAAATTCTCCAAATTTTCCATTATCGTTCGATATGTTTAGCCCGTTGCCTGATCTATAAAAATGATGGGAAAAATTTGGAATTTAGATCAAATAAAATAAAATAAAATACTTACACAGCATTCACAAGTTTTGAGAACGCTCAAATCGCTATCGTGACAAACGAAGCAAGTCTTTGGAAAGAGAAATATTTCCTTCTCAAAATTCCATAATTCTCTATTCAATTTCGATTTTGCAATTTTTAAAAAATTCAATTTCGCCTCAAACCACGATTTCTCGTCACTAACATCGACATTATCAAAAAGATGAGGAGTTCCTTTTTCATTCAAAAGTCCCAGTATTACTTTACAAATATCCTTGTGCTCCAATTGATTTCGCTTCATATGCTTTTTTCCACAGTAAAAAATCATTTTACATCGTGTACAAACTTCCATCGCTGGACTCTTACAAACTTGACAAATTCCAGGTAAAAATGTTTCCACACTCTTCTTTCGATCAATGGGATTATTGCTTTTCTTCGATATTTGCTCACTTTTTGTATTTTCCGTAGATGTTGAACATGTGGCAATTAGCAAATGTTCAGAATTCTTCTTAATACTCCAATTCTCCCAAAATCTCTCGACGTACATCGAACAAAAATCATTGTCACCTTCATATGAAATCGTGTGTTTCGGACAAAATTTACGATAACAATTTTTCAATCGTCTCATTCCTATTTCATTGTTTGCAGTGAAAGCCACAGGACAATTTTCACTACTAAAATGACATAGATGAAAATAAGTTGGATCATCCATAGTCAATTGTTCCTTTGGTTTTAAATCCATAAAAACGGCAACAACAACCGATTCAATGATAGCCTTGTTCATAAAACAGACATGCATTACTTGATAACATTTTCCTTTTGCTTTGCAAAATTTACAAACATTCCTCTCGCCGGAAATTGAAAGTTGCACCATCCCATCCGTTATTACTCGGAGATTTTTTAAATTCGGCATTAGATGAAGTAGAATTTCACAAAAATCCAACATTTCCGACACGGACTCATCCGCGTGGATGAAAATCGTTAAATTCGTTGAAGAAATCTTGTTCAATTTTAAAAGAATTCCAAAAATCGTCAAAGGTTTATAAACAATCGTCGAGGCTTGAATTTTTAACAATGGATTTAATTTTTTTTGACATTCCAAAGATTTATCCAAATATTCCTCTGTGGACAATGGTAAAGTTTTAAAAATCGAAGGAAAGTTAAATGTACAAGAACGCATCATTTTCGTAGCTTCATCTTGTTTTTTATTCTCCAAAGTGTGACAACTTTTAATGTCCGCACAAATTACGTCATGAATTGTCGAATTTGAATGTTCATGGCAAAAAGACACCAGGGGACATTTTGGACAATTTATTAAATTCTCCTGTCTAGTGTCATAGCAAATGTAACATGCTCGAGGATAACGTAACATTTCCAATTCAAAGTATTTCAATTCTCGACCCATTAGAGAAGAAATTTGTTCAATCATTGCCTTTCTTGCCTGTGTCCATATCGATGGACTGCAATTTCGCATATTTTCGTAGAGATGAGTGAGTCCTTTTTCTCTTGTTATTTCGGAAATTATTCTACAAATTTTCTTGTGTATGTGCCAATTATTTTTTTGATGTTCTGTACCACAGTATGATATCATATGACAACGACTGCATCTCTTTAAATCTGTCGTTTTTTTACAAACGTTACAATCGTTGGGAAAAAAATTTAAATCCATTTTTTTTTTAAATTCTCTCTTCTCAATGGCTGTTGATAGCTGAAATGAAAAAAAAAATATATTTTAGTCTACTAAAATGGATTATAAATCTTATTATTAAAGTGAATCATAAATAATGAATTTTAAAGTTTTAAATTTAATAAAATTTGTCGCAAGAATTTCATTATTTTCATATGAATAATACAATTTTTTACAGCGCACTTTGAATATTATTTTCAACAATTCTAATAAAATTCTTCGAAATGATTCAATTATTTTCAAAATTGGTAATAAAATTCCTTCAAAAAATTAAATTATTTTCAAAAATTCAGATAAAATATCCTTCGAAACAATTCAATTATTTTTATAAATACTTAAAATTTTTTCGAAGGAATTCAATTATTTTCATAAATAATGAAATATTTCGAAGGAATTAAATTATTTTCAATCCAATTTTTAATTAAATTTCTCGATAGAATAGAATTATTTTTAAAAATATAATTTGAAATTCAATTATTTTCAAAGAATTTTGATAAAATTTCTCGAAAGAATATAATTATTTTTAAAAATATAATTTGAAATTCAATTATTTTCAAAGAATTTTAATAAAAATTCAATGAATTTCAACAATTTTCATATTTCTCGAAAGAAAAAAATTTTTTTTTTTTAAATTCAATTATTTTCAAGAATTTTAATAAAAATTCAACTATTTTCAAAAATTCAGATAAAATCCTTCGAAACAATTCAATTATTTTTAAAAAATAATAAAATGTTTCGATGGAATTCAATTATTTTCAATCCAATTTTTAATAAAATTTCTCAAAAGAATACAATTATTTTTAAAAATATAATTTAAATTCAATTATTTTCAAGAGTTTAAAAAAAAATTCAATTATTTAATTATTTTCAACAACTCTGATAAAATTCTTCGAAATAATTCAATTATTTTCCAAATTTTTAATAAAATTCCTTCAAAAAATTCAATTATTTTCAATAATACTTCGAAATAATTCAATTTATTTTTATAAATTGTAAAATTCTTGGCAAGAATTCAATTATTTTTGTAAATAATAAAATTCTTGTTAGAAATTCAATTATTTTCAATTAACAATTTTTAAGAAAATTTCTCGAAAGAATACAATTATTTTTAAAAATATAATTTAAATTCAATTATTTTTAAGAGTTTTAATAAAAATTCAATTATTTTCAAACAATTCTGATATAAAATTCTTCGAAATGATTCAATTATTTTCAAAATTGGTAATAAAATTCCTTCAAAAAATTAAATTATTTTCAAAAATTCAGATAAAATCCTTCGAAGCAATTCAATTATTTTTATAAATACTTAACATTTTTTTAAGGAATTCAATTATTCTCATAAATAATGAAATTATTTAAATTATTTTTAAAAATATAATTTTAAATTCAATTATTTTCAAAGAATTTTAGTCAAAATTCAATTACTTTCAACAATTTTCATAAAATTTCTCGAAAGAATACAAAATTATTTTTAAAAAAATTTTAAATTTACAATTATTTTCAAAAAAATAAAAAATTTTAATAAAAATTTAATTATTTTCAAAATTTTCAATTAAAATTTATTATTTAAAAAAATTTGCATTATTTTTTTTAACGAAATTTCATGAAATTCTTAAAAGAAAATTTTAATTATTTACAAAAAACTCAATTATAAAATTGTTTAAAAGAATTTAATTTTCTATGAATAATTTTAATATAATTTAATAGGCCAATTATTAATTACAATTAATAATAAACACGATTATTTAAAAAACTTAAAAGAAAAATATTCATAAAATTCAATTATACTTTGAAATTTTTCAGTAAAAATTATTTTAAAAAAAAATCCATTATTTTCACGTTATTTTGAAATAAATTCTTTAAAACAATATTCAATTATTTTAAAGAATTTTAATAAAAGTCTTTGTTAAGAATTTAATTATTTTCAATCAAATTTTAATTACATTTTCTCGAAAGAATTCAATTATTAAAAAAAAAAATTTGATAAAATTCTCGAAATGAATGTAATTATTTTCAAATTTTTTTCCCAATACATTACAATAAGAATTGAATGATTTTCAGTAAATCGACAGTTTAATTATCTCTGAAAATAATTGAATTCTTGAATATAGAATTTTATTCTATTATTATAATTAATATAGATTTTCATATAAGTAGTAAAAATTAAGCATTCACTTAATAATAAAGAAAAGAATTGTAAATGTGAAATGGAGGCAAAAACTAATTTTTTTGTATCTTACCTTTGTATTTTAGAAGAAATAGACGATGATTAATAATAAATATTCGTGAATTATAATATAATTTCCTTCTATTCTTTTCTAACCTTTAAAAACTCTTCAATAAATTCGCAAATGCAAACATGACGCTGAGTTCACATGCTTCCATTCTAAGGCTGAGTTTACATGTTCACATTCTAAATTAGGCCAAATCCATTGCGCAAGATATATTTGTCTATTGTGAACGAACTCAACCTCAAAGACTATGACAAGTGCACAACTGCTTTGCGAACGTAAATCATGAGTTAGAAAAGGACAGATATATATATATATATATATATATGTATGTCCTTTTCTATCTCCTGTATCTCGTTCGCCAAGCAGAAAATTAGAAAATAATCAAATATAATAAATAATTACTTAAAAATTATATTATTGCTCTTAATTAATTATTTAGTAAAACTAAAATAATGTCTCATCTGAAAATAGTTGCGCGCGCATCGTGTGCGTTTTAATTTAATGTTCGTGTCGACACCACCTGAAACTGTATCTCATTAGCTATAACTTTTTAGCAAACAAATTGTTTTATTTTACTAAGAAAAATTCTGGAAAATAAATTTTAATTAGTCACTATTTGTTAAATCATAAACCAATGTATAAATAAGTTAGAGAATTTAATTTTAATTTCATAATATAAAGTAAATTTACTTACTTTCGGCTATGATGAATCCATGTCGTAAAATTCAAATTCGTGTAAATTTAACAACATAATTCACTATTTAAAACTGTCTTCTCTATGCTTCGAAACAAACAACGGATATGACGCGAACCATATATGTCTTTCAAAGAAAACTAATTTCTTTTTATCAGCTGCTCATTTTGACTATATCAAATGGAACCTAATTATTCGAGGTATTAAAAATCCTCAATTTTTTCGAAAATCTAATAATAATTTTCATTATTTATGGAATCAATAGAAAGCTAAGATTCCAGGGACTGATCATTATGTAGAACGATAATTATTTTTTTTAATAAACTCATTCTGCCAAGAGGCAAAGACAAGATAACAAATTCAGACAAAAATTGGGACATATCTGATTAATATAGACGAACTGTTAATTCTAAACTATGTATATCTTTACATTTAAAAGACGAAAGTAAGACTACTTTTCTATATTGCATGAGAAAATTGATTTTCTTCTTCAACTCAAGACGATCCTCTTCCTTGAAGGGTTGAATGCAGACTAAGTATGTTTTTGTCATAGGGAAAATTGATTTTCTCCTTTCACAAATATATTTATTATTAATAAAGGTCTTAATTACTATGTAGGGTATTAATGTAATATGTTCCTGGAAGCGAATGCAAAGTAAAATTATCTAAGAATTAATATTTCAATGAGCCACTTTTAGAGAAGTTTTTACCTTCTAATAAGCGTTTGATTTTACAAGGAAACTAATTATTTTAGAGATAACTGTAATTATCGAACAATATTCAGAAAGCTGTTTGAAATGTTTTTGTGTTATATTCATATCAGACGTCGACATGGAAGCATACAATTCTACTATAAAAATCGTTGAATAATACGTACCCGTGCAGAAATTTTGACCGGGGCCAGATCGGGGCCAGATCGGGACAAACCGGGCCCCGATCTGGCAACCCGACCTGGCCCCGGTCTGGTTGAAACACTAAAACCGACCGGGGCCATGGCACTTTGCCCGATCTGTCCGCCCTGTCGGGACCCGGTCGGGGCCATGGGATTTCCCCCGATCTTTTCGCTACCCAGGTAGAAATCCAATACTGACTGCATTTTATTATATTAAAGCTCGTTATTTGATTATTAAAGCATGGGGAGTATTTACTTCAATATTAATAATTATTATTATTTTTGTAGTAAATAAACTTTTATGAATGTCATTAAAAATGTAAATAATTATTAGAATTGCTTTTATTGAACTAAGTTTTTAAAAAAAATATTTTTCTTATTTTCTTTCATTAATTTAGACAGACTATCTTATTTAAATTAATGCCTAATTTATTATTATTATTGTTAATAATTATTTAAACCTATACTTTATGTAACATTATTAAGAATTATACACAAAACACTTAAAACTAAGACGGAAAAATATCGCACGCACGGGGGATCGAACCCTAGACCTCGAGGACGCAAGTCAAATACACATACCGCAAAGCCACGCAAGCTTGGAAGCGACCTCGCTTAAACTTCCTTTTGAATCATGGGACCGTTATATACAGTATTATCATAATAAATTGACTGTATCATATTTATTTATAGAAAAATTATTAAAAATGTATGTTATATATATATATATAAATTAATATGTTTATCATAATAATATGGTAAAAATTATTAATTTAATTATTTATTCTCTATTATTTATAATTTAACTATTTTTTAAAATAATAAAAAAATTTTTATTATTAATAATTCACAATAATACTAAAAATTATTAATTAATAATAATTTATTTTTTTGCCTTAAACATGGAATTTCAATTTAAGTGTGAAAAATAATTGGTGCGTTTGTCCTATTGTTTTAAATTAAAGGAGAATAAATTCCTAAGACATCCCTCGAGGCCAATTTTTGAGTTTTTAATTGTTTATAATTTTTATTTTCAAATTTCAATCAAAGTTAACAAATTAACACAATTTTTTAAAAACGGACGTTTATTTTCTTATTCCGTTACTGCACATGCTCTAAATCAGTTCAAATTAATCCAATATTACCAGCAGACAATTAAAAACCTATAAAGTAATATATTTCAATTGTCATAAACAACATTAATTAACAAATAGTTAACTTTGATTCCTCTCCAATAAAAAATATTAATATGTCTTTTTTCTTATAATATAACTTATTTAAATATTTAATATTATATATCCGTGGTCTTTTAACATTATCCAAATAAAAAAGTAAACGTGAAAAAAAAATTTTTGGTGGAAAGGAACAAAAATTAACTATTTGTTAATTAATATTATTTGTAACCATTTAAATAAGTTATTTTTTAAACAAAAAGGACACATATTTTTAAAATGAACTTAAATTAAAAAGTAGATGTGAAAAAAATTTTTTTGGTGGACAGGAACGTAAGTTACATAACTATTTATTATTTAATATATTGTTTATAACAATTTAAATAAGTTATTTTTTAATCAAAAAGGACAAATATTCTTTAAATAGACTTAAATTAAAAAGAAAATGTGAAAAAAAATTTTTAGTGGAATAGGAATCAATGTTAACTATTTGTTAATTAATATTGTTTATAACAATTTAAATAAGTTATTTTATAATCAAAAAGGACAAATATTCTTTAAATGAACTTAAATTAAAAAGAAAAGGTGAAAAAAACATTTTTTAGTGGAAAGAAATCAAAGTTAACTATTTGTTAATTAATACTGTTTATAACAATTGATATAAATTACTTTCTGTTTTATTAATTGTGTGGTGGTCATATTGTATTAATTTGAACTGATTCAGATCATATGCAGCAACGGAATAAGAAAATAAGCCTCCTTTTTTGAAAAATTGTATTAATTTGTTAACTTTGATTGAAAATAAAAATTATAAACAATTAAGAACTAAAAAATTGACCTTAAGGGATGTCTTAAGAATTTATTTGCCTTTAATTTAAAATAAAGAATACTGAAACCGGTTTCAGTATTCTTTATTTTAAATTAAAGGCAAATAAATTCTTAAGACATCCCTTAAGGTCAATTTTTTAGTTCTTAATTGTTTATAATTTTTATTTTCAATCAAAGTTAACAAATTAATACAATTTTTCAAAAAAGGAGGCTTATTTTCTTATTCCGTTGCTGCATATGATCTGAATCAGTTCAAATTAATACAATATGACCACCATATAATTAATAAAACAGAAAGTAATTTATATCAATTGTTATAAACAATATTAATTAACAAATAGTTAACTTTGATTTCTTTCCACTAAAAAATGTTTTTTTTACCTTTTCTTTTTAATTTAAGTTCATTTAAAGAATATTTGCCCTTTTTGATTATAAAATAACTTATTTAAATTGTTATAAACAATATTAATTAACAAATAGTTAACATTGATTCCTATTCCACTAAAAATTTTTTTTTTTCACATTTTCTTTTTAATTTAAGTCTATTTAAAGAATATTTGTCCTTTTTGATTAAAAAATAACTTATTTAAATTGTTATAAACAATATATTAAATAACAAATAGTTATGTAACTTATGCTCCTGTCCACCAAAAAAATTTTTTTTCACGTCTACTTTTTAATTTAAGTTCATTTTAAAAATATGTGTCCTTTTTGTTTAAAAAATAACTTATTTAAATGGTTACAAATAATATTAATTAACAAATAGTTAATTTTTGTTCCTTTCCACCAAAAATTTTTTTTTCACGTTTACTTTTTTATTTAGATAATGTTAAAAGACCACGGATATATAATATTAAATATTTAAATAAGTTATATTATAAGCAAAAAAGACATATATTCTTTAAAAGAACCTAAGTAAAAAAGAAAATTTGCAACAAAAATTTTCTGTTGGACAGGATCATAAGTTAACTATTTGTTAATTAATGTTGTTTATGACAATTGAAATATATTACTTTATGGGTTTTTAATTGTCTGCTGGTAATATTGGATTAATTTGAACTGATTTAGAGCATGTGCAGTAACGGAATAAGAAAATAAACGTCCGTTTTTAAAAAATTGTGTTAATTTGTTAACTTTGATTGAAATTTGAAAATAAAAATTATAAACAATTAAAAACTCAAAAATTGTCCTCGAGGGATGTCTTAAGAATTTATTCTCCTTTAATTTAAAACAATAGGACAAACGCACCAATTGTCGAAGGTGAACCATTTGTCGATGTTATCATGGTGATAACCAAAAATATTGCCTAAAATGTTAAATTTTTTTGTGGTTATAATATTAACATATTATTTTTGACATTTATAACTCTTAAAAACTCTTAATTGTTTTTCACACTTAAATTGAAATTCCATGTTTAAGGCAAAAAAATAAATTATTATTAATTAATAATTTTTAGTATTATTGTGAATTATTAATAATGAAAAAATTTTTATTATTTTAAAAAATAGTTAAATTATAAATAATATAGAATAAATAATTAAATTAACAATTTTTACCATATTATTATGATAAACATATTAATTTATATATATATATATATATATATATATATATATATATATATATATATATATATATATAACATACATTTTTAATAATTTTTCTATAAATAAATATGATACAGTCAATTTATTATGATAACACTGTATATAACGGTCCCATGATTCAAAAGGAAGTTTAAGCGAGGTCGCTTCCAAGCTTGCGTGGCTATGCGGTATGTGTATTCGACTTGCGTCCTCGAGGTCTAGGGTTCGGTCTCCCGTGCGTGCGATATTTTTTTGTCTTAGTTTTAAGTGTTTTGTGTATAATTCTTAATAATGTTACATAAAGTATAGGTTTAAATAATTATTAACAATAATAATAATTATAAATAATTATTAATTTAAATAAGATAGTCTGTCTAAATTAATGAAAGAAAATAAGAAAAATATTTTTTTTAAAAACTTAGTCCAATAAAAGCAATTCTAATAACTATTTACATTTTTAATGACACTCATAAAAGTTTATTTACTACAAAAATATTAATAATAATCATTAATATTGAAGTAAATACTCCCCATTCTTTAATAATCAAATAACAAGCTTTAATATAATAAAATGCAGTCAGTATTGGAATTCTACCTGGGTAGCGAAAAGATCGGGGGAAATCCCATGGCCCCGACCGGGTCCCGACAGGGCGGCCAGATCGGGCAAAGTGCCATGGCCCCGGTCAAAATTTCTGCACGGGTATTGAGGGACTCTGACCTACTCAATCGAAATTTATGAAACGACGCTACTTTTGCTTCATTGTTTGGTTTAGTGTTTTGATTTTTTATTTTACAACAAGTAAATCTTATCTTTTTTTATCCTTACAGAAACCTAAAGAAACATTTCCCGGAAATAGAAAAAAGATTAAAATATATAAAAAAATCTAGGGTTAAATATTTTTTATAATAGTTGTTAACTTTTACATAAAGTTTACATATTTTAGAAATTTTTTAATTCTATGCCCTTCAAAAAACTTTTCAAGTTTGTCATCTAAAAAAACCACTGTTCAGTTGTCTTTCTAAAACAACCGCGAACATTCTTCTAGATCAAAAAAGTTGTGATTTTAATGGAGGTGTCGAATTTATTCAATAATTAGAAACTTCTTTTTACTGTTTTTTACGTTCTTTTACATTTAATAGTGTTTTTTTTTAAATTTTATTTGTAACAAATTAATTTTCATTTTAATAAAAACCTTATGCTGTTGAGGTGATTTCTATTTAACATATTTTAAATAAATCTTACAAATATTACAGGCTTATTTAAAACCGTTTGATTATTAATTAAAGAAAGGAATTTGAAAGTTTCTCAATTAAGAACTAATCCCTTGTTAAAAAACCGGACTAATCCGGACTAATCCGAAATTTGTCCGAAACAATGCGGTTTATGGTCAGATTTTTGTCACTCGAAATTAATCCGAAAAAATCCGAACTCTATACGGTTTGTGAACAAATAGTGAAACCGGAGTTGGTCCGATGAAGTCCGAAATTAATCGGTTAATTTTAACTAGTAAATCCGGAATTAGTCCGAAACAGTCAAAATTTAGTCCGGACAATTTAGTGAATGTTAATAAAAAAATAATTATACAAGTTATACATATTAATTATTATTACTTTATGGTACATTCAACATATTTTTCAATTTACCTATCGCAATTTTATTTACATTATAACTTAAAATTTCTAACGCTTGGGGATTCGAACCTACACCTAGCTAACATTATAACGCACCGAAATCGAATACACTAACCACTATACCACGCTCGCATGGGAATAATCTGTCCGTATTTAATCCGAAATTAGTCCGAAATTTTTACCAGGGATATTTCTTTTCATTCTGACATTTTAGCAATACCAGAAATACTATGCACAATAACATATTCTTCAACACATTAATTTTTCTATTTGTAGACGCAGTCTAAAAATACAAAATAAAAAAACATTTAATATACTTTTCTTTATAATAGAGAAAAACAATTACTTTTTGAAAATAAAGTATAAGAATCCAAAAGAAAACAAACAGCAGCCATCATTCTATCTTGGCCAATCAAGTGTTTCACGTCATTTTCACGCGTGCGTAATAGCAATGTACATTTTTTCGAGTTCACGAGTTCGATTTTTCTTGCTTTCTCTTTTTTTTAGAAAGGAGAAAGGATAAAACTTTAAACCCCTTCTAAGCCTGAATTTATAACTTTAATATTATTTTTCATGTATTAATTGGAAGTATTTAAAATTTTTTACAATATTTAACGTAAACCTTATCACGTGGGTATATATAATTCATCATTCAATAGTTGATGGCTTTAAGAAACAATTGCATGAGAAATATGAAATTTTTTACTATCTGGCTTCCACCCTGCCTTGTGAATCTTCTTGTTATTGTTTGTTTAACAGCTTTTAACGTGAATAAAAATAAGGTAAGAAATTTTATTTTTATGTTTTAAAACGTAGCTGATATAATTTAATTACTTTTTCAATTTTTAGGTGGTAAGTACGTCCGTGTCATACTTTGCGGTATTATTGTCATTACGTAAGTAAATTGAGTTCTATGAAATTCTGTTTATAAGACTTCTATTTAATAATTATAATAATATATGCAATTTTTTATTCTTTATTGGTTTTGTTCTATACTGTTTGTAAAACTTTTTAATAAATCATTACATATGGACTTCTATTTTTTTGTTAAAATATTACTGCAAAAAAAGTATCTAATCTCTTATTATTATTCTATCTTCCACCGTGAAGAGCACCTCGAGGCAAGTCTATGGACTACAGACATATTTCATTAGATGAACTGTTAATTTTTAAACTATCACTATCTATAAACTCCACGAAGTAAAATAAGAAAAGCGATTTTTTTCGCCAGGTCAATACGATCCTTTTCCTTCAATAGTAACTAATTTTCATACAATTTATAGAAAGCTGTCTTAAAAATTGAATTTTGAACATAATATCAGACGTCGGAATGGATGCATTTAACTCACATTTTAAAATAATTGAATTCTTAACACGTACTGTGGGACTGTGGCCTTCTCAATCGAAACCTTTAAAACTACTACTTACCTCCATTAGCTGGTTTAGTCTTATGAGTTTTCTTCTACAAGAAGTAAATCTTTCTATATTACATTGCCTAAACAAAAAATATTACTCGGAAATGGACCCATTTTGAAATTTCATTAAATTCAATAGTTGCTGGCTATAAAGAATAATTGGGGTGATCTGGACTTTTTTATTACTCTTCTTCCACCCTGCCTCATTAATATTCTTGGCATTTGTTGTTTAACAGCCCGTGCAGAAATTTTGACCGGGGCCAGGTCGGGGCCAGATCGGGACAAACCGGGCCCCGATCTGGCAACCCGACCTGGCCCCGGCCTGGTTGAAACACTAAAACCGACCGGGGCCATGGCACTTTGCCCGATCTGGCCGCCCTGTCGGGACCCGGTCGGGGCCATGGGATTTCCCCCGATCTTTTCGCTACCCAGGTAGAATTCCAATACTGACTGCATTTTATTATATTAAAGCTTGTTATTTGATTATTAAAGAATGGGGAGTATTTACTTCAATATTAATGATTATTATTAATATTTTTGTAGTAAATAAACTTTTATGAGTGTCATTAAAAATGTAAATAGTTATTAGAATTGCTTTTATTGGACTAAGTTTTTAAAAAAAATATTTTTCTTATTTTCTTTCATTAATTTAGACAGACTATCTTATTTAAATTAATAATTATTTATAATTATTATTATTGTTAATAATTATTTAAACCTATACTTTATGTAACATTATTAAGAATTATACACAAAACACTTAAAACTAAGACGGAAAAATATCGCACGCACGGGGGACCGAACCCTAGACCTCGAGGACGCAAGTCGAATACACATACCGCATAGCCACGCAAGCTTGGAAGCGACCTCGCTTAAACTTCCTTTTGAATCATGGGACCGTTATATACAGTGTTATCATAATAAATTGACTGTATCATATTTATTTATAGAAAAATTATTAAAAATGTATGTTATATATATATATATATATATATATATATATATATATATATATATATATATATAAATTAATATGT
Organism: Leptopilina heterotoma; assembly: GCF_015476425.1. Lineage (NCBI taxonomy): Eukaryota > Metazoa > Arthropoda > Insecta > Hymenoptera > Figitidae > Leptopilina > Leptopilina heterotoma. The sequence goes on from NW_025111142.1 coordinate 788,667, forward strand.
TTATCATAATAATATGGTAAAAATTGTTAATTTAATTATTTATTCTATATTATTTATAATTTAACTATTTTTTAAAATAATAAAAATTTTTTCATTATTAATAATTCACAATAATACTAAAAATTATTAATTAATAATAATTTATTTTTTTGCCTTAAACATGGAATTTCAATTTAAGTGTGAAAAACAATTAAGAGTTTTTAAGAGTTATAAATGTCAAAAATAATATGTTAATATTATAACCACAAAAAAATTTAACATTTTAGGCAATATTTTTGGTTATCACCATGATAACATCGACAAATGGTTCACCTTCGACAATTGGTGCGTTTGTCCTATTGTTTTAAATTAAAGGAGAATAAATTCTTAAGACATCCCTCGAGGACAATTTTTGAGTTTTTAATTGTTTATAATTTTTATTTTCAAATTTCAATCAAAGTTAACAAATTAACACAATTTTTTAAAAACGGACGTTTATTTTCTTATTCCGTTACTGCACATGCTCTAAATCAGTTCAAATTAATCCAATATTACCAGCAGACAATTAAAAACCCATAAAGTAATATATTTCAATTGTCATAAACAACATTAATTAACAAATAGTTAACTTATGATCCTGTCCAACAGAAAATTTTTGTTGCAAATTTTCTTTTTTACTTAGGTTCTTTTAAAGAATATATGTCTTTTTTGCTTATAATATAACTTATTTAAATATTTAATATTATATATCCGTGGTCTTTTAACATTATCTAAATAAAAAAGTAAACGTGAAAAAAAAATTTTTGGTGGAAAGGAACAAAAATTAACTATTTGTTAATTAATATTATTTGTAACCATTTAAATAAGTTATTTTTTAAACAAAAAGGACACATATTTTTAAAATGAACTTAAATTAAAAAGTAGACGTGAAAAAAAATTTTTTTGGTGGACAGGAGCATAAGTTACATAACTATTTGTTATTTAATATATTGTTTATAACAATTTAAATAAGTTATTTTTTAATCAAAAAGGACAAATATTCTTTAAATAGACTTAAATTAAAAAGAAAATGTGAAAAAAAAATTTTTAGTGGAATAGGAATCAATGTTAACTATTTGTTAATTAATATTGTTTATAACAATTTAAATAAGTTATTTTATAATCAAAAAGGGCAAATATTCTTTAAATGAACTTAAATTAAAAAGAAAAGGTAAAAAAAACATTTTTTAGTGGAAAGAAATCAAAGTTAACTATTTGTTAATTAATATTGTTTATAACAATTGATATAAATTACTTTCTGTTTTATTAATTATATGGTGGTCATATTGTATTAATTTGAACTGATTCAGATCATATGCAGCAACGGAATAAGAAAATAAGCCTCCTTTTTTGAAAAATTGTATTAATTTGTTAACTTTGATTGAAAATAAAAATTATAAACAATTAAGAACTAAAAAATTGACCTTAAGGGATGTCTTAAGAATTTATTCGCCTTTAATTTAAAATAAAGAATACTGAAACCGGTTAAGAATTGTAGGCTGTAGACAGTTTTGAACAGTAAATTGTAAAAAAAATCCCATTGTGCGCTGTTTGTAGATCCTTGGGCAAACCCGGTCTGGTCCTGGTCGGGGCCACGAAGTCGGGGCCAGATCATGAAATCCCGACCGGGGCCAGGGCGGTAATCGGGAACAAAAGTGGCGATTTCTGCACGGGAGCCGTTACAATCAATAGAAATAAAGTAAGATTAATTTCTTTAACTTTAAAACCTAAACTATTACAGAAACAACATACAATCGTATTTTTGTTCTAAAAATGAATTTAAAAATTGTTAACATTATATCATTTCGATTATTTTTTTTCAGATAGAAATGATTTTCTCAAAAATAGAGACAAATTATATGCAATGTGAATCGGATTTAGAATATGAAATTTTGCAGGAATATGGACTTATAGCAAAAAATTCATACATCATTGAAGTTAGTAAGTAATGACAAAATTATGTCTGCAACTTACATTAATTATATTTTTTATTTGAATAAAAAAAAAAATATTGTATCTATTTTTGAAAATTCAATTGATGTGTGGATAAATAAATTTGGAACTCAGGTATTTCAATAATGTGTTTCAGTAATATTTTATACAGTTGGAGTAGAATATGTTTCCTTGCCTCTTATTCCATTTTTTCTGGATATAGTAAGACCGTTAAATGAATCTCGACCAAGATCACTTATTATGCTCGCTGAATATTATGTTGATTCTAACAATGATTATAATTATATAGCAATAACAATACATCAAGTGCTCGTATCACTTATATTAGCTACAGTTATTGTAACAATTGATGGAATCTTTATAGTCTTTATCTACCATGCTTCTGGTCAATTTAAAATACTAGGGTAACTATAAAAAATTCTTTTTATCTAAAAATATACAATTGTATTATTAATTAAAAAATAAATTTTTTTTTGCAGATTAAAAATAAAAAATATCGTAAAACTTGAATATAATATGTCTATTTCTGACGAGGAGAATTTTAAAAATGAAATTAAATTATTTGTCCAAAAACATGAATCAGTTATACTGTTTGTATTAATCCTATTCTTTTATAATAAAATATCAAGGAAATATAACTTTTTTAATGAACTGAATTCTTTTAAGGTTTGTAAATGAAGTTAGTGAATGCTTTTCAATGCCTTACTTTTTTGGTTTGGGATTGAATATGCTAATGATAAGCTTTACAGGAGTTCAGGTAAACGATAAACTTTGAATTACATGTAGCGTATAACATATAAAGGAATATTTATAAAATAACTTATGATTCAACAGTTAATTATAAATTTGGATAATCAGAGTGAAACTGTAAAACTTATTATATATAATTCGGGGCAAATTGTTCGTCTCTTTTGTTTAGCATTGCCCAGTCAGCGTCTAATTGACCAGAGTACTCTACTTTTTCAACATATGTAAGTACCTAAAAAATATATTAAACCAACAAAAAAATTTAGAATATTGGTATTTTCGTTAAAATTTTAAAAGTAATTTTGAAATTATAGATATGAAAGCTACTGGTACACTTTATCTTATGAGTCAAAAGGAATGTTAGGAATGTTGATGCTGATGTGTATAAAACCCGTGACTTTTACAGCGGGAAAATTGTTCTCTTTCTCAATGGGCACCTTTAGTGCTGTTGGTATCAATTATCAATTTTGATTTCTTAAAATCTAATAATAATATTCTTTAATTAATATTTTTGTGTTTTAAGGTGATGAGAACATCCGTGTCATATTTTACAGTCTTGATGTCAGTACGTTAGTAAAAAAGTTCTCAGGTTCTTCTACAATTTTTTTCCATCATGACGAACAGAATGCTTAAGGTGCTTTAATATCTCAAGTGTTTTAGTCAAGCAATCGGCTAGATTCATTTTCACGGTCGGATCACGTAATTTGATTGGCTGTACTAAAGATTCCATTTTCACTGTTTCTAATTTTCATAAACAGTAAAAATAGAATTTACTCTTTAACCATAATCAAATTCAATGAACCGACCGTGAAAATTCATCCAAGAAGATTGCTTGGCCAAAAACACCGGAGGTACACTGTTAAAAATTTTTGTTCCAAATTTTATACAAAAATGTTTGAAGCAATTATCATATACAATTTTGAAAAACTACAACACACATTTTTAAATTTAATACAAATTTTCTTATTAAATTTTAAAACACATTTCTTTAAAATTTTCAAATTATTCTTTGGAAAATGAATACAAAGTGTTTGAATGAAATTTCAAATAGTTTTGTTTGAAACTTCAAACAGTTTTGTTTGAAATTTCAAACAAATCTGTTTGAAATACAAAAACGATTTAAATATTTAAATGAAAAATCTATTATAAACTGTTTATATTGTGTTTTGATATGTTACAATAAATGTAAATTAATTTAAAAAAAAGTTTCATTGGCATTTTTACGGAAATTCGACACTACGATTTGAACCCTTAGTCGTATATAGTGTTGTCTGTGTATAGTGTGTCTTGTATGGAGCCATCAACCTTGAGAGCTGCGCCTAGACGCGCTCGACCAAGGGAGGCTATGAAAATCTCTTGCAAAGTATCAGTAGTGAGAAACATGTGGACCATTCCCTTTTTTTGACTACTTCTAAATTTCTAAAGATTCAATATCTTTAAAATTCTTCACCAACCGATTCTTGTATTCTTTACTTTTTTTCTCTTCACGTTTCTGTTAAATTTATGATATGTATTAAGATGTTTTAGAAATATTTAAACAATACTTTATGAACAGCAGATTTTTTATGGAAAAATATTTTTCTATTTAATTTAGCAGTTTTTAAATTTTAATCTGTACAAAATAACTAACTATATTAATTAATTATATTATATCATCCAAAATGTTTTATTCTCTTAATAAGTTTTGTCAAATTTAACTAATTAAATTGATTAAAAAAATTTTTAGTTATTTCAACATTTGAAAATGTATTTACTTATAAATAATGTTTTAAACTAATTTAGAGAATTATTAAACACATATGTTTGAAGCAATTTCGTATAAAAACTCAAAAAAATTTCAATTAAGTACTTTTCAATGAAAAAGTTATAAATTTACCTACAATATTTTAAAACATATGTGTATTGAATTATTTTACACATAAATTTTTCAAACACTTTTTATGAAAAAGTTGTAAATTTACATATTTTTCAAACTTATGTATTTGAAGTTAATCCATACAAAATTTTTTGAAAATTTCAAACACTTTTGTTTGAAAATATTGTAAATTTACAAATCTTTCAAACATATGTATTTGAAGTTAATCCATACAAAAATTTTTGAAAATTTCAAACACTTCTGTTTGAAAATATTGTAAATTTACAAATCTTTCAAACACGCGTTTTTGAAATTATTTCATATACAATATTTATAAATTTTCAATCACTTTTTGTATGAAAGTATTGTAAATTTACAATCTTTTTTAACAGATAGAAGCATCTTTATGCTGAAACTAGGCGTTGGGAACAATTTATGATTCTTCATTTTATTCATATGGATTAAAAAAAAAGTAATTGTAGAAGCATTCTTAAATTGTTGATTCTTCGAAAAATCGAATCTAATTAATTGTTATGATTTTTCTTAATAAGTCTAACAATTTATGCAATTTTTAATTATTTCTTCGTTTCCTATAGCACTCTTCATAAAGTTTTTCCAGAAACCACTATTTGTATAGATGTATATTTTTGTGAAAATCTTAGCTCTTGCTACTATTTTAATTCCATTTACTTAGCGGATACAAACTTACTTATTCTTGGTGTGTTATAATTATTTAAAATAAAAAATTGTATTAAATCAATAATAAAGAAAGTTACTCACACAGCATCGAAATGTTCAGAAATATTGTCAATGTTGCTTGGTAGGTATAATTAATAATCAACGTGCAGATAATCATTCAAAATCTCCTAATGTGTACTGGCAAATATTTACTATGGACATAACTCTTTAGATGAACTGTTAATTTTCAACTATCACTATCTATAAACTAAATCACATTTCAAATAAGAAAAATGATTTTAGTATTATTTTGGCCTTCGTAATCAAAATTTAAGAAATAACTACTTACCTTTATCATTTGGTTTAGTGTTCTGTGTTTTCTTCTACAAGAAGTAAATCTTAATGCATTTATCTTAAACATTTTCCATATTCTTTATCACATGGGTATATTTTCTATCATTCAATAGTTGCTGGCTTTAAGAATTGCGTACGATTTTGAAAACAATTCTCAGAAATAATGTTGAAATTAAAAACAATTAAAATTTTCAGTTTGTAATGACAAAGAATTCATTTTATTAATTGAAAATAATTTTATTAAAATAAAAACCGCTGCCAAGTTGTACATTTTTATAATTTTGGTGTTCATTTCATGAACACTCCGGTTAATATGGACGAAAATGTAGTTTTTTCTAAATAAAGATAGATTCTTGAACTTTTAAAACATATATTTCATTTTCAAAAAAATGCAAAATGGCGGCCAATATGGCGCATCTAGAAAATAATGTTTTTTTAAATAAGGAAAACGGTGGGCATTCTACACTGCGCAATTTTTAGTCTAAAAACAGAAACTCAAAATCTTTTATAAAGGTGACATCCTAAAGAATAGGTTATACCTATAAAATAGTTAAAAAGTTAACAAAATGACAAAATGGCGGACACATTTTTAAAAAAAACTGCGTTTTTGCATTATTTTTCCATATTTGACCTCTTGTAAAAATCTCTATTGTTAACAATTTTATCATATTATAGGTATAACCCCTGTAGAATTTAGTTACCTTTAATAAACCACAAATCCGAAGTTGATTGATTAAATAGTTTAGACGCTACGATGCCCACCAGTTTAAAAAATCTTGTTTCGAGAAAAACGCGTTTAAAGCTTAAAAAACATTTTTGTGCAATAATTGTATTCTTTGCAACGTTGAAGACGGGTATCGCAAAGGGTAGGCCGATTTTCGCGAAACCCCCAAATTTTTTTTTTAAATTCAAAATTATTATATTTTTTATTTCTAACTTTGATAATTGTCTTTTATTAAGATTGATGTCCATATTTTAGCCATTTCTTCAATTTTAATATCTATTTATAGGTTGTATACAATAATACTTTTAAAAGTTGTAGAGAAATCTTATATAGTTTTGAGAAAAACGCGTACATAAAAAAGGTTTCAAAACCACTTTACTCATAGTAAAAACTTTTTTTTTACTTACATTGAATCGTCTATTCCAGGACCATATGAATCTTCTGCATCTTCAGCACCTTCTAGAACTTCTTTTTGTTCTTGTTCATTTACAATAGGCAGATTGAAAAAAGGGATAGACCGACAATGTTTACAAACTTGAATGTAACTTGAGGAATATTTAACGGACCGCCTTGAAATTTTCTGAGTGTACTCTTAAATACATGTATATTACGAAAATGCAATAAAAAATCGATTTTTTCAAAATCCTAAGTGGATGTGTTGATATGAAACAGTGCGTGAGCACAAAGAACAAACGAGATATGTCTTGATACAAATATTTTATTTGAGGTTGAATTCAGATTTTACTTTACGGTACAAAAAGGCGCCTGCAAATATAAATAAATAAGTATAATTATAATATATAATCAGATGAATATTAAGATAAAGATGTTTGTTAATTATTACCTTTTGTACATAATTTCGAGAAATAATATTGGCGTCTTACTTCTACACAGTCATGATAATAAAACATAAGAGAAACGAAACTCTCGCGTAAGGCATACATCAATAGAACATAAAGCTCATTTCACACACTTCATAACGCAAGGTCCGTTCACAATTAAATATGATTCAATTTAACAGGACGTAACCCCTTACATAAATTGTCAGGAAGTGTCTAAAAAATAAATTTTAATAATTACTCATTATTTTTGAAACCAAAAGCCAATGTATAAATAAGTTATCGAATTTTATTTTATGTAATATAAAGTAAATTTACTTACTTTCGGCTATGATGTATCCATGTCACAAAATTAAAATTCATACAAATTTAACAACATATATCACTATTCAAAATTGTCTTCTCTACGTTTCGAAACAAACGGATATGACCCGAACCATTGTCTTGCAAAGAAAACTAGTTTTCAAAATCAGCTGCTCATTTTGATTATATCAAATGATTGATAGCCGTTCCAACCTAATTATGTGAGGTATTAAAAATTCTAAAATAGAAATTTTTTACGACTTTAATCAATATTTCGGTCAATTGGAACCATTGTAGCAAACATGAGAGAATATTTTTTCTCAATTAAAATCTAAGATTCCAACGACTGATTATGTAGAACTATAATTTTTTTAAAATTTTTCTATACTTATTCCGCTAACAGGAAAAGTCGAGGTATGAAATTCAGACAAAATTATTAACATCGTAACACAAAGCTTTATAATTCGGAAAACAAAATATTTGTTGTGTATTTAAAAATTGAGACATATCTGATTAGACGAACTGTTAATTTTAAACAATGCATCTTTACATTTAAAAGACGAAGGTAAGGCTGCTTGTGTATTTTCTGAGAAAATTGATTTTCTTCATCAACTCAAGACGATCCTCTTCCTTAAAGGGTTGAATACAGACTAAGTATGTTTTTCATAGGGAAAATCGATTTTCTCCTTTTACAGATAAATTAATTATTAAAGGCCTCTAATACTATGTAGTGTATTTATTTAAAAAGTTCCTAGAAACGTACAAAGTAAACCTGATCCTCAAAGTACAAAGTAAACTTAGAATTAATATTACATGAGTTACTTTTTAGCTTCTCAAAAAACGATTGACTTTATACTGAGAATAATATTCTTAGAGGTAACTGTAATTGTCGAACAATTTATAGAAAGCTGTCTGAAAAGTTTTTGTATTATATTCATATCAGACGTCGACATGGAAGCATACAATTCTCCTATAAAAATCGTTGAATAATACGTATTGAGGGACTCTGACCTACTTAATCGAAATTTATGAAACGACTACTTTTGCTTCATTGTTTGATTTAGTGTTTTGCGTTTTCTTTTACAACAAGTAAATGTTTATGCTTTATAGTAACTTAAAAAATATTTCTCAAAAAAAATTCAAATTTTTATAAATTAAATTTACCCTAGACAGTACAACTGGTGTACAAAAGTACACAAAACTTATTTTGTTCCTAGAATTTTGATATCACAAAGTAACTTTATTATAAATTTATAATCGTCATTCAATAGTTGCTGGCTTTGAAAAATAATTGGAGAAATATGGACAGTTTTATTACTTGGCTTCCATCCTACCTTGTAAATGTTCTTGCCATTGTTTGTTTAACAGCTCTTAACGCCATTAAAAATAAGGTAAGAATTTCTATTAATTTATATGAACAAAAAGATTACAAACAAATATATTGTTATATTTTGTATTCTACAAAGGGATTAATAATTTTTTACATATAACACTATAGTGAATATATTCACATACTCTTTCTTTTAGATATAACAAATTTTCTCAAAAATGAAGAACGATTATCTACATTACGAATCTGATTTAGAATATAAAATTTTGCAAGAATACGGACTTTTAGCAAAGAACGTAAACAAGTTTGAAGTTCGTAAGTAATGAAATAGCTGATGAACTCTATTTTTAAATAAAATTTTTTTCTATTTTTTAAACAACATTTCATCCAAAATTTTATTTCAGTTATGATTTACGTAATCTTAGTAGACTACGTTTCAACACGAATTATTCTGTTTCTTAGATCTATTAAAACCGTTGAATGAATCTCGGCCAAGAAAGCTTATAATAATTGCAGAATATTTTGTTGATTCTAACAATTTTAACAATTATAAAGCAATATTGATACATCAAGTGTACATGACTTTACTATTAAGTACAATTGTTTTAACAATTTATGGAATCTTTATAGTCTTAATCTACCATGCTTGTGGTCAATTTGAAATTTTAGGGTAAAGCAAATTTAAAAAAAATATATATTATGTACAAAATTTTATTACTGTAATTAAAAACTTAATTGTTCCTTTGCAGATTGAAAATAAGTAACAGTGTAAAACTGGATTATAACATGTCTATTTCTGATGAGAATAATCTTAAAAGTGATATTAAATTTTTTGTTGAAAAACATAAAGCAGTAATAATGTTTGTATTAATTCAAACCACGTCAAATGTAACAGCAAATATTTTTTAATTTTTCGTGTTACAAAATAAAATTTATAAGCAAGAAATAACAATATTTGTTGTTACACTGAACGAGGCCTGCACTTTTAATTTTTGTAAACTAAAACACAATTACAAGGAAAAATTATTTTTTTTAAATTACTGGATTTTTTTAAGGTTTGTAAATGAAATTAGTAAATGCTTCTCAATGCCCTACTTTTTTGGTTTGGGTTTGAATATGATAATGATAAGCTTTACAGGAGTTCAGGTAAACCAAAAAATTGACATATTTATGTCCGTAAAACATTAGCAGAATATTTATAAAATTGTCCAATAAATTCACAGTTAATCATAAATTTGGATAATCGAAGTGAAACTCTTAGAGATATGTCATTTAATTTGGGTCAAGTTTTTCGCCTCTTTTGTATAGTATTACCAAGTCAATGTCTAATTGACCAGAGTACTCTACTTTTTCAAAATATGTAAGTGTAAACAAAGAAATCAAATATTTTGAGTTAGAATTTCTACATTTTAATAAAAATGTTGTGTCCCAATTAGTATGAACAAATACAAAATTTTATAGTAAAGAAAAATTTTTTTTTCTCAAAATTACTTTATCTCTAATAATTTATTTTAATATTCCAAACTTAGACAATTCATATTTTCAAATTGGGAACTATCACTAGAGTTTAAAAAAAAATGCTAAATTATGACAAGAACTTAAAAATTTATAATTTATAAAAATGAAGTATGTAATTATGAAATTGTAGATATGAAAGCTACTGGTATATCGTATCTCCAGAATCAAAACAAATGTTAAGAATCTTAATTATGATGTGTATAAAATCCGTCTCTTTTACAGCGGAAAATTGTACTCCTTCTCAATGAGCAGCTTTAGTGTTGTTGGTATCATAACAATTTTGTTTTTTTATGTTTTAAAACGTAGCTGATATAATTTAATTACTTTTTCAATTTTTAGGTGGTAAGTACGTCCGTGTCATACTTTGCGGTATTATTGTCATTACGTAAGTAAATTGAGTTCTACAAAATTCTATTCTTGTCTATTTAATAATTATATTAATATATGAAATTTTTTATTATTTATTGGTTCCGTTCAATACTGTTTGTAACACTTTTCAATAAACCACTAAATATGGACCTATATATTTTTTGTGAAAATGTTACTGCAAAAAAGTATCTTATCTCTTATTATTATTCTACCTTCAATTTTCTTGGCAGATACAAAATTATTTATTTTTGGTCTGCTATAGACCGTGAAGAGCACCTCGAGGCAAGTCAGTAGACGAACTGACTCTAAACACTGAGCGAGCGAGTTATATAGGCGCGAAGGCAGCGAGTGGTGGGGGAAGGCGGACTGCGCGAGTTGCGTGCGTTGTCGTCAGTCTCTCTCTGCCTGCGAACTGTACCCGACTACGATGACTGTGCTGTATGACGTATACGCTATTGTTATATCGTATAGTTCATCCTTACCTATAATGATAAATTGACATTTAGCGTCAAGGTCAAAAAATTCTTTTTTTTGAAGTCTTAACTACTTTTTGCTACGCAATTGTGTAATGTCAAAAAGTTTTCTATGGACTACAGACATATTTCATTAGACGAACTGTTAATTTTTAACTATTACTATCTATAAACTCCACGAAGTAAAATAAGAAAAGTGATTTTCTTTGCCAGGTCAATACGATCCTTTTCCTTAAACAGTATAACTAATTTTCAAACAATTTATAGAATGCTGTCTCAAAAGTTTAACTTTTAATATCATATCAGACGTCGGAATGGATGTATTTAATTCTCTTTTTAAAATAATTGAATACTTAACACGTATTATGGGACTGTTTGGTTTTTGGTTTAAACTGAAGGGAAACACTTCAGATTCGAAACAAAAATAAAACAAGAATTGATTTTGTATTGTAACTAACGAAATGATAATTTTAAATTTAATAGATTTAACATTGACGAGATCTGGTCTGTGAGAATGCTAATGAGCAGATGAGCTACTGGTTGGTTTCTTAGACGCGCTGCAGTGTGTTAGTGTGTCACGAGAAGTACAGTTGGGTGTATGTGTAGCGTCGTCTTGCTTACAATGAGATTTTGATAGTGTGTGAGTAGTAAAATTTGCGCGAAAACCGAAGAATGTAAAAAATACAAGTCTGGTGTCGAGATTAAGAAAATATGAGTGAAAAATTCCCATGACTAAAATTTGATACTTGGAAAATATTCAACACTTGCTTTAAAGAATAATTGGGGTGATCTGGACTTTTTTATTGCTTTGCTTACACCCTGCCTCGTTTAACCTTCTTGCCATTTGTTGTTTATCAGCCGTTACAACCAATAGAAATAAAGTAAGATAATTGCTTTAACTATTTAAAGACTAAATATTAAATTATATTATTAACATTATATCATTTCGATTATTTTTTTCAGATAGAAATAATTTTCTCAAAAATAAGGGAAGATTATATGCAATGTGAATCTGATTTAGAATTAGAAATTATGCAAGAATATGGATTTATAGCAAAAAATGCATACATAGTTGAATTTAGTAAGTAATGCCAAAATTACGCCTACCTTAAATTAATTTTACTTTTAATTTAAATAAATTTAAAAAAAGGTTTAGTGTTCTGTGTATTGTCTTCTACAGGAAGTAAATGTTTATTTATTTCAAACATTTTCCGTAAACTTTATTACATGGGTATTTTTTTATCATTTAATATAGTTGTTGGCCGCTTTGAGAAACAATTGGAGGAATATGGATACTTTGGTCAGTTGGCTTCCAAGCTGCCTTGTTACTTTTACAGTCATTAGTGGTTTAATATAGCTGTTAGTGACAATAGGAATAAGGTAAGATTACTTATTAATATTCAACTATTTAAAGACTAAAATATTACGAAAACGATATCATCACTGTGTGCAAAATCCCATGATCTATCGTGACTAACGCGATCGCTGGAATTCTCAGCAAAATTGCATTTGACTACTTTCGATGTGCTTAAAAAGACGCGAACCATAATTTTAAGTCACCAATTTAATGATTCTTGAATTTGGTCAGGACGTTCCTAAAATTCTGGTCAACATTAAAATTGAATTTATAATTACCTATGTAACTTTTTAGACTTTTAAATCTGATTTAGAATATGAAATTTTGCAAGAATATGGTCTTATAGCAAAAAATGCATACATAGTTGAAGTTAGTAAGTAATTACAAAATTATCATACAAATTCTAAAACAAAGACAATTTTTTGTTGCAAATAAATTTTTAAAAGAAAATTTATTTCTATATTTTCAAATAAAATTAATTAATAATGTGTTTCAGTCATTTTTTATGTAGTTGGAGTAGAATACGTTTCCTTGCCCCTTGTGCCATTTTTTCTGGATATAGTAAGACCGTTAAATGAATCTCGTCCAAGAACGCTTATTATGATTGCAGAATATTTCGTTGATCCTGATGATTATTATAATTATATAGCAATAGCAATACATCAAGTGCCCACAGGTCTTCTAATAACTACAGTTATTTTAGGAATTGATGGAATTTTTATAGTCTTCATCTATCATGCTTGTGGTCAATTTGAAATTTTAGGGTAATTTGAAATTAATTTTAATTGAAATTAATTATTTATTAAAATTAATTAATCTTAATAATATAAAATTTTATAATTGTAATTAGAAAATTAATTTTTTTTTTGCAGATTAAAAATAAAAAACATTGTAAAAATTGATGACAGCATGTCGATTCCTGATGAAAAGGATTTTAAAAATGAAATTAAATTATTTGTTAGAAAGCATAGATTGGTTATAATGTTTGTATTAATTCAAACCACGTTAACTCTAACAGCAAATATTTCATTTTTTTTTTAATATAAATATTTATGAAAATGTAATGTTTAAAAAAGATGCATCGCTTCTTTATTGTGTGGAAGTTAAGGGGTTGCATTTAGTTAGACAGCCGAAAAGTTTATTGTTACACTTGACATGGTTTGATACTTTCATTTTTCGTAAAATAAAAAAAAATTATATCAAAAGCAAAGAAAACTTTTGTAATTTTTTATGAAATTTTTAAGGTTTGTAAACGAAGTTAGTGAATGCTTCTCAATGCCCTACTTTTTTGGTTTGGGATTGAATATGCTAATGATAAGCATTACAGCAGTTCAGGTAAAGCAAAAAAAAATTATACCTCTACGTATAACAACCTAAAAGAATATTTATAAAATGCCTAATAATTTAACAGTTAGTCGTAAATTTAGACAGTGAAAGTGAAACTGTTAAACTTCTGATATACAGTACGGGGCAAATTGTTCGCCTCTTTTGTTTAGCATTGCCCATCAGTCAGCGTTTAATTGACCAAAGTACTCTACTTTTTCAATATATGTAAGTAGCTTAAAAAATATATTAAACCAAAAAAAAAGAATATCACTATTTGCGTTAAAATTTTGAAAGTAATTTTAAAATTATAGATATGAAAGCTACTGGTATACTTTAACTCCGGAGTCAAAACAAATAATAAGAATCTTAATGCTAATGTGTATAAAACCTGTGACTTTTACAGCAGGAAAACTGTACTCTTTTTCAATGAGTAGCTTTAGTGCTGTACGTATCAACTATAAATTTTGTTTTTTATTTTTATAATGATATTCGTTAATTAATCTTTTTGCTTTTTTAAGGTGATGAGAACATCCGTGTCATATTTTACAGTCTTGTTGTCAGTGCGTGAATAGATGTACCCTAAAAATATTCTTCTATAAAAATAATGTAACTGACGATTTTTCTTAATAATTATCATAATTTATGTAATTTCTTTATTTCTTGGTTTGGTTCTATAACACTCTATAGAATTCAGGAAAGAAAACACTTTATATAGATGTGTATATTTTTTGTGAAAATCTCACTGCAAGAAAAAGTATCTTATTACTAGTTTTCTACCTTCTATTTTCTTGGGAGATACGAAGTAACCTATTTTTAAAATATTGTATAGTTATTTAAAATAAAAAATTGTATTAAATTTATAATAAAAAAAACAATACCTATACAGCGACGAAATTTGCAGACCCATTTTATTAAGTAACAAAAAAATTCACTATAGAATATCGAATAAAAAAATGTGTTCTTGGTTTAGTTACGGTCTAATTTATTAAAGTTTGATCAGAACTGTTACTATTACTAGTTTTGAATTGATAACATTTTTTGTTGTAGTTTCGTTTATTGTCGTTCGTAGATTCATAGTTAATTTTAGTTCTTGATGAGTTTGTGTTTGAAGTAATTCGTGATCTAATGATGATGAATCAAGAATCAGTTTTATAATTTTTGTATGATTAGTCAATATGTTTGCTAATTGATTTTGATCGTCAAGAACTTCATCAAATTTGATTTTTAATAGCTACTAAGTCTGCATCATTCATAATTCCAAATAAAGGCTTTGCTATATCTCCCACTACTATATTGGTTAAACCTCTTTTTATTCGACGTTCTCCTAACAATTTATTTAATAAATCATGTTTGTTCTTCAATCTGTCAAATCGTCCCCTTATTAAATGAATTTCGTTCTCAGAACTACAATAAATGTAACATGCTGCTTCACTTATTTGAATTGTTTTTTCAATCATATCAAATCTATTGTTTACATAAGTGACGTTTATTCCAATTAGTAATCGACATTTTTCGTGATACTGCAGGTCCTATGTCTTCTTACAGATTTCCTTTTAATTCTGTTATATTAATATTTCCGTATGTTAGGCTACTCTTCAGAATTATCAATAGAATTATGCTGATCATCATTTTCATCATCTGAAAAATTGTAATATGGCATTAACTGGTTGTCGTGAAATCTAATTGTTTGGTTTTTATATAATACTTCATAATTATTGTTGTGAAAAATTTGTGTAATACTTCCTGGTCCTAACCCAACTTCCTGGTTCTAATCAACTTCTTGGTCTTTGCGTGTCATTCAACAGGGATTCCCAGTTGAAATAAAAATGTTTTTTTTTGCATTTTTTTGGAAAAATATGAATATTTGTGATAATCTATATTTCAGAATAAGAGAAACCTTATCCGAAGTTCCTTTAGTTTATGGTCTTTTAAATATTTCTTTAAATATGCATTTTGGTACAAAAAGTTTGAAAGAAAAGTTATTGGGTTTTGCTGTTACAATTAATATGCTTTCTTATTTCTCTTAAAATAGAAGAAAAGATATAAATTTTCCCAATGTCTTTTTAATTTTATTTTTCCTATAATTTCATTCAAATTTTTCGTCTATTTTGTTAACACTGACATGTCAATGTCTAATTGATCAGAGTACTCTACTTTTTCAGACCATGTAAGTGCAAAAATATTTTAAACTATAACAAATTTTAGATAATGGCCAACGCACAACTACTTATTTAGTGCTGTTGGTATTATAACAATTTCATTTTTTTATGTTTTAAAACGTAGCTGTTATTATTTAATAACTTTTTCTTATTTTTTAGGTGGTAAGGACATCCGTGTCATATTTTATGATTTTGTTGTCAGTACGTGAGTAAGGTTCTACGAAATATCTATTCTCTATCTGGTTCTTCTACAATAATCTTGTTTTCATCTCAACATGAACAAATGTAATCTACCACACATTGTAAAATTATAAAAAAAAAACACTTTATAGAGATGTATAATATTTTTTGTAAAAATCTCACTGTAACACAAAGTATCTTACTTCTACATACTTTTCTACCTTCCATTTTATTTTGGCAGATACAAAAATATTTATTTTTCGGTGTAATTAATAATAATTGTATCGAATTATTCAAAATCCTTTATTGCGGACTGGCTGTTGGTCCAGTTCGTTGTACAAAAATCATTTTTTGTGAAGGGTTGTGTATTTAAAAATTAAGACATATCTCCTTAGATATCTAATATAAGTTTCTTACAGATAAAATTGATTTTCCATCTAATACAGATATTAAGGATTTTAATGCATTTATTTAAAGGATTCTTCGAATCGAATTCAAAATAAGCGTAAATATGAATTTTTATTTCACTTTTAGAATTATAAATACAAAAAAAACGTTTGATTTTATGAGAATCATTATTTTATAGGTACTTTTGTTATCATCGAACAAATAATAGAAAGCGGTTTGAAAAATTTTGGTGTTACATTCAAATCATACGTCGAAATGGAAGCATACAATTCTCATTTTCAAATTATTAAATATTTAACAAGTGTTACAGGGGTCTGGCCTAATCAATCGAAACTTACAAAATACTTTATTGCCGTCTTCTCTTGGTTCACTCTTTTGAGTTTTCTAATACCACAAGTATATGACTTTACGGATTATATTAAACGAAAGTTTTTTTTTAAATTTAGGGAGAAATAGAAAGAAAGATATAACAATTTTTTTATATAAAAATATTTACATTAGACAAAAATTTGTTAGCAGTAATAATAAAATATAATTTGTCAATTAATAGTTGCTGGCTTTAAGAAATATTTCGAGGAATATGGACGTTTTTATTATTTGGCTTCCATCCTTCATGGTAAATCTTATTTCAATTAGTTGTTTAACATCCATTTGCGTCAAGAGGAATAAAGTAAGAAAACTTTTATTTAACTAATGTTATATCGAACTTACCCCAATATTATATTCCCTAGTGTTTCTCGATTTAATTTTAATTAGTAACAATTAAAATTGGAACGGGATTTGGTAAATAATCAAGAAGTATTCTATTTGAATAAATTGTATATTTAAAATGAACGCAGTTTTGAAAAGATGGAATAAGGTTGCACAAATAATTTGTTGTTAATTTTATTATTATTACTATCATTATTACTATCATTTTTTTGTAGATAGAACTAATTTTCCTAAAAATGAAGGAAGATTATTTGCATTATGATTCAAATTGGGAATTCGACATTTTACAGGAATATGGAATTCTAGCGAAAAATCTAAACAAAATCATAGTTGGTAAGTGACATTCCTAAAAATTGAAGATAAGTAATTAAATTATAAATTTTTTGAAATAAAATTAATCAAAAATATGTTTTAGTTATATTTTATACAGTCTCGTTCGAAATTACTTCTATGCCGCTTCTTCCATGTTTTTTGGATTTAGTAAAACCGTTAAATGAATCTCGACCTAAAGAACTTATAATGGTTGCAAAATCCTGCGATGAATTTTATAATTTATGAAAATAATTAGGCTTTGTTTACATGACTGCGCGTTCGAACGTTTTTGTTTATTCAACGGGATGTATTTTCAGGTATTTATTTATTTATTTTCTGTATTTCTATGTATTTAATAAATTTAATGATGTTAATGACAAGTTTAAAGTGCATTTAAGATTTTTTTCGCATATTCATTTCACATAGGTTAAAAAAATAACGGTAAGATCACTTACACAAAATTCAAGTTTACCAATTATTATTATTATTATAAACAATTAGAGTTCCAAAAAAGCACCAATTTAGTGAAATTATCAAATAAAACTTATTGTCGATTATTATGCAACTGAAGTTCCTCCTCGCACTCTTGCAAACTGAAAAAATATCTAGAAACTTCCGAGAACTAACCGTCAAAATTGCAAAAAAGCAAGCAAATCACCGACACTAGTGTATAACGTGAAGTCTACACACAGGAGTTAACCATTCATTCACGCATTTACATCAACAGATATTTATTAAAGTGTTACTTTTGTTCAATTCATTTTTTACTAAAGAATGAAACAAAATACAAAAACAACAATATATTTCGAAAAAGTATTCTGACAGGAATGTAAACATAATCCCTGACATAACCTAACTTACCGTTCAACAATTTGGGCTTTTTTCCTCTTAAGGACTGTCCTCGGCACTTCAACTATCTTTTTAACTGACAGCATTGACATAATGGTATTTTTTTCTACTATCTTATGATCTTATGAATCAATTTTACTCCTGGAACATCTTCCTCTTGCAACTTTTTTTTTATGATAGGGAAAGATTGTAATTGCTACAAAAGAGCGCCTATTGTGCGTTGGATTTGTCATTTTGTCCCTGAGTGTCACATTTCGGAGGTTTCATGGTCTCATCTTTATAGTAACTTTAGAAATAAAAGAAAATTTAAAAGTCCCTAGAAGATTCTAGGGACTAAATACTACTAGTAAAATTAGATTTAATTAACAAATAATTATTTAAAATAAAAATATCTCTTTCTACCACGCGAAACCATTCAAATAAATGCATAACATAAAGAACATAAAATTGTAAATAAATAAATGAACTTTGCGTAAGACACGTAACTTAACATAAAATACGTAAATATCCCCAGGCAGTAAACAATCGTTTCTCCTACCCAGCAATGCGTAAACCGGTAAACACACACAAATGAAAAGAACAGCTGATTTACAAATAACCAATGATCTCATCGTGCATAATCTGCTGACCACTTCTACACCAATCAAAACGTTCCCCTCTGACAAATCTAGTTCATCAAGAATCCCAAGATTATTCACCTCACAAATTATTTATTTAAAAATCTTCAAAACTTTACAAGTAAAAAAATACTTTATAAAAAAAAACGAGGAGATATTTGGGTTTTTTTTATAAAGTATTTTTTTCTTTGAATTTTAAAAATAAGAAAGAAAATACAATTGTAACTTCAATGTTGGCAGCAGTGCTTTACAGGTATCAATGCCACTGCCACCACAACACTTTTGAGAACTCGTGTTCACACTCGTGTGTCTGTCAGTGTAATCACTTATGGTCTAAACGTGTCGTTGTCGTCATTCTCGTCGATCGTGTGTAAATTCTCAAAAGCCGTGTGTTTGTTTTTTCCAAATTCCAAATTTTATTTTTATTTAAAAAAAAAGTAAACATTAGTGTTAACGTTTAGTTTTATGTTATCAAATGAGTGAATTGTGATTCTTACTGATAAGAAAAGAGAGTAGAAAAGAAAAAAATGCCGTTTTATAAGGAAAAACTCCTGTCACCAGGACAATTGAAAAGACTTAGTGAACACAAATATAGTTACACGAGTGCAAGTATTCTTGACGCATTTCTACAACCCTGGTGGGAATGGCTTGTGAGAAGAGTTCCAATTTGGCTTGCACCTAATCTTATTACCACCATTGGCCTCATGGTCAACATTTTCACGACTCTAGTTCTTGTTTATTACAGTCCCGATGCCAAAATCAAGGTAACATAACCTTAAAATTACTATGTTTTAATAATTTACACGATTTACATGCATGTTTATTTTTTTTTCTCTTTGAAAAAAATTATTTCTTTTAATTAAGTCATAATTGTTTAATTGAAATTTTTATTTTGCTTGAAATATCAAGTTGGCAAAAGTGTTGATTTGTCATTGTAAACAATCATAATTTTCTTTTTTTAAACGCATGGATGATTTTCATGTTTTACAGTTAATTTTCACACATAGTGACAAGTTGAGGAAAATTCTATTATTTACATTTTTTTTTCTCAATACTCTAAGGTCAAAAAGATCGTTGCGCACGCAATTGTTTATTTATTTAAAAAAGAAAAATTGCACAACTTTTTTTTTCTTATTGTTTTATATGTTTACTTTTTTTCATACCTGTTACAAGTGAATCGTACATTTTATATCGATTCTATTTAAAATTTGTTTTATTGAATTTTTATTTTTACTATTTATTTTTATAATCTTTTATATTTATTTTTTAATTTTTTTATATTTATTTATTTTTTTTATATTCATTTTATAGTTTTAAAAATTTATTTTTATATTTGTTTGTATATTTTTTTGTAATGTTAATTTTCTTAATAATAATAATAATAATAAGTTTTCTGTTTATTAATAAATCGAAACATTAATTATACAAAAACTTTTATTATGTTTATTTTCGTTATTTCGTAAAATTAAATTTATGAATAAATTTCTTGTTTTTTTTAATATATAAAATGATGTAATTTTTTTAAAAAGAACAATTGTCTCAACTTTCATTAATAATAATAATGACTTTGAGATAATATTTTTAATATTTATAATTAGTGTTCTCTTAATTCTGAACGAGTATTTTTTTATTGTTTCGAAACATTTTATATGTTTTTTAAAATATTCATTTACTCTTTTTATTCTTATCACTTAATTTTTGTATTTTTTAAAAATTTTTCTTCAATTTATAATGAATTTAAAAAAAAATATATTTATGTATTTTATTCTGATTTATAAAATTTTTTCCCTTATTTCTAAATTATGAATGAAAGATTAAAATTATCAAATTTCAACTCAATTTTCAAAAAAAGGATAATTTTTTACTTATATTAAAATTTCGCTAATGATTTTTTTTTTATTTGAAACAAATAGAATTCACATAAAATTTTATTTTTAATATTATTTTTAAATAAAAAATTTTAAACACAAAATTGATGAAATAATAAATTGAAGTTTAATAATTTCATTAAAATTTCTTGAATAAACTTGAATTTTGAATTAATTGGAACATTTTTTCTTTTAGGCACCACGATGGGCATGTTTTTTGTGTGCAGTCGGCCTTTTTGTCTATCAAAGTTTAGACTCGATCGATGGAAAACAAGCTCGACGAACAGGAACTTCTTCACCTTTAGGTGAACTTTTTGATCATGGCTGTGATTCCATTTCTACAGGTAATCAAAATCGATCTGGATTTAATTTCGAGAAAAAAAAATTCTAATATCGAAACATTCATTAGAAGAAGGAAAATAAACAAAAAAATATTCGGAGAAATTAATTTTAAAAATTGGTTTACTTCCAACTTTTCGAAATCTGAATGATTTCCTCTTCACGAAAGTCTATGAAAAAATACCACGAAAATGTGAAATTAATAATTCGAATTAAGAATTATAAACATTCATAGAACATGAATTTTTTCCGAACATAAAGATTCATAAAAAAGAAGTTGCGGAGTTAGAAACAAAAAATAAATAAGAATTGAAAATTAGAAAATAAATAAATTTTGTAAAAGTATTTTACAAATTGGAGAAAAAGGGCGAAATTTTGATATAAAAAATACTAAACTTTAGAAAAACTAATATCAAATTTAGTATAATTATAATTATATCAAATATAAAAAATATTAATTAAATTTTAATATTAAAAAATTCATATATTTTTACTAGGTTTCACAAAAGTTTTTTTAAAGTTTATTTTTTATTCAGTTTTTTATTATTATTTAGTTTTTTTTATTATTTAGTTTTTTTATTATTTAGTTTTTTTAAAGTTTAGTATTTTTCATTTAGTTTTTTATTATTATTTAGTTTTTTTAATATTCAGTTTTTTTAAAGTTTAGTATTTTTATATGCAAAATTTTGCCTTGTATTTTTTCCCCACATTGTAAAATACTTTTTAAAAAATTCATATTCTCTCTGCGTGTTATAAAATTGAAAGTTTAAACAGAAATAAATAAAATAATTTTGACTCTACTTAATACAAATAAGTATTTAATAAATTATTAAATACTTCGTATAATAAACTTATAACTATACATAGTAATAATAATAATTTTTACTAATATTAGTTTTTATTATTATTATTATTATTATTATTATTATTATTACTATATTTACTTTTTTATTATTATTTTTATTCTTTTATATATCTGATTTAATAATATTAATAGTGATAAATATTTTTTTGTGCATATATTTTATTTTTAGAAAATATCCTCTATTAGATGGAATGAATTGTAAAAACCTTGCGATTTAATCGCAGAGTATAAAATACATAGACTGCATTTACGATTGAAGTTTCAAATTACTAAAACTCAATACCAAGTGTTTATCGATTAATTCCTTCTTGAAATTTAAAAAAAAAATTGAATTCAACTTAATTTTTTAGTATTATTGTAGTTTTCTTTAATTTTTCTTTTTATTTTCTATTTAATACGTATTTATTTTTGTTTATTTCATTTTATTTGTTTTATTTAATTCATTTTATTTTATTTCATTTTGTTTATTTTTTATTTATTTTGTTTTTTCATTTATTTGCTTTATTTTGTTATTTTATTTTTACTTTATTTTATTCTCCTTATATATTATATTTATTTTTTATAAATTTTTATTTTTCCTTTAATTCTCATTTATTTTCATTTTTATTTAAAATAAGAAAAATATATTTTTCCCTTTTCATTTTTTACTAGATTTAATATTTTAATTTTTGTTTTTCGATTTGAATTTTTATTCTGAAAATTTAATTGTAAATCAAAGTCATTTGCGTTTCTAAAAATAATTTTTTCATACACATACATTATTAAAACGAGTAAATCGAGATAAGGGACTTTAAAAAAAAAATAAATAAATAAAAGATAGATATATTGTTGTGTGTGTGTGTGTGTGTGTGTGGGAATAATTGTTAATTGTTTTTAAATAGCTTTGTTCTCATTATAAAGGTAAAAAAAGCGAAAGAGCAAATTAGAGCACTTTGTAATAAATAAAAATCAGTTTCTATGCATTTTAAAAAGGAAACAATTTTTTTTACACTTTTTCAGAATTTTACTGC
This sequence comes from Leptopilina heterotoma, assembly GCF_015476425.1. Classification (NCBI taxonomy): domain Eukaryota; kingdom Metazoa; phylum Arthropoda; class Insecta; order Hymenoptera; family Figitidae; genus Leptopilina; species Leptopilina heterotoma. The sequence continues at coordinate 811,829 of NW_025111142.1, forward strand.
AAAAAAAAGAAAAATTATATTTCATAAAAATTGAAATTATTTACTTCTTTTTTTTAAAAATAATTTTTAAGTCAGTAGAGAATTTTTTTGAAATATTTTAGCAAGAATTATTTTATTATCTTTTAACTGTTATCATTAAATTCAGGGTAATAATAATAATAAATAATAATTATTATTTTTTTAAACACTAAAATTAAAGTTCAATAACGAGAGAAAAATATTGTTTTTTATTAAAATTTCTCATTTTTTCATTTTATATGATTAATCATTGAGTTAAATGAGTAAAAAAATGAATTATTTTCTGAAAAATTACTGATTTGTTTTTCTGATTTTTGATTTACAGTTTTTGTGGCAGTCTCGGCGTGTATTGCCGTTCAATTAGGTTTCCATCCAACCTGGATGTTTTTCCAGTGTTTCTGCGCTATGACACTTTTTTATTGTGCACATTGGCAAGCGTACGTTTCAGGTAATAACGAAAGAAGAATAATTTTAATGTTCCATTTAACGATACGATTGATTCTTATTATTCAAGCGGAATGACTTGCTTCTGTTTGACAATTGCTTAACTTTCTAGTCACGCCATTTATTAATGACGTAATCGCCTCTATTTTATATCTATATATAAAATATGTATATAAAATTTCAATAAAACTTTTATTTCAAGTTTTTTTTAAAATATAAAAATAAATTTAGAATTTACTTATTTATTTAAAATAAATATATTTATTATTTTTCATAATATTTATATTTATATTATTTATATTTTTTTATATTTATATGATTTATATTTTTTTATATTTATATTCATATTATTAATAATTATATTTATATTATTTATATTTATATTGTTTATATTTATATTATTTATATTTTTTATAATTATATTTATATATATTTTTATATAATTTGGTATTTTATATTTTCATCTAAAATTAATTAAATTCATTTTAGGTTCGTTGAAGTTTGGAAAAATTGACGTCACAGAAGCACAATTCACAATCATCGCGATTCATCTCATCTCAACGATATTTGGACCGGAAATATGGATGATGGAGGTTGTATTTATTTTTTTCTATTATTCTACACAAATTTCTTTTTTTTCAACTTCTCTTCTTACAGGTTTTCTTCAATTTCTGTTGGGAATTTTTTCAAAATATTTTTAAAATACGTATACAAATTTTGTTTTTATTCCCTTTTTTTAGTTTTTGATTAATGCTTTATTGCACTAGTCAAAAAATGAATATTTTTAAAAATATTTTATTTAACATCTGAAGTTTAAAACTTAAAAAAAGAAAAAATTAGACAATACAGGTTGTCATCTACTTGTCTATTTAAATTTTAAATTTACATAATTATCTTTTTAAACTCTTCAGATTTTTGTTTCTTAATTCTTTTTATGGAACATTTTTTGCATTTCAAGGTCACATATGTTTTTATTTTTTTTCTAATATAATTTCTTTATTACAATACCGAGAAATAATTTTTTTGTTTTTTTTTTTTGCTTCTTTGGTTCAATTAGCAACATTAAATATTTCTCAAACAAATAAAAAATACATTTTGTTAAATAATTACTCTTTTTTTTAAAAAAAAAGTTGTATTTTTTTTTTTTTTTTTGAGAAGACAAAATAAAATTTGTTTTTAATCGATTTTTTACCAAAATGAATTAAAATTCGGTACTTTATGAATTAGATTTATAAATAATTTATAATCTAAAAATGAGAATTATGAAAATTAAAATTAAAAAATTAGAATTTAAATTTTTTGATTTTTAAAAAATGAAAAAGGCTTCACACTCATCTACTAAAACCTACTATTTACTAATTTTTTTAATGATACTTTTTTTTAGATTTGTGCCACTAAAAGCTACTTTTTTCTTTTTTTTTAGCATTTACACTACTTTAAATCCGCCAATAATTGAAATAAAATAATTATTTTTAAAAATAAAGTTTTAAATTATTTTTAATATTTACTATTTTTAAAATTTTACAAAAATAATTTAATTATTTAAAAACCAATTTTTAATCAAATTCTTGAAAAAAATTCAATTATTTGTAAAAATAATTTTCAGAGAAATTCAATTATTTAAAATAGACAATTTAAAAAAAAATATGTTTTGAAAGAAATTTAAATATTTTACAATTTTTTTTTTAAATTCTCCGAAAAAATTTAATTATTTTAAAAATTTTCAACAAAGAATTCTTCAAAAATTTCAATTATTTAAAAAAATTTTAGTAAAATTCGTTACAAGAATTCAATTATTTTCATAAATAATAAAATTCATTGACGGATTTAAATTATCTTTAATTTGAATATAATTTTAAATCAATTCCTCCTGAATTGCAATTATTTCTTAGAAATTTTATTAAAATTCTTTGAAAAATTTTCGAGTTAAATTTTCAGTCGTGAAATTTAATTTTTCGATAGATACTTTTTACCACTTTTTTCATTTATAAATCTACTTTTTGCTACTTTTTTTTAAATTTATAATCGAGTGTGAAGCCTGAAATTAAAAAAAAAAAAATTAGATACAACACTAATTAATTGTATTGTTAATTTAATTACAATTAGTTAACTAATTAGATTCTACTAAATTAACAGTTAATAAAAAATAATTTAATAAATTAAATTTACATATTAAATAAAATGTTGAATTGATTGAAAATTAAAAATCTAAAAAGCAGATCTACATTTTCGAACTCGAAATAAGAAAATAAAAAACGGGATTATAGAAATGATGGGTAGGAGTTGAAATATGTATTATTTTTCTTTTTTTTTCTTTTTTTTTTTTTTTTGAATTCATTGAGAACATTTCTTGCAGATACCATTTATAGAAGGTTTTCAGTTTAAATATTTGATAGGAGTGATGACAATAATGGGTGCATTGGCAAACTTATACACAATGTTCTCGGTGATTTTCACCGGCGGAATAGGGAAGAACGGTTCGACTGTTGCCGTAAGTTTTATTAGTTAGAATCATGGCAAAGAAATTTTTTTTTTTTTTTATTGGGATGCGATGAAAAAATTAAAATATATATTTAATTTATTCTGGGACCGGCATGGCATGAGGAGCGGCTCTCAAATTAACCGACACAGTAATGCATTTTGTGTTATAATAATTATTACTATTATTGCGTTTATAATAATAATTATAATAAATTATTTTCATTTCTATTATTGTTATTAATTTATTTTTTTAAATTTTTATTATTTTATTTTTATTATAATTTTTTATCTTATTAATCTTTATGTACTAATTTTTACTTATACTTTTATCAATTTTTTTTACTACTGTTTTGATTTTTTTTTATTTGAAAGTTTAGGAATTGTTTCGATTTCCGTTTATGTTCAAATTATTATTTTCATTATTATATTATGTTTTACTAGTTTATTACTTTTTTATTATTAATAAGTAATGATATTAATTTATGTTAATAATATTACTATTAGGTATTATTATTATTATTATTATTATTATTATTATTATTATTATTATTATTATTATTATTATTATTATTATTATTATTAATTTTATTATTATATTATTATTATAATTTTTTTTTTAATTTGCATTATTAACAATTATTATTATTACATATTATTAATTTATTACTCATTATTATTTTTATTATTTACATATTTTTAAAGATGTTAATATTGTTTCGACTTGTGATAATTATTTATAAAAGATGTTCAGAAACATTCCATTGCAAGTCCATTTATTTTTATTAATATTATTATTATTATTATTATTATTACCATTATTTTAATTAATTATATTTCTACTAATGTGGAAACTGTTTATCTATCCTCTTTTTTTCTACTTCTGGAAAAATTCGTCCACTACAAAATTTTCCCTACTTTCTCCTTTTAAAAAAATTGCACTTTCCTTTTTTTTTAAAAATTGGTTTTCTTGCGTTTTTCAAAATTAATTTTTATAGATGGATTCATTTCACGCGATTGTGTAGGTATATCCTTAAATTGAACAATTTTTTTTTATTTGCATTTTTTTTTACTAGCGACACAATCCTTGCTCGGTAAGAATTCACTCCTGTACTTATATTATATATATATTGATTGTATGAATCTTAACTAAATTTTTTTTCTATTAATTTACATTTACTTATTTATTTTAAAAATTCTAAGTATAGGTGGTTTAGGAAAAATTAGCGAGAAGAGAAATTTTCCTCCTTTTTTGAGAGAGGAATTAAATTTGCAAGAATATATTTTTGGTTTTATGAAAATATATTAAAAAAAAACCGGATTGTTTATTAGAAATTTATTAGGTTTTTAGGTAATTTATTTGTTTACTTATTTATTTATTTGTTCGATTTTGATTATAATCTAAAAATGAGAATTATGGGCAAAACTGAATGAATAAATAATTAAGAAATAGTTAATAAATAATAATTAACGAAAATTGAATAAATAAATTTAAATATTTTAAATATATTAAATTTATTTAAATAATTAAATAAATACTTCCGACATTTTAAAACAGCGAGGAAATTAAAAGAAAGCGAATTTTTTTATAAAATTCGATAAAAAAAGGGTAAAAGAATTCGATAATTGGAAAATTCAAAATGGCGGATACAATATGGCGGCTAAAAGAGCAAAATGGCAGTTATTTCTCCCCAATTCACCTTTTTCACCCATTTTGAAAATTTTGTCCTTTATTTTACAATTTTGTCCCCTTTTTTCAGTTTTCGAATTTGAAATTTTAAACTTCAGGAGGAAAAATTTTTTTATTTCCTCTTTTCGATTTTTATTTTTATAAAATTTTTTGCTTAAAAGAATTATTTTAAAAAAGTAGAGATTAATTTATGAAATATTGACTTCTTTTCAGCTTCAATTATTTTTCTGGAATTCTATCAAAAATTTTGATATTTTGCAAAATTTGTCGCTTCAAGTTTTCAAAAGATTAAAATTTTTATTTTCGTTTGTTTTCGAATTTAAAATTAAAATTTGTGTTTGGTAAATAAAAATCTTTTTTTTTTTTTTTTTTTTTTTTTGTAACGATGGTTTTATTTTAACAATAATTATTCTTTTCGTTTGTAATAATTAAAATTATTGATGTTAACTATTTTTTAGCAACAAAAAAGTAGTTTTTATTATTTTTTCAAAGATGGAGAAATTTTGGAGAAAAGTGAAGCGGCTTTTTAATTTGACGAAAATATGGAATACTGTTCACTGTTTTTTTTTTTTTAAATAACTTGTCGAATAATTGTAAATTTGTTTAGATCCCAATTCCTGGCCTGAATGTAACATTGAATCAAGGTGTAATGGTAATTTTTACCGCCGGCTTTCTACAACTTTTCATTCAGTTCTGTAAAGTCTTTGAATCCGGCGGGGTCGGAAAAAATGGATCCACCACTGCCGTAAGTTCCGATTTTTGGTCAAAAAAAAAAAAAAAAAAAATCTCCAAAAATTCAATTTTTTTTTATTTTTTGTTTCTCCAGTTATTTTTTTATTTTTGAAGTTTGGAAACCTTTTTTCAATATTTAAATCATAATAGGAAATTATTTAAAAATTTTTCTTTCTTTACATTATGTAAATATATATTTTTTTTAATTTAAAAAATTTATTTATTTATTTTTCTAATATTTTTGAGTTCTTGAAAATAAAATTTAAAAAATATGATAAAAATTCTTAGGAAAATGTTGCAAAATAAATTTTGAAAATAATCATTGTAAATATTCAAAGAATAATAGAAAGAAAGTTATGTAAATTAATCAATAACGATTGTATTGAAAAAATTCTTTTGTCACCACTGAGTAATATTATTCTTGTAATTTTAAATTGACTTCTGTTGAAATCATTTGAACAATAAATTATTTGTTTCATTAATTTTACATAAACATGAATTTTACAAATATCGATTTCAATAAATTGTTTCTTTCAATTAACGATTTAGCAGTTTAACTTTTTCTTTTCTTTTAAAAAAATTTTCTTCTTTTCTTTTTTTTTTTATAAAAATTGAAGAATTAATTTTTTTCAAAATTTAAGATTCAACATTATTTCCATTTAGGAATTTTAGAAATTAAATAAAAGGAAATGAAAATTAAAATTAAAATAAAATTGAAAATTTTAATTATTATTATTTAGATTAAAATATAAATGCAAAATTAGAAAAAAAAAAATTTATAATTTTAAAAGTAAATTATGTGATTATCCAAAGGAAAAGTTACGTTACTCTCGTTACACAGCAAAAAATTTGAGGTTATGATCGTAAACATAACCTAAAATTTTTTACCGCGTAAAATACCTTTCACCATGGAGCGTCACATATTAACTTTTCTGATAATATCATTCGTCTTAATATTAGGTTGAGTCCACAATAGACAGCGTTAAGGAGATTGAGCTACTTAAGACCATCGATAATCTACTTAAGACCATTGATATCAATGGTGTTAAGTAGCTCAATCTCCTTAACGCTGTCTATTGTGGACTCAACCTTAAACAAAATTTTACGCAACATTTTTTTAATTCTTATTATAATTATTTTCACGATTTAAATAAATATGCTTAGTGCTTACTGATAATTTCTTTCGATACCCGAAGTATTATTTGAAAATTTACTAATTTAATGTTTATTCTGCTTTTTTTTAATTATTTTTACAACTTGGAGAAAGTTTTAAATTAAAAAACTCTTCAGAGAGTTTTGCTTTTGACTCTTTTTTTTAAATTGCAAAAAAGGAATAAATAATATTTATTTTAATGGGAACATTTTTGTACCAGTTTTACAATTTTATATTTTAATAAAATTAATAATTCACTTTTGATTTGAGAGAATTTGTTTTACAGTCATTTTTTTACAATTCATTAGTTTTTATTATTCATTATTTTATTATTAATTCATTAAATTTCACATAAAATTATTTTTTTGAAATAATTTTTTTCTCGAGTTAAATTCCAAAACAGTGAAAATAGGTTTATTTTGTGAATAACTTTCATAACTTTATACTAACAAATATTTAAAAAATATACATGTTGTATTTATAAAAAAATTTTTAAAAAGTTGACATAACCTCACTTTTTTGATATTTTTTATTTTAACAAAAGCAGAATTAACTTTCTGTTTTTGTTCAGTTTGTAATTTGTACTATAAACATCAATAAGAATTCAGTGCAATTCACCATTTTTACGACTGTCGACATTATTCGAAGATTAGAAAAAATTTTTTTTAATGAGCGTCGTTCAAAGTTGCTAATGAGATAGAAAAGAACAGAAATAACTGTCTGTCCTTTTCTATCGCATTGTACAGGGCTCGAACTAGGTCCGTAAATCCCGTAAAAGTCCGTAACTTTGCTTGAAGTCCGTAAAAGTCCGTTTTTTTGAAAAAAGGTCCGTAAAGTCCGTAATTCGATTGAAAAAGGTCCGTAAAGTACGTAAATTATACGATATAATTCGGATAATTTTAGAGAAATTACAAATGATTGAAGGAATTCAATTATTTTCAAAAGTAATAAAATTCTTCGCAAAAATTCAATTATTTTCAAAAATTTTTAAAAATTCTCGTCAAAATTTCAATTATCTTTAGAAATAATTAAATTCTTCTCCGAAATATCAATTATTTTCAAAAATTTTAATAAAATTCTTAGAAAAATTTCAATTATTTTCAAAATTTTTCCTCAATTCAATGATTTTTAATAGGTATCTATACTATTCTAATAAAATTTTCCAAAAGAATTCAATTATTTAAAAAAAATCTACTAAAATTCTACACAAACCTTTAATTATTTTCAAAAAATAATAAAAATTTTACAGGAATTTCATTATTTACAAATTTTTTTTATAAATTTCTTCGCAATATTCAATTATTTTCATAAATAATAAAATTTTTACAGGTATTTAATTTTTTTGGCAAATAATAAAATTCTTATTAGGAATTCAATTATTTTAATAAATAATAAAGCTAATTGCAGAATTTCAATTATTTTTAATACAATTTTAATCGAATTCCTCGAAAAATGTAATTATTCTTAAAAATTTTATTAAAATTTATCAAAGAAATTTAATTATTTGAATAACCTTTGCTACAATTTATTTATTACAATTTAAATATTATTTTTAATAAATTTTTAATTAAATTTCTTTAAAGAATAATATTATTGCATTCAGAATTTTTAATGCAATTCTTTGCGTAAATTATTAATTATCTTTATAAATAATAAAATTCTTCTCTAAAATTGAATTATTTTCAAAACATTTAATAAATTTCTTGGCAAAATTTTCATTATTTTCAAAAATTTTCCCTAATTTAATTATTTTTAATATCTACTATTTTAATAAAATTTTGCAAAAGAATTCAAATTAGTTGAAAATTGATTGATACAATTCTTTAAAAGAATTCAATTTTAAGAAACATATGTAATTACACTGCAAGCCCGATCAGCGGTCAGCTCCGGGGGTGCTCGACCGCTGATCGGGCGTAAACATATAGGACCGTACGAACTGTTTTATGATGGGTTACCATTACTTGACTACTGAATTTTTTTTTAAGGGGCCAGAGCGTCTTTAATGTATACGCTACTGCCACAACTTTTCGACTCCCTTATGGCCCCTCGCCCGCCCCATCTACAAACGACGTAAACAAGTGACCACTGATCGGGTGACCGCTGATCGGGCTTGCAGTGTATTCAATAAATTGTTTTTTTTGTATTTAAATAATGAAATTCTCGTAGAATTTTCTGATAAAAATTGATTTAAAAATAATTAAATTTTAAAAAGGTTTCAGATTCAAATCTTTGAAAATTTGAATTTTTCATATTTTTAACTAACAATTCTGTGGAATTAATTTTTTTGAGAAATTTTAATTGCGGATTTTTTTTTATATTATTTGAAGTTTTTATTTTTTAATACATATTTAATTGAAGAATTTAAAAATAATTGAAATTTCGTAAAATTGAATATTGTAAAGAAATGGATTTGAAAATTGTCAAAGAACTTTTTCGAAAATTATTAAAAATAATCGATTTTAAGAAGAATTTTAGTTAAAAATTCTTGAAAATAATAATTGAATTGATAATGATTTTATCATTCTATCTTTAATTATTATAAAACATAAAGTAATCGATCGCTCCGAGTCGAAGACTCGGAGTTATCTATATCTTCATGTTTTTTAGTTATGAAAAAATCTAATTTATAGTTTTAAGTAAAATGTTCTCTTATATATTTTTGTCAGTAATTGGTCCGTAAATGGTCCGTAATTTTTCATTTTTGGTCCGTAAAGTCCGTATTTTTAAATACTTTCACTGGTTCGAGCCCTGCATTGAAAGCATACTCTGCAAAATGCAACCAGGGTTGGGTTGTTACGTATCACTCGAGGTTCAATTGTAAAATACCATAATTAATTGCCTCGGGATTTTACTAACCCAACCCTGTTTGTAACGTCTTTTTAGCCTTGAACATAAACCGTTGCTTTTTTGTTAAAAAAAAAATTATTTTTTTCAATTTTTAATTTTTTAACAATGTTAAAAATAATAAATCGCATGTTTATACTCCAAGTTACAAACTTGACAAAAACGAAAAGTTAAAAGCTTATTCTTAGGGGGACAATAAAAAGAGACAGAAAGTGAGGTTAGGTTGTAGAGAAAAATACAAAAATTAACAGACTATTTTTTTTTTTGTTAATTCTCAGTAAATTATGGAAAGTTTTTTAAAATCTACTTTTATAAATTTTGTCTAAAATTTTCACACATACTGTTGCAATAAAAATTTGCCTTTCGCTGTTTCTTTTTTTGCAAATAAGAGAATGGATCATAATTTTTCTACTAATCTGAAATTATTCTATATTATCTAAGATAATTTACGTAGATCCGGCAAGAGTCCTGGTGGTACGTGGACTAACTAAAAAATCCCATTAGTAAGAAAAGAATAAAGATGTGTCTATCCTTGTCTTACTAATGGAATTTTCTAGTTAGTCCACATGCCATTAGGGCCTTTGCCGAATTTTAAATTATCTTAGGTATAATAATAATAATTTATAATAATCCAATGGTGTATTACCCTGAATATTTTGAAATGCTATAAGGCTTTGGATGCAAATTCTTTTAAGGTTGATTTGAAACAGTTTGAATTTGTTTATGTAACTGTGCTAATAGAATTAACTTTACGATACTAATAATACATTTTTACATTTTCATCACAATTGAAAGAAATATTTTTTTCATAATTAAATTTAATGTTTTGGGACTCATGAATAAACTCAAGTTGTGATTTTTCTTAATCTGTTAATTCTATCGACGTTCGTTTCATTAATTTGAAATGTATCGTAATTTTTACAAATTATTATTTATACCACCAAGCAGGGCCGAATTTATACAGAGGGGCCGTCCATAAATTACGTAAGACATTTAGGGGGGAGGGGGGGTCAGCAAGATCTTACGAACAATAGGAAAAATGGCGCTAATGTATGTAAAATATCTTACGAGGGGGGAGGGGGGGTCAAATTTACCCAAAAAATGTCTTACGTAATTTATGGACAGCCCCAGAGGCAAAATAAGCAACTGCCATCTAAAATATTTTTTACAAAAAGTATAAAGAAATTTTTTTTTAAAAAGTATTTTACAAAATAATTTCAAGTGTTTACTTAAAATTTTAGTCTTGGTAAATTTTTGAAAAACCCTTTCCTTACATAGGGCCCCCTGTCAAGTAAATCCGGCCCTGATCTTAATATTTAATAAAAGTAGACGATTAATTAATATTTTTAAATATTTTATTTTTTTTTTTTTTGACAAACTCACTAAACTGATTTGTAAGTAAATTGTTAGAAACAATGGAAGTTGAAGAAAAAGTGTGTTAAGAGAAAAATTCGATAATTGAAAAAGGGGAAATTATTCTTGGAAACAGAAGTTTGGGTGTGGGATGCGCAGAATAAAGAAAATGGTCATTTGCGCATTCTAGACTCGCCTTCATTTCTATTATATTTTTTCTTACCCCCACTTTAAATTTATAATTATAATTTATATATAATTCATATTTGTAATTATAATTTAGAATTATAATTCATATTTTCAATTAAAATTTATAATTATAATATACGATTCAATTATAAGTCATTATTATAAATAATAATTATAATATTAATAATAAAAAAAAAATTATAATATAAATTATATATTATATAATGTAAAAATTGAAATTTATTCTAATTTTAATTACAAATTTTATAATAAATTTGTAAGAATAGAAAAGAAAATGGGTGAAAATTGATGGTGAACTGGAGGAGATTTAACACCATTCGAATAAATTTACCAGAATTTAAATTCAAAATTTAATTTTTGCCTAAATCGAGTTTCCTTTATACAAAATGTAATTTTACATAAATTAAGTACTTGGAGTATTATGGAAATAATATAGGAAAAGTGAGGTTAGAAATAGTAAAAAAAATTATCAGGTAAAAATAATATCAACCTTTTACTGTCTTCGGCTACCTTAACCCTCTATTAGATAAAAAAATCAACAAACTTGAACTACATTCGAATTCGAAAATTGAGAAAGGCTTAAAAATAATTTAAAAAAAAAAAGAATTAAAATACGAGAAGTAAATGTGATGATAATAATTAATTTTGAAAATTTTTAATTGAGAGAATTTCGATTTTCAATTATACAGTTGCCATACACTGGCACTGAAGTGAAGGTCTTTCCATTATGGGGCGCAGTGGGTGTCGCCGTTTTACTCGCACTGAACAGTTTGTCCGTCATTCTTGCCGGTGGTGTCGGAAAAAATGGCTCCACCGTCGCAGTAAGTCAGATTAAACCAAAAAAAAAAAAAAAAAAAAAAAAATTGTAGGTCCTATGTGTAGTGCACACTTTTTGTTTTAGAGATTCAGTTCCATGGGTTCCATGAAATTTCTCGTAATTTTTCCCTTTGAAAAAATTTTTTTATTTACTTACAGAAACCTACCCTTTTAATATTACTAAAAATTTATTCTGTTACGTTTTTACTGCAAAATTTATTTATTCACACTGTTAAATAAAAATTCTAATTTTTATGTAATTTTTTTTCTGTTATTGAATTATATTTTTTACGCTCGAGTGAAAAATAATTTATTTATTTAATAATAATTTTGTTATGATCCAGATTGGCAGTATTTTTATTTTAGAAAGTAAAATTGAATGAATAAATTTCTGTTGCATTATTATAATTTTTATTTTAATGTATTATATTTGACGCTTTTCGGTTGTAACGGAAGTGAAAATTTAATAAAATCAGAATATTTATTAATTGGAGTAAAAAATGTGTTAAATTTCGAATATTTTTGAAATTGGGGCGAAATTTTAGCTTGTGCCGCTCCTGAGTCTGGGCGCAGCCAATCAGCGACTGAGCGCTCTCCTCTCAGTCCCTGCCATCCCCACCCGGATTAGACGAATATAAAAGCCGGCGCGCGGCTAGCAACTCGCAGACGTCAACACGGTCTTGACGTGTCAACATCTTTTACATGAAATGGGCTGATTTTACGCGGGGAAAAAAATTATAGGTTATGTTTAGAAAAGTTTTTACTTCATTTAAGATTCATTTTTGAAGTCAAAAACAATTTTTAGTTACTATTTTAAATACTAAACGATAAATGAAAATTATTTTTAAATTCAAGTAATTAAAACCGAATCATTAATTGAGTAAAAATATTTCTAAATATAAATAATCATTTTTTGCCAACCAAAGTTTTTTTTTAACAAAAAGCGTCATGTATATTATTTCTTTTTATTTTTAAATAAATATTAGATTTGTTTTCAGTATTATTTTATTAAAATTTGTAATAACATTAAAATTATTTTTATTATTATTTCGTTTCACTTTAAAATTTTTAGGATCCCCAGCTTTATTATTATTATTATGAATTTTTCCCATTTGTAAAAAATTTAATTTTTTTTAAAAACATTTTTCTTCTTTTTTAAAAATTTTTTAAAAAAAAGTAACCTGGATCTGAATCTCTCGAATACAACAAACAATTTTTCAAACACATTATCGTTTTTTCAGTGAGAAGACAAGAGAGTCATTTTTTCAAATATCCTACATTTTTATTCTCTTCCTTAACAATAAAAATTCCTGTGTAAAATAATCCTGAAAAAATTTCCCTCTACTAATAGTTTTATAGAATTTGCATGCATTTGAATGGACTTTTTTCCTTTTAATTGTTGCATGAAAATTAATTAGAAATGCTTGATGCTTTTTTGTAATTAAAAAAAAAAAATTTATATGCTGTGTTGCAAAAGTATTTTTTGTACATTTTGCATGCGATAATTATTTATTTCCTCTACAGCTTTTGCTTTTTTGGAATAAGGGAGTTGTTAATTTTATTAATAATTTGTGATAACGAGGTAATAATTTTTACTGTTGAATTTGTTCTGTTCTTAATTTTATACAATAGACTTTATTTTTTTTTGTAATATTTGGATATATTTATTGTTTATAAAATATATTTTTGTACCAAATATTTTTAATAAATTTTTTTTTTTAAATTCGCTTTATGGTATAATTACTTTTTTTAGCATTTTTAATTTGAATTTTCATTAAATAATTGAAAATTTAATTTTCATATCGTAAGAAATGGCTTTTACATGTTAGAATAATTATTTTGTTATTTGTACTTTAGACTATTTTTTATAAATTATTTTTTAAAATTATTCTATTTCAAATTTATTTTGTTCGTTTATTTTACTTCTTCAAGAAGAGATTTCTCTGAGAGGGTAGTTTTTCTGTTTCTTTTAGGGAACTTCCGTTTTGTCGCCGATTATTCCATTGGCCTTTGTCGTTGTACCGGCTTTCATAATATACAGAAAAAGTGCGGAGCACGTTTACGAAAATCATCCCGTACTTTATATTCTTGCGTTTGGAATGGTCGCCGCCAAAGTTACAAATCGTCTCGTTGTGAGTATTTTTCTCAACTTTTTTTCCCTTTAAGATAAAAATTAGAATTTTTCTCTACTTTTTTTTTTCCTTTAAGATCAAAATGTGCGCTTCGAGGATTAAAATTTTAAAACACTTTTTTTTTGTTAAATAATAAATCATACACGATATTTAAGTAATTTTTTTTCAAGAAGGAAAAACAATTTACGAAATAAAAAATTTTTTTTTTTTTAGGTTGCGCACATGACAAAAAGCGAGATGAAATATTTTGATAGTTCACTTATTGGACCAGCGATGTTGTTCTTCAATCAGTACTTCAATTTCTTCATCAAGGAGTACTTTGTTTTGTGGCTGTGTTTTGTAAGTTTATTTCTCAAAATGTTTACTTTTTTGGGAATATTTTCATATTTCTATGTTTTAAATACTTTTCTTATTTTTTCTTTTTTTCTTATTAAAAATCAGAAAATTATTTAGGATGAGGAAAAAAGTCGAAAGTTTGTCTTGAAATCAGGGAAAATTCAGAGAAAAACAAAATTAAATTTTTGTCGCAACCCTGTTTTTAATTTAGGCCTCAAATAAAGTTACTAATTAATAAAGATTTTTTTTTTTTTTTTTTTTTTTTATAGAACAGAATGTAATAATTAATTTTTGTTTTCGCTTTTTTCTCCGCAGATATGGGTGACACTTGACTTGATGCGATATTGCTCGCAAGTATGCATTGAAATTTGCGAACACTTGAATATTCAATTATTCAGGATACCAGTGATTGATCATCGCACAAATTCACAGCAAGCGGAGAAAAACGGTACTACCACTACTACTAATAGGACGCTACGTACTAGGTTACAAAAAAAGTATCACTAGCAAAAATTATCATCATCTGTGATATAATGAATGCGCTGAGCGGTTTCCAAAAAAAAAAAAAAAAAATGATAATTTCGCCCCTCATTTTCTCTCTCTCTCTCTCTTTCTCTTTTTTTCTCACAATATTGTACATACACACTTGAAAAAAAATCAAAAAAACGAAAATCAAGGGACTGCTTTTCATTCGTTATATTTATATTTATAAAAATAAAACAAAAAACGCCAAGCTCACTTCTCTTCCAAATAGTAGCATTAAAGTTGAAAAGAAAAAAAAAGTCAGCGCCAATTATAGCCTACTAGAACACAATAATATATTTTTCTTCAACCCCCTTCGTGAAAATAATTTATTTACGAAAATACGGAACAAGAAAAGAAAACCTATTTAGCAAAAATAATTCTTTTTTTAAATTATGTTCTTGATTATATTTTCTTTTTTTCATTGTTTTTTTTTTTTTTTTGTTATCTCCCTTCTTTACTAAAAAAAACTCGGAAAGTATAAAATTCCAATTTATTAATTAATTCATACCGATGAATGATAGGTATATAGATTAAATGTATAAAAAAAGAAAGTTGTGATTTGTGTGTGAAAAATTGTTAATAAATTTTTATTTCTTAGAGAAAAGTTAATTATATTCTTCAGGGTTAAATTTTAGGGAAATGTTTAATTTTTTTCTTAAATTTTAGAAAATCTTTTCTTTTTATCATTAAACGTCCTGAAATGTGTCTGTCCAGTGTTTAATCCTTATAAAGTTTAGAAAAAGGCGCAAATAGAGAGATATTTTCGTATTCGCTAAATAATTCAATTTTTAACATTTTTTTTGTTTGTTTGTAAAAAAAAGAGGCAAAGAACAAATTGAAAATTGTGTTCCTAATGAATATCAAATTGAATTCTTTTTTTGAATTATTCTTTGATTATTTCTTTTTTATTTTTTTTTACTCTTTTTACATTTTTTACTTTTTTTAAATTTATTTTACTTATTTTTACTTTTTCAACTTTCTTTCACTTTTTTTTTACTTTATTTTACTTTTTACAATTAATATTTTTTAAATTAGCGTTTCGTTGGTAAATTTTGGTTTATTTTTGAATCTTTTTTTTATTTGGAAGATGTGAGCAATTCGTTTAGTTAAAAAACTTTACTAACTGTTGTAAAAAAAAAAATTTCTAATCGCATGCTTGCTTTACTTGCTTTTTCGAAGATGATCAATTTTTTTTCTTAATTAATTTTCAACTATTAAGGAAATTAAAAAAAATTTTTTTTTAGATATTTATCAGCTTATCATTAATTAACGAACCGAACTTTTGAATTTTGGTTGAAGAATACATGTAAATAGTTTTTTTTCGAAAAGGAAATTACTTTTTTAAAAATGTCTTTTTAGTTAATTACTTCAATTTTTATTACTATTTATTTATTTTTTAACTTTATTTTATTTTTTGGAAATTTTTCATTCTTCTCATTTATTTATTTATTTCTCTCTTTATCAAATTTATTATTCTAGAAATATTAATTTCTTTTTGAAAAATTTGATTTAAATTTTTGAATATTTATTTTATTTTTTAAGAGTTGAGTTTTTGTAATTTAAAAAAACACAAAATTAAATTTTTTAATTTATAATTTAAAATTGAAATCGAAAACTTAAAAATTCATAAATTTAAATGATTAATTTGAACTTAAAATTAAAACAAAAAATTTAAAAAATGTTATATTTAAATTAAAATTTGTATTTTAAAATTAAAATTGAACTGAAATTAAAGAATTAAAATTTTTAATTTAAAATTTTATTTATTTATTTATTTATTTATTTAAAATTAGATAAAAATTAAAAATTGTTAGTTTGATATTAAAATTTACAATTTACAAAATTTTTTTAAAACTCAAATTCAAATAAACATAAAAAATTTAAATATTTGAACTAAAAAAATTAAATTAAATTAAAAATTGTTAGTTTAACATTAAAATTTGTATTTTAAAATTAAAATTCAAATTAAATTAAAAAGGTAAAATTTGTAACTAAAAATTGGAATAAAATTTAGAATTTAAATTTAAATGAACATAAAAAATTTAAATATTAGAACTAAAAAATTCAAATAAAATTAAAAATTGTTAGTTTGACTAACAAATAAAATTATAAAGTTAAAATTTGTAACTTAAAATTGTATTAAGATTAAAAATTGTTAGTTTGATATTGAAATTTAAAATTTACAACATTTTTTTAAAAACTATTTAGAGTTTAAAATTCAAATTCAAATGAACTTAAAACATTAAAATTTTTTGAACTGAACATATAAAATATAAAATTGTTTGATTGACATTAAAATTTGTATTTTAAAATTAAGATTCAAATTAAAATGAAATTAAAAAGTTAAAATTTGTAACTTCAAAATTCGAATGAAATTAAAAAATAAAAATTTGCAACTGAAAATTAAAATAAAATAAAAATTATTTTAGTTTGGCATTAAAATTTGCAATTTAAAATTAAAATTCAAATGAAATTGAAAAATTAGATTTTGTAACTTAAAATAAAAAATAAACTAAAAAATAATAAATAATAAACCTAAAAAAATAAAATTTGTAATTTAAAATTAACTACATTTTCGAAATACCTATTTTTGAAAATACAAAAGCAATAAAATTTCTTTTTAAATAATAAAAAAAACAATTTAATGGTTGAAATTATTTTTTTCTGTTATTTGCTAAGAACACAATTTTCACTATTTTTTTTTTTTCATCTTCTTTCCGTTCAATTGAAATAATTTTTGTATATTTTCTTCGATGCACTTTGCAAAAGAAAAACCATAGTTACCTTTCAAATAATGTAGACATGTGTAAATATTTTTTCCTTAATGCAAAACAGCTGTCACGCTTCTTAACAGTTGTTTTTCACGTGGTATTTCTTTATATTTATTTATTTTTCTTTTTCTAGAAAAAACTACTATTATAAGAGATTTAAGAATATTGACAATACTTGTTCGCACTGTGTCCTAAAAAAATTATTTTCAATTTGTCAGAAAAAATTTCTTCGACTCTAAATTTTCTTAATTTTTAAAAGTTTTTCAAAAAAAAAAAAAATTGTCTTGTTTTCATTTGCAGGATTTTTTTATAATTTTTTAACAAATTATTTTTGTTTTAATTTTCTCTAATGTTACAAACGTAGATTTGCGGTAAAAATTTTTAATATTTATACAAATTTTATAGATTAAAATTTTATAAAAGAAAAATATTACGAGAGGCAATAAAAAAGAAAATTATTGTAAATTTCAAATTTTACAGAAAATTTTAATTGTTAATTCAAAGAGATTTGTACTTAGAGTCGAAGAAATTTACTAATTTTTAATAAGTAAATATTTGTAAACTGTAGCTTATAAATATTAGTTAAGTACCAATTTTTTAAAAATTACACTTTCAGTTTTTTTTTTTTAAATTTATTAAAATATTTTCAAATTGTGATAGAATCGAAAACCGGATAAATAGCAAAACATGTTAAATAATAAAATTTAAAAATAATCAAAATAAATAAAATCACTAAATTTATTATTATATAAAAGCATAAAAATTCTCTTTTAGATTCAAGTTTATATTTCTTAGTTTAGAAAAAAAGTGTTTTTTTTTCCTTTTTTTAAAGATTTATACAGAGCTAAATTCAAAAATTTTCTCTATTATTGTACATATTTATAAATTATATACGTACATTATATATTTAAAAAAAGGCGTTTTTTAAGTTCGCGTGATTGAATAAAATGAAAAAAAAATTATTAATACGAAAATTTTCGAGGAAAAAAAATAAAAATTTATTTGAAAAATTTGCAGAAGAAAAAACAGACAAGTACCTTAATTATTTATCGAGACGATTTAAAGTCTTTTTTGTAAAGGTACGAAAAATATTATTATTATTATTATTATTATTATTATTATTATTATTATTATTACGAAAATTGAGTGTTGTACATGAAAATTGATGCGTTCAATTTAAAATAATTTTCATTGAATAAAAATAACTTGTTCGATAAACAAATAATATTTCGAGAAGTGAGTGATTGGAACATGATTAATCGACTTTAGAAAAAAGATAGAAAGAAAAAAATTTGAAATTAATATTAAATAATTAAGAAGCTGATTTTTAGTTAACTTTTTTTTTATTTTAGAATAATTTAAAACAAGCTGTTAAATAAAAATAGTTTTTTATTATTATTTCCCAAATTTTTTTTTTTAATTTATTTTTCTACGGATTTTATGTATTAATTTTCAATTATTTTTCTAGGAATAAACATTTTTTTTATTATTTTCCTGTTTAAAAAAAGAAAAATTTTAAATGTTTAAAAAATTGAATTTTAATTTTAAATAAACAACAGGTTTTCTATTAAAAAATACTATTTTTTACAAATAAAAAATACTATTTTTCCCCAAAGAATAAAAAATTTATTTTTAAATTTTTAGTTTAATTTTTAATTAAAAAATAATTAAAAAAAAATCTTATGCTTTATTTCTAACTATTTTTCTACAAGGAATTAAAAAATGGTTAATAGTTTCATTTAGTACAAAGTAATTAATTTTTTTAATTTCATTTATTTATTTATTTATAACATTAACGGGAAATTAAATTGGAAAAATGTTCGTTAGATTTCTAAAAAAAAAAATTAAAAATTTATCATAGTTGAAAAAAAGAATTTTATGTCGATTTGTCATGTTTTGTTCGCTTATTTCCCGATAAAATTTGTTTTATTTAAGAAAGAAAAAATGCGAATTCACTTATTTCCTTGTTCTTCAATTTTGAAGCGTGCATGAAAAAAATGAAAAATTGAGGTATATTAATATTTTCGTCTGCATGATTTTTTTTTTATTTTTGATTATGGTACTTGTGCTTTGAGGCTTTTTATTAATTTGCAATGAATTGCTGCACGCCTATTAGACTTTCGCTAATTTTTACCTTCAAAAAAACTTCATTTTCTTTTAACTGTTGCCATCTATTTAAAAAAAATTCTTGTAATTTATAGCAATTTGCAAATTTATCATTTTTTTAATCTTTTATGTTTTTTCTAATTATTACCTTTCAATTTTTTTTTTTTTTTTTTTTAATGAAAGCCTAAATAGAAAAATTTTACTTCTGAGCAAATTTATTTGAAAATTTTATTGCTGTTTTGTAAATAGTTTCTTTTAAAAATAACTTCAAAATAATTTAAATAATAACAAATTTTTTGATTGAATTTTTCATTTAGTTGGCAAGCATGATTTTAAGACGCATGGACATTTTTTACTATAATTTAGATTGATTTTTTGATTTAAATTTATATTGATAAATAATATATTAAACAGAAACGAATAATTGATTAACAATTTTTTAATGAGTGACAAATTAATTATTAATTTGTTAATAAATAATAAATTAAAAATTAGTTGAAAATTTTTAATTTTTTTTTTACTTATTTATTATAAAAATTAAATTAATTAAAATTTAATTATTAGTTAAAAATAAATAATTAATTTATTTTGTTACTAAAAATTAAATAATAATAAATAATTAATTGCCTTTTAAAAATTAGATGTTTGCTGCAACTTTATTTTTATCTTGTGTTTAATTAAAGTCACGTGTGCCAATTGAATAATGAAAAAAATAAAAATTATTTTTGCATGATGAGTTTTATTTGCAGTGAAAACGGTCGTGGAGAAGGAGAAAAATCTATTGAACGAGGACAATAGCGGCGGCGATACTTCCCTCGATCTTTGATATTCGGAGTTTCGCATAGTTATAGATGACGAGAATTCAAAGAACTCTTCAGATTAAAGAAGATTTTAATAAGCAATAATTTTTTTGCTACAAGTATATTTGTAATTTTTTTTTCTCGTTTAAATTCGAAATTTTGTAATTTTTATATATTTAAAATACAGCAACGAAATTTTTTACGAAACATGATTCTTGAAATATTCACACAACAATAATAATAATTTTAATAATATTTTTTTTAAAATTATAAATTAAAATTTAAAAAATTAAAAAAAAAATAATAATTAAATTAATTAATTAATTTATTAATTAAATTAATTTTTTTTTATTAAAATAAAATTTTGGAAATTAAAGTTTCAAAACAATATTTTAAAAATTAAAAATTATATTTTTAAAAATACAAACTAAAAATAAAATTAAAAAAATTAAATCTTAGGAAGTAAAACAAAATTTTTAAAATTGACATTCTTGTAGTATTTTTTATTATAAATAAATTTTATTATTTCCTATATTTTTCATCTCTTCTCGAAATTTTAAATTTATACATTTTTTTTTTTTTGAAGAATAAAATTAATATTATTTTAAATATTAACAAGAATCATGTTTTCATTGCATAGTCATTCTCATCTTAAGTCATTGTAGATATAATTTTCCACTATTGTAGAATTAATAGCAAAATGAAATATTAAAAAATTTTTTTTTTAATAAAGAATCGGCCAGACAGTCAAATGAAAAGTTAGTCCAAATATTTTCGTATTTTTTTAAAACACAATTTGATATTAAAAATTATTGTGAAATTATTTTTTCTCTTCTGAACATTATACCTAGTTCAATTTTATTTTTAAAAACTTTTTTTATTTTTTAAAAAATTGCAACTCTTTTAATTGTTCAAAGTGAAAAAATGAAATATTTCATTTTCCAAATTTTTAAAATAATAAATTATATTTTGATTCAGAGTTCATAATTTTTTATGCAGACTGTCCATCCGATTTAAAAGAAAATTGCAATTCTTTTGCATTTTTCATTTTGTTGTGTAGCTAAATTTTTTTTTCTACTTAAAATCTTTCTATCGAAAATAAGAAAAAGTGAGTTAGTCAATTTTTTTAGAAACAATGTGTAGATTAATTTAAGCATTCGGCATTCGCTTTTTGTTAAAATAGTTTTTAAATTTTTTTTTTTTTACAAAAAGACTACGTATTTTGGTTTTTTTTACTACAAACTAATTTTAAAAAACTAATTTTATTCTAAACAGAATTAAATATATACAATTATTTCTATCATTTTTTTATATAGATATTTGTTTTTTATTTTTTAATATTATAATGTTAATCATTATTAACATTATTTTTAAAACTAGATTTAAAGTTTAATTGGCAATTTTCTTCGTATATTTCTTTTCTAGTAAAGAAAAAAAATTTTTTTTTGTTTTTTTTACATAAAAATTTATAATTTTTATATGCATGATATAAATGTTTAAAAAAATGCATTTATAAATACCTCGAATAACTTAAATAATATAATTATAATATTTGTTGTAATTTTTTTTACAAATCAGCGTGGAAAAAATTTATTACTATTATTATTAAAAAAATGTATTTTTGTCAAAATGATATTTTTTACACATTTTTAAAAAATATTTTTTTTTATTACTGTTCTATTTTTATTAATTTGAATATTAAAAAATAGTCGAATGTTATGAAAATGTTTCTCAATTTCTATTTATTTAAAGACATGTTAATTTTTAAATCCTAAATATTATATTCTAAATTCTATAAAATAGAAATTAATTAGATTTAGTGAAATTATTGTGGTTGACTTTATAAAATTACGACAAGATTTGTAACAAATAATGAACAATTCAGTAAATAATTTTATCTATCTTGAAATTAATAAAACAATTTCTAATCGACTAGAAATATTTGAAATACATAGATTTGAGATTAAAAATTATTTTTAAATATGTCAAAAAAAAATTTGATATTCAATACTCAGAAATTTTTTTAAAAATTATTTTATAGTTTTTATTTCTTTTTTTCGTCATTTTTTACATTTTTGTTTATTTAAATTTTTCTTTTTTTTTT
Source organism: Leptopilina heterotoma (assembly GCF_015476425.1). Taxonomy (NCBI): domain Eukaryota; kingdom Metazoa; phylum Arthropoda; class Insecta; order Hymenoptera; family Figitidae; genus Leptopilina; species Leptopilina heterotoma. The sequence goes on from NW_025111142.1 coordinate 834,341, forward strand.
GAAAAATTATTTTTAAGTGTAAAGAAAGAAAATTTTAAAAATTAATAATTTATTTAAAATTAAAAAAACTTGGTTAACTTTTGTATACAGAGTGATTATTTATTTTTCTCTATTTGTTTGTTAAAAAAGTGTTATAGAGTATTTTAGTTTCTATCGACGACATTTTGTATAATTTCAAAAAGTTTGTAATATAAGTGCCTTTTTGATGATTGTATATTAAAAATAGACGGAATTAAAATGTATGGTAACATGTAAAAAAAATATTGATAATAATATTTTTTGCTAAATTCTTGAAATAAATTAACAAAAAAAATTATATTTATTATTCTTTCTATTTGTAACAATAATTTAAGCTCACAAATTAGAAATTTCAAGGTGGCATATCACATATGATGTAATTTATCGAGGGCGTCATTAATTTAATATCCCTTTTTGGAATATTACCAATATCAAAAATTGGCTCCATAATCATATTTATAAGTCCAATCTAGTAATAAAGAAAAGTACTAAATAAAATTGAAAACGAATTTAGTATTCAACGAATATGGTTCGTTGTGGGATCAGTAAAAATTAATCTACTATCCAAAAGTATCAAAATGTTCAGATATAATCTATGATTGTGTGTTTTATAACTTTTTGAACAATTTAATAAAAAGTCTTTTATTAATTTTTTATAGAAGAATGTGAAACGATTCCTCAAGAATTTCTAGAATAGAAAGGATTTTTTTAAAAAGAATTTTTTTAAAAAAGAACTTTGTTTTATAAAAGTCTCGTGAATCGCATTACAAGTGTCAGGGATCCTATATAAAAGGGATCAGAATTAATTGCTTCAAGACTTTAGGAACTCGACTTAACTCAAGAGCACGCAAATTTGTAATAGAGAGGGAGATCCTCTTCCCGTTTGCATGAACCCTTGACTCATTGGGAATAAAAGGAGAATCTAGAATCCGGTCAACTTTATTTCCTTTTCTCCGCTCTCCCCTATCTTTGACCTCATTTCTTCATATGCTTACATTTTTTTTGAAGAATTTTTTCATTAGACGTTTTTTTTTATTAAACTCGGCTATTTTCTTTTGCAGTGCCGGACCTGTGCTTGTGAGAGATTTAAGTCGATTCAAATCTCTCACAAGCGCAGGTTTGGCACTCTTATTTGAGACTGGTTATACTAAAGTCTTTTGAAATGTCGTTTAGAAATTTTTTTTCCAACACTTTTCCATAAATTATCCTCCTAATGTCGAAAGCCCCTTTAAAGGCGCTAACCACGTTATGAGGATAATTTTAAGGCTCAAGTGGCACGACTTATTATAGTGGATATATATTATAACGTTCTTTTTATTTAAATTACTTTTTTATATTTATTTATTTCAAGATTTTTAAACTTTTTAGATTTATTTTGAAAGTTTATTCTATTTTTTAACTTCTATTTAACCAAAATCAATTAACTATTTGACAATAGGTCAGGAATGAACAATGTACAGTTCGAATTCACTACATTTAAATTTGAAGAAAATATTTTCTTCTTGGCGCCAGGATAATTTACTCGAAAATATCCAAAAGAATAGGAGATTAACACATTATGCACATTTTTTAACATGCAAAAATTATTCAATAACAATAATACTCACCGTTTACTCTTCGACGACCCCGGAGGCTTCTTCGTCCTGACATGGCAAACCGCAGAGAGGGCGGAGTAAGGAGATTAACACATTAAGCACATCTTTTAACCTGCAACAATTATGCAATAACAATTAATTTCTAAACTGTCCGGATAATTAAAATTAATTAAAAATATCAATTAATCAATTTATTAAATTAACAGTGTACATTAAAAATCATTTTTATAAAATTAAAAATTCAAGACTGTTCCAGAAATCGTTTGGACGTCTTGCTCACATTTGAAAAAAAAAATATTTTTTATCTAGTGTACATTTTGAGAAAAAAGTACCTATTAAAATTCCTCCCCAGTCAGGGTATAGTAGGGGGTCGAGGATGAGTGATGAAAATTTTGTTTTCCCCTATCTCTTTCCAACCAGAGGCTCGTAAGGGGGAAGGATTCTCTTGTGTCCCTGTCTTTTTGATACCCTCGCCCGTGGCCGACAATGTATTGATCGGGCAAATAGAAGCCAGCGACTACGCAACGAGGCCACCCGACGTGTTCGACGTAACGTACACCCAACACCCACTCACACACGGAAGGAAGAAGGTATGTGTCGCCCACACGATGACGTACTATCAGTATATGCACCACTTGTTTCGCACTGTGCCCCACCGGTGTTCCACTGTCGACTGTTCAGTTTAATGGTAAGTGCCGACCGATAACGCCACGCAACAAGAGTTTTTTTTTTATTTCCAAATTTTTCTCTCATCTCGTGGGGGCAAAAAAAGTGGTTTTTTTCACCGATTCAATATGGACTGTGTCCCCTTGCAATTAATTACAAATACGTAAGTCCAATCGAATTATAAAAATTTTTATTATATTTTTAAATAAATGGGTAAAGAAATTTTACACCCCCCAAATGGAGGGGTTGACAAATTTTTCACAAAATTTTTTTGGCTGTGACTAATTTGCATTTTTTCTTACGATCTTCTATCATACATCGATTTTTAATTTTTGAAAATAAATAGTTGTATGTGAATATTTTCTATTTTCAAGGTCAGACTTTAGGGTTTCTTTGCAAAATTAAAAAAAATTGTTATTTCTTCACTGTTATCATATAAGAAAACAGTGAAGAAATAACAAATTTTTTTTAATTCGAAGTCATTGATATTTCGAAGATAAAAATATACAATTATAATAAATACAAAGTTCCATTTTTATTCTTATAACAAAAATAGTATTAATTTTTTATAAAATAAAGAAATTAATTAAAAATTAGAATAAATAAATTAAAATAAAATTTATAAAGTATTTTTATTTTTCAGAATATATATAAATTTAGCAAAAATGTTTATTGTTCAGCATTCTTTTTTAAATATTCTTATAAATTTATTTATAAATTTTTAATATTTTCATACATTTATTTATAAATTTTAAATATTTTTATAAATTTATTTATATATTTTTTACAAATCGACAATATGAATTCTTACAAACTATTTGTAGCTTTCTTCAGCTGTTTTTATAAATCAAATTTGTTTTTACTATTTGGAAGACATGTATAATTCAACAACTATAATTATTATATTAAAATATATTATTATTATATTATTTTTCATATTATTAATAATTATTATTATTATTATTATTAATCGATTGTTAACATCTTCTACCTTTGATATTATTATTATTTATTACAATTATTATTCCAAATTTTTACAAGAAAATACAGTAATAAAATAATTATTTTCAAAAAATATATTATTTACAATATCATTTGATAAATAAATGTAAGATTTTCTAGAATTAATTATAACAAATTTATTATTTTAATCTAAATATTTTTAAATCATTTTACTAAACATTCAGTGTTTATTTATTAAAAACAGTAAAGATGGAATTTTTTTAAATTAATAAATATAAAATAATTATTCGGCGTCAAAGTCTTGTTATTATAAATATAATCAAATAAATAGCAATATTTAAATGCGGAAAAGGTAAACTGTTTAGATAAGAAGTTAAGTACAAAAGAGGAATAGTGATGAGTTTTCTTTTAACTAGGCAAACGAGAATCACATAAATAAAAATATTTCTAAAATAATAATAATTATCATAATCATAGTAATAATAATAATAATAACAATTTAATAAATAATGAAATATAAATATATATAAATTAAAAATAAAATTTATTATTATAAATATTATAATTAAAAAAAATGTAAATTATGTAAAATACAATAACAATAAACAATAATAAAAAAATAAGAAAATAATGGTACTGATAATACTATAATATATTATAATATAATAATAATAATAATAATTAGTAAAAATAATAATAATATTTATACATATACTAGTGAATAGAAATTTTTATTATAAAATTTTTATTTTTAAATTGTTATTTCTTATTTAAACATTTTTCATTACTACTTCTATTTTAATTAGTACTATTTTTAGAAAAATGATAAATTTGTCCAGCAACAAAAAAATTTCACTTATATACATGTAAAGTTCTTTTCACTGGTTTAAGTTAATTATTTCTAAAAATAAAATTTAATACTTACTGAGATATTTTTATATACATGCAATTAAAGAATAATACAAGTGTGTGTATAGAAAAATCAATGAAATAAAAATACACCTTTGAAGAAAAGTACAAACATTGAAATACAATAGAAAAAAAGAATACTAATGTTCCATTTTTTTCGTTATGAATTTTATATATATATATATATTCAAAAACAAAAAAAATCGATCAAAAAGGAAAGAAAAATTATAAATATCCGGAAATGAAGTGAGACAGGCTGATAGACTTTTATCGTCGTCACGTATAGTGTGTGACCTTCATTGATATAATGTTCAAATTGATATTTTTCTTTAATTACAATATAATTTGTGTATAGTAAAAAACTTAATTAGAAAAATGACAAAATTGGTAATAAATCATAATTTATGTTATTAAAGATTATTTTCATGCACCGAAAAAGAAAGAGATTATATTTTGTATATTATTATATATAAGGACTATATTATTATATTTTTTATATTAGTAATTATTAATTACAATTAATATTATTTATTATAATTATTACTTTAAATTTAAGAAGAAAATACAATAAGAATAATGAAAAATACTTGAAAATATTATATTGGTCACTTTACGCAGAGTTCCGACACATGTGTGATTGGTGCATAAAAATAAAATCAGTAATATATATTGATTTTTTTTCTCAATAATCGGTGTTTTACTTTAAAGCATTTTTGTTTTCTTATAAGGTATTTTTCTTATTCATGTTCATGAAATATTTTTATTTACAAAAAAAACGATAATAAAATAAAATCCCTTTTTCTATTTTTTTTTAATTTCTTTATCATTTAAAGTGTTTTTGTTTTTTAAAATATTTGATTTTATGAAAAGTGGACAATAAAATGCATTTTTTTCTTCCAACTTGGTTTTAATTTTTAATTTTACAAAATTTTTTCTTTTAAATTATTTTTGTAAAAAAATTCTAATTCTTCATGAAAATTTAAATATAATGAAAAACGTTGACAATTAGTTCAAAATTATAAAATAATTAAACATTAAAAATAAAAAAACCAGAAATTTTTATTCAATTTGTAATATTATATTATTCAGTTTAATTAAAAATTTTATTTTAATTAATTATTATTATTACTCTTTTGACTATTTTATTATTATTATTTTTTTTGTATTAAGGGCTAATCTCGTATAAGAATCTTAAATAAATAAATAAATTTTTACTATGATTTTATTTTTATTTTAATATTTAATGCAATTGGAAATTTTGATTTACATTTATTCTAAACATTTATTTTAAAATTATTTGTTTCTTAAAAAATATTTTACTTTTAATTGTAATAAATTTTTCAATTTTATCTAATTCTTATATTTACATTGTATTACATTTTTTATCTTTCAATTTCATTAAAATTGTTATTTTTCGATTTTATTATAAATATTTTTATCTTTTAGTTTTATTTATTTATTTACAGTCATTGATTTTTATTAAATTTCTATTTTTCGATTTCATAAAAATTTTATTTTTCCATTTTTTTTCTCCAATATTAGAAATATTAAACTTTTCTTATTTCTGCTGAAGAAACAGTTTTTTTTTATTTTTATAGTGAAGGTACGAGAATAAAATCGTAAATCGCGTTTTACGCTTCAATTGAGATTAAAAAAAATGGAGAAGGTTGAAACTGAGGAAAAGAAATTTTGTTAAGAGTAAAATGATGTTCTATTTGATTTCCTCTGGGGGTTCCATTTGCCTTCTGCTTATCACGCACACTTGAAATTCGGTGACGCCCTTGTCGGTTACCTTGTCTTTTATCCTTTTCTTTTTCTTTTGTACAGAGAAATTAAATTTTATTTAAAAAAAAATTTTTTTTTACAAGTTGAAAAAACTGTTTCCGTTATAAGCAGTTCGAAATTTACAATAGAATTTAATTTCTATTTTTCAAGATAGTTCTTTCTTTTCATTTTTTACTTTTTATTATTTTATTATTCATTATATTTTTCTTCCCAATTTTATTTCATTTTCTTAATTTCTTCGTAAAATAAACGAAGAAATTTAATTTTATTAAATTTTTCTTTTTATTTATTGTAAGATTTAATTTTATCTTTTAGTTTCCTTTCTATTTGATTTAATTTTTTTTCGTTTCACTTCGCTCATTAATTTAAATTTATTTTTTTATAAGTTATTAGAATTTTTTGCAAATTTTTACCTTAATTATGTTTTATTTATTATTAAATATTTTAATATTTAATTTAAATATTTATTTATATAATAATATATAATATTTATAATTAATTTAGATTTATTTTAATTAATAAGTTAAATAATATTTACATGTAAAAAATATTGACAATGAGGTTAAATTTGAATTTTTTAAATTAGGTTCAATGTTGTTTAAATTTAATTATTTTTTTCATAATTAAAATAATTATTCATTTTTTTTAAAATAATTATTTATTATTCAAAAATAATTATTAATATTAAAATAAATAATTATTTGATAACAATCATTTACAATGTTTTTCAGAGAACTATTCAAATTATTTTTAAGAATAAATAATATTTTATTTAACTTAATTTTTTATATTTATTTCAAAAACTATTTAAATTTTTTATTTTAAAATTTTATTCTATTTTTCAACTTTTTAACTTTTATTTAACCAAAATCAATTAACTATTTGACAATAGGTCAGGTATGTACATTATAAACACTTTGAATTTACTATTACTTTTAAATTTTAAAGAAAATATTTTCTTCTTAGCGCCAGGATAATTTACTCGAAAATATCCAAAAGAATAGGAGATTAACACATTATGCACATTTTTTAACATGCAAAAATTATTCAATAACAATAATACTCACCGTTTACTCTTCGACGACCCCGGAGGCTTCCTCGTCCTGACATGGACGAGTTAACAATTATTTACAATGTTTTTCAGAGAACTATTAAAATTTTTTTTAAGAATTTTTTTTACACTATTTTATTAAAGCTTTCGTTAACGTCGAAAAAATATTGACAATGAGGTTAAATTTTAATTTTTTTCATTTAGGTTCATTCTTGTTTAAATTTAATTATTTTTTTCATAATTATAATAAATATTTATTATAATTTTTACCTCTTATTTTGCAATAAAATTACTAAATACAGTTATTTTAAATATTAAATGGACCACTTTAACATAAAATGTAACTAATTTTATTTTTATTCAATAAGTATGTTGAATTCCTTTAATTGCAGAAAAAAGTTAATTTAATATTAATATACTTAGAAAGTAAAATTAAAAAGAAAGTCGAATTTCGATGGAGAGGAATTTAGGAACCTGCGCAGGATTGAATCAGCAGAAAAATCCTATATATGTGAGCCGCGCAAGTGCACAAAAGGTGAATCCGTCCATCAGAGACTCGACGATAGATACTTTATATTAGTTTTATCAGTGTTTTATACAATTTCTCAGAGAGCTTTCAATTTAATCCCTCAAACGTACGTGATTTTTCTTTATCACTTTTATTTTTTTTTTCGCATTATTCTCTCACCATTATTTTAAGTGTGTCGAGCTGAGAAAAGTTTTTCTCTGTTGCAAACGTCAATTACGAAGGGAAGCTGCCTAATACAGTGTTCATGAACGAAAGTCTTTTTTCACGTACAATTTTTTTTACTTCTCTTGTTGTGAAATTTAATTGACACTATGTGTTAATTCGTTGTTAAAATTTTTCCAAATTTACAGTCGGAGAGAAAAGAAAGCATAATAATCAAGTGGAGGGAAAAGTTGAGATAGGGCCAAAATGGTTCCTCAATTAATCGATATTCTATTACATTTCTATTCAAATGTCGAGTAATTTTTCTGGGGGTTTGGTTTTTCTACAAATACAAAATTTAGTGGAAAAATAATAATTAAGTGGTGATAAAATTAGGACTTTTCTACTTTTCCTCCTAATGATTCAATCCTAATAAATCTCATCCTTGGTATTTCCGATTTGAAGAATAAACGAACTTGATAATAGCTTTTACGGCAACATTTAGCCATTGTATAATATTAGCTGTAGAACATGATCCCGAAGTTCACTTTGTTCAGTAAGAAGCATTTCTAATTGGTTTGTCCTTCATCGATTATATGATATTACAATCACTACTTTTGTCCATAACTATAAAGTGATTTAAAGGATGAAAGTAAATGTCAAATCTTTCTTTGCTGGTTCTGATGATCAATAATTGACAATGAGGTTTAATTATATATTTTAGTAGGTTCAATGTTGTTTAAATCTAAGTTATTTGATTATGCAAAGAGGAAGATCAAGTTTGAGGTTCGATTCGGAAATTAGAAATGAAAAGCAGAAATAAATTGGTGATTTTAACATTTGTCTGACAGTTCTAATGCTGTCCGGTTTTGACCAAATTTTCTAAATGTTTACAGATTTCGTAGTGGAATTTTTGGAGAATGTTGAAACCATGATGCGATGTGTGAAGCCGCCGGATACAAGCGAGACATCACGATTGGCACATCGGTGACGATTTTTTAATCGACAGGCATGGATATACAAAAGAAGTTCCTGTGCCCTCGCTTGGTGGATTACCTCGCCGTAGTGGGGGCCAGGCCTTCGCCGAATTCTCGCCAGCCTGTGCAGGTAAACTTATTTTCTGACCACTGGCTCAATAATTAAACTAATTTAATGTATGCTAGCTTGATGGTCACTTAATTATGATTACTGCTAATTATTTTTAATCCATATTTCCATAGGTACCGGAATTATTACGAAGGTACCCGATCGAAGATCATAAAGACTTTCCTTTACCACGTGATATGGTTTATTTTTGTCAACCCGAATATTGCAACAGTATCGGGCCAAAGCGTACGGCATTGCGAGAAGCCACATCTTTCACATTTACTCTCACCGATAAGGATTGTGGTTTGTAATTTCTAATTCTAATCCATGTTTCGGTAATTTTATCCCAAAGTTCTGAAATATTCATTATTCGGTAAAGTTAGAAATAAAAGGGTGTCTAATTACAAGTGTATTAATTTACAGGAAGAACTCGTTATGGGACTTGTGTGAATTTTTATAGACCGGTTGAGAGAACGGGAAATCATGGAAATGCCGGAAGTGCTATTAGGAGAAACAAACACAACACCAATTTCCGTAGGGAGAGCTGGAGGAAGAGTATGGAGAAGAGTTCCGATTCCGCATTCTCCAGGTGAAAAAACTTAACAATTGTGGGGATTTTAGATTTGAATTCCATTGGGAAAGTTGTTCATAACAGTTTTAAAGATAGAATTTAGGGAATCTTGGGGAACACAAGTGATTTCTCTTTTGTTTCTGTAAAGAAAGTAAGGAAAATAATTGTCGATGCTAAAAAAGAACTCACCTGGAGTTGTTTCTTTTATAGCGACTATAGAAGCAGTGTGATAGGTCCAAGTGATTCGGAGAAGGATTGTCCAAGTCGAAGGGATTCGGATACGCCTCATGCTCCCCATGCTCCTAAATTAGGCGTAACTGCTCCGAGTGGTGACAGCGAAAGTGGAGGTAGCCATTCTCCATCACCTAGGGCGTCTCGAAAGCGTCAGGTATTTATCAGATTCTTATTAAGCGAACTTTTAAATAACTCCTTGACTACCAATTTATACAACATACCCAATTATCCTTTCTCTTTAACAGAGGATGAAGAATCTTTCGCTGACTTCACTCTGTATCATCTCACATCATCCATTTTTCACAATGTTTCGAGAGTGCCTATTTGTTTTAAAGAAGCTCATTGACGCCTGCAACGAAACAACAACTCCCCATCGATGTGGAGCATCACGACAGAGTACCAGGTTTGATATTCAATAATCCTTTTAATAAACCTCTAGGTTAACGGATAATTTAATTTCCTTTTTTTTACAGAGAATCCTTATGGACAGTATTCACCGGTTTGAGTTTTGAAGGAGCTTCGTCAATAGTTCTTCACGACATTCGCGAAATCGAAACATGGATATTACGTTTACTAAGTGCACCAGTACCGGTCCCGTCGAAAACAAGAGTCGAAGTGGAAATCCTCTCACCCAGTATACAACCGCCACTTTGTTTTGCTCTTCCAGATCACACCAGATTTTCCCTGGTCGACTTCCCCCTACATTTACCACTCGAATTACTTGGTGTTGACATATGCCTGAAAGTTATGTCTCTAATTTTACTCGAACACAAGGTAAGCTGCCATCACTAATTGAACAATTACCTCTAGTACTTTGGCAAAGATTTAACGGACGAAATATTTGCCAAAAAGTTAATAATTCAAGAGAAAAATAATTGCAATCTATTACAGATCGTATTACAATCCCGTGACTATAATGCCTTATCAATGTCTGTAATGGCATTCGTCACCATGATTTATCCATTGGAATACATGTTTCCCACAATTCCTCTGTTACCAACTTGTATGAGTGACGCTGAACAATTACTCCTGAGTCCCACACCGTTCGTGATTGGAATACCAGCGTCATTTCTTCTTTATAAAAAGAATTTCAAAATGCCAGGCGATATTTGGCTTGTTGACCTAGACAGTAATAAAATTACACCACCAACGAGATACAATGATATTCTACCACCGCTACCGGAACCCGAAGGGACGATACTGAAAAATCATCTGAAACAGGTTGGTCTAATTCTATTCTCCTTGGTATTATGTCAATAGAGATTAAAAAGAAAATATGCATTCATTAAAATTTAATTTCACAGCAAGAACAACAGAATGGGTGTTTCAATGTTGCTACTTAATGGGCTGATTATATAAATCCTGGGATGTTCTATATTTTTCCACCCCCCCTTTTGATATGTACTATCTCTATTTTGCAATTTAAAAAACTTTCAACTAGAAACTAACTTTTCTTAACCGTTTTCTTATACTAACTGAAACTTTCTTCTAATCCCCCGCTGCTCATTTGCTTCCGCCTTCCGCAGGCAATGCAACTGATGGACCAAGCTGGCTCTGGTGTAAATATTCTAACTTGATAAATTATTCTTTGTTGCATGAAACTGTATATCTAGAGAAATTTAATTAACGCTTTTGATAATTATTTACCGCTTTAGAAATTCTAGATAGAATTAAAGTAGATGGGCAGAAACTAAATCTCTCAAAATCTACTATCTAAACATTAAAATTCTATTCTAGCTTGATGTAGTTTGATTGTGTGTATACATGGAAAAAGTTTACTTTTGCTTTAAATCAAGGGGGATCCTACTTTATTGATATATTTTAGCAATCTCTGATATATAAATCTTTGCAGGGACAACTCTTCAGGTAAGAACTTCGGAGTAGACAATAAAAGAGAGTGGACTGCTAAAGTAGGATCCTCTTTTAATGGAGTGTTTACTGTTTTGTACGATTGAACTTATTAACTTTCATGTACGCAACAAAAAATAGTTATAGATTTGCAATAGTGGCCAGAGTTTATAGTAGCAAATTGAGTAACAGTAGAAGTTTGAAGTAGAAGTGGATATGAGCAAAAAAGAGGAAAGCAATTCCAGAATTAACTTCTTTTTAAGGCCATGAGTAGCATGACAGTTCCTCAAAGTCATCCATTCACTCCGCAGTCTGGATCGGCACCGTCTATTTCAGCCTCGAGTAGAAGGGAGAGCACTGCTTCTTATCATTCTACCTTGAGGTGAATATTTTGATTGTTTGAAAATTGATTTGAAAATTGTAATTTCGAAAATCTGTTTTTGAAGTGTTCGTGGACTATTGGATATATTAGGAATTATTATTACAGTGTCTCGTCGGCAAAGCATAGACCAAGTATGGATTTAACTACTCCTACTCACATTAGTCCACTGGGTTCACCGAGTGCAACGAGTCCTCGACGACCATCAATGGCAGCATCGACAGGTTCTATCGCATCACCACAACGTCCACAGAATCAATCAACAGCTCCTTTCAATCCCTTCATCTACGGCAGTGATGTCGATTCGGTAGATATTGCCACAAGAGTGGCAATGGTACGTTTCTTCAATTCACAAAATCTTCTCGCAAATTTCACCGAACATACCCGAACCCTAAGGCTTTATCCACGACCAGTGGTGGCTTTTCAAATAAATTCATTCCTACGATCACGACCAAGAGCGAGTCAATTTTTGAACGAATTCGCAAGAACTCAGGCTGTTGAATTCCTTGCCGAATGGAGTCTAACACCAAACAACGTCGCCTTCTTGAGAGTTCAAACCGGTGTTTTTGATCCCGCTCAAATTGGAGACAAGTCCCGATGGTATGCAAGTGGACTCGAACCAATTCACTTCCCGGTTTGGGATTCAGGAAGTTCGCTATCAAATGCCTTGAAGGCGATGAAGGAACACGAGAGTCAGCCAACTGACGAAAGTGGTTCCGATTCTGAAGGAGCGGAAAGTACCAGTTCTTCCTATTCGTCCCTCAGTGATTTTGTCTCTGAAATGGTGTCATCCGATCTTTCTCCCAGTAAGTAATAAATCTACCCATACGTGAAAGTAGTCACTTTACCTTTTTCTCCTTCTAGTGAATCATATACATCCAATGCCTCTTGCCGTGGATCCAAAGAATCTTTACAACCCACCGAGTTCCTTACAATATCCCGGAGTGGATGAAGATTCTCCAGCTCGGCCTGAAAGTCCACCTAGCACATCATCGAGCCATAGTGACTTGAGTAGTCCGAGTTTCAACAGAGACTCTGAATTCGAATTGAACCCAAAAGCCGTTGAGGGTTCACAGACAATGAAAAGCGACAACGTAAGTATTACCCATCCTACTAAAAATTCTTTTCCAGTGACAAAACATTCTAGACATTCAAAAAAATTTCTTGACGATACGACAAATAACCCTAATTTCTGTAAATAGTAAATCAATGCTTTAACAGCTTAAACACGACAATGGCAACTATTCGCTCTAACATTTATTGTCACTGCAATTTTTTCTCTTTCCCAATCGACCAAAGGACGTGTCCACCTTAAAATATAATAATCTATATTTGGATTTCGACAAAGAGATATTTTGGTCAATTGGAAAAGAATGCTTGATGCTTATTTGTCGAACGTTGTGGGACCTTGCTAATAGAGCAGTGACGGTGAACCCCATAGGATAAGACGGAGGGCGGTAGCTTTGAATCAGATTCAGCGTCAACGACAACGACACTTCGCACAATCCTGAGCGCACAAAGTACAATAGGCCAACATGGAATTGGCACGGGATCCTTAGCAACCCCTTCGCACAGTGACTCTGATCGCCCCACAACTCCCCACAGGACATTTCGTCTTACTAAATCTAACATTCCAGTGAGTCAGTCCTCTCGTGCCTGCCTCATTTCATATCCTTTATTCTCTATCTATATTAATTCTTCAATTTATGTATTTAGGATGTCCAACGAATGGGAATTATTTTTTCTTTTGCGGGATTATTTACTATTTGTTGATAAAAATATTTTTAAATGGAAAATAAACCAAATAAAAAAGTATATAAACTGATAAATTTAATTGTTAAATTGAACCCCTTGATGCAAGAACCAGACGCAGCCTATTTAATTTCAATGGGCTATGTCTGGTTCTTGCATCAAGGGGTTCAATTATGGAGCGTTGGTCCTAAAGACTTGGGAGTGTTTCAAGTGTGGACTCCTAATGAAATTTTATGGGTCTTAGTGAATCGGGCCTGGTAGAAATTCATCAGGGATTTTTTGGGGGTTTTTAGGGTTTAACATCGGGACGCGAATGAAACTTTTTTCAGGACCGTCATCTTGACAAATCCAGCCAAAAAAATAGTTGTTTTTCTATTAGGAAAAAGGACCTTTCGCAAATATCTATTTTTAATCTACGAAAACGATACGATCTTCAAATTACAAAAAAGATTATAATTCCTCGTTGGACATCCAATTAACTCTTGCACCTAATTTTCAGCACACAATTGCGTCCTGTTTTTTCCAATCATGCTCTTTAGTAATGAGAATGTAAAACTGAAAATTAACAGAATTACGATGACAAAATTGATTCGAAAAATTAGTGATGAGTTGAAATTAAGAAATGAGAAGGAAATAACAGAACGAAATACTTATCTATAGCACAATAATAACAGGATGCATCTACGGATCTGTCTATCTAAATAGCACGTGTTACGAATTCCTTGAATGATCACCAAATATAAATTTCCTGCAATGAATCAGCACTGATAAACCCTTAGTTGTCTTCCTTATCTAAATCGCTAGCATACCTTTTTCTCTAAGTGTATTTTTGACATAATTGAAATTTGCACCTTCACTTGATTGTTAATTTCCAATTTTATTATTGTACACCATACACTAACATTGTGTTTTTTCTATTCGTTAGTAGAGTCTGGTCTAGGTACCCTCATAGAATATCGTTTCTCCTTCTTGCACTAGGATATCTTGTGCTTTATGATACATTTTCGAAAAATAGAGGTGAAGAAACGATACGAGAGTTAAAAGTAGACCAAGCTCTAATAATTCTTTTTCCTCACAGTAATATCGACACGAAAAATTCTCTTAGGTACAATTTTTGATGTCAGAATACAATAATTTAATACTCTCGAAAACTAAAGTAAAAAAATGTATATTCTGATACGATTAAACCTCCTTAGGCTCCACCAATGAGTCCGGGATTATCTAGACAACCAAGTGTGGGTAATGTTTTGGCAAGAACGTCAAGTTTTGGATCACCAGTTCCAATTTTACCGAGACAGTCAACAGCGCCTTGTAGCAGTCCTGAGAGTAGTGTTCAAGGTTCTCCAAAGCATACATCAAGTCCAGGGAGGCAAGCAAGTGGACCAGTACAACATCAAAATAGTTCCGGAAGTACGGGTAATGGAGTTCTCAGACAGGGATCTCAGGGATCACTTTTCGAACAAATTGCATCTCAGGCCAAAGGTCTGGTTCGTGAAACAACCAGGCAAAGTAGTCAGGAAGGACTATTGGCCCACATGGACAAGGTAATTGGACTCTTTACCTAAAATTATTCCTTGTTTCTTGGTGACGATTTATGACAAAAAGGAAACTAATCATCACCAGGTTATTTATGTTGTTGTTGTTGTTGTATTCTAACAACAAATTTCGTTGTTCTGTTAATTTTAGTTAAAGCATCAAGCGAAAGAAAAGATCGCGGAAGCGGGAGAAGATAGCTTGTTTGCCCCACTAGAACAGGTACATTTATTAATGAAATGTCGTTAAAAAAAAACCTGGGGTATCTTGATCAAAAAAAGTTCCTTTAGCAAAATAGCGCGCATTATCACCAATTAGTGCTGGAAAGCTCGCTGAATAAACGCTGAGAGTGTATTTGATTATTTCTAGAAAGGCACTTCACCAGACCCTGCTTGAATACATTTAGATTCCATTAAAGAAAAGATTTCATTAAAATAATGCGATAGTTGAGTATTTTTGTCTATAGGCAATGTAATTTTATTTCTGCAGTTAACGCAGCAGACAAAGAAGGCAATGGGGGAGGCTAGTAAGTCTATGCATGAGGCATCGAAGACTGCTTTAGAGGCAAGCAAGAATGCAGCTGGGGTTAGTAAGAATACTTTTGATGATCTTACCTACGTTGGAAAGAGTACGATTGGCGATTTAACCAAGACGGCTAAGGAGGCAGCTGCAAAGAAGGGTTTACTTAAGGTACTCCTCTTTTACCTAAAGCTAAGTCACGGAGAAGATTTCTTATCTCGACGCGTTGGATTAGAAATCGCCGTTGAGTTTTTCGCGTCAGGAAAGAATATCGTTTTTCAATTTACAGGGTCTTGGAGACTCCCAATCATCACCAGAGGCTCCGGGACCAGGAATGATGCCCCGCAAAGACTCCAATAGCACACAATTGGTGGCTCCTGATTCTCGAAGTGGTCGACGTGAAATTGGTCGCGATTTCTTCAGCAACATCAGCAGCGACTTGAACGGAATTGCAGCTCAAACTTCCAGCATGTTTAGCGATCTATTCAGTAAGACCTAAACTGTCTTTTTACATTTTAATCCTAATTCTAAATCATTAATAATTTTCTCGCGCTTGAAATGTTGATAATGATTTCATCATTTTTACGCTAAGAAATAGTTTGCATAGTTGGCTTGCGATAAAAATTTACATACATTTATGCACTTTAATCTGCAGGTAGTAAAAATAGTTCTAGTCGCAACAATAGCTTCCTACCGCAATCACAAAAATCCAAAGAAAAGAACCTCTCATTTGGACCTTTCCCGAAAGGTACGCACATTCGTCATTACGTTAGCACGGAATTTTGTTTAATTTTTCTTTTTAATTAACCTTCTGGAAATTTGTAGGTAAACCTGGCTTGGCAGAACGATCATCTTTAATTAAGCACTCAACTAATAAAAATAGTCAGGAAGAGTTGCAGAGAATGCAAAATGCCGAAAGATCGAGTACAAATAGCAATAATCAGACATTCTTGACTGATGTAAGTTTCCTAACTTTCCCAGTTTTTATATCTGTAATTAAAAATAATTTTCTTGATTCGCAAATTGAAATAAATTTTCGCTCAGGTTGTAAATCAAGTTCTGGCGGGAGAAGGTGTGGGTTGGTTGAAACTAAATCGACTAAAGACTTTAATGGAGGATGAGAGTTATCGGGATTTTATTTTGACCAAATTGAACAAGGGTCTTCACAGAAAAATAAGTCCAGACGATCATATAGACGACGTGGTTAGTTATATTTTTCATTTTTCTCAAGTCTTCTAGAATCGTAAGATTTTAAACTGATAATTGTATCATTTTAGTGTATTTCAAAATCGGTTTACAAAGGAATGTTGAAATGCTTACAAGCAGTGTCTCATGGTCTTGGAGTGACTTACAGTAATTTCGGTTTGGGTGGTATGGCTTCTGTCTTCCAACTTATGGAAATTGCCCACACCCACTATTGGAGTAAGGATTTACTGGAAAGTGGTTTTGATAGTTCCCTAATGTCGCAGGTATGTCAATTTTTGTATTTATGAAAAAGAGACCTAGAAACTGTAGAGAATTAAACAACTACTATAAATTTATTAATTAGGCTTCTACTCCTTTTGGAAGTAAGGAAAATCTTCGTTCACCACAAGCTCAGGATCAAGTGGACAGTGGCGATAGTCATCGATTGCACGGTACCTATAAATCCCTGGTTTTTCTTTTTGCAAAATAGTCAAATATCAATTGGTTTTTGTTGTTGTCTTTTTTAGATCCACCGCAGGTTCGATTGGAGAGACCTCACTCTCAATCAAGTGGCGAGGATTCTCAATCCACTGCTGATATGTTCCTAGAAATGTTTACGAAGAAGGGAAAACTTCTAAGTAGATTGACTTCGTTTGATTCAGAGGTAAGGAAATATTAAAATAAAATTCACAGAGTCGAACACTCTGATTTCAAAGAACAGGTTTTAAGAAAGAGTATCTGTTTAATTGATGTTAAAATACTAAAGTTTTTATTTGAATCCTTTACAATTAGAATGAGAGGGAAATAGTAGATCCAAATGTCATGTCTTCAGGGATACTGAAGCAAATACGGACTTTGTAGAATCAATCAAGAATTTAGTTGGGGACTAATTTTAAAAGTATTAGTTACTTACTTTTTAATATTATTATTAGAGTCGTAGACCCAACAGGCTTTAGTGTGAGGTCGAAGAAGTGACATTGTCTAGCGTAGACAGAGAAGGCAATAGATTTTCCTTGAAATGTTTTCGGGCCAGCCAAAGTGAAAGGTCTGGAGTCCAGGTGTCAAATTATTGATTTAACGTTGAAGTCGAAATAATGCAGTCATCGGAAAAATATTATCTCGTTGAATGAACTTGACTTAGACGAGACTAGAAGAATACACTTGGTACTTGAAGAGATTTTTGAAACTGGAGACGAAGAATAAACTCGACGACAATATACAACTTATTAACTTGGTCGCGGTTTCTGGACTGATACGAAGAACGCGGGTTTCTGATTCAAGGGTGACTTCCAGACTAGTTGAGTTGAAGGCGTTACCTGGACTAGCGAATTCGGCAAGGCTAACTTTTGATTTGTGCGAACATTTGGATCAATATGGTTTTAGATTTCTGAACAAGGATTCAGTTATTCTTAACTTTTACAAAATGTTTTTAATAGAATATAAGTGCGTCGCGATGACGTGACAGAAGCATTACGTCTGGTTGATAAAAAAGTTGAAATAAATTTTAGGGTGGTCGAGGTGGCGGAACAGGAAGTAGTGAAGCGTTGTCAACGGACGGAGGAAGTATAACGACAAATCCCGCCTTTAGACAGACGCATCAGGCTTCTTTCCGCAGTACCGTTTCGGACAGTGAGGTTGAGCAAGGGAACGTAAGTGGAAATACTATTCTAGTTAATTTAACCTCTCAAAAAATTATTTAGCTACTTTCGGTTATAACAACTTTCATTAATTAACTTTCCCAAGTTTCCTCGGCAGAAGCAAAGGACATCTAGTGTTTGGTCCAGTAAATCATCTCTCAGTACGGGTTTTAGATATCATGCAGGAAATTTGGTACCAACAACGACAACACCAAGTCCAGAAGCAGCAAGAACGTACCTCTTTGAAGGTTTGTAGCAAAAATATTCCTATTTTCCGGAAATCTAATAATTAGTGTCTAGACAATTCGATCAGTAGATCGATTTGTCCCTTTGCTGTAACCTAGTAAGTATTAGTTTTCATGGAAAAATTATGTCCACTCTAGGACTCTTAGGCAAAGAACGAGCATCTCTATGGGACCAAGTACAATTTTGGGAGGATGCTTTTCTTGATGCTGTTTCTCAAGAGCGGGACATGATGGGAATGGATCAAGGACCAGGAGAAATGATGGAAAGGTATCTAAGACCCTTCATCGTCTATTTTCCTATCCCTTTCCTTGAATGCATTGATGATTGGTAACCCCTTAAGTCGTTCATACAATTTTTTTAACTTCGACTCCTTTTCAATTCTAGGTACAAGGGCCTCAGTGACAGCGAAAGGAGACGTTTAGAACACGATGAGGACAGATTACTGTGTACCTTACTCCACAATTTAACAGCAATCCTAGTCATGTTGAATGTCGACAAAAATCAAGTTAAAGGCAAAGTACGAAGACTACTTGGCAAAAGTCATATCGGCCTTATCTATAGTCAGGAATTGAATCAACTTCTCGATCAGATAAATAATTTGGTAAGTGATATTCAAGATGGCAAAGGGGAAATTGGAGTAACCTGACCGGTTTAACTTTAATGAAACTAAAAAAACTAAAATTAGGTTTTTACTATTGTTATGATTGTTTGATTTCAGAATGGAAACGATATCGATCTGAAACCACTAAATTCCCGACAAATGCATCGTCAGTCGTTTACCGTTCACGCGGGAGTCGATGCCGAGGGTGATTTACGTTTTTTAGAAGTACGACATGACGGACTGGTGCTCAGGTCCGTTAATGGTGTGATTGTTGAGCGATGGTGGTACGAGCGTTTAGTCAATATGACTTACAGCCCGAAGAATAAAGTTCTCTGCCTTTGGAGGCGGAACGGAGGGCAAACGCAACTGCACAAGTACTACACAAAAAAGGTAGGTTTATTTAATTTTACAAAATTTTATATCGATGGCTCCGAACACTCTGGCGAGTGTTGTAATTCTGTCCCAAAGTCATGAAAATTAAAATTATTGTTTAAATCTCGTTTTTTTTAATTTCTTCAACAATGGTCAGTCCACTTTTGACTCAAAAGTGTACTGACTATTGGATGAATGTTGAAGAAATTTAAAAAAAAAACTCACCAAATATTAAAATTCCAGTGCAAGGATCTCTACTACTGTATAAAAGACGCAATGGAGAAGGCCGCGGCAAGAGGTCGTGGCGCCAATGTCGGTGTCGAATTAGGCGGCGAATTTCCAGTCCAAGATATGCGAACCGGTGAGGGTGGTCTTCTTCAAGTGTGCATGGAAGGCGTTGGTCTTCTCTTCGCAAATAGCAAGGTATGAAAATAATAATCCTTTCATTAAATACGAAACTCACTTAATTCTACAGTGAAAAAGTAAAAACGAATGTCATTTAATTTTTACAAAAAATTTTTTTCTCTTCTCGTTTTGATTTGAAATTTTTTTTTTTTTTTTTACTTAAACACAAATAATTTTTTTCACCAAATACATTTAATTTTCTATATATTCTCTACAGGTGATTTTTAAGAATTAAAAATTCTTTAGTACTTTTTTAAATATTACTATTAAGTAGATAGATTTTTGCGATATTGCGTAATTGCTATTCTTTTTTTTTTTGACTTCCTTTAGACAAGAGTAAGAAATTTTTCTTTTTAAGTGTAGAACACTTTCGAAAGGGTATACGTTTCTTTTTTGTCTTTCTTACGAATAATGTTGTCAAAAAACTGATGTGGCTTTTATTTCAGCAGTCAAGCACAAGTTTCGTCAGAATATTAAGAATTGGACTATATTATCTTTTTACTTTGCTTGTGTCAACAATTTTCTCATCAAAAATGTCTACCAATGAAAGTCTATGAAATATAATTTTTTTTTTTGAAAACTGCTTTTTAGTTTTATAATAAATACTTTTTTACTTTCTTTTGTGATTGCATTTTGATTGTCGGTTTTTTTTCTTAAAGAGGGGAGAATAATGGATTTTTAATATATTTTAAAAACGAAAGATTTTTTTTTTTTTTTTTTTTTTTTTTTTTTTTTTTTTTTTTTTTTTTTAATGAGAGTATTAAACATTTTTTACGGTAGTTCGTATGCTAGGATTTATTTGACAGTTTCATGAGGTACATGATCCATTTGTCTCCTTTGTAGTTGGCTACAGAAATTTTTTTAAAAATAGAAAAATGAGATATTTGTTTTAATAATTGGACCAAGATGTAGAAGGGCGAAGAAGCAGCCGGAAGGTCGCGATGTCCACCCTCTACTTCTTTTTTACTATCCATCTTCTTTTTCGATTATTATTATTATTATTAAATTTTCTCTCTGTGTTTTTCGTTGATTGCATTGATGCAAGGACCACTCAATATTATTTCCCACTGCTAGCCACCACGATCTGCTTAAATTTGTATCTGTACGTATTTTTTCAGTTTTGTAACTGATTCTTTGATATTTAAATTGAAATAACAATTAAGTCGTGCAGGGAAAACAAAATTTTTTTTTCACTTTTCACGATACATTCATAATTTTTTTTTTTAAAAAGGGTTGATTGTATAATTTCATTTTGACTTTCACTTTCACTTTTTCTTCCACTTTGACGGATTTTCCTTTGACGGATTTTAACTTTCAGTTTTACTTTCACTTTAATAAAATCTTCTTATATTTTTAGGGATATTTTCTTTGACAGATTTTCATTAAAGAAAAAAAAAAAAAAAAAAAATGTGAAAATGAATATTTGTCAAAGCGGAAATAAAAATGAAAGTGAGAGTGAAAATAAACTACTTTTTAACTGATATTCGAAATAAAAATAATGGTAAAAAATTGAAAACTACAAAACAGATACACGAAGAAAGATCATAATGCTAGAAAAAGGGAAGGGGATGAAAAAAAAATTGTTGTAGTTAATACGTAGACAAAATTAAAAATACTATAATTATCATTAGATTTATAAAAATTGTTCTATTTTATATTTTTTAATCCCTCATTACAAATAATTCAAGAGAAATAATATTTTTTGTAGTAAAATTCCTTTATATGATAGAAAATTTTTAGAAACTAATAAAACTTAGTGCTTAATTTTTCTTGTAGAACTAATAATTAATTAAACTAATAACCTAAATTCATAATTAAATTAATAACCGTAATAATTAAAAAAATAATCGTAATAGTTAAATTAATAACCTTAATAATTAAATTAATAACCCTGATCATTTAAATAATAATAACCCTAATTAATAAATTCTTGAATAATATCAACAATGTTAATTATTCTACATTGATTATTTCAATCATTTCCCACTGAAAATAAATATTTCTGTTTCTGGGTCTCAGAAATTTTTTTTCTATTTTTACAAATTGTTCGTTTTTTATTTTAATTTTTTTTTAATTTTTTCTTTTAAGTTTTTTTTAGGTACGTTTCATTTTTGAGCGTTTATTATTCAATGTTTTTTTGCATGAAACTCGATGTGCAGCTGCAGTCTCTCTTTTATCTGTCTATATCGAATTTATCACACATATATTATATATATATATATATATATTTCTTATAATCCCTATATCAGTATTCATATATTTTTATTATTATATTTTTTTATATATTTTTGGCTCTCTCTTTCTATATATCTCTCTCTTTCTTTATATATATATATATGTATCACAGTGAAGAATCGGAAAAACTTTAATATTTTTTTCTCTCATACTTCTCTTATTTTAATTAAATATATAAATTGTATAAGGGTTTTAAAATATAAATTAAAAATTAAAAATTTTAAATCATATTTTTAGCTTAAAAGTGAAAAATAAATTTAACTCTCTTCTTTGTGTTATTTGAATAGAATAGAATTTTTAAATATTCCATTTTTTTTATGCTTTTTAGAGGTTTTTTTTTAACTTGGTGAAAATAGAGATAAAAATCAATTTTTGTAAATTCCATTTTTCAATCAATTTTTTTCATTAAAATACTTTTTAATAAAAGTTTTAAAATTAAAAATTTTTTTAATTTAAGCGTTTTCAAATTAAAATATTTTAAATTTTGAAATCAAGTACCTCGGAAATATCATGTACTAGTGAATAATTAAAAAATCAATAATGAACTTTATATAAGAAAAAAAAATACTTTTTTGGAACTTCATCATACAGGATTAAATTATTATTAAAAATTAAAAACTAAAAAAAATGTTAAAACCAATTAACATTTTAGAACCCTATTCTGATTATTATATATATATAATTTGTATTGAATGTTGGATGCTATATTACATATATATATATATTTCTCTAAATCTAAAGATTTATATATAACTGTCGTGGTCATGTATGAGGAAAGTTTATTCACCGGTGAGATGCAGTCTGTCATTTATATACATATATACATATATTATATATTTATAATAAATGTTTAATTATTATATTTTATTATTCTCGTTGTTCCCGCAGTATACTGGTGTTTGATTTCCCGCTCTCTTTCGTGGTGCTCGGATAAATAAACTTTTCTCAATTATCTGGGGAACTTTTGAGATGGTCCTTGAACAATGAAAGCACCTAGAGAGATATGCTTTAGGAATATGTACAATTGGCCATGACAATCAATATTCTAACCCTCTTCATTAAAAAAAAAAAAAAAAAAAAAAAAAAAAAAAAAAAAAAAAAAAAAATTCGGTGATAGTAATTATTATTGAAATAGTAATAATTAAGTTGATAACGATTTTAAATTATCATTATGATAATGATAGTGAAAACGAGATATAAAATTTTTAGCACAACCAGTGGGAAATGAAAGGGTTCCAAAAATTACTATCAGATTTAAAAAAAAATTACTCCTTTTATTTCGAATTCAAATTTTATCTTTTTTTCGTTTTCCTTTTTGTTGGGGTTACCTCTGCCACTATTCTGCTATGCTCTAAACTTATTCTGTTGTGAAATATTTTGAACAATTAAAAAAAAATTATTAAAAAAATTAAAAAAAATTTTTTTTTAAATATTTTTAACTCTTGAGCTTTTTATTAGTTTTACGTAAGTCTTGATGAACCGTCTTTTGCCTTTAGCTATTCCTTTCTAAGAGGCATTTATTATTTATTTAAACAATTCAATTCAGAATAATTAACATAAATATTTTTTATTATTACTTGTATTTTTATTATTGTCATTATTCATTATTATTATTCTTTTATTATTAAATTAGCAAATTTATTATTCTATTTTTTATTTATTTTATTACAAATTTATTACATTATTAAAATGGTTTATTTATTAAAATTATTATTTAAAGTGGTATAGAGTAAAATTTTATTTTTGTTCTTGTGGCCTATTGACTTATATTTATTTAATTAGATAAAAATTTTGAACCATTTTTAAGTAGTTAAATTAATTGATATTAATTTAATAAATAAATAAAAATATGATGTTATGAATAAATTAATAATAATGAATTAATATTAAAAATTTTCCAAAATTAGTTTAGGTAACATAACCTAAAATTTAACAAATCATTTTTATTGACAAGAAAACTTTATAATTTTTATTCAAAGCAACTTTTAATTTTTTGAATTGTTTAACATTAAATTCTTTGTCCTTCTACTGAAGCAAATTAAAAAAAAATTAAGTGAGGTTAGATTTACACGAGAAAAAATATTTCGCATTATTTGACGTTATTTACTGACAAAATATTTATATGCTTTTTTTTTCTTCAATATTTATATACTTACTTCTTTGACAGTCATACTTTCATTGTTTTCATTTTCGCAGTCGAGAAAAGCACGGAATTATTGAACAATTAATTTTTTAATAATAAAAACATCTATTTTGATTCACTGTAATAGTATTAGTCTTTATTGACACTTTGTTGATGTAGTTTGGATTTTTGTTTATATTTTAATATATTGATGGCATTGATAAATTTAGATAACTTTATAAAGTTTATAAATGTGAATAATGTGATCTTACCAAAAATGCTGGCAAAAATGTCGTTTTCTTGGTTCTCTCGCCTAACGGCCGTCGATGCGAATGCGCATGCGTCGACGCCATGAAGATATTCAGGGACGGCACTACCAAATTGATACCCTGGGCAAAATAAGTTTTCAATTTAATTTAATTGGAATTAAAATTTTACCACTGATTACACTATTTTTATCTCTCGTTTTTGCCATCTGTGCGGCAAATATAAAATAACAAAACAGTAAATTTGAAAAAAAAAAAAAATCATGATGACAAAAACTAAAATCCCTATATAGTGAATCGTAATAATCAAGTGAGGACATTTGGTTATCACGATCCTGCGTATGGTTATAATAACAATAACCATGATAATACTGTTAATGACAATTTTCTTAGTCCTAATTTAGGTATGTCTATTCATTCAAAAAAAAAGTTGTCTAAATCGCAATTGCAGCCTCTCTATCTCTCTCTTTCACTCGTAAATTATTCTAGATCGTTAATTTTGTGTTTTTCTGTTTTCTGTTTCTTGTCCGGTTCGTCGACATTGCCCTGGCTGGGCAAACAGGATTTCGAGGTACTATTTTTACAACGACTCACTGTTTGTTATATTAAATTCAGTATTGACTATATATATGATATATTATTATTTAATGTTGGCCGTGTTCCGGAAATGCTTATTTATCTTTTCTTTTCTTACCAGAACGTTTACTCTTAGCCGTATATATCGTTCCTATACTATATATCTTATATCATTACTGTTTCATTATATATACTACTATATATATATATACCACTATTATATATTACTACATTCTCAATTTGATGCATTTGAATTAGTTGATCTGCTCTGTCCACCTCACTGTTTTCCTAACCATTGATTGGTGTTAGTTGTGATTTTTCATTTTTATAGATTATATGTTGAAAATAAATTTTTTTTCCTCATTCGGTCAACTCAAGTACCAATATTATTGATTTTAATAATAGTGAAGAAATAATAGACTAGTGAAGAAATAATAGAATAGTGAAGAAATAATAGAATAATGAAGAAATAATAGAATAGTGAAGAAATAATAGAATAATGAAGAAATAATAGAAAAGTGAAGAAATAATAGAATAGTGAAGAAATAATAGAATAATAGTGAAGAAATAATAGAATAATAGTGAAGAAATAATAGAATAGTGAAGAAATAATAGAATAGTGAAGAAATAATAGAATAATAGTGAAGAAATAATAGAATAGTAAAGAACTAATAGAATAATAGTGAAAAAATAATAGAGTAATAGTGAAGAAATAATAGAAAAGTGAAGAAATAATAGAATATTAGTGAAGAAATAATAGAATAGTGAAGAAATAATAGAATAATGAAGAAATAATAGAATATTAGTGAAGAAATAATAGAATAGTGAAGAAATAATAGAATAGTGAAGAAATAATAGAATAATAGTGAAGAAATAATAGACTAGTGAAAAAATAATAGAATAGTAAAGAAATATCTTATGTTATAAGTTAAGTCAACGTAGGCAGAGGCTTTAAAACTAAAATTAAAATATAAATTTCTAATAAACTTTTAATTAATATTTTAACTGAGAAAAAAATTAAAGTTTTCAAAAATCGTAAAATTTTATCAAATTTGAAGAAATTAGAATATTAAATTTAAGAAATAAAGAAAATCAGATGAAAATTGAAAATAAATTTTATAAAATTATTAACATTTGAAAAAGAAGATAAAATTTCTTGCTTATTAAATATATTCGTTTTGTATAATAGTTTTGAATTTACAAAATTTCTTCATTAAAAAATGTATAATAATAAAGTGTTGGTACTTGAGGAGGCAAAATGAAAAGTAGAGAATTCGCGAATCGTTCTCGTAGCGAGCTTTTGTTTCTGAAATATTTTAATTTTTCGTTATTATATAGAAATTAATTTTTTTTTCTTTTTATTATAATAATCGAAATTTCGGAGTGCGGCCGTGAAAAATTTTTAAAATAGTGTGTGCCCCCTAGCACTTAATGAAAAACGTGTAGTGACACTTGTAGTGCCTTAATCTTCAGTTTTTTCTTTCAAATATTTTATAATTCACCTATGAAACCACAGCACCACCAAATAATTATTATTATCAAAATATTGCAATTCCCAATTTTTTACTCTTTCAACAAATTTTGAAAAACTATTATACTATAACTTTTGAATTATAGTTAAATTTTTTTGTGTTTTGTATTTTAATTTCCTATTTAAATTGTAAATTATATTTTTACAAATTTTTAGGAAGAAAAAAATTTGAAATATAATTTCCAGATTATTCCTAGATTTCTAGATTATTCCTAAAATTCTAGACTTCTAGATTATACCTAGATTTATATACTTCTAGATTTCTAGATTATTCCTAGATTTCTAGATTATTCCTAAATTTCTAGACTTCTAGATTATTCCTAAATTTCTAGACTTTTAGACTATACCTAGATTTCTATACTTCTAGATTTCTAGAACATTCCTAGATTTCTAGACTTCTAGATTTCTAGATTATTCCTAAATTTCTAGACTTCTAGATTATACCTAGATTTCTATACTTCTAGATTTCTAGATTATTCCTAAATTTCTAGATTATACCTAGATTTCTATACTTCTAGATTTCCAGACTTCTAGATTTCTAGATTATTCCTAGATTTCTAGACTTCTAGATTATACCTAGATTTCTATGCTTCTAGATTTCTAGATTATTCCTAAATTTCTAGATTATACCTAGATTTCTATACTTCTAGATTTCCAGACTTCTAGATTTCTAGATTATTCCTAGATTTCTAGACTTCTAGATTATACCTAGATTTCTATGCTTCTAGATTTCTAGATTATTCCTAAATTTCTAGATTATACCTAGATTTCTATACTTCTAGATTTCCAGACTTCTAGATTTCTAGATTATTCCTAGATTTCTAGACTTCTAGATTTGTAGATTATTCCTAAATTTCTAGACTTTTAGATTATACCTAGATTTCTAGATTATTCCTAGGTATCTAGATTTCAAGACCTATGAACATCTAGAATTCTAGACTTTCAGATTTCTGGATTTCTAGATATTTCAGTTTCTAGAATTCTAGACTTTCAGATTTCTGGATTTCTAGATATTTCAATTTCTAGATTTCTAGACATTTAAATTTCTAGATTTTTAGACTTCTAGATTCCTAGACTTCTAGACTTTTAAGACTTTCAGATGTCTAGATTTCTAAGAGACTTTTGGATTTTTAGAATTCTAGATTTTTAGATTTCTAGACTTTCTAGATTTCTAGACTTCTAGATTTCTAGACTTCTAGAATTCTAGATTTCTGGATTGAAATTCAATTTTCAAAGTAAGAATGGAGTTCCAGTTATAAAAAAAAATATTAAATATTTTAAAATAAAAAACATTTTTTTTAAGAATATAAATAAATTAAAAAAGTAGTTCTTTGGTTTCAAGGTTCAATTTGCATTGCAAAAACAAAAAAAAAAGACACAAATTCTTCTAAAATTAAGAAATGCGTTAGAAAAAAAAATCTTTACTTATACATACCACAAATATTCGACATAAAATTTTTTGAGAGCATGTCATTTACTCTCTAGTTTTTTTTCCGAAACAAGTTGCACATTACACGAAACATATTTTAAATTTTGATAAATTTTATCTTCCTACATTCAATACTATATACACTAGATAATCGAAAACATTCGAGAACATCATTATTTCTTTCAAATTTGGAAAAGTATTCCCTTTCATAAATTTTTTTTTTTTTTTGAAATAATTACAAGAAGGAAATAAGAAAATCAATTATTTTTAATAATGAATAATTTTATTTTATTTCGTTATAAACGAAATTTGCCCTAATATTTAATTTCTTATACATTTAAATTTATAAAAATTTTTTTAATTTAAAGTATTTTTTAAAAGTTTAAAAATTGTTTTTATATTTAGAAATTCTATTTAATTTTGAAAATTCTTTTTTATTTTTGAAAATTCATTTTCATTTTAAAAATTCTATTCAATTTTGAAAATTTTTTTTTTGTTGAAAATTCATTTTTATTTTAAAAATTCTATTTAATTTTGTTTGGCGAATACTTTCGAGAATTTAAAGTTTAATGAGTTCTCAATTTCATGAGAATACTTGAAAATAATTTAGGTGCATATAATATACACATGAACAAAAATATTTCCGCATTGAAATTATACTATTTACTTCCTAGTTGAACTGCAACTGTGCATCATTTTTTTTTTACGAGGAACTCCGTTCCACTGCTGAATTTTAGATAATTAAAAAATGCACATATATACTTAGCAATTTATATCAGCGCTGAGCAATTGAGGATTTAATACGAGTTTTAGGCCATCTCCAGAGTTGCCTGTCACTGCTACACTAATTATATTGCTCATGGAAATAAATAAGAATTTTTGCTGCTCTTGCTTGCATGATTTCTTCTTTCTTTGAATATCTGTATATTAATTAGATGCCTGTTTAAGCCTAATTATTTTTATATTATTGATATTATTGAAAAAAAATTTAACGCCTTGCATGATTTCTTTATATACTGTCAATAGGGTGCTCCTTATTCGATTTTTTTTTATTAAAATTCAAAAATTTCTCTCTATCTCTCTTTTAAATGTTGTATTGATACTACTTTCTCTCGTATTTAAGAAAATTGTTTTGATTAAAATTTATAAATTTTATTTACAGATTCCTGCAACGATGAGTTATCGATATTTTTTAAAATACGATTTGTATTTGGCGCCTTTTTCTAGTCGGTAGATTAGATGTTTTTGTCTCAATTTTGACAGTGAATTTAAATTCGTTTTGAGGTCGGAAATATTTTTTCCTTTTTCTAAAGGTGAAAGAAGTGCCTAAAACACCGATGTTGAATTTTTTATAGTAATACTAAAAATATTTTCTTTAAAATAAAAAAAATTTTTTTTCTAAATTTAAAAAAATTTTTATAAAAAGTTACAGTAGTAATAATTGTAATAAATATAACAAAAAGGAAAATTGGTAAATGTCTAGAAAAGTAGAACCGTCGGAATGGCGAACAGAAGAGAGAATGACTGCGTTCGACAGTGACTCTGTATTTATATACCCTGAAATCCCCACTCCTACGTTTCGCGCACAGGATCGTAACTAGCTCGCTACGTGCCCGCGCCCCTTACAAAAAAGTATTTAAAATTTTACTGACTAAAGAAAACCGATTTCTGTCAAACAAATTGAAACCTAAATTTACTTCTATTTAGAATGGAAAAAATAATTTATAAACAAAAAATGAAATTTCCTATTTATTTAATATCGTTGATGAATCGTTGCAGGAAACATATATTACGAACAGGCATAAATTGTATATTAATACTTGCCTACTATATTTTTACTGGTATATTAGCAGAAAATAGTGATAATTTAGAAAAACTGAAAATATCTTTTTATAACGCACCTCTACTTATTTAAGGTTAAGCCCCTCATAAAATGACTGCATTTACAAAATGCTTAATTTTAAAATTAAAACGTTTAATTAAAATATTTTTTGTATACCTTAAAAAAAACGTCAAATGTGTGCTAAAATTTAATAATTTTACTTATTAGGTTTAGTTCCGCAAATTTAATGAAATTAATTTTATTAGAAATTATAAACAATTGATAGATTTAATTAACGAACAAAGTTTAATTACAATCATCAGCCGTAGTCTTTGATTCTGAGTGATCGTTTATATAAATTTTTTATTAACTAAAACAATCTGATGGTGAAATTATTTAAAATTAATATAATTAGTAAAATTAGTGAATTATTAAATTAATTTTAAATGCAAAATTTTATTACATTATAAATGATTAAAATTAATAGAATTAATAGAATTTAAAGAAAAACTATTTTTAAGTAAGGAACACTCTTGTATTTTTATAGAGTTAAAAGATGATTTAAATATTTGCCAACGATTATGCGAGAATATTTACAGCACACGAGTTTTTATAGTATAGTTTTTTTGAGATTTTGTAGATACTTCTAACACTTGTAGATAATTATGAGATATGAAAAATGCATGGTTGAAAATAATCTTTAGCTATTGATCACCACCACATTTTTCTAATTTGGAAAAATTTTAATTTTCCCATTGGGACTAATTCTTTTGTATTGTTTTCAGTTTTTTGTAAGACTCGATCATATCCGCAAGTGCTTTACTCAGAAGGGTGGGATCTTCGTTTTGGAAGAATTCAGTGAGTATTTATTCGTATTTTTATTATTACGATTTACTATTATTATTAGTACTAATTCTATCGTCGATTTTCGTCTTTTTTCCATCCCTTTAATTTAATTTCGTATTTTTTTATAATTAAATATTTCTTAAATTTTGAATTAGTTTTTCTAAAGTTAAATTTATTAAAATTAAATAAAAATTGCAACTCCAATTATATTGAAATTGAACGAATGTAGCTCCTCTATATGTGAGTTTTTAAGGTACTATATTT
This sequence comes from Leptopilina heterotoma, assembly GCF_015476425.1. Lineage (NCBI taxonomy): Eukaryota > Metazoa > Arthropoda > Insecta > Hymenoptera > Figitidae > Leptopilina > Leptopilina heterotoma. The sequence continues at coordinate 865,457 of NW_025111142.1, forward strand.
CATTTGAAAATGTGAGTGCACCCTTCTATGTTTCATTTTCATTGCTTTAACTTCAGGGTAAAATGCGTGAACATAAAAAAGTGAGGTTAGATTTACACGAAAACAAATATTTCGTATTAGTTGACGATTTTTAGTTTTTTACCTGACGATATATTTATAATAAATATATACTTACATTTTTGTCACTCACACTTTTATTGTTTACATTTTCGCAGTCGAAAAAAGCACGGAATTATTAAACAATTAATTTTTTAATTTAAAAAAATCTATTTTGATTCACTATAATAGTATTAGTCTTTATTGACACTTTGTTGATGTAGTTTGAATTTTTGTTTATATTTTAGTGTATTGATGGCATTGATAAATTTAGATAACTTTATAAAGTTTATAAATGTGATCTAAGCGAGAATGTCGTTGTTCTCTCGCCAAGCCACGCGAAGCAGTAGACGACGCGAAAGCGCATGCGTCGATGCCATGACAATATTCAGGGGCGGCACTACCAAAATCGTACCTTAGGCAAAAACAAATTTTTCCTGAAAACAAAATTCGTACATTGTCTCCACTATTTTTTTTCTCTTGTTTTTGCCAACTGTAACAAATATTTGAAATTGTTAGAAATTTATAAAACAGTAAATTTAAAAGAAAAGTACAAAATATCTTGACAATCACGATATTGTAATGATAATATAATATTAATAACTATACATTATTGTAAATATAAAATTTTTTTTCAGATCCTAAAACTAGACAAGTAATTCAACGTAAATATAAGTCGCAAATGGTAAGTTTTCTTTCTTTAGTTCAACCGTCTAACTAAATTTAAAAAAATGATGAAATTGTAATTTTTTGCAACGATTGAAGTTTAATCGTTTATTGAAAGCACATATTATGTTAAATTATTATTTATTATTTTTGCATGAGCAGGCCAGCGAGGCAATTCGCTGCATGCACAGAGTTTTCTCTGTTGCCCTTGCTGAGCAACTTTCAGCAGATGGGAAATTCGTTGCAACTGCCGGGAACAACGATGCATAAAGCTCCTCTATTTAATTTGTAGGTTTCTTATTTTTCGTTCATTTCATTTCAGCATTCATTATATTTTATCATTTCTATAGTTTTGATCTTTAAAGAATTCTAACTTTCTTTTTCTGCTACTTGTGGTAGACATTTTTAGTTACAGAAAGTAAATTCAAAATGGTAGACACAAGTTGGTGATTTCTGATCCTAATTGCTTAACTCTTCTATCTTTTTCCGACAGGATCTTTTCGTTGGGAAAAATCTGCTTCTTTTTCTAAATTATAAATAATTTTCTTTAAAAGATTTGTTTTCGGAATTAATTGAAATATTATTTTAATCGTAATGTTTGTGCTTTCAAAGCGAGAAGTGTTTCTAAACTTTCTTCTTTATGCAAAAAATTTGACAAACAGTATTATTAAGGGTATAGGATCATAACATCGTCGTCCCTGGTTTCCATGGTAACTTACGAGAGTGAGAGAGATAGAAACGATCCGCTATCTCTCTCGCTCTCGAAAGTTACCATAGAAACCAATCTGCAATATCTACGATGGTATGATCTTAAGAAATTAAAATTAAAAATATTCCGTACCCCTTTGAAGGAGAATTTTGGATTTAAACATTCGAGTTTAAAAAATAAACAAAAATTTACTCCGTGACGATGATAGGAACACCTAAGTTTCATTTCAATCCTCACAAAAATTCATAATTCCAATTTAGGTAACCTATAGAATTCCCCCCAAAAAAAAGGTTTAATTTTCCTTTTTATTTTTTGTAAATTTTTAATACTTACAGGCAGATCAAATCTGCTATTCGGTCCTGTGTGTCTTCTCCTATTTGGCGGCTGGCTCCGACAAGAAACAAACGCAAACGCAGTCGCCGCATAATCAGCCTAGTGGAACTGGCAGCACTCAAGTTCAAGGGAGAAGAACCTCTTTCGTGGACTCATTCACCAAACCTCACTGACAAAAAGGCAGGCACTCGCTTCCCTTTGTGCATGACTATGACAGTTGTGCTCCATACGCCTGTCTACCTTGGGTCTAAAATTAACAAAATTCCAGTGTCTAGATTTTTAGGTCCAACGTATTCTATATATCGAATTGTTGATGAAAAGATATATTACAAAAAAAAAATCTCTAATGTCATCTGCGCGTCCGGAGCTTTCAATTCAAGTCTGTCTGGAGACGGGGGGATTTTTTTCGGTACTTTGACACAATAAATGATATTGTTTGGGAATATTAGGGTCATTAGGTACCTAATGGTACCTATTAGTACCTAAAGGTACCTAATGGTACCTAATATACCTATTAGTACCTACTTTATTAGTACCTAATGGTACCTAATATACCTATTGGTACCTACTTTATTAGTACATAATGGTACCTATTAGTACCTTGGGTACCTATTAGTACCTAAAGGTACCTAATGGTACCTAATATACCTATTAGTACCTACTTTATTGGTACCTATTAGTACCTACTTTATTGGTACCTATTAGTACCTTGGGTACCTATTAGTACCTAATATACCTATTAGTACCTAATGGTACCTATTAGTACCTAAAGGTACCTAATATACCTATTAGTACCTACTTTATTAGTACATTGGGTACCTATTAGTACCTAATATACCTATTAGTACCTAATGGTACCTATTAGTACCTTGGGTACCAATTAGTACCTAATGGTACCTATTATACCTATTAGTACCTAATAGTACCCAATAGCTAACAATGCTAGCTCCGATCGAAAGTGGGTAGAAAAATACTTTGCTAGGTGGAGTTTCATTTCGAACCTCCTGTCTCCAGTCGTCTTGTGTCAACCCCACTTTATCCTATTCATAATGTTGCACTGATTTCCCACCAGGAGGCGTTCAAATCAATCACCCAAATTACAATAATAAGCGTTGAAGATGTACTTATAAAGTAGAAATTTACTCGGGAATGGTAAATTTTCAGTTGTGCACCCTTTGGCTCTAGAAATTTCGAAATCGACTGTCCTTTTAATTTTGAATTCTCTTCTTGCATATTATTTTATCCAAAATACATCAAGTAACTGCATATATGTTGTCCCTTTGTTTTTGCACACTTTTTTGAAGACCTCATCATTTCTATCACAATCTTTATAGTTTGTGGCTAAAAAATAAATATTTGCCACGAACTATAATAACGTAATGGTAGAAATTCGACGGTTTTCAAAATACAAATACCGGAAGGACAGCATATATGCAGTTACCTGTATCTTTGATTTTATAATTATTTTACTGTTTTCTGTAATTTTATTCAAAAACCAGTTTTTACAAAGAAATATTTAAATGAAAAATTTGAAAGTTTTTTTAATCCAATTTGGGAGGTTAGGTTTCTGTTGATGGTTTTTGAAAAGTAATTTTAAAAATTAAAAAAGCTTTGCGAAAAAGTGCTGATATAGTGTCACACTAAGTTTTTTCTTTTCGATATTTGGATAAAATTATTTCTTATTAGTAAAGTAAATACAAAGTTTTGACGTACAACGAAACAAAATGAGAAAGAAGCTAGTGTGACATAGGCACATTTTCGAAAAATAAAAAATGATTTTAAATCAGAAAATCGGAAATTAAAAATGTATCTACATAACAGATTCGTTAAAATACGGTTTATGTAAAATTGTATTTTAATTTTTTCTAACCTCTATATTCTGCTACACAGTACATATGATGGTTTTTAATATTGATGGTCTTCAATTTAATTAATTTAATTAATAAATATTTTAACAATAGCGTAATATTTAACAATATTTTTTTTGAGGTTAGCTTTGCGTTTGCGCAGCTTTCCGAAGGCGCATGCGTCGATTCGGACATGAGATAAGAAGGGCAACTTCAAAATCGAGTTTTAGGGGAACATCGGGAACATAGTCAGGGTTGGGCCACTTTTTCAACTTTACTTATAGCATCTACAAAAATTTATAAAAGTATTTATTATTTAAAAAATATCGTGTACTGTGTCAAGTGGAATATATAATTAAATATATTTTTCCAATAAAATTAAAAAAACGACGGAAAAATTTTGATTTTAGAAAAAATATTGTACGCTTCGAACATGAATGTAAGACGCTTTAGCGATTACTAAATGCTGTGAAAAATAAAATTAGTGTCAGGCTTAAATTAGACAATATATTCCAAACTATAAAATCGTAAAGCGTCTAACATGTTTATTTATAATTTTCACACTGATGAAAATAAATTGACTAAAAGAGAGAACGTATAAATTATTATAATTTACTAAAACATTAATTTAAATGTTTAATAAATTAAAAAAATTTCTTAATTCAAATAAATTGTAAATTAAAAAAAATAAACAAAAAAGTGAAAAACAATTTTAAAAATTCAAATTTAGAAAAATTCAAATCTTTTGAAACAAAAATTTTCTTTAAATATAAAAATGGGTAAAAATGATAATTATTTGACTGTAAAATATTAACAAAGCAATTTGAACGGAAGCGAAAAATATCAATTGAAAATTATATTTATAGGCTGTTTTAGTAAACTATTTGATGAAAGATTTAGTAATATAATTATATTTAATTATAATTAATTAAAATTAAACACTATTGTGTTTTTAAGTAAATTTTAAACTTTAAGTAAACTCTTTAGTGAAATTATTATTAAAATGTTATTCTAAAATTAGAAAAAGGAATCGTCTCTATATGGTATAGAATAAATGGAAATGGTAAAAGAAAAGGGTGATATAATTAAGAAATAAATATCTAAAAGACAATACTAAGATGAGTCAAATAACATTTAAAAAAAGGCTTCTATTTTGTTCGATGTCGTGAGCAAGAAGTGTTTGAAGAGAAGATATCACTTTACGTATATTCTAGTCCTTAGTAATTTTTTTCAAAAAAAAAAAACAAAATTCTCAACAAATACCATGTATTTCTAGTATTAGCAACTTTTTTTTATCATGACGAACATATTTTTTTTTTCAAATATCATCGAATTCTGTAATTTTTTTCCAAAAAAATTTGTTTGGTTAGTTTTTGATTTTTTCTATAAAAAGAAAATATATAATAGACAAATTCTTTCGTAAGGAATATGTAAACTAATTTATTAGTTTTAATGAAACATATTTACTTTTTCAAATAAGTAAAAAGAATTTTTTTGATTTTCATCATTATCAGGATGAGACAAAGTATTATTTATTGTACAGAATGTACATAAAGTTAGTTTAATAAAGCAGATTGAGGACTAAAGAGTATTGTTTCACCTGCTTAATGGATGTAAAAAAATTTTTAATAGTAAATAGGAGAAATTGAAATAATTTATTGTAACATAAAATGTTCAATGCACTGAGAGGAAAATTCATTTAAAATTCATTTTATTAATTTTAAAAAAATTTAAAGTTTCTGAACCTTATTTTAAAATAATTTTTTGTATAATTACAGTATTGAAAATTGATGTCTTTGAAGAAATGACTTTATAAGAAAGTGGAAATTATTGCAATGGATATTAATAATTCTTTACAAATTTTAAAATAATTTTTTTAGTTGATGTTTGTTTGAAGTTTTAAAAGTTTATTTATTTTATATTTTAAAGAATATTTATTCTCAGTGTAAGTGAAAGTCAGTTTAGTTTGTAAAGCGACACATTTGTATAAATAGAGCCATTTGTATATATGTACATCTTGTTGCGTTTTGAAAATTCTGTAAGTTTCTTTCTAAAAGAAATTCATATCCCATAACTTCAATGGAAATCCGAAAATGTTTATCATACTTCTAAGCGACATTGGAACAAATATGGAAATTAATAAAAAGCACTTGAACTCCAGTAAATGTGTTTATAAATTTTACTTCAACATTTACTTACTTTATACCAAAGGCGACTGACATAGTTTCCTTATACACAACATACAATTGTAACTGATTGTAACATTTTATCCATTTTATCCATTTTATAAAAATTTTGTGTTTTATAAAAATAGGATAATTTTAACATTTTTTTAACAGTTAAATTTGAGAACAATTTATGTCTGGATTTAAAAATTCGCCATCTCCGATCAATTCGATATTGACTTTGCTTACATATTTAGAGAGTAGGTTAAAATCTCCTTTACCCAAGTTATCCCAGAGGCTAATAGTCCACGTGGCGAAGGGACTTAAAACATAGTCCAATTGTCCATAGTCAGTAAATCTCTTCTTTCGAGACATGAAGAACTTGATGCCAAAATTATGTTCACCAGACTTGAACAAATGCAGTTCATCATTACATCTATAATAAGAGTCTCCATTGTGAATCAGTTTGACAGAAAATGAGGACAAATCGTCCCACAACTCCGCATTTAAAGTTGCATTCGACGAGGTGAACAAAATATTTATATCACGAAATTTAACAGCATTCAAAGTCTTAAAATCATGAATGTCTGCAAATAGCTTCACAGTTTTGCCCTCGAGAATTTCTCCTATTTCGGTGGAATGTCTGCTGCTATTCCAGGTGTAGAATGATGGAAGGGGTCCGTTACTGCCAAACTTGGCCATTGTTGTAAAATATTGGGCTTCTGCTCTCCTTTTGCCTAAATATGCCTGAAGGTACTTCAATTTTTCAACTATGAGATTCGCCCTCTCCAGTGGATGAACTATATTTAATGTTTCCGGTTCAGTGATATCGGGATATTCCTTGATGAATGGAAATGTGTACTGTTTGAATGAGACCACCCATTTCTTGTATTCGTCGATTATGTCATTCGCGTAATGAGTGTGCATCAAATCTGTAACACTATTTCTAAGTTCCTTATCTCGAACATTTGTAATTTGATGTGAAACTTCAGCTATATCGGACAAAAATTGTGCACTTGAAATTTTATAATTCATTTCTCTTATTAGTGTATGAAGACGAATTGTTGTATCCATTGCTTTCTTTAATTTTCCCACAGCATTTTCCTCTACGTTGAAAGTTGTGGTCCATTTTTCTATTTGATTTGAGACATCGGATAGTAAATCGTCCATTCGCCATCTTTCATATTCAAGATAAGTGATCGATAATTTATGAAATTGCCCAGTCTGATTCATTATTTGCCCATGAATTCCTTCTATGAAAGGCTCTAATTTTTCATGAATTTCTGTTTTGTATGTTTCTAAATTCTTTATATCTTGTAGATTCTGCTGAATTCTATCATTCACTTGATCTATTTTAGAATTATGTTGAGAAACTTTCTTTCTCGTTTGCTCAACAATGTCAACTACATCAAAATAATTATTTCCAGTGTTTACAGAATTTGTTTTTCTATTCTTTTTATTTTTTGTCGATTCTTGTAACGCTTCATAATTTCGGTTCATAGAATCAAGAACTGTTCTCGATTCTGAATTATCGATAATCTTCGATTCAAGCATGTTGACGCCAATACTTAATGCAGTGCCAACTATAGCACAAACTGGATTTATAAATGTTAGTACTAAAGAGACGAATCGAAGAAATCCGAAGAATACCAATAGTCCTGCCTGCGCCTCTAATTTTCTTTTCATCTCCATTAATTCTTTATTTTCTCCTTTTTTTGATTCTATAATTTTATCAATTTCCAGGACTATTTGTTTAATTTCGGCTTTTAAATCATCTACTCTTTTTGTTAAGTAATCTTGTAGGTTATTTGAAAGTAATTGATTTGCTTTCTTAATTTCTTCCTCGAATTCGGCAGTGTAGCTCTTGGTGATAATTCTCATGTCGACTAAAATTTCAGCATCTTTTAATTTCTTACTATCTTGAATACACGCTTCTAAGTAGGTTTCAATCAACAAAACTGAGTTATCGTAAAATTTACTTTCGAGTTTTTGGATTTTCCTAGAAATCATAGTGTCCAAACTTAGAAGTACTTTTGTATGAATTGTTGCATTGCTACTCTGCAAATGATGTAATTGGTATTTACGAAATTGTAGATTCCAGGCTTTGAATAAAATTAATCTTACTGTATTATTTGATTCCACAGATGAATATTTTTCTAAATATGTCAATTCATCCATAAAATCTGCGGTATTATAAGTATTTGGAATTTGTTTGTTGGAATTCAGGTCGAAATACAGTTGTGCATAAGTACTGCACTTACATTTTAAAATTTCAGTTAAAATAAATTTTCTATATCTTCTAACGGATTCACCGAAATCTTCCACCATGACTGGTTTTTGAGGTATTTCAGGATCGAAACGAATACTTTTTACACAACGATTAGTTTTGTCTTTTGCTCCCATTAGAGCTACTAACAAACCTTCTAAGAAGCTCGTTACTCCATTTTCTCCTTCCTCGCCAGCTGTGCCATTCTTTAGTGATAATTGTACATTAATAGCGGAAGAATTATTTAAGGAATATAATTGATTTACTCCATGTATACCTCCTGCCCCTCCTTTACCACCGAGAGCATTGTAAATAATTTCTCTTTCCCCTTGTAGTTCTCCAGATACGGTAGATTGACCTTTACCACCTTTTCCTCCATTTGTCGATATTCGCAAACCTTTCCCGTTAATAGTCTCCTTAGTAATGGCAAAGAATGTTCCTCCTGGTCTTCCAGGTAAACCTGGATTGCCGTTATCTCCCCTTCTTGTTTTTTCTTCCTAAACAGTTCAAATGTTCCATTATTTGACTGACATGAATTAATAGAAAAAATAGTTTTTAGAATATGATTTTTTGCACACTGGGAATATACTCACCCAAAAATTTACTGCAGGTGCACCATCTAAATTTATAGTTTTGTTTGAAATAATTTCCCAAACTGGTGCAATTATATTTACTTGCGTCCCCTCTCCATCAAGAATTAAATCTTCATCGATTATAATTTTGTCAGAAGCAAAGACTTCAATGAAGATTATTTCTTTAGGGCAGTGATGATTTTTTAAAATATTACCAAGTTTGAAGAAATTTCCTTTCATTTGTAGCTTATAAGTGAACTTCGATATTTGTGAACATGTAACTTGTATTTTTAGTTTCATATTTTTATTTACGATATAAAAAGCCTTTTTCATCAATTGCTCGTCATATTGACCATCCTTTGGTATTTCATTGAATAATTTTTCCGATTCACTGGAAATTTTAGCTTCACTCCACAAATCGAGGTTTGTGAACATTGTCCACAATCTTCGAAACCATTTTATTTTCACCAGGAAATTAGTTTTGATAAAACTTTCCCAGAGTTCGATTAATTGTCCATCTTGAGCATAATGTGCAAAGCAGAATTGTTGCAGAATTTCCAAGTTTGCATTGTTGCAAATATAACCAAAAGATTCTTCTTCATATCTTAGAGAAATCTGTTTGTAAATTGGCTCAAGGAATTCCAGAAAATTCAATATATCTGTTAATGTAGTCATATTTGAGAAAGGCGAATCGGACAGTAAGGTAGAACCTACCATAGTGGACCATAGTTGTTCAAGGCACTTTACGTCCTCATCGGTGGTATTTGACTTTACTGAATTATTTAATTTTAGCAACCTTCGAAAGCTCAAAGGTGTTAGAAATTCTTCAGGAGTTAATTTTTTTTGCTCGCACTGGAAAGACTTGTCATTATTGATATTATTTACTAGAAACACTATAAAACTGATTGAATTAAATATTACTTTCTCTTGAGTAGTGATATTGGCGATTTTGATTTCTTTTAGCCAAGATGAGTAATCTTTTGAAGATTCTGAAAATCTGACGAAAGTGTCTCTGAAGTATTTCTCTACTTTTCTAAATGTGGGTAAAATTTTGCATGGATTCATGGTAGAATTAAATGAAACAATACTTAATGGAATGAACAAAATTGATGAGGAATATTCTACCAAAATATTCGATGACACCTGAAACAGATGATCGAGATTATTTTTCTCTATTTCTCCATTACTTGTCAGGATAACGAACTTCTTTTCAGATGAGTCAATAATTTTGTGGATTAGATAATTCGTTAATATTTCATTCGTCATATTGGTAGGATAAGCGAAGAAGAAAGTAGAAGTCTCATTACTGTAGTAGAGTAAACTCAGAATTTTAACTACGTCACTCAACAACTGCTGAGGAATTTGAAGCTCGTTGTTTTCGAGTTGAACCCGATTATTATGACTCAAATATTCAGCCATTTTGATTGCATCTTGTACATCTGCTGCAATAACTAATGTCAACTTCTCGTATTTTGGCTTTAAGAAAGAGTTGATTGCTTTTAAGTGTTTGCAAATTGTACAAATATTATTTGTAGATGTAGTGCTGGAAATGTTCGTCTCTCCTGACGATTCTTCAATCTGGAAAAGAATATAACTTTTTTTAAACATAATTAAAAGTCGTTAACTGCTCCTAGCGTTGGCACTGTGTGTTCCAGTGGTTGACACCCTTCTATTAACAGGGAAAAAAATTAGTACTAGTTATTAAAAACTAGTATGTTTTGCATATGATTAATAACATTTAGAGCATTTTTTAAAAAACTGAAGTATATACTTTAGTGTTTTTTGTTATTTAAAGAAAAAGAAGGAATGCTAACTATTTTGTGACAGTGCCAACGACTGGAACAGTCTCTTAGTATTTAAAAAAAATCTCTTAAAAAATTTGTTAAATATTTATATACATTCTTTCTTCAACTTACCTTCGACACGGTGTCAACATTCAGACTTGAGTTGTTGGACAAACTGAAGCATTGCACCTGCACCGTAATAAAAATTAAAAGAACTAATTCTTCTCGAATCTTCATGTTGAAATATGCTTTTGGCAAAAATAATATTCTCTCTTTTATATAGTAAAACTTTTCTACGCCGCACAATGTGTACTTATGTTAAAATAAAACAATATTTCATTACTTTTATTTCTTATCTAATTTAATAACCACGAAGTAAATTTCAAAAGTATTCTGATACACGACAAAAATGTAATTTTTCAAAGTAATATTATTCAGTTCTATATAAGTGAATAGATATAATTTCACTTTTGTGTAAACAAACTTATTGATATGATAATTATAACTAAACAATTCTATAATTTCTATAAATTCTTCTTCCAGGAATTAATTTTATTGGAATTCTAAATTGGTTATTAATACGTTAAACATTAAATAAATTCATTACATTTTTTCGATATAGAATAAAATTTTATTAGTTTCAACATTTTACAACTTTTTACAGAAATATTTGTAGAGATATGAAAAAATAATTGAATGTAGAATAACTGCTTCTGTTGGGGCACAACAATCACTTTTTTAACCTATGGTGCTTGGAAAAAAATTTTCTATCTTCCATATACAAAGAAATAGCCCTCTCTCTATACTATTTATTTCATAATTCATAAACATTTCCGGCGCTAAAAGTCTCTTTGAATAAAATATCAAGCAATTTAAAACAAGTGTTGCTTTCCATTCGCAAGATATGATTTTTACATTTTTTATAGACCATAAGATACGAAAAGATGAAAAAAGCAACTAACGCTCTCCTATTTACATATTTTATAAACTCGATGCAATCTAAATCGTTTCAAAAACTAAAAAAAAGGAAAAAAAAAATACAAACTAACACTGTTTGGATCATTTTAATATAAGAAGAATGTATCCTAGCTCGTATAGGCAGGGGTTTATTAAATTTTTAATGCACCATTTATCAAGGGTGAGAAAATTGCTGGTTATACATAATAGTTTTCATTTTTTACCGCATTTTATTTGAACCTAACAGATATCATATCTTTTACATAATTAATTTACGAAACAAAAAAGAATACAGACTATAATTACGACGAATTTACTTTAATATTCCACCGCACTGTATCTTGTTATGGATATAGACGTTTGAAATTTTAACGCGGAATTCTTTATTTCACAAGTTGAGAAAATTGCCAGTTTATAGGATCAATTTTTTCAAAAATTCAAATTTTTAACACCTAACAGATGTATTATCTTCTACATAATTAATTTACTTCACATGGAGAATAATATTTTGTAAGAAAGAAAGTTAGAACGAAATATTTATAATTTCTAAGTTCCGGATCACTTCTGTTGTGAACAATAAGATACGAATTGAATTTTAATTTAAATTATATTCTCTTATTTAACGAACTTAGAAATATTTCAGAGAACTTTATATCTAAGATTAAAAAAATTTTTTAAAAAGATTTGAAAATTTATAAAATTCACAAAATGAATTCAACCTAAGAGAAAGTTGCAAAATGAGCAAGTTGGATACTAAGATTATTAGGGAAAATGTGGACATTTTTGATAACCGATATTATAAAATTATAAAACAGGTGTCCATTTATACAGGAACGTGGCCATTTTCTGAAAATATTCAAAAATTTATCCAAAGCATTGTATGTTTTTCACTTGTTACTGGAATGGGACCACAGGTATTATATTGTGCTAAAAATATTTAGTAAATGATTTTACATAAAAGTTTTATTATTTTATATTATTTTATATTATTTTATTAGTTATTAGTTATTTTAGTAGTTATTTCATTATTTTATAGTATTTATACTTTATAGTTTTAAAGTCTATATGTAAACATTTTTGAATAGATGTACTGTTTATATCAACGTATTTGTAATAGAGATTTAGATGAAATTCTCGATACACTTACAACATTTTTTGTAATGATTATGTGCTCGGCCCAGCTTGTAATTCATCGCATCAATACTCAAAAAGTAATTACTTTTTAAATTAGAAAAATCAAACAAAAATTCCGATTTCTGTATAATCATATATGTACCCAATTTTTGAAAAATCTTATATGGGTACTTTCCCAAGACAAATGTTTTCTATTCTATTATTCTAAATTTTTATTGTAATTACTTTGTAATTACAGTTAGTGTTTTACGCCAATTTCCACTAAATCGTCAACTTTTTACTAAACAGGTTAAAAAATTTATAGTATCCATTCGAAATGATTGGAGGACTTGGGAAGATGAGGCTGAACAGGAAATTCTTTATGCTTATGGAGAGAATAATATGATTTTTATGATGCTTTTTGCAGGTTATTATTCTTTGTTACTAACAAAAGTATGTAAATAATAGTAGAAGGGTAAAAACAGTACAGTATTTTTAAAAAAATTGAAAAAATTTTTTTAAAAGTTAAATTTTTCTTTTGCTTTAGGACACGTATTAGCGATATTGGTGGTATTTGTGGGAGTGCCATTTAGTCCAATAATCTTGGACTTTTTAGTTCCCTTAAATGAATCTCGTCCAAAGCAGTTTGTGTATCCAGTGACTTTTTGGTTTGACACGGAAAAATATTTTCATTTTACTCTAATTCATGGTTGTATAACAGGCACAATTATTGTTATATTTCTCGAGAGTTCCGAGGCAATGTATGCCGTTTTTACCCATCATGCTTGTGCCCTATTTGCAATTATTAGGTATTTAAAAGAAAAAATGAAAATATTTACTCTTTTTATTAATTTTTTTTTAAAATCACTCCTTACTCCCCAATGATTTCTAGTAGCAGCCTTCGAAAATAAAAATATTTCTCTTCATTCATCGCATTTATTATGTCAAATGAGAAAGTTTACTTTTTTTTAGCTACAGATTCAAAAATGCACTAAATTTTATCGAGAACAAAAAATTTAGAGACGAAAAAGAAGCTGAAATTGAACTATACGAAATTATGTCTTTAACAGTCAAATTGCATTCTTCGTACATTGAGTAAGTATATATATGTAATTTTTTCATGAAAGAAAGTAAGTGTAAAATTTTTTAATAGAGAAAAGATTTTTTTTTAAATTTTAATTTTTGATAATTCCTTTGTATAAGTTCTAACGCACTTTTAAATTATTCATCATTATTTGCAATCTTTTCAAATGAATCTAAAAGAATTTTTCTATTATTTTATTTAGCTTTGCAAATGCATTAGAGGACTTTTTCTCTCCCATTATGTTTATTTCGGTAGGATTTTATACACTGTCCGCAAGTTCCATAGGTTTTCAGGTAAAATCTTATATTATTGGTTTTTTTTACAATAATTTAATAACCCTCACAACTGATATTATTATGATATCCTCTGGATATCCAGAAAATAAGCTAAAAGACAACAAAATGTAAATTTTGTAAAAATATACATTTCTTAAATGTAAATTTAAATTTACTTAATAAATTTTTTTTTTAAATTAATTAATTTAAAAAATTGGAGAAAGGCCTTGATGATCAAGTAAACACTGTTGTAAAGAAGGTTGGGTATATTACAAACTTTATTACAGGGATGGGCAGCTACGCGTATCTTGAACAATAAGGGTGCATTCATACCTCTGTTAAAAGAAGAAAGTATTTATTGTCGTCTTTTTAGTAGGTTAGTATCATGAGGATATCTTCATAGAATATCCTTTTGTTGTGAGGGGAACTTTAACTTGATAACTACATTTTTATGAAATATTTTAAAACAGGCGTTAATATCCCTTGGACAATTGGATAAAACCATTCGATTTAGTTTTTCCGCCATTGGAATAATGTTTCATCTTTTTATTCTCACCTTACCAGGTCAAAAATTGCTCGATTGCAGTTACGATGTTGTACAAAATGCGTACGTAATTTTCGATATTATTTCATCACTATATATTTGGAATGATGTCGAAATTATAAAAATAAAAATTTAAATATTCTAAAAATCTCTAGATATGACTCTTCCTGGTATCAAATGCCAATTAGAGTGAAAAAATTATTATTAATGATAACAATGAGAGGACATGTGCCTTGTAAAGTGACAGCTGGCAAGATTTATGTAGTGAATATGATTACTTTCTCTGCTGTAAGTTTATATTCTAGTTATCGCTGATTACGAATCTGAAGTCAGATTTTCAAAATTTTGAAAATTCAAAATGGCGGATCCAATATGGCGGACTTTTTTTTCAAAATTGCTCAAATTTGCATAAAACTTTTTTTTCGGTAGTTTTCGGGGTCACTGACTACGAATCTGAAGTCAGATTTTCAAAATTTAAAAATAGTGAATTTTGAATTTTTTAATTTTTTTAAGTGGGACATATAGGTCCCGGAGGCATGATAGGGTGAAATAAGTTCTAGAAGTGAATAAATGAAAATTGATTCAAAAATTATTAAATGTTTCCCGTTTTTTTAAAGTTGTTGAGGACAGCCGTCTCTTATTTGACTATGTTCATATCAATACGTTCATGATCTACAGTTCAAAGAAAAAATAAAAGAAATTGTAGAAAACGTTTTTATTATACGGCCTGCCTCCACAAAGTGTGTAAGTATGAATTATATTTGAAAAAAAATATATATAAGTATATGCGATGAAAATATGATAAATTTAAAATCAGATTTATTAATACAAGAACTTTTCTTACAGCATGAGTTTTAATACTTACTTTTGCCAAAATTATGCAAACAGACTCACAATCGGATATTTTTGAAAGCTCCACGCAAAAGTTAAGTTATACATGTAGATACTTCGAGAAAATATAATTATGAATTAATATAGTTTATTCTAATAAAAAAAAGTTGAATCTAAATTTGTTTATTCTTTTTAACTATATATATTCTTTGACTTTGAAGTTTGCAAAAAAATGGCATTTTTCACAATTTTAGAATTTTAAAAAAGAAAGATTGAAATATGACGTTATTAGTAAAAGAAAGAAAGATTTTTGCCTTTAATAAAATTTATATTTCTTAAACAATTGAAGGGAGCAATTTCAGAGACAATGAAAGGACCCCAATTAGAAAGAAAAACAAATATCGATATTACAATTAATATTATTATTATCAACAATTTAGAGTTTTTATTTTACATATGCTTTCTTAAATATTTAAATTAATTGAAGATCAACGTAGATAGAAATAAATAAACAATACTTTTTATTTATTATACTAACAAAAAAACATTTATACATGCAAATGAAATCAGACTGCTAGTGTTTTACCTCATGCCCTCATATGTTAAATCATTAAAAGTATAAATTTAATGTAAGCTTTGCTTTAGAGTCAGTTAATTACTTCAGTCGTGTCTCTGCTCGGTCTCGAGTGCATTTTTCAGAAAAAGTTAAATTTAAAAAAAAATAAAATTGTTAAAAAAAAATACTGAAGTCGATTCGTTTATAACAAAATTGTTAAAACTTTTATCCTAATTTTAAAAAATAAACCGCAGCTAAAAAAAATTACAACTACATGGGTTACAGCTAAAAGTATATGTAGGTATAGTAAAGTAATTTTTACGATTAAAAATTTTTACAGTTAAAATAATATTATTATTTAAATAATTACTTAACATTTTCTGTTTAGCTTAAAAAAATTTTCATTTAAAATTATTTAATACGATGAAATAAAACAATTATAATTAACATTAAAATAATTATAACAATAAAATTTAACTTTATAATCTTTATATAAATATGTAGGTATAAATAATTCAATAATTATAAAATATATAATATTTAATAAACTATTCTATTATAATATTGATAATTACTTAACAAATTCCAGTATAAAATACAAAAATTTATTTACCTTGAGTGCCTTGAGTTAAATAATTAAGTTTAATCATTATTTTTAAATCTTAAAAGAAGTAACCAAAAAAATAATCTTTGTTCTCAATTTTTAAAAAAATGTTTCATTTAGATTTTAGTTCATAATGAATTTAATACAAGACTTACCGAAAGGACCACTTGATGTCTATCGAAAGCAAGCTTCGTTTAATTGGAAATCATTGAAATTTAACTTATTTGGTGAGGATTTACTAAAATTTCAGGTAAACATGTGTCATTATAAACATTTTAAGTTTATATTATTTATATTTTATGTTTAGAATTAAGTATAGTAAATAAAATTTTAAATTCAAACTTAAAACAGTTCAAGTCTATCAAAAAAGTTAATTTTAATTTATAATCGTATTCAAACGAGTGTAAATTTCTTTCGCAATATTTATTCAACAATATTAAAATGTAATACTGTACAAAAAACATGATGTAAAAAATTGTGCAATACAATATTGTAATAATTTTTTTTTTGCCTTCACTTTATATATATATATATATATATATATATATATATATATATATATATATATATATATATATATATATAAAATAAGAATAATTAACTTATATAAAAATTTTCTAAAAAGGATAATTTATACAACTATATTAAAAAGACTCCTGCATTTCATAAAATGGAAAAGGCTTTAACTTTGGACGAGACTCGTCAAAGATGTTATGAACAATTTAATTTATTAGTCAGAGACAACGTTGCGGTAATTAAATCATTTATTTTTTATTTTAAATGTTTTCTCAAAATTACATAATTGCGATTATTTAATTTCGAGAACGGATTTTTTTTTTATTTTAACTGTTTTTTGAAACAGACAATATTTAACAATTGATAATATTGCAATTAATTTAATTTAGAGAATTAAAATTTTTGAAGAGAAATAATAAAATAATTCAATTTTAGAATGTTGAACCGAAAGGATGGTTCAACTATTTATTTTCATATGATTCTGCATTGGGAATTTTGATTGGCTTGAATCAAGGAATGATACAAAATACAATTATGAATTTGGGCACGGAACGTCACGCGGAAATTTTAAACAATTTATTGGAAGGAAAGGTGTGTAAAAGACTTTTTTGAGGGACGGGGGGGGGGGTTAAATATAGAAAATTATAATTTAAGAGCTTAAAATATTGGATGTCATCAAGAGAAGCTTCCTGACGCCACCGCATAGGCGGCGCTAGCGTTATTCTTATCTAAAAATGTGCTAAAAATTCATGATGGTCCATAACCTTGACTATGTTTCCCGTAAATTTTATTCTCTACCATTTTATAACTAAAAATGTTTACAAATAAAACAAAAAGTTTACAAATTTTTTTTATTTATTTTTATCAGAATGGTTTTATTCTCAATTATTTTAATTTTTACTTTTTTCAGTACACATGTTGCTTTTCTTTAACTGAAATTGGACATGGAACGAATGCCAAAGGAATTGAAACAACAGCAAAATATAATCCACAACTTGAAAGTTTTATTTTTCATTCACCTGGTTTTCAATCGGCAAAATGTTGGTCGGCCTCATTGGGTAAAGAAAATTCCGAACTAAACTATGACTTTAAGTACTGTTCCTGTGAGTAGTTGGCTAAGGCACATTTACAGTTATATTTTTTATAATTTTTTTTTGTTTTTACATTTTAGGGAAGGCAGCAACACATGCACTGATCTACGCTCAATTAATCACCGCAGATAACAAAAATCATGGACTCTATCCATTTCTCATTCAAATACGAGATGAAAAAACATTTCTACCAATGCCAGGGGTGACAGTCGGTGACATGGGTGCAAAAATAGGTCTCAATGGAATTGACAATGGATTTTTGATTTTTAACCATTTTCCCGTTCCTCGAGCTAGTCTTTTAAATAAAAATATCGACGTCACCAAGGATGGTCAATTCGTATCGAAGATGAAGGATAAAAAAAAACTTTTTGGTATATTTTTTAAATACTAACCACACTAGTTTCTCTAGACGTGAGTCCTGATGGCATGTGGGCTATAACTATAGAAAATTCATAGTAACATAGTAACGCTTTTAAAATTTTGATAACATAATTCAGGAGCATCTGTAGGAGTTCTTTCCGGCGGTCGTTTAAATATCACTGCAATGAGTTTGAATTATCTAACCCTCGCTGTTGTTATTGCCATCCGGTACTCTGCCGTTAGAAAACAGTTTGAACCATCCCCTGAAGAAGAATGGCCAGTCATTGAATATCAAGTTCAGGTGAGAATTTTAAATTTGGAAATATTTCCTTTGATTTAATTATTGTATAACGGACATTTACATCTTAAAATCCTAAGATTGTCCACGTCCCAGTACCCACAGGTGAGAATTAGTCTTAGCTCAAAGTCTATAACTCCATAATTTTCAGCAATGTAAACTGTTCCCCCATTTGGCGACAACATACGCAATTACATTGTTTTCGCAACACTGTTTGGCACTTTGGGACGAATTTAATTCACTTATGTACACTACTGACGATAATCAATTAGTGGACTCTGTTGGAACGGAAATACACGCAATCTCTGCTGCAGTGAAACCACTTTGCTCTTGGCTTACTCAAAGTGCAATCCAAGAGTGTCGTGAGGCTTGCGGAGGACATGGCTACCTAAAAGGTAAAAAAAAAACCTAAAAATAAGAATTATTACCCTGATTAGCGTTCATTAGGGGATTCTCCAGTGATAAAGCCAGAAAAGTACTAAAATTCTAAAAATGAGAATACGAACCCTTAAAGTAATAATAAATAATCCAATCTTACTTGTCATCAGTTTCCCGCTTAGGCGACTTAAGAGCAGACAATGACGCCAACTGCACATACGAAGGTGAAAATACCGTTCTCATTCAGCAAACAAGTAATTGGCTGCTAAATCAGTGGAGAAACGTTCTCAATGGAAGCAAACTCTCCTCACCATTAAGGAGTATCAATTTTCTAGAAAATGCTAATTCGATTCTTACCCTTAAATTTAATTGCACCACGATGGACCAAACTATGCAGATTGAGAGTAAGTATAATTAACACTACTTGTCTGTTGATAATGAAACGAAACTGAATTGTAACAATCTTATAGATCTTCTGTTGGCCTTCAAATGGCTACTCTGCTACTACCTCAAAAATACCTACGAAAAAGTTGAGCTGCTGGAAAATAACGGAAGTAGCAAATTCGAGGCTAGAAATAATTCTCAAACGTACTTTGCTCGATCACTTTCGCTCATTTACGCAGAAGTAAGTCTCCTCAATTCTCAATTTTAGATAGTTTCTAGATAAGTAATTTTACTTCGATGACAAAGATTTGCTGGATCGAGTCAATTGTAAATTTTTTGGCAAAACATTTCTCTATATGCGCCTCGGCTATGAAAACCTTTTATACACACAAACAAACTTTTTTTATCAGGGTTGCCACAAAAAATAAATTTTCTTTTTCCCTGATTTCCAGAAAAAATTCTGACTTTTTCCCTGACTAAAAAGAATATTCTGATTCTTAAATTTAAACCTTTTGAAATCTCATAACTTTGATGAATATTTTATTATAAAACATGAAGATATCGAGCACTCCGAATCTTTTTGACTTAAAGTGATCCCCTATGTTCATGTTTTATAATAATTTAAATTTCTATAAATCTTTTCAAAAAAAAAAAAAATTAAATTATTTACAAATATTCCAATAAAATCCTTCACAAGAATTCAATTATTTTTATAAGTATAATAGAATTTTTCACAGAAATTCAATTATTTGGAAAAATGGAATAAAATTCGTTTTAATAATTCAATTATATTATCATATATAATAAAATTTTTTCTAGAATTTTTTAATTAGAAATTATTTTTAATACAATTTTAAATGCATTCTTTGAAAAATTTAATTGTTTTTAAACATTTTCTTGCAGAATTCAATTATATTTCACAAATAATGAAATTCTTTGCTGAAATTCAAATATTCTTGAAAGCTATACTAATTTAATAAAATATCCCAAAAAAATTCAATTATTTTCATAAATAATGAAATTCTTCACAGAATTTCAATTATTTAAAATAAATGTAATAAATATCGTTGCAAGAATTCAATTGTTTTCCTAAATAATAAAATTCTTCGCAGTATTTCAATTATTGTAAAAAATGTAATAAAATTCTTCTCAGGATTTCAATTATTTAAAGAAAATTGAATAAAATTCGTTGCAACAATTTAATTATTTTCATAAATGATAAAATTCTTCACAGGATTTCAATTATTTAAAAAAAAAAATGTAATAAAATTCTTCTCAGCATTTCAATTATTCTCATCAATAAAAAAATTCTTCTCAGGATTTCAATTATTTAAAAAAAATGTAATAAAATTCATTGCAAGAATTCAATTGTTTTCCTAAATAATAAATTTCTTCATAGGATTTCAATTATTTTTAAAAAATATAATAAAAGTTGATTGCAAGACTTCAATTATTTTTCTAAATAATAAAATTCTTCTTAGGATTTCAATTATTTTTAATGAAATTTTAAGTAAATTCTTCGAAAAATGTAATAAATTAAAAAAATTTTATTCAAATTCTTCGAAAGAAATAAATGAACAATTATCAATTATTTAAAATTTTTTATCTGAAATTCATATTTTTAAAATAATTTTTATTGAAAAATTCTATGAGAATTCAATTATTTAAATACAAAAATGAAAAAATTATTGAATAAATAATTTTTTTCAAAATTGAATTCTCAGTAAAGAATGTTATTAACATATTTTTGAAATAATCGAATTTTTTCGACGAATTTTAATAAAATTTTCAAGAAGAATGACATTTTTCGAGGATTTCGGTTAAAATTGTGTTAAAAATAATTGAAATTCAATGTTGAGTTTTATTATTTATGAAAATAATTGAATTATTGTGAAAAAATTTATAAAAAATTTGTAAATAGTTGAATTTCTGTAAAATGTTTATTATATTTATAAGAATAATTGAATTTCGAAGAAGAATTCTATTATTTTTAACGATAATTGAAATTTTGACTAGAATTTTTTTTTAAATTGTTGAACAAAATTGAATTTCTGCGAAGAATTTTAATCAAGTTTATAAAAATAATTGAATTTCGGTGAAGAATTTTTTTTAGTAGTGAAATTAAATAACAATTTGATTTCTACACTCTCAGATGTAATTAAATCAATTTTTTGCCAAATTTAACAGCACTTTATCGTACAAACATGTTACGAGAAAATACAATCTCCGAATTTTGAAAGCGAGGAAAAAAAGATTTTGACAAAATTATGCTCACTGTATGCAGCTTGGACTTTAGAGAAAAGATTATCCGACTTATATGCGGGTGAATTTGCTTCTTCGCAATCAAGAATGGCCGATTTTCTTCGCGATGGTATAGTAACTACCAGTAAGGATTTATTAATTGATGCTGTATCTTTAGTCGATGTTTTAGCGCCTCCAGATTTTATTTTGAATTCACCCCTTGGCATGTCAGACGGAGAGGTAAAATTTTAATATTTTAATTGTTTCACACATATTCTACTTTTAGATTTTTAATTGTTATTTTTAATTTTAATTGTTTCACACATATTCTACTTTTAGATTTTTTTTTGGTTTGCGTTCTTGAATGTTCATTTTATTAATTTCACTCACCTTTAGGTATACAAGCACTTGGAGAGAAATTTACTGAATGCGGAGAATTTAAGTCGTCCTTACTGGTGGAAGGAAATAAGCAGATCGAAATTATAGTTCCAGTTATTTTTAGTTTAATGAAACTGTATACATATATTATATATTATAAAAAATATATTTAAATATATATATAAAGTAATGTGTTAACATTAACAGTTTTAACTGTTCTTAAAAATCGAAGTACAGAACAAGTACGAAAAAAATTTGGAATAAGATATAAAGCAGTATAATAGTTATTTAAATCTTATCTCTTCCATCAAAGCTTAACGGTGAGTCAAATTTTACATATTCGGTAAAAAAGGAACCGTTTTTCATTTCTTATAATTTTATAAATTGTATGTAACTTACAATACGGCTAATTCAATTTTAATACTGTGCACTTTTTTTTACAAGTTTTTAATTCAAATCGACATTAAATAATGTATTTAAGAATATGAAAAATGATTCATAAAGGAACATCACAATTCTGACGTAGCGCTAAAAATTATGCATGTCCTAAAACTAAATTTTTATCTTGTACATTAATTACATTTTGTTGTGTTTATAAGACTGAAAAAGTAATGAATTATTAAGTAACTTATATTCGAAGAAACAAAATTTTAATTACGAAGAATGCAGGACACACTTGTTGAATTGTTACTTACATCTTCTTTTTTATCTAAATTTTTACGCATGTTTACAACTTCAATCACTAAATAGGGTCGATCTTCTATTAGTTTATCCAATTCTTCAGACTTATGAACTGCTTCCCATTCCTTTAGCAATAGTTTTAGACATTCGGACTTTAAATCAAAGAGTGAATATAAATCGGCCATTTCAAGAGTTTTAATAACTGTTTTTAAAGATAGATTTTTCTTTAAATTATTGACGCAATTGATCTTTAAATCTTCCAAATGGTATTTTTCGGCCACGTGAAATAATTCTAATGCCAGTTCGTCCAAGTCTTCAACTTGAATATTGTAAATAAAATTCAGCATTTGTTGAAATGTTTTCGGCTTTATGTCCTTTATTTCAACAATCGACGTTAGCTCTTCACTCATTTTGCTGTTGAACATCGCAGCGAAGACGGAGCTTTGAGTAGCGAGTATCGCTTTGTGGGCTGTGAATTCCTTTTCCTCTACTTTGAACGTAACATCTTTGAAATTTTCATTACTGAGTAAACTTGAAAAATTCTCTATTATATCGTTGCACTTTCTTCGTTTAACTGGTGGTTCTTCCTCAATCGTTGTCAGTGAATCAAAAACACTAAGTTTGCATTTGACAAGCACATTTTTCGGTACAGCTTTGCCGAACTTTTCACGAAATTCAGATCCACTTATTGACCAGGGATTTTCATAATCCATTGGTAAAACGTAGGATACTAATGAGTAAACTACAGATTGAGAATTATGAAATGTAATTTCAGCATTGACATATTTTTCCTTATTATTTGTACTTTTTAAAAAAAATTGAAATTCATTTATATTTCTATCCGATAATTTTGTAGGTTTAAATTCTAGAAACCACTGGCATTTAAATAAATCCTTTGATGGAAATCTCGGCGACTCAATTATTTTAACGCTCTTACACATCAGTTCAAAATCTTCAATCATCCAGTTAAGTTGATAATGATGAAACTTCATTTTTGAAGTGTAATTTTTCGTCTCATTCGCTTTCTCAGACCTTGAGAAGAAATTCACTCTATCCTCATCCATAATTTTTGTCTAAGAAAACAAAAAAAAAAAAGTACGAAACTTTTTATGAACGTGTTATAAAAATAAGTTAAATAATTTTTTCCACTTCTTTTCATTGAAGATTTATTATTAAAAGTTTAAAAATTATTATTAAAAATTTATTTCAGTGTACAAATTTAAGAGTTCAACAATTAAATATGTAAAAACCAATTGCAATTTTCAAAAAATATCTTCACATTTTTAATTTGATTAATTTTACTTATCAATAATGTTTATGAAATCGAAAAAAAGATATTTTCAAAAAAGTCAAAATTTTGAAACTCCGAAACTCAAAAAATATTTTATCAAATTCAATAATAATTTATATTTACACTTCTACAAATAATAGTAACATTTTGGCAAAGTTTCGAGAAAATTCATTTTTTGACCTGGATAGTTGAGGAATTTTACCCCATTTTTAATCCAAACCCCTTGATTTTAATTATTATTTCATTTCATTTCCTTTCGAAAATTTAAAACAAAACTTAATTATCAATAATCTTAAATAAATAAATTTTTTATATTCCTTTGCAACGGTATAATTTAAATGATTTAAATAAATATTTATAGGTTATGTTGGTTTTACAAAATCTGTGAATTTACAAGCAGAGAGGCGAAATCGCATATATAATTTTTTTTATTACAAATTTTTATATTATGATAAACAATTTTATTTCATAGTTAATCGCAACATAAGTTAGGTCAACAAATTATTTTAAACTACTGTAAAATTCACTGTTATAAACATAAAATTTACTTACATGCGACAAAAACTTCTCGTAACGTGATGTGGTAACGTGAGTGTCAAATATGAGAACTAAATTTCTGAGAATATGTCAAATAGTCTATTCAGTTTTTGTCATTTTTCTTTAACCGAGCAAATAAATATATTACTGAAGATGAAGCAGGACTATAATACACAACTGATTGTTAGAAATAATTTGCCAAATGTGAATGATGAAATGTGAAAATTTTAATCATTTTAATCTGCAAGGTTGGGCAGTTGACAAAAATGAAAAGAGCATAACAAACTATTAAAGTTTAATTCACAATTGGGATCCGAAATCATGTGAAACTGACCCACCCCTGTACCCACTTGCGTCCGACATCTTGGTTTTTTATCTCTTTTTTTTACATATGTTAGAGAGAGACGAAATGAAAAGACAACTACCGCAAGTGGGTCGACACCAGAGGGCCTACGCAGCTCTGAGTTCCCAATAGACAATTAGCAACCTACACTAATTTCTTTTGAAACGAATTGCAAATTGAACGAAATTCATTTTTGCGAAAAGCCAATTTTGCGAAATGTCACTTTTGCGAATTGTCATTTTTGCAAAAAGCTATTTTTGCGAATTGTCATTTTTGCGAATGGCCATTTTTACGAATTGTCAATTTTCCGAAAAGTCATTTTTGCGAATCGCGATTTTTACGAATTGTCATTTTTGAGAAATATCATTTTTGCGAATTGTCACTTTTGCGAATCGCCATTTTTACGAATCGACATTTTTACGAATTGTCATTTTTGCGAATACTTAGTTGAAAATAAAACTATTTTTGTTGAATTATAGTATAGGCCTGTGCGGTAAAACGGTTTTTTTTGTATTTCTGGAAACCGGTTTCCGGTTATGAATTCCCGGTTTAAGGTTTTTTTTTTAAATTATTTAAACAGGTTTTTTTTTAAAAATCTTTTTTTCGGGAAATACCGGTTATTTGAACGCAATACCGAATCTAACCGATTTGTAAAAACATGTTCCAAAATGAAAATAAAAAATTAATTTTTCGGAAAAGTGTTTTAAAACTCAAGATTGCAAGTTCAGTGAAAATGGCTCATATTTCAATAAAAAAGTTTTTTATTTCTTACAATTTATAAATTTTATTTGACTTACAAAACAACTAAGTACCTAGCTTAAATCACTAACACTTTTTTTTTACATTTTTTCGAGTTTAAGCAATACAATTATATTAATAAAAAGAAGCGGACAAAATGTTTAATACAAAAAGAAATATCTCATATTTCTGATCCTATAAGGACTTAAGATTTAATAACTATTCTAGTTCTAAAACTAGATATTTATAGTTTGTATATATTTAGATATATTTTTGTGTTTACACACCACTAAAACCAGCGATGAATAATTATTTGGTAATATTTGTAAAAAAAAAAAAATGTTTAATCACAAAAAACAGAGCAAACGTAAAGAATTGTACTTTCTAAATTTTCTTATTTATCAACATTTTAGGTATGTTTACAACTTCAGTTACTAAGGATGGTTCATCTTCTATTAGTTTTTTCAATTCTTCTGTCTCCTTAATTACATCCCATTCTTTTAATAAGAAATTTAAGCATTTAGACTTTAAATCCGAGAGTGAATAGAAGTCGGCCATTTCAAGTGTTTTGATAACTGTTTCTAAAGATAAATTTTCGAGTAATTTAGAAATACAATTAGCCATCAATTCCTCCAGTTTGTATCTCCAAGCCACGTGAAATAATTCTAGTGCCAGTTCGTTCAAGTCTTTTATTTCCACATTGTAGATAAAATTCAGCATTTGTTGAAATGTTTTCGGCTTTATGTCCTTTATTTCAACAATCGACGTTAGTTCTTCACTCATTTTACTGTTGAACATAGCAGCGAAAACTGGACTTTGAATGACAAGTATCGCTTTGTGGGCTGTGAATTCCTTATCCTCTACTTTGAACCTAACATCTTTGAAATTTTCATTACCGAGTAAACTTGTCATATTTTCCATTAGATCGTTATTACACTTTCTGCGTTTAATCAGCGGTTCTTTCTCAACCGTTGTGAGTGAATCAAAAACTTTAAGTTTGCATATGACAAGCACATTTTTCAGTGCAACATTGCCGAACCTTTTACGTAATTCAGATCCAGTTATTGACCAGTGAATACTATTAGAATTACTTATACGCGATCTTTTAAATCCTCGTTGTGTTATATAGTTGGAAAATAAAATTGTAACAGTATAACGTGCTTCACTATCATTGGTATTTTTTAAATAAATGTGAAACTCATCTTCATTTTCTTGCTTTAGTTCTGTAGGTTGCAACTGTAGAAACCACTGGTAATTAGTTTCTTCCTTTGATGGAAATTTCGGTGATTCAATTGTTGTAAAGCTTTTGCAAAGCAGTTCAAAATTTTCTATCGTCCACCTAAGTTCATAATGATGAAATTTTAAGTTTGAAAAGTAATTCTTCGTCTCGTTTACTTTACCAAACGTCGAGATAATGTTCACATTATTTCCATCCATTATTTTTGTCTAAAAAAAAAAAAGAAAATAAAAGTGTTATAAAAATAATAATTGAAAGTCTTTCTTTAATAAAAGTACATTTTAGTGTGAAATTTAAGAGTTTAATAATTAAGGAAGATTTCGACTATATCAGAGTTTAAATTCGAATAAGAAAAAACCTTTAAAAATGGCTGCCTAGTAATAATTTTATTTTCCCACTACAAGTTTTGATTTGATGATACACAATTTTATTTCAAGGTTTAATTATAGTAAGTTAGAACAACAAATTTTTTAAAACTGTAAAATTTACTTACATTTAAATGTAAACTTCTCTGTGTCAAATGAGATGTAACAAATGCGTCTTTTATGCGTTTAGAGAAACTTCTGACACCGAAAATTTTACTCAGCAGGGTTGGGTTGGGCAGTTGACATAAAAGTATGGTAACTTAGGGAATTTAAAGAAATTCAAAAGTCACTATAACTTATTAGCATAGGGAATTTTACTAGTGTTTACTAGGCATAAAAAATAAATATTTCTAGGCAGGTGCTTGTTCCAGGAAGTTTATATTATTTAAATGTAAGTTTTTTGACTTAAAAATATAATTGTTTTTTGTAACTTGATAATTAAACTTGTTAAAAAACTGTGTATTATCAAATCAAAACTTAAAAAAAAATCAAACAGGGTAGTGGCACCAGTGAAAGGTATACTTTCGATATTTTTTATTTTTAATTGACATTCTTGAATTTCGTTGTAAACATATGCAACGAATAGCAAAATTTTTAAAGAATTTGAAGCCTATGATACAAATTTTGTAAATATGACATAAAATATCAAATTTTAATCAAATATTGAAAAATGACCATTTTACCAGGGAAAGAATGTTGACCAGTATAGAAGAACAGTTGTATTTTTCAGTGAAAGAACATATCAAATTTATATTAATACGCAGTGTCTAAAAATAACAAAAATTATATGAAAAACGTTACAAATATTCTGAAACAATTTCGCAACTTACTATTATTCATATTTTCCTGATTATGCACCCAGAAATATTATTTAATTGCACCTGAAACTTTTGTAACCTTTTTCCGTTTATGCTTCATTCATTTGCCATATTCATAACCCACCAAAAAATTAAAAAAATAATTATCAGAAATAACTTGCATATTGAATCTATATTTTTATCATAAACTATATATTTTAAAGAAATAAGGAACTAAAAAATATTTTTTTTATAGTGCTAAAAGTTATAATTTGTAAAATATCGTGATAAATAATCAATTTGTTCTTTTACTGGTGTCAATTTTATAAAAAGCTTAACATAACCTATAAATACGCAATTTAAATTACTATTACATATCAATACCAAAAAAATTAATAATTACTATATATTTATTAAAAATAATGATCAATTCTCTAGTATTTTAGAATAATAAATTTTAATTAGTAAAATATTTTTTGAAAATAATTTAAAATATTGCTGTATTGTATTTTCTCTTTTTTAGACAAAAAAAAAAGTGAATGAAAATAACTTACCACGACTTACCACGTTTGATAAAGGAAACAAGATGAGCAATTACACGTCAAAAATAAAATTTAATCATTATGAACTTAACTGGACGATAGAAAATTTTCCACTGATTTGTAGCAGCGTTAAAATAATAGAATCACCGAAATTTCCATCAAAGGATTTATCCAAATGCCAGTGGTTTCTTGAATTTAAACCCACAAAATTGATTGAAAGCAATACAGAAGAATTTTTCATTTTTTTAAAAAATACAAATAAGGGAAAATTTCTTAATGCTATAATTTCATTCTACTCTCAATCTGAAGTTAAGGCATCTTTAATCCACTCTATATCAATAGATAAAGACACTTCCTGGTCAATGAGTGGATCTGAACTTTCTAAAATATTCGGCAAAAATTTATCAAAAGTTGTTCTGGTTAAGTGCAATCTCAGTGTTATTGATTCACTGTCAACGGTTGAGGAAGAACCTCCATTTAAACGAAGAAAGTGTAATAACGATCTAATGGAAAATATGACAAGTTTACTCAGTGATGAAAATTTCAAAGATGTTAGGTTCAAAGTAGGAGATAAGGAATTCACAGCCCATAAAGCGATACTCACCATTCAAAGTCCCGTCTTCGCTGCGATGTTCAACAGCAAAATGAGTGAAGAACTAACGTCGATTGTTGAAATAAAGGACGTAAAGCCGGAAATTTTTCAACAAATGCTGAATTTTATCTACAATGTCGAAGTTAAAGATCTTGACGAAGTGGCACTGGAATTATTTTGCGTGGCTGAAAAATACCAACTGGAGGAATTGAAGACCAATTGCATTAATTCTTTACACAAATGTCTATCTGCAAAAACAGTTTTTGATACTCTTGAAATGGCCGATTTATATTCACTCTTGGAATTAAAGTCTGAATGTCTAAAACTATTGATAGCTGAATGGATTATAATTAGTGAGACAATGGAATTTAAAAAATTCATACAAAATCGACCAAACTATGTTATTGAAATTGTAAACATGCGTAAAAAAATGGATAAAGAAGAAAATGCAGAAAATAACAAGTCTCTAAGTTTGCCTTTTGTTTTCGTCGAATAATGTTTTTTTCCACAAATACTATTACTTAAAATAATTATTCATTTTCGTCTTTTCTGTGTTATAAACACAACAGAATAAAACTACATTGTATAGGATATAAAATTTTAGATTTATAGAACAAGAGTAATTATCATTGTAATTATTGTAAGAAATAAATAAATATTTTTATTGTATAAAATTATTTTCATACAAAAATAAAATTTTTCTGACGAATTCAATTATTTGTGAAAATTTTAATAAAATTCTTAGCCACTAATTCAATTATTTTGATAAATAATAAAATTCATCGCAGGATTTCAATTATTTTTAATACAATTTTAGAGAAATTGCTCAAAAAAATGTAATTATTCTTAAAAATTTAATGTCAATTCCTCGAAAAAATTAATTAATTTTAAAAAAATGTTTTTTTTAATTCTTTAGAATTTTCGAAAATTCAATTATTTTCAGGCATTTTTATAAAATTCTTTACAAAATTCAACTATTTTCAATAAATAACAAAATTCATCGCACAAATTCAATTATTTTTCAAAATAAGTATGTAATAATTAATTTCTTCTTGAAAATGCAATTATTTTTAAAAAATTCTAATAAAATTGTTCGCAAGAATTCAATTATTGTTAAAAATCTTAATTAAATTCTTTGTAAAATTTAATTATTTTTAAAAACTTTTCGCAATTCAATGAATTTTAATATTTACAATTTTCATAAAATTTCCAAACAGATTTCAATTATTTAAAAATTTTTTTATAAAAATCTCCGTTAAGAATTCAATTTTTTTTCATGAATAATAAAAATTTCTTAGGAATTCAATTATTTAAATTATAGAATTTGCTGAAAATTAGTCGAAAGAATGAATTATTGAAAAAATGAATTATTAAAAAAAAAATTAATAAAAATGAATTATTTAAAAATTTTTTATAAGATTCTTCGCAAGAATTAAATTATTTTTATAAATATTTAAATTCTTTCATGAATAATAAAATTCGTTGCAAAAATTCAATTTATTAGCGTAGAATAAGAAAGAATTAAATTATTTTCGATAAAAATCAGGAAAAAGTCCGAAAAATAAAAAATATGAAATAGAATTTTTTATCAGTTTTGTAAAGTGCCTAAAACGAGTTTTTTTTGTCGTGAAGTTTAATTTTTCGATAGCTACATTTTTACTACTTTTATATTCAGTTTGAAAACTATTTGTTGAAAATTTATATTTTTTTTTATATTATTTATATATATTATCATATAAAATATAAAATCAAATTCTTTTCGTTTTTAAAAAAATTAGTTTAAATACCTATAAGTGATTTAGAATTTTTAAAAATAAAATTGAATCAACTTTTATATCGATTTTAGATTTTTCTCTAACTAATTAATTTTTAATAATATATTTTGAAATATAGTTTCTAGACATTAGTTTAAAAAATTATTCAAGACCCATGTTTACAAGTTCAGTGAAAATGACTCATATTTCAATAGAAATAGTTTTTTATTTCTTATACAATTCACAGATTTTATTTGACTTACAAAAGACAACTAAGTAACTTTTAACTTAAATCACAATCTTTTTTTGAAAACATTTCTTTAATTTAAGCAATATGTATTAAATAACTCTTAATTTAAAAAAGAGTAAACAAAACGATTTATAAAGTAATGGGCCGAAGTACAATGAAAATCAAGATGTAAATTGTAAATTTTACTTGGTGAGATAGAAAAGAAATGTTTCTTTCATTTACTCTCATGTAAATCGTACGATTTACGATTTACGTTTTACGATTTTCAAGACTTAACAATTATTATTAATACCATTAATACGTAAAGAAATATCACATTTTTGATTTCACGAAGACTTAAGAGTTGACAGTAATTTTTGTTCTAATATTTATTGGATTTTTATTTCAATAAAATATTTATATATTTTTGTGTTTATAACACTAAATAACGGCGACGAATAATTATTAAATAATTAAAAAAATAAACTTTAATCACGGAAAACAAAAGACAAACTTAAAGACTTGTTACTTTCCGTTTCGACATTTTCCTTTTTATTTAATTTTTGACGCATGTTTTCAACTTCAACTGTTAAATAAGATCGATTTTTTACAAGATTTTTCCACTCTTTTCTCTTACTAATTACATCCCATTTCGTTGACAATAGTTTTAGGCATTCGGACTTTAAATCTGAGAGTGAATACAAATCGGCCATGTCAAGAGTTTTAATAACTGTTTTTGCAGATAGATTTTTTTGTAAATTGTCGATGCAATTAGTCTTCAAATCCTTCAGTTCGTATTTTTCAGCCACGTAAAATAATTCCAGTGCCACTTTGTCCAAGTCTTCAACTTCGACATTGTAGACAAAATTCAGCATTTGTTGAAATATTTCCGGCTTTATGTCCTTTATTTCAACAGTCGACGTTAGTTCTTCACTCATTTTGTTGTTGAACATCGCAGCGAAGACGGGACTTTGAATGGCGAGTATCGTCTTATGGGCTGTGAATTCCTTATCCTCTAGTTTGAACCTAACATCTTTGAAATTTTCATTGCTGAGTAAACTTGTCATATTTTCCATTAAATCATTAAATTTTCTGCGCTTTACTGGCGGTTCTTCCTCAACAGTTGTTAGTGAATCAAAAACACTAAGTTTGCATTTGAGAAGAACATCTTTGGGTACAGCTTTGCCGAACTTTTTACATAATTCAGATCCACTCATTTTCCAGAAAAGAATTTCAGAATTCACCACGCTCATTGTTACAAAAGAGTGAATGAATCGAATTTCCGATTGATTGTCGAAAAATGAAATTCTAGCATTAACACGTGCTTTATTATTTTCGGTGTTTTTTAAACGAATTAAAAATTTATTTTCATTGTCTTCCGTCAAACATGTAGGTTCCAACTCTAGAAACCATTGGCAATTGGTTAAACTTTCTGATGTGAATTTAGGTGATTCAATTTTTTTGACGCTTCTGCAAATCAACTCAAAATCTTCTATTGTCCAATTGAGTTCATAATGTTGAAACTTGAATTTCGAAGTGTAGCTCTTCGTCCCACTTGTTTTAACAAACGTGGGAATAAATTTCATATTATTATTCGTACTCATATTTTTTTCCTAAAAAAAAATATTAAATTATTTTAATATAGTGTACGAGAAATTAAGAGTTTAACATAACTAAATGTCATATGTTAAACACTAGATATTTTACATTAAAAAAAAATGCGGTAACTAAAAATATTAACTAAATATTAACTAAATTAATATTATCAAAATATTTCGCAGAAGTAAAAATTTAGTTTTTAAATTACTTAAGAGAATTATTTTTATGAATTGTCTGTTTACGTTATAGAAATAAGCGAAACACGTATATTATAATAATGGGGTATTTCAATCCAAATCGGAAATCATTTTGCTTTTGCAAAATCAATCCATCAATTTTTTTCAAAATTTTTTGTATTAAGAAACTAGCACTAAATTAACAATTTTTTTTTATTTGAAATATTTTAAATAAAACAAAACTTTTTATTATAAAAACGTCCAATTTGATCAAATTTTTGACCGAGTTATAAGAATTTAAAAAAAAAAATTACATCATTTTTCAAAAATCTGTATCTCCTGAACCGCTTTATGAAAAAATTTGAAAAAAATCAAGGTAGGTCATTTCAAAGAGTTCTAAAAGAAAAAAAATGTTTAAAAAAAAATTTGAGATTCAAAAGCAAAATGATTTTCGATTTAGCCTGGAATGCCCCATATATAGGTTATGTTGATCTTGTCAGAAAAGCAAAAAATTATAATAATCATAATGAACGAGTTAAGGGAAACAGATTTTACTAAAGTGTAAAATTCAGTAATTTTAATGTTTCAGAATTAATTTTGTTTGATTATTATGCTGTACAATTTATTATTTTCAAATAAATATACCTGAATTGACGCATAGAAGCATAAAAATTACTTACATGTAAATTTCTCTTAATGTTTCAAATAAGAATGTACTATCGTATTATATTCCTTAGAATATATAATAAATACTGTTTTCTTTCAAGGTTTTGTAATTTTTCTATAAGTGAATAATAATTAATTAAATAGAATACAAAGAACAAGATCGCTCCAGTCTGAGAATTCTGAGATGACAGTTACGAACCGACGAGCGACGAACAAGCGACTCGCCGAGTCGCCGCCGCCGCTCGTTAGCTTTCGATATATCGATTAACGAGTTATCGAAGCGCGAAATTTTTTGAATTTCGTTAATAAACTTAATTATTTTTAGAATTTTCTAAACATAAACATATGTTCATTTAATTATTTTTAAAATTAATTCAGAATAGCATATTAACAACAAAAAAAATTAATTATATAACAACATTTTTATACAATTATTATTATTCACAATAATTCAATTTATTACTTTCACTAATAATAATATTTTTCATAGAAATTCAATTTTTTAAAAAACTTTTTAATAAAATTCTAAGCAAGAATTCAATTATTTTCATAAATAATAAAACTCATCGAAGAATTTCAATTATTTTTAATACTACTTTAAATTAATTACTCGAAAAATTCAATTATATATTCACAAATAAACTTTTTCACAAGAATTCAATTATTTAAAATAAAATTTTCATAATATTTATTATATTTCAAAAAAAATTAATTATTTAAAGCAATGTTTATACAATTCTTATAAAGAATTCAATTATTTTTAATACAATTTTACGGGAATTACTCAAAAAATGTAATTTTTCTTAAAATTTTAATGTCAATTTCTTGAAAAAATTAATTATTAAAAAAAAAATATATTTTTCTAAACTTCTTTAGAATTCTCGAAAATTCAATTATTTTGAGGAATTTTTATAAAATTTTTTGCAATATTCAACTATTTTCATAAATAAAAAATTTCATCGGAAGAATTCAATTATTTTTAAAAGTAATAAATTTCTTCTTGAAAATGCAATTATATTAAAAAAATTCTAATAAAATCGTTTACAAGAATTCAATTTTTATTGTTAAAAATTTTAATTACATTCTTTGTAAAATTTAATTATTTTTAAAAACTTTTCGCAATTCAATGATTTTCAATTATCTATATATACTATTTTCATAAAATTTCCAAACAGATTTAAATTATTTAAAAATTTTTTTTTTTTAAAAAATCTCCGTAAGAATTCAATTTTAATTTCATGAATAATAGAAATTATTTGTAAAAAATTCAATTATTTAAATTTGAATTTACCTAAAATTATTCAAAAGAAATGAATTATTTTTGTGCAGTGTTTAAGAATTCTTGAAAAGAACTTTGTTACATTTTCTTTAAATAATTTATTGAATTCTTGCGACGAATTTTATAAAATTCTTTTTAAATAATTGATATTTTTTGAAAAATGTTTTGAAATTTTTTATATTAAATAATTTAATTCCTGTGAAAATTTTATTATTTATGAAAATAATTGATTTATATTTCGAAGAAATTTATGAAAAATTTTGTAAATTATTGAATTCCTGTGAAATTTTGCCAAGAATTTTTATTCAAGTTTTTAAAAAGTAATTGAATTTCGAAGAAGAATTGTATTATTTATAAAGATAATTGAAATTTTTACGAGAATTTTTTTTTTTTTTAATTTTGGAACATAATTGAATTTTGGAGAAGAATTTTATTATTTTTAATGATATAATTGAAATTTTAACAAGAATTTTTTTAAATTTTTGAATATAATTGAATTTTTGCGAAAAATTTTATTACTTTTGAAAATAATTGAATTTCTAGAATTATTTGTAACTTTTCCGAAATTCAATTTTTTTTAGTATTTTTAACTAAAATTCTTTTATCAATCTAGTATTTACGAAAATTGTAAAAATGATTTACTAAATAATTTAAGTCAAAATTTTATGATAGTTCTTGTAAAATTAAGTTATTTAAAAAGAAATTATTGTCTGAAATAGTTCATTTATCGAGCGATTTTTTACATAACTACATTTTTTTAGTTTGAAAGCTACTTTTTGTTACTTTTTTAAAATTAATATTTTGTTTTTAAAATTTTTAATTGCATA
Organism: Leptopilina heterotoma; assembly: GCF_015476425.1. Lineage (NCBI taxonomy): Eukaryota > Metazoa > Arthropoda > Insecta > Hymenoptera > Figitidae > Leptopilina > Leptopilina heterotoma. The sequence continues at coordinate 901,158 of NW_025111142.1, forward strand.
TCATTTAACGTTGAATATTATAAGCTTTCGAATGGTATATTTGTTAATTTTCTGACATTTGTTTTTTGCAGAAAAATCATGATTTAAAGGTTTGTATATTTTTGGGTAATGCTAAATTTTCTCATAAAATTTTAAACCAATATTCTAGAGATGATATAGATAGCAAAAAAGAAAGAAAGAAAATTTTTTTCTTCGTTTAAAAAATTATCCAAGACCCAAGTTTACAAGTTCAATGAAAATAGCTCATATTTTAATAGAAATAGATTTTTATTTCACACAATTTACAAAATTATATTTGACTTACAATACAATACATCAATATGCGTTAGTCCTATTAATACTAAATAAGAAATATCACATTTCTGATTCTACGAAGACTTAATAAGAGTTGTTAGTAATTCTTGTTTTAATATTTATTGGATTTTTATTCCTGACAATATTTATTTATTATAGTGTTTATAACACTCAAAACAACGATGAATAATTATATTAAGAAATTAGAAACAAATTTTAACAACGAAAAACAAATGGCAAATTTAGAGACTTGTTACTTTCTGCATTTTCTTGTTTATCTAATTTTTTACGCATGTTCACAATTTCAACTGTTAAATACGGTCGATTTTGTATTAGATTTTTGAACTCTTTTGTCTCACTAATTACATCCCATTTTGTGAACAATAGTTTTAGACATTCGGACTTTAAATCCGAGAGTGAATACAAATCGGCCATTTCCAAAGTGTCAAAAACTGTTTTTTCAGACAGATTTTTGCACAAAGAATTGATGCAATTAGTCTTCAATTCTTCCAATTGGTATTTTTCGGCCGCGTAAAATAATTCCAGTGCCACTTTGTCCAAGTCTTCAACTTCGACATTGTAGACAAAATTCAGCATCTGTTGAAAAATTTCCGGCTTTATGTCCTTTATTTGAACAATCGACGTTAGCTCTTCACTCATTTTGCTGTTGAACATCGCAGCGAAGACGGGACTTCGAATGGCGAGTATCGTTTTGTTGGCTGTGAATTCCTTATCCTCTACTTTGAACGTAACATCTTTGAAATTTTCATTACCGAGTAAACTTGTAATATTTTCCATTAAATCGTTCAATTTTCTCCGTTTAACTGGCGGTTCTTCCTCAACAGTTGTTAGTGAATCAAAAACACTAAGTTCGCATCTGACAATCACATTTCTTGGTATAGCGTTGCCGAATTTTTTACATAATTCAGATACACTTATTTTAAAGGAATAAGATTGAGAAGTCAGCACGGATATTGATCCAAAAGATAGAACTAATCGACTGTCCGATTGATTGTCGAAAAATGAAATTTTAACATTAATACGTGCTTTAATATTTTTGGTGTTTCTTAAATGAAATAAAAATTGGTCTGCACTGTTTTCCTTTAATTCTGTAAGTTCCAGCTTTAGAAACCATTGGCAATTGGTTGAGCTTTCCGATGATGTGAATTTAGGTGATTCAATTGTTTTAATGTGCTTGCAAATGAATTCAAAATCTTGTATTGTCCAATTAAGTTCATAATGATGGAAATTTAATTTTGAAGTGTGGCTCTTCGTCTCATTCATTTTTACAAACGTAGGAATAAATTTGATACTATTATTATTCGTACTCATATTTTTTTCCTAAAAAAAAAAAATATTAAATTATTTTAATATAGCGTACGAGAAATTAAAAGTTTAAAAACTAATTATTATATGTAAAACTGGGTATTTTACATTTTCAAAAAAAATACGGAAATTAAAAATATGTAAACTAAATTAATATTATGAAAATATTCCGGCTAAAATAAAAATTCTATTTTTAAAAATACTTGAGAGAATTTATATTAATTATTTTTATGAGTATAGTTTGTTTACGTTATTTGTAGGTTATGTTTGTCTCGTTAGAAAAGCAAAAAATTATAATAATCATAAACGAGTAGTGATGGCAATAAATTTTACTAAAGTGTAAAATTCTGTAATTTTAATGTTTCAGAATTAATATTATTTTCTGATTATTATGCAGTACAATTTGTTATTTTCAAATATATTAGACTCTCAGAAGCATAAAAATTACTTACATGTAAATTTCTCTTAATGTATCAAATAAGAATGTATTATCGTATTTAATTTCTTAGAATATATAACAAATACTGTTTTCTTTCAAATTTTTATAATTTTTCTATAAGTGAATTTATTAATTAAATATAGAATACAAAGGACGATTCAAGATCGGTCGAGTCCCCATGTAATTGCGGATGCGGAACAACGCGGAATGACAATAACTGAGTAACTGATAACATATAGCGCCACCTGGACGAAGGACCAGAACTAAACATATATTTATGTTTTGTTGGTTTTTAACGAAATTATTATAAATTCTATTCATAGAAATTCATAAAAAAAAAAACAATTTGAGGACTTTCTATTTTATATATAAATTGCAATTTTTATACAAAATCATGTTTTTCTTTTGAAAAAGAGAAGAAAAATAAAAAAAAAATTTTTTTCTCATTTTTCTAATTACTCTTAAAGATTTATTATATATGAGAATTCAATTATTTTAAAAATTTGCGATTCTTGAAAAATTGATTTTCAAAAATTATTGAAGACCCAAGTTTACAAATTCAGTGAAAATGGCTTATATTTCAGTATAGAAATAGTTTTTTTTATTTTCTACAACTTACAGATTTTATTTGACTTACAAGACAACTGAGTGGCTTAAATTACTATATTTTTTTACAAAATATTTTTAATTTAAGCAATATATATTAAATAACTCTTAATTTATAAAAGAGTAAACAAAACGATTTATAAAGTAATCAGCCTAAGCAATATTGTGTTTATAACACTCAAAACGGCGATGAATAATATATTAAATAGAAACAAACTTTAATTACGAAAAGCAAAAGGCAAATTTAGAGACTTGTTACTTTCTGCATTTTCTTTTTTATCTAATGTTTGACGCATGTTCACAATTTCAACTGTTAAATACGGTCGATTTTGTATTAGATTTTTGAACTCTTTTGTCTCACTAATTACATTCCATTCAGTTATCAATAATTTTAGACATTCAGATCTTACTTCAGGGAGTGAATATAAATCGGCCATTTCAAGAGTATCAAAAACTGTTTTTGCAGATAGATTTTTGCACAAAGAATTAATGCAATTAGTCTTCAATTCTTCCAGTTGGTATTTTTCAGCCACGCAAAATAAATCAAGTGCCACTTCGTCAAGATCTTTTATTTCGACATTGTAGATAAAATTCAGCATTTGTTGAAATATTGTCGGCTTTATGTCCTTTATTTGAACAATCGACGTTAGCTCTTCACTCATTTTGCTGTTGAACATCGCAGCGAAGACGGGACTTCGAATGGCGAGAATCGCTTTATGGGCTGTGAATTCCTTATCCTCTACTTTGAACCTAACATCTTTGAAATTCTCATTACCGAGTAAACTTTTCATGTTTTCCATTGGATCGTTACACTTCCTACGTTTAACTGGCGGCTCTTCCTCAATCGTTGTCAGTGAATCAAAAACACTAAGTTTGCATTTGACTAGAACATTTTTTGATATAGCTTTGCCAAGCTTTTGACGAAACTCAGATCCATTTACCATCCACTTAGCATTAGTAGAACTTATAATACGTGGAGTTATTAATGAATAAACTGCAGTTATTGAGTTGATAAATGAAATTCGAACATTAATACGTTCGGTACTGTTTTTGGTGTTTTTTAAAAAAACTATAAAGTCATTTGTATTGTTTGCCTTTAATTCTGTTGGATTAAATTGTAGAAACCATTGGAGATCGGTTAAAGATTTCGACGGAAACTTTGGTGACTTAATTAGTAAAACGCTCTTACAAACGAGTTCAAAATCTTTTATCGTCCAATTAAGTTCATAGTGATGAGACTTTAATTCTGAAGTGTAACTTTTCGTCGCGCTTGTTTCATCAAACATCGAAATATGACTCTCAGTATCCTTATCCATAATTTTTTTTTCTAAAAAAATAAAATGATGAAGTACGATATTTTTAATTTAGCGTTATGAAAATTGTTAAAAAAGTCAATTTCTTTAACGTAAAGGAAGTCTACTTTTAAAAATCCTAAATTTTGAAAATTTATAATTCGAAAATTTTGCCAATTAAACAAAAATAAAAAAATACGTATATTTATCTATAAAGAACCAGAAAAAAATATGTTTAACCGATTTTAAAATGTCATAGAAAAATTTTACGTGGAATGGCCTGGTATATATTTTCTAAATATTTCATAATGAATTAGAAATTCAATATTTTTATTAGTACTATTTATTACTACTATTAGTTTTTTTAAGTAATATTTTTATGTAATTTGAAGTGAGTATTGAGTCTATTGAGTGGTACGTTTATAGGTTATGTTACTATTCTTAAAAAAGCAAAAATGAAAAGTGCAGTGCGGTAATTATGCAATTTTACAAATTCAGTCAGCATAATGTTAGGACAACAAATTTTATTAAAGTATGTAGAATTTAGAAATTTTAATGTTTCAGTAGTATTATATTAATTTTGTTAAAAATATTATCGACTGTATGACTTTTCTTAAATATAAACAAGACTCATAAACGTGTATAAAATTTACTTACATGCAATCTTCTCTTAATGGTTTAATTTATATGCCGAGAATGTATTATATTCTTTGAAATATAAAAATAATCCTTTTTTTTAATTTACTATGTTATTTTTCCATAACACTGGTCAATAAAATAAATTACCAAACGAGAAAAAACTGTTTGAGTGCGTGCATAGTCGGTAGAAAAAAATTTACGGAACGAAAGTTGTTAAAATTGCGTTCACACCACTGGATTGAAAATCCTGTGAACAGAACTTTAAACAAGGCGGCCATATTTCATTGTAGTGAAAGTTCAAAATTGGGCGCCAAAGCCGTTTCTGAGAAAGTAAATCATTTATTTTACTTTAAATAGGTATGAAACAACTTTTGTATAGAATATAAAATGTTATTATTGAAGATTATTACTATTATTAATTATATTTTTTACATAATCACGTTTTAACGAATTTTGCTAACATTTCGTAGGTGTATTACAGTCACTAATATCTAAAATTAGACACAAGAATTTTCAAAAAAAAAAAAAAATTTCTATCCATCTTAATTTTTGAAAAAATTGATTTTTATATTTTTTTGAAATAAAATTTTTCTTTATTGCAATTTTAATTGGTTTTTGTCAAAATTATATTCCTGGCACGAAAACGAATCGATTATATTTCAATAGAAATAGTTTTTTATTTCTCTCAGTTTACAGAATTTATTTGACTTCTTACAAGACAACAAAGTAGCTTAAATCACAATCTTGTTTTAAAAAAATATTTCTTTAATTTAAGCAATATGTATTAAATAACTCTTAATTTGAAAAAGAGTAAACAAAACGTTAAAGTAATGTACCAAAGTACAATGAAAATCGTAAGATGTAAATCGTGAATTTTACTTGGTGAGATAGAAAAGAAATGTTTCTTTCATTTACTCTCATGTAAATCGTACGATTTACGATTTACGTTTTACGATTTTCAAGACTCAACAATTATTATTAATACCATTAATACTTGAAGAAATATCACATATTTTTGATTTCACGAAGACTTTAAGAATTGATAGTAATTCTTGTTCTAATATTCATTGGATTTTTATTGCAATAAAATATTTATATATTTTTGTGTTTATAACACTCAAAACGACGAAAAAATATATATTAAAAGTAATTAAAAACAAACTTTATTCACGGAAAGTGAAAGGCAAATTTAGAGACTTGTTGCTTTCTGCATTTACTTCTTTATCTAATTTTTTACGCATGTTCACAATTTCAATTGTTAAATACGCTCGATTTTGAATTAGACTTTTCAATTCTTTTTTCTCACTAATTATATCCCATTCTTTTAATAATAGTTTTAGACATTCGGTCTTTAACTCAGAGAGTGAATGTAAATCGGCCATTTTAAGAGTATCGATAACTGTTTTTGCAGATAGATTTTTGTGTAAATTGTTGATGCAGTTGGTCTTCAATTCTTCCAGTTGGTATTTTTCGGCCGCGTAAAATAATTCCAGTGCCACTTTGTCCAAGTCTTTAATTTCGACATTGTAGATAAAATTCAGCATTTGTTGAAATATTGTCGGCTTTATGTCCTTTATTTGAACAATCGACGTTAGCTCTTCACTCATTTTGCTGTTGAACATCGCAGCGAAGACGGGACTTTGAATGGTGAGTATCGCTTTATGGGCTGTGAATTCCCTATTCGCTACTTTGAACTTAACATCTTTGAAAGTTTCATTACCGAGTAAACTTTTCATATTTTCCATTGGATCGTTACACTTTCTGCGTTTACTTGGCGGTTCTTCTTCAATCGTTGTTAGTGAATCAAAAACTCTAAGTTTGCATTTGAGAAGAACATCTTTTGGAATAGTTTTGCCAAAAATTTTTCGAAATTCAGATGCAGTCTTAGTCCAGTGAAGATTGTTGTATCTCATTAATATATAGTCGGCTACAAATGATTGAAGTTTAGTTTCATGGTCGAAAAAGGAAATTTCAGCATTGATGTATACATTACTACCAATGGTGTTTTTTAAATAAATGTGAAACTCATTTTTATTGTTCTCCGTCAATTCCGTAGGCTGTAACTCTAAACACCATTGGCAATTGGTTAAACTTTCTGATAGAAATTTAGGTGACTGAATTATTTTAACTGTCTTGCAGATCAATTCAAAATCTTCTATCTTCCAATTGAGTTCATAATTTTGAAATTTTAATTTTGAAGTGTAACTCATCGTCCCACTTGTTTGAACAAACGTTGGAATAAACTTCATATTATCCTTACTCATAATTGTTGCCTAAAAAAATATTAATTTAGTTTAATATAGTTTTATAATAATTATTTAAATAATTTCTCCACTTTTTTTTTAAATGAAAATTTACCTCTTGTCAGTACGAGAAATAAAAAGTTTAACAATATTCAGTGTCATGCAAAAGTAGGCATTTAAATTTTTTTTAAAGAAGTACGTAAAATTAAGAGACTTTAATTGTTTCAGTATTATTTTTGTCGTTTTTCTCTGATTATTATAGGTTATACAATACGTTATTATTTTCAAACATATTAAACGTACCAATTGTCGAGGATGCGGTTCCTGTTGTCGAGTAAACAAACTTTGAATTTTATTTATAAACATTGTAGCACATTGTAAATGGAAAAAAGTGATAAATATTAATTTTCTTATGCGTTATAAATGTGAAAAAAATATATTAATATTATATCCACAAACAAATGAGACATTTTAGACAATATTTTTTATTACCATAGTAAACATCGACAAATGGAACACCCTCGGCAATTGGTACACTTACCCTACATAAATAGTCATAGGAGCATAAAATTGTACTTACATGTAAACTTCTCTATATAATAATGTATTATCGTATTATATTCCTCACAATATATAACAAATACTGTTTTATTCCTTCAAATTTTTGTAATATTTGATATTTTCTCTAATACTGAACATTACTCTTCCTATACCGAAAAAATGCATGAACATGAGCATTGGAGAAAGGAAACTCGTAAGTAAAAAGGGCTCATTGTACATGGAGCTGCGGTTATCTAATTAATTGGCGGTAACTTTTAAAAATAAACATTATTTTTTTAGAAATTGTCCTAATTGCACAATTGTAAAATAGTCTTTTATTTGAACACTATATTTTTAAATTTATATATTTATTTAATTAAAAAATAGAAGACTGCTCATAAAATAATATGTGACGCGATCTGAAAGAAAGGGACCTTTGAAGAAAAAAATTATAGGTTATGTTTGAAATGAAAATCCAAAAGAAGAGTCAACTGTCAATATAAATCATTGATGTTTAAGTCTTCATGACAACTAAAATATTTAAATAAATACTGATTTTAATTTTGTTTTTTCAACCGTTGTTAGTGAATCAAAAGCACTAAGTTGGCATTGAATGAAGACATCTTTTGATATTGTTTTGCCGAACTTTTTTCGTAATTCAGATCCACTCTCTGACCATTTAGCATCATAATTCATTATATACTCTGTTATAAATGATTCAACTTCATTTTCATTGTTGAAAAATGTAATTATAACATTAACATGTTCTTCACTATTATTGGTGTTTTTTATACAAATTAAAAATTTATTTTCATTGTCTTCCGACAATTCGGTAGGTTCCAACTCTAGAAACCATTGGCATTTGGTTAAACTTTTTGATGGGAATTTAGGTGACTGAATTATTTTAACGCTCTTACAAATCAATTTAAAATCTTCTATCGTCCAATTGAGTTCATAATGTTGAAACTTTAATTTTGATGAGTAGCTCTTTGTCCCACTTGTTTTAACAAACGTAGGAATAAACTCCGCATCCGTATCATCCTTACTCATAATCCTCATAATGCTTTCCTAAAAAAAATATTATATTATTCTAATATAGCGTGGACATTTTTTAATGAGAAATTAATATTTTTGGTAGAATATGAAAACTTATGCAGAAATTTTAAAAAATTTTAAAGAATTTTATTTTTTTTATCTTTAAAAATTATCTATAAATCTTTATAAAAAAACACTGTTTTTTTCAAATTTTTGTAAAATTATAAAAATAGTACAGAATTTAAATTATTAAAAATTTTTTTTTAATTGTATAAAACTCGAAAAATTTGCAATTTTTAAAAATAAGTCGAAAAAATCGCATTTAATTATTTTTAATAGAATGTAAAGAAATTTCAATTATTTAGTTAGAAAAATCCAATTATCTTGAAACAATAGAATTGCAAAATATTCCAAAAATCTTATTTTTCAGAATTTTAAAAAAAAATTTGAGAAAATTTAATTTTATTACAAAATTTTAAGTTTGTATCTTTTTTTTAAGTTAATTATTAATCTTCGCACTAAGAAACATGAATACATTTGAATGTGACTCATCTTTATAAAATTCAATTATTTATCAATTATTAAATTAAAATACTTTAAAAATTCGATTTGTTAAAAAGATTTAAATGAAAATCTTTAAAAAAATTTAATTATTTTCAGTTAAATTTCTATTAATTCGATAATTTAAATAAAAAAAAATGTATTTCCATACTATATTTTAATCAGTTACTGATTGTTTACTATCAAATTAATTATTTTTAACTAATTCAAATTTAGAGAACATTACGAATATCTATAAAAATTGAAATAAAATGGGATTTTTGAAAAACAAATTAAAATAATAAAACTTTTTTTAATTTGGTGAAAAAATTTCCGATTTTGCATAAAATTCCTGGCTATTTTCTGGTTAGTAGACACCCTGAAAGTAAAAAAAATAAAAACATTCGTCTAAAAAATTATTCAAGACCCAAGTTTTCAAGTTCAGTGAAAATGGCTCATATTTCAATAAAAATAGTTTTTTATTTCTTACAATTTACAGATTTTATTTGACTTATAAGACAACTAAGTAGCTTAAATCACTATCTTTTTTTAAAAAATATTTTTTTATTTTAAACAATATAATATTAATATATATTAAATAACTCTTAATTTAAAAAAGAGTAAACAAAACGATTCATAATGTAATGGGCTTAAGAACAATAAAAATCGTAAGATGTAAATCGTTAACTTTACTTGCTGAGATAGAAAAGGAAAGATATTTCTATCCTTTACTCTCTCATGTAAATCGTACGATTTACGATTTTCAATGCGTAATGGCCTATTAATACTTAGAGAAATATCACATTTCTGATTCTACGAAGACTTAAGGGTTGACAGTAATTCTTGTTCCCATATTCATTGGATTTTTATTCCGTACAATATTTATTTACTTATTATAGTGTTTATAACACTCAAAACGACGATAAATAATTATTAAATAATTAAAAAAAAAACTTTAATCACGGAATGCAAAAGGCAAACGATTTACGTTTTATAATTTTCAATGCGTGTTGGCCTATTAATACTTAAAGAAATATCACATTTCTGATTCTACGAAGACTTACAGTTGATAATAATTCTTGTTGTAATATTTACTTTTTATTCCTTAAAATATTTATCATACTTTAATCACGGAATGTGAAAGGCAAATTTAGAGACTTGCTGCTTTCGGCATTTACATCTTTATCTAATTTTTTACGAATGTTCCCAACTTCAATTATTAAATCCGCTCGATTTTGAATTAGACTTTTAAATTCTTTTGTCTTACTAATTACATCCCATTCTGTTAACAATAGTTTTAGGCATTCGGATTTTAATTCCGAGAGTGAATATAAATCGGCCACTTCAAGAGTGTCGATAACTGTTTTTGAGGATAAATTTTTGTGTAAACTGTTAATGCAATTGGTCTTCAATTCCTTTAGTTCGTATTTTTCGGCCACGTAAAATAATTCCAGTGCCACTTTGTCCAAGTCTTCAACTTCGACATTGTAGATAAAATTCAGCATTTGTTGAAAAATTTCCGGCTTTATGTCCTTTATTTGAACAATCGACGTTAGCTCTTCACTCATTTTGCTGTTGAACATCGCAGCGAAGACGGGACTTCGAATGGCGAGAATCGCTTTATGGGCTGTGAATTCCTTATCCTCTACTTTGAACTTAACATCTTTGAAATTTTCATTACCGAGTAAACTTGTGATTTTTTCCAATAGATCGTTACAGTTTTCGGGTTTTACTAACGGTTCTTCTTCAATCGTTGTTAGTGAATCAAAAACACTAAGTTCACATTTGACAATCACATTTTTTGGTATATCTTTGCCAAACATATTAGAAAATTCAGATCCACTTATAGACCAGTAAGCATTAGAATTCATTATATAATCTGTTACAAATGATTGAACTTTATTTTTACAGTTGAAAAATGTAATTTTAGCATTAACATGTGCTGTACTATAATTGGTGTTGTTTAAACGAATTGAAAATTCTTCTTTATTGTTTTCCGTCAATTCTGTAGGATATAACTCTAAATACCATTGGCCATTGGTTAAACTTTCTAATGGAAATTCAGGTGACTCAATTTTTTTAACGCTCCTGCAAATCAATTCAAAATCTTCTATCGTCCAATTGAGTTCATAATGTTGAAACTTTAATTTTGAAGTGTAACTCATCGTCCCACTTGTTTGAACAAACGTTGGAATAAACTTCATATTATCCTTACTCATGTTTCCCTAAAAAAATTTTATATTATTTTAACATAGCGTGAAAAAAATAATTGTTTAAATAATTTTTATCCATTTATTTTTAATGAAAATTTACCTCTTGTCAGTACGAGAAATTAAAAGTTTAGCTACTCAATGTCATATGCAAAAGTTAGGTATTTTACATTTTCGAAAATTAAGAATAATATGTATAGTGAATTTATATTATCTAAATATTTCGATGAAATATAACCCTGTCGGAAGAATAGACTGAAAAACTATACTGAAATTGTACTGGCCTCCAGTATAATTTCAGTCCGTTTTTTTAATGTTTCGGTAGACATTTTTAAAGTCCTTTAACAAGTTTCAAATGTAGGTTATGTCAACAAACCATATATTGTTAACAGTCTGAAGTAAAAATAAAAAAGGTTACCAAAATTTTTAAAGAAATTCCCGTTAAATTTTTAAATTATATTGCAATCCCTGCTTTAACAATAGACCCGAAAGCCTTTGTTGTATGGGATTATAATTTTATGGCTTAAAAAGTTTACAATTTAAATAATACAATTTTTAAAACAAAAAAATTTTAATCCGTGATGTTTTATGATTACTAATTATCTAAAATTTATTATAATATAGAGACCCTTTTGCAGGCAATTTTTCCCAGTACCATTTCAGTGCTAAAACGCAACAAATTTTCACTGAAATAGCACTGAGCTCTCAGTCTAATTCTCAAGTTTTAATTTCAGTCTATTCTTCCGGCAGGGAAGCGACATTTTATTTTCAAAAATACAAGAGAATTTTTTCTAACATTAGTTTTTACTAAAGTGTAAAATTAAGAAACTAAATATTTCAGTATTATTTTTGTTTGATTATTATAGGTTATGTAAGATACGTTATTTTCAAAGTTTTCATATAATATACATAAATAGACTTGGGAGCATAAAATTTACTTACATGTAAACTTCTTTTAATGTGTCAAATAAAAATTAATTATATTCTTTAAAATATATAACAAATATACTGCTTTCTTTCAAAATTATTTTTAATTTTCTTTTGACGCTTTTGACTTGATTCCTCTACCTATACCCCTATACCGAAAAAATGCATTGAACATAAGCATTGGAGAAAGGAAACTCGTAAGCAAAAGGGCTCATTGTAGATGGAGCTGCGGTTATCTAATTAATTGGCGGTAACTTTTAAAAATAAACATTATTTTTTTAGAAATAGTCTTAATTGCACAATTGTAAAATAGTCTTTTATTTGAACATTATATTAATTTAAATTTATATATTTATTTAATTAAAAAATAGAAGACTGCTCATAAAATAATATTTTCAAATGTATTTATTAGGATTTTAATAAACAGATCCCAGGCGGCGAGACGAGACAATCTTTATAAAGTAATGGGCCTAAGTACAATGAAAATCGTAAGATGTAAATCGTCAATTTTACTTTATGAAATAAAAAAGAACAATGTTTCTATCCTTTACTCTCATGTAAATCGTATGATTTTTGTCTTATAATTTTCAATGTGTGTTGGCCTATTAATACTTAAAGGAATATCACATTTCTGATTCTACGAAGACTTACAGTTGATAATAATTCTTGTTCTAATATTTACTTTTTATTCCTTAAAATATTTATTTATTATTGTGTTTATAACACTTTAATCACGGAAAACAAAAGGTAAACTTTGAGACATGTTACTTTCTACATTTTCTTCTTTATCTAATTTTTTACGTATGTTCACAACCTCAATCGTTAAATACGGTCGTTTTTGTATTAGATTTTTCAATTCTTTTGTCTCACTAATTACATCCCATTCCTTTAGCAATAGTTTTAGACATTCAGACTTTAAATCCAAGATTGAATATAAATCGGCCACTTCAAGAGTTTTAATAACTGTTTTTAAAGATAGATTTTTGTATAAATTGTTGATGCAGTTGGTCTTCAATTCCTTCAGTTCGTATTTTTCAGCCACGTAAAATAATTCCAGTGCCACTTTATCCAAGTCTTTAATTTCGACATTGTAGATAAAATTCAGCATTTGTTGAAATATTGTCGGCTTTATGTCCTTTATTTGAACAATCGACGTTAGCTCTTCACTCATTTTGCTGTTGAACATCGCAGCGAAGACGGGACTTTGAATGGCGAGTATCGCTTTATGGGCTGTGAATTCCTTATTCGCTACTTTGAACTTAACATCTTTGAAATTTTCATTACCGAGTAAACTTTTCATGTTCTCCATTGCATCTTTACACTTTTTGGGTTTTACAAACGGTTCTTTTTCAACCGTTGTTAGTGAATCAAAAACACTAAGTTCACATTTAACAAGAACATCTTTGGGTATAGTTTTGCCGAACTTTTTACGTATTTCAGATCCACTCGTTGACCAAAAATTAGTTTCCGAAATCACCACGCTCATTGTTACAAAGCATTGAATGAATCGAATTTCCGATTGATTGTCGAAAAATGAAATTTTAGCATTAATACGTGCTTTATTATTTTCGGTGTTTTTTAAACAAATTGAAAATTTATCTTCATTGTTTTCCGTCAATTCTGTAAGTCCCACCTGTAGAAACCATTGGCAATTGGTTGAGCTTTCTGATGGGAATTTCGGTGACTCAATTGTTTTAACGCTCCTGCAAATCAACTCAAAATCTTCTATTGTCCAATTGAGTTCATAATGATGAAACTTTAATTTTGAAGTGTAGCTCTTCGTCCCACTTGTTTTAATAAACGTAGGAATAAACTCCACATCCTCCACATTATCCTTACTCATAATGTTTTCCTAAAAAAAATATATTATTTTAATTAAAAATTATTTTTAATAAATTTTTCACTTCTTTTCAATGAAAATTTACCTCTTGTCAGTAATAGAAATGAAAAGAGTTTATCTATACTCAATATCATATGCAAAAGTTGGTATTTTTTTGAATGAAAAATGAATGAAATAAAAAATTTTATTCTCAAATATACAAGAGAATTTTATTTAATATTAGTTATTACTAAAGTGTAAAATTCAGAAACTTTAAATGTTTCAGTATTATATTTTTGTCTGATTATTATATAGGTATTATACAATACGTTATTTTCAAAGTTTTCAAATAATTTACATAAATAGACTCAGGAGCATAAAATTTACTTACATGTAAAAATAAAAATAGAAATAAAAAAAAAGTAAATAAAAATATATAAATAGAAATACTGCTTTCTTTCAAATTATTTTTAATTTTCTTTTAACTGAACAATCCTCAAACGCCTCAAACTTTATACCGTTTATACCGAAAAAAGCATGAAGAACAGTGACAATGAGCATTGAAGAAAGGAAACTCATAAGCAAAAGGGTTCATTGTAGATGGAGCTGTGGGTGTCTAATTTAATGGCGGTCACTTTTAAAAATGATAATTGTAACTCTGTCCTATTCAGGACGCTTCGGTTTTATTGTTATTTTCGATAAAGAAAAACAAAATATTAATAAAAAATGGTTGATTATGGTATGGTATTATTCTTATGAAGAATTCAATTATTTTCAAAAATAACAAAATTATTCCTGAAAATTCAATTATTTTTAGGCATTTTAATAAAATTCTTTGCAAAATTCAATTATTTTCGCATAAATAATAAAATTCTTCTCAAGAAATCAATTATTTTTTAAAATTTTAATACATTTTTTAGCAACTATTCAATTATTTTCATAAACAATAAAATTCATGGCAGGATTTCTGTTATTTTTAATATAATTTTACAGGAATTGCTCAAAAATTGTAATTATTAAAAAAAATTATTTTTTTAAAATTCTTTAGAAGAATTCAATTATTTACAAAAAATATTAGAATTTTTCACAGGAATTCAATTATTCTCAAATATTTTAATAAAATTGTTCGAAAGAAATCAATTATTTTAGTTACAATTTTAATTAAATTTTATTGAAATGAATAAATTATTCTTTTAAATATTAATAAAATTCTTTCAAAAAATTCAATTATTTATATAAATAATTTTTCGAAAAAATTCAATTATGTCGATAAATAATAAAATTATTCTCAAAAATTTCAATTATTTTTAGGGATTCTAATAAAATTCTTTGCAAAATTCAATTATTTTCACATAAATAACAAAATTCAGCACTATATTTCAATTATTTCTAAAAGTAATAATTTTTTTGGAAATTCAATTATTTTGAATAATTCTAATACAATCGTTCGCAAGAATTCAATTATTTTCATAAATAATAAAAATCTTCTCAGGAATTCAATTATTTACATAAATAATTCTTCGAAAGAAATCAATTATCTCGATAAATAACAAAATTATTCCTGAAAATTCAATTATTTTTAGGGATTTTAATAAAATTCTTTGCAAAATTCAATTATTTTCACATAAATAACAAAATTCATCGCGTAAGAATTCAATTATTTTTAAAAGTAATAAATTTCTTCTCAGAAATGCAATTATTTAAAAAAATTCTAATAAAATCTTTCGCTTGAATTTAATTATTGTCAAAAATTTTAATTGAATTCTTTGTATAAAATTTAATTATTTTTAAAAAACTTTTCGCAATTCAATGATTTTCAATATTTACTATTTTCATAAAATTTCCAAACAGAATTCAATTATTTAAAAAAATTTTGTTGTAAAAATCTTCGTTAGAATTCAATTTTTTTCATGAATAATAAAACTTTCTCTGGAATTCAATTATTTAAATTTGAATTTGCTGAAAATTAGTCGAAAGAAATGATTATTTAAAATTTTCTATAAAATTCTTCACAAGAATTCAATTATTTTTATGAATATTTAAATTCTTTCATGAATAATAAAATTCTTTGTAGGAATAGAATTTTTTATCAGTCTTGTGAAATGTCTAAAACGAGTTTTTTTTTTATCGTCAAGTTTAATTTTTCGATAGCTACTTTTTTACTACTTTTTTACTACTGTTTTACTACTTTTTTTACTACTTTTTTACTACTTTTTTTTTTTTTTTTTTAATTAATTATCGAGTGTGAATATATATAAAAATATTTTTATTCTCAACTTTTTTTTTGTAATATTTATACTTTCACATAATGCACATACGAAAGTTTTTAATTATCAATTGACGATAAAATAAATCTGATCGTATTTTATAAAAACAATAATAATGCTTTTAGCTTTTTTTTCAACTAGCGATAAACTTGTAGGAATAATTTCAAAGTAAATAAAGTTTAAATACTTTGGTATAGAGTAGAAATTTGCAAATAAAATTTTCGATTGCAAATATTAACATATCTTAAGTAGTATTATAATAATATATCTTTTCTTCTTTAAGTCGCACTGAATAGTAAAGATAAATCATCTTCGCTTATTCTGTGTATATTCCTTCAATCATGTGGAAAATTATATTAATGTTGATATTGTCAGTTGTAAATGCTTGCAATGAACTGAAAATAAAATATTCGATTATTTACTCAATCTGTCTTAATTTTTAAAAGAACTTTTTAACATCAGTAGGCTTTGCACTCGTTAGTTATAAAAAAATTTTTTTCATTCATTGAAGAAAAGTAGCAAAAAGAATTATTCTTTTTGCTACTTTTCTTCAATGAATGAAAAAAATTTTTTTATAACTAACGAGTACAAATTATTTGTAGTTTTTAGTAGTAGCAAAATCTACATCAATTTATTTAAAAAAAAAAAAGTAAATAAATTTTAAAAGTCAATCTTACTTGTCATCATGTTTTTTTTTTAAAATCCATCGAAATTCGATTTATTTTCGATCCCGAAATGTTAAGTTCAACATCTGAGTTCCTTCATCCATATGGTTATTTTCAACATTTACTGCATTTGCCATTTTATTAATTTCTTCAACTAAATATGGAAATTCTTGTCCAAATTTAAAAAATTCCTCCGTATCCTTCATTGGCATTAAATCATTATTCAAACGTTTAAAACATTCTTTTTTCAAATTTAAAATTGATTCCTGATTGGCAAACTTTAGTGTATCAAAAATTGTCTCTTGTGACAAATTCTTCTTCAAACTGCCAATGCACATTGATTGTAATTTATTGAGTTGATATTTCTTCGCCGCAATATAAAGAACCATTGATGTTTCTTGTAAATTTTCAACTCTATCAGTGTAAATAAAATTGAGAATATTCTCAAACACTGAAGGTGCAGTGTCTACGACTCTAACAAAGCAATTAAGTTCCTCTTTACCAGTTTCTGATTTCCAGATTTTATTTTTAAATAACGCAGCAAAAGTGGAACTTCGAAGAGATAGAATTGCCTTGTGAGCTGGGAATTTTCTTCTTCCAATGACAAAAATAACGTCCGTGTGATGTTTGTCTCTGTAAAAACCATCCATATCTCCAATCAAATCATCATATTTTGGAAAGGGGTCAACAATTGGTTTTTCAATGACAGTTATTCCCGAATCAAAGACACTAATTTGACAATTTATTGTAATATCCTTGGGTATTAATTTTTGAAAATCGGTGAAAAATTGCGATGCAGTTATACTCCAAATTAATGGACATTTCTTCGTGAGAAAATATGTCTTATTCGGAGTTGTGGGATCTATCACAAGACTTTTAACAAGTTTTGTAGAGGTGAAAAATTTCACGCTAACATTCATGTAATATTCATTATCGTCGACATTTTTCAAGAGAACATTAAAGTTTTCATTATTAATTTCATTTAATTCCGTAGGCTCTAATTGAAGGAACCATTGGCCTTTATTGTTGTTCTTCGAGGGGAATTTTGGCGATTCAATTATTTTTATATTCGCGCAAATAAAATCAAAATTCTCAATATTCCATGTGAGTTCAAAATTATTAAATTTCAATTTCGACGTACAAATCTTTTCATCATCCGCTGAATTAAATATCAAATTATTATTTGTTTTCACTTCAGCCATTATTTTTTTATCTGCAAAAATAAAAGAAATATTAGAAATAGAAAATAAAAACACAAAAGGAATTTAATTTTTATTATAGAAACTTTGTTTTCAAGTTATTTTTCCATTTTTCCGTTTTTCCG
Organism: Leptopilina heterotoma; assembly: GCF_015476425.1. Lineage (NCBI taxonomy): Eukaryota > Metazoa > Arthropoda > Insecta > Hymenoptera > Figitidae > Leptopilina > Leptopilina heterotoma. The sequence goes on from NW_025111142.1 coordinate 919,324, forward strand.
CGAAGATGTTAAAATAATATTTTTTCTTCGCAGTTTAGCCAAACTTAAAACTTTTTTTCCGTTTTTCTGAAGATTTATGTTAAAATAATATTTTTCCTTCACACTTTAGCCAAACTTAGGACTATTTTAATTGAATTCTTGCGATAAATTTTTTATTTGTGTAAAAATAATTGAATTTTGCAAAAGAATTTTATTAAAATGCCTCAGAATAATTGAATTTTCAGGAATAATTTTGTTATTTATCGAGATAATTGAATTCTTTCGAAAGAAAAAAAGAACAAAGAATTTTATTAAAATGCCTCAAAATAATTGAATTTTCAAGAATAATTTTGTTATTTATTGAGATAATTGAATACTTTCAAAAAATTATTTATGTAAATAATTGAATTCTTGGGAAGAATTTTATTAAAATCTAAAAGAATAATTGAATTATTTCAAAAAAATTTAATTAAAATTGTATTTAAAATAATTGATTTTTTTGCGAACGATTTTATTAGAATTTTTTAAAATAATTGAATTTCCAAAAAAAAATTTATTTCTTTTAAAAATAATTGAATTCTTACAATGAATTTTGTTATTTTTGAAAATAATAATTGAATCTTGAAAAGAATTTTATTAAAATGCCTCAAAATAATTGAATTTTCAAGAATAATTTTGTTATTTATCGAGATAATTGAATACTTTTAAAAAATTATTTATGTAAATAATTGAATTTCTGTGAAAATTTTTGTTATTTTTGAAAATAATTGAATTATTCTTCAGAAGAATTTTAAAAACATTGTTTTTAAATAATTAATTTTTTTGAAATATATAATAAATATTATGAAAAAAATTTTATTTTAAATAATTGAATTCTTGTGGAAATTTCAAAGTTTTAAAATATAATAATAAATTGAAAATTTTATTTTAATTAGTTTTCAATTTTTTATACAAAAGAATTACAAAAATGAAAATAATTTTTATTAATTATTGTTATTTATCATAAGTTAGTAATTATTTCTAAAATATGAATGGAAGCTATCATCGAGACTTTTATTTGAAATTTACTTCGAAAAATTAATTTATTAAAAAATTTATGTAAATTGTTATGAATTTGAGGTTATGATTAATTATTTATACGACGAAATAATTTAGTTCTCTTAATTAATCCATTATTCTATAAATCGTGTCATAATATCTCTGATGGGCGAATTAATCTAGTTTTTTTTATTTCGCCAGTTTCTCTTAATTAAAAAAAAATGAAATTGAATAATCCTTTGTCTCGATTGTTTGTCAAATTTTCCTTTGTTTATAACTAATATTTTAAAACATATTGAAATACATTTCTGGACACATATTTTAAAACTTTATATTTTTAATTATTTACCCACCAAAAATTGCCTTTCTTTAATTTAAAATTATCGGTCGATTGTAAAAAAACAAGTTTTTATTTTAAAAAAATCCAATAATGAATTTTACACAATTTTACAGTTTCATTTTTTCACGAGAAACCAGAAGACGTTGTTGATTTTGTTGGTTAAATTCGTCAGGGTTGAGAACGTTGAGAAATAAAAAGTCTGATTACGTTTCTATTATGAACTCACCTTAAAAGTTGCCTTGCGTTCCTTGCGTTTTTTCACTTACCCATCGCTGTGTACTTTGGGTCCTTGGGGGAGAAGGGGAAGTGTCGGATTATGGACGTCCTTCTGTATTGCCACCATTGCCACAATTATTACCTTTACACCTACCGAACTCTGGTTAAAATTCTCTGCCTAGCTGACAAATTTTTTTCTTGGAAAGTCCTTCTCGTTCATTCTCGTTTTTTCTTGGAAATTGGAGAGTTCAACAAAATTTAGAAACCGTCTTCTTGGAAGTAAAAAAATCGAATATTCACAAAGGAAAAATGGAAGTAAGTGAATTATATTTTTCCCCCTTTTCGAGTCTTTTACGAAAACTACGAAAATTAATGAAAATATGTGCATTTAATATGGAAAGCATTTTTGTACTATTTCTAATGAGGCAAAGCAAGAGGTTAAAAAAGCATTTTTTCCGAATTTGCCAAAAATCTTTTTTAGTAAAAAAAAATCTCATTTTTTGGAAAAAATTGTTAATTTTTTCTTTTCGTTCAATTTTTTTTTAAAAATATTTTTTGTTTTTGTTTCTTTTCTGGTATTTGTAAATTGATTATAGAAAAAAATCATTGGGCAAAAATTAACCTATATTCGGAATTATTAGTTTCCTATACACATATATACATATTATATACATATATGTATACATAATTATAAGAATCCTTTCAAACAAAGGCATTAAACTCTAATTTATTTTTAGGTTAAATTTCAATCAAGTTTTTTCGTAGATTTATTTTTTTTTACTGGTTTTTAAAGAATTAGAAAATTCTTTCTGTTCTTTAAAATTAAAAATTCCAAATTACAGTTAAAACTATCCACTTTTAAAAATTAAAATTACTTTTTCATTTTTAATTACAAAAATTTCGTTTTAAATACAAAAAATTTCATTTTAAAAGGAAATTTGAATTTTTCGTGAAAAATAGAAAAAAATATTAAATAGGAAATAAGTAAATAAAATAAATGAATATTTTTTTATTTTCTCTATAAATTTTTAGTCATTTAATTGCAGTTATTAGATACCTAAAATTAAACAATTTTTTTTTAAATTTTCGTAAAAATAGAAACTAAAAAATATAAATTCAATATTTTTTCTTTATTTTTTTGCTTATAAAATTGTAATTAATTTTCGTTTGCTACATAAAAGTAAATAAATTTTCGTAAAAAAATCTGAAAAATAAAAATTCGATATTTTTTGTAACTTTTTGGCTTGCGAAGTTTTAATTAATTTTCGGTTGTTAATATTAAATAATTAAATTTTTGTTAAAATAAAAATTTAATATTTTTTATTTGTTTTTTCCTATATAAGATTTTAATTATATTTATTTATATTTTATTATATAATCAAATTTATATTGGAAAAAAAATTTAGAAAAAATTTTAAAAAACATTAACAATTTTATAATTGTTAATGTTTTTAATATTTTTATTAAATTTTTTTTTAATCTAAATATTGGATTTTAAGTTTTAATTTTGATTTTTTCTAAATAAGTATTTCAATAACTTATTTTAAATATTTTTCAATACAAATACAAATAAAGAATACTTCCTCTATGAGGAAGTAATAATTGGAAAGAATTTTGATATTATTTCCAATATAAATTCGTTTACTTTTCCTGGAAAATTCTGATGGTACAGTCAAGAGAAAAAGTCCAACTCTACAGTTTTGTATTTTTTTTTAAATAAAAGAACAATTTTAAATTCAAATACAATATTTAACGAAAGAAGAAAATTAAATTGTTATTTTTTATTTATTAATTATTTTTATTAATACCTGTAACTTTTAAGTAAATAAATTTATTTTTTATTTATTTTTTTTAAACTTTAATTTTTTTAATATTTAATTTATTTTTTAGACAAATTTAAATATTTTAAAAGTTTGATCATAAAATATTTTTTTTATTTTCCTTTATTCGTCCAAAGTAAATTTTTCACCTGAAAAATTTCATTAAAATATTTTTTTCATGTTATTACGTCTTAATTTTATTATTTATTTATTCATTTTGTTTAGAAAATAAAAAATTAAATTTTAACCGTTTAATACTATACAATTTTTAATTTGATATTATTTAGCAAAAATTACAATTTTCGGTTAATAGGAGTTAATTTTTCAAATTTTTGGTTATTTTTCTTTTTTCATAAAACGTTTTTCAACAACTGAATTTTCTATTTTTTATTCAAATACAATTTTTATTTAAAAATTTAAAGTGATGAAAATTAAAAAACTTTCCCCTTTCACCGAATCGAATTTCAAAATTAATTTTTCTTTTAATAATTTAATTTAAAAAAAGAAAAAATCGTGTTTGTTTAATCCAATTGTTTGTTGTATTTAAAATCTTAAAAGTCAGAAAATTCATTGTTTGAAAATTTAACATTTTTTATTTAAATTTTTGTTTTCTGAAAAATTAAAAAAAAGAAATAGAAATAATTCAAGAATCTATAGCTATAGAGAAGCAATTTTAAAAAGCGAAATTTTTTAATCTGATTTGCATTAAAAAATTTAGAAAATATTGTAAATATTTTCTATTTATTTTTATTTATTATTTTTATTTTATTATTTTTATTTTTTTTATTTATTTTTCTTTACTTTCATACTTTTTTAATTTTCAAAATGTCCCTGAAGTTTGCGTCGACGTTTTAAAAATTAAAAAAGTAAATTAAATTGAATTAAACTCTAAATTCAACGACAAATTTTAATTCAATTTTTTGGAATTTTTTTTTTAATTTTTTAAATTACATTTATTACATTTTTAATTAAAATAACAGTTTACTTTTAAATTTTCTTTCAATTTCTAAAAAAAAGGCATTAAAATTTGATAAAAATGTTGAAATTTCATTAAAGAATTTCAAAGTTTTTGAATTTCCTTTTTTAAACTTTTTTTATTTGGATATCTCTTGGGTATTTGATTTTAAAAATTTGGGTAAATTTTTACTAGAATAAGTCGATTTTTTTTAATGGAAAAATATGCAATTTTTGTAATTAGAATATCTAAAAGTATTTTTTATTTAATATTTTAAAAATTTTTTAAAGTTTTTTTTATAATTTTTAATATTTTTCTAACAATGGGGAGTGGGGGGGGGTAAATTTTCACTTGAATAGGTAATGGAAAAATTTGCAATTTTTGGATAATTAGAATATTTAAAAGAATTTTTATTTAATATTTAATCTAGGTATTTTGAAAATTTTTTTTAATTATTTAACATTTTTTTAATAATAAAAGGGGGGGGGGGGGTGAATTTTCACTCGAATAAGTCATTTTTGAAATGAAAAAATATGCAATTTTTGGATAATTAGAATATTCAACAGAATTTTTATTATTTTATATCTATTTTTTAAAAATTTTTGTTTTTTTTTAAATTTTTGTTTTTTTAAATATTTTTTATTTTTCTAATATAAAATTTTGTTTTCAATTTTTTGCAGACAAAAGTGAAATCGAATTTACCACGAAAAGTGAAGTATATTTCAATGTTCGATAGAATCGACAATGAACAATCGTACGTGACAAAATTGAAATTCAGCAATTTCAAACTCAATTGGACAATTGAAAATTTTGAGTTTATCTGCAAAAGTGTAAAATTAATTGAATCGCCAAAATTCCCCGCCGATAATGTGACAAATGCTCAATGGTACATTCAATTGGAGCCGACGGAATTGAAAAATGAGAGTGGAGAAAAATTTCGGATTTCTTTAAAGAACACGGATGGCAATGAGCGTTTTGTGAATGTGAAAATAATATTTTTCAATTCATTCAAAAAAGTTGAGGTCTTTGTGAGTAGTTCATTGCGTTCAGATCGCAATTTATTTTGGGTTATTAATGGCTCGGAATTTTATCATTCATTCGGCGATGTTATACCAAAAAATGTTTTGGTAACATGTGAATTGAGTGTTTTCGATTCTGGCACATCAATAGTTGAAAAGCCACTAATCGATTTTCCCAAATCAAATGATCTTGTCGATAATATTGAGAATTTGTACGATGATAAAAATTTCAAGGACGTCGTTTTTACGGTTGGCAAGAAAAAGTACACTGCACATAAGAATATACTGTCGAGTCGCAGTCCAGTGTTTGCCCAGATGTTTAAGGGGAAGAAGAAGGAGGACCTCACTTCATTGGTGAAAATTTCCGATATTCGACCAGCGGTGTTTGAAAATCTTCTTCGTTTCATTTACACGGATAAAGTGCAAAATTTGAGTAAAATTGCTTTTGATTTGTACGTGGCTGCGCAGAAATATCAACTGGAAAAATTGAAGACAATATGTATTAATAATTTGAATAGTAATCTATCGACGGAGACGGTTTTGAAAGTTTTAAAATTGGCGGACATGAAATCAATTTTAAAATTGAAGAACATTTGCTTGGAGCGATTGAATTCTGATTTGAAAGCAGTTAAGGAGACGACTGAATTTGCCGAATTTGTGGAGAAATATCCGCATTTGTTTGAGGAACTCGAGAAATTTTCAGAATCCATTGATATGGAAGTAGTGGATGAGGATGATAACGAACATGACGATAGTCAGCAAAAATTGGATTTAACATTTCGTGCTTGAGGAAAATTTGCCTTTTTTTCCACTTTGCCACGAATTGGACAATTCATTGTAAGATTATTTTCTTTCATTATTTTTTATTTATTTATTTATTTTTATTACTTTATTATTTTTATTTCTTTATTATTTTTATTACTTTATTATTTTTATTTCTTTATTATTTTTATTTCTTTATTTTTTATTTCATTATTTTTTATTTCAAAAAAGCAAATTTCGAAATTCTGGCTATTGGAGATTTTTACTTCAAAATTTCAGTTTAAATTCAATTTTATTTCTAAATTTCATTTCAGTTTCATAAAAAAATTGAAATTTTTAATGAAAAATAGGTTTATTTTTGAAATAATATTTATAAACTTCAATTTTTTTTCTCCTAAATTTCAATAAATTAAAACTTTTCTTCTTAATTTTATTAAACTAAAATTTTACTGTTAAATTTTTTCCAAAAAATTGCAATTTATGAGTAAAATTTATAAAAAACTTGTTAATTTTTAAAATAATATTTATAAAACAAAAATTTTTCTTCTTTTAAGTTAATAAAATTTTACTGCTAACTTTTATCCAAAAAAATTCAAAATTTATGAATGAAATTTATAAAAAAAATTAAAATTTATAAGAAAAATGGTTTATTTTTAAAATAATATTTATAAACGAAAAATTTTTCTTCTTTCAAGTTACTAAAATTTTAATGTTAAATTTTATTCAAATTTTAATATAAAAAGTATTGAAATTTAGAAAAAACATTGTTTTTTTTAACATAAAAAGTGCAAATTTTTTAAATATACACTTTAAATCTACATTTTTTTCACTTTAAAGAACTAAAATTGTACTTTCATTTTATAACAAAAACCTTGAAATTTTTCTAAAAAATTAAAATTTCATTAAAAAAAAATAAAATTTTAATAAAAAATTCTCTTAGTGTTTACATAATGTTTACAAACTTTTACTATTTTCTTTTTAAGTCACTATAAAATTGTAATTAGAAATTGAAATTAAAAATTTCAAGTTTATTATTCAGTTTTATTTTTACATAAAATATTAAAATTTTATTTTTAAAAAATTGTCCATTTTACAAATTAATTTACAAATTAACAATTTTCCTTTTTTTGGTCACTCAAAATTTGTCTCGTAATTTATAACTATTTTTATTTCAATTTTATAAAAAATATCAAAATTTTATTTAAAAAGAAATTGAAATTTTTTTTTTTGAAAATTTACTTATCTGTTTGAATTGAATTTATAAACAAATTTGGATTTTTTACAATTTACTAAAAGCAGTTCAAATATTATTTTTAAAATAATAAATATTATTTTTAAATATTTATATAAATAAATAAATAATTTTAGCTCAAACAATCAAGAATTTGTTGAAAACTTTGCAAAAATTGAAGTACTTAACAAAACATAATGGGATTAGTTTTTAAATAAAAATAAGTTTTTGAATTCATATTTTTTTTTTTATTAAAATTTACAGTTCTTTTTAAAATTACAAGTAATTTTTAAAGTACCTGAATTATTTTAAACGTAATTCTACAGGATATTTTACTGTATATTATTGTGCCTAATGTAATAATTCTTAAAAATAGCCAGTTTTTAGTTTATTGTTAAAAAAAAGTCAAATATTTTTATTATTAGAAAAATTTTAAAAAACTTAAAATTAAAATCAAAATTTAAAAAAAAAAACCATTTACCCCAAGTACGTTTATTTTTAAATTAATTATAGTTTTTTCCTTCTCGTATATTTTAAAACTTTTTTGAATATTTAAATATAATATATAGAAAACAGTAAAAACTATAGAAAACTTTAAAAATCTAGTAAATTTAAAAAAATCTAAATGACTTGAAAATTTTGCAAAAATTAAAAAAAGAGTTTTAAAAAATTGATAAATTATGTATAAGCAATACGTAAAATTCTAATACGATTTTTGTTTCAGGTTTAATTCGTTCGAAACATTTTTATTTAAATGTTTGCTTATATCAATCGAAAGAAGAGTCTCTCTTAAATTTTAAAAAAATATTTATTGAGACACTTTTGAATTACTTAAGTATTTTCGCAACCAAAAATCGTCTGTGAAGAAGTAACATTACGGATATAAATTCTACAAAAAGTAAGAGTTCCTAGTATTTTCTACGTAGAGCTAAAAGAAAGCAGAGCTGTGAACTACTTTTAAGTAATTAAATTATCTTTTTAATTTTAAGTCCTTAACTCTCTAAGTTACCAAGAAAAAAAAACACTTTAAGTGAAATGTTCTATTTTTATTTTTACGAATATGTTAAATATTCGATAAACGCATGAAAATGTTAGAGAAAAAAATTTTTTTTTGAAGATCTCAAAGACAGTTTTAAAAATGTGAGTTTACAAAATGTGTATTGAATGTGTATCGAACGAGTATCGAACGAAAAAGCATTAAAAGCATGTTTAGTTTATTATCTTTATATTTTTTTTGAAACTATAATTTTATTTTGTATAGGTGAAAAACTTTTAAATACTTCGTAGTGTGTTTGTAATTTGATAAATCAAGAAAAGAAATGTTTACGTTTGAAAAATGTAATAATTATGTGAAAGAAATGATAATATTGAATATTACAAAAATCGATTCGATATTTCTTTTTATTTAAATTATGAAACCCGACAATTAGAGAGCTCGGATTGTGCGACTTTTTCGACTTTTCTAAGGAAATGTGACTTTTTTCGACTTTTTTATGAAAAAATGCGACTAATCGACTTTTTCCAGATTTTTTTTTTAGTAAAATGCTACAGAAATTTAAACAAAACTTTTTAAATTTAAAGAAAAAAGTTTGAGTCAAAAAAATGTTCTGTTACATTTATTTACAAATTTCTTTCAAATTTTTCCGAAAACATCAATAATTTCTTTTTTAAATAAATATTTAATTATTATTTTTCCATAGGAATTAAATGTTTTCAAAAGATTCAAATTCAAACCTTTTTGAAATTAAACAACTTATAAAAAATTGTTATAAAACATGAAGAAATCGATCACTCCGAGTCTTCGACTCGGAGCAATCGATGTCTTCATGTTTTATAATAATTAAAGATGACCGAGTGATAAAATCATAATATTTTATATTATAAGACTTTATAAAAAAAAATTTTTAATTATTTTTTATGAAAATATATGAATTATTGGGAACGAATTTATAAAACATTAAGTAATTGAATTTTGCAGAATAATTTTGATATTTACAAAGATAATTGAAATTTTGAGGAGAATTTAAAACAAAATTGAAAAATAATTTAATTTCTGACAAAAATTTTCTTTCATTTTAAAGATAATTGAATTTTGCAAAGAATTTTAACAGAACTTTTGAAAATAATTAAATTTCCAGGATGAATTTTATTATTTATGAATATAATTAAAATTTTGACGAGAAATTTAAAAAAAAATTAAAAATAATTGAATTTCTAGGATGAATTTTATTATTTATAAAGATAATTGAAATTTTAACAAGAATTTTATTAAAATTTTTGCAAATAATTGAATTTCAGAGAAGAATTTTATTACTCTCAAAAATAATTGAAATTTTGAACAGATTTTTTTAAAAATGTTTAAAAGTAATTGAATTTTGCAAAAGAATTTTGATATTTATAAAAATAATTGAAATTTTGAAAATAATTTAATTTCTGACAAGAATTGTATTACTTTTGAAAATAATTGAATTTCTAGGATGAATTTTATTAAAATTCTTTGCAAATAATTGAATTTCAGAGAAGAATTTTATTATTCACAGAGATAATTGAAAGTTTTAACAGTTTTTTTAAAATGTTTAAAAAAAATTGAATTTTGCAGAAGAATTTTGATATTTATAAAGATAATTGAAATTTTGAGGAGAATTTAAGAAAAAAAAAATTATGAAAATAATTGAATTTCTGTAAAGAATTTTCTTACTTTTGAAGATAATTGAATTTTGCAAAGAATTTCATTAGAACTTTTGAAAATAATTAGATTTTTATGATGAATTTTATTATTTATAAAATTGTTGAATATAATTGAATTTCTGCGAAGAATTTTATTACTTTTGAAAATAATTGAATTTTAGAGAAGAATTTTATTAAAATTTTTTGCAAATAATTGAATTTCAGAGAAGAATTTTATTATTCACAAAGATAATTAAAATTTTGAACAGATTTTTTTTTAAATGTTTAAGAAAAATTGAAAAAAAAATTTGGAAAATAATTGAATTTCTGTAAAGAATTTTCTTACTTTTTGAAGATAATTGAATTTTGCAAAGAATTTTAACAGAACTTTTGAAAATATTTAAATTTCGAGGATGAATTTTATTATTTATAAAATTTTGAATATAATTGAATTTCTGCGAAGAATTTTATTACTTTTGAAAATAATTGAATTTCAGAGAAGAATTTTATTACTCTCAAAAATAATTGAAAATTTGAACAGATTTTTTTAAAAATGTTTAAAAGTAATTGAATTTTTATATTTTTAAAAATAATTGAAATTTTGAAAATAATTTAATTTCTGACAAGAATTTTATTAGTTTTAAAAATAATTGGATTTCTAGGATGAATTTTATTAAAATTCTTTGCAAATAATTGAATTTCAGAGAAGAATTTTATTATTCACAAAGATAATTGAAATTTTGAACAGATTTTTTTTTTAAATGTTTAAAAGAAATGGAATTTTGCAGAAGAATTTTGATATTTATAAAGATAATTGAAATTTTGAGGAGAATTTAAAAAAAAAATTTGGAAAATAATTGAATTTCTGTAAAGAATTTTCTTACTTTTTGAAGATAATTGAATTTTGCAAAGAATTTTAACAGAACTTTTGAAAATATTTAAATTTCGAGGATGAATTTTATTATTTATAAAATTTTGAATATAATTGAATTTCTGCGAAGAATTTTATTACTTTTGAAAATAATTGAATTTTAGAGAAGAATTTTATTAAAATTTTTTTTAATTAATTGAATTTCGCAGATGAATTTTATTATTTATAAAAATAATTGACATTTTAAAGAGAATTTTTTAAAAAAATGTTAATAACACATAATTAAAATTTTGCTATGAATTTTATTAAATTTTTTTGAAATTTTATTCCGGATTGTTTGATATTAATGTATCTTTTGTCGAGAAATGTAATTTTTTTTGACAATTTTGACAATTTTGTGTTTTCTTTTTGTCGTTTTTTTGATTTTTTCTAAGATTTCATGCGACTTTTTCGGAAATTTATGCGACTTTTCGTGACTTTTGTTGTAAATTTATGCGACTAAAGCGACTTTTTTTGAGTCTTAAAGACGATCCGAGCTCTGCTGAATTAATCAATTTACTAAAAATTAGCAAACTTAAAACAATAATTCTGCAATGAATACAATAATTGCAATGACAAATCCAATACCAAGTGTTGTGAATGGCTTGATAGTAAAAGTGTTCTCATTTTTAAAGAACATGGTTACATTTTCTATTGTCTTAAATCGAGCAATTCGAAAGTCATTATGCCACTTGTAAGTTAGACCAGCTTGCAAAAATCTATTCATATGACGTTCGAATTCAAAAACATAGGGAGAATTTAATTCAAGATAAACTGTTTGATGCAAATATTCCACAAAATTGTCCTCTAATTTCTTGATAGTTGAAATTCCATTTTCCTTCAAATCCATTAGAATCAGTTGTTGAGCTGCCACTTTCTCCACATAGCAACAGACCGCTTTGTTCTTGAAAAGGTCATTCAAACAATCTTCCATCACCGTATAATTAGTTGTTCTCTTCATCAACGGAATAGTGTAATTTAATTCCTTTATGTCATACGCACCGTTTAGATTCGTTGCAGTTAGGATCCACTTCTCGTTCCTATCATCCGACCTAATTATGTCTTTGTACTCCGAGAATAATTCCACCGTTGTCAAAATTGAATGTAAACTTGACGAAAATACCAAAAAACTGAAGCAAAGCGTAATTAGGGCAATTCTATCCCGGAGCTTTTCCACATCTTGAGAAACTGACATTCCCAGTAACAATTCCCAAAGATGCAGAAACTTCCAAAAGTTCCTATCGAATTTTAAGAAACGAAAAAGTGACCAGAGGAAAATTATCAAGAGGCAACTGAAAATTGCCAGGTATATCGATTTTTCAAATAAGTACCTAGTGATTTTTTGTTTAGGTAGCAATTGACTGTGGAAATCAGGAGCTACAACTAATGCCCGATTGTCTGATTCATCATCACTGCCCATTGCAACATAGACGTTTAGTGCTACATTACAGGTATGATTTCGTAAACAGTTTATCAAAGCATAGTAATTGCAGAAAAACACAACTTCTGACGAATCACAATCGGGATTTATTTTCACCACACTAAAGTTCATTACTTCGGAAATTGTCTCCAATCTCGCTTGATTATCGTTTCCGTCCCCTAAACTTTTGTCATCGAAAGCTCTTATTTCGTATCCGTTTAAATTCTTCAGCTTGTTGGGAAATAGAACATCTCCTTTGTTGTACTTCATCTTCGTATAAACTCCGGTAAAATTATTAAAGCGGTGAACTATCATCTTTTTGCGAGGAATATTTATTTTTCCTCTCGGCAAATTTCCCTCTTGTTCGATGTCGAGAATTGTCAGATGAAAGATGTTCCTGGACCAAGCAGATCGGAGCAAAGTTTCACGACTATTGCTACTTTCGCCGAGACTTTTGTTTAGGGGAACTATCATCAGACATTTTGGATAAGCATACTTGCCACTTACTTGTTTCATGAAGAGGAGAAACTTTTCTATAGTTTCCGCAGTGTTTTGTAGAATAACCACAAAGAGGGTAGTCTTGTGATAATTTTTCGAGGTTATTTCCCTTTTCAGCTCAATCGGGTCCTGTTGAATGAAATTTATTGTTCGACTTGGAGAAATTCGGATTGCAGTCTGGAAAATTTCTTCTTCAACCATATTTTCTAGGCTATTATCGTCGTGCATTATTATCGTTCGATGGGCCTCAAATTCATGTTCTCGTATCTGTTTAAAAACATCTGCGAAATTTACCGATTCCACATCGACGATTTGTAACGACCACTGAAGAAAGAAGATAATTTTTACTAAACTTGATTTGTGCCTGAACATAGTAGAATTTTTGGAGAGTAGCGCACAATGTTAGTGATACACTGGAAACTAGAATGTCTTTGCGGTAATTTTTACCACATTCGGATGATCAGATATCTAATTTTCCAAATGTTTTTTTTTTACATTTCGCGTACAATTCACTTTGTTTGCAAATGAAATAACGATTCAATTACTTTCAAGTCTTTGACCGATAATAGAATTAACCAATTTGATATTATTTTATACGAAATTGCCGCAAGGGCCACTAAGTAATTTGATTCTAACTGCGTTGGATATATCATTTTTCGATTAACCCAAACGAATCAAATAAAATAACTTATATTATGGAATTGAAAGAACAGAACTTGTTCAAAAATGATTGTTTAACCAATTCAGGCTTCACCGTCTGTCCCCTATTTCCCTAAAAGTCCCCTTTTTTTAATTTTGGCCCCTAAACGTATCCTATTTTGAAAATTTACCCTAAATTTCCCCTATTTTTCTCGTCGCAGGAAATTAATTTTTTTTTTCAATAATTTTTAAGTAATTCTGCAAAAGAATTCAATTATCTTGCTAACCAACAAAATTCTCCCCATAAAATCAATTATTTTAAAGATTTTTAATGAAATTCTTTTCTAAAATTCAATTATTTTGATAAATATCAAAAATTCTTCTCAAGAATTAAATTATTTTCAAAAATTTTACTTAAATTCTTGACGAACTTTCAATTATTTAATAAAACAAAATTTAATAAAATACTTTGCATGAATTCAATTATTTTTTATAAATTTTAATGAATATCTCGTCGAGAATTCAATTATTTTTATTAAATAGCAAAATATTTCGCCAAAAATTCAATTATTTGCAAAAATTTTATTTAAATTTTTGAAAGTATTTTTAAAAGTATTTCACAATTCAATGTTTTTAAATATTTATCAATTTCATAAAATTTATCAACAGATTTAATTATAGAAAAAATCTTGTTGATACAATTCTACGAAAAGATTCAATTATTTTCATAAATAATAAAAATTTCTATTTAGGAATTCACAATTATTTTCATCGTAGAATTTCAAATATTTTTATAATACAATTTTAAATAAATTTCTTGAAAAATGCAATTATTATTGAAAAATTTTATTAAAACTTGAGGAAAGAATTCAAATTTTAAGAAACATTCAATTATTTTCAATAAAAGAATAAAATTCGTTGCAATAATTCAATTATTTTCATAAATAACTTTTACTTCGTCGCAGAAAATCAATTATATTCAAAAATTTTTTAAGTAATTTTGCAAAAGAATTAAATTATCTTGATAAACAACAAAATCGCATAAAATCAATTATTCTAAGGAATTTTATATAATAAAATTCTTTTCCAAAATTTCAATTATTTTGCGATAAATATCAAAATCCATCGCAAGAATATTCAATTCTTTTGGAAAATTAATAAAATTCTTCGAAGAAATTAAAATTAGTTTTACAAATTTTAACGAATATTTCGTCAATAATTCAATTATCATTTATAAATAGCAAATTTTTGTCGACAAAAATTCAATTATTTTCAAAAATTCTAATAAAATTCTTCTTTTCCAAAATTTTAATTATTTTCAAAAGTTTTTCAGAATTCAATGATTTTCAATATTTATTATTTTTATAAAATTTATCAAAAAAATTCAATTATTTAAAAAAAATTTTTGATAAAATTCTACGCAAAAAAATTCAATTATTTTCATAAATTCTAAAATTTTATTTTGGAATTCAATTATTTTCATCGTTGAATTTCAAATATTTTTAATATAATTTTAATCAAATTCCTCGAAAAATACAATAATTCTTAAAAATTTTCTTAAAACTTGACGAAAGAATTGAAATTTAAGAAACCATTTAATTAATAAAAATAAAATAATAAAATTCGTTGCAATAATTCAATTATTTTTTCAAAATTTTTAAGTAATTTTGCAAAAGAGAATTCAATTATTTTGTGAAACAACAAAATTCTCCCCATAAAATCAATTATTTTAAAGGAATTTTAATAAAATTCTTTTTTAAAATTCAATTATTTTTTGACAAATTATCAAAATCCTTCTCAAGAATTAAATTATTGTCAAAAATGTTAATAAACTTCTTGTCAAAATTTTAATTATTTAAAACAAAATTTAATAAAATTCATCACATGAATTCAATTTGTTTTCAAAAAATTATTATTTAAATTAATAATTAAGAATTCAATTATATTTTTAAAAAAAATTTAATAAAATTCTTCAAAGAGTTTTCAATTATTTTCAAAAAAATGGTTATACAATTTTTTAACATAATAAATTTTATTAAAATTTTAACGGTTTGTGCCGATAACTGTAGGTCGCACATAACCTAGAAATTCCAAAGACCATAGCCATAGCGTCATATATTCAAATTGAATTTTAAATATACAGGAAGAATATTATTGATGAAAAATTAAAGAATAGAAAATAAATAAATGATAAATTTTTTTTTTTAAATGTTAAACAAGGTGACGTGGGAATTTTATTATTTTCTAAAATGTGTTATGTTAATTCTGTTTATACACTATAAAAGTTAATTTATATACAGCGCAAAAATTTATAGATATATCATTTAAATTCGTGTAAAATAAAAAAATTAAATATAACCCAACTTATGTTTTAACAAAGATTATTAAATTATAATTAATCTTTTGTTTAATTACCGAAGTTTTATTAAATAATTTCGTACATAGAAATTAATGTCGCAATTTTACGGATCCTTCATTTTAATGATTCTCATATCAATTTCGAACAAATAGACATATAAGTCTTGAAATTTTTTTATATTAGGTAAATATTTTATTATGACAATGCCACTTTCAATATAATAACTATTATATTCACAAGATTACTTATGATAATAATAAATTACCATTAATACGTATATTGCCACAAGTGTTCATAAAATACACAAAAAAAATACCTTCTACAATTTTAAAAATATGTTTAGAAAATTTAATTGATTTTTATTCTTTGAAATTTGCGTATAAAATATCCAATAAGTGGAAAATTATTTCAGTCTTGAAGAAGAACTTGGAGTTTATAGCATTAAAAAAATAGTCATATAATGAAATTGTTTGTTACGATTTTGGGAGGCTTTCTTCTCTGCCTTCCTTTTATTACCTCAGGACGTAAGTGTTTTTTTCTTTCTTGATTCAATAAATAATGTTTTTTTTTAAATTTATATAAACTCAGGTGTGCTATTTTAAATTAAGTTATATAACAGATTTATAACGGATTATAACACTTTTTTTTTTTTTTTTGAAATTTATAGAAAAAGCTTGCTTGGAGGGAAGTTGTGTGCCATGGTCCGAGTGCAAATCATTAACTGAATTAATGAAAAAGGCTAAAAGACAAAATAAATACACAGTTGCAGAAAAGAAATTCAAAAAATTACTATGTGATTATAATCTACGTGAGGACAGAGCATATTTCTGTTGTGCTGATAAGGTACCTACGGCGGTGTTTCAAAATTTCCTTGGAAGTATAGAATTACATGGCTCGGATTGTACGACTTTTTCGACTTTTCTCGACTATTCTAAGGAAATGTGACTTTTTTCGACTTTTTTTGTGAAAAAATGCGACTAATCGACTTTTTCGAGATTTTTTTTTAGTAAAATGCGACAGAAATTTAAAAAAATTTTTTAAATTTAAAGAAAAAAGTTTGAGTCAAAAAAATGTTCTGTTACTTTTTTTCGACTTTTTCGGAAATTTATGCGACTTTTCGTGACTTTTGTTGTAAATTTATGCGACTAAAGCGACTTTTTTAGAGTCTTAAAGACGATCCGAGCCCTGCGGAATTATCATAAACTAACATATTGATCTTTCCGAAAATTGAATAATTGAATAATTTTTTTTTAATTTAAATTTTTTTTTACGGTCCTTACTTGCTCATGCGCTCTAATTTCTATAAGTCAATTCCATTTCGCGTGCTTGACTTTGCGGTGATCCACTCTCGCAATCTTGTATTTAATAGGCAATTTTTTTTGTTCAGTAAATAATAATAATAATAATAAAAATATAATTTTTGCTTAAATTTACAGGAGGAAGATAAAAACAAAAACTATTACAATTCTCTCAAAAATCATCGAAATCGAGACTTGTTTGGCCCAGAAAAAGTCGCTTGTGGAAATTACAATTACAATCCCGGCAGTTATAATTCAAATTTTAATAATGCTTCTCTATTCGAAATTTCATGGTCAGCTGTAATTAAGTATAATGGCAAAATTATTTCATCTGGCACTTTAATTAATTCTCGATATGTCCTTACAAATGCACGATACGCTAAATATTTGGCAAATGGTGAATACAATTTTTTCTATAATTATTTACATAGAATCTTGTATGAATATTCATCTTTAAAAATTATTATTTATTCTCACATTATTATATTGTAATGTTAAGATAATTTATAAAATTTTATTATTTTAGGAATGCGAAATGTCGAAATTGTATTAGGAGATTATGATCTTAGCAAGTATCGTGATTGTGTAACGTTTAAAAATGGAAGAACTGAATGTTCCACTGCTAAATCTGTAGGTGTTGTAGGTGTTTACCCACATCCGTATTTTAACGAAAAAGATTTGACAAATAACATTGCTTTAATAAGATTGAACGAGGAAATTGAATCAACGGTGAACATTGAACCAATTTGTCTTCCATTCAATGAAGAAGTTCCTTTACTCCCTATTGAGGTAATTATAAATCTTTCAATTTTCTAAAAGATTTGAAAAGAGTATCACTATGATACCCACGTAAGGATACATTTTAACAATTTTTTAAATATTTTCAATTTTAAGAAAAAATTTAATTTAAATTTGAAAATAATTTTTTTTGCAGTATGATGTTTATGGACATGGAATATCTCTAAGAAGTGGTAGTGAAAGTAATATTACACTAAGGAACACTGTTAAGTTTATGGATAATTACGAATGTGCATTAGAGTACAAAAAGGGAAATCAGAAAATAAAAATTGATGACAATGTGGTCTGTGTAAAACCGAAGAAATTGCCACCTGTTTGCGTAACCGATGATGGAGGAGCTTTGTCTCAAACAGTTGGGGTTCAATATCAAGTGGGTGTTTCTAGCTTCGCTGATGGTGTATGCTCTTTAAAGTTACCATTCGTCTTCACGAGAATTGACCATTACTTAAAATGGATTTTGGACACAGTCAGGAAATAAAATATTGTATTCAAAATATTTTTAAAAAAAACTGTTTTTCATTAATGAAAATTCTAATATAAAAAAAAACTGTTTTTCATTAATGAAAATTATAATAAAAAAAACTGTTTTTCATTAATGAAAATTATAATAATAAAAAAAAAATTAATGAAAAATAGTTTTCATTAATGAATGTTGTTTTTCATTAATGAAAATTGTAATATACATTAAAAATTTTAAATAAAGATGTTCAGTTCAAATATCAGGCAGGTACTGATAGCTTTGAATATAAATTTCGATAAATTTTATCTCTATTCTATACATGCGCATATTAAAATTTAAATTACACGTGTTTTAATGTTGTACAACATATACATATGTCTTTATTGTAACAAAATATAGTTTACTTTTCTAATATTAAAACGTTTCTACAGAATTTTATTAATTTTGTATTCCCAACTTTTGTATATAATATCCAAGAAGTTGAAAATAATTTTAGTCTTTAGGAATAATTTCGATTGACATCATTGATCGCAATGGAATTTATTTTTACCGCATTGGTCGGCATTTTTCTCTGCCTTCCTTTTATTACCTCAGGACGTAAGTACCATCATTCTATATAATATATTTAACATTTTTTAACTTTATCGACTTTTTTGTGAAAAAATGCGACTAATCGACTTCTTCGAGATTTTTTTTTAGTAAAATGCGACAGAAATTTTTAAAAAAATTTTAAATTTAAAGAAAAAAATTTGAGTCAAAAAAAATGTTCTGTTACATTTATTTACAAATTTCTTTCAAATTTTTCGAAAACATCAATAATTTCTTTTTTAAATAAATATTAAAATGATTATTTTTCCATAAGAATTGAAATTTTTCAAAAGATTCAAATTCAAACCTTTTTGAAATTAAACAACTTTTAAAAAATTGTTATAAAACATGAAGAAATCGATCACTCCGAGTCTTCGACTCGGAGCAATCGATGTCTTCATGTTTTATAATAATTAAAGATGACCGAGTGATAAAATCATTATATTTTATATTATAAGACTTTATAAAAAAAAATTTTTAATTATTTTTTATGAAAATATATGAATTATTGGGAACGAATTTATAAAACATTAGTAAGTAATTGAATTTTGCAGAAGAATTTTGATATTTACAAAAATAATTGAAATTTTGAGGAGAATTTAAAACAAATTGAAAAATAATTTAATTTCTGCCAAAAATTTTCTTACTTTTTGAAGATAATTGAATTTTGCAAAGAATTTTATAAAAAAATTTTAAAATAATTGAATTTCTAGGATGAATTTTATTATTTATGAATATAATTAAAATTTTGACGAGAAATTTAAAAAATAAATAAAAATAATTGAATTTCTAGGATGAATTTTATTACTTTTGAACATAATTGAATTTCTAGAATGAATTTTATTATTTATAAAGATAATTTAACTTTTGATAAGAGTTTTATTAAAATTTTTGCAAATAATTGAATTTCAGAGAAGAATTTTATTACTCTCAAAGATAATTGAAATTTTGAACAGATTTTTTAAAAAATGTTTAAAAGTAATTGAATTTTGATATTTATAAAAATAATTAAAATTTTGAAAATAATCTAATTTCTGACAGAAATTTTATTACTTTTTGAAAATAATTCAATTTCTAGGATGAATTTTATTAAAATTCTTTGCAAATAATTGAATTTCAGAGAAGAATTTTATTATTCACAATGATAATTGAAATTTTTAACAATTTTTTTTTAATGTTTAAAAACAATTTGAATTTTGCAGAAGAATTTTGATATTTATAAAGATAATTGAAATTTTGAGGAGAATGTAAGAAAAAAAAAAATTTTGAAAATAATTGAATTTCTGTAAAGAATTTTCTTACTTTTGAAGATAATTGAATTTTGCAAAGAATTTTATCAGAACTTTTGAAAATAATTAAATTTTAATGATGAATTTTATAATTTTATTATTTATAAAATTTTGAATATAATTGAATTTCTGTAAAGAATTTTATTACTTTTGAAAATAATTGAATTTTAGAGAAGAATTTTATTAAAATTTTTTTTAAATAATTGAATTTCAAAGATGAATTTTATTATTTATAAAAATAATTGACATTTTAAAGAGAATTTTTAAAAAAATGTCAATAATACATAATTAAAATTTTGCTATGAATTTTATTAAATTTTTTGAAATTTTATTCCGGATTGTTTGATATTAATGTATCTGTTGTCGCGAAATGTAATTTTTTTACAATTTTGACAATTTTGTGTTTTCTTTTTTGTTGTTTTTTTGATTTTTTCTAAGATTTCATGCGACTTTTTTGCGACTTTTTCGGAAATTTATGCGACTTTTCGTGACTTTTGTTGTAAATTTATGCGACTAAAGCGACTTTTTCGGAGTCTTAAAGACGATCCGAGCCCTGATATAGTTCTTCTAAGGATATTAAATTAAGACGAAAAACTTTAAATCCCAACAATTTTGATACGTTTTTTTTGCTCTATTTAACATTCTTAGAAAAACTGATAAAATTTTTTAATTTCTCGTCATAATGAACTTTTGGTATATTATGAAAAATTAATTTTTGGAGTAAAGTACATGGATTTGTATTTTATACTATATATTAAGTTTCAACATAATAATTAGAAATTTTAATTAGAAACGTTTATTGAATGCAATGCAACCTGTGCACCATGGTTCTCATGCAATACATTAATTGAAATGAGAAAAAGATATTTAAATCAAATTAATGCAGGAGTGATTCAACAATTGTATGGAAATGAATTAAGAGACTTACAATGTCATTATAATCGAAATGTAAGAACGCCATATTTTTGCTGTAACGATAAGGTATGTATATATAGAATTAGGTGCCTATATATTATATTAGGACAATTACAGATACAGAGGCAATATTGATGTTTACTCATATTTTCATTTATAGAAAGAAGAATTTAAGATCGATTATAATTCTATCCGTCGTCATCCAAATCGTCAATTATTTGAAGATGGTAATTGTGCACATGGAAATTTCATTCTTCGTAGACTTGATGAAGATTTTTATCAAGCTGATATTCATGAAATTTCTTGGACAGCTTTATTTAAATTTGAAGGCAGACTTATTTCATCTGGCACTTTAATTAATAATCGTTATGTCCTCACTAGTGCTCGTCATGCTAAACGTTTCGAGAATGGTAAATATACCAACGTTATTCATCATTGTTGTACAGAATAAAGAATTTGATCTACTTTTTAAGAATTTGAAATTATAACATTTGAATATTTTGCACTATATCTGATTATTGTTCTGAAAAATTAAAACGTAGATATTCGAAACTATTTTTTTCTGTATTTTTTTTTTTACTCGTTTTTGATGATTTCTTACTTTTTTAACTATATATACAAACTTTAATCTTATTTCAGCACTTGAAAACGTGGTGGTAGTATTGGGAGATTATGATATTAGCAAAAGTCCTGATTGTCAAACAATGGAAAATGGAAAAAATGTTTGCAAAATGATTGAAATTGTAGGAGTTGAAGGAATCTATTTTCATCAGAATTTTAGCGAAACTGATTTGACCAATAACATTGCTTTAGTAAGACTAAACAATGAAATTGAATTTTCAATGGACATTCAACCAGTTTGTCTGCCATTCACTGAAATGCAAACACTATCTCTACTTAATAATAGGGTAACTATAAATATTCTTTTTTAATTTTCTAATATGATAAAATGATCATCTACAAATTTCTTGACGCTTTATTTTATTTACAGCCACTACACATATTACTATTTTTGTAAAAAAAATTGTCATTTTTATTATAAAATTATAAAAGAAATTAATACGAATCTTTATGAATCCAAATTTTTTTTTCAGTACACTGTTTATGGACATGGAATATCCTTCGATCATGGTAGTGAAACTAATATTACAACAAAGAACTCTGTGTACATTATGGATAGATACGAATGTGAAGTACTTTACAGAAGGATAAGTAATGATGAGAGTAATAGAAGAAGAAAATTCGATGACCATGTTTTCTGTGTAAAACCAAAAGAAATTCCACCTGTTTGCGTTCCTGATGACGGAGGAGCTTTGTCGCAAAATCGTGGAAATATTCATTATCAAATGGGTGTAGCAAGTTTTTCTAATGATGTATGCTCTCTACAACTACCGTTTGTTTATACGAACGTTACCCATTACTTAAAGTGGATTTTGGACACAGTCACAGACTAAAGTTGTTATATGCGAGCTGAAGTAGTCGAAAAGAATTTTTTTCTTTAGAGGATAAGAATATTTGTTGGATCATGTAGGAATTTTCATAGTAGGATATCTAGTTTATAAATGTGATACTATTCTACACGTGTTATTATGTTGCACAACATATATGGCATTGGTTTTTAAATATGGCAACAAAATGAAGAAATTAAATATTTAAATACATTGGGTTACCACTTACATTTTTAGGTTATACATTTATATTTTTATATATTTAACAATTCAATAAATTTATCCTTCTTTTGAATTTATTTTTTTTGGATCTTTTGTACGTTTGGAACTTTTAGTAACTTGGACCTTCTGTCTATTGGATTTTCTGTCTATTGGATCTTAAAAATTTTGGATCTTTCAGTTTGGACCTTTTGTCTTGGATCTTTTGGTTTGGATCTTTTGTACCTCAATCGTTTATAATTCTAATCTTTCGTTGTCAAATTATTATAAATGTCTGTCAACACAAGTTTTAATTAATTAAACAGTATGTAACAAAACAGTTTACTATTCCATTTGGATTAGGTTTGTAAACAATTTTATCAATTTTATTCTCCGAAATTTGTTAAATAATAAATAAAAGGAACTTTGTGTCAACTAAAATTTGTGTCAATAATGTTTTCTAAGAAATATGTTTTGCTTGATAATAAAAAAAAATTCAAACAGGTGATTATATAATGAACTCAATATAAAATGTTGAATTTAGAAAAAAGAGGATTATAGCTTGGAGGATTTATTATAGCTGTTCATTTCGCATACATTCGATCATGAGCATCACTAGTCCCAGATTCTACATTTATTACGTATACAAATTCAAGATTTAAAATATTAAAAATCAATCCCGCAGCAATAGCAGAAAATTACCACAAAGATATCTTAGTTTCCTGATGGTGTAATCCAATTTTGCGGTATATTTTCTTCCAAACCATTAGATCGTAAAACATTCATGTAGTCAAGTAATATTGCTTGAAAATATGCATTTTTCCTTAAATCCCGATTGTACTTCAAATAAAAATCATTAACTTTTTTAACTTGCAATGGAATTATTTTTTGCTTCCTGTCAGCTACATTGTGTAAACCAGCACTTGTCAAGAGAAAAGTATTCATACGTTTGAAATTATTGTATCCCTTCAAATTGAACTTCAGGCGGTGTGGTTCTGCATGGAAAATGTAAATTTTATCATTGATCTCGAATTTATGTTCACGTACTAGAGCTTCATTTCTCTCTGGTGAACCCAAAAATTTGTATATAAAGACAACGGAATTATTTCTTTTTAAACCTATTGCAAAATATAATTTATTTGGAAAATAATGGTGAATGTTTGTGTTGGTTTGTTGTATTGATATACTCATGTCTTTATAATTTATTGATATTGTCATAAATCTCATCGATCCTAAACCTTCAATAATAAAGAAATTTTCTATTAGAGATAAACTTGCTGCCGCTTTTTGCAAATCGTTTACTTTGACAGGAAAATTTGTATCTTTCGATATGGTGTGGTATTCTATATCACTAACATACGTTTTTTGGTTTTTCTCAAATAAAATATAAGTAGAGTAAACGTCTGATAATAATTTTATAGTCATACGATTTCCAGAAATTTTGTGACAAATGTTATTCAAATACAGACAAGCACCAGTAGGATCTATTTGGGATTCAATAGTAAATGTCACCTCAACATACTTTTCTATCATTTTTGTAATCAGCATTAAAGGTAAATATGGTCTCCAATCTCTTTCCCTGCTCTTAAGTTTCATTTCGGTTGGTTTTAGGCCGAAATCAATAGCCGGCATTACAGCACGACCGGTCAAGAGTTGTAATTCTAAAATATACGGTATGAAAGGATTTGTTTTAGTGTTGATAACTTTCTTCAAAAATGGAAATATGTTTATGTCATACAAATCGAAAAACACTTCTGAAAGTATTTGTAATACATTTTCTTTTTCTGTATTATTTTCAGAAAAATATCGAATATTAAATTCTCTGAAAGATTTGTCAGTACCATCATATGCGAACAATGTCAAGTAGAAGTGTACTTTTTCCTTATAATCCCATTTTTTATTCTCGATAGTAATTCCATTGCGATAATTCGATAGAAGCGTGTTGTTCTCTTGATCTTCGTACTTAACCCAATAATCCATAGAGGAAAATTTGTGTTGATAGAAAGCACAATAAATATTTGTCCACGATTCGAAGGTGTATCCAATACCAATAACATTACTTTTAATATCATAATAATGAGCCATTTCGTGTAATAAGCTCCACTGAAGTCCTCGAGTAGGATCTAAAAATGTATCTGCTACAGATGTGAATCTTATGCTGTTGAAATCAAAATGTCCTCCTGCGAAACCTTCGTTGGTATGACTGAAAATTTTGTGTTTCTCAACCAAAGCATATGCGTATGAATCATTTTTATTTACATATCGACTGGCACTTGTCAAATAATTGTAGTATTTTATCACATCCACTTGATTCTGTAAACCAACAAACAGACTGTAATCTTTAAACTGTAGTTCTCTGATATCATTTGCAGACAGCAGGACTTGTACGTAATAATTCTCAACGAAACCGTAAATTTCTACTTTTTTGTAAAACTCCTTTTCAGCATTCTCTGCCATAAGATACGTCATATTTCTAGAATCGAAAACAGGTAAATCGATCCAATTATTAGTTGTTAATTTTACTTCCACATCAATGTTGTACGATACAGACATCATTGGCACACAATCAGATGTCGTTGTCAAAACATTTGTAATCTTACTATGCTCTTCAAATTTTATTTTCTTAACGTCTTTATAATTTTGAGCAATACAGAAAAAGTAAAAATTTGAAAGATTTTTTAATTCTTTAGTTGTTAGAGAAAAAGTTGTTCCATTCTTAATTATTATTCCAAAGTGACTTTTGTGATGATAAAATGCTTCTTTGCTCGTGTGAACTTTCCATGAATCGTCAAATTTTCGAACAATTGGCCTTACTGTTCTTTCAATTTCCTAAAGTAGAATATTACAAAATTTTTATTCTTGTTTGAAATATAATTTTTGGTTTTTATTAAACAGTTTATAGTGAATTTAAAAAATTTTTATCAAAGTGGTACTTTTCAAGAAAAACAAGTATAAATATATTTGTAATCAAGACTCTTCTTCTTTATATGTGAAACATTATTCTTTAATCTTACCTCTGTATTCCAGTTTACTATTCGTTCGGTGTTGGAAATACAAAAAAATGTAATTAAACTTAAAAGTTGTAATATTAACATTTTTTTTCCTTCTGCTCTTTTGTGATGAGTGAGAAATGAAAGAAGTATGGAAATAAATTTTCCCTTCAGTGTAAACTGTTAATTTATATATATGAAGAAGTAGAGTAAGTAATTTATATCTAATTTTTAAATCTTATAATATATCAAAAATAATTCATATTTATTCATGTGGTTGAATTGTTCAATACAAATATTGCACAAATTTAAAAATTAGAAAATTAATTTATTTTATTATTTCATTTTTAATATCTTTGTAACTGACACGTGAAATGATGAAATTATGCTTCTTTATTTATTTTCGCATTGATAACAATTAAAGTGTTGATTTTTAGACATCTGTGGGAAGTAAATACTTTTAAAAAGTTGTACTTTAATTATGTAGTTTTAAACTAAATTATGACAAAATGTCATAGCTTATTTGTTGATCTACGCATTGATAAAAGTAGTTGATTTGATTTTTGAACATCTTTAGTAAATAATATAGATTAGAAATAATTAGATGTAAATTTATATTAAATTTAAAAGGTCGAAAATAATTGCGATAAAAATTGTATATAAGGAATGAAATTTAAGTAACTTTATAGTCAGTGTGATACGATGCAATTCCCAATAATAAATAGTTTATTACTGATCAAGTTACTTTTAATTCCTGTCTCTTTCTCCGTTTCACAGCAGGTTATTTCATGGAATTTAAATGTAAGTATTTATTACATTTCTCTAATTAAAATTTAAAAAATTTTTTATCCTTTAAATACCACTTTTAGGAAACTACAAGAGTTGCAAATCCTTTAATTCGAGAAGTTTCCCAACCATGGACGAGAAATCTAATTCAAAATCAATTCTACCATTACAAAACTCATTTTGGAATAATTATTAAACGAGGATCCAATATAAGTTTGTCTACAGAGGCATGGAGAAAAATAGAAAACTTATTCTTCTACTGTCTTACAGACACAGCGAATGATACATTTAACATGTTAGATCTTTCTGGAGAATCGAATTTCACTAAAACTTTTGTAGCAAATTATGATTGTGTGCCCATGATGTCAGTTTCGAACAATGTTCCAGTAACGGTGAGAATTAAAACAAAAAGTTGGATACCATTGCCAATTTTTTATTCAAATGATGTTACACTCCATTCTTCAGAAAAGGATGAATCTGAATTTTACCAAAAAGTACAAGTTTACGGTTTCGTTGAAAATTACTATACACAGATGTTGCTCTCAGTGCGAGACATTGAAAATTTTAAATCATCATCTTCTAGTCTGTACGTTGGCTTACTGAATCAAATTGAGGTGGTTGAGTACTATGATTACTTGACCAGTGTCAGCACAAATGAAAAAATTAAAATTCTCCCATCTCTAAAATTCATGGATCGAACATCTTTATTTATACGATCAGAACGTTGCGGTAAAAAAACTTTTCCAAATTCAAGTTCGGAGACCAATTTCAATCTTCATTGGATAGTTACTGATAATATTGAAGCATTTCTACAACCTGAAAGAGGTTCGAGTTGGATCTTATTGCAACAGTTTGCTCACTACTACAACAGGAATGAAACAGATGTTAGTTTTGGAGAAACGTACAATTTTTGGAATGATATGTTTGCAATCCTATATCAACAAAGGTTCAGAAAACAAAATAATCGAAGTAATTCAGACTTGCCGTTTAAGTTTAATGATATCTCTGGTTATCAAAACGGAAAACTCTTTTCTGAATGGAAGTATGAAGAAAAGTTAAGTTTATTTATAAGTCTGTTTGGTTATGATGGAACTGACACGAATGTAAGGGAATTTCGAATTCGACATATGCCTAACAATCAGGTTGTAACTTCTAATTCTCCGAATAATATTGTTCCTACAATTTTGGAAATATTTTTTGATCTGTACGATATAAATTTATTACCATTTTTGATGAAAGTGATCAATTTTAATGAACACAGTTTAATGAGTTACGATTTAGAATTACTACTTGCCACCGGAAAGAATGTAATGCCTGCTGTTGATTTTAATATTAGGCCAACTGACTTAAAAGCAAGGAGTGAAGAACGCGATATGAGGGAAATTTCTCCTTTAATGTTGATGACAGAATTGGTGGGATATAATTATTTCTATGCTAATTTTACTATTGAATCGCCAATGGATCTCAGAAATTGTTGTCTGTACTTGAATAATATTTGTCAGACTATTGTAGAGAAGTCAGTGATTATCAAACTACTGTCTGGTGTTTACTCTGTTTATGTAGCAGAGAAGAAAGGTGAAAATTTGTACATTAGTGACATAACATATCATACTATTACAGAAGACACGTTTATCAACATTAATGTCAGAAATATTCAAGAGAAGGATATAGTTTCGCCGTTTGTTCACTATTCCTTTGACGCTTTGGATGTTAAGAATAACGTGTTCCTTAATATGTTTATCAATTACAAGAACATGACGCTTAGAATAACGGAATTCTATAATAATGTCTCTACTAATTCAAGACCCGGTAATGTGTACTTTTTTGTAAACTTAAAGCGAAATGGATCGATTCTTCTAAATTACACTTTCACCGACTATATATACGATAAGAATTGTCCAATTCTACAAGACATTAAAATCAACGATGAAATTACAATTTACCACCAAGATGCAGATTGTTTAAAATTAAATTTGAAAGATCTAAAAGCGGAGAATAGTTATACTTTTCTTGTTACAAATACCGGATTGAGAACAATCAATCCAGAATCAAAAGTATTAAAATATGAATTTGACGTTCAAAAATCTTTTGGTCCAAATAGTAGGCAGCTATTAAAAATATTTGTAAACTACAAGAATATGACAATTGAAGTGAAGCAGTTCTTAACTTCCACTGATTCGAATTATGGAAACACAACTTATTTCACTATGCGCTTGCTACGAAATGATTCGGTTGTTTTTGAACATTTATTTTTAGGCAATCCAGATCATTTTGTAGACTGGTTAAATTTTGCTCATAAATTTGAAATTAATGATGTACTCTATATTGATCATGTAGAACCCAAAAATCTAAATTTTAATTTACAGGAATATAACATTGAAGTGTCCAACGCTTTTGTCTTTAAGAATGACGGTTTACATTCCATAAAATTGAATGAAGTGAATGAAACTGTACTCATATCTACAGCTGTATTTCATTGCACATTTGATGTGTTAGGAAGTTATGACGAATTATTCTTACAAATATTTATCAATTACAATGATTCGACAATAATTTTAAAACAAGTGAACGACACAATTGATGATTATTTCAATGATATATTATTTTTTTCTGTACGGCTTGAGAGAAATGGTATTTCAGTTTTCAATCACAATTTTATAGGCGGTGAAAGTACCTTGAACCTCACGAATGTTGTCCATAAATTTAATACGAATGATAAAATACATTTCTATATTGCAGAACCGGAGCTTTTTAAAATAAATTTGAAAGACCTGAAGTATTGGGCATGGAATTACACTTTTGTTTTCGGACAATCAGGTTTGGTCAACAGTGACAATGTTGAGACATTTGTTTCTGCCGAGACTGCCGATATTAAAAGAATTACTAAATTCCACGATAATTACAAAATTGACTTAAGCTACAATAAGTTGTATCAAATTTATTTTGCACATTACTTGCGTTCCAATAATTTACTGAATTAAATATATAATTATTGTGACAAGTATTCAATAACGTAATTGTTAATAAATAATTGTACTATACATTAAATTTTGAATTGTTGTATTGTTTGTTTGCCTTTCTTTTATTTTAAAAAGAAATAAAAATTTTAACTTCTATTTAGAAATAATAAAATATTATTTATAATAATAAGAAAATAATGAAACTAGGACTGCAGAATTTAAATGGAATTTCGTTTAATTACAAAAAAATATTACAAGTTGCTTAGTCGCATATTAATAATCACTACAATAATACATAATCTATTATTGTCAATCGGAAATAATAAATGTAAGTTATTTATAATATACACAAGATGAATACATATATTTCCATGATATTCTTATGATTACTTTTTTACAATGCATACTTATTTCAAAAAGAACAATTTTTCAAAAAAAAAAAATATTAATTTAGGTATGTCAGTTACTTTTAAATCGACTTCTTCATAATTATTTTTTTTTTTTGTCCTTTTTGCTGATTGTGCTATTCAAATATTCGCACAATTTTACATATATAATTTTTTCCTTTTACATATTAAATCTGAAAAAATTCTACTATTCACTAAAATAGTATAGTAGAAATATCTTAATTTAATGTCAATTTTACATTCTTTGGAATTTGAGTATTACGTTCACATAAATTATGCGATATGTTTGATTTATATATAACTAAATGATTGAAATCCGGAGAAGAATTTTATTATTTATAAAAATAATTGACATTTTAAAGAGAATTTTTAAAAAAATGTTAATAATACATAATTAAAATTTTGCTATGAATTTTATTAAATTTTTTTAAATTTTATTCCGGATTGTTTGATATTATTGTATCTGTTGTCGAGAAATGTAATTTTTTTTACAATTTTGACAATTTTTTGTTTTCTTTTTGTTGTTCTTTTGATTTTTTCTAAGATTTCATGCGACTTTTTTGCGACTTTTTCGGAAATTTATGCGACTTTTCGTGACTTTTGTTGTAAATTTATGCGACTAAAGCGACTTTTTTTGAGTCTTAAAGACGATCCGAGCCCTGTTATAGTTCTTCTATGGATATTAAATTAAGACGAAAAACTTTACATCCCAACAATTTTGATACGTTTTTTTTGGCTCCATTTAACATTCTTAGAAAAACTGATAAAATTTCCAAATTTCTTGTTATAATGAACTTTTGGTTTATTATATGAAACATTAATTTTTGGAGTAAAGTACGTGGATATGTATTTTATACTATATATTAAGTTTCAACCTTTCAACATAATAATTATAAATTTTAATTAGAAACATTTATTGAATGCAATGCAACCTGTGCACCATGGTTCACATGCAATACATAAATTGAAATGAGAAAAAGATTTTTAAATCCAATTAATGCAGGAGTGATTCAAAAATTGTATGAAAATGAATTTAGAGACTTACAATGTCATTATAATCGAAATGTAAGAACGCCATATTTTTGCTGTAACGATAAGGTATGTATATATAGAATTAGGTGCCTATATATTATATTAGGACAATTACAGATACAGAGGCAATATTGATATTTACTCATATTTTCATTTATAGAAAGAAGAATTTAAGATTGATTATAATTCTATCCGTCATCATCCAAATCGTCAATTATTTGAAGATGGTAATTGTGCAAATGGAAATTTCGTTCTTCGTAGACTTGATGAAAATTTTTATCAAGCTGATATTCGTGAAATTTCTTGGAGAGCTTTATTTAAATTTGAAGGCAGACTTATTTTATCTGGCACTTTAATTAATAATCGTTATGTCCTCACTAGTGCTCGTCATGCTAAACGTTTCGAAAATGGTAAATATACCTACGTTATTCATCATTGTTGTACAATGAACATTGTACAGAATAACAAATTTGATCTACTTTTAAAGAATTTGAAATTATAGCATTTGAATATTTTGCAATATCTGATATTGTAATTGAAAAATTAAAACATAGATATTCGAAACTATTTTTTTCTGTATTTTTTAACTCATTTTTAATGATTTCTTACTTTTTTAACTATAATTATACAAACTTTAATGTTATTTCAGCACTTCAAAAAGTTGTGGTAGTATTGGGAGATTATGATCTTAGCAAAAGTCCTGATTGTCAAACAATGGAAAATGGAAAAAATGTTTGCAAAATGATTGAAATTGTAGGAGTTGAAGGAATCTATTTTTCATCAGAATTTTAGCGAAACTGATTTGACCAATAACATTGCTTTAGTAAGACTAAACAATGAAATTGAATTTTCAATGGACATTTAACCAGTTTGTCTGCCATTCACTGAAATGCAAATACTTTCTCTACTTAATAATAGGGTAACTATAAATATTCTTTTTTAATTTTCTAATATGATAAAATGATCATCTACAAATTTCTTGACGCTTTATTTTATTTACAGCCACTACACATATTACTATTTTTGTAAAAAAAAATTGTCATTTTTATTATAAAATTATAAAAGAAATTAATACGAATCTTTATGAATCCAAATTTTTTTTTCAGTACACTGTTTATGGACATGGAATATCCTTCGATCATGGTAGTGAAACTAATATTACAACAAAGAACTCTGTGTACATTATGGATAGATACGAATGTGAAGTACTTTACAGAAGGATAAGTAATGATGAGAGTAATAGAAGAAGAAAATTCGATGACCATGTTTTCTGTGTAAAACCAAAAGAAATTCCACCTGTTTGCGTTCCTGATGACGGAGGAGCTTTGTCGCAAAATCGTGGAAATATTCATTATCAAATGGGTGTAGCAAGTTTTTCTAATGATGTATGCTCTCTACAACTACCGTTTGTTTATACGAACGTTACCCATTACTTAAAGTGGATTTTGGACACAGTCACAGACTAAAGTTGTTATATGCGAGCTGAAGTAGTCGAAAAGAATTTTTTTCTTTAGAGGATAAGAATATTTGTTGGATCATGTAGGAATTTTCATAGTAGGATATCTAGTTTATAAATGTGATACTATTCTACACGTGTTATTATGTTGCACAACATATATGGCAACAAAATGAAGAAATTAAATATTTAAATACATTGGGTTACCACTTACATTTTTAGGTTATACATTTATATTTTTATATATTTAACAATTCAATAAATTTATCCTTCTTTTGAATTTATTTTTTTTTGATCTTTTGTACGTTTGGAACTTTTAGTAACTTGGACCTTCTGTCTATTGGATTTTCTGTCTATTGGATTTTCTGTCTATTGGATCTTACAAATTTTGGATCTTTCAGTTTGGACCTTTTGTCTTGGATCTTTTGTACCTCAATCGTTTATAATTCTAATCTTTCGTTGTCAAATTATTATAAATGTCTGTCAACACAAGTTTTAATTAATTAAACAGTATGTAACAAAACAGTTTACTATTCCATTTGGATTAGGTTTGTAAACAATTTTATCAATTTTATTCTCCGAAATTTGTTAAATAATAAATAAAAGGAACTTTGTGTCAACTAAAATTTGTGTCAATAATGTTTTCTAAGAAATATGTTTTGCTTGATAATAAAAAAAAATTCAAACAGGTGATTATATAATGAACTCAATATAAAATGTTGAATTTAGAAAAAAGAGGATTATAGCTTGGAGGATTTATTATAGCTGTTCATTTCGCATACATTCGATCATGAGCATCACTAGTCCCAGATTCTACATTTATTACGTATACAAATTCAAGATTTAAAATATTAAAAATCAATCCCGCAGCAATAGCAGAAAATTACCACAAAGATATCTTAGTTTCCTGATGGTGTAATCCAATTTTGCGGTATATTTTCTTCCAAACCATTAGATCGTAAAACATTCATGTAGTCAAGTAATATTGCTTGAAAATATGCATTTTTCCTTAAATCCCGATTGTACTTCAAATAAAAATCATTAACTTTTTTAACTTGCAATGGAATTATTTTTTGCTTCCTGTCAGCTACATTGTGTAAACCAGCACTTGTCAAGAGAAAAGTATTCATACGTTTGAAATTATTGTATCCCTTCAAATTGAACTTCAGGCGGTGTGGTTCTGCATGGAAAATGTAAATTTTATCATTGATCTCGAATTTATGTTCACGTACTAGAGCTTCATTTCTCTCTGGTGAACCCAAAAATTTGTATATAAAGACAACGGAATTATTTCTTTTTAAACCTATTGCAAAATATAATTTATTTGGAAAATAATGGTGAATGTTTGTGTTGGTTTGTTGTATTGATATACTCATGTCTTTATAATTTATTGATATTGTCATAAATCTCATCGATCCTAAACCTTCAATAATAAAGAAATTTTCTATTAGAGATAAACTTGCTGCCGCTTTTTGCAAATCGTTTACTTTGACAGGAAAATTTGTATCTTTCGATATGGTGTGGTATTCTATATCACTAACATACGTTTTTTGGTTTTTCTCAAATAAAATATAAGTAGAGTAAACGTCTGATAATAATTTTATAGTCATACGATTTCCAGAAATTTTGTGACAAATGTTATTCAAATACAGACAAGCACCAGTAGGATCTATTTGGGATTCAATAGTAAATGTCACCTCAACATACTTTTCTATCATTTTTGTAATCAGCATTAAAGGTAAATATGGTCTCCAATCTCTTTCCCTGCTCTTAAGTTTCATTTCGGTTGGTTTTAGGCCGAAATCAATAGCCGGCATTACAGCACGACCGGTCAAGAGTTGTAATTCTAAAATATACGGTATGAAAGGATTTGTTTTAGTGTTGATAACTTTCTTCAAAAATGGAAATATGTTTATGTCATACAAATCGAAAAACACTTCTGAAAGTATTTGTAATACATTTTCTTTTTCTGTATTATTTTCAGAAAAATATCGAATATTAAATTCTCTGAAAGATTTGTCAGTACCATCATATGCGAACAATGTCAAGTAGAAGTGTACTTTTTCCTTATAATCCCATTTTTTATTCTCGATAGTAATTCCATTGCGATAATTCGATAGAAGCGTGTTGTTCTCTTGATCTTCGTACTTAACCCAATAATCCATAGAGGAAAATTTGTGTTGATAGAAAGCACAATAAATATTTGTCCACGATTCGAAGGTGTATCCAATACCAATAACATTACTTTTAATATCATAATAATGAGCCATTTCGTGTAATAAGCTCCACTGAAGTCCTCGAGTAGGATCTAAAAATGTATCTGCTACAGATGTGAATCTTATGCTGTTGAAATCAAAATGTCCTCCTGCGAAACCTTCGTTGGTATGACTGAAAATTTTGTGTTTCTCAACCAAAGCATATGCGTATGAATCATTTTTATTTACATATCGACTGGCACTTGTCAAATAATTGTAGTATTTTATCACATCCACTTGATTCTGTAAACCAACAAACAGACTGTAATCTTTAAACTGTAGTTCTCTGATATCATTTGCAGACAGCAGGACTTGTACGTAATAATTCTCAACGAAACCGTAAATTTCTACTTTTTTGTAAAACTCCTTTTCAGCATTCTCTGCCATAAGATACGTCATATTTCTAGAATCGAAAACAGGTAAATCGATCCAATTATTAGTTGTTAATTTTACTTCCACATCAATGTTGTACGATACAGACATCATTGGCACACAATCAGATGTCGTTGTCAAAACATTTGTAATCTTACTATGCTCTTCAAATTTTATTTTCTTAACGTCTTCATAATTTGTAGCAATACAGAAAAAGTAAAA
The DNA here is from genome assembly GCF_015476425.1 of Leptopilina heterotoma. Classification (NCBI taxonomy): domain Eukaryota; kingdom Metazoa; phylum Arthropoda; class Insecta; order Hymenoptera; family Figitidae; genus Leptopilina; species Leptopilina heterotoma. The sequence goes on from NW_025111142.1 coordinate 954,651, forward strand.
ATTTGAAAGATTTTTTAATTCTTTAGTTGTTAGAGAAAAAGTTGTTCCATTCTTAATTATTATTCCAAAGTGACTTTTGTGATGATAAAATTCTTCTTTGCTCGTGTGGACTTTCCATGAATCGTCAAATTTTCGAACAATTGGCCTTACTGTTCTTTCAATTTCCTAATTTAATATTACAAAGTTTTTATTCATGTTTAAAATATAATTTTTTTGTTTTTTATACTGTTTATTATTGTGAAGTTAAAAAATTTGTATTAGAGTGGTACTTTTCATGAAATTGAAAATAACTCAAATAGTTTTAGATATACAAAAAATGATATATATTCTTGGAAATGTAAAGAAATTTTGTTTTCAGCTCATGTAACTATCGAGCTAGGGGTCGTTCACAAACTATACGTCACGCTTTTTCGGACTGATTTTTACCCCCTCCCCCCCTGCGTCACATTTTTTACATACGAAAAAAATTTTTTCCACACTTCGTCACACTCAGCTTGACACACCCCCACCCCTAGGAGTGTGACGTAGTTTATGAACGACCCCCTAGTAATAATTATTAATTAAATAATCAAAAGTTAAGAATAAAAGACATTAGTTTCTATTACAGCATTAATAACAAAACAAGTATAAATAGTATATTTATACAACACAGGTTTAGGATATTAAAAACTTTTTTTTGTCAATCGCACAAAACATTTTTGTTCGAATAATAGGTGTTTTTTGAGTAAGAAAATCATAGTCTTAATTTTTTTCCCTCGTGCTTCAAATATTTTGCACTTTTCGAGGTGCGACGCCATTTTTAGTACCCCTTAAATATTTGCAGCAAAAATTCAAGTAATAAAATTTAGTTGAGCGCTAAAGTTACTAAAATCATTAATCAAGTGTTTCTGAAGTCGCAGATTTCGAATGCAATGTTAGGTTTAACTAATTTCAAAATGGCGGATCCAATATGTCGGACAAGTTATTAAAAAACGATTAAATTCGTCTCAAATTCGTTGCTCGGTGGTTTTTGGGGTCGCTGATTGCGAATCTGATATCAGATTTTGAAAATGATGGATTTATAATGGTGAATGAGTTTTTTTAAAAATCCATCGAATTCGCACCTATTGGATCCGCCGTTTTGAATTTTTTGAAATCTGACATCGGATTCGTAATCAGCGACCCCAAAAATCCCCGAGTAACAAATTTAAGACGAATTTCATCGATTTTAAAAAACTTGTTCACCATATTGGATTCGACATTTTGATATTTGAAAAATTAACAATTGATTCGAAATCAACGACTTTAGACACCCTTGATTAGTGATTTTATTAACTTTAGCGCCTAACTAAATTTTATTACTTGAATTTTTGCTGCACATGTTTAACTAAAAATGAAGAAAGTAGTTTCGTTTACTAAATTTAGTGTAGAGTTGTCATTTTAAACCCAATCGAGGTCCTCAATGGCTCAAAATTTGTGTAATGATATAGTCTATAAATAAAAAAAAAAAAATAAAACCTAAACCTTTACAATGATACTTTTTTTATAATTTTGACAAGCTAATTTTCCTACAGGTAAGTTTAATTAAGTGGCGTCACACCTCGAAAATGCAAAATTTGAAGCTACAGAGAAAGTGCACGAGGGGAAAAAAATTAAACCTATGATTTTCTTACTCAAAAAACACCTACTATTCGAATTAAAGGTGTTGTTCGATTGACAATTTCACTGTGTAAACAAGTGTAATTACTCTTATTCTTTATATCTGAAATATTATTCGTTAATCTTACCTCTGAATTCCAGTTTACTATTCGTTCGGTGTTGGAAATGCAAAAAAATGTAAATAAACTTAAAAATTGTAATATTAACATTTTTTTACTTCTAGTTTTGTGATGAGTCAGCAATGAAAGAAGTATGGAAATAAAGTTTCCCTTCAGTATAAACTACTGTTAATTTGTATCAAGTTTTCTAATATTATAATATATCAAAATTTAATTGATATTTATTGATGTGGTTGAATTGTTCAACATAAATATTGCACAAATTAAAAAGTAAGGATATTAGAAAATTAATTTATTTTATTACTTCAATTTCAACAAATTTGTAACTGACACGTGTAATGAAAAAATTATGCTTCTTTCTTCCTTGTCGTGTAAGCAGTTTTCAAAGTTGGAATGAGTTTTCTGACCAAGGGAACCGAGTTAGAAAATTGCTTGCATGGCGGGATAATTTAAAAATATAAGTAATGATCAGTAATTTGTGAAAGATATATAATAATAGTAGAATATGAGTAAAATGATTTTATTCAATAAAACTTATGTGAAATAACTTGTGATAAATTATTGTAATGAAAAAGTGAAAATGTTATGAGAAATGTGTTAAAATAAAATTACAATTCTGATCAAGTCGATGTTTGCAGAAAAGGTAATGTATAGTCCATGTGTATATTAAGTAAACAGTTATGAGAGTGACGTGATGAGGTTAATGTCAAAATAGCTTTTTTTATAAAATATATTAAATTGTTAATTTTTTTATATATATTTTATACATTATAAATTGAAAATGGACAACTCCAAAAATGAGGTAACACTGTTTTTTTATTAAATTACAACATTCTTAAAATTATAATATTGTATTATTATTTGAAGGTTATGGATCTTATCATCTTACATTTAATATTTTTTATTTAATTATTATTTAAGAGACGAAGTTGTACATATAATTCAATTTAATATTTCTTATTTAAATTTATTATTTAGTAGAATAAGTAAAACACAATTTTTCTTATTAATAATATTTTCTTTTATTTTTCAGTTTGAAATAGAGAAACTTGTTTTAAAGAAACAGAAATTAAATAATCTGAAATGAGATAACTGCGTCAGTTTTTATGACGTTGACCTCAACAACGAAAACATCGAACTCATGTATGTTATGATTAGGTTTGACTGACTATTCCTAGATTAAACAAATTTTTAGCAATATACTTTTAATACAATAAGTGTTCATTCTAGAATTTTCAAGTCTCCTTAAATATTCTGACAATTTTGTAGATGCTCAATAATTTATTGATTATTTTTATTAATTATTTCTTTAAAAATAGGTTTCATTTTTCATCTATTACAAAATTACAAGAAAGTATCAGTTTTAAGTGTTAAATCTTTTTAACATTTTAAGTATGTTTGACTAATAATTTTTATGTGTTATTGTGTGTTGTTATCCTATTGTAAATGTGTTATATTTTATTCTATTAAAACAAAGCTAATCAAATCAGTATTAATAATTTTTAATATTTTCAGATAAAGAGGCACAGTGGGCTTGAAACTGATTCAACCCAAAAGTCTTTGCACCTGGGATTTTCTTGTGGATTTTGATTCTAGAGAGTAAGCAGATGATTTTGTAACAAAAATTAAAATAATCGCCGGAGCCCTTTTTGAGAAACTTCGATTTTTCTTTTTAAAATATCGAAATTTCAATTTTACTCTAAAAATTTTAATTTTCTGAAAAAAACTTTATATAGAAGTTGTAGGTATTAAAGAAAAAATATATTTTATAAAATATAATATAAATACACTGGAGCTTCACTTATTTTCACTAAGTCGAAACAAACTGAAAGGCAAAGTCGCACTTATTTTCACTCTGAAACGTAACATTCGAGTTGATTTGATTGGTGGATTATTTAACAACAACCAATGAGAACGCACGGAGAACCTTTTAACTGAAAATAAGTGAGACTGGAAATGGTGAAAATAAGTGCGACTACAAATAAGTGAGACTGAAAATAAGTGAAGCTCCAGTGTATATTATAAATAAACATAGTTTATGCACTATATAAACGTTGCTATGCTCACTTCTGAGTCAAAACACGCCAAGTGAGCACCCCTGTAGACATTTTTTCACCAAATTTAATGAAACTTGGTAGAAACATTGTACTAATAGAGTAGATGCAATTTGCCAAATTTCGTTAATTAATAATAACGGGTTGCCTAGTTACAGGGTGTCAAAGTTTAACATTATTATCGAAACGCAAAATTTCTATCTCCTATACTATTGACCGTACAAAAAAATTGTTTATATGTTTTTTGTAGTATTTTTATCAAACTTTTCGAATAAATAATTTCACTTAAAAAAAATTTTTTTTGTTGAAAAATTGTATTATTTTTTTTAAACAATTAACATTTTTTATGCTTTATCCAAGCGAAAATTGTTTCTTTTTTACATAAATAAATACGTTGGAATCATAGGTTTAAGAATCTGAAAAAAAATTCCACTGCCCGACATTTGTTCAATAGCAAACATATATTGTTTATTGCTCGCCTCGCTCCCGTGACGAGCTCCTCCCGGCACTGCGCGAGACAATAACAACCAAATTATTACATTAAGCTTTATATTGCATTAGATTCCAATTTGTGGATAAGATCTTGCATTCGTCAATAGTATAGGAGATAGAAATTTTGCGTTTCGATAATAATGTTAAACTTTGACACCCTGTAACTAGGCAACCCGTTATTATTAATTAACGAAATTTGGCAAATTGCATCTACTCTATTAGTACAATGTTTCTACCAAGTTTCATTAAATTTGGTGAAAAAATGTCTAAAGGGGTGCTCACTTGGCGTGTTTTGACTCAGGTGCAAAGACTTTTGGGTTGAATCAGTTTCAAGCCCACCGTGGAGGGGAATGAAAAAAAATGTTCGGGAAATTTTTTTGTTCTTGATTAAGAGTGTTCGAAGTTTTTCTATTATCTGGAAACCACAAACTTTCAATTCAACAAAAAAGTCTTTTAGCCAGATCAAAAGCTTGGAATGAAATCTTAAGAAGTTTTCCAGGTGAAATTGTACATTAATATTACACTATGTATATTAAAGTAATATTAGACTTCGTACTCGATAATTAATTCAAAGATTACAGACATTTAGAAAATGAAAACTTTTGTTTGCATAAATGAGCATTGTTTTTAATTGTTTTATTAAAAAATATTTCACTTTAATATATTCTATGTTTCTCAGGTTGGAGTAAAGATTTTACCATGAAGAACACTTCGCATTCGATGAGGAAATGAAAAAATGCATTGAAGCTATATATATTTATTATATTGTTTCTCAAAAGGAGAACAATATAATACATGTGAACAATTTGGAATGTATGTCGGAAAAGAACTGTCGTGTTAATGATGTAACAAAAAATATAAATAATATTTTTTTAGAAAATTTCCTCTACTTTTAATTCGATAATTTTCCAAAAAAATTTTTGAAAAAATTCATGATTCAACAAAATTTTATGCAATTTAGTTTTTATATATATTTAGTTTTTAGTTATATATATTTAGTTTTTTATATAAAAAATATATAAAAAACTCTGATAACTGTTTACTTAATACACACATGGACTGCATTACCTTTTCTGCAAACATCGACTTGATCACAATTGTAATTTCATTTTAACACATTTCTCATAACATTTTCACTTTTTCATTACAATAATTTATCACAAGTTATTTCACATAAGTTTTATTGAATAAAATCATTTTACTCATATTCTACTATTATATATCTTTCACAAATTACTAATCATTACTTATATTTTTAAATTATCCCGCCATGCAAGCAATTTTCTAACTCGGTTCCCTTGGTCAGAAAACTCATTCCAACTTTGAAAACTGCTTACACGACAAGAAAATACTCAGAATCGCTGACGTGTACAACTGCCTTTATTCGTTGATTTACGCATTAATAAAAGTAGTTGAGTTGATTTTCGAACATCTTTATTAAATAAAATAAATTTAATAAATAAATGTAAATTTATATTAAATTCGGAAGGTCTCGAATAATTAATAAACATTATATTTGTCAGTGTGATACGATGCATTATCCAATTATGAATGAGTTACTCTTAATTCTTGTCTCTTTCTCCGTTTCACAGCAGGTTATTTCATGGAATTTAAATGTAAGTATTTGTCACATTTCTGTAATCTAATTTTTAAAAATTTATTCTTGTCTGTTGGTAAGAAAATTCAGTTAGCGAAGTATTTTTACTATTTTTATATTATTTCATTATACACAATTTTTTATACTTTATGGGGTCAGGCCACCATGCACCTGTAAAAAAGAATGGTCAAATTTGGAAATTTTTTCAAAGAGTATATTAAAAGCTATTAAATTTTCGTATTTAGTACTTTATTATATATCTGAATAAAAAACCAAAAATTTTCTTTTAATATATGCCATAAACTAGTAGACCACGTAGGGATTTTTTGATATGTTGCAAATTTTTCATTTCATAAAAACAATTAAGTAATTAAATTTGTGTACGAAAACAGTATTTTTTGTTTATATACTTACCATTTTTCGAAAAAAAACGATATCTTCAAAATCCCCTACGTGGTATACTAATTTATGGCATATATTAAAAGAAAATTTTTGGTTTTATATTCCAGGTTCGAATTTGTCGGTACAGCCATTCCGCCCATTTTGGGCTTCCAAGAAACGTCATTATTTAAAACGGATCCTGAAGCAGGTCATTTTATAATAAAAAATAAATGTTTAATATAGTTTTTGGTACATTTTAAGATATATAATAAAGTACTGAATACGAAAATTTAATAGCTTTTAATATACTCTTTGAAAAAATTCTCAAATTTGACCATTCTTTTTTACACGTGCATGGTGGCCTGACTCCTTAAATACCACTTTTAGGAAACTACAAGAGTTGCAAAACCTTTAATTCGAGAATTTTCCAAGCCATGGACGAGAAATCTAATTCAAAACCAATTCTATCACTACAAAACTCATTTTGGAATAATTATTAAAGGAGGGACAAATTTTAGTTTGTCTACAGAGACACGGAGAAAAATAGAAAACTTATTCTTCTACTGTCTTACCGACACAGCCAATGATACATTTAACATGTTAGATCTCTCTGGAGAATCGAATTTCACTAAAACTTTTGTAGCAAATTATGATTGTGTTCCCATGATGTCAGTGTCGAACAATGTTCTAGTAACGGTAACACTTCAAACAAGAGAATGGTTACCATTGCCAATTTTTTATTCAAATGATGTTACACTCCATTCTTCAGAAAAGGATGAATCTGACTTTTACCAAAAAGTACAAGTTTACGGATTTGTTGAAAATTACTATACACAAATGTTACTGTCAGTGCAAGACATTGATCAGTTAAAGTCATCATCTTACAACTTGTACGTTGGGTTACTAAATCAAATTGAGGTAATTGAGTACTACGACTATTTGACAACTATCCATACTTATGAGAAGAAAGCAATTCTTTCTTCCCTAAAATTCATCGATAGGACATCCTTATTTATACGCTCAGAACGATGTGATGAAAACAATTTTCTTAATTCTGTAACATGCTCGAAAACCAATTTCAATCTTCATTGGATAGTTACTGATAACATAAAAAGATTTCTACAACCTGAAAGAGGATCGAGTTGGATCTTATTGCAACAATTTGCCCACTACTACAACAAGAAGGAAACGGATGTTAGTTTTGGAGAAACGTACAATTTGTGGAATGATATGTTTGCAATCCTATATCAACAAAGGTTCAGAAAACAAAATAATCGCGTTAATACAGATTCGCCATTTGAGTCTAATTATATTGAAGATACTGAAAACATTTCTGATTTCTATGGTATGTATCATTATCAAGAAGGAAAACATATAACCCAATGGACTTATCAAGAAAAATTATGCTTATTCGTAAGTCTCTTTGGATATGATGGAACTGACTCAAATTTACGGGAGTTTCGAGTCCGACATACACCAACTAATGAAATTTTAAATTCTGATTCTCCGACTAACATAGTACCTACTATTCTGGAAATATTTTTTGATCTTTACGATATAAGTTTATTACCTTTTTTTAAGAAGGTATTCAACTTTAATGTTGACTCACGTCCATTGGTAACTTACGATTTGGAATTACTACTTTTAAGCGGAAAGAATGTAATGCCTGCTGTTGATTTTAATATTAAGCCAATTGACTTAAAAGTAAGAAGTAACGAACGTGATTTGAGATTAACATCCCCTTTAATGTTGATGACAGAAAAGGTGGAAGCTAATTATGTTTCTGCTAATTTTACTATTGAATCGACAATGCATCTCAGAAATTGTTGTCTGTACTTGAATAATATTTGTCAGACTATTGTAGAGAAGTCAGTGATTATCAAACTACTGTCAGATGTTTACTCGGTTTATGTAGCAGAGAAGAAAGGTGAAAATTTGTACATTAGTGAAATAACTTATCATACTATTACAGAAGACACGTTTATCAACATTAAAGTCAGAAATATTCAAGAGAAGGATATAGTTTCGCTGTTTGTTCACTATTCCTTTGACGCTTTGGATGTCAAGAATAACGTGTTCCTTAATATGTTTATCAATTACAAGAACATGACGCTTAGAATAACGGAATTCTATAATAATGTCTCTACTAATTCAAGACCCGGTAATGTGTACTTTTTTGTAAACTTAAAGCGAAATGGATCGATTCTTCTAAATTACACTTTCACCGATTATATATACGATAAGAATTGTCCAATTCTACAAGACATTAAAATCAACGATGAAATTACAATTTACCACCAAGATGCAGATCGTTTAAAATTAAATTTGAAAGATCTAAAAGCGGAGAATAGTTATACTTTTCTTGTTACAAATACCGGATTGAGAACAATCAATCCAGAATCAAAAGTATTAAAATATGAATTTGACGTTCAAAAATCTTTTGGTCCAAATAGTAGGCAGCTATTAAAAATATTTGTAAACTACAAGAATATGACAATTGAAGTGAAGCAGTTCTTAACTTCCACTGATTCGAATTATGGAAACACAACTTATTTCACTATGCGCTTGCTACGAAATGATTCGGTTGTTTTTGAACATTTATTTTTAGGCAATCCAGATCATTATGTAGACTGGTTAAATTTTGCTCATAAATTTGAAATTAATGATGTACTCTATATTGATCATATAGAACCCAAAAATCTAAATTTTAATTTACAGGAATATAACGCTGAAGTGTCCAATGCTTTCGTCTTTAAGAATGACGGTTTACATTCCATAAAATTGAATGAAGTGAATGAAACTGTACTCATATCTACAGCTGTATTTCATTGCACATTTGATGTGTTAGGAAGTTATGACGAATTATTCTTACAAATATTTATCAATTACAATGATTCGACAATAATTTTAAAACAAATGAACGACACAATTGATGATTATTTCAATGATATATTATTTTTTTCTGTACGGCTTGAGAGAAATGGTATTTCAGTTTTCAATCACAATTTTATAGGCGGTGAAAGTACCTTGAACCTCACGAATGTTGTCCATAAATTTAATACGAATGATAAAATACATTTCTATATTGCAGAACCGGAGCTTTTTAAAATAAATTTGAAAGACCGGAAGTATTGGGCATGGAATTACACTTTTGTTTTCGGACAATCAGGTTTGATCAACAGTGACAATGTTGAGACATTTGTTTCTGCCGAGACTGCCGATATTAAAAGAATTACTAAATTCCACGATAATTACAAAATTGACTTAAGCTACAATAAGTTGTATCAAATTTATTTTGCACATTACTTGCGTTCCAATAATTTACTGAATTAAATCTATAATTATTGCGACAAGTATTCAATAACGTAATTGTTAATAAATAATTGTACTATACAATAAATTTTGAATTGTTGTATTGCTTGTTTGCCTTTCTTTTATTTTGAAAAGAAATAAAAATTTTAACTTCTATTTAGAAATAATAAAATATTATTTATAATAATAAGAAAATAATGAAACTAGGACTGCAGAATTTAAATGGAATTTCGTTTAATTACAAAAAAATATTACAAGTTGCTTAGTCGCATATTAATAATCACTACAATAATAATCTATTATTGTCAATCGGAACTAATAAATGTAAGTTAGTTATAATATACACAAGATGAATACATATATATTTCCATGATATTCTTATGATTACTTTTTTACAATGCATACTTATTTTAAAAAGAACAATTTTTCAAAAAAAAAAATATTAATTTAGGTATGTCAGTTTAAATCGACTTCTTCATAATTATCTAATTATTTTTGTCCTTTTTTCTTCAACTTTAAACATGATTGTGCTATTCAAATATTCGCACAATTTTACATATAAGAATTTTTTCCTTTTACATATTAAATCTGAAAAAATTCTACTATTCACTAAAATAGTATAGTAGAAATATCTTAATTTAATGTCAATTTTACATTCTTTGGAATTTGAGTATTACGTTCACATAAATTATGCGATATGTTTGATTTATATAACTAAATGATTGTACCTTTTAGTAGAATATATTTCCTTACAGATTTTTTTATTCTATTCCCACTAAAAATTATAATTTTATTTTTCATTAAATTATCTGTAAACGATATTTTGGAAAATCATTCTACAATTTTTAAAAAACTAAAAAAAACTAAAACTATCCAAATTTTTTAAAAAATTGTAATTTGTCAATTGTTTCTGGTTTAGAAAAGAAAAACACTTTTTCGAGTATAAAATTTTATATATATATAGTTTTATAGTTATCAGTATAAAATATATGATTTGTAATATTGAGATGTTCAGGTTTTATATCTTGGAATTTCATCTACATCTATCAATAGTAAATTTTCCCCATTATTATTTAAGATATAGTTTTTTCTAGATAGGTACTTACTTTTTTTTTGATTTTTTTTAAACTTGTTATTTTTTTTGTATTTCAGTTAAAAACATAGAAAATTGGAGAATTCCTTTGCAGGAAATTGAATGAACTTTTAATTATTTAGATGGACATTGTGGTTTTGAACAATCACGAAATTCGACGAGAGGTGGACATAATTGTCCCCTATTCTTTGGTTGAATTTTAATTGTTTTCGTTCTATATTGCACAGAGTCTCCACAGGTGGCACTGCAACGGGACCATCTGGACCATTGGCTCACTTGACAATCGACGGATTCCTCTGCAACATATTTATTGTAAGTAAGTATTATAATTACTCAAATTTTAATATTTTACTTTTAGAATTTTGCACAAGAAGATTCGACTCACCTTCGTCATTATAATTCCCACTTAATGGAAGATCGTCCTTGCTTCGGCGTCTGATATTCATGCCATTTCTCTTAGACGCTGTAAAAATAAATTCCCGATTTATAATTATAAATTGGGTTTATGATTTTGACGAATTTCCATACAATTATATGGAAATTCGTCAAAATTTTGACGAATTTCCATATAATTGTATGGAAATTCGTCAAAATCATAAACTTTATATTGATTAAAGTCAAAATATATTAGAAATTCGTCAAAATTTTGACGAATTTCCATATAATTGTATGGAAATTCGTCAAAATCATAAACTTTATATTGATTAAAGTCAAAATATATTGGAAATTCGTCTAAATTTTGAGGAATTTCCATATAATTGTATGGAAATTCGTCAAAATCATAAACTTTATATTGATTAAATTCAATACATATTGGAAATTCGTCAAAATTTTGACGAATTTCCATATAATTGTATGGAAATTCGTCAAAATCATAAACTTTATATTGATTAAAGCCAAAATATATTGGAAATTCGTCAAAATCATAAACTTTATATTGATTAAAGTCAATACATATTAGAAATTCGTCAAAATTTTGACGAATTTCCATATAATTGTATGGAAATTCGTCAAAATCATAAACTTTATATTGATTAAAGTCAAAATATATTGGAAATTTGTCAAAATTTTGACGAATTTCCATATAATTGTATAGAAATTCGTCAAAATCATAAACTTTATATTGATTAAAGTCAAAATATATTGGAAATTCGTCAAAATCATAAACTTTATATTGATTAAAGTAAAATATAAATGCAAGAGCATATAAAATATAAACATATGAAATTTAGTCCAACTCACCACATTCTGGTAAAGTACTGCATTTTTTATATTTCGCTAATTTTGGACACTTTCTGCCTTTATTTTGTCGCTTCACCTGATTTTTGAAAGCCAGAGAACCGAATTTAAAAATTGAATATTTGAATTATTTTAGTAAAAAAAATTAAAAACTACTCGTTTTTAAATGTTTTCCAAACAACATTAATTATTACAATTCAACATCATCATTAATTATTATATTTGTTAGAATTTATTTTATTCCAAAATTTAATATTTATTAAACAATTATTTAAATATGGAAAAAGAATATAATAACAAATTATTGTTAAACGTTTACCGTCACTTCCCGAATTCTATACGAAGTATCGTGACAATTCAAACATTCAGACCATGGACTCCAATCACTAACTTCACAATCCACTTTTCCTCGATATTCCTCAGTGGCTTCAATAACTTGACTTCCAGTTTGTAATCCATTAAATTCATCGGGCGTTGTATCTGAGCCTGAAAGAAATATTCCCAATTTACTAAAGGTACCAATTACAACATTCAATTACTTTACTGAAGTAAACATTCTAAAGATTAGGATTCATAAAAGAAAAAATAGTTTTCACCAGATCTGGCGCGTTTAGATTTGGGACTTCGTTGTTCTTGTACTGGAATATGATAGCTAAGAACACTGCTGATTGATACTTGAAAGTGCTTTACGGAACTTGAATGATTCGTTCTAGTGTCCTCTGATTATTTTGTTAGTAAGCGTGCATTCAATTAGAAATTTTCTTGTTAATCAGATGTAACATTAGTTAAAATTGTTATTCCAATAATCCATCAGTAGGGTTTTTGAAAGAAAACTTACTTTGACCCCGTTTGCATACTTTCTCACAATCAATCGCTGTTGGAAAATTATTTCTCGTTCCTTCGCAACCTGAATAACTGAAGTGTTTACATTCACCGGCATCTTTGTCATAGTAAAGGCGAATGATATTCCCCGAACATGTTCCTGGATCCTTTGGTTCGAGACATATTTCTGGAATTATGAGAAATTTCCTTTCAGAGATTTATCTTTCATACACTGGGTATGAAAGATTAATGTTTAATTAATTATAATCTAATTACCTTCAGCTTCTTCAACAGTGTAATTGCAACTTTCTATTTTTGCGGTACATGCAGCCTGCTGCACTGTACACTCTTGAAGATTATCTTCCTCATCCTCACTGTCCTGCACTTCTTCCCCAACATTATTGACATTTTTTTCAATTATTCGGGAACGCATCATGACACCTGGTCCACAACTTGAACTGCATGGTGTCCATATGGACCACGCAGAGAATCGAGAGTTCGGGCATTTCTGTTTTTGGAAATTAAATTTCTGATTCAAAATCGTACGATGCCATTTTCATGAAGACAACAATATTATTATAGTTATACTACTAGTGCATGTTGACAATTGTCACGCAATTCGGCTAATGATCCTATGAGAATTGTCGATTATTAATATTAATTAAATGAAACAACTTACTGCGGTACTTAAGCACTATTTTTCGCATATATTATGAGAAAGCTGAAGTGGAATGACGACACGAGAAATGGCCCAGTGAAACTGTTCTTTGTTAGTAAAATGCTTTAAAAAATATCTTATTCTCAAGCAATTTGTTCATCATAAAATTATCATTTTCACAAAAAAGGTAATCTCATAAGTAATATTCGAAAATATATTAAGTAATCGTTAATGTGAAACATGAAATTGAGATGTCGATATTAGTCATCAAGTGAATAAAGTGAATTCTTCGCATTTCTCTGATTTCTAGTCATCAGAAAAAATGAATACAAAAAATTTGCCGTTATACCTCTCGCCATTCCTCGATTATCTCCACTTCTTCTTCCGAATCATCGTCTCCCTCATTATCATCATCCTCAGGATCATCATTACTTTCAGTTGTGGTTTCAGTGACACTTTCAATGTCAGTGGGTTCGAGGGATGTTCTTACCTCCTCACATGGCTCTTCCTCGCATTGCTCGCACGCTGGGAGATCACACTTTCTTGTTTGCTCTAAACGTGGTGGTTTTGAAACATTCCTGCAATGCTTTTGATGCTTTTTATGAATGAATATGCGTTTCCTAGCTTGTACGGATGGTGCACACGTTGAGGAGCATTCACTCCATTGACTCCATTGCTCCAATTCGCATTCCTTACTGTTCAGAATAGCCGCATCTTTTGCTGACATTTCACTTGAAAAGGGGAATAAGTAAACATTTAATTTTAGACCATTAGGAGAGAAAGTGAGTGAAGCATTTTGCAGTAGATAATAACTTACCATGGACCACCTCCTCCGTAGCAAATTTTTCTGTCTGATTGCGAATCTTTACAATTTGTTTTTGTCGCTGCATAATTGTCAACGAAGTGCCTTTGTCTTAAACTCGTTCCCTGGCCACATTGCACTGAACAGGGACCCCAATCACCCCAAGGGGTCATTCTGCAGGCTTCTACAGTGAATATTTACTATTTTAATAGGGGACGTAATATTTTCTTAATGTATTGAAAATTGTTTTTTGCGTAATTCATAAACATTGTACAGGGCTCGGATCGTCTTTAAGACTCAAAAAAAGTCGCATAAATTTACAACAAAAGTCACGAAAAGTCGCAAAAATTTCCGAAAAAGTCGCATGAAATATTAGAAAAAATAAAAAAAAAAACGATTAAAAAAAACACAAAATTGTAAAAATTGTCAAAAAAAATTACATTTCTCGACAACAGATACATTAATATCAAACAATCCGGAATAAAATTTCAAAAAAATTTAATAAAATTCATAGCAAAATTTTAATGATGTATTATTAACATTTTTTTAAAAATTCTCTTTAAAATGTCAATTATTCTTATAAATAATAAAATTCTTCTCCGAAATTCAATTATTTAAAAAAAAAATTTAATAAAATTCTTCTTTAAAATTCAATTATTTTCAAAAGTAATAAAATTCTTCGCAGAAATTCAATTATATTCAACAATTTTATAAATAATAAAATTCATCATGAAAATTTAATTATTTTCAAAAGTTCTGATAAAATTCTTTGCAAAATTCAATTATCTTAAAAAAGTAATAAAATTCTTAGCAGAAATTTAATTATTTTCAAAATTTCAATTATTTTTATAAATATCAAAATTCAATTACATTTAAATATTTTTAAAAAAATCTATTCAAAATTTCAATTATTTTTGAGAGTATAATAAAATTCTTCTCTGAAATTCAATTATTTGCAAAAATTTTAATAAAATTCTTATCAAAAGATAAATTATCTTTATAAATAGTAAAATTCATTCTAGAAATTCAATTATGTTCAAAAGTAATAAAATTCATCCTAGAAATTCAATTATTTTTAATTTTTTTTTAAAATTTCTCGTCAAAATTTTAATTATATTCATAAATAATAAAATTCATCCTCGAAATTTAATTATTTTTAAAAGTTCTGTTAAAATTCTTTGCAAAATTCAATTATTTTGAAAAAGTAATAAAAATTCTTTTTAGAAATTCAATTATTTTTAAAATATTTTTTTTTAAATTCTCCTCAAAATTTCAATTATTTTTATAAATATCAAAATTCTTCTGCAAAATTCAATTACTTTAGAACATTTTTAAAAAAATCTGTTAAAAATTTCAATTATCTTTGAGAGTAATAAAATTCTTCTCTGAAATTCAATTATTTGCAAAAATTTTAATAAAATTCTTGTTAAAATTTCAATTATCTTTATAAATAATAAAATTCATCATAGAAATTCAATTATTTAAAAATATTTTTTTAAATTTCTCGTCAAAATTTTAATTATCTACATAAATAATAAAACTCATCCTGAAAATTTAATTATTTTCAAAAGTTCTGATAAAATTCTTTGCAAAATTCAATTATTTTCAAAAAATTTTTTTTTAATTTTTCTCAAAATTTCAATTATTTTTAAAAATATCAAAATTCTTCTGCAAAATTCAATTTCTTTTAAACATTTAAAAAAAAAATTTGTTCAAAATTTCAATTATTTTTGTGAATAATAAAATTCTTCTCTGAAATTCAATTATTTGCCAAGAATTTTAATAAAATTCATCCTAGAAATTTAATTATCTTCAAAAAGTAATAAAATTCTTGGCAGAAATTAAATTATTTTCAAAATTTCAATTATTTTTATAAATATCAAAATTCAATTACTTTTAAACATTTTTAAAAAAATCTGTTCAAAATTTCAATTATCTTTGAGAGTAATAAAATTCTTTTCTGAAATTCAATTATTTGCAAAAATTTTAATAAAATTCTTGTTAAAATTTCAATTACTAATGTTTTATAAATTTGTTCCCAGTAATTCATATATTTTCATAAAAAATAATTAAAAAAAATTTTTTTTTATAAAGTCTTAGAATTTAAATTAATGATTTTATCACTCGGTCATCTTTAATTGTTATAAAACATGAAGAAATCGATTGCTCCGAGTCGAAGACTCAGAGTGATCGATTTCTTCATGTTTTATAACAATTTTTTATAAGTTGTTTAATTTCAAAATGGTTTGAATTTGAATCTTTTGACAAATTTTAATTCCTATGGATAAATAATAATTAAATATTTATTTAAAAAAGAAATTATTGATGTTTTCGAAAAATTTGAAAGAAATTTGTAAATAAATGTAACATAACATTTTTTTGACTCAAACTTTTTTCTTTAAATTTAAATTTCTGTCGCATTTTACTGAAAAAAAATCTGGAGAAAGTCGATTAGTCGCATTTTTTTTTTAACAAAAAAGTCGAAAAAAGTTACATTTCCTTAGAAAAGTCGAAAAGGTCGCACAATCCGAGCCCTGATTGTATCGAATGGATTTAAAATATTAAGATGCTAAGTAAATAAAAGGTTGGTGCAATTAGAAATCCGACAAAACTTGTGTAAATACTTGAGAAATATATACTTTGTGATTTAGTTAATAAAAATATTAATATAATCAAGATCTAACACATAGGACACAAATCAACAAAATTTTTTGAAATCATAAATGTTTCATGCTTTATAAACACTAAATTCAAAAAAGCGTATGCATCGTATCTATAGGTTGTGAAAAAAATTATACAGACTATTATTATTACTATATTATTATTAATTAATTAATTATTATACTATTAATGCTAAGGGGTCAACCCTAGTTGTAATTTTCGGAAAAATCGACACCTGTAAATTCTATGATAGAACCTTAGTATAAAACAAAACGTTGCAAATTCGAGATAATGTATAATTTTGAAAAAAGTTAGAAATATATAAGAATATAAATATATAAGACTTATATAATAAGAATATGAAAAAAATATGAAATTATTAAAATTAATGAGATTATAGTTTAAAATCCTCAATTATAGTTATAATTCATTTATTAATTTTATTATTGGCTTATGATGAAAATGAAAGAGAATGTTAGCAAAATAAAAGACAAAACCAAAGGAATACTTGCTATTTTTAGATTTTTTATGTCGACCACCTGAATTTGATGGTTTTTGTTGCATTCCCTCACAAACTTTTTCATAAATCCTCTGACGATTTATATGAAGTTTCGCCATTGGTTTCATGTCACTGTTAAATGGATCGAAGAATGGCGATCCACTGTCATTTGGATATGACGTCGTTATCCGACGTATTGATTGTTGAGGAATCGTTGGCACATCATCGGCCTTAAAAAAATTAAATATCTTTTATTTAAATAAATAATTTAATACTAAACTTTTAAACAATTAAATTTTAACAAAAAATTTTAAAAAATCATTTTTGTTACAAAATAGAGTGAAATAAAAAACATCGAATTGCGTAGAAAATTAATTTTGTTTTAGTTCCTTTTTCTCAGTTCAATTATAGTTTTGAAGATGAAAAAAAAAGAATTACCAAGTAAGTGATTCCTTCGTCCGTACCCGCATCGTACGGGTACAAATTATATTGCTTGTGCTCAATCCAAGTGCAGTTCGACAAGCAAAGTTCGAGTCCTGAAACCCCTACGAACCAATCTGGCGATGGGTCTGTTCAAATTTATATAAAATTTAAAATAGATGTTAAAAAAAAAATAATTTAGTAATATGATTTTTAATTATTTGTATAATACAGAAATAAATTCTAAACTATTGGTAAAAATAAATTTTTCTCCTTGGATTAATTTCTTATTATATTCACCAATCATTGAGACCAGCGACATTAGGTGGTGCATTCTATCCACTCGAAAAACGGCAAACGTTTTTCCAGTCACGTTTGGATAACTAATTCCTCTCGCTTTGATAATCGTCCTAATATGTTCACTCTAGAAATATTTTTTTTTTCTTTCAATTTATTTATGTTATAAATAATATTATATTTATATGAATAATAAATATAATAATTTATTTTGATAAATAATTCATTTACATTGCAACATTATAAAATTAAACATTATAAAACATTATAAAATTACGACAATTTTTAAATAAATAAAATAAATAAAAATAATTCAATGTGAAACCAGTAGATACCAAATTTTATGAAAATCTACCAATTTAAAAAAAAAAGGGGTCCGTCATATTGAATTTTGAAAATCTGACTTCAGATTCGTAATCAGGGACCCAAAAAACCCCTAGGTAACAAGTTTCATAAAGAAATATTAATTTACAAATATATCCGCCATCTTGGATCCACCATTTTGAATTTTCAAAATCTATCCCGGTTGGGTCCATAGATAATAACAACGTTTTTTTATAAATGTAAATAATCAAAATTCAGTTATTAATTTCAAACAAATAGTTTGTTATTATTATAAAATAAATAAATAATAATATTAATAACATAATATTTATTAAAAGGTACATCAAAGTTTTTTTTCCGAATTTTCTCGCATTCAATATTGATATTCATTTGAACAAATTATTGGAAATAAAAAATGCTTTTTTCGTTCTCACTAACCTGATCTTTTAATTCAGATTCAAGGACACGTGTTGAGCCATGTTCAGCCACTTGTTTTAATCCCTCGCTTGCATTTCCATTATATGACCAAAAACGATATTTTGCCGTGTGCGATGCGCCAATTACATCCGAGAATCGAGCGAGCCAGGCTTTGCTTGGGAAATCCTATTAAAATGTAAACGAATTTTAATTAAAATGCTTATTAAATAATTAATCGCTTTAGAAAATTTTATCCGATCTATATAGACAAACGGGATTTAATATTTTCCCCTTTGTGTTCATTTTTTTTCTAATGATATTTTTTTTACATATTATATAGTATACTTACTTTAGGATGAGTATTTCGGGACCAAAGACCTTCGAATGCCACTTCGTATTTTGCTTCATCGCAAGCGCAACATTTATCGAGAATTTCCCCCTGTTCATCCTCCTCAGCTTTGGGATTTGGACACATGCGTAACGATAGTTTTTCATTTGCATCATCGTCTTCCATGTACCATGTTTCTGGCGTCTCCACCACTAGGGCCCTGGGAAATTTAATTCAATTTATATTATTTTTGAAAATTATTAAATTAAATTTTGAAAAACTAACTCCGGATTCATAATCAGTGACCCCAAAAACCCCCGAGTAACGAGTTTCAAGTGAATTGAATCAAATTTCTAAAAAATCGTCCGCCATTTTGAATTTTTAAAAACTGACATCAGATTCGTAATCAGCGACCCCAAAAACCCCCGAGTAACGAGTTTCAAGCGAATTGAATCAAATTTTAAAAAAATCGTCCGCCATATTGGATCCGCCATTTTGAATTTTTAAAAACTGACTTCAGATTCGTAATTAGCGACCCCAAAAACCCCCGAGTGACGAGTTTCAAGCGAATTGAATCAAATTTCTAAAAAATCGTCCGCCATATTGGATCCGCCATTTTGAATTTTGAAAAAATGACTAGATTCGCGATAAAAGACGCCGTAAACCACCGATAATACATAACGTACATATTAAGGGGTAAAAGAGTATTTTTAACTCATAAAAATTTTTTTCAGTCGATATAACAAAATATATGTTTAATATTTAGAATAAATTTAGATTTAGAATAATTATACCAAGTTTCATAAGTTTCATAACAATCGGTGATTGAAACACTTCAAAAATGTTAATTGTAAGATAATATAATTATCATTTTTTAAAGAAAAAAAAACCTTATTCGGACGCAACCACTATCTTCAATTGGACTTCTCCAAATAATTGAAACTGATTCTTTTGGTAATTTGGCTGTTTCGATAATTGCATTTTCACATTTTTCCGAATATTTAGATAAAGTCTCATCAATCACAATCAATGTTCCACTGTCGAGTGTTTCATTTTCATTTGAGACTATGATGAAAAAACTGGAAAATTTGTGAGCTGGACCCTGACTCTCACCACTTTCGATGGTTACTGAAAAAAAGAATTTAATTACAAATTGTATATATAAATGCCAAAGACTTACGATAATTCTAAGGTGCTTTAAAATAAAGGTTTATACCAGTTTTAATGATATATGTAAAAAATAATTTAAAAAAAAAAATTTTTTTTTAAATTTTAAAATTTAAAATTTAAAAATTTTAAATTTAAAAATTTTAAATTTTTAAATTTTTAAAAACTTTTTCATGAATTTGATCACTAAAAGAGTAAAAAAAAAATGTTCTATAACAAATATAAATCCTTGTAAAAATAAATAATTGAATTTATTCTACCGATGACCATAAATAATAATCGTTTTTATTGAGAATTTTGCTGATAAAAATCTCGCTTCGGTAAATAATTTAAGTTATACATATATACATATATATAGTGACCCCAGGGCATATATATTGCTATAATATTGGTTTAGTCTATTTGTTATTACTTTCCATCAAAATAATAGTATATACATGTGATTTTTTTCCCTCATATATCGAGATAGTGAATTATTTTTTCAAATATTTTCCTCCCAACAAAGCCAAACAGTAAATGCACTTAATTTTCTTTCAATTATTTCCAATTTAATTTATATATCGAATTTTTATATGAAATTTAATTAAAATTGTGAAAACTGTTATTGACATTAAACAACAACAATGTTTTGCTAATATTCCAATATATAGATTAAAACATATTATGTCGATTGTGAAACAATGACGAATACAAACAGAGGGAAAACATGCATTAAAAGAAATATTAAATATGCAAAATTAAAATTAATGTTCAAATTAATATAAAAATTAAAATTAGTATTAAATTCCCTATTGATAATAAAATATGTATAGTGGGAATTCATATGGATTCCTATTTTCATATTTAAAAAGAAAGAATTGAATTTTTATTTTAGTTGATGAATCTAAAAAAAGTACTTAAGTAGTAGAATAACGTATAAAAAGTAGTAAATAGTAGGTTTTAGCAGATGAGTGCGAAGCCTGTATTTAACAATTTATTTCTCTTCGAAGATAAATATTATACATAAACTTTCAATAAAGTAATAGAAATTTTTAAAACTCAAGAAAAATAGTTTGGGAAAAATGAAAAATGAAATAAACGCTGTGTAAATTATTTTTGCTGACGTTTATAATTTGAAATTAAAAGTTGGAAATTGGCTGAGTGAATATTAGCAAAATCCACGGTCAGGATTAAATGTTTGCATTGCTCCAGAATATGATAGCAGACACTTTCCTAAATATTCTATACTTGGCTGACTGATATTGGCAAAATAATTGTGAGCGCGCTCGATAACTTGGAAACAACTTCAAATTGGAAAACTGTCGAATTTCTTTAAAAAAAAAGAATTCTCTTGCATTTCAGTCATGCAAGAATTTATATGATTTTAATGAGTTTCCTCCATTTCCCCCAACTTCTTTTTATTTTCATCGTCAATAAGGAGCACCAAGAGCACCATAGAGCACCATAGAGCACAATTTCAAAAGTTTTGATAACTTCTAAAAGTTAAAAGTAATTTAACATTTAGAAAATATAAATTTTTCTTATATTTACATAATATTTTTGAAACATCAATCTTTAAACTTTTAATTATCAATTATGGTAAGGCGGCAATTATGTATAATATGAAAATTTCCAACAATCACTAATTAAGTAGTAAATGTTTATTTGTTAATATTAAATTTAACAGACAAACTTTTTTTTATTTCTGAGAAATGATAATTTTTAAATACGTGATATTTTCAATGAACTTGAGTAATAAATGTGACATTGCATGGGACATGCGATACCTTTACGAAGGTTTAAATTATAATATCGCGTGTGACTAATTTCATTATACACTATATGGAAAGAAGAAAATAAAAAAAATTTATGAATATTAATAATTAAAATTAGGCAAAATTTAATTTAATTAATGTCCCGGACAATATTTTTTGAAAATAATATTATCTGAGAAAAACGGGAGTTTCAAAAAAGTTTTATAAGTAATAATACTAATAATAATAATAATAATAATAATAATAATAAAAAGTATTTAAAACAGTGACAAATAAAAGATGAAAATAAAGTTTGTTTTCCTTCGTAAAAATTAAATTTGTTAATATAGAATAAAGTTTTATTATAATTAATTAACTACATTTGTTGCAGTCAACAATTATGTGTAAAACTGAAAATAATTGTTCGCTACTTGATATGCGCTGATGAACAACAATATTAAAGTGCAAGTTACTTTGTGAATTTATGCGAATAATTTTATAAAATTTAATATTATTTGATGTTAAGTTAAAATAGTATAAAGGAAAGGCAGTTGAAAAGCGAAGACCCATAATACACGAAGCCATAAATGCAACGAGCAACAATCTGTCCCTCGAGAACTTTATATACTTGTAACTTGCGAACGGATCTCGTTAATTAAGTTAAACTATAATTTCATAGAAAATATATTATATTTCGCGCAAGTAACAAAATTAATCTAATAAAAGTTTATATTTTCATTTTTTTAAACGAATTTTAATGTTAAATAAATAATTTAAACTGCGGTGATATAAAAAATAATTTTAATAAATAATTTAAAGTAATTTAAAATAATTTTAAAAATAATTTAAAATAATTTTAATAATAATTTAAAATAATTATTTAATTATTTTTAAAAGACTGATATCTTCTTAGCGTTTAAAACTATTTATCTACATTTAATAATGCATTTGAATTTCGCGCCATTACGCTCAGTATAGGTTAGTATTCGCCTTTAGAATTTGTGATCGAAAATCCTCCGCCTGTTGGCATCAGTCGTTGTTTCTTAATTATTTTGTAACAATTCACTTATATTTTATCACATTTATTCATTTATTAATGTTTGTTTAGTGCAACGTTTATTTATTTACTGACTGACACGAATTTTTTTTAAATATGTAACTAAGTTCCTTTACTATTTGTCCGAAAGGACCGAAAGTTGTAAGTAATTATAAAATTTCGTTTCATACATAACCTATAAAAATTTTATAAATTTAATTAATTATTATTACAGTTGTATTGATAATAACGCGAAATTGAAATATAAAGAACTCGAAGACACGTGCCAGGGGGAAAATGAAAATGTTTTTAAATTGTCACGTAACGTGCATTTGACAGACCGATTATTTTATTGCGCCTCTTAATCGTATTATCTCTATGACCATTAGACACGTGCAATCAAGTAACCGCATTACAAGCTCAATGCTGTTATATGCGATTTCAATTTAATTCAATTCAATGAGTGAAACTGCAACTCTGGTTAACTTTTACAAAACTATATATATACGAAAACAATTGTAGAATTTTATTTACGGTAGTTATTCATTAATCTGCTAAAAGCCAAAATATGTAAATTAACCATATTTTGCGTGAATAAATACTGACCTATATTTTATCCCACAAAACTGATTCTCGAAATATTATATTAACACCGGAATTTTATTTATATTTTTTTATTGCGAATGGAAATTTAATAGGATTAAATTCTGTAGTTAATATACGTATAAAATCTGAAAATAATTATAAATATATTTACAAAATTGAAATACTAAAAAAGCTTTTAAATACTTGGAAAAAATTTACATATTTAAAAAAATAATCCTTGAAAGTAAAAAAATATTCCTTATATTTATTTACGAGAAAATATTTTTGCCACTAATATTTCAAGAGGGGAAAAAATTGCAAAAATACGTGTCAGTGAAAAAGTTTGTAACAATATAAAGGTATACGTTTTAGAGTGGCAAAATTTATTATTTACAATATACATCTCACTTTGTGTTCATTTTGTATTCACTACTACGAGTATGTATATAGCATTTTCGACTTCTCCAATGTAAACCTAAGTGTATCCAACTTACTAAAACATTCAGTATGTCTAGAAACTTGGAAGTAACTTTATTTCCACTAAACAAACACTTCGCATATACACTAGTTCAAAAATTTATAAATTTCAAATTTTTGTTATTTACTTCTTTGCTAAAAGAATTGTTTTCTTTAAAAAATTTAAAGTACCAATTTTCTCATTCGTTGTGCTTAATTTTATCCAACTATTTTTGTAGATTTTTATTGTTAAATGCAAATATTCGAAGAAAATGCATTTTTTTTACAGAATGGAAAATTTTGTCCCAAAAAATGAAAATTAAAAATTAAATTGAAAATAAATCATTTTTTTTGTACTCACACATATAATTGGTGCGTGGCATGTAACTTTGAAAATAATCGGTGCGATTGACGTTACTCATAACAATTTGAAACTCATCCTCAAGTGGCGTTCGTGGTGTTTCAAATGCATGGGGTGGAATGTGGTTGCAAAAAAGTGTCAAACCACTGATTATCGATGATAGAAAAATAATCAGTCCGATTGAAATTGACGCCTTTGTCATTATCTGGAAAAAAAATTGAAATTTTTTTATTTTTTGAAATATTAATCTTCTTTTTGTTTTTTTCAGGAAAGAGAGAATTGACAATATAATCAATTACAAATGCAAGATCAAGTGAACCAGAACGACGAAAATTTTTAAATATGGTGTTTTTCCTATTTACACCCTTCAGTGATAATAATGATAGGGCACGGATTGTGCGACTTTTTCGACTTTTTTGTGAAAAAATGCGACTAATCGACTTTTTCGAGATTTTTTTTAGTAAAATGGGACAGAAATTTAAAAAAAAATTTTAAATTTAAAGAAAAAAGTTTGAGTCAAAAAAATGTTCTGTTACATTTATTTACAAATTTCTTTCATATTTTTCGAAAACATCAATAATTTCTTTTTTAAATAAATATTTAATTATTATTTTTCCATAGGAATTAAAATTTTTCAAAAGATTTAAATTCAAACCTTTTTGAAATTAAACAACTTATAAAAAATTGTTATAAAACATAAAGAAATCGATCACTCCGAGTCTTGGACTCGGAGCAATCGATGTCTTCATGTTTTATAATAATTTAAAGATGACCGAGTGATAGAATCATATTTTATATTATAAGACTTTATAAAAAAAATTTTTAATTATTTTTTATGAAAAAATATGAATTATTGGGAACGAATTTATAAAACATTAGTAAGTAATAGAATTTTGCAGAAGAATTATGATATTTACCAAGATAATTGAAATTTTGAGGAGAATTTAAAAAAAATTGAAAAATAATTTAATTTCTGCCAAAAATTTTCTTACTTTTTGAAGATAATTGAATTTTGCAAAGAATTTTAACAGAACTTTTGAAAATAATTAAATTTCCAGGATGAATTTTATTATTTATGAAGATAATTAAAATTTTGACGAGAGATTTAAAAAAATAATTTAAAATAATTGAATTTCTAGGATGAATTTTATTATTTATGAAGATAATTAAAATTTTGACGAGAGATTTAAAAAAATAATTTTAAATAATTGAATTTCTAGGATGAATTTTATTATTTATAAAGATAATTGAAATTTTAATAAGAATTTTATTAAAATTTTTGCATATAATTAAATTTCAGAGAAGAATTTTATTACTCTCAAAGATAATTGAAATTTTGAACAAACTTTTTTAAAAATGTTTAAAAGTAATTGAATTTTGGAGACGCCTGTTTATCCCCGTTTATGCAAATGCTCTAATAGTCATTTGATCTAATTTAAAGGTTATAAATATTCAAATGATCTAAAGAACATTGAATATAATGTGATTTTATATAAAAGTCTAATTAATAAAATGAGTTTATTCTATAATTTATTTTTAAGCCAATAATCAAAATATCCAATTCGCATTTTCTATAATCATAAGCAATTATAAAATTTTTTCACGCAAACTTTCAACTGATAAAATAGTTGTATAAGCCAAAGTTTATTTTTTATAATTTTATAATAACCTAATTTTAAAGTGTTATAATTTTTAATTTGTATAAATTGTAATTTAACAAATGTCTGTCAAATCTAAATGTAGTAAAATATAATTTATTTAAATAAAATATCTTTTTTAAAAAATGCTAACAACCTCGAATCGTCAATTGATCAAATATTCAAAACATCTAATCGTCATTTCGTCCAATGCTAAAAACATCGAATCGTCAAATGGTCGAATGCTTAAAACTTAGAATCGTCAATTGATCAAATATTCAAAACATCTAATCGTCATTTCGTTCAATGCTCGAAACGTCGAATCGAGAAAAAGTTGAAAAATTTGCTTGATGTAAGTTAACATTTATTTAAACCAAGCAAATTTTTCCAATTTTTGTCGATTCGACGTTTCGAGCATTGGACGAAATGACGATTAGATGTTTTGAATATTTGATCAATTGACGATTCGATGTTTTAAGCATTCGACCATTTGACGATTCGATGTTTTTAGCATTGGACGAAATGACGATTAGATGTTTTGAATATTTGATCAATTGACGATTCGAGGTTGTTAGCATTTTTTAAAAAAGATATTTTATTTAAATAAATTATATTTTACTACATTTAGATTTGACAGACATTTGTTAAATTACAATTTATACAAATTAAAAATTATAACACTTTAAAATTAGGTTATTATAAAATTATAAAAAATAAACTTTGGCTTATACAACTATTTTATCAGTTGAAAGTTTGCGTGAAAAAATTTTATAATTGCTTATGATTATAGAAAATGCGAATTGGATATTTTGATTATTGGCTTAAAAATAAATTATAGAATAAACTCATTTTATTAATTAGACTTTTATATAAAATCACATTATATTCAATGTTCTTTAGATCATTTGAATATTTATAACCTTTAAATTAGATCAAATGACTATTAGAGCATTTGCATAAACGGGGATAAACAGGCGTCTCGAATTTTGATATTTATAAAAATAATTGAAATTTTGAATATAATTTAATTTCTGACAAGAATTTTATTAGTTTTGAAAATAATTGAATTTCTAGGATGAATTTTATTAAAATTCTTTGCAAATAATTGAATTTCAGAGAAGAATTTTATTATTCAAAAAGATAATTGAATTTTTTAACAGATTTTTTTTAAATGTTTTAAAAAAATGGAATTTTGCAGAAGAAATTTGATATTTATAAAGATAATTGAAATTTTGAGGAGAATTTAAAAAAAAATTGAAATATAATTTAATTTCTGCCAAAAAGTTTTTTACTTTCTGAAGATAATTGCATTTTGCAAAGAATTTAACAGAACTTTTGAAAATAATTAAATTTCCAGGATGAATTTTGTTATTTATAAAGATAATTAAAATTTTAACAAGAATTTTATTAAAATTTTTGAAAATAATTGAATTTCAGAGAAGAATTTTATTATTTATAAAAATAATTGAAATTTTGAACAGATTTTTTTAAAAATGTTTAAAAGTAATTGAATTTTGCAAAAGAATTTTAATATTTATAAAAATAATTGAAATTTTGAGGAGAATTGAAAAAAAATTGAAAAATAATTTAATTTGTGCCAAGAATTTTCTTACTTTTTGAAGATAATTGAATTTTGCACAGAATTTTAACAGAACTTTTGAAAATAATTAAATTTCCAGGATGAATTTTATTATTTAATAAAAATAATTAAAATTTTGACGAGAAATTAAAAAAAAATAAAAATAATTGAATTTCTAGGGTGAATTTTATTACTTTTGAACATAATTGAATTTCTAGAATGAATTTTATTTTTTATAAAGATAATTTAACTTTTGATAAGAATTTTATTAAAATTTTTGCAAATAATTGAATTTCAGAGAAGAATTTTATTACTCTCAAAGATAATTGAAATTTTGAATAGATTTTTTAAAAAATATTTAAAAGTAATTGAATTTTGATATTTATAAAAATAATTTAAATTTTGAAAATAATTTAATTTCTGACAAGAATTTTATAACTTTTGAAAATAATTGAATTTCTAGGATGAATTTTATTAAAATTCTTTGTAAATAATTGAATTTCAGAGAAGAATTTTATTATTCACAAAGATAATTGAAATTTTGAACAGATTTTTTTTGAAATGTTTAAAAGAAATTGAATTTTGCAGAAGAATTTTGATATTTATAAAGATAATTGAAATTTTGAGGAGAATGTAAGAAAAAAATTTTTTGAAAATAATTGAATTTCTGTAAAGAATTTTCTGACTTTTGAAGATAATTGAATTTTGCAAAGAATTTTATCAGAACTTTTGAAAATAATGAAATTTTTATGATGAATTTTATTATTTGTAAAATTTTGAATAATAATTGAATTTCTGCGAAGAATTTTATTACTTTTGAAAATAATTGAATTTTATTAAAATTTTTTTTAAATAATTGAATTTCGGAGAAGAATTTTTTATTTATAAAAATAATTGACATTTTAAAGAGAATTTTTAAAGAAATGTTAATAATACATAATTAAAATTTTGCTATGAATTTTATTAAATTTTTAAAAAAATTTTATTCCGTATTGTTTGATATTAATGTATCTGTTGTCGAGAAATGTAATTTTTTTTAACAATTTTGACAATTTTATGTTTTCTTTTTGTTGTTTTTTTGATTTTTTCTAAGATTTAATGCGACTTTTTTTCGACTTTTTCGGAAATTTATGCGACTTTTCGTGACTTTTGTTGTAAATTTATGCGACTAAAGCGACTTTTTTGAGTCTTAAAGACGATCCGAGCCCTGTAATGGTATATAATGTCATTTAATAATGACAGGCATCGTCTCGATAATTAATTTTAAAACCGTATCAAAAAGTAGCTTAAGGGGATTTGAACCTTGATGACGTCACAGTTTGTGCAAAGCATTAGTTTTAAATCTGTGACGTCATCATGGTTCAAATGCCCTTAAAGACAGAAAAATGTAGGTTTTAGTAGGAAAACCACTTTGCG
This sequence comes from Leptopilina heterotoma, assembly GCF_015476425.1. Lineage (NCBI taxonomy): Eukaryota > Metazoa > Arthropoda > Insecta > Hymenoptera > Figitidae > Leptopilina > Leptopilina heterotoma. The sequence goes on from NW_025111142.1 coordinate 983,774, forward strand.
AAAGGTGAGCTTAATATTTTAAAATGTTAAATTTATAATTGCAACGAAAATTAGAATTATAAATAATTCTCAACTATAATTAAAAAATGTTTTCTAAACTCTGTTATAAAACCATTTTTGTTTTTTAACACACTATCAGAAAATGACTAATTTTATTTTCCGTTCAGTCGATTACGCCTGGTTCCATTATATTGATAGTGTTCCTGGCAGTCGATCAATCCTCCCTTGTTCTTTTTTCACTTTCATTCACTTTCTTCGTCGACTTGAAGTTCTTTTCTCTGCTTGCAAATAGAATGATCGTGAAAAATTACGTTTAATATTTTATACCAATTGAACGCGCAGAGTAGTTCCCCAACATTTTTCTAAATTAAAACCGTCGATTTTAATTACTCTGAAATTTTTAGAAACCTTACCGCAGTTAACTGTTTACTTTGAAAATTCTCTAAGTTAAGAAGGAAAATATTTGCAACGTTTGGGGTATATTTGAGAGAAGATCAAATAGAGTGGAAAATTATTTGACATAAGTGAAATTGATTGTGATATCTGAAGACCAACTATTTAGGGGGAAATTTGAAATTATTGGAGGAAGTGAATCCTGGTATACATAATTGAATGAAATTCTCGTCGATCCAAGAGTGTTCTGATGGGGAATCGAGTGAAAATTGTACACCTGTTGAAACAACGGGTGGGTTCTCTATTGTCCATGAGACTTTGCCAGGAAGGCGTAAAGTGCGCCGCTCAATAATTCATTACTCTACACTCAACGATAGACTAGTATCGACAGTGGGGAATAAATTATCGACAGCGGTTAATCTATTGCGAACGGAATTTATTATTTCATTCTATCAAGAGATTCAGTGATAAAAAGGGGTCAGGCTGTTCGTATGTTTCCACCCTTCGATCTATTTCCAGTAGTGGACTACCCGTTTATTAATTAATCTTAAAAATAAGCAACTGTATCGAATTTACAAAGTTTCGAGTAGGGAATTACTTCGAAAACAGTGAACACATTGTTAAGTGAATTTATATTGTTAAGACTCAATGCAGAAAGCTATTTAGCAAAACCATAGTTGCGCTCTGATGAGTCATCTCTGTGAGAGTACGTGGTATTATGTATTTGAATTCCCATCCACATTCTGCGGTCGAGCTGAACAGCGGAAATGGCAGAATGCCAGATCGAGACAAACGCCATGTCCTATATCCATTATTTAGTCACACAAGAGAAAAAGTATTTAAAAAAAAGTCACTCATTCCAAGTTTCACCCTTATTTTTTAAATCGACTTATCCTCTTATTTTGATGTGAAAATAACTGTCTTATTGCATTTACAATTCCTTTTTTGTGTCAATTTTTGTAAATGAATTAATTTTGTCAAATTGTCAAATTACTTTTTGGAATAAAATATGTGAAATGTTTGTTCGAATTAAGATACGGAATCTAGTGATTTCTTCAGAATTGGAAATAAATTTATGAAATTGATTTTCCTATTTGACTGACTTTTTCGAGGGGAGAGTTGTATTTCCAATTGAAAGCTCGACCATAGCAGCTTTATTAAACGAGACATTGACAGAGAACCCGTATTTGGTTTATCAGGCTGCTTCTGCTATGTTTAGTCTCATTCGATAGTAGCTCGATTAATGAAAGCAATCAATATTTCATACTGACAAAATTCATCTCTCTCTCTCTTGTCACGAAAATCGTGTCCAATTTACACACTCTCTACGTCTATACGGTATTAATGAAGTTTATTAATTAAATAACATAATTTTGCTTATCTTTGAAGCTAGAAGTTCAAATCAAATGCGAGAGAGTTTTGAAAATGTAAATTTTCAATTTTCTTCTAAGGCTGGGTCACACAATTTGTAACGCGAAAAAAAGGTGTTATGAGAATTTTTTTAATCCTTTAATGACCCCGAAAGAGAGAAGCGAAAAGCTATTTTTGCGAATTGTCATTTTTGCGAATGACCATTTTTACGAATTGTCAATTTTCCGAAAAGTCATTTTTGCGAATCGCCATTTTTACGAATTGTCAATTTTCCGAAAAGTCATTTTTGCGAATCGCCATTTTTACGATTTGTCAATTTTTCGAAAAGTCATTTTTACGAAAAGACATTTTTGTGAAATTTCATTTTTGCGAAAAGACATTTTTTGCGAAAAGTCATTTTTACGAATTGCCATTTTTTCGAATTGTCATTTTTGAGAAATGTCATTTTTGCGAATTGTCACTTTTGCGAAAAGCTATTTTTGCGAAAATTCCTATAGTAAACTTGTATGCATATATATATATATATTCACTATAGGAATTTTTGCAAAAATTACAATTCGCAAAAATGACTTTTCGGAAATTTGACAATTCGTAAAAATTGCGATTCGCAAAAATGTCTTTTCGGAAAATTGACAAATCGTAAAAATGGCTATTCGCAAAAATGACTTTTTGGAAAATTGACAATTCGTAAAAATGTCGATTCGCAAAAATGACAATTCGCAAAAATAGCTTTTCGAAAAAATGACAATTCGTAAAAGTAAAATTTCGCAAAATTGGAATTTGAAATAAGAATCCGGAATAAGGAAATTAAATAAGGAATCCGGAATGTAGAATTTGTAATGTGGAATCTAGAATGTGGAATTTGAATAAGGAATCCGGAATAAGGAAATTGAATAAGGAATCCGGAATGTAGAATTTGTAATGTGGAATCTGGAATGTGGAATTTGAATAAGGAATCCGGAATGTAGAATTTCAAATGAGAAATCCGGAATGTGGAATTTGGAATGTGGATTTTAAAATAAGGAATCCGGAATGTAGAATTTAAAATAAGAGATGAGGAATATTAAATGTAGAATTCGGAATAAGGAATTTGAAATAAGGAATCCGGAATGTGGAATTTGTAATGTGGAATCTGGAATATGGAATTTGAAATGAGGAATCCGAAACGTGGAATTTAAAATGAGAAATCCGGATTTTAAAGCAGGTCAAATCCCTATTGCAGGTGCAAGTTGAATGTAGAAGAAAAATAGATATCTACTGAGAATAAATTCATCTAAATGGAGGCAGAACGAAAGGCCGGATGTGCAATTTAAAGAAAGAATTGCCTTCAGGATTGCCAATAAGCTCCGGAAACAAGCTTCAAAAAAAGTCTCACTCACAGTATGAATAAGAGTCACTTTTCATGATAAAATGGCGAATTTCTCTTTGTATTAAAAATCATATATTCATCACTGCAAATAAATTTTTAATTACAAGATTTTTACGAACTTTTTTCTTTCTTTATGTGATTGTATGTCAATTTATTTCTCTTTAGATTATAAGAAAAACGTCCGATTTTTATTATTTAGTTGTTTAGATATAAAAGAATGATGAATCATGTCCATTATTTTGAAATTGGGTTTTTTTTATGTTAAAAATAAAAAGAATTTTTTTTTTATCAAAATATCTGACTCTGTCAGAAATGTCAATAATGGAGGATTGATGTGCTCTAATTTTGATGCATTATTCCGAGTGCAAGCGCATCAGTAAATACAAGAGAAGACAAAATACCTGTATACGTTGATAGATAGTTGTAATATATTATTATTTTATTTTACTGCAGAAAATTTTTTTCTATGTGACTTAAAAAAATGAATTTTTTAATTTATTCATAAATCGATAGTATCTCCGCAAATTATAAATTTTTAAAGAGTGAAATCTTAAAAAAATTAACAGACTTCGCTCTCGATAATTATTAATTTTAAAAAAGGAGAAAAAAGTAGCTTTCAAACTAAAAAAAGAAATAGTAAAAAAGTAACTATCGAAAAATTAAACTTGACGACCAAAAACAAAATTGGTTTTAGAAACTTCACATAACTGACAAAAATCCAATTCCATATTTTCTATTTTCCCGACTTTTTCCTGAAATTAAATATTTATAAAAAGTAATTTAACTTAATTCTTGTCAAGAATTTTATAAACATTTTTAAACAACTGATTTCTTTCGACTAATTTAATTCAAATTCTAATTTAAATAATTAAATTCCAGAGAAATTTGTATTATTCATGAAAATAATTGAATTCTTACGATGATTTTTACACAACTATTGTTATTTATGAAAATAATTGAATTTTGCAAAAAATTTTATTGAAATGCCTCAAAATAATTGATTTTTCGGGAATAATTTTGTTATTTATCGTTAATAATTGAATTCCTTCGAAAAAATTTTAAACAAACATTTTTTTAAATATAATTGATTTCTTCGTGGAATTGAAATTAAATTTTTAAGACATTTTTTTTAAACACATGTACCTGTAAAATTCCTGTAAAATTGTATTAAAAATAATTGAAATCCTGCGATGAATTTCATTATTTATGCGAAAATAATTGAATACTTGCTAAGAATTTTATTAAAAATTTTCAAAAATAATTGAATTTCTAAGAAGTATTTTAATATTCATGAAAATAATTGAATTCCTGTCAAAAATTCTAATATTTTTGTAAATAATTGAATTATTGTGGAAAATTTTATTAAAATGTTTAAAAAGAATTGAATTTCTGTGAAAAATTTTGTTATTTTTGAAAATAATTGTAATTCTTCATAAGAATTTTATAAATATTGTTTTAAATAATTAATTTTTTCGAAATATTATAAATATTATGAAAATTTTATTTTAAATAATTGAATTCTTGTGGTTCTTGTGTTTAATTCTTGTGTTTAAATAATTGAATTTCTAAAAAGCATTTTCTTATTTATAAAAATAATTGAATTTTTTCGAACGATTTTATTTAGAATTTTTCAAAACAATTGAATTTCCAAGAAGAAATTTATTACTTTTGAAAATAATTGAATTCTTGTGATGAATATTGTTATTTATGAAAATAATTGAATTTTGTCAAAGAATTTTATTAAAATGCCTCAAAATAATATTGAATTATTGGGAATAATTTTGTTATTCGTCGACATAATTAAATTCTTTCAAAAAAATTTGAATAAAATTGTATTTAAAATAATTGATTGTTTTCGAACAATTTTATTAAAATATTTGAAAATAATTGAATTCTTGTGAAAAATTCTAATATTTTTGTAAATAATTGAATTCTTTCAAAGAATATAAAAAAATATTTTTTAAAATAATTGACTTTTTCAAGGAATTAAAATTAAATTTTTAAGAATAATTACATTTTTTGAGAAATTCCTGTAAAATTGTATTAAATATAATTAAAATCCTGCTATGAATTTTATTATTTATGAAAATAATTGAATAGTTGCTAAGAATTTTATTAATTTTATTAATTTTCAAAAATAATTGAATAGTTGCTAAAAATTTTATTATTTATAAAAAGTAATTGAATTATTGCGAAAAATTTTATTAAAATGTTTAAGAAGAATTGAATTTCGGTGAAAAATTTTGTTATTTTTGAAAATAATTGAATTCTTCATAAGAATTTCATAAACATTGGTTTAAATAATTAATTTTTTCGATAATAAATATTATGAAAATTTTATTTTAAATAATTGAATTCTTTGTTCTTCATTATTTTGTGAAAGTTAATTGAATTTTTCGATTAAATAATTTAAAATAGTATTAAAAATAATTGAAATTCTTCCATGAATTCTATTATTTATGAATATAATTGAATTCATGTTAAGTATTTTATCAGAAATTTTTTTTTAAAAAATTGAATTTCCATGAAAAATGTTATTTGTAGTAAAAATATTTGAATTATTCTGAAAAATTGTATATAAAAATTTTGTTAAATAATTGATTAATTTCATTTTTTCGAATTTTTTTTTTTTTTGAAAATGCTATTCTAAATTAATTGAATTCCTGTGGATATTTTATTATTTATGAAAATAATTGAATTGTCGATGAATTTTAATTTTTTTATTTGAATTCTTTTGCTAAATTTTATGAAAATACTAGATATTGAAAATGAATTTCGAATATTTTTTGAAAATAATTGAATCATTTTAAAGAATATATACAAACGAGACAATTCGTTACTCTTATATTTATAATCCAATAAATTTTCAACGAGTGACATTTATTAATTTGGGAAATAGTTATTTTTTTATTTCTATATAGGTACAGGGACATGAATTTGCAAATTATTTTCAACCCCTTTCTTCAGGATTCTCGTAAACTCTGATAATAAAGAAGAATTTCAAACTGTCTCTCTCTCTCTCTCTCTTGCTTTTTGGTTTATTAGCATAAATCCTGTGAGAATAAATTGCAGTTATACATTTTATCTATGTAAACTTGCCTCACCATATTGCATTAAACCAACAGCTGCAACCTAACTTTGTTTTCTCTAAAATGGAACTGTTAATATAATAATATTTACATTTATTGAAAATAATATAATTAAAACTTATTTTATAACAAAAATTTGTATTCTAACAATTAAAAATTTTCATAAACATAAATATATACAATATAAAAATATAAACATATAAAAATATAAATATTTAAAATCATGACAGAAATGATTTAAATTGCTCTTCAAATAAAATGTGAATTATTACTCGTGCAGGTAGAAATCTAATAAATTATTTCAACTTCATGTATTTTCGATTTTATAATATTTATATCTATACACATTTATTTTTATTTATTAATTCATTTACCAACTTATTTATATTTATTTTATGACTTTATTTATTTATTTATTTATTCATTCATTTATATACTTATTCTTATATGTTTATTAAATTACTTATTTAATTCTAAAAAAGTAATTTTGCAATACATAATTTGTTATTTAAAGAAAAAGTCCATAAAAACTTGAAAGTGTTTCAAATTCTAATTTCAAGAATTATATATATATGAGAGAAATCTTTTTGACATTCAAGGCCGTCTTAAAAAAATACCGAGGGAGAACGAAGGTTGAAAGGGGAAAAAAGTAGAAAAGGTATTAAGCGTGAAAATTAAGAATAAAATAACAGTGAATGATCTAAAATAAATCTGACTTCGTACATAAAAGAATTTTTTTAACTAATTGAAAAAAATTTTTCATTTCCCTTAAATTCAACACTAAAATGTAAAATTGAAATAACAGGATTAAATATTCATCATTATGTGTTCAAATATTTGAAAAATTTAAATTATTTATTGAAGAAATACAAAAGAAAAAATTTTATATTATTTACATTCGTTTATTTATAAATTTCTTCTTATCTTGAGTTGGTGCCCTTGAGTTGCACTTTGATTTGAAAAAGAATTTTTTAGTTGAACATATATATATTTATGTAAATTTTATTTGTAAATACAGATAATAAAACTAATATTACTGAAAATTATCAATATTAAAAAAAATTTTAATTATTTCAAAAATAGAAAATATAAATTAATTAGATGAGAAATATTGAAATAGATTAATAAATAAAAAAAATTTAATATTTAAAATTTTTCTTTCTGTTTTATTTTTAATTATTTTTATTTAATATTTAATTTTTTATTTTACTTTTTATTTTATTCTCAAGTATTCAATAATTTTTCAAATGAAAAAAAAGTAAATAAATTTATTACTTTTGTCAATTTTTTTATAGTAGAAATAATACATAAACGAAAACGATAGTAAATAATAAATAAATAAATTATTTTCTATTTTGTTTGTAAAAAGTTGTTAATTTACAAAAAAAAGTAAACTAAAAAAAGCAACAAAACTTATTTACATTTGTTATCACCCTAGTTATAAAACTAATAATAAAAGTGAAAGAAAAGTTAATTAAATGAGTCAGCCTTTTTGTTGTTGGTCAAAAGTTAAATTGACTTGCGCATTAATTAAGCGAACCACTCGAAAAGATACACCGGAAGTTGATCTCCTTAGATGTTTAAGCCGAGAGCTGAATTCTAATCCGTCAACTAACAAGAAACTAACAAGAATCTCGGTAAGTTAGCAAAAAAAAAAAAAAGAAAAAAAAAGAACGCAAATCTATCTTCACTTAGGGAAAACTTACCGAGGATCAGTGGGAATAAGAAAAATAAGAAATTCTTTTCCCCTGTGACCCGATTTTATTTTCCAATGACAAGCCCAAGGCTTCTTAAAGAGAAAGAGTGAGAATAAATAGTTATTTTCGTAACAAGGGCGCAAAATAGGTGATTGCGACGATGGCGAAATGAAGGGACCGAGGGGACACAATTTCGCGCCCGAGGCGAAGCCGAGGGAGCGAAAGTGTCCCCGAGGTCCCGAAATTTCGCCAAAGTCGTAATCACCTTTGCGCCCATGATGCGAACATAATTTTTTGTCCTAACTGCATGGAAAGTATGGCATTGAGGGCACGCACGATTAAACTCTCATATTAGTTAAAAATTAAGCTCTATATAAATATTATATCGAATGAAGTCTCTAATGATAGAAGTTTTAAAATAGAAATAAAAAACAATGTATTCTGGAAACATAGTATTTATTTAGAACGTAGTAATTAATAATTGAACAAAACTGAAACAGGAACTTTTAAAATTGACAATATTTTGATAAACGAAATGGAAACAAAACCAAATATCTCATTATTTTTTTTAGAGAAAAAAAAAATTGCAAATTTTTATAGACAAAATAAAACAAGTTGAAAATGTTTGCAGTTTTATAGTCAACATAAAAAGAAAGTCGAAAATGTCGCATTTTAATGAAGAAAATCAAATAATTAACAAGCGGGCGGTAAAGTATTTTCCGCCCGCTCGGAGGTAGGGGAAGCGGGCGGAAAATACTTTACCGCCCGCTGACGTCATACAAGCGGGCGCAAAATACTTTTCCGCCCGCTTCCTCCACTCCCGGGCGTAATGTGTTATTTTGCGCCCGCCTTAAGTGCCCGAAATGACATACTTTTCGTGCAGGTAGGACAAAAAAAATTTTTTTTTTAAATTTAAAAAAAAATTAAAATTTGTAAATTATTATTATTCTCGATATTTGCAAAATACAGTAAAAAAAATAATTAAAAATAAAAAAAATAAAAAAAATAACAAAAAAAGTTAAAAAAAAGGTTTTTTTTTAAATAATTTAATAATAATTATGATTTTAGAAAAATCAAAATTTTAGTTCTGTACCCCAAGATACAGAATTTAAAACTTGATCTGTTTCAACGAAGATAAAAAGTTAAAAAAATAAAACTAAGTTACAAATTTTGTTTCTTTACAAAAAAGTATTTTTATAATTTATATTTATTACACAAAAATCAAAAATTATTAATTGAAGTTGAAAATATTTTTTCTGCATAAGTAAAGTTAATTTTAATATTCTTACTTTTACTCAAATATATAATAAAAAACAAATTTGTAATATAAATATACTATTTAAATTTCAAGTTCAAATTATAAACATCAGTAAAAAAAAATCATTTTTATAAACACCGAATTTTTAATTATTTAAATTGTTACATATATGATAAATTATAATTCATATAAAATAAAATTAAAAAAAAAGAAATACAAAAATTATTAAATTGTTACTTACGTTAAATTTGATGATATTCCGACAATAATAATGCAACAGGGACAAATGACTAGTAAGTAAATTGTGCCATTATGTGAGAAGAGACTTGCCACTGAAACAAGTCACGTGTACGTGAAATATGCACTTTATTGGGAATTATATAAAATAAAAAAAAATAACTTTCCATTAACTGCCGCGCTTGAAAACACGGCGAATACTGACCAAATAAATGTGTCTGACGTTAAACGGTCAACATCACTGATTATTTGCGCGCGCATCAACAACATGTGGAATTCCCCCGCGTGTGCGCTGTCAATTTCTCCCTTTATACGTTATTCTCATAGAGAAAATATAAAAACACACCCATAATATTTTTTTTTAGGATTTGAAAAAAATACTCTTTTAAATTTCTGGCTTCGTTATCTAAGTCCAAAAAATCTAGAATAGTGAACCTCAATCGAATAACATTAGTTTCAATATTATGAAGAAATGATTCCATGTCCATAATAAAGTTATCGAAACCTTTATAGTAAATTAAATTGTCTTTAAATTTTTGTACGTTGCATAAAGATGTCCTATCGATGAATTTTAGGGAAGAAAGAATTGCTTTATTGTCATAAGTATGAATAGTTGTCAACTAGTAGAATCAAAAATTGGTAATGGTACCAATTTTTGATTCCAATGATGTTACACTCCATTCTTCAGAAAAGGATGAATCTGAATTTTACCAAAAAGTACAAATTTACGGATTCGTTGAAAATTACTATACACAAATGTTGCTCTCAGTGCGAGACATTGAAAATTTAAAATCAACATCTTTTAGTCTGTACGTAATCCAATCATTCCAGAATCAAAAGTACAATCTGAGTCTGATGTTAAAAAAGCTGTAAATTATTATAATAGGCCCACAACTGCATTGCAATATGCTTTTGATGCTTTAGGTTTTGGTGACGAACTCTTCTTGATAATTCTTATCGACTACATTGATTCAACAATAAGTATGAAACAAATCAAACATAACATTCATGGAGTTTTTTGGAATGAACTTTACTTTTCGATAAGTTTAGAAAGAGATGGTGATGTTACTTTTAAACATGAATTTTCAGGCGATACGGAGAAGAATAAAAGTCCGTTAAATAAAGTTCACAAATTCTCTCCGGATGATAAAATAATTTGCTATCACCGAGAACCAAGACGACTGAAATTTAATTTACCCGAATTTAATAGTGTAGAAGAAAAGAATTCATTTGTCTTGACACGTTCACGTACCACAGGTAATAAATAAATTGAAAGTCATTAATATAACTATAATTCATAAAACCATTAATGATTTTAATTAAATAAATATAATTAATGATTAATAATTAACTACTTACATTAATTTATAAATTTATTTATTTTTTTATTTCACCTTCGAAATGTTGCACAAAATTAATTTTTCTAAATTAGGTATATTTAAATGTTGAAAAATTTTCATTTCCCTAAATTTTATTCACTCGAATTATCAAATGACATAAAACGCATTTACCCCAATCCTAATGTGACATAACCTTTAAATTTTCGAAACGTCATATTTTAGAAATTTTCATTTATAGAAATTTTATTTGTCATAATTTTTGTTTACTCGAATTTTTACATGATTTAAAGTATTTTTAACCTAATTCCCATATGACATATTTTTTAAATTTCCCAACTATTTTTTAACACATAATGCAAGTCACAGAAATTTCATTTTGTCTACGTATTCAGTCCGTAATTAGTCCGCAACAATCTAAATTTATGCCCGGTGAAGAATTCTTATAAAATAAGTACGGAATTATCCGATATCAATATGTAAAGAATACGGAATCAGTCCGCAACAATATTCCGAGTTTAATCAAGTTAAAAAAACTTAATCCGCAAAATGTTCGGAGCAATCCGAACTCTGTAAGCAAGAAATCCGGTATTAGTACGCAACAATTTGAAATTATGTGTGGCAAAATCCTATTCCGAAAGAAGTACGAAACAATCCGAAATCTGTATGCTAAAAATCAGAAAATTGTCTGCAACAATCCGGATTTAATCCAACTTAAAAGCATAATCCGAAACAAATACAAATATCACAATCCGAAAATAAGTCTTATTATTATAAGAATTTGTAAATATATACAATCCACAGACAATTCAAAACAATCCATATTCAATCCAATTCAAAGACTTAATCCGGAATGATTTTGGTATAATATTGAATTTGTATATATTAAAAACAATTTGTATTAAATGCAGATAAATTCAAACTAAAATTATAGTTTCCTATGACAAAAACCTGACAAAAACCAGAATAATTCCGGATTTAATAATTTCACATTTGCAAGTAGCGTATTATCAGACTAAATTCGGACTAGGTCGGACTAATTCCTGATTCACTGGTTATATACAAACCGCATTGAGTTTGAATTTATCCGGACAAATTCTGAGCGACAAAAACCTGTCCATAAGCAGACTGTTTCGGATTAGCTGAGGATTCACTGATGGTTAAACCAACCGGATTACTTCTGCATTGACTAGTCGCCTATGATCTGACTAACTGCAGACTAAACCAGACTAATTACGGATTCAATAGTTATAAAAAACGGTCTCACTTTTTATTCAGGGTATTTAATTATGGTGAATAAAATGTTTAATTCTGCAGTCAATTTGTTTTTACAAATTTACTAGTATTATTAGTTATCCTGTTTCAATATTAAAATTAACACTGATGTGTTAGTTCCTTGTCATTTCTTTTCGTGGCACTTTATAAATTCTATTATGAATTTGAACTCCCATGCGAGCATGGTATAGTGGTTAGTGTATTCGACTTCGGTGCGAAATAATGTTAGATAGGTGTAGGTTCGAATCCCAAGCGTTAGAAATTTTAAGTTAATGTAAATAAAATTGCGATAGGTAAATCGAAAAATATGTTGAATGTACCATTAACTATAATAATCTTCGAATTCATTCATTCATTCAGTCTGTCCACAGCCTGTATATTCTGTCCACAGTGAGAGAGAAAGATTGATAGAGAGAAAGAGAGGGAAGTATCGCCTGTCCTTTTAGTTTAGAGTAGGAGCGAAAGAGAGACGAATATTATTATTATATCTATATATATTAAGTTAGTCTTTCCTTATATATTCTGTTCACAGTGAGAGAGAAAGAGAGGGAGGGAGGTATTGTCTCTCCTTTTAGTTTAGAGTAAGAGCGAAAGAGAGACGAAAAGTTAAGAAAGTAATGCCCACTTTTTGGGTTTAGAAGGGGGTATCATGTTTTCTCCATTTTCCGTGTCAGGTAGAAAGAGAGTAACAGAATTTGATAGAGGAAGGAAAAGTGGGGAATTTTACTTTCAAGCCAAAATACGAAATGGGCGTCTTATTTCCTTATTGGCTAATTATTTTTCTGTTTTCACTCACAGATAGATTAAGGAGTAAAAGAAAGGGAGATCAAGAACGAGGTATGAGTGAGAGGTATTTATCGTTGTTCCATGAACCAAATGGACAATTTTTCATCAATTTTTGACTCCCACCCCGACTCCAGTTGTGAACAATCGCAAATATTTTAAAAAACTAATTCGTATAATTATTTAAGATTCAATTATCTTCGAATAATGAGTAAGGCTTTCTAAAGTGTACCAATGGTTTTTTAAGCCTGTTACGCGCTGTAATGCTGCCTCTACAATACGAAAAAAAAGTGAGAAATCATGAGTACACTTCAGAAAGCCTTACTCCAATGTAAATAAAAATTTATGAATATTTACTTTTTGGACTCATTGAATTTTTTGAGAAATTATGGTCCTGTTCATAATTAAAATTCTACAAAAATTTGATCATTTTTATTAATATTTTTTAATAAAACTTCTATTATTTGTAAAAGATTTTACCAAATTTTAAATGTTTTCCTTAAAAGATTTTTTGTATAATTAAAAAAAACTAATTAATTTTTTGATGAATGTCAATTAAAATTTTAAATATAAATTTTTATTCCAAAATTTTAAAAATAATTCTAAAATATTATTTTGTTATGTATTTAGATTTTTGGAAATATAAATTAAAAATACTGAAAATATTGAATTTTTAAAAATTAGAAGCTAATTTGCATATTTAAATTGGCCTTTAAAGACTTTTTATTCTTTAAAAATTAATTTCTTAAAATTATAACAAAATACTTAAAAAATTAATTATTTTTCAATTTAATTTTACAAAATATCAACTATTCAGAAAGATTTTTTATTATACATGAGGCATTCTTTGTCAACGGAAGCCCCCTTCTCCCAAAATTCGTTTAAGTGTAAAAAATCGGCAATATTCTTTAAAAAAATTTTAAAATAGTTACTTTCAATTGCCGACTGGCGTTTATTAAAATACAAAATGGCGGATCCAATATGGCGGATAAATTTTTTCAAATGCATTGGATTCAAAAGAAATTTGTTACTCGGGGGTTTTTGGGGTCGCTGATTACGAATCTGCTATCGAAATTTCAAAATTCAAAATGGCGGATCCAAAATGGTCGTCAATTTTGTTAAATTTATTGGATTTAGTAGAAATTTGTTACTTAAACCAATTTTGGGGAGAAGGGGGCTTCCGTTGACAAAGAATGCCTCACTATATATTTCAAAAATTTAATTATGTCTTAAAAAATTATTCAAAAATTTTTTTTTTAAATTTGTTTATAGTTACTTTTCGCATTATCAAAATCAAAATAACTTGCATTTTTTTGCTAAAAATTGTGGTATTTTTATGTTTGAAGTTTGAAGGAAAAGACGAAAAAGTGGCAATTTTTTAAAGCAAGTCGAAAAAAGTCTCAATTTTCTTAATTTCCCTGAAAACTTTTTTTATTCCATATGCACAAAAATGGCGCTTTTAGATAGCTGACGACAGGGAGTAAAGTCATTTATTTGTTCGACCGTATGAAAATGACGATTTTTTTTCCAAGGGCAAAAAAACAGCTGGTCCCATGCTTTTTTGTCCAAGGTAAAAAAGGCCGCCATTTTCATACAAGTCGAACAAGTGAATGACTTTTACTCCCTGTCGTCTACTATCTGAAATCGACACTTTTGTGCATTAGGAATAAAAAATATCGTAAGGAATACGGGAATACAGGCAGCCAATTTGTTCACGATGATTTTTGTGACACTCCTATTGAAAATACCCACATGGGATCCTACATGGGATCTTACGTGGGTTCTTATACAAAAACATGTATAAAATCCCAGATCCCACGTAAGAATCCACATAAGATCCCATGTAAAAGCACATGTATATTTGGGACACGATTTGAAGCAGGAATTCATGTGGGAATTTGAGTTTGTGTATCTACATAAAAATCCACATGAAGTCCTATGTGAGAATACATAAAGGATTTCATAAAGGAATTCATATGGGCTATCATATGGGTTTTCATGTTTCATATATAAGATTTCACATAGGATTTCACAAAAAATTTGATATGTGATTACATTAGGGATACATTGTGAGAATTTTCAAAGGATTAAAAATTAATTAATTAAAAATTAAATAATAAATTGTATTAGCATTTCAAATCATCAGTAAGAAAAAAAATTCGATAATTTGAAACACTTCTTCTGAGCCATAAACTCTCAGTTATATAGTGTTAAAAAATCATGTTAACAGGGGGAGAAGTCGCTCTCGCCACCTGGCGGTGAAAGTATATGAACTGTGGTATTCTGTATCATTAATAAAAAAAACCACGTGAGATCCTATGTAAGATCCCATGTGGAAAATTATATGGGAAATAATATACAATGTCACCTGGGATTTCATATAATTTTCATTTTTATGTAAAATCCTACGTAAGATCCCATATGGTTTCATATGCGGGAAATAACATAGGAAGCCAGGGTACTTTTATTTTTTTGTGTGGCTGTGTATTCAATTCTGATCCACAGAGGCACAAAAATTGTATACTTTTAAAAAAAATAAATTAGAATGTAAAATTTAAAGGAAAATTCTGCCTTATTGGATACACCATTTTAAATTTATGAAAACTTACATCAAATTCGTAATCAGCGTCCCTAAAAACCACCGAGTGACAAAATTAAGATCAATTGCATAAAGTGAAAATTTTTGTTCCATATTGGATGGGGGGAGGTTCAAAAATTAATAAAAAAATTGTCCTCGTGGTTTATAGACGGCTTATACCTCGACTTATATCATGACTATCAATAAATCTCGGTATCAATGTTTTGACAAATAAGGAAGAATACTTCAATAAAATAATTTTTCTGATGTATAATTAATATATATGTATATAAATTTTTTCTATCGCTTGACTGAACTAATCAAAACAAAATCCATTATTTTGTAAATTGACTTGCTTGGTACTTTGAAACGTCTGGCAACACAGTATTTCTTTAGTCGTGTTGCAAATGCTTGGTATGACTTGTTTACATTTAGTTTTGAGTAAAAAATTGTGTGCAATGTTTCCAGATGTTTAAACAGCTGTTCAATATACTGTATAAAACATGAAATTTTTTTACAAATTAATTTATTGCAACTCTCACAGGTACCTAATGACATCACGGTGGGCTTAGACTAACTTTAACCTAAAAGTATTGGCCCATCTCGGTTCTCTTCAGATAATTATTCTACTCTATTTTCTGAGTAATTTGAGCCCAAAATGAAAAAAATCGGTAGAGGGATATTCGAACAAACTAGATTTTTGTGAATTTTGCTTCTTTATGACTTGAGGATGCTTTGCATTCCTCACAATTTTGAATTTTTCAAAAGAAGGTTATATTGACTCATTTTTATCTAAAATACATATAGGTATGTGAAGTATTGAACAAATATCCCGATCTATGTTTGCGTGTGTGTGTGTGACACAAAATATTATGTACATATTATCTCAGACACGATTTGACGGATTGTCCTAAAATTTTTTATGCTTATTGCAGTCCTTAATACCTTAAATCTGACAGAAGAATTTCTAAATATATCCAACATATTTTTAATACAAATTTTTCAAAATTTAAAAAATTGTTTTCGTATTTTTTAAAATAACTTTTTCCTTTTTAGAACTTGTAACTAATTTTTGTTGTTCATTTCTTGATCATTTAGCTTCTTCATTATGATAAATAAATTTCTTCTTGAGAAAGAAAATATTATTCATATGATATGATTATAATAATTTTTAAATTGTTGTATGAATATATGGTAAAATTTAAACTTTTTATATGACAACTGCATCATCTTTTATTGTAGAATAATTATTTCAAATTGTTAAGATAAGTTTTAAAAATTTTGAAATTTAATTTTTTTTTCAATATAAAATAGCTTCAATTATATAAATAATGTTAAACTGTCTACTTTATTTAATTAATTGACTTTCTACTCCATATGTATTATAAATCAAAATAAGTCGATATAACCTTCTTTTAAAAAATTCAAAATTGTCAGGAATGCAAAGCATCCTTATGAAAAGCAAGATTCACAAAAATCGAGTTTGTTCAAAAATCGTACTTTGTGGTGAGTAAATATGTTTGAAAATGTACTCAACTCCCACAAAACTCAATGTTAAAAGTTAAAAACAAAGACGCATATAACTTTTTTCACAAGTACCCATAGGTCTAAATAATTTAACTACATTTTTTAAAAACTTTTATCTAACATTGGTACAAATTTCATAAATTGGTAATGTTAATTCTATTTGCGAAAAAACCTTTCTATTATCTTGAGAAAATCTGTAATTGCCTTTTATAAACATTTTACAATATAGCTCAGTGTGTTAAATTTAATTTTTGGTTTTCGTGTTTTATGTTTGTTTAATTCTTCAAAAAAAAAATTGTAATCTTTTTACAATATTTCAGAAGAAGAAAAAAAAGGATCATAAGGTCTTAGTCACATTTTTATATACACACAATAAAATAAGGTCTTGAGTATCATAAGAGAGAAACAGAAATATCGCGCGCGCTTTAGCGCGCGTAGCTCTGCTATAAAGTAATAATCATTAATATGTGTAACTTGTATCATTATTTTTTTAAATAACATTCACTAAATTGTCTGGACTAATTTTTGACTGTTTCGGACTAATTCCGGATTTACTAGTTAAAATTAACTGATTAATTTCGGACTTCATCGGACCAACTCCGGTTTCACTAGTTGTTCACAAACCGTATAGAGTTCGAATTTTTTCGGATTAATTTCAGGTGACAAAAACCTGACCATAAACCGCATTGTTTCGGACAAATTTCGGATTAGTCCGAAATTTGTCCGGTTTTATGACCAGGGTTTGCAGTCATTTAAATACTCAATTAAAGGAATTTCTTCATTATACCAATTATAATTTATGATGTATTGTATGCAACCAAAAGTTGTAGTGCAAGTTACTGCAAACTGTATGAAACATGAATTACATAATTTACAATTAAACCGAAAACTAAATTAAATTAAATTATGCTATTACCTTCTCTATAAATGCCATTCCTAATTTTTGAAATCCAAAAATTGAAAAAATTATTGGCAATTGTGTTATTTGTTGGCGTAAGTCATCCATCTGAAAAATTAAAACACTTATCAGCATTAATGACTATAGGTCATAAAAATATGAATTTAAATTATTATAATTAAATAAATATAATGCTTCTATTCATTCAACTTTCTTATTACCTCTATTACAAGTGAGTCGTTTATTTTGTAATTTACCAATTTTGACAGAGTTTTTATCATCTCATCGCTCTAAAATAAATTTTTTTTAAATTTATCAATAAACTTGTAAATCATTTTTTGTAGAATAAATTATTTAAAATTTAACATTATACATTTACCTGTTTCTCGATTTGACAACATGGCGCGACAATGAGAAAAAATCTCAAAGCGCTTTTAATGAATTTTAGTAAACATGCATAAAGTAAATAAAACATTTCATAATAATATGCCGATATTGCGATGCTAATCCATATTGCTAAATTACATAGGTTAGATAACATTTGCAAAAGTAAATGCATTTCATAAATTTGATTTATCTGCTCAGAATGAATGTAAAGACTCAAATAAAGGTATCTGGAAAAAAATTTTGGTAAATTAAATATAAGAAACTTATTTATGAATATGTATATACTTACTTCATTTTTTGCAAACAACTCTTCTTTTCCTCTGTCAAATTTTCAGACTCCAAATAAATTGTTTCTATTGACGAATGGAAATCAGGAGCATCGGATGCATTTGCGTTGAATGCAGAATGTTGTAACTGATCATGTAAGATGGATCCATTTGAATTTTTCTTAAACTTTTCTATCAGCAAGTTGTTTAAGAATTTGATTTTAATGGCAATGAATCTGTTACATAAAATAAAATAATCAGTCATTTCTTAAATAACATGTTTCTATAAAAGACTTGTAAATTATTTTCAGTTGCTTTCTGATTTTAAAATACCATAAATATATACGTACTTAATATTTGAGTGTACATTCAAATCTATGACTGTTGAAAAGTAGCACACCCATAATTGTATTATCGCAAACGATTGCAATTCTTTATACGTACAAATTTCTGTTATGAAGCCTAAACATAAAAAGGCAAATATCCATCCTAGCAGACTTTTAAAAGTTGTACTATAATGTTCCTTGAAGCCAAAATTTCTAGTCGCGTCATTCAGTTCCATCATACTTTTGTAAAGATCATCCAACTTCTATTAATTTGAAAAGCATAAATTACAATTCTTGCAGGAACTTTTAACATATGCTCGAATTTTGCCTTAAAATTATTATCACGTACCTTAAAATTAAACCAACCGTTTAAGTGAGCAGCAAATATTACTATTGTGTCCATGACAGATATTCCTTTGAAAACAAACGCTAATGAGCTTATCAGCAGATCATCAGACTGTAATCCGTGAAAAACGTCACAAATCATCAAACAAATAATACCTGTAATAAGCATAAAATAAATAATAAAAAATAATAATTATTATACAATTAAATAATTGCAAAATCAATAAAGAGTGAATAAAAGTTGTTTTTTGCAAGTCATTAATAAATTATTATTTAGTGGAGCCTTTAGCAGAACATACCTAAAAATATTATCACCGGAATGGAACGGAATTTATTATATTTCGTACCGCCTAAGGGGTATCCACTGAAGCCAAAGATTGACAGCCAGTTCATGAAAATCAGAGGATAAATACTTTCACGAATGTTATTCGGAACCCACTTTACAAGTTTCAATAATCTCTCCATTGCTCTTCCTTTTTGTTCGAGTACAACAGTGACAATGTAGTAACTAATTATGAAAGCTCACTTACTATGTTTAGAATATATTTTGCAAATTATACGCTTGCGTTCTCTTCATGCTACACATATAATTGCAGCAATTATATGGCAACAACTCAATTATTTAGATTGATTTCTATCAACATTTGCACGTTTATAGCGAATCCTCTCTGTCAACTTCTTTTTAAAATCAGCCAGATCTATGACTTTCTGATATCTGATATGTTATTTATAGAAAAAATAGAATTTTTTCTCTTTTAAGGAACTCAAATTCTCTTAAAATCAACATCGCTTTTTACCCAAATAAACTATTTAGTTTTAGAGCTGACGATTTTCAATTTCTGATAAGTATTTTAAACACTTTGTTGTATGAAACAAATGTTCCATTGAAATGAGGAAATTTTTTTAAAAAATTGAATTTTCAAGAAGATTTTTCAAATTTATAATCATAATAATTGGTATTTTGTTGAGATATTTTTTGTAAATTTTGAACATAATTGAATTTCTTATCAATCATTTGTAACTTCTTTAAAATTCAAATTTTGAAGTGTTTTTAACTGAAATTCTTTTATAGATTAATTATTTTTAATAATCAATTAAATACGTATTGGCAAATTTAACTAATTTTAGAAGATTTTGAATTATTAAATTTTTTCAAAAATCTAAGTTCAATAAAATTTCTCATTAAATTCATTCAACATTGAAATTTTATAAAATTTCAAATTAAAACCCGTTGAAGAATATTTATTTTAAAAAATTGTAAAGCCAACTCTTTTAAAATTGAATTAATTTTGAAATATTTAAGTAAAATTATTCTTAAATAATTTATTTATTTTATGATAGTTGTTCAAGATTTAAATTATTTAAAAAGAAATTTTTGTCAGAAATTGAAAAAATTGATTGTTTTGTATTAGAATTTGTTGTGACTTTATAGTTTATGAGTAAAACAAAAAATACTCAATATGATTTAGAATTTTACATTAAAATTGTATTGAAAATAATTAAAATTCTGCGTTGAGCTTTATTATTTATGCAAATAATTGAATTCATAAAAAGAATTTATTATTTATGAAATTATTTGTATTATTGAAAAGAAATTTACAAAAAATTTGTTAATATAATTGAATTTATGTGCATTTTTTATTATTTATGAAAATAATTTGTAACTGTTTATGTACAATTTTATTAAAAAAATGAATTCTTTTAAAAAATGTTCAAAAACTTTATAATAAAATTCTTATAGCAAAATTATAATTATTTTCAAACATAATAAAATTTTCACAGGTATTCAGTTATTTACAAAATTTTTAAAAAACTTCTTCGCAATAATTCAATTGTTTTCATCAATAATACAATTTTTTAAAAAATTTAATTATTACTATAAATTAAATAATAAACCTCATAGCAGATTTTTAATTATTTTATGTAGAATATTTTAATCAAATTCCCAACCAAAAAATAAATAATTTAAAGAAAATTAATATAAACTCAATATAATTTAATTATTAATCTTGATAAAAATGGAACTCTTTATAATTAAGGTTTAAAAATTTCTACATTTTTATTTTGAAATTAAAAGTTAGTGATATAATCCAAGGAGAAATTTAAATAGAAAAAACAGTAAATTATATGAAATATTGAGAAATTTAAATAGAAAAAATAGTAAATTATATGAAATATTGAGAAATTTGAAATAAAAAATAATGAAGCGCATAAAATTATTAAAAGAGATAAGTGAAAATTATACAGTACTATCGATCCTTCATTATTAACAGATAATAAAAATTAAAAGTTTGTCAAAACTTTATACATAATTTTTTTCAAATTCACAATCAAATATTACCTAAATTTAAAAAAAAAAATTCAAAAATTTTCTATTATATCACAAATTGAAATGTAAAAATTTAAATATTTCTCCTTTTTTTATCACAAAATTCTGCTTTAAATAAAATAGTGTAAATTCTTAACTTTTGGAACCATTGTCAATTAAAATTAAAATATACTCTTTGTAAAAAATTACGCAAAATAAAAAATAATGAAAAACAATAAGGAGCCGTTCAAAAAATACGTAACGCTATTTTTCTGAAATTTGGACCTCCCCTCCCCCATATGTAACGCAATGTTGTTTATGTTACGATTAAAGTGCGAAGTCCGGCGAATGTGCACATTTACCGGGCTTTTTGGTAAATGTGAATAATCTATCATTCTCAGAAGAAATTATGTACATTTCCGAAGTAAATTGGTGATTGTACACATTGACCAATGTAAGGAATTATTATAAATAAATTAATTCTTAATATAAGTAATTAAATAATATAAATTTAAAAAAGAAATAAAGTTATAAATAGAACGAATAATATATAGAAATACAAATGTAATCAAAATTTTTTTTTTTGCTTAGAGAATTTTGGGAAATCTACCTACAGATGCCTTGGATTCCGCGCTCCAAGGTTATGTGGGGTTGATATAATAAAACAAAAGGATATATATAAAAAAATAATAAATAAATAACATAATAAATTTAATAAACTGACGACCTTCTGTTAGCCCGACCCACTAAAACTCGTAACATTATTTTGGAAAATTTGACCCCCCCTCCCCTCGTAAGATGTTTTACATACATTATAGCGCCATTTTTCATATTGTTCGTAAGATCTTGCTGACCCCCCCTCCCCCCTAAATGTTCTACGTAATTTATGGTACTACTACACTTTAGATTATTTGGAGAATAAAAATAATGCTTTGTTTTTAATTTTTATGCAATATCTCCAAAAAGTTATAATTGTCTAATTGCGGAAAGTTTATCTCAAATCAATCTCACCCAATTCCTTGTTTTTTACAGGGTAATTTAAATAATTGAATTCCTGAGACATTTTTCTTATTCATGAAAAAAATTGAATTCTCACGAAGATTTTTACAAACATTTTTCAATAATTGAATTCTATTTGGAAATTTTATATTGAAAATCATTGAATTGCGAAAAGTTTTTAAAAATAATTTATTTGTTTTATATTCTGAATTCACTAAAGGAAATAAATTTTAATTTACAAGCCCAGCCCTCAGTAGGGTCGGTGTCCTTAATTAAAGTCGTATATGAATACTATTTTTTTCATGTATATTAAATATATAATATTTAACTAAAATAATATAATATATTTCTTGAGATAAGTATTGAAATATAATTTATTCTTAAATAATTTGAAATTTTTAGGGGTCAAAATAAAAGAAATGCAAAATGAAAAAAACAATTGAAAGAATATTGTTGAGAATAAGGAGAGTATTAATAAATACATAAAAAAAATATATCTCAATCAAATATACATCGCTTTATTTTATTCACAGCCACAAATATACACATAGTCCAATTTTTAAAAATATGGTCATTTTTATTCTAAAAATAATAAAATATATAATTTCCACAAGAAACAGTACATATTAAACTAAATGTAAAATAAAATGAAACGCCTTTTACTGTAAGTTTTTTAAAATTAAGAAAATTTGTCAAATTTTGAAAAATGAGAATTTTAACAAACTTTGAACTGTTAAAATGCAGTACATTTCGAGATGTGAATCGAGTTTTGTCAAAAAATTGTGAAAATAAATGAAAAGTATGAGTTTTCAAAATTTAGCAGATTTCTTACATTCCCAGACAAATCATTTCAATTGTTCGATGATAATGAAAATGGTCATGTCGTGTTTATTTAAAATTTCCTGAAAAATCTCTTGTAGAGATTTTATTGTTGCGTTTTCTTGTTACACTGCCTCAAAAAGTGCTAAAAATGCGGTTTTTTTGGAAACTTTAATCTCGTTTTGTATGAGAATGACCGAATGAAAAAATTTTTTTCTGGTACATTCTTATTCAGTGACACCTAAACTTTGAATAAATACAGAAAATTTTAAATAAACACGACTTGCCTATTTTTTTGTAACCCAGTGCAATCATGCGATTTATACCTAACTATAAATCATTATAAAACCATTATTGGTTTTAATTAAGGGCATGTGGAATCAGCCAACTTCAATTGATACATGTATTAATATTCCAACCGGTTTTCTTCAAAAATATAAGATATATCTTGACAAAATATAAGAAAAATAATATTTTATTTATTGAGGCATATATCTCTAGTCCAATTAATACAAATATTTGCTTTTAAATATTATTTTTAATTTAATAAAAAGTTTGATATTTTTTGAGAAAAAAAGACAATCAAATACAAATTAATATTGAAAAAAATGAATAAATTTATATTTTTCTATTCAAACTTTCATTTTTTTGACAATTTTTGAGAAGAAAAGACAATCGAATACAAATTGTCATTGAAAAAAATGAATAGTAACATAGAAAAATATAAATTTATTCATTTTGCTTCCTCGTGAGGAAGCTTTGTAGTCGTTTAATTTACAAAATTTTTAAAAATCCTTTTAACAAATTTTCTTCTATATGGGACTATGTTATATAAGACCCTGAACAATTGTCCGGATGTATGTATGTGTGTGTGTGTGTGTGTGTGTGTGTGTGGATCCCGATTTTTGTGAACACGATAACTCGAAGAGGTTTTAACGAATTTGGCTAAAATTTACCAAATATATTTATCATAAAAATATCTCGAATTGGATTGATAGACTTTAAAAAATTCTCAAAAAAATAATTTTTTTTGACTTTTTTCTAAAAAATTTTTTTTTTTTTTTAATTTTTTTAAGTTGGTTATTGAAGTTAGTATATAATAAAATCTTATTCTTTGCACCAAGACGAATCGATTGGTATATAAAAAGTATAAATTGTATGAGAATTTACAGAGTTAATCACAATTAAAGCTGAAAAATTCGCGTTTTTATCAAAAAATGAGTGCTTTCCGCAAAATTATGTTGCCGTATAAGAAAATCTTACTCATTTATTTCTAAAATCTTATTCTTTGCACCAAGACGGATCGATTGGTATATATAAAGTATATATTGTATTTAAATTTATAGAATTAAAACCAATTATAGACAAAAAATTTGCACTTTTAATAAAAATTCATTTTTTCTTAAAAATCATGTTGCTGTACAATAAAATGTTATTATTTATTGAAAAATAAATCAAAAATCTTATTCTTTGCATCAAGACGAATCGATTGATGTATATAAAGTATATAATCTATTGAAAATTATAGAATTAATTACAATCAAATTTGAAAAATTCACTTTTTTACACAAATTTTTTTTATTTATTTAGATTTATATTACTGTTTAAGAAAATTTTATTCTTTCTATTAAGACGAATGCACTTGATTTTATAAATGTTAAATTGTATTAAAAGTTATTTAAAAATTAAATATACTTATTGTTAATGCTTCCTCCACGAGGAAGCAAATTTTTTTTGCTGATCGTAAAGAGGAAGCAAAATGTTCATGTAATGAACATCTGGATTTACAACTTGTTTTTCAATATTAATTTGTATTTGATTGTCTTTTTTTCTCAAAAAATATCAAACTTTTTATTAAAGGAAAAATAATAATTAAAAGCAAATTTTTGTATTAATTTGACTAGAGATCTATGCCTCAATAAATAAAATATTATTTTTCTTATATTTTGTCAAGATTTATTTTCTATTTTTGAAGAAATACGGTGGGAATATTAATACATGTATTAATAATTGAAGTTGGCTGATTCCACATGCCCTTAAATAAATATAATTAATGATTAATAATAATTAACTACTTAAATTAATTTATAAATTTATTCATTTTCTTATTTCACCTTTGAAATGTTGCAAAATTTCATTTTTCTATATTATATTTAAATGTTAAAACATTTTCATTTACCTAAATTTTATTTACTCGAATTTTTACATGATTTAAAGAATTTTTAACCTAATTCCCATATGACATATTTTTCAAATTTCCCAACTATTTTTTAACACATAATACAAGTCTCAGAAATTTCATTTTTGTCTTAAAATATTACAGAGATGGGAAAAATATTTTCAAATTTCATTGCTATTTTAGGACAAATGATATTTCTGGGAATCGGATTAAAATATTAAAAAATAATTCCTAAAATTTTGAAAATTACAACAAACGAAATTTCGGATAAATGAATTTTATGTTGAATGGTTTTGGCATAATATTTTTCTCGTAAAGATCATCCACAGCATCCACAGTACCCTAGCTGAGTTAATATGTTCAGTCATTTTAACCCTCTTTTAAATAATCTTATTTACACTTTATGAAGAATTGTATGCAACCAAAAATTGTAGTGCAAGTTACTGCAAACTATATGAAACATGAATTATATAATTTACAATTAAATCGAAAGCTAAATTAAATCAAATTATGTTATTACCTTCTCTATAAATGCCATTCCCAATTTTTGAAATCCAAACATTGAAAAAATTATTGGCAATTGTGTTATTCGTTGGCGTAAGTCATCCATCTAATAAATTGAAACAATTATCAGCATTAATGACTAGGACATTAAAATATTAATTTAAATTATTATAATTAAATAAATATATAATGCTTCTATTCATTCAGCATCAATAAAAGAAAATTTTTTTTACTTCTAATGTTTTGGTGTAGTCACTTCTTAGTTATTTGAAATATCATAATTAAGATGCTAAATATATGTAATTTACTTTTGCTTTGATTCCGAACATTCTTATTACCTCTATTACAAGTGAGTCGTTTATTTTGTAATGTACTAATTTGGACAGAGTTTTTATCATCTCATCGCTCTAAAATAAATTTTTTTTAAATTTATCAATAAACTTGTAAATCTTTTTTTGTAGAATAAATTATTTAAAATTTAACATTATATATTTACCTGCTTCTCGATTTGAAAACATGGCGCGACAATGAGAAAAAATCTTAAAGCGCTTTTAATAATTTTTAATAAACATGCATAAAACGTATAAATCATTCCATAAGAATATGCCGATATTGCGACCCGTGTGGAAAATGAAAATTGGTCCTAGCCAGGTCCTACCTATTTTGCCCTGTTAATAGCTTGGTCCTAGGTTGGCAGTGTAGGTTGGACCAACAATGGCTGGTGATGCGATTCTAGTCTGGTCCTAACTTGGGAGCCTAGTTAGGACCAGTTTATTTATATATTTTATTATAATTTTAATTAGTTTATAATATTTTCTAAAGAAATAACCTAAATTATTAATAATAAGTATTAGTTTTAATTAATTATTATTTTTTTCAATTAAATGATGGCCAAAAGCGAATTCATAAATAATGTTAGTATATGTAGAGATTAATATATATTCCTCTAATATATACATTAAAAATTATAAAAAAATTAGAATTTTGTTAATTAAATTATTTTACAGTATATATAATCATTAAATTGCATACTTATACGAATACAATGCAGAAAAATCGGAATAAACGCAAACCTAAGAAGTAAATAAAATCTAACGCACGCGGGAATCGAACCTACGACCTACGGACTACGAGACTAACGCCCTAACCACTATGCTAATGAAACTAGTTGAGATCAAAATTTTTATTGTCAGTGACTTGTGGACTTGCTTTTGATGATTCAATATAGTAATTATTGACACTAATACACAATAATAAATAAAAAAAAATAGTTTAACAACAACAATAATAATAAAATAATATCCAAATATAAAAATTCAAAAATTAATATTTTTATATTATATCAAGAAAAAAAATATCTATACATTTTCGTTAAAAACAGGTTTTTCATTGTTCTCAATCATTTTTAACATTAATTTCTTGGTCTAAAAAAAATATTCGTCTTTTGGACTTAGAAATTTTTCCTAATTAATTAAGCGGGTGATCCACTTTTTAAAAAAATGTCAAAAAAATTTATGTTAAAAACACGTTTTTCATTATTCTAAATCATTTTAAGCATTAATTTTTTGTTGCAAAAAATTTTTTAGACTTGGACTTAGAAATTTTTGCTAATGAAACTAGGAAGCCCAGGTAGGTCCTGGGTTGGACCTGGGTGGGTCAGCCCACATTCGAATTGCAATATCTCTTAGTGTTTAGCACCAACTTAAACGAAACTTAAAATCAGCGAACGAAATTAGAAATATATTTTCCTAATGATAATTATATTGCAGTCTGTATCTGTTTAAATAAATAAATAAATTTTGCTGTTTTATTAACTTTTGTAACAAATTACTTAAAAATTTGCAGTTTTTTATCTAACTTCGCGATTATTACACTTGAGTAGTGAAATATGAAGATAATTTATAATTTTAACAATTCAGCATTTGTTTAAACAAAAAATTGTTGTTATTTATTAATTTTTAAGACAATAAAGCGCCTAGACACTTTGTAGTCTTTTAAAATTTTGCAATTAACTAATCTGAGTATTTACTTATTGCAAAATTAGAAAAAACTGCTAGTTTCTAGGTTGATTGTGTAAAAAGTTAGTAAATAACAATTATTTGTTTAAACAATTGCTGAATTAATAAATAATAATTTGAAAATTAACTTTATTTTATAGTATTTGTATAACTTTCTGATTTATGTCAAACAATAAATTGTTTAAACAAATATGATTATCAATTAATTTTATAAATATTAATTAAGAATATTTATCAATTTTTACATGTTTTTCATGTATCAATTTTGACTCTTTATTTTCCTAAAAATTTTTCTAAGTCATAACTGGATCTCCTAGCTAGTACCAAGTTAGGACCAGCCCAGGATATATAAAAAGGGGTTGCCAAGTTAGGTCCAAGCTAGGGCCAATAATCATTTTAGGCATAGCATGGTGATTTCTACACGGGCGATGCTATCCCATGCCGCTAAATTATATAGGTTAGATAACATTTGCAAAAGTAAATGCATTTCATAAATTTGATTTAACTGCTGAGAATGAATGTAAAGACTCAAATAAAGGCATCTGAAAAAAAATTTTTGGTAAATTAAATATAAGAAACTTATTTATGAATATGTATATACTTACTTTATTTTTTGCAAACAACTCTTCTTTTCTTCTGTCAAATTTTCAGACACCAAATAAATTGTTTCTATTGACGAATGAAAATCAGAAGCATCAGATGCATTTGCGTTGAATGCAGAATGTTGTAACTGATCATGTAAGATGGATCCATTTGAATTTTTCTTAAACTTTTCTATCAGCAAGTTGTTTAAGAATTTGATTTTAATGGCAATGAATCTGTTACATAAAATAAAATAATCAGTTATTTCTCAAATAACATGTTTCTAAAAGACTTGTAAATTATTTTCAGTTGCTTTCTGATTTTAAAATACCATAAATATATACGTACTTAATATTAAAGTGTACATTCAAATCTATGACTGTTGAAAAGTAGAACACACATAATTGTATTGCAAACAATTGAGATTCTTTGTACATACAAATTTCTGTCATGAAGCCTAAACATAAAAAGGCAAATATCCATCCTAGCAGACTTTTAAAAGTTGTACTATAATTTTCCTTGAAGCCAAAATTTCTAGTCGCGTCATTCAGTTCCATCATACTTTTGTAAAGATCATCCAACTTCTATTAATTTGAAAAGCACAAATAACAATTCTTGCAGGAACTTTTAACATATGCTTGAATTTTGCCATAAAATTATTATCACGTACCTTAAAATTAAACCAACCGTTTATGTGAGCAGCAAATATTATTATTACCTCCATGACAAATATTCCTTCCAAAATATACTCAAATGGGCTTATCCATAAACTAGATTGTAATTCGTAAAAATCGTCACAAATCATCAAACAAAGAATACCTGTAGTAAGAATAAAATGAATAATAATAAATTAGAAAATAATAAAAATGAATAAAAAATTTTTGCAAGTCAATAATAAATTATTATTTAGTGGAGCCTTTTGCAGAACATACCTAAAAATATTATCCCCGGAATGAAACGGAATTTATTATATTTCGTACCGCCTAAGGGGTATCCACTGAAGCCAAAGATTGACAGCCAGTTCATGAAAATCAGAGGATAAATACTTTCACGAATGTTATTCGGAACCCACTTTACAAGTTTCAATAATCTCTCCATTGCTCTTCCTTTTTGTT
The DNA here is from genome assembly GCF_015476425.1 of Leptopilina heterotoma. NCBI lineage: Eukaryota > Metazoa > Arthropoda > Insecta > Hymenoptera > Figitidae > Leptopilina > Leptopilina heterotoma. Next base: position 1,013,434 of record NW_025111142.1, read on the forward strand.
CGAGTACAACAGTGACAATGTAGTAAATAATTATGAAAGCTCACTTACTATGTTTAGAATATATTTTGCAAATTATACGCTTGCGTTCTCTTCATGCTACACATATAATTGCAGCAATTATACGGCAACAACTGAATTATTTAGATTGATTTCTATCAACATTTGCACGTTTATTGCGAATCCTCTCATGTCAACTTCTTTTTAAAATCAGCCAGATCTATGACTTTCTGATATCTGATATGTTATTTATAGAAAAAATAGAATTTTTTCTCTTATAAGGAACTCAACTTCTCTTAAAATCAACATCGCTTTTTACTCAAATAAACTATTTAGTTTTAGAGCTGACGATTTTCAATTTCTGATAAGTATTTTAAACACTTTGTTGTATGAAACAAATGTTTCATTGAAATGAGGAAAATTTTTTAAAATAATTGAATTTTCAAGAAGAATTTTTAAATCTATAATCATAATAATTAGTATTTTGTATTAAGATATTTTTGTAAATTTTGAACATAATTGAATTTCTTATCAATCATTTGTAACTTCCTTTATATTCAAATTTTGTTGGGTTTTAACTAAAATTCTTTTATAAATTAATTATTTTTAATAATTAATTAAATATGTATTGGCAATTTTAACTAATTTTAGACGATTTTGAATTATTAAATTTTTCCAAAAATCTAAGTTCATTAAAATTTCTCATTAAACTCATTCAACATTGAAATTTTATAAAATTTCAAATTGAAACCGTTTGAAGAATATTTATTTATAAAAATTGTAAAGCCAACTCTTTAAAAAATTGAATTAATTTTGAAATATTTATGTAAAATTATTCCTAAATGATTTATTTATTTTATGATAGTTGTTCAAGATTTAAATTATTTAAAAAGAAATTTTTGTCAGAAATTGAAAAAATTGAAGGGTTTTGTATTAGAATTCGTTGCAACTTTATAGTTTATGAGTCAAACAAAAAATACACAATTATTTAGAATTTTACATTAAAATTGTACTGAAAATAATTAAATTTGTATACGATGAGCTTTATTATTTATGAAAATAATTGAATTCATAAAACAAATTTATTATTTATAAAAATAATTAAATTCATAAAAAAAAATTTATTATTTATGAAATTATTTGTATTATTGAGAAGAAATTTACAAAAAATTTGTTAATAAAATTGAATTCATGTGCATTTTTTATTATTTATGAAAATAATTTGTAACTGTTTGTGTACAATTTTATTAAAAAAATGAATTCTTTTAAGAAATTTTCAAAAAATTTATAATAAAATTCTTATAGCAAAATTATAATTATTTTTAAAAATAATAAAATTTTCACAGGTATTCAATTATTTACAAAGTTTTTAAAAAATTTCTTCGTAATAATTCAATTGTTTTTATAAATAATATTACAATTTTTTTTTTTTAGAAATTTATTTATTATTATAATTAAATGATAAAGCTCATAGCAGAATTTCAGTTATTTTAAATGGAATATTTTAATCAAATTCCCGACCAACAAATAAATAATTTTTAAAAAATCAGCAACTATTTTGAATCTATATCGAGGATTTCAAATCATACTTTATTTACATTAGGATCATATAAAGAAATCGTTAATTGTTATCTAACACAATATAATTTAATTATTAATCTTGATAAAAATGGAACTCTTTATAATTGGGGTTGAAAAATTTCTACATTTTTATTTTGAAATTAAAAGTTAGTGATATAATCCAAGGAGAAATTTAAATAGAAAAAACAGTAAATAATATGAAATATTGACAAATTTGAAATAAAGAATAATGAAGCGCATAAAATCATTAAAAGAGATAAGTGAAAATTATATAGTACTATCGATCCTTCATTATTAACAGATAATAAAAATTACAAGTTTGTCAAAAATTTCTATATAATTTTTTTCAAATTCACAATCAAATATTAAATTTAAAAAAAAAATTTCGAAAATTTTCTATTATATCACAAATTAAAATGTAAAAATGTAAATATTTTTCCTTTTTTTATCACAAAATTCTGCTATAAATAAAATAGTGAAAATTCGTAACTTTTGGAACCATTGTCAATTAAAATTAAAATTAGAAATTAAAATTAAAATATACTTTTTGTGAAAAATTACGCAAAATAAAAAATAATTAAAAACAATAAATTAAAACTCTTTTTAATAAAAAATGAATTTTCAAAACGTCGCTAGCATCTTATTAAAATTTTGTTTATCTGTAGTAATAAGCACCCTATTTAACAATTTTTCATCGCTTTTGTCATAAATTTTTGTTATAATTAGAAGCGATAGCAATAAATTTTAATGTAATTTGTTGCCTGTTGTGCAACTTCTCTTACTATATATACACTCGTTATCCTAAGAAATGTATGTAGGCCAACAATTTACTTCAAATTAATTTCTATCAACATCAATATAAGCATACAAACGAGTACATAATTTTCAAAAAAAAAGAATGCATTTCTCTTCATTATTGATATTGTTATTATTGATTAAAGTATATGATTGCGGTTCAATTATGAAAAGTAAGTTTATAAAATTTTCTTTAATGTTAATAATACAGATTTTTGTTTTTTTAACTCTACAACGCCGGAAGAACAAATATTTTACAAAATTTTTTAAACTCTACCAACCCAAATGCTTTAATGCTATCCTTCTGGTTTGACGAAATTTTGAAAAGTCATTTCATTTCTATCAAAAAATCTTAATTCTTGACATACTTTATGTTTACTCATGTCATAAACTGAAAACATTCTGACAGAAATCATACGATTTTTCAAAATTCCATTAAGCTGGAAGGACAGCATTATATAATAGTATATATAATAAAAGTGAAATACAGGGACAGAGGTACAAGATTATAGCTGTGTAACATGTATTAACCAAACACATGTTAAGCATGGATATTGCAGAGCAAAAAATAGAATTTGCCCAAGTCGTATTTTGCCCAACGATAAGGTTGTTGGACATAAAGACTGTCCACAAGGAGAATATTATTGCTGCTATCAAAGATACTTAGAGTAAGAACAAAATTTAGTAATTTAATTCTTTTAATGATTATTTCTTTTTTCTAATATAAATGTAGATGGTCATTCCTTTTTGTGTCCAGCAAAAAATGTGCTTGTTCGTAAAACCCAGTAGCACGTAATGTTTCAGTAACATTGACAACATTGAGGCAATATATTGGTAATGTTAAGGCAGTGTTCTCAATATTGCTAAAACATTACGTGCTACTGGGGAAGGAAGCAATAACATTATTTAGTTCTTTAGAAAATATTATTTACAAATCGATTTATTGCTTTAGTATATTTCTATATATATAGAGAAAAAGTTGTTTAAACTATTTATTAAAATTTTATAATTTAAAGCCCATCTCTGCTTCCTGAAAAAGGTCGTTCTACCGGACATAAACAACCATATCCAAAAGACTTTTGCAAATCCTACACCGGAAAAAATGCCTAGGACCCGTATACCAGGAATTGACTAGGGTTTCTAGTTACGAGAGGAACCCACTATAGAATCCTAGTCAAAGTAATAAAATTCAAGCATAGTTAAAGTGACCAGGAAAATAAAGTCAAATTGACTACGAAAATAATATGTATTAGATTTACACTGTGTATCATAATTATTTGAAATTGCTAATCAAATTCTTATTGTCAAATAAAAGAGAAAAACTTATTAAAAGAAAAAAAAAATTAATTACTGTATTTGAACATATTATTATACCTTAGAATTAATTTAAACTTATGAAATAAATATTTTACGCAGGGGGGAATCCTTATTACTTTTACTAGGTTAAGATTAACTATAGGGTCATAGTTAATAATACCAACGAGATTATTTTCGATGAAAAAATAAATTTTCAGCTTAACCTTTATGCCAGAAAATAAAATTCAAAATTCTCTAAGTCTTGATGTACGAGTACGAGTGACAAAACTTTTAAATTTAAAAACTATATATTCATTGACTCAAAAGCATATACTGTTAAATTAAAAAATTTTGTTCATTGATTCAGAAGGAATACCTTCAATTAATAATGATTAAATATTTATTTAAAAATGAAGTTTTTCGAGGATAAATGGAGTCCAAAGGAGAATTAATGATTCGAAATTGTATTTTAACATCATCATCATCATCATCATTAGCAGAACTATAAGAATGAAAGATTTTGATGTTTTTTAAAATTTCTTTTAATTTTTGGATGTATAAATAAATATTGTAGATGTTAATTAAGATCCGGGTACTTTTCAAGACGCTCTTGTCCAACGTAATATTTAATCCACTCGTAATAATAAGGAATTCCAGTGAGTAACAGTGGTAATTTTGTGACATTGCAAAATTCCTCATAGATCATCACTGCTGCCAATTTCCCTTTGATAACACCTGGATTTCCCGAATCTCCAAAACAAGATTTTAAATCTTTTCTATTGAGTAGCAAAAGACGTTCGTTAAGTTTATGTAACCGAACGTCATTTATTTCTAATATTTGTTCCCTCAAGTGGCTGAATTGTTGATTCTGAAAATTAATTGTAAATGTAGAAAATTATTTTAAAATGTACAAAGATATTTTAAAATATAAAAAATATTTAAAAATATATAAAAAAATATTTAAAAATATAAAAAAATATTTAAAATTATAAGAAATTAAAAACAGAATATTTAATTTCCATTCTGTTATAGAAATACTAACATATTCCCGTCCATAGCCAGTGATCGTCATAGTTAATTCATTTTCGATATTATTGTACACATCCTGAAGGCTCATCAGCGGAATGTAGTTAATTTTATACGAAAAATGCAACAAACTGGTTAACTGAAGGAATAATATTTTTAAAATTAGGAAATATTTATTAAATTAATTTCTGGGACGCAATAAAAGTTTATATAAAAAAAAATTGTAGCAAAAATTCGTACTTACCTCTATGAGTGCAATATTGTGATAAATCTCAGAGGAATCGTACTTCTCGTGAATGTAAACCTTATTTACACTGTGATAATTAGTGTTCTCGGTAAAATTATAATTTTCATAGGAACTTACGAGGGTGGATCCAGTAACAACTTTAAAATTCTTATGTTGACTGAAATAAAAGAGAAATGGAAATAAAATTTTTATTATAGGAAATAATGTTATTAAATTTGAATTTTTATTGAGAGAAAAGTAACTTCTCTTACTTTATAGAAAAGAAGTAGGCTGCAGAAATAAGATGCCGCGAGGTAATTATTGCTGCACCGCAAAATTCAAGTTTTGGAAAGGATTTATCAGCGAACACTACAGCCTGAAAATTTCACGAAAAAAATTCAATTATTTAAAAGAAATTGATAAAATCCATCCAAAATTCAATTATTTTCGTAAATAATCAAATTTCCACAGGAATTCAATTAATTTAGAATAGAATTTTCAAAAAAATGAATTATTTAACAAAATTTTAATACAATTCTTTTTATAATTAAAAAGTAATTTTAATTTTAAAGTAAAAAAAAAAAAAAAAAAAAAAAAAAAGTTTCCTGTTATAAAAATCTATCAATATCAACGACAAATCACTTACGTTGTACGGTGCTAAGTGAATGTCTATTTGAATGCCATTATACAGAACGTCAGAAGCAGACATTTCTGCGTCTTCCGATCGCCAGTCTTAAAGAACAAACAATCAAATATAAAAAAAATTTTGTAAAACTAAAAAGCGTGTAAATAAAATTAACATTGTTTAAAATTTGTCAAAAAATAACTATCATTGTTTGTTAAAAAAGCAATACAATAAAGCACTAAAATGATACCAAGGTATAAATACACAAAAAAAATCAATTATATAAAAATAATCGTAGTTTTGTTAAAAGTATCAAATTGATACAAAAGTGGATTAAATTGATGCCAAAAATCTGGATCAATTTTATTATTTCACTCACATTTTTGGTATCAATTCGTTGTGATTTGATTTTTATAATTCAACAGTGAAAAATGTTTCAATGAATAATATTTAAAAATAATATTCACGCCCTGAGAAATTTAAAATTCTTTTTAAAAACTAATCGATGGCGACTTTTCTTTAAATGCACTTAATTTTTTTTAAAACTCTCCCTTTAAATAAATTTTCTTTTAATAAATTTTTAAAATCCCTGGAAGGGAACTGAATTTTTTCAAAATTACCCGCATTTACAAATGAGATGATGTGAAAGAATAAAGAGAAAACGACGAATCTCATGTTCGGGAAAATACTGGTAATTCATTCAAGTCGATGGCAGTGGCAAAGTTTTAGAAAAAAAAATCACCGGAAGCTCATACGTGTTAATGATATTACTATCTCTTCTGGTATATGTGGAATTTTTAGAATAAACACATAATTAGATCAAGGTTATTGGACTAGATATAATTTATGAAGTCTAGTTATAATTAAAAAGACAGTAAAAATATATTTCTTCTAAATTTATGAATTTTACATCTGAAAATCACCTGAGTTCTAGTAGGGACTAAACTCTGCACAATCCATGAAAAATAGATAATTTTATTTCAAATTTATAATTTTATAATCAAATTCTTTAAAACGATTCAATTATATTCAAAAAATATTCGAAATACAATTATTTTCAAATTTTTAGTATGTTCATAAAATTTCGTAAAACTATTCAATTATTTAAAAAGCAAGTTGTTCATTTCATGATCATTTAGCATCCTCAATATAATATATACAAATTGTTTAATTTTTTAACATTGAATAATTATTTTAAAATGTTAAGATAAAATTTATAAAAATACAAAATTTCAATTTTTTGTGAAAACTAACAGAAATTCAATTAATTTAGAAGATCATTTATTAAAAAATTTTGACAAAATCAATTATTTAACAAAAGTTTTATACAATTCTTCACAATAATTCAACTATTTTCACTAATAATAATATTTTTCAAAAAAAAAAAAAAAAAATTTTTTTTTTAATTTTCATAAAATTTTAAGCAAAAATTCAATTATTTTCATAGATAATAAAAACTTATCGAAGAATTCCAATTATTTTTAATACTATTTTAAATTAATTAATCAAAAAATTCAATTTTTTTCACAAATAAAGTTTTTCACAAGACTTCAATATTATTTAGAATAAAATTTTCATAATATTTATTATATTTTGAAAATATTATTTTTATTTAAAACAATATTTATAAAATTCTTATGAAGAATTCAATTATTTTTAAAAATAACAAATTTTTTTACAGGAATTCAATTATTTTCATAAATAATAAAATTCTTCTTAGGAATTTCATTATTATTTTTAATTTTAATAAATTTTTTGCAACCATTCAATTATTTTCATAAATAATTAAATTCATTGCAGGATTTCAATTCTATTTTTAATATAATTTTCTTGGAATTGCTCAAAAAATTTAATTATTAATAATAAAATTATTCGAAAAAAATCAATTATTTTCAAAAACTTACAAAAATTCTTCGCAGAAATTCAATTATTTTCGAAAAAATCTAAAAAAAAATTGTCAACATTTCAATTATATTTATAAATGAATAGCAAAATTCTTCGACAAAATTCAATTATAATATTAATAAATTAATTATTAATTAATTTATAATTACCTAATGTTATTAATTTATTTTATTTTTTTTATTAATTTTTATTATTATTATTAATTAATAATAATTAATATTTTTCAGGAATTTTAATAAAATTCATTGCAAAATTTAATTATTTTCAAAAATTTGAAAAAAAAAATTCTCGTCAACATTTCAATTACATACCTTTATGAATAGCAAAATTCTACTCCGAAATTCAATTATATTCAGGAACATTAATAAAATTCATTGCAAAAATTCAATTATTTTCAAAAATTTTATCAAAATTCATAAAAAAATTTCAATTATTTTCAAAAATTTTTCATAGTTCAATGATTTTCAATATTCTACAATAAATATTTTAATAAAATTTCCCAAAAAATTCAATTATTTAAAGAAAAAATGTTGATAAAATTCTACACGAAAATTCAATTATTTTCTAAAAGCAAATAAAAATTTCACAGGAATTCAATGATTTAAAATAGAATTTGCAGAAATTTTTTCGAAAAAATCATATATTTTAAAATATGGCATTAAATTCTTCGCAGAAATTTAATTCTTTTATCAAAAATATCTAAAAAAAAAAATGTCAACATTTCAATTAACTTTATAAATGAATAGCAAATTTTTTTTAAACAAAATTCAATTATTTTGAGGCATTTTAATAAAATTATTTGCAAAATTCAATTATTTTCGCATAAATAACAATATTTATCAGAAGAATACAATTATTTTTAAAAATAATAAATTTCTTCTTGGAAATTCAATTATTTAAAAAAATTCTAATAAAATTCGTTGCAAGAATTAAAATTTCTTTTCAGAATTAGAAAGAAGTAAATATTTTTGATGAAAATCAGGAAAAAGTCAGAAAAATAAAAAATATGAAATGGAATTTTTGTCAGTTTTGTGAATATTGTCTAAAACTAGTTACAGATTTTTATTACAGCGCAATCTATGTAAGCGAACGAAGAACAGTTAATAAAATATATCTACTGCCGATAACAAGAATTCCATCTTACCAGTATTGGATTATTTAAATATTCTTAAAAATCAAATTAATTCGTTTTCCCTTTCTTGCATATATATCGAAATCAACTAATAAATTACAAGCTTATCTCATTACATAAATACAATTATCTAATCTAATTTCAATTTTATTCATAATTAAAAAAAAAAAAAAAAAAAAAAAAAAATTAATTAATTAATTAATTAACATTAAACAATTAAGAGCAAAAAAAATTTATTTTAACAAAAATAATATAAAATTACTCGCAATTTGAGAAAAAAATAATTTTTATTTCAATGCTATAATTATGAAAAAAAAAAATTTTTATTAAAAATCTTTCCTCGTACTAAGCACAAGGTTATAGTATAATATTAAAATATATTATAATAAGAGAATCGAGGATACGTTGTCAGGAATTTAAATAAGATTAAAACAATTGTTCAAAAAAAAAAAAAAAAAAAAATTATATTTATAATTTTACATTATTACCAGTAATTGAAAAAAAAATTTATATTACTACAATCAAGATAAATGCACTGCTAAATAGTTTAGATAGAGAAAAAAAATACTATTTATTTTTAATTTCGAAAAAAAATTAAAAAAAGGATAAAATAACTATGTTAATTTGTAAGCAAATTGGAAAACCTACTTTCTCCTCTTTTCGAATTTACACAATAGTCCTGAAGATAAATGTTAAAAAAATTGCAATAAATTTTTTTTTCTTTTTCCAATAAAAAACGAATAGGTACCTGTTCACGTTTAGTTGGCCCTGACCCAAGAATTGAAAGTGTTCTCCATTCTGACAAAGATCCTGAATTGGTTTTACTTTGTCCCAAATGGATTATTATTATTATTATTATTATTATTATTATTATTATTATTATTATTATTATTATTTTTATTATAATTTTTATTAAATAAATAAAATTTATTAATTTTTATTAAATAAATAAAATTTATTAATTTAATATTGTTATTGTAACTCGAGATTGTAATTTGTCTGTATTTTTTTTCTTGCAAACCTAATAAAAAAGAATTATTATTATTATTATTATTATTATATAAATAAAAATTAATTTTTAATTAATTTGTACAATATTTTTTATCTTTTCGCTTTTCCTAATTTACTAACCATATTTTAAAAATTATAAATTAAGTACAAAATACTTTTATTTAAACATTTAAATAACAACTTTTATAAATAAACTTCCATTTCTTTTCAAATAGCACGTTGTTTATGTATATGTTTACATTTCATCGACTACACTAATGAAATTTGTATGGCAAATAATTTTTCTTTGCAATTTTTATCTCTTTGTAAGCAGATTTCTCAAAAATCTCTAAGTACAAAATAATAATAATAATAATAAAAAAAAAAAAAAAAAGAAATGTAAAAAAAAAAAATTTAACTTTAATAAAATTCTTCTAAACAATTCACATAATTTCAAAAAATGTAATAAAATTCTTCGAACGAGATTCAATTATTTTCAATATAATTTTGAAAAAAAAAATTCACAAAAGAATTGAATTTTTTTTTAATAAATTTTAATTAAATTCTATATAAGGATTCAATTATTTTTAATAGAATTTTCATTAAATTCGTCGAAAAAATTTGAAAAAATTTAATTAATTTAATTAATTTTCACAAATTATCCATAAAATTCTACAAAACAATTCAATTATTTTCAAAAATTTCATAAAATTCTACGCACGAGATTCAATTATTTTCAATAAAATTTCAAAAAAAATTTCTCAAAAGAATTTAATTATTTTTTAAAAATTCTTAGAAAAAATTCAATTATTTTAAAAATTATATAACAAAATAATTTCTAGGAATACGATTATTTTCAAAAATTAAAAAAAAATTTTTGTCAACATTTCAATTATCTTTATGAATAGCAAAAAACATCGTCGAAATTCAATTATTATTCAAGAATTTTATTAAAATTCATCGCAAAATTCAAATATTTTCATATTTAAACAATATTCATCACAAGAATTCTATTATTTTCAGAAATTTATTAAAATTCTTCGCAAAAATTAAATTATTTTCGAAAAAATCTCAAAAATATTGTCAACATTTTCAATTATCTTTATAAATTGATAGTAAAATTCTTCAACAAAATTCAATTATTTTCATAAGTAACAAGATTCATCACAAGAATTCAATTATTTTTAAAAATTAATAAAATTTTTTGCAGAAATTCAATTATTTTCGAAAAAATCTCAAAAAAATTGTCAACATTTCAATTATCTTTATAAATGAATAGCACAATTCTTCGACAAAATTCAATTTTCTTTTCAGAAATTTTAATAATTGCAAAATTCAATTATTTTCATAAATAACAGTATTGATTACAAGAATTCAATTATTTTCAAAAAATTGTAATAAAATTCATTGCAAAATTTCAATTATTTTCAAAAATATTTCTTATTTCAATGATTTTCAATATTCTACTATTTTAATAAAATATTTCGCAGAAATTCAATTATTTTCAAAAAATCAACAAACAAAAAAAATGTCAACATTTCAATTATTTTTATAAATGAATAGCAAAATTCTGTGATAAAATTTAATTATTTAAAATAATTATAAAAAAATACTTCGTTGGAATTCAATTATTTACAAAAATTTTAATAAAATTCTATACAAGAATTGAATTATTTTCAATAAAATTTTTATTATTTAATTATTTTTTTCAAGATAAGAGATAAAAAATTTTTGAAAATAGAGAAAGTATTATTATTTTGACGAAAGTTTTTATCGGTATAGATAAAACTGATTATAAAAAAAAATTCTGTTTTAATCGATAATCATGTTAAAGTTTGAATGACAGATATTTTTTTGTCAGGGTAAAGAGTGAGATTTATCCTTAAAATATGCGACAAATGTGTCATTTTGTATTTGACTTCCTCTTCCTTCCCTTAGATAGAACTTTATCTTACTCAAAAAATTACGAGATTAAAAAGAATATCCCTGGAACCTTTAACTATTATGTATTTTTAAAATTATCTATTTAAAAAAAAAATATTTACTATTAAAATTTTTAATTCCTAAAGTTACAGATGCTAAAACTGTAATCCAATTATTATAGCACCTGTTTATTAACTTTCAGAATTTAATTTTATACCTAAATATTCTTTAAAAAAAAAAAACAATATAAATATTTTTAAAATAAAATCTGGGTGCTTGTTTAAGATTCATTAAAAATAATATTAAAACAGTATTTTGGAAATTATATTAATTTTAATATTTTAAAAAGCAAACACATGAATTTTTTAACTGATTCTTGAAAGGTAATTTTTAAAAATTTACCTATATCCTCCTTATTCTTATTTTAATCGCAAAACTTTTTTCACTTCTGATCACTTATGATATTTTATATATATTTTTTTATTCTCTTGTCTTTCACTTTTTATCATCCCATATATTAAGAATATTATTAAGAATGATGAAGAATATTTAAGAAAAAAAACACGTGTTCTTCACTTTGTAATCTGTAGTATTCTGTAATTCTCTGTAATATTCATCATGTATCATGTATAATACTCAGATTTTGATCGCTCGACGTAGACTTAAAATTTTGAAAAAATAAAACCGCCCTCAAGATTGGCAGTGTCTAGCCATTCATTAATATTTTTCAAAATACAAAATAATAATTTGCACATGGAAAAAAAGGAAAAAATAGGTGAAAACATTCTTTTTCAATGTTTCGAAGCAGTATATAAACACGGTGGGAAGAATGATAAAATAGAAAAAGAAACTCGCTTGCGTGAAGAGCGATGGGCTTTGAAAACCACACGAATCCTGAATAATAAGCACGTTCGGTTAGAGAGCAATAATATCATATCCGCGCGCATGGAAGATATTATTATAAATACATATACATATATAGAGATTGTCTGCACGCATGTTGACCTTCACCCTTTTGTTTTATTTCAGGTAAATTGGTTCAAAAATATTCCCCATATGTGATTTACAGGTGTTTAACAGAAACATTCTTATTATAACAGAAAAATAATTTTTAAGATTCAAACGTTTTTTTTTTTTTTATTAAATTTTCTTGAATAATCTACAAAACGACAAAATATGATGTTTTAGATATTTTCTAGAATAATTTTTCGTACAGAAAAATTGTTCTAAATTTTTTGAACCTTTTTTTGTCCAAGTTTGACGGTCTGCACTTTCTAAGAAAAAAATTACACGTTAATGGCCTATAAGTAATTTTTATAGTGTGGCAAATGACATTTAAAATAAGCCTAAGATCATTAAAAAGCGTTCATTATTTTAGAACTTTTAGAAGTTATTCAAATTTTTGTAAAACAATGAATATGACGATTTTTCTAAAAATATCTAAATGAAATATTGTCGAAATCTTAAATTAAATTAAAATAATTAAATTAAAAAAAAAAAAAAAAAAAATTAAAAAAAAAAAAATTTTAATTAAATCTTAAATCTTTATCTTTCAAAAAAGAAAAAAATTTTACATTCCATACGTTTTATATTTTAAAATGTTTTTCAATCACCTGAAAATGGGTGGTCTCTCAATTTTGACCGGTAGTGTTAGTTAGTTAGCTAGTCAGTTAGTCATGGTTACCACAAAGCCTGTAAATCCTGGAAAACCTGGAAAAGGTATGGAATTTAGAAAAAGGTAAGGGAAACCTGGAAATAGTATGGAATTTAAAAAATAATCTCGAATTTTGCCTGTTTTAAAAGATTTTGAGAACAATTTGTTCTAGCAATAGTTTAGGAGCAGTAAAAAATTATATGACTAAAAATTGTTAGTAATCAGAAGATAAATTTCGCTCTAAATAATTTTTCATCCTCTGCTGATTATCGGCTGTGGTTACTTTTTATGAATTGTGAATTAAATAATTTTTTACGACTCAGATATTAATTGGAATTATTCTAGCAATAGTTTGGAACAAGTAAATAATTTTATGACTAAAAATTGTTAGGAAACAGAAGATGAAGTTCGTTCAAAACCATTTTTCATCTTCTGCTGATTATCGGCTGTGGTTACTTTTTATGAATTGTGAATTAAATAATTTTTAATGACCCAGATATTAACTGGAATTGTTCTTGTTATAAGTTAGGACCAGGAAATAATTTTATGACTAAAAATTGTTCGTAAAGTTCGCTCAAGAATAATTTTTTATTTTCTGCTGATTATCGGCTGTGGTTACTTTTTAGGAATTGTGAATTAAATAATTTTTTTGTGACCCAGATATTAACTGGAATTGTTTTAGTAATAAGTTAGGACCAGTAAAAAATGTTATGACTAAAAATTGTTAGTAAATTTCGCTCAAAAATAATTTTTCATCATCTGCTGATTATCGGCTGTGGTTAGTTTTTAAAAATTGTGAATTAAATTAATTTTTATGACCCAGACATTAATTGGAATTATTCTAGCAATAGTTTGGGACCAGTAAATAATTTTATGAGTAAAAATTGTTAGTAAGCAGAAGATAAATTTCGCTCTAAATAATTTTTCATCTTCTGCTGATTATCGGCTGTGGTTACTTTTCATGAATTGTGAATAAAATAATTTTTTATGACGCAGATATTAACTGGAATTGTTCTTGTTATAAGTTAGGACCAGTAAATAATTTTATGACTAAAAATTGTTAGTAAATAGAAGATACAGTTCGCTTAAAATAATTTTCCATCTTCTGCTAATTAACTGTTTACTATAGAAAACAGTAATTACCAACTTTTTAAATGTACTCGAATAAATTTAAATACAAAAATGAAATAGTGAATTTTTTTTTGGCAGAGGGGTGGGGGTATCGAAAAAGTCATGGTCAAAGTTTGGTCCATTTTGAGAGTATAGAGTGTATGACACGCACACGTGCGTGCGTGCTTGCATGTAAAAAGAAGTGCTCCCCGCACGCTCACCAAAAATGAGACAAGACAAACGAGAAGAAAAGTTCTCCACACTCCTGACACACGATGGAAGGCAATGATTCGTTGTTGGTTTGTTGCATGTATTAAACAAGCGACATTCACGAGTGGCCTCACGGCTATCCGATTCAGATTTGCCTGTGCAGTCGCAGCCGGTCTCTTCGGTACATAACGACGACGACGACGAGGACGACGACGACGACGCACTCTCAACAGTGAGCGTCGCGACGCCAATCGAAATTTTTGTAGAGTCGCGCGTGTTTCGAAAAATTGCGCGCGAATTTATTTCAAATTGGTGCGCGAGTGTTTTTCATTTTTTTTTGTGATAATTTTTGTGTGCTCTTAAATCAATAATTAATACATTATCATCAAGCATGATTAGTGGAATTTTTTGTTTAAAAATTAAATCAAAAAAATAAAATTTATTTTTTAAATTTTAAGTTCTCTATGGTGGCAAAAGAAGGGACAAAACTCACCGGTATTTGGTGTTCTGGTGTATAATTATCATGACGTAGATCTAGTTCTTGAGCGCAGGTAAATTTTGTCTAAAATTAAAAAAAAAAGAATCATGAAATTATTATAATCTGTCAGTTGGTAAACATTATGTCAAAATTATTTTTTGTATATTTTTAATCCATGGGTAAAAAATGTCAAAAACTTTGCCCATAGATTCAAATTTTTTTTTTTTTTTTTTTTTTAACTTTTAAACTATAAACAATCTTTTTTTCTTCTTTCCAAAAATTTTCAAAAATTTGAAGTTTTCGCACATTCAATAAAAAATTAATTTTCGTTCTCGAAATTCTTGAAATGATAACCAATTTAGATTTTTTAATCTTATTTTTGACTTTTATCTTTAAAAAAAAAAATTTTTGATCACAAGTAAAACACTTGAAATAAAAAATAAAAATGATAAAGTTAAGTTATAAAATAATAGAAAAAATATTTTTTTTTTCGAGGGTGAAAAATATTTTTTTTTTCGGGGGTAAAAAATATTTTTTTTTTTTTCGGTGGTGAAAAATATATTTTTATTGCTTGTTCCAAATAAATATTCATTGATTAAAATAAAAGTGAAACGTCACGTCGATTTTTATTTTGAATCAGCAAATTTTTGTGCATCTCGCAACGAATATGGTCGGTTTTTGTTGCTCGGTGCGCAAAATTTATACAGTTCTAGTTTTATGATATCGAGAATGGAAAAAGTCTCTGAGCGCGTAACAGGCCAACTTTTTCCGCATAGAGTATCTCTCTCTCGTGAACTGACGAGAGTAGATCGTGAGTTCTGCTCCACTTGCAAAACTATTTGACTCGCAAATTGTACCTTTTTCTATTCTCTCCACCCCCCCCCCTCTCCCTCCACCAATTTTTCTTACCATTACCACCCCCAACTTAATTATTATTATTATTATTAAATTCGAAAAATTTAAAATATTTTCATAAATATGATAAAATTCTTCGTAGAAATTCAATTATTCACAAATATATATTTGTTTTCAAAATTCATTGAAAGAATTTATTTTTTTTCGAAGATTTTAATAAAATTCTTTGATAAAAAAAAAAAAAAAAAAAAAATAATTTTTTTTTTGCAAAAATTTTAATATAAAATTCTAAATAATAATGAAAATTATTTCTGAAAAAAAATTATAATTTATAGAAATTATAGCATTTTTTTTAAACAAAAATTTTTAATAAAAGTTTAATAAAATTTTTCAAAACTATTCACTTATTTTCAAAAAATTTAATAAAATTCTTCGAATGAGATTTAATTATTTTCAATACAATTTTGAAGAAAAAAATTCACAAAAGAAAAAAAAATTAAAAAATTTAAAAAAAAATTAAATAAAATAATAAATCAAATAATAAATAATAATAAATAATAATAATAAATAAAATTCTATATAAGAATTGAATTATTTTCAATAGAAGTTTAATTAAATTAAATTCGTCGAAGAAATTTGCAAAAATTTAATTATTTTCATATACATATATAATAAAATTCTTCGCAAGAATTCAATTTTTTTTTGCAATTTAATTTTAATAAAATTTCTCCAATAAATTCAATTATTATTTTTTATATAAAATTCTTCATAAAAATTAAATTATTTTTAAAATAATTTTAATTGAAAAACTCAAAAGAATTTCATTATTATTCTCGCAAAATTTCCATAAAATTTTTCAAAATACATTATTGAATAATATTCAAAAATTTTAATAAAATTCCAAGGCAAAAAATTATAAACCTAAATTTTTTTTTATACTTAGGTATTTTTTTTAAGGTAAACAAATTATTTCTCACAAATTATTTCAGAAAATTGTAATAATTACAAAAATAACAATTATTTTCAATAAATAATTTTAATAAAATCTTTCGGAAGAATTCAATTATTATTTTTTTAAAATTAAGTAAGTATCATTTATACACAAATTTTTTTTTTTTTTTTTTTTTAAATGGTATACATATTTACAATTTTTTGTCCCTTTATTTATCAATTTTACATTTATTGACGATAAATACATTGTTTGATGATATAAAAATATTTTTAACTAACTTCCTGAACTATAAAAAATAATTTTTTTTTTATCACCGACAATTATAATATTTATTATGTAACAATGGTTGATAATAAACACAATACTACAGTTCGAGTATAAAAAGGCAAGAAAATTTCAAATTCATTCAAATATTCCAAAACATTTTTTTGAAGTCAAATTGAAAAAAAATCAATAATGAAAACTTATTCAGCAATTCTTTTTGCAACAGTTTTAGTTGTTTGCTGGGCAGCAATGGCAGTGGCTGGTCCTGAGGTTAAAACTATAGGTTAGAGACAAAAAAATTTTAATATTTTTAAAATATTTGAATTTCTTTGGGAAGAATGTTATTATTTATAAAAAAAAATTAAATTCTTACCATATTTTTGATTTCATTAAATTTTATTTTTTTTTGAAAATAATTGAATTCCTACGAAGTACTTAATTTTGTTACAATTATTAAAATAATTGAATTCTTTTAAAAGAACTTTATTTAAATTTTTGAAAATAATTTAATTGCTTTGAAAAATTTTATGGAAATTTTGTGAAAATAATTAATTCTTTTCAGGAATAAGGAATTCAATTAAAATTTTATTGAAAATAATTGATATTTTTTAAAGAATTTTATATAAATAATAATTGAATTCTTTAGAGAAATTTTATTAAAATTATATTAAAAACAATCTCGTACGAAGAATTTTATTAATGTTTTTAAAAAAGTAATTGAATTCTTTTGAAGAATTTTTGTGGAAATTTTGTGAAAATAATGAAATTAATTAAATTTTTGCAAATTTTTTCAACGAATTTAATTAAATTAAATTCTATTGAAAAAAAATCAATTCTTATATATAGAATTTTATTCAAATTAGAATTTAAAAAAAAAAATTTATTAATAATAATTAAATTGTTTAAATGAATTTTATTAAAGTTGAATTTTTGTAAATTTTCGAATCTGAAATTATTCAAAAATTGAATTTGATTTATTAAAATTTTAGAAATTTACTATAATTTATGTTATAATAATAAATTAAATATCTAATATTTTGCTGTAGTTATTCATATTATTTATAAAAATTAATTATTCAATTATTTTTGGAATTTTTGTGAAAATAATTAAATTTATTAAATTTTTGCAAATTTTTTTCGACGAATGTACCTAATTAAAATTTTATTGAAAATATAATACTTTAATAATTCTTATATAGAATTTTGTTAAAATTATTAAAACATAATTTAATTTTTTTGGGAATTTAGAAAAATTTTTTTGAAAATAATTGAATATTATTTTGTAGAATTTTATAAAAATTGATTTTTTCTTTAAATTTTGAATTTTTAAACTTCAATTACGTCAATTTTTGCAATATTGAAATTATACTGAAAGTAAGATTTATTTTTTACACTGTAATAAGTTTTTTAATTTTAAATTAAATTACTATTTTTTTATAGTTAAAAAATAGTTATTTTTTAGTAAATAATAATTCATCATTGTTTAGTAATTAATAACTAGTTTTTTTTTAAATTCTAGTTTACTTATTTGGTACCAAAAATTAGTTATTTTTTTTACTAATAATTAGTTTAGTACAAATTTTTTGTACTGTCAATTATTTATTTCTGTAGCCATAAAATTATGTATTTTTTAAAATACCTAATAATTATTTTTTTTTTACTAATAATTACTTACTTTACCAATAATTACTTACTGAAAATATTAATATAAATAAATTCACAATTATTTAAATAATATAAATAT
Source organism: Leptopilina heterotoma (assembly GCF_015476425.1). NCBI lineage: Eukaryota > Metazoa > Arthropoda > Insecta > Hymenoptera > Figitidae > Leptopilina > Leptopilina heterotoma. The sequence goes on from NW_025111142.1 coordinate 1,032,197, forward strand.
GAAAATTAAATTTTTTTCTGTTATCTTACAATTCAATATTTCAAAAAAAAAAAAAAAAAAAAAAATATTTTTTATAAAAATTTTGCATTACGTATTTATTATAAATAATCGCGAAAAATTTCAGGCGATTGATTGGTTTTTTTTTCTACAGTTGAGATTTTCATTTTCTTATCAACAATCACGTGCAGGAATGTAGAAAATATTTATATACGTCTAAATGTATATGAATAAAAAAAAAATATTAATATTAATTAACAAATTAAATTTATCGATAAAAATAATGTAACTGACTCTTTATTAATGTAATAAAAATAAAAAAAAATAATAATAAATTGAAATTAAGTTAGAAAATAATTAATTTAAAAACGAAAAAAAATCATTCGTGATAGAGGTATAAATATCAAATTATTATTATTATTATTATTATTATTATTATTATTATTATTATTATTAAATTATAATAAAATATAAATAATAATGTTAATAATAAAAATAGTTATATTATTGTTACCATCATTTTACTTTTCTGATTTTTATTATTATTGTTATTTATATTTATTTTTAATTTTTTATTATTATTTATATTATTATTAATATTATTCTCTTTATTTATTTGATTGATTTTATAATATATAAATTTTTTTTTCATAACAATAAATAATTATTAATAATAAATAAATTAAAAAATATTAGTAGGTGTTATAAAATATCAGTGAAATATTTTTTTTTTTTGAAATAATAATAATAGAAAAATTAGCAAACAATTTTTCCTTTCATGCAAATGAAAAACGTGATTTATGTTAAGATTTACGACTACATATATAAACGTTTCATGTGGAGTGAAAAGTACCTTGGACTTAAATATATGTACATATACAAACACATTTTTTTTTTTTTTTTTTTTTTTTTTTTTAAAGTGCATTTTACTACATACCTGTGGACCCTGTGGACCAGAATTAAATATTTTATTGAGAAAGTGTCTGTGGACTGTGTACGAGGAAACGTTCATAAATATTGTCACGCTCTCTTGGGGGGTTAAAGGAAAGGGGGGTGGTGGGTATTAAACGTTGTCAAATTTTTTCTCGAGTATAACATTTTTTGTGTTATGTTTAATAGGGGTTAGTGTTTAAAAATTTTTAAAAAGTAAAAATTAAATAAAGACTTTAAAAATTATAAAAGTACGAAAAAATCGCTGTACTTGTAATTGGAAAAAACAAAAAAAAAACTTTTTAAAAACTTTTTTTTTTTTTTTTTTTTTTAACTATAAAATAGTAAAAGAATAAAAATTACGTTTGTTATATAATTGAATTACATAACTGTCGAATTAGTCAATATAAATAATTTATTCACCATCGTTAATGTCACTTTTAATTAACCCATTTAATGCGGCTAAGAGTTCGTAATTCAATCCTTAATTTTGCATATATGAACTATATTATACGTTAAATAATCCGCCGCGTTAGGAAATAATCTATATTATCTTAAAAGTATTGTGAATATATATAATAATAATAAAATAAAATTTTTAGACCCGTTATATATTTTTTATCGTTTCCATAGTGTTAACTATATATTTAAGCGCTCGCATGTTAAATGTGGTGAGAATTAGAGTTTGCAAACTATTATAAAAAGTTCTTCCTGAAACAGGAGTGAAATTTCCCTCTGTTTTCAATTTTTTTTTTTTTTTTTTTTTTTTTTTTTTTTTTTTTTTTTATTCACTGTTGGTACTCGCAGACAAAAAGTCTTTGGACAATAAACCGCTTTTGAAGTAGCTTTGAAGTCCTGAGAAAGAAACTTGTTTTACTAGTGAAAATGTCACTGCCTTGACAAGTTTAACGTAATCGTAGTCAAGTCAAGGCTAATTCGAGGGCTATTTTTTATCATTTATTAAGTGTCAACGTTCGTATTATTTCACACTAACAACTTATAGTAAATAAATTTTTTTTAAAACTATATTTATTAAAAAAATCGTTTCTTTAAAACGATTCAATTATTTTCAAAAAATATTCAAAATTCAATTATTTTCAAAAAATATTCAAAATTCAATTTTATGTATTTTCAAAAAATATTCGAAATTCATTTTCAATATCTAATATTTTCATTAAATTTTCCAAAAGAATTCAATTCTTTCAAAACAAAAAATCGATAAAATTCATCCAAAATTCAATTATTTTCATTAATAATAAAATTTCCATAGGAATTCAATTAATTTAGAATAGCATTTTCAAAAAAAAATTCGAAAAAATGAAATTAATCAATTATTTAACAAAATTTTTATACAATTCTTCACAATAATTCAATTACTTTTACTAATAATAACAATTTTCATAAGAATTCAATTTTAAATTTTTTTTTTTTTTTTTTTTTTTTTTATTAAATTTCTAATAAAATTCTAAGCCAAAATTCAATTATTTTGATAGATACCTAATAAAACCCATCGAAGGATAACAATTATTTTTTATACTATTTTAAAATAATTCAATCGAAAAATTCAATTATTTTCACAAATAAAGTTTTCCACGAGTATTCAAGTATTTAAAATAAAATTTTCGTATAATATTTATTATCGAAAAAATTAATTATTTAAAACAATGTTTATAAAATTCTTATGAAGAATTCAATTATTTTCAAAAATAACAAAATTTTTCACTGAAATTCAATTCTTTTTAAACAAAATTTTTCGAAATAATTCAATAATTTTTATAAATACAAAAAAATTCTTCTCAGAAATTCAATTATTTTTGGAATATTTTAATAAAATTCTTTGCAACTTTTCAATTATTTTCATAAATAATAAAATTCATCGCAGGATTTTAAATATTTTTAATAAAATTTTACAGGAATTGCCCAAAAGTTGTATTTATTCTTAATAATGTCATTTTGATTCCTCGAAAAATTCAATTATTAAAAAAAATTTTTTGTTAATTATTTGGAAGAATTCAATTATTTAGAAAAATATTAGAATTTTTTTACAGGAATTCAATTATTTTCAAATATTTTAATAAAATTCTTTGCAAAATTCAATTATTTTCATAAATAATAAAACTCATCAAAGAATTTCAATTATTTTTTTAAAATTAATTAATCGAAAAATTCAATTATTTTTACTAATGAATGTTTTCCACAAGAATTCAATTATTTAAAATAAAATTTTCACAATATTTATTATATTTTGAAAAAATTAATTAATTTAAAACAATGTTTATAAAAAATTCTTATGAAGAATTCAATTATTTTCAAAAATAACAACATTTTTCGTAAAAATTCAATTCTTTTCATTGAACAATAAAAATTTCTCAGGATTTTAATTATTTTTGAAAATTTTAATAAAATTCTTCCCAAGAATTCAATTATTTACAGAAATAATAATATTCTTCGAAAGAAATCAATTATTGAAGATAAATAACAAAATTATTCCTGGAAATTTAATTATTTTGAGGCATTTTAATAAAATTCTTTGCAAAATTCAATTATTTTCATAAATAACAATATTCATCACAAGAATTATATTTTTTTTAAAGTAATAAATTTTTTCTCGATAATTCAATTATTTAAAAAAATTCCAATAAAATCGTTTGCTGGAATTCAATTATTGTCATAAATTTTATTTGAATTCTTTGTAAAATTTAATTATTTAAAAAAAAAATTCGCAATTCAATGATTTTCAAACTTTTCATAAAATTTCCAAACATAATTCAATTATTTAAAATTTCTTTTGTATAAATCTTCGTAAGAATTCAATTCTTTTCATGAATAATAAAAATGAATTGAATTTCTCAGGAATTCAATTATTGAAATTATAGAATTTGCCTAAAAATTAATCGAAAGAAATGAATTATTTAAAAATTTTTATAAAATTCTTCGCAAGAATTAAATTATTTTTACAACTATATTTAAATTCTTTTACGAATAATAAAATTCGCTGCAGAAATTGAATTTATTATCGCAGGATAAGAAAGAAGTAAATATTTTTGATAAAAATTAGGAGAATATAATAAGAATAATATTTATTTATAATTATAATTTATAATAATATTTATAATAAGAATATATTGTTACATTGCATAAGTACTATAAAATCATTTAACGATTGATTGTTCATGATTTATCACAATTACTACAAATGACGAATATAAAGACGCTTTACTACCGTTTGACCTAAGAAAGACAAACAACAGTCTTCCTTTTTATTAACTGATTTTATTTATTATTTTATTATTATATTTTATTTTTTTATTTATTATTTTACTGCATATTTTTCAATTTTGTGTCATTTCTTTTTTATTTTAGTTTTTGAATTACAATTTTCCTTATTTTATTACTTTTCTTTTTATATTTATCATTTTCTTATTTACTTGATTTATTGACAAGTTTATTACTTTTTTTTTAATTTCTTCTTCTCTGAATTATTTTTTAATATGTGAGAAAAAATTACTAATTTTTAGTCAAAACTAACTGAAACTAATTTTTTTTTTTTTTTTTTTATAAGTCAGTTATTTTTTATTCTAGAGAGAAGGGTCAGAAAAATTGATTTCTTCATTAGAAAAGTAGTGACAACATAAGTAAAATGTATTCCAAAAAAATGTTGTTTTAAATTGTTTTTTTTTTTTTTTTTTTTTTTTTTTTTTTGTTTTGAAAAAAGTATTTCTTTAGATAGTTAGTACCACGCACAATATTTCTATATTCTGACACAGATCCAGTTAGATAAAAAGTGTACTTTCTTCGCTCTAAAATAAAAGAATGCGTACGCACAACAATTGTAAGCAACGTATTCATTTTAGTGTATAATTATAAAAGAAAAACGTAAAGTGTTACAATTACATTGGTATATGTATACTTTGTGTTAAATATTTTTGCATTCTTGCATACTAATGTAATTCTTATTACTAATGTAAAAAATTTCAAAAATGTTTAAAACAGTTTCAAGTGAAACATAAAAATAAAAGAAAAATTATCACTACGCACAATATTTATGGGTTCTCGTTTTTTTTAGAAAGAAAAAATTTTCTAAATGCAAATAAAAATTTATCGCACTAGAGCAGAGTGAAGAATTAATAAAGCAAAAAAAAAAAAAAAAAAATTAATTGAAAATTATTCATAAAACTCCGGAACGTTGAAGAAAAATATAGATAATATAATTGCGGAGAGACAAAATCAATTCTAAAGATTCAAGAATTGAGAAATGGTGAATGTGCGCGTATCTTCAAGATGCAGTGAATGATAAATATTTCCAAAGATTCTATCTTCGAATATTTCGTAACTGTTGAAACTGTAATTTCGTTTAAATCTACTGACATCAGAACTGTTTAGCAGATGCTTTGTCTACAAGGCAAAAAAAATGCTTTATTATTCGATAATAAAATAATAAAAAAAAAAAAAAAAAAAAAAAAAAAAAAAAAAAATTCAAAGCCAAACGTCAGGCTGATTAATTAAAATTAGTAATAACTTTTTTACTAATAATAAACTAAAAAATAATAAACAATTCAAATTTAGAGAGTCAAGTACTGTGGGTGACATTCATCTATATCTAATTCCCTATTAATTTGCTCCTAAACCAGTTTGTCAATTTTAAAGTCTTTAACAACTCTTGTAGTGATCATTCTACTGGAATAAATTAAATAAATTATTTTTAATAATAATTGTCTTTTTTTTCAACATTTCCTTTCGCTTTCTTAAATCCCAGATTGTGACAATCTAATTTTGTTAATGTTCCTTTTGGTTTATTGTTTCAATTGGACAAGATGCTTAACTACATTTTCATCGCAGTGCTTCGAGTAATGGATGCGCAATAAAACGACATTATAAGCAATAAGCAATTCAAGCCATTGGATTGATATAAAATTAATGATGGATAATAATGATACATTATATAAAGTTACTCCATAATCATATTGAATATTAGAAAATCAAATATAAACCGCTTAGAATAATTGTAAAATTTATTTTTCTATTTACTTTTAAAAACAATATTGTTACTGAAAAACTAAATTACCTAGAAAATGACTTATTTACTCTACTTACTTATTGTGTTAGAAAAAAAGGTCATAATATACTTTTAAATCTTGTCGATCCTTGACGTTAACGAATCCAATGATTGTTTTTCAAAATTCAAAATGGCGGATTCAAGATGGCGGTACAAAAAGATCAAAATCACTCGGATTTGCTTGATTCTCAAAAATTATAGTCACAAATTCTTCAAAACGATTCAATTATTTTCAAAAAATATTAAAAATTTATTTTTAATATCTAATATTTTCAAAATAATTTTGCAAAAGAATTGAATTTAAAAAAAATTAATAAAATTCATCCAAAATTCAATTATTTTCAAAAAAAAAAAAAAAAAATTGGAAAAAATAAAATTAATCAATTATTTAACAAAATTTTTATACAATTCTTCACAATAATTCAATCACTTTCAATTATTTTTAATACTATTTTAAATTAATTAATTGAAAAATTCAATTATTTTCAAAAATAACAATTTTTCACAGAAATTCAATTTTTTTTTAAACATTTTAATAAAATTTTTCGAAATAATTCAATTATTTTTATAAATAAAAAAAAATTTTCACAAACTTTCAATTATTTTTGAATATTTTAATAAAATTCTTTGCAACTATTTAATTATTTTCGAAAATAATAAAATTCTCACAGGATTTCAATTATTTTCAATACAATTTTACAGGAATTGCGCAAAAAATGTAATTAGTCTTAAAAATTTAATTTCAATTCCTCGCTAAAATTCAATTATTAAAAAAATTTTTTTTCATTCTTTGGAAGAATTCAATTATTTACAAAAATATTAAAAATTTTCACAGTAATTCAATTATTTTCTAATATTTTAATAAAATTGTTCCCAAGAATTCAATTATTTACAGAAATAATAATATTCTTCAAAAGAATTCTATTATTAAAGATAAATAACAAAATTATTCCCGAAAATTCAATTATTTAAAAAAATTTTAATATATAATTCTTTGCAAAATTCAATTATTTTCGTAAATAACAAAATTTTACGTACGAATTCAATTATCTTCATAAGTAATAAAATTCTTTGCAAAAATTCAATTATTTTCAATTTTTTTTTAAAGAATTTTTAGTCGTTCGGGTAATTTATAAGAATAAATAAAAATACAACAATTTAAATTAACAAAATCAATAATTTATTAAAAATATTTTGTTCTCGGAGCGAGGTTGTGCTCAGGACGAGAAGTAGGCAATTACTGAATGTAAAATGGCTACTACCAAACTTAAGCGTCGCTTGGGAAAAGAGATAGAGAAAAATTAGCCAAAAATATGTAAAGGATAGAAAAAGATGAAAAAGTGGTAAAGAGTGGGAATTGCAAGTTTAAACCTGCATATTTGCTATTATCCTGTACGAACCGATTTTTATGATAGGGTCTCGGTGTAGGTATACACGTTGACCGTAAAGGGAAGAAAAGTTTCGTACAGAACACTTTTAAGGAAAACTAAATTTACATTTAGAAAACTGTATAAGTTACAATTTATATTAATATTATTTTTGAGCACAACCAAGAATTCAACATAAGAAACATAATGATATTTCATGTAGTGTGTTACATTATGTGTGTGTATGTGTGTTTATTTGTTTGTGTCAATTCCGTGTAATAAAAAATGATATTAGATTACAGTCGCCACAGTACCCCCCTGCTAGTGATTGAGTCACGAAAAACCAGCTTGTAGGCGGTCTGGAAATCGTACTCTTCTACCTGATCGCGTACGTAAAGTGCGATCGGGAATCTCATCTCTTGGTGGTACTGCAGCATTCCCGGGCTCCGGAATAGGTTCCGGTACCGGAACTTGTGGTGGAACAGGAAATGGTTGGTAGAGCGGCATTGGTCGTGCTAGGGCACGTTCTCCCTGAACGTACGCTGGCACTTCTTCTTCATCGCTGTCACTCTCGTCAATGGTAACGTCATCCGTTACATAGGCTGGCTTCAAACGGTCAACTGAAACACAAATGTTCTTACCACGCACTTCAATAACAAATGTTTTATTGGAGCGCGTGATAACTTTAAAAGGTCCCTCATATGGATTCTGGAGTGGTGCTTTGACAGAATCTGTGCGAAGAAACACGTAATTCGTCGTTTGAAGGTCCTTGAACACGAATGTTGTTTTGGTTCCATGCCTGGAACCTTGCGTTGGTCGCAATTTGTTCATGTGTTCCCGCAGTTCCTTCACGAAGGCGGATTGTGTTGTTGCGCTCTCTGAATATGCTGCAGACGACAGGAACTCTCCAGGAAGGCGAAGTTGTTGTCCATACAGCATTTCTGCGGCTGTTGACTGCAGATCTTCTTTCCAAGCTGATCTGATTCCTAACAAAACTGAAGGTAGGATTTCAGTCCAGCGAGAGTTGTTGTGGCACTTGATGGCTGCTTTCAGTTGTCGATGTAACCTCTCCACCATTCCATTTGCTGCAGGATGATAAGGCGTTGTCCTGAAGTGAGTAGTACCTGTCAGATGGTTAAGTTCTCTGAACAGGTGCGACTCAAATTGTCTTCCTTGGTCAGTGGTTATCTTCAATGGTGTTCCGAATCGCGAGATCCAGTTAGAGAAGAAGGCACGGGCAACAGTTGCAGCTTCTTGGTCCAGCATTGGCACAGCCTCGGGCCAACGAGAAAAAACGATCAACGCAAGTCAGGCAGTATCGACATCCTTCAGAACTTGTCATTATTATTATGTCCAAGTGAACATGTTCGAAGCGTGCAGATGGCAGTTGAAAAGTTCCAGGCGTAGAATGCACATGTCGCGTGACTTTGGCTCGTTGACATTCAACACAATTTTTGGCCCAGGATCCGCAGTCTTTTTTAGCTGACGGCCAAATATAACGTTGCGTTATCATTTTGATCGTTGCCTTCACACCTGGATGGCTTAGATTATGAACCAAATCAAATATTCTTTTCCGGAACGGTTCCGGAATGTATGGGCGAGCAACTGGTGTACTCACATCACAAACTAACGAGATGTCTGAATTTGGCATCTTTATTAGTTTGAGTTGCAAAGAAACTGATTTTTCAGTTTCCAACCTTCTTAATTCAGGATCATTCCTTTGTCCCAATTCTAGCTCCTTCAGGTCCAGAGTGGATTCTACTTCTTCAACGCGTGAGAGAGCGTCAGCCACGACATTCTCCTCTCCTGCGATGTGACGGATGTCGGTGGAGAATTGTCCTATGTAATCCAGGTATCGGAATTGACGTGGTGTAGATTGATGATCCTTTTTCTTGAACGCATATGTTATAGGCTTGTGATCGGTAAAAATGGTGAAAGTACTTGCTTCAAGCATGTGTCGGAAGTACTTCACTGCTGCGTAGATGGCCAGAAGTTCGCGATCGTAAGTTGAGTACTTACGCTCAGTGCTACTCAACTTCCTTGAGAAGAAAGCAAGAGGTTGCCAATCATCATTTACCTGTTGGTGCAAGGCAGCGCCGATTGTGTTATCAGACGCGTCGCAAAAGATGGCTAGTGGACAGTTGACGGTCGGATGCGAGAGGAGCGTGGCGTCCGCCAGACTCTGCTTTGTTTCTTCGAACGCAGCTTCTGCCTCTTTTGTCCATTGAACGGGCGTTTTTCCCTTCACATTTCCTTGAAGCAGGTCGTTCAAGGGAGCCTGGACATGTGCAGCATTTGGTATGAACCTTCTATAAAAGTTAATCATACCTAGAAACCGACGAAGTTGTTTCACTGTCTCTGGTCGCGAAAAATTCACTACGGCGTCAACCTTCCCGGGCAGAGGTTGAGTACCACTTTCACTAACATGGTAACCGAGAAACTTCACTTCTTTCTGTCCAAACACGCACTTTGACGGGTTCACAACAACACCATAAAGTCTTAGTTTCTCGAACACTATTTTGAGATGTTGAAGGTGTTCCTCCGGTGAAGAAGATGCAACAAGGATGTCATCTATGTAGGTGAAGCAGAAGTCGAGATCACGTAACACTTCATCCATGAAGCGTTGAAAAGTTTGAGCCGCATTTCGAAGTCCGAAAGTCATGAACGGAAACTCAAACAAACCGAAAGGCGTTGTGATGGCAGTTTTACATATATCGTCATCTGCTACCGGGATTTGGTGAAACGCTTTTACCAAATCAATTGTTGAAAAAATGTTTTTTCCCGCCAGATTGTGTGAATAATCGTGAATATGTCGAACCGGGTAACGATCAGGTTCCGTTCTTGCATTTAAACCGCGATAGTCACCACATGGCCTCCATTCGTCATTATCTTTCGGAACGAGATGGAGAGACGACGACCATGAACTTTCCGACGGTCGCGCGATACCGAGTTTCACTAATGTGTTGAAATCTTTTTTAGCAGTATGTAACTTTTCTGGAGCTAACCGACGCGGTTTACTTGACACAGGCGGTCCTGGTGTCGTTCGAATATGATGAACCGTATTATGTTTCACTGACGAGGTGCCAGCAGGACGAGTAATTTCCGGAAATTTTGATAACAGTTCATGATAAGCACTTGAACCAGAGATAACTTTAATGTTCGGTGATTCACTCGTTACACTTTTTCCCGCAGAAGTTAGGTTAGTTTTCTTGTCGATTAACGATCGATTTTTTACGTCTACGAGAAGTTCGAAAAAAGCTAAAAAATCGACACCGATGATCGGTTTTGTGACGTCAGCTACGACAAACCTCCAGGGAAAATCGCGACGAAGTCCCAAGTCAAGCGTCATGACAGATGTACCGTATGTCGCGATAGTTGATCCATTCGCGGCGGAAAGTTCGTAGGAGGATTTGGGAAGTTGGTCGCGGATCATAGACCGCGGAAACACACACAAATCTGCTCCTGTGTCCACCAAAAATTGCACTTTGGAACTTCGATCCTGAATAAAAATACGGCGTGATTGCATTGGGCCAGTACCGTCTGACGCCATTAAGCACTGGCCTTCGCGTTTCCCGCTTTGTACGAACACGGCGTCGTACACTTCGTAGCGTTCGGTCCATGACGCGCGTGGTACCAGCAGACGCCTTCGGCTGCATAATTACCGCGAGATCGAGAGCGCGCGCGAGATTTCGATCTTTCGCGAGACCTGTGAGGTCCATTATTACCGCGGATTTCCGACACTTCGAGTTGCAACTTTGTTACCTTATCTTCTAAAGAAGTTAGGACTCGGGTAAATTGTTGCACCAGATCTTCTGTGATCCTGGACGTTTCTGCAACCATTGGCTTTGACCTTGTGAGATCATGAATGTGGTCTGCCATCTCAGCCAGTTTGTCTAAACTTGCATCCTTTTGTACGGCGAGTATCGGCTGCATAGCGACAGGAAGTCGTCCGGACCATAACGTTTTCAACATCGCATCAGTGACTGTTGATCCTGCGAGTCCTCGGAGATGACGGAGAAATTGAGAAGGCTTCCTATCTCCAATATCTTGAGATTCTAGCAACATACGAGTTTTTTCCTCTTGAGAAGAACACAATCTTTTTATTATTTCCTCCTTTAATTTTGTGTATGGTTTCTCTTGTGGCACATTGAACAATATATCACGCACTTCATTTGACACTCGCGAATCAAGCACCTTTGTCACGTACATATATTTTTCACGTTCCGAGGTAATATTTCCCGCGAGAAATTCTTCCTCCGCTTGCACGAACCACAATTCCGGATCAGAAATATTGAAAGCAGATAACTTGATTCGTTGCCGATTACCCGCGAGCGCGTCACGCAAAAGTCCCAAAAGCGCGCCTGCTTGGTTTCCAAAATCGTTTTCTTCGTTTGTCATTTTGAATTTAAATAATAAAATATTATACTCAAAATCACTCAAGCACGACTTAAAACGCGAAAAGATTATCGCGGTTACGGATGAGTCTGTTGTATTCTAATTAGTTACACAAACGACCTTTTTTTTATTTTATTTATCATGAACTTATCACGTCGGGGTCACCACTTTAGTCGTTCGGGTAATTTATAAGAATAAATAAAAATACAACAATTTAAATTAACAAAATCAATAATTTATTAAAAATATTTTGTTCTCGGAGCGAGGTTGTGCTCAGGACGAGAAGTAGGCAATTACTGAATGTAAAATGGCTACTACCAAACTTAAGCGTCGCTTGGGAAAAGAGATAGAGAAAAATTAGCCAAAAATATGTAAAGGATAGAAAAAGATGAAAAAGTGGTAAAGAGTGGGAATTGCAAGTTTAAACCTGCATATTTGCTATTATCCTGTACGAACCGATTTTTATGATAGGGTCTCGGTGTAGGTATACACGTTGACCGTAAAGGGAAGAAAAGTTTCGTACAGAACACTTTTAAGGAAAACTAAATTTACATTTAGAAAACTGTATAAGTTACAATTTATATTAATATTATTTTTGAGCACAACCAAGAATTCAACATAAGAAACATAATGATATTTCATGTAGTGTGTTACATTATGTGTGTGTATGTGTGTTTATTTGTTTGTGTCAATTCCGTGTAATAAAAAATGATATTAGATTACAGTCGCCACAAATTATTGTAAAGATTTCAATTATCTTTAAAACTAGCAAAATTCTTTGCTAAATTTCAATTATTTTTAAGAATTTTCATAAAATTTTTTTTAAAATTTCAATTATTTTCAAATATTTTTGCGAAAAATTGAATTATCTTTAAAAATAACAAAATTCTTTTCAGAAATTTAATTATTTTCAAAAATATTGATAAAATTCATGCCAAGAATTTCAATTATATTCATAAATAATAAATTCTTTGCTGCAATTTAATTATTTAGAAAAGCATTCATAATATTGTTCCCAAGAATTCAATTATTTTCATAAATAAAAAAAATTCTTCTCAGGAATTCAATTATTTTTGTAAATTTTAATAAAACTCTTTGCAACTATTCAATTATTTTGAAAAATTATAAAATTCATCGCAGGATATCAATTATTTTTAATACAATTTTACACGAATTGCTCACATAAAATGTAACTATTCTTAAAAATTTAATTTCAATTCCTCGAAAAATTCAATTATTTAAAATATTTTTTTTTCTTTATTGTAAGAATTTAATTATTTACAAAAATATTAGAATTTTTCACAAGGAATTCAATTATTTTCATAAAATTGTTTGAAAGAAATGAATTATTTTAAATACAATATTAATTAAAATTTTTTTTGTAATAATTCAGTTATTCTTTTAGATTTTAATGAAATTCTTTCCAAGAATTCAATTATTTACATAAATAAAATTCTTTAAAAGAAAATTCAATTATTAAAAATAAATAGCACAATTATTCCCGTAAATTCAATTATTTTGTGGCATTTTAATAAAATTCTTTGCAAAATTTAACTATTTTCATAAATCACAATATTCATTACAAGAAATCAATTATTTTTAAAAGTAACAAATTTTTTCTTCGAAATTCATGTATTTTAAAAAATTCTAATAAAAATTTAATTATTTTTAAAAACTTTTTGCAATTCAATGATTTTCAATATCTACTATTTTCATAAAATTCCCAAACAAAATTCAATTATTTAAAAAATTTTTTGTAAAAATCCTAGTAAGAATTCAATTCTTTTCATAAATAATAAAAATTTCTCAGGAATTAAATTATTTAAATTAGGTTTGAAACCTAATTTAATAATAATAATTTTTATTAGGTATTATTATTAGTATTATTATTAGTATTATTATTAGTATTATTATTATTACTATTATAATTATAATATTATATTAGGTAGTAATTAGTAATATTATAATAGTAATTATTATAATTCTTGTTATAATTATTTTATTATTATACTATAAGTAATACAAAAATAATAGAACAAAATTAATAACAATTTTCGATCTACTGTTTTGTAATCCTGTTTTTTTTTTAAATGCAGTTTTTCCTTTTAATATTTACACAAATGGTATATATATATACATGATTTTGAAGGTAAAAATGTACCATTATTATTATTATTTGCCTCTAACCATTTGGGAATAAATTAAAATACAGAATACTTAAACATTCTTCTATTGAATTCAAAATTTACTTATGTAAATGACTTTAAAGAAACCTTCTATTTTACCCGTCTGTTAGTTTTTCTTTAAAAAAAAAAAACTATATAAAAATTGACAGAAGTGCAGTTTGATTTTTATATAGTTTTCTAAAAGTATCGAACGGTTAAAGGAAGAAGGTTTTCAAAGTAATATTCTGAAAATATTTATAAATATCGATTCAACGGATTGAGATCGTATTCGGTACTCGACTCGTGTTGCAGGTGAGACTGAATCAGCATTGAGTAAATGTGCACTGGGCCGTATCACTCTTGCAATTTGTGAGTGTGTTTTTCTCTTTTTTCTCCTCCTCTTTCTTTTTTTTCCTAATTATATTCCAATATTTTAACAACTCCTTACTCTTACCAATTTTCGCATAATTAGTTTTTCGAAAAGAAAAAAAAAATTATGTTTATGTCTATATTGACAGATTATAATTATAAGTTTTCCATTAATTTTATTATTATAATTAAATTTCTAAATTGGATATTTTAAAAAAAAAAAAATTATTATTTTCTAATATTCATATTTTAAAATTACTTTTACTCCAATTATATACTTTATAATATTAATAAATTAGTATAATTAATATCAATTACTACCTAATATTATAAAATTTGTGTCTTTATATATTATATTTATATTATATTATATTATATTATATTATATTATATTATATTATATTATATTATATTATATTATATTATATTATATTATATTATATTATATTATATTATATTATATTATATTATATTATATTATATTATATTATATTATATTATATTATATTATATTATATTATATTATATTATATTATATTATATTATATCATATTATATTATAATTTATTTTATAATTTATATACTATTAATATATATATATATATATATAATAATTAGTAATTTTAATTACAATAATTTATAATTAAAATACGAAAGGGCACTGACCGTAGATTTGTAAAACAAATAAATAAATAAAAATCAGCAATTATATTATTATAATAATTAGTAATTATAATTATAAAATTTAGTAATTACTATAATAATAATAAGTAATTTTTAATATATAACAATTAAACGCTTCGTACTCGATAATTAATTTTAAAAAAATGTCAAAAAGTAGTTTTAAGACTAAAAGAAAATTGTAAAAATGCATCTATCGAAAAATTAAACTTGAAGACTCAATTTACTCATAATTTATTCAAATTGACTTACATTCAAAAATTGAATAATTTTTTTAAAATAAATATTTAAATAGGTACCTATTTATTTTTTCACAGGAATTAAAATATTTTAAATGATTTCAATGTAAAGTCTTTTTTGAAATTTAACTATATTTCTAAAAATTACAACTGTAATTCTTTCAAAATTGAATTATTAAAAAAAAATTTTTTTTTAAATTCTTCAAACATTTCATTAATTTAATTTAAAATAAAAATATTGTTACATGAAGTTTTACAATAATTAAATTTTCAAAGATTTGAATCGAAAAAATCTTTTGAATTATTATCTCAATTATTATCTAATATTTTTACTGAAATTCAATTTTAAATCAATTCTTCAAAGAAAGTTCGATGAGAATTTAATTATTTTATTATATTTAAGAAAGTAATATTGAATTCTTTAAACGAAATTTATTAAAATTTGTTAAAATAATTGAATTCATATAGAAAAATTTTATTATTTATAAATGTAATTGAATTTCTGCAAGGAATTTATTATTTTTAAAGATAATTGAATTTTTGTCAAGAATATTCATTAAAATTTTTGAATATAATTAAATTTCTCGGAATTAATTTTATTATTATTTTTGAAGGATAATTGAATTCTTGGCAAGAATTTTCATTCAAATTTTTGAAAATAATTGAAATTTTAAAAAGAATTTTTAAAAAATTCTTGAAAATAATTGAATTTTAGCGAAGAATTTTGCTAGTTTTAAAGATAATTGAAATCTTAACGATAATTTAAAAAAAAAATGAAAATAATTTAATTGTTGTAACGAATTTTATTAAAATATTTTAAAATAATTGAATCCCTAAGAAAAAATTTATTAATTATAAAAATAATTGAATTTTTCAACAAGTTTTATTAAAACTTTTTAAAATAAATGAATTTTTGCGAAGAATTCATTACTCTTAAAGATAATAAAAATTCTTGGGATGAATTTTGTCAATATTTTTGGAAATAATTGAATTTCCGAGAAGAATTTTATTATTTTTAAAGATAATTGAATTTTTGTCAAAAATTTTATTAAAATGTTTACAAATAATTGAATTTCTTGGGATTAATTTTATTATTATTTTTTAAGAATAATTGAATTCTTGGCAAGAATTTTGATAAAAATTTTTGAAAATAATTGAACTTTTGACAAGAATTTTATTAAAATTCTTGAAAATAATTGAATTTTAGCGAAAATTTTTGTTGGTTTTAAAAATAATTGAAATCTTTACACTAATTCTTTAAAAAATTTTTTAAATAATTGAATTTTTGCAATGAACTTTATTAGAATTTTTTTAAATAATTGAATTCCTAAGAAAAATTTTATTAATTATAAAAATAATTGAATTTTGCAGAGAACTTTATTAAACTTTTTTTTTAAATAATTGAATTATTGCAAAGAATTTTATAAAAATGATTTTAAATAATTGATTTTTTTCGAGAAATTTTATTAAAATTGTCTTTTAAAGAATTGAATTCATCAGAAGAATTTTATTAAATTTATAAAAATAATTGAATTCCTGCAACTAATTTTATTTGATTTTTTTAAATAATTGGATTACTAAGAAAAATTTTAAAATTTATAAAAATAATGGAATTATTGCGAAGAATTTTATAACAATGTTATAAATAATTGATTTTTTTCGTGAAAAATTTAATGATTTGAAAACATTTATATATTTTTATAAAATATTATTCTTATACAAAATAAAATTCTTCTCAGTAATTCAATTATTTAATAGACAATTTATATAAAACTTTTTAAAAAAAAATTAATTGTTTAAACTTTAAAAACATTTTTATAAAATTCTATGCAATAATTTAGTTATTTAAAAAAAATTTTGTAAAGTTCTTTGCAAAATTCAATTATTTTTAAAAATTATAAAATTCTTCTTAGGAATTCAATTATTTAAAAATTAAAACACAATTTTGATAAAATTTTTTGAAATAAATCAATTATTTGTAAAGATTTTTTATAAAAATAATTAATTTTTTTTTAAATTTTATGAAAATTGTGTTTTAAATAATTGAATTCCTGAGAAGAATTTTATTATTTATAAAAATAATTGAATTTTGCAAAGAACTTGACAAAATTTTTTTAAAAAAAAAATTCTCCCTCAGAATTCAATTATTTAAAAAAAATTTTGTAAAGTTCTTTGCAAAATTCCATAATTTTTATAAATGATAAAATTATTGTTAAATAATCGAATTCTTTTAAAAAAATTTAAAAAATTAATTTAATTAATTAATTAAAATAAAAAATTAAATTAAAAATTAATTAATTAATTAATTTTTTATTAATTTAATTTTTAAAATTTAATTAATTTTTTTTTTTTTAACATAACCATAATGATAATAATTAGTGATTTACTAAATAATATCGATTCAATATTTAACTTGTTATTGATATTGTTATATAATATAATGACTTCCCAGGCGAGAACTGACGCTGGATTCAGGCTTTACGGAACCTTCGTTGAGGCTTGGTCAACATTGATCAAGCCTTGGTGGGACGGCGGAACGAAGGTTGCTTCTAGCTATAATGTAACACTTATTTAAGACTGACGCTCCAGTCTTTGTTGTAGATTGGCGTTCAATGTTCAATCAATGCTGCGGAACCCTAATGCAGGACTGAAACAAGGCTGCTTCCACTGTTCCCAAATTTAGGCGTCTCTCGCGCTCATTCAATATAATATGGATATATGAATTGTATATAATAATAATAATAGTAATAATTATAATTATAATAGTAATGAATATTATTGTTATTATTTTTATTCATATTATATGCGTTTGTTAATTTAATGGCATTAAGTTACTATTATAATAATTATATTATTATCATATAAATAATATATTACTAACAATAAATGTCATTTGAAATAGTAATATTAAAAAAATAATTTTAGTAAAAGAAAACTATTTTTCTGTTAATCGGTACATTTTTTTCTCGATTTTTCAGCAGACTTTTTAATATTATTTACAAACATATTCACATTTTTTATTCACAACACAACACACAATTTTATTATTAGATATAACGCTTAAAACAAAGAATGAAAAATATTCGCTCGCATGTGGGATCGAACTCACGCACCCCGCCCCTAACGCATACCGGAAGTCCTAAACGCACGCATTTAAACCGCTCGGCCACAGAAGGCTGGAAGGCACCTCGCCTAATCTACTATTTCAATGCCAGCGCCGTATATTCTGTATATACGGCGCGTCACTCAATATTTGTTCAGCATGGGACACCAATGTTCGTCCCATGTTCGATTCAAGACTCGGTCAATCTTGATACAATATTCACTTTCTTTATTACCGTGTGCACTGAACAATATTAAATATCAATATTTATAAATTATTTATTATTAAAATATTTTTTATGATAATTTTATAAGTTAAATTATATGACGGGTTCCACGTTAAGTGACCCAGGTCAAAATTTTAAATGTTTGGGATCGGGTTAAAATTTTGCAGAAACAGTAGTCCTATTAGATACAATTAAAAATACCAAATATTATTAATTTATTTAAACAAATATTAAAACTGGAGGGGGTCAAAGTTTAAATTTTTGGTCTAACATGGAATATTTGAAAAATTTGTAGTTTCTTTAAAACAAAACGAAAATACGTTTTCTATTTTGGGTTTTTCTGCTGTTTTTCAACACTCTCTAATGGTGTAAACAAATGTAGAGAAAAAAAATGTTAGACCTTGAAAAATTAAATTAAAAAATAAAATTTCATTTTTTCATCAAATGGACAGTTTTTATTTTTTAAAAAAAATTTTTATCATAAAGGTGACGTTTTTTCCTAAAAAAAATGTATAGGTCAAAACGTGGGACAAGAACTTTTAACTGGTCAAAATAAACATTTACTTCTGCAATCCACCGCCCCTGCTCGTTGTTGGGCTATATATTGTTTATAACAATTGAAATAAATTATTTTATGCTTTATTAATTATCTGGTGGTCATATTGGATGAATTTAAATTGATTTAGATCGTGTGCATCAACGAAATAAGAAAATAAACCTCCTTTTTTTAAAAAAGTGTATTAATTTGTTAACTTTGATTTAAAAAAAATTATAAATAATTAAAATCTCCAAAATCAGCCTCGAAGGATGTCTTAAGAATTTATTCCCCTTTAACTTAAGACAAAGAACACTCAAATCGGTTAAAAATTGTAAGCTATAGACATTTTTTAATAGTAAATTGTAAAAAAAATTCCACTGTGGGACGGTGCACGGCAGAAGTAAATGCTTAATTTGACTAGTTAAAAGTTCTTGTCCCACGTTTTGACCTATACATTTTTTTTAGGAAAAAACCTCACCTTTATGATAAAATTTTTTTTAAAAAAATACAAACTGCCCATTTGATAAAAAAATGAAATTTTATTTTTTAATTTAATTTTTCAAGGTCAAACAATTTTTTTTCTCTACATTTGTTCACACTATTAGAAAGTGTTAAAAAACAGCAGCAAAACCCAAAATAGAAAACGTATTTTCGTTTTGTTTTAAAGAAACTACAAATTTTTCAAATATTCCATGTAAATTTTTGACCTGGGTCACTTGACGTGGAACCCGTCATATATATTATTTTTTTTCTCGCACAGTGTCAAATTATTATTTTCAAAGTTTAAGAGTTTCGTTTATCTGAAAAATTATTAGTGAAAAAAATGTTCATTAGGTAGTAATAAATATTTATGCTTAGTAGTTTTACACTAGGATTAACTGTTTAGTAAATATTATCAAAAAACTATTTTTTGTCAAACGCGCGCGACTAAACACAAATAACCTTGAAACTCCAGCATTACCAACTCAACACATACGTTAAACTCTTGAGTTGGCAATGCTAAAGTCTCAAGGTTATTTGTGTTTAATCACACGCGTTTGACAAAAAATAGTTTTTTGATAATACATATTTACTAAACAGTTAATCCTAGTGTAAAACTACTAAGCATAAATATTTATTACTACCTAATGAACATTTTTTTCACTAATAATTTTTCAGATAAATGAAACTCTTAAACTTTGAAAATAATAATTTGACACTGTACAAGAAAAAAATAATAATGTATAATTTAACTTTATTTATATAAATCTTATATAATTAATAATAATAATAATTATTATTATTATAATAATAGAAAAAATAATATTTAATATTTATTTTTAATTTAATATTTTTTTATAATAATAATAATAATTATTATTATTATTATTAATAAATTAATAATTAATATAAATATTATACACTAAATAAATATTAATATTTATTTACCAATTGATATCTTAATAATAATAATTAATAATAATTTTTAAATAGTATACAAAATTATCATAAAAAATATTTTAATATTAATTAATTTATAAATATTTATATTTAATATTTTTAAGTGCACACGTCAATAAATAAACTGTCAAGATTGATTCAGGCTTGAATTAAGATCAGATGTTCGAGCTTCACTCACGAAGATTGACCGAGTCTTGAATCGAGCATGGAACGAACATTGGTGTCCAATGCTGAATCAACATTGAGTGACAGTGGTATAAAGACTGCTTCAACACTGGGTTACCCAGGCTGGGCGTTCAAGGCTCAATAAATCTTCAATCCATCGTCAGCATTGGTCTTTCGCGCCTGGGTTAATGTTAATTTAATATTAATTCTGAACACGTTACCTATTACATTCAAATATTATTTAAATACACAATCTGATAGAAAACAAGAAGCTAGGAATTTAATTTAATTTCATTGTATTAGAATTTTTTATCTTATGTTTAGGTCAATAGCTTTAGTATGTAAATTTTTCGAATTTTAAAATAAACGAATAATGCTGTTTAAAAAAAAAAAAAAAAAAAAAAAAAAAGTACTGTTTTCTTATACAAGTATTAAGTATGCCCATCGTAATTACACACTTGTTCCATACAAAGCGAGAACGGAAATTGCAATTTCACACGTCGTCAACTCTCTAATCATCTCCACAATCGGCGTTAATTTTTCATCATGTTCTCCTTTTTTCTCCCCTGTAATCAGACCCTTCATGAATGTAAAACTTAATTAATGCATAATTCACGATTAAATAAGTGTATTTTTAATGGCAATATTTATAGCGTTATGTAATTGACTGATTACTTCACGCACATTTAGTATTATACTTCTAGAATGTTTATTATTTCTATATTAATATTTTTATTTTTATCACACTTTTTTAATTTTTACCAGTTTTTTATTTATTATTATTTTAATCATAAAGTTTTTTTATTTATTTTTATTTTTATCATAAAGTTTTTAATTTTTACCAGTTTTTTTAACACATTCGTATTTTTAACTATTATAAATTTTTATTATCTTTCTGTTTTACTCGTTAGTATTTTTTCTCGTTACTTTAATAAATTTTTTTAAAAATATTTTTTATTATTTTTTGTATAACATTTTTGTTCTATATATTATTAATTATTAGTGAAGAAAGGTACCTAAGAAGCAAATAATTTTAAGGTTATGTTTGTGTTATTTTTACTTAATTAAAAGTATTAAAAAATTTGGCGTTAAATTTTTAACTAACATCATTTTTTATTGAATATTTTGGATGTAATTTTTATTGTTATTATACTTTTCTAATTTTTACCATTTTTTTTACACTTTCATAGTTTCAGTTCTTATAAATTTTTATTATTTTTCTGTTTTTCTCTTTAATATTTTTTCTCGTTATTTTAATAAATTTGTTTAAAAATTTTTTTAAAAAATATTTTAAATTATTTTTTTTGTAACGTTTTTGTTTTATATATTATTTATTATTAGTGAAGAAAGGTACCTAACAAAACATAACCTAAAATTGTTACTTTTTTCAAGGTATTTTTTTTAGGAGTGCGTCACACTTTATTATTAATGTAACTACTATTTTTTCTAAATAAAATGTTATTTTTGTATATTTGCATTCTTCATTTACGATTTATTTTTCATTTTATTTATAACATTGAAGGGACAAGCCCCTTTTGTAGAGTTTGACCTTTATATTCTTTATTTTTACTTTCCCTTTTAATTTTACTTTCTCAGATGATTATTTTTTAATTTTAATAAATTATAATAAATTTTTATTGAAATTTTTTTTTTTTTTACACTGTTTAAATTTAATTTTCAAAACAATTATTTTAAAAATTAAAAAGTCTTTTTTTTAATATTAATAATACCTATAAAAATGTAAAATTACAAGAAAATATAAAAAATACGAATTAAAATATAAAAAGTAAAAAATAATAATATTAATAATATATTTAAACAGTGTATTACAATTAAAACAAAAACGAACCTTGTGAAAAATAAAAATAAAAATATAAATTAAATTATAAAAAAAAGATTTTATAAAGTATGTATGAATGATTTAGCAAAAAGTAGGTACAAATTTGCGGTAACTAATATTATTCAGCGAAAATATAATTTCTTTCCATTAATATTTCTTGAGCAATCTTATGAGTCTTGTAAAATATCAGTTTAACTTTGGTATTTACGATTACATTAACATTTCTTTTTTTTTTTTTGCAAATATAAAAAAAATGTAATATTTTAAAATTTATTTTTTTAAAAATCTTTTCTATAATGATATAACGGAAATTTAAATAGAAATGTCTCGCAACCCCTTAAGCTAGTTATCGCGTGATAATTTAAACGTGTAAAGCTAATTTACTGACGACTTTAAATTTTAAAATAAGTGCTACAAAATAATATATATAATATTAACAATAATTACTTATATTAAAATTTCCATTTTATTTTATTTACCTTTTTGTTATTTTTGCATTATAATTTTTTTTACTATTATTTTTACTTTATCATTTTTTTTAATTATTTGTTCGTTAATTATATTTATAATTTTTATCTATTTTGTCACCTATTTTTAGAAAATGAAAATGAAAATGAAAATGAAAATGAAAATGAAAATGAAAATGAAAATGAAAATGAAAATGAAAATGAAAATGAAAATAATAATTCGTTAATTATATTTATAATTTTTATCTATTTTGTCACCTATTTTTAGAAAATGAAAATGGAAATGAAAATGAAAATGAAAATGAAAATAATAATAATAATAATAACAATAATAATAATAATAATAATAATTATTATTATTATTATTATTATTATTATTGTTATTTTTTTATTATTATAAATAATAATTGTATTGTTAATAACATAACTTTTCTGGTTATTTAATTTTGTAGACAAATAATTATGAATAAAAAAATTTTTTTTTTGAGTCGGTTGCATTAAAATTATTGGTCAATATGCAATATTGTCTCTCTAAAAATTGAGACCATTCAAGGTTTATTGTCACAATAATTTTCGTCTCACGACATGGTTAATTTTATTTAATTTTCTTGCATATACTTTCACTTTACAACTCGCGGCTCTAGAAAAATAATATATCAAAATTAAGAAGATTTTTCACAAGAGCAAAATATTAATTAATTTTCAACGTGCACACACTACGCATTTAAAGGTCAAATATATGCATGAACTTTATATGAGTCAACTAATATTTCCAATTTTATAATTTTTACATTAATTTTGATAATGCAATCAGAACGCATTCAACGCACTTGTTTTATAAATTTTAATTTTTTCAATCAACTTATTACAATTAATTTTACTTATTTCTATTTCATTCAATATTTAACATTTAATAAAATATTTAACATTTAATAAAATATTTAACATTTAATAAAATATTTAACATTTAATAAAATATTTAATATTTAATAAAATATTTAATATTTAATAAAATATTTAACATTTAATAAAATATTTAACATTTAATAGAATATTTAACATTTAATAAAATATTAACATTTAATAAAATATTTAACATTTAATAAAATATTTAACATTTAATAAAATATTTAATATTTAATAAAAATAATTTTGTTTTTTTAAATAAATAATTTTTCTCTCTGCCATTATTTTTGTAAATAAAAAATTTTTTAAATTATATTTTAAAATACAGTGAAACCTGTCGGAATGCAACTCGATTTTTTAAATTTTATTACAATAAGCAATCTTTAAAAAATTGTTTTATAATTTTATGTTGTAATATTTTTACAATATTCTGGAACTCAGTGAAAATAATATTCTTGTTGGATATTTTTGAATAAAAAATAATTATAAAAATAGAATTGGATTCCAACAGGTTCGACTGTAGCATCGAGTAATCGATGCTCAATTTCATAACATTTAATAAAAAAAAAAAAAAAAAAAAAAAAAAAAAAAATTGTTAATTTTTGATGAAAATGTGTTTTTTGCCCCATTGTAAATAAATATAGGCATATATTAATAAAATCGCGTGAGTGTAAGTATGCTACATGATTTCATTGAAACTAAAACACAAAGTACGCGGAAAATCTATTACAAGATCGCATTTGAAAAATAAAAAAAAAAATTGAATACAATTCTTTTTTATTCTCATCAATTGGGATTCACACACTTGTTTTTTTAATATATGTATATGTATATGTATGTTTTATTCACCTTGTGATGAAATCCATTATACGCATAGATATTAAAAAAAGAAGAAAAAAAATAAGTCAATGTCACGACCTTTATATGCGTAATCGGAGAGTGACATTCCAACTAGCAGATGAGAAAGTATAAACATTGAGTAATACTACCATATAAAAAACAAATCATCTTTATATGAACGAGAAAAAATGCAAATTATCATTATGCATTATTATTGTCACACCTCCTAAGATACTAATTTTTCAAAAAAAAGGTCAGTAATTCAAAAAAAAAAAATTTTTTTTAATTTTTTAAAAAACTTTTTTTTATTTGACAATTAAAAAAAAAGACTAACTTTTTCTTTTGATTTGAGTTTCATACAAGTTCTCCCTTTAAAAATGTCATATTTTATAAAAGTTATAACTTTTTTAAAAATTTTTTTAAATTTTTAAAGATTTTTAAAATTTTTTATTTACATTTTTTTATTAATATACTTGTTTTATGTGTTAAATTAAATTCATAATTGTTTACAATAATATCTATGAATTGCGTTTTTAGCGGAATTAATTTAAACCTATATTACAAAAAATTGAAAAACGTATAATTATTATTAAAAATTTGAATAAAATTTATTGCAAAATTCAATTCTTTGCAGAAATTCGACTAATTTCAAATTTTTTTTTAAAGAATTATCGTAAAGATTTCAATTATCTTCAAAACTAGGAAAATACTTGAGAAGAATTTAATTATTTTTAAAGATAATTGAATTTTTGTCAAGAATTTTATTAAAATTTTTAATAATTACAAATAATTTTAATTTTTGTAATATGAACAATTTGACAATGACAATAATACTAATAATAAAATAACAATTAGCAAAATCTAAAAATGATATAATTTCCATGAAAAATTAAATTGAAATTATAAAAGAAAGTGCTGATTTCGCGTTTGCAAATAGTAGGATGCGGCGTCAGTTTAAATCGCGAAAGAGCCGTGTCATTTGTTTCTTAACGGTGATGCAAACAAGATTAACAAAAAATGTGTTTCAGTAGGTTAATATCTTCACGGAATAAAAATTGCTTAGTATATGTTTCATTTAATGCCAACTTTTATTCCTCTTACAAAAGAAAAAAAAATTTTTTTCTTCATTTCCCACATAAAATTTCATCGCTTTATAGTTTTATACACATTCAATGTTTTAAACATTATAAAATATTATAATATTTAGAAATCTTATACCTTTACATAAAATAATTTTTTATTTTTTAGATTATAAGATATTTCTTCTTTTTTCTTTATTTAACAAAAATTTTTATAAAATTCTTTGAAAACATTCAATTATTTTCATAAATAATAAGATTTTTACAGAAATTCAATTATTTAATATATAATTTTCATAGAATTTTTCGAAATAAATCAATAATTATTTAAAAACATATTTATAAAATTAATTGCAATAATTCAATGATTTTAAAAAATAGTTTATTTTTTTAAAAATTAATTATCGAGTACGAAGCCTGTTATTATTACTATTATTATCTTATTTCTTGATAAAAAAAATAATAACAAGAAAACTTGAAATTTCTATTATTATTTTGAACATCGGATTCGTAATCAACGACTCTGAAAAATTTATAATACCTACCGAGTTTTAAAAAAAAATCAAATTAAATTTCCAAACTTCGGTCCGCCATATTGGATCCGCCATTTTGAATTTTGAAAATCTGACTAATTATATCCCAAAAAAACCACTTATCAGATTAATAAGTCTTTCGAAATTATTATTTCTTTTATTATTATTGTTATTTTATTAAAAAAAAAAAAGAAGATTAACAAGAGTAGTTAAATAATTTAATAGAAAAATTATAAAAACAAAAAATGTATGAAAAATATAGTTAATTCGAGATGTGTGGTAGTTATAAGAATAAAACTTATTTATAACCATCTCCATTGAATTAGAATAAGCCAAATTACCTCGTTAAATAATACAGACGAAGCGTAATGTCGTGATTTAATTAACTGGACTAGAAAATCTCATGAAATTGATTGCGTTCGTTCATGTAAAATGTGAAATAGTGTGAATGACAGTGCAATGTGTGCGTAAATTTGCTGGAGATTTCAATTGACTGATAAAAAGCAGTTCACAATGGAGGCATAGAATAATTATTGTAAACAATGAAAATTTTTACTATACCTTTTTCGATTTATTATAATATATATACTACCTATTTTTTTCACAATAACACACAAATAAAAAACATGCTTTTTTTTATTTGAATGTTTTTTTTTTATTGGAAATTTTATTTCCTTCTTTCTTGAGAAGAAATATTTTACTTTTTTTTTCTTTTATTTTTGTACGTATTCAAAAAAAAAAAAAAAAAAAAAAAAAAAAAAAATAGTAACAGACTTCGGACTCGACAATAATATTAAATATTATTAAAATTAAATGATAAATAATAAATAATTAAATAATTGAATAATTAAATTAATTAAATTAAATAATATTAAAAAAGTATCAAAAAAGTAGCTTTAAGACAGGAAAAAAGTAGTAAAAAAAGTAGCTATCGAAAAATTAAACTTGACTCAATTTTTTTTATCATTTCTTAATTACATTAAAAAATAGAATAATTTTTTAAAATAAATATTTAAATACCTATTTATTTTGTCTACCTGCAGGAATTGAAATATTTCAAATTATTTCAATGTAATAATAGTAATAGTAGTAGCAGTAATAATAGTAATAGTGTAGTAGCAGTAGTGATAATAATATTAATAGTAGTAGTAATAATAGTAGTAGTAGCAGTAATAGAAACAATAATAGTAGTAATAATAATATTAATAGTAGCAGTAATAATAGTAGTAGTAGCAGTAAAAGTAGTAGTGGTAGTAGTATAAATAATAATAAAAATACAACAACAATTATAGTACTAATGATAAGAATGATAATGGATTTATTTATATACATGTAACAGATGCGATGAATATCTATTACAAGTATTGTTGAGTTAATAGATTTTATCTATGGGGGGCTCAGAAGAAATCCGTACCCGCACCGGATCAGACAAGTTTACTCCACTTCCGGTAATCTGTAACCCTTTACAGTATGTATAGAACGCGACATGAAAACATTCCCTGCTTCTCCCATGATTCTAATTGTTATGGGTCAGTGACTGAATGCTTGCTACAAGAGAGCATAAGATAATGCCATCTTCCAACGTTGCCATTGTTATATATACACACACTACTTATTATTGTATATCATAGATATAATTTCAAATCTTTATTTATTTTTCGACATTTAATTTTATTATTTTATTTTATTTTTTTATTTATTATTTTTTTTTATTTTTTTTTTTTTTTGAATAAAATATTATCAACCGACTCAATTGACAATGAGGCGCTTTCTTTTTGATAGTGAGTCCCAAGTCAACAGAACCTAACCTCTAAATTGTTTTTCTAAGAATTTTATAAAAAAAAAAAAAAAAAAAAAAATTTTTCCGGCCAACAATAAAATATTTATTATGCAGAAAATCAATGAAGGACAAAATGAAAGGGTTATTGCACTTGAATTAATCGCGCATTAAAATAGTCGAATCACGTAATGCATTTTCGTGTTTATGCAAAAGAGGAACGCTATACGCATTCTGCACTGCTAATGACGCCAATTAAAGAATAAAGTTGATAGTCTACTCATTATTGAACAAAAAAAAATACAATAACATCTGCTTAATGTAAAAATTTATTTAATATTATATTATTAAAAAAGAACAAGAAGATAATATTTGCAAAAATTTTTTAATTAAAAATTATTAAATTACTAATATTAGGGGTCGTTTATAAACAATTTTTTTTATCAATTTTTAACCCCCCCCCCTCTTCCCTCCTTGTGGACAAACGTGAATTTTTTATGAACTGATTCATAAATACTAATTTTAGGGGGGGGGGGCAAAAAAACTGTCCCCCTACTACGAACGACCCCTTACATAATTTATATAATCTAGACACGTAGAATTATAATTAGAATTATTATAATTTTATATAATAATAAAGATTTTTTTTTTTTTTTTTTTTTTTTTTTTTTAAATATAATGTTGCAATTTTAATAATATATATAATTATTAATTAATCATTAGTGTGTAGTGAAAAAATATGAATCTGGAACATAAAGCAGTATTAGTATAGCAAGAACAGATATAGATATTATAAAATGTGTATATGTATAAATGTTGGATACAAAAGAAAGAAAAGACAAGAAAAGTGAGAGTGAGACTTGCTCTCAAGCCCTCTTTGTGCTTCGTGCCTGAAAATATCAACAAAATAGATTAAACTAAATTTATTAAATACATTTATAATCCAATAAAAGACCCGAATAACGTGTATTCAACTCTCAACAAGGTTACTTCTATATATACATACATATATATACAAATTATGTAATTTTACTTTCATTTCCATTATTGATATATATATATATATATATATATATATATATATATATATATATATATATATATATATATATATATGTACATTATATGTACGATGCTACTTTTTGAGAAAAGTTCATAAACATTAAAATGTTGCATAATTTTTTTTAAGGATAATAATAAAAAATAAGAATAATAAAAATGATAATACATAATTTAAAAAAAATAATGAACGATAATAATAAATATTAATTATAATAGATAATAAATTATTAATTATAATTATTATAATTATTTTTTAAAAATACATAGGTGACAAAACGGAGACGAAAAAAAATATAAATATAAATACAATTAACTAATTAATTATTACTTTTTTAACGTTTGAAAAAAATTCTTCGTAAAAATTCAATTATTTTCATAAATAAGAAAACACTTCGAGGAAATTCAATTATTTTCAAAAATTTTAATCAAAATCCTTGAAAAGAATTAAATTCTCTTTAAAAATAATAAAAAAAAAATTTTGAGAAATTCAATTACTTTTAAAAATTTTAATAACATTCTTGACAAGAATTCAATTATTTTCAAAAATAACAAAACACTTTGCAGAAATTCAATTATTTTCAAAATTTTAATCAAAATTCTTTAAAAGAATTCAATTCTCTTTAAAAATAATTTAAAAATTCTCTCAGAAATTTCATTACTTTCAAAAATTTTAATAATATTCTTGCCAAGAATTCAATTATTTTCAAAAATAACAAAACACTTCGCAGAAATTCAATTATTTTCAAAATTTTAATCAAAATCCTTGAAAAGAGTTCAATTCCCTTAAAAAAAAATAAAAAAAAAAATTCTCTCAGAAATTCAATTACATTCAAAAATTTTAATAACATATTCTTGCTAAGAATTCAATTATCTTTAAAAATAATAAAATTTTTTCCACAAATTCAATTATTTTCAAAAATATAAAGAAAATTCTTTGGCGAAATTCAATTATTTGTAAAAATTTTAATGAAAATTCCTGCCAAGAATTCAATTATTTGTAAATACGAAATAATAAAATTTTTTTAGGGAATTCAATTATTTAAAAAAATTCTAATATATAGTTCATTGCAAGAATTGAATTATTTTCAAAATTTTTTAAAGAATTATTGTAAAGATTTCAATTATCTTTAAAACCAGCGAAAAGTTTTTCTAAAATTCAATTATTTTCAAGAATTTTAATAATATTCTTGTCAAAATCAAAAGTTCAATTATTTTCAAAAATTTTATATAAATTCATGCCAAAAATTCAATTATCCTTAAAAATATACCTAATAATAAAATTAATTCCAAGAAATTCAATTATTATTTTCAATAATTTTAATGAAAATTCTTGCCAAAAATTCAATTATCTTTAAAAAATAATAACATTTTTCCCAGAAATTCAATTATTTTCAAAAATACTAAAAAAAATTCTTTGGTACAATTTTCAATTATTTTTATTTTACTTTATTTTATTTTTATTACAATTCAAAAATTTTGATAAAATTCTTCCCAGAAAGTTAATTTTTTTTATAAATAATGAAATTCTTCGCAGAAATTCAATTATTTTGAAAAATTTTAATAAAATTCTTCACAGGAATTCAATTATTTTCAAAAATTTGAAAAATAAAATTTTTGTCTATAATTCAATTATCTTAATAAATAAAAAAATTCTTTGCAGAAATTCAATTATTATTGTCAAAAATATTAATAAAATTCTTCTCACTAATTCCATTTATTTCATAAATATTAAAATTTTTCGCAAGAATTTAATTATTTTCAAAAATTGTAATGAAAATTCTTGCCTAGAATTCAATTACTTATAAATAATAAAAGTTTTCTCAGAAATTCAATTATTTTCAAAAATTTTAATACAATTCTTCTTCCCAAGAATAAAACTATTTTCATAAATAACAAAATACTTTGTAGAAATTTAATTATTTTTATAGATAAATAAAATTCTTCGCAGGAAATAATTTATTTTCATAAATAATTAAATTCTTCGTAGAAATTCAATTATTTTCAAAAATTTCAACAAAAAAAAAAAAAAATTAAATTCAAAAAGAAAAAATTAAAAAAAAATTTTTTTTTTTATTTTTATTTTTAATTTTTATTATTATTAATTAAATTAAATTAATTTTAATTAAATTAAATTTTCAAATTCTTGGCAATAATTCAATTATCTTAATAAATAACAAAATTCTTTGTAGAAATTAAATTATTGTCAAAATTATTAATAAAATTGTTCTCTTGAATTCAATTTATTTCATAAATAATAAAATTTCTCGCTGGAATTCTATTTTCAAAAATTTTAATAAAAATCTCCCCAGGAATTCAATTATTTAAAAAAATTTTAATAAAATTCTTGGAATAATTCTAATTATATTCAAAATAATAAATTTCTTTGCAGAAATTCAACGATTGTTGAAATTTAAAAAAAAAATAATTTTCGATTTAATTTCGTCTAAAGTAAAGTAACAATTTTTCACATATATAAATTTTGTCGAAAGTAAAATATAATTAGAAAAAAAATTTTTTTTCTCGAGAGTCATTTAAAAAATTGTAAATCATTTATTTTAAACAATTGGACATTAATCTCCACTATAATTGATATTAATTTCATAATTAGAATTATTTTTTTGTACTAATCAACCTCTTTGTAAATTCAAGGCCAAATCATAGAGGCAAGCAAGTTTTCTAACATGACCTTCAAACACACTCACAGTGACACACGCGATTTTCTATTCTAAATTTTTTTTTTTCGACCACCTCGAAGTACATGACAAAGTAGCATTTTTTTTAATAACATAAATTACATATATACTCATAAATCTTTCAGAAATTGTAACAATATTATTGGGAAATTTTTCCTTTTATCAAATACTAAATAATTTTTATTTGTTTTATACATAAATGGATTTTTTTTCTTCGCGTGAGTTTTTTTTAACATGAATTGCATTTTTTAAATTCTTAACAATTGTGATACATTATTTTTTAAATTGCTTTTAAATTTAAAATTAAAACTCAAAATAAATTTAAAACATATTTTTAAACAGTTATTTTAATTGTTTTCTGAAAAATTACCAATATTTTTAAATATATTTGTGACATGCTCCGAAAAAAGGTAGCTTAATGAAGAAGAAAATTTGTAGGTTATGTTTGTAACTTTTGGAATAAAACTGCACAAAGGGGATCAAATTTCATTATAAACTGATAATTTTCT
The DNA here is from genome assembly GCF_015476425.1 of Leptopilina heterotoma. NCBI lineage: Eukaryota > Metazoa > Arthropoda > Insecta > Hymenoptera > Figitidae > Leptopilina > Leptopilina heterotoma. Next base: position 1,064,574 of record NW_025111142.1, read on the forward strand.
ATTCTTTATTACATTTGAAATAATTAATAAAAACTGATGTTAGTCTAAAATAAATCAGCAGAAACTTTTAATTTTAAGGTAAATGTAAAGTAAACATAACCTAAAAATTATTTTGTACTACGTCGATATCTTCCTTCAAAAATTTATTTATAAATTATTATAAATGTTTTTATAAGAATTTATTTTAAATATTTTTATAAATATGAGGGGACGGCTTCTAAAAGGGGATACGCGTGGATTCTCGCGTTTAAGTTTTGTCCACTTGGTCAATTTTTGAAAGTATTACAAATTGCAATTTGAATTACCGAAGTTTGTGGAAAATGGAAAGGCGCATCTTTTTTCTTTAAGAAATAAATTTATATCTTTTTTAGTTTATGAAATAATGAGAAAAAACTAAATTTTTGAAAACCAAAAAATTTAAATGTTTTACGTCTTTAACTCGTGCTGGTGTTTTTGATTTTTCATATTTTGTAATCAAACAAAAACAAACTCACAGATTAAGGTTTCCTGAAACCAACTATGTTTTTAAAACTTCAAAATCTTAATTAATAAAAAGTTTATTAATTTTTTCGAAAGACATTGCAAAAAATGTTTTTTTTCAACTTTCAACGCTTCGTTTATCTAGGAAATTTCAAGGTACGAAAAACTTTCAGTGAGAAAGTTTTTTATTACGATACGGACAAGTTTTTTCTAAAATTTTATTAAAATGATATGGATATTTACAAAGTTATTAATGTTTAAAGCGTATGGTGCGTCAGATTTCTTGCGCCTGGAACGCATTGAGTACCGAATTGTTCGTTTGCATGGAACATATTAAGACTATTTTAGTTTATTCATTTGTTTACTTAAAATAAATACAATTTTTATTAAAGTCACTGATAAATTTTTGCAATATTATTATTATTAAGAAGTAACCAATAATAATTAGCCAAAATCGTCTGGAAATAGTTAAAATTTACTGACATACAAATAATTAGTACACAGTTATTTTGACATAAATGTAATGTTAATTTAACTAATAAAAGTTTATTAAGAATAGTAAAAATATTATTATTTTAATTTTTGACTGGTTTTTTAATATCAAAGTAATTATTTTTAAATAATATTTAACTATGGATTATGACGATTCATCTAACTTTATATAACAGTAGCATCAGTTTATTTATTCTAACATGTATTGTACGTAAAGATATATGAAATTATTTTTAAAAAAATATTGCAGAATTATTCGCAAAATAAATTGTACAATAATTCCATATTGTATTTAATACTTGAAGTTAAAACAAATTTTATTTTATTTATATCTGTATTTTGGCAAACATTTTCATACAATAGATTTTTTTTTGTTATCATGTGCACTTCAAGGAAGTAACCCTTTTTTATATGCTATTTTTCTCAAAGTTGTCATTTGTTTTCACTCTACGGAAAAATATGGTGTCCAGATGAGTCGCGGTTGCCGCGACCGTTGACTGCAAAAAAAAGGGTTCGGTAAAACCCAATACAATTTTCCCAGGATTTCGAGATTTTTTTATCACAATTAAGGAAATCGATATCTTTCTCCAAACGGACAGGAGTTTTTTAATAATTATTTTAAAAACATTAAATGTAGTAAACGAGATCAGTTTTACGAAGAGTGGAAACCTTGAACTAAATGAAACAAGAAACTTAAAAGTAAGAAATATTATTTTAGTTGACTTTTGTACATATAACAAAATAAAATATTTAGGTTAAAAATAAATTTCAATAAATTTTATTATATATATTGACAAAATATTTTTAACGCGTTGCAAACGAACAATTTGGGACTCAATGCGTTCCAGGCGCGAGAAATCTGACGTACCATATGCTTTAAACATTAATAACTTTGTAAATATCCATATCATTTTAATAAAATTTTAGAGAAAACTTGTCCGTATCGTAATAAAAAACTTTCTCACTGAAAGTTTTTCGTACCTTGAAATTTCCTAGATAAACGAAGCGTTGAAAGTTGAAAAAAAACATTTTTTGCAATGTCTTTCGAAAAAATTAATAAACTTTTTATTAATTAAGATTTTGAAGTTTTAAAAATATAGTTGGTTTCAGGAAACCTTAATCTGTGAGTTTGTTTTTGTTTGATTACAAAATATGGAAAATCAAAAACACCAGCACGAGTTAAAGACGTAAAACATTTAAATTTTTTGGTTTTCAAAAATTTAGTTTTTTCTCATTATTTCATAAACTAAAAAAGATATAAATTTATTTCTTAAAAAAAAAGATGCGCATTTTCATTGTGTATAAATTTATTTCATTGAATTTGAAAATTGAAAATGTTTTAAAATCACACTATTCGTCAATACTTATACGTGAGAATCCACGCGTATCCCCTTTTAGAAGCCGTCCCCTCATATTTATTTATAAATTTGTTCATAAATGTTTTATTATGAATGTTTTTATAAAAAATTTTAAAAAAACAACAAAAAAACAACAATTTTTAAACAAACAATTTTTTTTTTTTTTTTAAATAAATAAATGTTATTTATTTATTCATTTTGTTGTGGAATTTTTTTTTAATATGTTTTTTATAAATGATTTTATAAATATTTATTTATAAACGTTTTTATAAATATATTTGTTTATAAATGTTTTTATGAATGATTTTATAAAAATTTAGTTATAAATGTTTTATCATGAATGTTTTTATAAATGTTTTGTTATGAATGTTTTTATAAATGTGTTTTTTTATAAATGTTTTTTAAAAATGTTGTATTAAATATTCATTTATAAATGTGTTTATAAGTGTTTTACTATGAATGTTTTTATAAATAATGTTTTGTTATGAATGTTTTTATAAATATTTAGTTATAAATGATTTTATAAATATTTATTTATAAACTTTTTTATAAATATTTGTTCATAAATGTTTTTTATGAATGTTTTTATAAATATTTAGTTATAAATGTTTTTTTACTAATGTTTTTATAAATATTTAGTTATAAATGTTTTTTTACGAATATTTTTGTAAACATTGATTTACAAAACCTTTTATTCCTCAAAAAATGAATAGAAAAAAGTATTTTTAAATGGAAATTAGAAAATTTTAATTTGTTGCAAAAATCCAAGTATGTATATAAATACATATATATATCAGAAATGATTTTCTTTTCCGCATATGCGAAAGTTGCTTCCTTAACCGATTTGGCGAAGATCACTTTTTTCCAATCTTTATCAAGTTTTTTTAATACTATCGGGAAGAAGTTGAAATGTGGGATAACTTGTTTCAGAAGAATCTAGCCCCGCACATACCTCGAACCCACGAGAGGGCATTAACTTTGTTTTTTTTGTATTCTTTTTTTTTAAACTCTAACCGATGTAGCTACAGGCTCTTTCTGCATCCAAACGGTTACAATCTATTTTCGAGTGTCACCGATTTAATTTAGAAAAAATAAATCCACATTATTATTTATTTCATCCTCTCTTTATTTTTAAACCGCAATAATATTTTATAAATTTTTTATTTCTATAATAAATAAATCAATTACTAAAAATTAATTTTTTTTTTTTTCATTATTTGGTAAATTTAAAAAAAAAATAAATTAACTTTCCGAAAATATCGTTGAGAGAAAAAAAACAAAAAACGAATAAAAATTGTTGCATCGCAACAATTTTCATTCATTTTTTTTTTTTTTTTTTTAATAGTGAAAATAATTATGACATAAAAAAATACTATAATGAAACTGACAATAAATTAAAAATTAAATTATGAAAGAGTAAACAGACAGTAGTAATATTATAGGAATTAAAAATACTAAAATTACTGTGCTGAGTTTGTACAACAAAATAAAAGAGTTGAAAAAAAAGAAGCGAGAAAAGGAAGATCGCGAAAGGTTACTGGGACAAAGAATAAAACACTTTGCTCGAGAAACTCTGCAACAGTCATTACGCGAATCAGTTTTACAATAGTCTCGCGGCGATTTCTTAAATAATATATTATTACAATGAGTTGATTTAATAAACTTTTAATTAGCTACATTTATACCATGGACTACAATTATTTTCTATTATCAAAACTTTTACATTTTATATATATAAAACATGTACACGGTTAAATTATTGCATTTTTTTAACTAGTTTCTGTATACTTTTTATTACTATCGTGTAATAACACGTAATATCGTGTGACACTGTTATAACATTACGTAATTATTTTATTATTTTTTTTATTTTTATTAATACTAATTTTTTTTTTTTTTTTTTTTTTTTTTTTTTAATTTTATTTTACTACGTGACAAAATGGAGGCAAAAAATTATAAATATATTTAACTAACTAATTAATTATTACTTTTTTTAAACGTTTTAATAAAATTCTTGTCATGAATTAAACAATTTTCATAAATAAACAAAACTATTCGTACGAATTCAATTATTTAAAATTTAAGATTTTAATTTTAATAAAATTTTTGTGTCAAGAATTTAATTATTTTTATAAAATAATTAAATTCTTCTCCGAAATTCAATTATTTTCTAAAAAGTTTAATAAAATGGAAACTTTCGATTATTTAAAAAAAACTTTTTTAATGAAATTTTAAAAAAATTTCTCGAAAAATCCAATTATTATCAAAATAATTTCAAGATTTCAATATAATAATAAAGAAGTAAACAATCGATTTATATTAAGGAGTTGATCCCATTTCTGTTTTCCATTTCAAAGATTACAAACATAACCTCAAATTTTTACCTTCTTAGGTTTTCTTCGGAAAGCGTTTTTTTTTTTTTTTTTTTTTTTTTTTGCTTAGAGTATTATATTAATATAATTCTAAAATAGTACTGTATAATGTTATAATAGAACCGTATTATATTGTTATAACAATGTATACAGATGTATAATACAAAACCCATAAAATACAAATAAAAATGAAATTTCTGAAAACTTTTAAAAAATAATTTTTTTTTTCTACTTTTGAATAGTGAATAATAAATTAAATGCAGTTCGTAGTGTGTAATATTACATTATTCTGTATAAATAAATATATATATAAATATAGTTATGGGGTCTCCTCTCATCCAGACTTGATAATTGATGCTATTAATAGTAATTTTGTAGCGTGCTACCACTGTGGAACAAAAACAGTCGAAGGAAAAACCACGCGGATCACGTGCAAGCGCTCGATCATGTAATTTATGCTTATTTGTGAAAGGTCGTGATAGTTTTAACGTCAAACAGATTGAATCTTTCAAAATAAAATACTATCGTAATAACATTATTACTTCCCCTTCCCTCTCTTTCTCTCTCTCTCTCTCTCTCTCTCTCTCTCTCTCTCTCTCTCTCTCTCTCTACACGTTCCTTTTCAAAGCAACAAAATTTTGATATTTATCAAAAATTTTCAAAAAGTACTTTTTCGATTTTTTTCCATTTTCTCTTCGGTTCTTCTTCATCAATTCTTTTTAGAAAATATTCAATTAAAATTTTATTTTAAATTTATGTTTTTCTAGACCTGTGTTTAATTATTCGTATAAAATTAGTTAATAACAGAAATTTTGATTTTTTTTCATTATCTCATTTGATATTATAATTTATTAAGAGGAAATAATTTATCTATTATTGAGGAAATAATTTGTATAATGTTTTTCTTGATTAGGCAATTTAAGAATGATTCTAATTTACAACTGTTATTGTTTACTAGAATTTTTTTTTTTTTTTTTTTTTTTTTTTTTTTTTTTTTTTTTTTAATCATGGGAAAACAATAATTGTTCGCCGCCTTGAAAAGTAAAATGGACATACGTGGCATATCCTGGTATAAAGAGCACACACCACTTTCGAGAGTCTTTAAGGCATTAACACCTTGAGAATTCAATGCTAATCAATTAAATGCATTCCTGATTTAATCAATAAAATCGTATTAAAGTATTTTGTATGTTCATGTTCTCGATTATTTTCACATAAATCTCTATCAGTTTCAATATGCAAAGTGAAAAGGAGAGGTATTCTTTTCACACTCCTTTACAATTACTTCTACTATTTTTTTCAAGTCTCTTTCTTAAGTAATTTATTCTTTTGGCAGAATTTTCATTTACATATTAATAATATTTTTAATGTTTTTCATTTAATAAAAATTTACATTTGACAGAATATTTCTCACAACAAAACTCAGGGTTCAAATATTATATTTAAAAAAAAATTTTTTTTTTATTTCATAAATAGCAAAATTCCATCAAAAGAATTCAATTATTTTCAAACTTATTAAGGATTATAATAATTCAAACAGATAATAAATGAGTTTTCAAGTTCATCGATTTTAAAACTTAACAATTTATATTAATTTTAAAAAAAATATAATAAATAAACCCCAGCTTTCTCTGGTTTCAGGTGTGCCGTTTTTAGGAGAGGATTGTGATCGAGGATCAGTTGCGAAATGTGGCAAAATTTGCGACTCGCTCTGATAATTGCAGTCTTGATAATAACCAGACTTGAAATCTCAAGGTCACAGAAGCCAAGATTGGGTGGTGCCATTAACATTTTCAATAGATACGGCCATCTAACGATCAGTATGAGGGTTGTGTCGCGAAATGACACGGGGACGTGGATTTTTCGTGAACCAACCGTTGACGTTTTTCATAATTTACTACCAGCGCCACCCAAACAAAGTAAATCCACAACAGTATTTCACGGCGATTTTCACATGGAATTCTGTGACAATGTCCGACAACTCCAACAGGTGAATTTAGAAAATACTTTTCTACTTCTTTTTTTTAATTCAAGGTTGCCACAAATATTTAATTTTATTTTTCCCTGATTTCCAGACAAAATTCTCACTTTTTTCCTGACCCTAAAAAATATTCTCTGATTCACTTTAAAAATTATTAGAATCTCAAAAAAATGTTCTATTACATTTATTTACAAATTTCATTAATTGTAAAATTATTCAAAAACATCAATAATTTCTCTTTTAAATAAATATTTAATCATTATTATTCTTCCGTAGAAATTAAAATTCTTCAATACATTCAAAATCAAACCTTTATGAAATGCAACAACTTATAAGAATATTATTACAAAACATGAAGAAGACGATCACTCCGAGTCTTCGACTCGGAGTGATCGCCTTCTTCATGTTTTGTTATAATTTTAATTACCATTTTTCAAAAAAAATTTTATTATTTACAAAAATCCTAATAAAATTCTTCGCTAGAATTCAATTATTTTTAAAAAGTAGTAAATTTTCTTAAAAAAAATTCAATTATTTTGAAAAAATTTTAATAAAATTCGTTGCAATAATTAAATTATTTTCATAAATAAATAAATCGATTATTCGGTAATTCATTTTTTTAATCAAATTTTACTAGAAAATTCTAGAAGAATTCAATTATTTAAATTATAAAAAAAAATAATTTATTGAATAATTGAATGTTTGTTAAAATTGAATTCTCATAAAGAATTTTATCAACAAATGTTTAAATAATTCAATTATTTTGACAAATTTTAATGAAATTTTTAAGAATAATTAAATTTATCGAGGAATTTGATTAAAATATTGTATCAAAAATTAATTAAAATTCTGCGATAAGATTTTATTATTTATGAAAATAATTAAAACTTTTCCCAAAAATTTTATAAAAATTTTTCTAAAATAATTGAATTTCAGTGAAGAATTTTATTATTTATAAAAATAATTGAATCTTTGAAAAGAAATTTGTTAAATTTTTTTTAAATTATTGAATTCATGCGACGAATTTTATAAAAATCTTTTTAAATAATTGATATTTTTCGAAAAATTTTATGAAATTTTGTATATTAAATAATTGAATTCATGTGAAAATTTTATTATTTATGAAAATAATTGAATTATTTCAAAGAAATTTATTAAAAATTATATAAATTATTGAATTTCAGTGAAATTTTAACAAGAATTTTATTCAAGTTTTTAAAAATAATTGAATTTTGAAGAAGAATTTTATTAATTATAACAATAATTGAAATTTTGACGAGAATTTAAAAAAAATTTTTTTAAATAATTGAATATTAAAGAATTTTATTATTTATAAAGATAATTGAATTCTTGGGAAGAATTTTTTTTTAATTTTTGAACATAATTGAATTTCTGCGAAAAATATTATTCCTTTTGAAAATAATCTAATTCTTCCAACGAATTTCATTCAAGTTTATAAAAATAATTGAATTTTTGTGAAGAATTTTACTATTTCTAAAAATAATTGAATTCTTGAAAAGAACTTTGTTAAATTCTTTTTAAAAAATTGAATTCATGCCACAAATTTTATAAAATACTTTTTAAATAATTGATATTTTTCGAAAAAATTTTTGAAATTTTTTATATTAAATAATTGAATTCCTGTGAAAATTTTATTATTTATGAAAATAATTGATTTATTTCGAAGAAATTTATTAAAAATCTCGTAAATTATTGAATTCCTGTGAAATTTTGCCAAGAATTTGATTAAAGTTTTTAAAAATAATTGAATTTCGTAGAAATTGTATCATTTATAAAGAGAATTGAAATTTTGACGAGAATTTTTAAAAAATTTTTCAACATAATTGAATTTTGGAGAAGAATTTTATTATTTTTAAAGATATAATTGAAATTTTGACAAGAATTTTTTTAAATTTTTGAATATAATTGAATTTCTGCGAAAAATTTTATTACTTTTGAAAATAATTGAATTTCTGGAATTATTTGTAACTTTTTCAAAATTCAATTTTTTTTTAGGATTTTTAACTAAAATTCTTTTATTAATCTAGTATTTACGAAAATTGTAAAAATGATTCACTAAATAATTAAAGTCATAATTTTATGATAGTTCTTGTAAAATTAAGTTATTTAAAAAGAAATTATTGTCTGAAATAGAAAAAATTCAAGGTTTCGTATTAAAATTCGTGGTAATTTCATAGTTTACGAGGCAAATAAAAAAAACATCAAAATTCAGAGTTTTTTCATGAATTTTTAAAATTCAATTTTTTCCTGTACTTTTACTAAAAATCCCTCACTTTTCCCTGACTTCCCTGACCTGTGGAAACTCTGTTTTTTTTTTTTTTTGAAAATGAAAATTTTTTTTTATTTATTTTAAAATTAGGGTAGAGAGCCCCGAGGTACTTTTTCAAAAATTATTTTCATAATTTCAATTTAATTTAATTATTAATTTCTAGAATTATTTAACTAAAATTCTTCTTTAAATCAATTATTTTTAATATAAATTTTTTACAGGCCTACTTTCGAGATTTTACAATTGAAAACATCGAGAGACCATGGAGGGCATTTACGAGTAGTTGGACGCCAAATGTAATGGCCAAACATCTTGGCATTAATTCCTCGTACATATACAGTGATCATTGTTTTGTCTTAGTGCGTGTGTCGCGCTTTAGAGAAAATCAGGAATTAATGGGAAATATGGAAACATTAGTTTTAAATGAAGATGTTGAAAATGAAGCAAACACTATTTCAATTGGTGATAAAGATAGTGTTCTCTATTTTGTTAGAAATTTTGGATCTCACTATATAAAATCATTCGTCACGGGGAATTCCCTCTATCAGGTAATTTCTTTAAATATATTTAAAAAAAAAATTTTAATTAAAAAATTTTAAATTAATTTTTTCTTTATTTTTTTAAAATTTACCTCGTTTTATTATTCGTTTGAATTATAATTAAGTTTAAAACCGAATAACTCATTAAATAATTAATAATTGAATTTCGAATATAAAATAATTGAATTGTTTTAAAGAATTTGATTATAATTTTTGAGAATTATCAATTGGCCGAGCATACTAAAAATACTTTTTTTCGTTATAATTTTTTCTCCGAAGCTTTTTTGCATATCGTGACAACATTTCTTTCCATAAAAAAGAATGACCGTTATTAACTATTTCTTAAAATCAACTTACAATAATGTCAAAATCCTTATTACCGAGATTTGATTTTAGGACTTTCACTTCAACATGAACGTATTATTATTTTGTTATTTTCGAAAATTATCCTCTAGAGCGAGAGAGAGACAATTTGTTCGGGATTCTTTTGTAATTTGAAAAATACAAAGATATATAAACGTGTGTGTCGCAAACAAAAAAAAAATTATTTATCTGATGAGATTTTGCAAGATTTGCATTATATATATATATATATATTATAAGAAAAAGTATTAACCTTTCTTTTAAGCTCATTGAAACCTTTAAATTTTCATTCTTAATCACAAACTGAGTGTAAGAGTGTAAATAAAATTATGGAGAAAAAAAAGAATGAAAAGAAATATAAGGAATGAATAAATTGATGGATGAATCTATATGGACTATGTATATATATGTACAAAGCAAAGGTGTGCATTACTATCATCCGAGTATCTGGTATTACATTGACAGTTTACATCATCGTCTCTCATTGAGCAGACAACGAGAGGCGAAAGTTATATAATAATTGTTATTCCCCTTTCCGAAATGTTAACTATCGCCTTGTAATGTCGAATAGGATTCAATTTTTCATTTTTCGAAATTTTTCCCAATGATAATTATTACTTACTTTTTCTTCCTCATATCTTTATCTTTTGATTCTTCTTTCATTAATTAAAGCATCATGTGGAAGAAATCCTTAATTTAAAAACTTGAACTTTAATTAAAATGATCAGTATCTTTCTATTTTATAATAATTAAAGACGACCGAGTGATAAAACCATTATTTTATATTAACATAAAATTTTCAAATTAACGTAAAATCTTTAACTTAATATAAATTTAAACTTAAAATCTTTTAATTCACATAAAATTTGACTTTAAATCTTTAACTTAACATAAAATTTAACTTGAAATAATAAACTTAACATAAAATTAACTTACAATCCTTAACTTAAAATCTTTAACTTAAAATAGAATTTATCATAAAATCATGAACTTTAATTAAACTTAAAATAAAATTTAAATTAAAGTAGAGAATTTTCAGTTAAATTTTTTGTTAAGTTAAAATAACGATTTTAACTTATTTATCCTTAAATTAAAATTCTTATTTTATCTAAAAATCCTTAATATGTTTTAAAATTCTTAATTAAATTAAAAATTTGACTTAAAATCTTTAACTCAATATAAAATTTAACTCAAAATCTTTAAAATAACATCAAATTTTACCTAAAATCATTAATTTAACTTAAAATCTTTAACTCAATATAAAATTTAACTTGCAATCATAACCTGAACTTCAAATTAAATTGAAACACTTAATTTAACATTAAATTTAACCAAAAATCTTTAATATGTCTTGAAATTTTTGATTAGATATAAAATATAACTTAAAATCCTTAACTCAAATTAATATTCTTAAACTAACTTTAAATCCTGAACTTAACTTTAAATTCTCAATTTAACATAAAATTCTTAATTAAACTTAAAATCCTTAACTTAACTTAAAATTTAACTTAAAATCTTTAATTTAACATAAATTTAACTTAAAATTCTTAATTAAATTTTAAATTTAACTTAAAATCATTAACTCAATATAAAATTTAACCCAAAATCTTTAAATTAACGTAAAATCTAACCTAAAATCCTTAATTTAACTTAAAATTAAATGTACAGTCTTTTAATTAACATAAAATTTTTCTAAATATTAAATTAAACTTAAATTCTTTTATTTAACATAAAATTAAATTTGAAATCATTACTTTAACTTAAAATAGAATTTATCTTAAAATCCTTAACTTTAATTAAACTTAAAATAAAATAAAATTTACAAGTTAAATTTTATGTTAATTAAAAATAAGGATTTTAAGTTAATTTATCCTAAACTTAAAATTTTTAATTTAACTTGAAATCCTTAACTTAAATTAAGATTCTTAAATTTAACTTCAAATCTTTAATTTAACATAAAATTGACTTAAAATTTTTAATTAAATATAAAATTGAACCTAAAATCTTTAACTCAATATAAAATTTAACTTAAAATCTTTAAAATAACATCAAATTTTACCTAAAATCATTAATTTAACTTAAAATTTAATTTAAAATCCTTAAATTAACAAAAAACTTAACTTAAATTTCTTAATTAACATTAAAATATAAATCAAAATCTTTAGCTTAATATAAAATTTAACTTGAAATCATTACCTTAACTTAAAATTAACTTAAAATCCTTAATTAAACTTTAAATTTAACTTAAAATCCTTAATTAAATTCAAAATTTGACTTAAAATAATTTTAAATTTTTTTCTTTACATAAAATTTAACTTGAAATCATTACCTTTACTTAAAATTTAACTTAAAATCTTTAACTTTACATAGAAGTTAATTTAAAATCCTGAACTTAAAGTAAACTTAACATAAAATTTAATTTAAAGTTGAGAATTGTAAGTTAAATTTTAAGTTTAAAATAAGTTAAGGATTTTAAGTCAATTTATCCTTAATTTAACTTAAAATTCTCAATTAGATTTAAAATTTAACTTAAAATCTTTAATTTAATGTAAAATTTAACTCATAATCTTTAAATTAACATAAAATTTAACTTAAAATCCTTAATTAGACTTAAATTTCTTAAATTAAGTTCAAATGTTTCACTTAAGATAACTTGAAATCTTTACCTTAACTTAAAATCCATATCTTATATAAAATTTAACTTCAAATAATTAACTTAACGATTTTTTGTTAACATTTTCTTTTTACTTCTTCCTTGAAACAAATCATTAATTCTCCTCTTAATTATGATAAATTATTATCGAGTGAAACAAAAACAAAAAAAATGGTATTGAATGAAAGAAATTTATATATTATGAAAAGAAGGTAATTTGAGAGACAATCGTGACTATAAACTTAAAGTTCAAGGCAAAAGTGATTTAAATCTCTTTATTAAAAAAGAGATAAGAAAAATCTTTTTTTTTCTCACGATAATTACACGATGTAGTTAAAGATACAACATATATTTTTATCACTTTTGAAATTTCCTTATTGCATTATTTGTGTGATAATCTTGATATCTTTAATTGCTGTCAATATTATTATGATAAGTTCAAGTATCGATTAATATTAATTTGCATATTTTCTAATTACCTAACCAAAATTTGTTTATCCAAAATTTAATTTTCTTTAACCTGAATTTTTAATGAATACATAATGTATACATTTAAAATTTCGGTTAAAGAAAATTAAATTTTGGCTAAATAAATTTTTGTAAATTAAAAATTGTCGAATAAAATTTCTATTATTTTTCAATTTTTCTTATTCTTTTTCATTTCATTTTTCTATTTTATATAAATTTAAGTATATAATAAATTTTAAGTGACTTTTATTTTAAAAAATTTAATTTAATTTAACTTTTAAAAATTATATTAATTTTTTTTTTAATTTTCTAAGAAATTCTTTTCTGTTTTTAGTCCTAAAAATGGGTCGGTATCGACTCGAAAGGTCGACTCTTTTGTTAATAAAAAATTTTTTTTAAATAAAAAATTTAATTTTTTTTTTTTTTTTTTTTTTTTTTTTTTTTTTTTTTTTTAACACAATTGAGAAGCTTTTTACTCAATAATACATAATTAATAAACGGTCACTAACTTCAAGTATGTATTTATAATTATATTATATTATATTATATTATATTATAAAATATAATAATATTAAATAAATAAAAATAATAATAATATTGATAATGAAAGTACAATAGTTTCCTTTTGATTATATATACATATAATCTCTGACAAACTTGCACTTTATCCAAGGACGGAAATCTATGTTGAGATAGGCCTTTATCAGACGAAAAAAAATAATGCTAGAAATGAGTCAGAAGACTGTAAAAGTCGAATATTGTTCCGAGAAAATAATTTATTTTCCCATTATGAGAAAATTGACATTGATTTATTAGGTCTTCATTATATATATAAGTATATTCTTTCATAAAACAATTCGTAGAAATTGGTTAACAATATTATTACCAGTATCATTACTAATAAATACTATTATTATAAATAATAATGAGAATGCAAAATTTATCACGTGCTCTTTAAAATGAGATAAAAAAACAGCAATTTGTAAAGTTTATTATTTACCTCCATTATATTATATACAATTTGTATTATATATTATTCACATTTACACTAATTACTATTTTATGCCTTTAGTAATTTGTTTCTGTTATTTATTATCTTCAGCTGTATATTTAAAATTTTGTATTTTTAAAAATTTTTTTTGATGACTTTTTAAAATTATTAGTTTTCTTCAAAAATTATTAATTTTATAAAATTAAATTAAAATTCAATTAAATTAAAAATAAATTAAAATTAAATTAGATTAAAATTAAATTTAAATTAAACTAAAATTAAATTTAAATTAAATTAATTTTTTTTGTACATTCTAGATTCAATCTAACATTCTAAATTTTAAAAATCTGTCTTCTAATTCGAAATCAGTGACCTCAAAAACCCCAAAAAAAAACAAATTTTTCAAGCGAATCTACTAATTTTTAATTTTTTCCGTCCGCCATATTGCATCCGCCATTATGAATTTTTAAAAATTGAATTTACATTTATAATCTCGATATTAATAACATTCAATTCTAAATTTTTGAAAAAATTCAATTATTTTTTCTTAATTTTAATTCAAAATTCTTCAAAAATACAATAGTTATGTTTAAAAAAATATTTTATAAATAAGTAACAAAATTAAATTCTTTAAGGGCATTTGAACCTTGATGACGTCACAGTTTGTGCAAAGCATTAGTTTTAAATCTGTGACGTCATCATGGTTCAAATGCCCTTAAAATATATAAAAAATTTATTTTAATTAAAATTTGACAAAATTTGCAAATAATTGGAAACTATAATCTCTAATCTAGTTTTCAATTATTTACGAGAATTTAACTACCAACAAAAAATTTTAATTACAAATTTTTCAAATGAATCAATTTTATAATTTATATATTCTATACGATTCTTTTTTCTAAATTACAATAATGTAATGATGCGCCTTTTAATGGTTTTTCAATTGTAGGCTGAATAATTTTGCAATTAAAAAAAAAAAAAAAAAAAAAAAAAAAAAAAAAATTATTTTTATATAATTTCTGAAATAAATTACAATTAAAAGATAAAAAAAATTTTGTGAAACAAATATTTAAATAGCTATTTATTCCTCCAGATTTTTTGCTGAACTATTTAAAGAAAATTATTGAAAACTTTAAATATTTTTTAAGAAAATAAATTAATAATTTTAAAAAAATAAACATTTAAATATTATATTTAATAATGTATATTAATAAATAATATTATTAGACAGTAGGCTATGTTATTTCGCAAATTTAAAAAAAAAAAAAAAAAAAAAAACTTTTCAAGTTTTTAAAAATTTTAATTTAAAAAACTTTTGATGCTAAACTATTTCTAAAAATCCTTTTTGCTTCTAATATTGAATTATTATATAAAAATTTAAATAAAATACATTTTTAAATCAAGTTTTTTAGAAAGTTCTATGACAATTCAATTATTTAAATACCGAAATAAATAATTTATTTAATAATTGAGTGTTTCTTAAAATTTAATTCTTATGCAAAATTTTTTCAACAAATTTTTAAATAATTGAATTGTTTTTACGAATCCTATAATAAAACTTTAAAAAGTAATTATATTTTTCAAAAAATTCATTTAACAAAAATTTTATTGAAAATAATTGAAATTTACAATGAGTTTTATTATTCACAAAAATAATTCAATTTTCGTGTAAACTTATATATTATTTTTGAAAATAATTGAATTTTTTCGAACAATTTTAATAAAATTAAAAAAAAATAATTACATTTTTCGAGGAATTTATTTAAAAATTGTATTAAAAATAATTGAAATCATATGCGATGAATCTTATTTTTTTGTGAAAATAATTAAATTTTTATAGCGAATTTATATTAATTTAAAAATAATTGAATTCCTAAGATAAGAATTTTTTTTTTTCAAAATAATTGAATTTTTTTCCAACAATTTTATAAAACTTTTTAAAAATAATGTCATTTTTCGAGGAATTTATTTAAAAATTATTATATTCAAAATCATTGAAATAATGCCATGAAACTTATTTTTCTTGAGAAAATAATTGAATTATTTTCAACAATTTTAATGAAATTTTTGAAAATAATTACATTTTTCGAAGAATTTATTTGAAAATTGTATATTAAAAATAATTGAAAAATTGAATTTTATATGAAAATAATTGACTTTCTGAGAAGAATTTTATTATTTGTGAAAATAATTGAATTGTATCCAACAATTTTAGTAAAATTTTTAAAAATTAATTTTATATTTTTAGAAGAATTCATTTAATAAAAATTATATATTAAAAATAATTGAAAAATTGAATTTTCTATGAAAATAATTGATTTTGCTGAGAAGAATTTTATTATTTGTCAGAAAATAATTGAATTTTTTCCAACAATTTTAATAAAATTTTTAAAAATATTTGAAAATTGTATTAAAAATAATTGAATAATTAAATTTTCTATGAAAATAATTGTTTTTCTGAGAAGATTTTTATTCAAAAAGAAAATTTTTATTATTTTTGAAAATAATAGAATTCTTGCAAAGAATTTTTATTAAAATTTTCGGAAAATATTTGAATTACTGAGAAGAATTTTATTATTTCTGAAAATAATTGAAGAAGTGTTTTATTAAAATTTTTTTAAATAATTGAATTTCCGTGAAAAATTTCACTTGTAAAAATAATTGAATTTTTGTCAAGAATTTTATAAAAATAATTCCTTTTTATCGAAAAATTTTATAAAACTCTTTTAAATTATTCAATTCTTTTCGAAAATTTCATTAGAATAGTTAGATGTTGAAAATAATTGATTTTTTTTTTAAATTGAGTATAGGCAGTTAAATATTGTTTATATTACAATTAATTAATTAAAGATTAATGGTAAACATTATTTAGCAAAATGAAATTATTATCAACGACTGATAATACTTTCTGTCTAAAATTGCAGATTCCTACTTAATAATTTCTATAATGAATTAAATATTCACAATTTTTTTTTTATTAAAACTATTTTTTTTTTGTAATTTTAATCAAAAAAATTTGAAATTTTGAATAAAAGTCCTAAAATAAAAAATGTTGAATAAAAATACTTGATTTAACTGGGTTAAACTACAGATTTCTGTTATTTACCATTAGAGTAAAAAGATCGATTAAGAAGAAATCTGCCTTGCATTACCAGCGAAAGAAATTTATTCAAGTTCCTAACTTTAACACCAGGGTTCACAACAGTTGAATCTTTAATCTAACCCACTCAACACTCTACACTATCCACCCTTTTTTAAAACCTTTAAATTTCTCAAAAAAAAAAAAAAAAAAAAAAAAAAAAAAAAAAAAAAAAAAAAATCTTAACTCTTTCCAAACGCGTGTACACCGAAACGGTACCGGAAGCGGAAGCCCGAATTTGCATATAAAAATAAGTCGAAATAAATGAATTATTTAAAACAATTTTAATAAAATTCTTCCCAAGAATGAAATTATTTTTATAAATATTTAAATTCTTTCATAAATAATAAAATTCGTTGCAGGAATTCAATATATTATCAAAATCCTAAGTAGATGTAACCCCTTAAAAATAATGGAAATTCTGCAATGAGATATTTATTATTATTTATGAAAATAATTAAATACTTGAAAAAAGCTCAAATATCAGTGTAACGTACTTTATTGATGGCCCCTAATTAGGAAATTCATTCTAAATGGAAATTTTCTTATATTTTAAATTAAAACTTTTGCAGGTTTTCGTCTACAGGCCAGAGGTGTATCTGCAAATAAAAGAGCGATTAAAAACACGAGGCGTTGCCGATCTTTCGAATCTCGAGTTAAGTAACTATTTCTCGCCATGGTACGCCGAGCACATGGGTCGAATTCAATCGGCAAGTGGAAATCATACAGTCGAAGATTGGGCGAAAAAACAACTCGAGGTTCAATATTTTATTTTCACTTATTCGAGTCTTTTGAAACTCCACGGGGACATTGATCTTCTTCGTCAGCTCAATATTCTCCTCGGCAATGAAGCGCTCCTTCAACTGCAACTTCGCGCCCTTCTGCCCCTCTTCAAGGACATCAAACTCAAAGAATGGTTCCTCGAAGTTATGGACAATTACTCGAAACTCTGGGAAGTGAACGAATGAAAGAACCAAAGGTGCCTTAGATAAAATATTACTGAAGAAAATATAAAATATTTAAAAAAAACGAAAAAAAAAATGAAACAAACAATGACGACGCTAAAAATGCTTCGGAGATATTTACCTGACAACTCGTTAATTTCCAAAATGAGTTTCGAGACTGAGAAGCAGAATGCGACGTTTAATTTTAGAACAAACACGAGACAAACACCTGTTATAATTGTTGTTATCAAATAAGTATTTATTGTGTAATCGAATTTTATACGATTTTTTTTAATTGTTCATGTAAACAAGCATTAATTCCTATTCGGGGCTCGAACTAGGGAAAGTATTTTATTTCAAAATACGCAAATTATGGAACAAAAATTTTTAAATTTCGGACCCCAATTACCCGATAAAAATATAAACATGGTCGCCACAGGTCAGGAAAGTCAGGGAATTCAGGGAAAAGTCAGGGAAAATAAAATTGGTCAGGGAAAAGTCAGGGATTTTTAGTAAAAGTACTGAAAAAAAATGAATTTTAAAAATTCATGAAAAAACTCTGAATTTTGATGTTTTTTTTGTTTGCCTCGTAAACTATGAAATTACCACGAATTTTAATACAAAACCTTGAATTTTTTCTATTTCAGACAATAATTTCTTTTTAAATAACTTAATTTTACAAGAACTATCATAAAATTATGACTTAAATTATTTAATGAATCATTTTTACAATTTTCGTAAATACTAGATTGATAAAAGAATTTTAGTTAAAAATACTGAAAAAAATTGAATTTTGAAAAAGTTACAAATAATTCCAGAAATTCAATTATTTTCAAAAGTAATAAAATTTTTCGCAGAAATTCAATTATATTCAAACATTTAAAAAAATTCTTGTCAAACTTTCAATTATATCTTTAAAAATAATAAAATTCTTCTCCAAAATTCAATTATGTTGAAAATTTTTTTTAAAAATTCTCGTCAAAATTTCAATTATCTTTATAAATAATACAATTTCAACGAAATTCAATTATCATAAGATGGTAAATGGGTTTTTTCCGTGATAATAATTATTATAAGATGGTAAGGTGTCAATTTAGCGGATATATATTTATTTCGCTTATCATCGATAAGACAGAAATCAATATTTCAAAATTAATACTTCATTAATATTTGAAAATATATTTTATTTTGAAATTCAATTATTTTTGAAAACTTGAATAAAATTCTCAGCAAAATTTCACAGGAATTCAATAATTTACAAGATTTTCAATTAATTTCTTCGAAATAAATCAATTATTTTCATAAATAATAAAATTTTCACAGGAATTCAATTATTTAATTTAAAAAATTTCAAAAATTTTTTCGAAAAATATCAATTATTTAAAAAGTATTTTATAAAATTCGTCGCTGGAATTCAATTATTTAAAAAAAATTTAACAAAGTTCTTTTCAAGAATTCAATTATTCTTAGAAATAGTAAAATTCTTCACCGAAATTCAATTATTTTTATAAACTTGAATAAAATTCGTTGGAAGAATTAAATTATTTTCAAAAGGAATAAAATTTTTCGCAGAAATTCAATTATGTTCAAAAATTTTTAAAAAATTCTTGTCAAAATTTCAATTATCTTTATAAATAATAAAATTCTTTAATATTCAATTATTTAAAAATTTTTTTTTTAAATTCTCGTCAAAATTTCAATTATTGTTAGAATTAATAAAATTCTTCTTCAAAATTCAATTATTTTTAAAAACTTAAATAAAATTCTTGTTGAAATTTCACTGGAATTCAATAATTTATAAAATTTTTAATAAATTTCTTTGAAACAATTCAATTATTTTCATAAATAATAAAATTTTCACATGAATTCAATTATTTAATATACAAAATTTCATAGAATTTTTCGAAAAATATCAATTATTTAAAAAAATTCTTAATTCTTCACAGAAATTTATAAAAATAATTGAAATTTTGCGAAAAATTTTATTAAAATTTTAAAAAATAATTGAATTTTGGAAAAGAGTTTTATTAGTTTTGAAAATAATTGAATTCCTAATAATATTTTATTATTTATGAAAATAATTAAAATTTTTCGAAGAATTTATATTTAAAATTTTTGATAATAATTGAATTTTGGAAAAGAGTTTTATTAGTTATTAGTTTTGAAAATAATTGAATTCCTAAGAATATTTTATTATTTATGAAAATAATTGAATTCCTAAAAATATTTTATTATTTATGAAAATAATTGAATTCCTAAGAATATTTTATTATTTATGAAAATAATTGAAATTTTGCGAAGAATTTTATTATAAATTTTTAAAAATAATTGAATTTTGCAGATATTTTTCATTTGTTTTGAAAATAATTGAAATTTTGAGAAGAATTTTATTAAAATTTTTTAAAATAATTGAATTTTAGAGAAGAGTTTTGATACGTTTCTAAAAATTATTAAATTATTAAAAATAATTGAATTCCTATGAACATTTTATTATTAATAAAAATAATTAAAATTTTGAGAAGAAATTTTTTCAAATCTTTAAAAATAATTGAATTTTGGAGAAGAGTTTTATTAGTTTTGAAAATAATTGAATTCCTAAGAATATTTTATTATTTATGAAAATAATTGAAATTTTGAGAGGAATTTTATTAAAATTTTTTAAAATAATTGAATTTTGAAGAAGGGTTTTTATACTTCTCAAGATAATTGAATTATTAAAAATAATTGAATTCATATAAATATTTTATTATTAATAAAAATTGAAATTTTGAGAAGAATTTTATTCAAATTTTAAAAAATAATTGAATTTTGGAAAATAGTTTTGATTCTTATCAAGATTCAAAAAATGTCTATAAAATTTTTAAAATAAGATTAATAGGTATATATATTAAAAATTTAACAGAATTGAAATTCAAATTTAAAAAAAAAATTAATTCTACAGAATATATTAATTGAAATTATGAAAAATTCAGATTTCTCTCAAAAAATAATTCGAATTTGACAGCTTTTCAAAATTCAATTATTTCTAAAAATTCATTTTTTAAATATTCTTTTAATAATCAATTATTACATAAAATTTCAAGTAAAATTCATTTTTCAATCAATTTTTATTAAAAAATTCTATGTAAATTCAATTATTTAAAAAGAAAAATGAATTATTTTATTGAATAATTGAATGTTTCTTAATATTGAATTCTCACAAAGAATTTTTATCAAGTAATTTTTAAATAATTGAATTCTATTGACGAATTTTAATCATTTCTTTTGCCAAAAATTTTATTATTTATAAAGATAATTGAAATTTTGACGAGAATTTTAAAAAATTTTTAATAATTGAATTTCTGAGAAGAATTTGATTACTTTTGGAAATAATTGAATTTCTGCATTCATTACTAAAAAATTTCAATTTTTTTCGTGTTTTTAACTAAATTCCTTCTATAAATCCATTATTTTTAATAATTAATTAAATATATATATATATATATTTAAAAATTGAACTAATTTTAGAAGAATGTGAAATATTAAAATTTTTCAAAAATCTAAGTTCTTTAAGATTTCTAATGAAATTGATTCAATATTGAAAGTGAGATTTCCATGACCAGTAATTTTAGTTCGAGCCCTGTGTATTCCATCCGAAACTCTTCGAAAAAGTGCAAGAGAAAGTTTCTCCTTTTTTTTTTGAAAATTTTTAATTTCTAAGAATCTTGGCGAAGTTCTCACATATTTATTACTTAATAATATGAAAAAAAATTTAATTAAATAAATTTAAAGAAATTGTATTTTTTCTAGTATTATTCTCTCTAAAATTAAAAATAAAAATTTTGTAAAAATTCCAACAAAATTATCCAAAAATGTAAGAAAATTTATTTTAGTTTATAAAAATAAATAGAAAATTTTTCTTCTTTTTAAAAATGAAATTGTTAATTTTTTTTCATTTTTAGAAGATTAAAAATTAAAAAAATAATATTCTGTAACGATAAGAGAAACTTTTTCAGACTGCGTAGAATTTTAAGTTTATATAAAACATGAGGAGAGAGGAGAGCAAGTGCCAAAGTTTGAGTATTATAAGTAAGCAATGACGATGTAAATAGATAATTATAGAAGACAATAATAAAAATAAATACATATCCATTAAATATTGTGCATTTACTAAAAAAAAATTTTAAAAATAATAATAATGTCTACTAATGTAAAAATATGACGCATTCCAAAAAATCTTAGTTAACCTAACCTAACCTAAAAAATATTTAATTCTTTATTACATTTAAAATAATTAATTGTATTTAAAATAATTGACAAAAATTCCATTCCATATTTTTTATTTTCCTGACTTTTTCCTAATTTTCATCAAAAATATTTACTTCTTTCTTATCCTGATAATAAATTCAATTTCTGCAACGAATTTTATTATTCATCAAAGTATTTAAATATTTATAAAAATATTATAAAATTTTTAATATTATTGCGAAGAATTTTTTAAAAATTTTAAAGTAATTCATTTCTTTCGACTAATTTTATGCAAATTCTAATTTAAAAAATTGAATTTCTCAGAAATTGTTATTATTCATAAAAATAATTGAATTCTGTTGGGAAATTTTATAAAAATAATAGATATTGAAAATGTCTGTGGCATTTTATTAATTTTGTTGTTTAACAATATAATTTAATTGTTTTGTAGAATTATTTAAAAATTATGAATAATAATTAATTTCCTGAGACTATAATTAAAAGTTATTTTTTTAAAATAATTGAATTATTGCAACGAATTTTATTATTTTATTTATTAATCAAATGTTTCTTGAATTCTTTTGTCAAGTTTTAAAATTTTTTAAATTTTTATAATTTCATTTTTCGAGGAATTTACTTAAAATTGTATATAAAAAGTATTTGAAATTCTGCGATCAAAATAATTCGAATTCCCAAATGAAATTTTATTATTTATGAAAATAATTAAATATTTTCGTAAAATTGTGTAAAAAAATTTTTTTTTTTTTTAATCAATAAATCTTTTGATAAATTTTATGAAAATAGTAAATATTGAAAATTATTGATTAACAAATTTTATGGTAGTGAACGAAATTAAATTGAGTTCAATTCTAATCGCCTTTATTGGAAATAAAATCCGTATGAAAAAATAATATTGATTTGTCATTGAAATTATTCAAAATTGATAGCTATATTTGTAAACATTTTAATTTCTTCCAATCCACCTCTTCTTACTGGGTTGATTGAATTATAAAATTAATGATAACTTAAAAACTGAAAAAATTAAAAATAAACAATTAAATTTAAATTATTACGAATTTTGTCAAAAAACAATTTATCGGATCGATATTTATAACAATTTTTAATTTATAGAATTTATAATTTGCAAATTAACTAATATATGAGAATTAACTATTTTAAAACTTTACAATATTGTATAATTTGAAACTTTTATTATTTTAAAAATTTGATTAAAAATAATAATTAAAAATAAAAATTATTTATGTAATTCAAGTAAAGTAAATATACGTATTTTTTAATTGTAAAAAAAATAAATAAATAAAAGGATAAAAAGTTGTCAATGTATTTTTTGAAAATATATAGAAAATAGTTACTTTGAATTTATATTAAAGGAACAAAATTTTATTTACAAACTAGACTTTCATTTTCAAAATTGATACATGGTAGGTATTAGTTATTCTATTGTTACTTCTACAGTAGTTTTCATTGTTCATTCACTTTTCGCCAAGTCTGAATGTATTATAATTTAATATTTTATCATTTTATCTATTTATTTTGATATGTTCATATTTAAAGTTAATTTACCATTAATGAGTATCTATATATTTTTTTGTTAATCATGAATTCAAACAATAATTTTTCTAATTTTGTTAAAAATGTGGAGATTATTAAAAATGGTGAAACTTTGAAATTCACTATTCAACCGATTCCAAAAGACAGATATGATGAAGCTGTTGATCATATGTGTAAATTTTTCATAGCTGATGAACCTTTATGTAAATGTGAAAGTAAGTTATTATTATTTTTTATTTTTAATATTTTTATATTTTTTTTTTAAATTTTTAATATTATTATTTTTATTATTACTATCAATTTGCATTTGATTATATACTTTTAAAAATAATTGAATTTCTGCAATAATTTTTAACGCATCTCCAAACTAGAATGATTTTAGTTTTTTTAACTAAAATTCTTCTATATAAATCCATTATTTTAATAAATATAGTTAAATTTATTTGAAAAATATAAAATTAAATAATAAAAATAAAATATTAAATAACTCAACGAACAGTTCATTGTCTTATTTATTTTCTTTTTTTTTCATTTTTTTATATTTTAAAAAATTTAACTAATTTCAGAAGAATTTTTTGTAAAAATTGTAAACCAAATTTTTTGAAAATCCCATCAATTTTGAAATATTTAAGTAAAATTATATTTATTAAATAATTTCTAAGTGATAATTTTATGGATAGTTTTTTCATGAATTAAGTTATTTAAAAAGAAATTTATTTTCAAAAACAAAAAAAAAAAATTGTCCTTCTATTTTAAAAAAATAATTTTTTTCAATACAATTTATTCACCTCTAGATGTCAAGGATGATCCAGAAGCTATAGAGGATATGAGATCCATATTTAAATTCGTATTAGATGATAATTTAAGTGTTGCGGCATTTTTTGAAAATCCCGAAGGTGGAAAATCTATAATGGCAGGACTAAATATTCTCTATCTCGGCGGAAAGAATCAAAGAGTTGATTTTAGTAAATTTACTAATGTAAAGTTTATTTTTCAACCATTGAATAATTGAATACTAAATTTTTTATTTGAAATATTTTTATAAAATTTAAACCATATTTTTTAGTTGAAAACTGAGAAAATTGAGAAAATAATGAAAATTATGGGCTCTTTGGGCGCAGATGTGGATGTGGAAAAATCTTTCGGTTGTGACAAATATTTAGGAGGTTTTGGACTCAGTGTTGATCGTGATTATCGTGGTCATGCAATTGGATACCATCTTCTTATGGCTCGGTATGTGGCTTTTAAATTTGATATAAAATAAAAAAAAAAAAAAGAAAAAATTATTTTTTTTTTAAAATTTTTTTATAGAAAAGACTAATAATTTTTTGTTCCTAAATGTAGATTAAATATGTGACAAAATTTTTTCAGAAATGAAGTTTGTGAGAGGAATAATATTTTTGCGACCATAACAATATTCACATCGCCAATATCAATAAAATTAGCCGCTCGCGCTGGATTTGAAACTCTTTCGTATAAAACTCGTAAGGAAATTGTCGATGAAAAGGGACAATTATTACTTCCCTCTTGTGATTCAGATATATTTAAATGTATGGGAAAGAAAATTAGGTAAATTTTTTTTTCTGTTAATGTGTAATGTTTATTTTTACTGTCAAAACTAAAAGTTGCAATTTTAGGTTATGTTTATAATTTTTAGAGTGAAAATAAAAATTCTTCATTAATTAATTTGTAGAGCTGATTTTAGTCTCTGGCCTGGTAATTACCTTGAAACTTTAACAGGGTTGCCACAAATATTTAATTTTATTTTTCCCTGACTTTTCCCTGATTTCCAGACAAAATTCTCACTTTTTCCCTAACCCTAAAAAAATATTCTGATTCACTCTAAAAATTATTAGAAACTCAAAAAAATGTTCTATTCCATTTCTTTACAAATTTCATTAATTGTAAAATTATTCAAAAACATCAATAATTTCTTTTTTAAATAAATATTTAATCATTATTATTTTTTCGTAGGAATTAAAATTCTTCAATACATTCAAATTCAAACCTTTATGAAATTAGTTCTGTAGAACTAATTTTTTTGAAAAATTTAAATTTCAATTCTGTTAAATTCTTCTAAAAATTTCAATTTTCATTAATAATAAAATATTTTTATATGAATTCAATTATTTTCAAAACTAATAAAACAAAAAATTTCTCCAAAATTCAATTATTTTTAAAAATTTTAATAAAATTCTTCTCAAAATTTCCATTATTTTCAAAACTAATGAAAAACTTTTGCAAAATTTAATTATTTTTAAAAATTTTAATAAAATTCTTCGCAAAATTTCAATTATTTTCATAAATAATAAAATATTCTTACGAATTCAATTATTTTCAAAACTAATAAAACTCTTCTCTAAAATTCAATTATTTTAAAAAATTTGAATCAAATTCTTCTCAAAATTTCAATTATTTTTATTAATAATAAAATGTTCATAGGAATTCAATTCAATTATTTTTAATAATTCAATTATCTTGAGAAGTATAATTTAAATTTTTGAATATAATTGAATTTTTGCGAAAAATTTTATTACTTTTGAAAATAATTGAATTTCTGGAATTATTTGTAACTTTTTCAAAATTCAATTTTTTTTAGTATTTTTAACTAAAATTCTTTTATTAATCTAGTATTTACGAAAATTGTAAAAATGATTCACTTAATAATTTACGTCATAATTTTATGATAGTTCTTGTAAAATTAAGTTATTTAAAAAGAAATTATTGTTTGAAATAGAAAAAATTCAAGGTTTTGTATTAAAATTCGTGGTATTTTTATAGTTTACGAGGCAAACAAAAAAAACATCAAAATTCAGAGTTTTTTCATGAATTTTGAAAATTCAATTTTTTCCAGTACTTTTACTAAAAATCCCTGACTTTTCCCTGACCAATTTTACTTTCCCTGACTCTTCCCTGAATTCCCTGACCTGTGGCGACCCTGTTTAATTTAAGTTAAAAATAATACAAACAGAACCTTAAAAAGATTTTTACTTCTCAGGTATCTTTCTTCGTCATAATATTAATAATACTTAATATAAAAATAAAAAAAAATAAAATAATTATAAATTTATAATTAATAATTACCCGGAAATTACCTTGAAACTTTTAATTAAGTTCGAAATAATACAAACATAACCTTAAAATGATTTACTTCTCAGGTATCTTTCTTTACTGTCGTAATATTAAATACTTAATATAAAAAGAAAAAAAAGAAAATAGTAATAATTATATGATATAATTAATAATTATGTAATAATAATATAATTAAATGAATATTAAATTACATAACTTTCATAATGAGTAAGATAGAAGAGAATTACCTCCGATTGTCTCTATTCAAGTAAATGGACAGTTAATGCTATTATTCCCTTGTTCTCATTCAAGGAACCAATATTTATGTACCAATAGGGCTGTTAATTTCAAAATTGATATGCCGTCTTTTATCGAAAATGTACAGTTTATCGGTTTAATAATATTTTAAAAGGTATAATATAATATAAGACTCAGAGTATACATTCTAAAATTATTGTAATGAAGATTTAGTATATAATAGTATTGTTAACTTCTATAATTTATCATTGTCCGTTTATGTGTCGTCCAGTTTAAACGTCTTAAATTTTAAAATTTTATCATTTTATATACATATTTATTTATTTATTTATTTATTTAAAGAAGCAATTTTATTTTTTTTAATATTAATTATGGAATCGATCAATAATTTTTCTAATTTTATTAAAAATGTGGAAATTACTAAAAAAGGCAATACTGTAAAATTTACAATACAACCGATTCCAAAAGATCGATACGATGAAGCTGCTGATCATATGTGCAAATTTTTTTTAGCTGATGAACCTTTATGTGAATGTGAAAGTAAGTTATTATTTTTTTTCTAAATTTATTTATTTATACTTATATTAGTCATCTTTTAATTTTTCTATAAAATTTTATTGAAAGAAAAGTGGTACACTACCAAACAAAAATTATGATATTTTATTTATATAATCATTACTTTCATTTTTTTCGTATAAGAATTAAGATTTTTACAAATTTCCAATCCTTTAAAATTCAATAAAATTTATCATCAATTTTTACTGTAAATTATGAAAAATTATTTTCATGGTTTCAATTCTATTATTTTCTATAGAATTCTCAACTAAAATTCTTCTTTGGTTCAATTATTATTTTTTATAATTTTCGAGAAAGTTTCTTAAAAATTTAATTATTTATTTAAAAAAAGAAGTTTATCTAAAATATTTTTGAAATCCACTTGTTTTTAATTCAATTTAATGAAATTTTAAATATTTTTAATTGAACATATAATTTAAAAATACAAAAAAATTTTTAACAATTTGAATAAAAATATTTCAAAAATAAACTTATTCAGAATTTTCAATTAAAATTTTTTTAAATTCAACTTTTTTAAAACTTCGATTTAAAATTTTCCGAAATTTAGACTATGTTAATAATATTATTAATATAATTTAAACATTCTAAAATATAAAAGTTTTTACTTATAAATTATTATAGAAAAACTAACTGATTTAACTAACTATTTAATTTTAATTTAGAAATTAAGTTATTTTTCACTATTTTGTAAATGTGAAATCTTTTTCTATTTTAAAAAGCAAAGATTTTTAATAGGTTTTTATATTATTTTTTACATTACTTTTTGTATTTTTTTGTAGCTTTTTATAATTTTAATTATGAAATAATTTAATTGTTGTATGGATTTTATTAAAATTTTTGAAAATAACTTAATTGCTTTTAAGAATTTTATAAAAATTTTGTGAATGTAATATTGAAATACTTTTGAGGAATTCAATTAAAATTGTATTAAAAATAATTGAAATATTTTAAAGAATTTTTAAAAAATTTTTTAAAAATAATAATTGAATTCTTTTAAAAAAATTTATTAAAGTTAAATTTTTAAAAATTTTGTAGTTTACATAATAATAATAAATAAAATAGCTTCTTTTGTTAGTTATTTAAAATTATTTTTAAATTAAAAACTTAAAAATATTATTAAAATTTATATATATAGGGTAAGTGTGCCAATTATGGCGCGGTTCTGGTTTAGCCGTCTTTGAAATAGAAAATTCAAAAATTATAATGAAAGAAGTAAATTTATGGCTTATTAAACTAAAAGCCCGTGTCATATAGATAATAAAACTTTTATAAAAACTTTATAAAAATTAATTATTTAAACAAAATTAAAGCAATAAGAATTAAGATTAAAAACGTCAATTATGGCGCGGTTGAGTCAATTTCGGCGGGGAAAATAACGTGTATTTAGAGGTTGTGTTGCGCGCCATAACTGGAGCACGCACATTCAATGAAAATGTGCCAATTATGGCGGGGCACAATTTTTGTACTTAAATAATTAAACCAATAATAGTTCAAATGTGTTTTTTTTCGTACAATTATATCGAGTAAGGTCGAAAATAACTTTTTCTATCATTTTCAAATAACTATATTATTCTAAAATAGTAAATAATTCTATTTTTTACAAAGTCGCCATAATTGGAGCACCCGCCACAATTGACACACTTACCCTATGTGAGTCAATATTTTATTAGTTTGCATCATCAAGACATTAAAAGTTGCTCTACATTCTACACTCTACATTTTTGTAGGTATATTTACTAATAATCATCTGAAAATGATTCTGCATTTTTTTTAAAAATTCATTATTATTTACTAATGAATGAATGTATATACTTTCTTAATAAGATCATTTTTTTAAATCGTTTTACAATGATTTCAAGTTCATTGAATTTTATTTTTAAATAATTTTTTTTTGTATTTATTTTTTATTTTTAAGTAAATTTGAAGAATTAGTTTTTAGTCAGCATTTACATTATAAATATATATTTTGCTATTATTAATTTTTTATTATATTAAAAATTTTAAGATCTTTTTTGCTTCTATTTTTCTTAAATTTCTTCTAAAACTTATGAGAAAACCAGTTTTCCATTACTGGCAAAAATAAATTAATAAAAATGTGTGAGTTGAAAAAGCAGTCTTTTGCTTTACTTTAAAACAAATCAAAAATCTTATTTTTTGCATTTTGTATTTTTCTAATTTACTTACCTTGACAGTGAAGAATAAAACGAATAAAACTCACCACTTCGTCTGCATTTAGAAACATAACCTATATTTCACTCGGCGCGTCAATTCTTCCACGAGTTTTCGACCCATGACAAATGAATATTAATTCCTTGGCAAAGATTCGAGTTTGTATTGATTAAAAGATTATTATATTAACTAATACAATAAAGAATTTATTATTATTTTCAAATGCATTTATTGTATTTAATAATTTAATTTATTAGTTTGCTTGCATTACTTTAATTAGCAAGAGTTTCGACAACTGTAACTTTATAAAGCAGAACTGTCACATGTGCCTGCCATTTCACCAACGACCAGTGTTGCCAAATGTAAATTTCATTCTCTACTAGTTACAAAAATATTCTGCCTACCAAAATTCACTAGATTTATTTTTCTCCCCAGAAACCAGATAATTGTATACTATTAATTTTAAGGTTTTTAAATTCAAATTGTGAACAATTATATTTAGATAAATAGTAAATTAGTTATTAAAAATTGTTATTACAGTTAAATTTATTTCTTAATTGAAATATTAATTCGGTAAAAATTGTCCAGAAAGTACTAGATTTAATGCTTGTATCTTTATGGATGGGAATCCCCAGTGAAAGAATTTAGAAATTAACGCCGACTTTACAATTTCGGAAAGAGGACGTACAGCCAAATGCATGTATGTTGTCCTTCCGGTTTGAATTATGGAATTTTGAAAAATCGTCAATTCTATAAAATATTTTCAGTTCGTGACGTACGAATGTTAAATATTTTTAAAAGCTCTAAATTTGATTTCAAGGTTAAACGTAAAGTACATAAAAGTGATACGTTTAGAAACGTATGTAGAACTACAAAAATAGATAAGAATTATTATACCCTAACTATAAGATTATTTTTAGAGTGATAGCCCATGATTAAACACAACAATATTGATTATTAGATTAAAAAAAAATTATCAAAAAAATTTATCATTTTTTCAAGTACAAGTTAAATTATGTTCCTAGACGTTTAAAAGTGGAAATCGAGTATATCTTAAATCCATTCTATTAACATTTTTTGTACATATAATTCTGTTTTTTAAGGTTAATTCTCTCAAGGTTCATATTTAGTTCTTTTATATTTTTTTTTCAATACTTATATATAAATATCTATTTTTATTAATTATGGAATCCAATTCATCTAATTTTGTTAAAAATGTGAAAATTGTGAAAAATGGAAAAACTTTGAAATTTACTATTCGACCAATTTTAAAGGATAGATATCAGGATGCCGCCGATCATATGTGTAAATTTTTTCTAGCTTATGAACCTTTATGTGCATCTGAATGTAAGTTTCAATATTCACAATTTTTTTTACTATTATTTAAAATAACTTAAAGTTCGAATTTTCATTTAATTAAATCTATAATCACCAGAATATTTATTGAAACAAAACGTTTCATTTTTCAAATTTTTATTTGCAAGAATTGTTAATATTTGATAGAATTCTCAAAATAACGAATTTGCAAATGGCCGACCCGCGAACACGATGTATGAGATAGAGAAGGACACGATTATATCTATCCTTTTCTATCTCATGCATTTCGTTCTTGAATTTGTTTTATTTACGGGGGAATCCCATGGGGCATTTTGTCCCCAAGGCCATGAACCATGAGTGTAATAGAGATGCATACATATGTTTGCTATGTTCACTCCCATGGCTAAGATTATAACAATTTTTTTAAAATATAATTTCCTCTTTTGGCAGATTTGGTCGATGATTCAGAATCGGTTGAGGAGTTTAGATCACTATTTCTAAAGGCACTGGAGGACAATTTAAGTATAGCGGCATTTTTCGAAAATCCAAAAGGAGGAAAACCTATAATTGCTGGAATGAATGTTCTTTTTCTTGGCGGAAAGGGTGAAAGAGTTGATTTTAGCAATACAATTGTAAAAACTGACTTTAATACAAATTGAATGAATTTTTTTATTAACCCTAGCCTAAGATAGTAATATTCATCTAGATGCGTCATGGATCCTGGTGGCGTGTGGACTAACTAAAAAATCACATTTAAGTAAGAAAAGGACGAAGATATGTCTATCCTTTTCTTACTAATGGGATTTTTAGTTAGTCCGCATGCCACCAGGAGTCATGACGCTTCTAAGGTGAATTATCTTTGCTGTTTCACAATCTAGTGATAAACTAGTAACTTTTACCTAGAAACTTTTTACCTAGCGACATTGGGTTAATGAAACACTAACATTTATTCTAATTTCAATTTAAAATGAGAATGTAAAAACGTATTTTAGTGTAAATCGAAGAAAGTTGCAAGAGTAATGGAAATTATGGGAATGCTGTCAGAGGGCGTTGATGTGGAGAAAATATACGGATGCAAGAATTATCTAGGATGCTTTGGACTCAGTGTTGATCCATCATTTCGTGGAAATTCACTAGGATACCATCTTTTGGCGGCAAGGTAAATATTCCAGAACGCAGAAACCCTAGTTCTGTGCTCACATACACCTAAATGCATATATGATGTACTTCCGGTTTGACGGAATTTTAAAAAGTCGTGTCATTTCTATCAAATATTCTTAGTTCGTGACGTAAGAATTTTTATGTCATGAACTATGAAAATTTCGACAGACACGACTTTTTTAAAATTCCATAAAACCATCAGGAAAGCATATATGCGTTTGACTGTACGTACAGTAATGAAAAAAAAAATTAGAAATTCAAAGCGAAATTCCAATTTCGTATTTTTTTCAGAAATGAAGTTGGTAGATGGAATAATATTTCGGCAACTTATACCGTTTTTACGTCACCAATATCGACCAAATTAGGTATCGACGCTGGTTTTGAAGTATTATCCACGACATTGCGCCATCAAATTGTCGACGAGAATGGAGAATTATTGACGCCAAAATGTAAGACCGAAATATTTCGATGTATGGGTATGAGACTTGTTTGAATTTCTTCTTTGATATCTGAAACAAAATATTGACAACGATAACAATTTATTTCCATTCTTATCAGCATTTTATAATAGCTTTTGATGATATTGCATCATTGTTAAATTAAATATATATATATATATAAACACTTAATTACCAAAAATTGAATGAATGCATTGTAGAAAGAGTCTAAGGTAATGAATGTTGAGTACTTGGGCATGCGCGCAAGTGCAATATATTTGTCTCTGTCTTTCTCGTAAATTCACACAAATAAAAAAAACTAAAGTCACAAAAATTTAAGCGACGGTGACAAATCCTTTTAATTTGTTTTTATTTTCTTACTTTCTGAAGGTATTCTCTTATTATTTAAACGAGTAAAAATATAAATAAAAAATTAAATAAATTTAACAAGACTGATGAAAGAAAAAGTTACAAATTCCATTCAGCAGGGTTGGGCAGCTGCAACTAACAAAAAATGAAGTGCGATTAAGAGAAAGTTATTGTAGAAGTGCCTAAAATGAATAGTGAGAGAGTGGGAATTCCCTAATTTACAAAAAAAGATTAATTAATTCGAAAAAAATCTTTAAACAAGTTTAAACCGTTTGTTATTTATATAACATTTCAATAAATAAATAAATAAATAAATAAATATAATAATAAATAATAAAATAAATAATATAAATAAATAAAATAAATAAAATAAATAAAATAAATAAAATAAATAAAATAAATAAAATAAATAAAATATAAATAAATTGAGGAGCAAATTTTCAAAAGCTGATAAATCCATTTTTAAAAAAATTAAGATAAACATAAATTTAATAGAAAAAAATTAAATAAATAAAAAATAATAAAAAAAATTAATTAATAAATCAATAAATACCTAACATTTATAAAAATGAAACATAACCTCAAAATTTTTTTTGCTTCCCTTATTCAGAGCGTGTTACTTATTATAAATTTACGAAAGGAGAAAGAAAGAAATAACATTTTTTTCTGAGTTTCATATCACAAATATCGTAGAAATAATTTGAAAATTTGTTTTATTTCTGAGATCGAAATCATATTTAAATCTATAGTTATCTATATAAATCTATAATATTGTTTTACAAACATTTTTTTTTTAAATCGTCGTTATAAATTATACATAGTATTCTTTTTTTTTACAATATTGTTAAAAAATAATTCTATAATCATAATTTAAAAAAAAATCGATAATTAGAAATTTTATCTTTTTAAAATTATTTTAAGTACAAAATTTAATTTTCTTTGTTCAAAAAAAAAAAAAAAAAAAAAAAAAAATTTGAGTCAATGATTGTATAGAAAAAAATTTTATGACTAGGAAAAATTGTTCTGTACACAATTTGTAAAATTCGATCTAAATTTTTATAAATTTTACTAACTTGTGTTTAGTGACTGTAAACAAAAATTGGTTGTCACTTAAAAGTTTTGAAAAATATTAATAAAACAAAAAATTTGAAAAAAAATTGTTTTTTTTTAAAAACTATTTCAAATTTAAAAAAAAGAGATGCTAATCACTTTTTTTCATTGAAGAAATTCTAATTCCCGCCTGTTGTTCCCAGCTCATTTTTTTTCCATTCACAACAAGAATTAATGGCGTCTCAACTCTTATCGACATGAAGTCAAATGTCTGTAACAAAAAAAAAAAAAATTAGAAAATAATTATCATCAAAATTGTGAAATTATGAACAGTTTAGTTTTAATTGAATTAAATTAGAACCACTTTAATTTTAACAAAATTGAATTAATTAAAATTTTATTTTAACTGAATTAAATTAATTAAAATTTTATTTTAACTGAACTAAATTAGGATAAATTTAATTTTAACTAAATCAATTAAAATTTAATTCAGTCGATTTTTCTTCAATTATATTAATTTTTACTCAATACAATCGATTTTTCTTCAATAAAATCAACT
This sequence comes from Leptopilina heterotoma, assembly GCF_015476425.1. NCBI lineage: Eukaryota > Metazoa > Arthropoda > Insecta > Hymenoptera > Figitidae > Leptopilina > Leptopilina heterotoma. The sequence continues at coordinate 1,099,411 of NW_025111142.1, forward strand.
TTTATTGAATTAAATACATTTTTATTTAACTAAATTAATGTTAATTCAATTAAATTATAATTTTATTCTCAACTAACAGAATTTATTTTAATTTTCATTAAATAATTAAAATACTATATATTAAACAAACTTAATAAATTTATGTTATGTTTTTTGATGTAGAAAAAAATAAATAAAGTCTATTTACTTGTTCTTTGTTACTGAATTTCTGATGAGTAACGAAAGGTTCAGGAATCGCGACCGAATCACCATTTGTCACACCGCGGCCTTTCGCTAAATTATAAACAGTCACAGCCACGCAAGTTTGCTCCTTATCAATAAGACAAAAGGTACTGAAAAAATTGAAAGCAAAATGTTAAAATTAAAATATTAAATATTAAAATTAGAATATTAAATGTTAAAATTAGAATATTAAATGTTAAACTTACAAAGGCACACAATCAGAATCCTGAATCCAACACACAACTTTTCCAAAAATAACTTTTTCTAAATTCACTCCAGGAATTAAATTTTTTAATAAAATTTGTTCTAATTTTACAGTTTTGTTTCCAACTGTGTAAGAACCGCCGCTATAAGGTCCCAAATGCTTCGAGTCTAGAGACTGAAATTTAATTTTTAATAATAATATTTTTCATAATCAACCTTGAAATATTTTGAAAGGTTTTTTTTCTAATAAAAAAAATATTAAAACAAAAAAAAGTAGGTAAATAGGTGGAGAAGAATTTTTAGAATAAGAGATAAAATTTACTTTTATCATTTGAAGAAGCCTCTTGGGTTTCAGTCTTCCTTTACTATTAACTGAAGTTTGTAGGTCTTTGAGGTACTGAAGGAGATCCTCTTGCTTTGTCCGAGGAACATCCCATGTTGGATCCAGTAACATCGACCTTTCAAAAGCCTCAAGTGCGGATTTATATTCCTCTTGATACTTAAGTGCCTGGTGGGGTATAATTCATATTTATTATTGCCCTGCTTTTTTTTTTAAATAATATTAAATTATCTATTTTAATATTTTCCATCGATATTATAGACTTAAATACGAAAATAAAATCTAGACTTAAAATCTTTAAAGTAATCAATTTTTCTAAACTTTTTCAATCCATTTAACTACAATTCTTCTTTAAATCAATTATTTTTAATAATTTTTTAAATTTAATTAAAATCTTACTGAAATTTATTATATTAAAGAATTTTATAACATTTTTTGAAAGTAATTGAAAACTTTTTCAAGAATTTTATTTAAAATTTTTTTAAATAATTGAATTCCTAGGAGGAACTTAAATAATAATTTTTATGTAATAAACTATAATTGGATTCATGCGAAGAATTTTATTAAATTTTGTTTAAATAATTGCAATTTTGCAAAGAATTTAATTAAAATGCCTCAATAATTGAATTTTAGGAAATAATTTTGTTATTTATCTTTAATAATTCAATTCTTTCGAAGAATTCTTTATAAAAATAATTAAATTTTTACGAAGATTGTTAGAACAAATTATTAACATTTTTTTTGAAAATAATTGAATTCGTAAAAAGCATTCTAATATTTATAAAAATAATTAAATTTTTGTGTACGATTTTATTAGAATTTTCTGTAATAATTGAATTTCCAAGAAGAAATTTATTACAGTATTCCAACAAAAATCCGAATTTAAAATTCCATACTTCTCCATGATTTCCAGGTCAAATTTTTACGAAATTCCAGTGAAATTTTAAATCTAATTTCATTATTTTTGGGCTCTTTAAAAACACTTTACTTATTTAAAAGTCTCCACCTTTTGGTGAAAAATCTAAAATTATCATAAATTCGAAAAAATTCAAAAATCCGAATTTCTTAAAATTCAACATTTTTTCCTTTTTTTTATGGGATTTAGCTTCATTATTTTTGTGCTTTTGGTAAATACTTTACTTATTAAATAGTCTCAAATCTTTGGTAAAAAATCTAAAATTATCATAAATTTTCAAAAATTCAAAAATCCGAATTTCTTAAAATTCAACATTTTTTCCTCTATTTTATGGGATTTAGCTTCATTATTTTTATGCTCTTAGAAAATACTTTACTTATTAAATAGTCTCGACTCTTTGGTAAAAAAACTAAAATTATCATAAATTCGAAAAAATTCAAAAATCCGAATTTCTTAAAATTCAACATTTTTTCCTTTTTTTTATGGGATTTAGCTTCATTATTTTTGTGCGCTTGGAAAATACTTTACTTATTAAATAGTCTCGACTCTTTGGTAAAAAATCTAAAATTATCATAAATTTTCAAAAATTCAAAAATCCGAATTTCTTAAATTCAACATTTTTTCCTCTATTTTATGGGATTTAGCTTCATTATTTTTATGCTCTTAGAAAATACTTTACTTATTAAATAGTCTCGACTCTTTGGTAAAAAAACTAAAATTATCATAAATTCGAAAAAATTCAAAAATCCGAATTTCTTAAAATTCAACATTTTTTCCTCTTTTTAATGGGATTTAGCTTCATTATTTTTGTGCGCTTGGAAAATACTTTACTTATTAAATAGTCTCGACTCTTTGGTAAAAAATCTAAAATTATCATAAATTTTCAAAAATTCAAAAATCCGAATTTCTTAAATTCAACATTTTTTCCTCTATTTTATGGGATTTAGCTTCATTATTTTTATGCTCTTAGAAAATACTTTACTTATTAAATAGTCTCGACTCTTTGGTAAAAAAACTAAAATTATCATAAATTCGAAAAAATTCAAAAATCCGAATTTCTTAAAATTCAACATTTTTTCCTTTTTTTTATGGGATTTAGCTTCATTATTTTTGTGCGCTTGGAAAATACTTTACTTATTAAATAGTCTCGACTCTTTGGTAAAAAATCTAAAATTATCATAAATTTTCAAAAATTCAAAAATCCGAATTTCTTAAATTCAACATTTTTTCCTCTATTTTATGGGATTTAGCTTCATTATTTTTATGCTCTTAGAAAATACTTTACTTATTAAATAGTCTCGACTCTTTGGTAAAAAAACTAAAATTATCATAAATTCGAAAAAATTCAAAAATCCGAATTTCTTAAAATTCAACATTTTTTCCTCTTTTTAATGGGATTTAGCTTCATTATTTTTGTGCGCTTGGAAAATACTTTACTTATTAAATAGTCTCGACTCTTTGGTAAAAAATCTAAAATTATCATAAATTTTCAAAAATTCAAAAATCCGAATTTCTTAAATTCAACATTTTTTCCTCTATTTTATGGGATTTAGCTTCATTATTTTTATGCTCTTAGAAAATACTTTACTTATTAAATAGTCTCGACTCTTTGGTAAAAAAACTAAAATTATCATAAATTCGAAAAAATTCAAAAATCCGAATTTCTTAAAATTCAACATTTTTTCCTCTTTTTTAATGGGATTTAGCTTCATTATTTTTGTGCGCTTGGAAAATACTTTACTTATTAAATAGTCTCGACTCTTTGGTAAAAAATCTAAAATTATCATAAATTTTCAAAAATTCAAAAATCCGAATTTCTTAAATTCAACATTTTTTCCTCTATTTTATGGGATTTAGCTTCATTATTTTTGTGCTCTTAGAAAATACTTTACTTATTAAATAGTCTCGACTCTTTGGTAAAAAAACTAAAATTATCATAAATTCGAAAAAATTCAAAAATCCGAATTTCTTAAAATTCAACATTTTTTCCTTTCTTTTATGGGATTTAGCTTCATTATTTTTGTGCTTTTGGAAAATACTTTACTTATTAAATAGTCTCGACTCTTTGGTAACAAATCTAAAATTATCATAAATTTTCAAAAATTCAAAAATCCGAATTTCTTAAAATTCAACATTTTTTCCTCTCTTTTATGGGATTTAGCTTCATTATTTTTGTGCTCTTGGAAAATACTTTACTTATTAAATAGTCTCGACTCTTTGGTAAAAAATCTAAAATTATCATAAATTTTCAAAAATCCGAATTTCTTAAAATTCAACATTTTTTCCTCTATTTTATAAGATTTAGCTTCATTATTTTTGTGCGCTTGGAAAATACTTTACTTATTAAATAGTCTCGACTCTCTGGTAAAAAATCTAAAATTATCATAAATTCGAAAAAATTCAAAAATCCGAATTTCTTAAATTCAACATTTTTTCCTCTATTTTATAAGATTTAGCTTCATTATTTTTGTGCGCTTGGAAAATACTTTACTTATTAAATAGTCTCGACTCTTTGGTAAAAAATCTAAAATTATCATAAATTTTCAAAAATTCAAAAATCCGAATTTCTTAAATTCAACATTTTTTCCTCTATTTTATGGGATTTAGCTTCATTATTTTTATGCTCTTAGAAAATACTTTACTTATTAAATAGTCTCGACTCTTTGGTAAAAAAACTAAAATTATCATAAATTCGAAAAAATTCAAAAATCCGAATTTCTTAAAATTCAACATTTTTTCCTCTTTTTAATGGGATTTAGCTTCATTATTTTTGTGCGCTTGGAAAATACTTTACTTATTAAATAGTCTCGACTCTTTGGTAAAAAATCTAAAATTATCATAAATTTTCAAAAATTCAAAAATCCGAATTTCTTAAATTCAACATTTTTTCCTCTATTTTATGGGATTTAGCTTCATTATTTTTGTGCTTTTGGAAAATACTTTACTTATTAAATAGTCTCGACTCTTTGGTAAAAAAACTAAAATTATCATAAATTCGAAAAAATTCAAAAATCCGAATTTCTTAAAATTCAACATTTTTTCCTTTCTTTTATGGGATTTAGCTTCATTATTTTTGTGCTTTTGGAAAATACTTTACTTATTAAATAGTCTCGACTCTTTGGTAACAAATCTAAAATTATCATAAATTTTCAAAAATTCAAAAATCCGAATTTCTTAAAATTCAACATTTTTTCCTCTCTTTTATGGGATTTAGCTTCATTATTTTTGTGCTCTTGGAAAATACTTTACTTATTAAATAGTCTCGACTCTTTGGTAAAAAAACTAAAATTATCATAAATTCGAAAAAATTCAAAAATCCGAATTTCTTAAAATTCAACATTTTTTCCTTTCTTTTATGGGATTTAGCTTCATTATTTTTGTGCTTTTGGAAAATACTTTACTTATTAAATAGTCTCGACTCTTTGGTAACAAATCTAAAATTATCATAAATTTTCAAAAATTCAAAAATCCGAATTTCTTAAAATTCAACATTTTTTCCTCTCTTTTATGGGATTTAGCTTCATTATTTTTGTGCTATTGAAAAATACTTTACTTATTAAATAGTCTCGACTCTTTGGTAAAAAATCTAAAAATATCAAAAATTTTCAAAAATTCAAAAATCCGAATTTCTTAAAATTCAACATTTTTTCATCTATTTTATGGGATTTAGCTTCATTATTTTTGTGCTTTTGGAAAATACTTTACTTATTAAATAGTCTCGACTCTTTGGTGAAAAATCTAAAATTATCAAAAATTCGAAAAAATCAAAAATCCGAATTTCTTAAAATTAAACATTTTTTCCCCTCTTTTATGGGATTTAGCTTCATTATTTTTGTGCTCTTGGAAAATACTTTACTTATTAAATAGTCTCGACTCTTTGGTAAAAAATCTAAAATTATCATAAATTCGAAAAAATTCAAATATCCGAATTTCTTAAAATTCAACATTTTTTCCTCTATTTTATGGGATTTAGCTTTATTATTTTTGTGCTTTTGGAAAATACTTTACTCATCCAATAGTCTCGACTCAATGATAAAAAAACTAAAATTATCGAAAATTTTCAAAAATTGAAAAATCCGAATTTTTTAAATTCAACATTTTTTCCTCTATTTTATGAGATTTAGCTTTATTATTTTTGTGCTCTTGGAAAATACTTTACTTATTAAATAGTCTCGACTCTTTGGTAAAAAATCTAAAATTATCATAAATTCGAAAAACTTCAAAAATCCGAATTTCTTAAAATTCAACATTTTTTCCTCTCTTTTATGGGATTTAGCTTCATGATTTTTGTGCTCTTGGAAAATACTTTACTTATTAAATAGTTTCGAATCTTTGGTAAAAAATCTAAAAATATCAAAAATTTTCAAAAATTTAAAAATCCGAATTTCTTAAAATTCAACATTTTTTTCTCTATTTTATGGGATTTAGCTTCATTATTTTTGTGCTCTTGGAAAATACTTTACTTATTAAATAGTCTCGACTCTTTGGTAAAAAATCTAAAATTATCATAAATTTTCAAAAATTCAAAAATCCGAATTTCTTAAAATTCAACATTTTTTCCTCTCTTTTATGGGATTTAGCTTTATTATTTTTGTGCTCTTGGAAAATACTTTACTTATTAAATAGTCTCGACTCTTTGGTAAAAAATCTAAAATTATCATAAATTCGAAAAAATTCAAAAATCCGAATTTCTTAAAATTCAACATTTTTTTCTCTATTTCATTGGATTTAGCTTCATGATTTTTGTGCTCTTGGAAAATACTTTACTTATTAAATAGTTTCGAATCTTTGGTAAAAAATCTAAAAATATCAAAAATTTTCAAAAATTTAAAAATCCGAATTTCTTAAAATTCAACATTTTTTCCTCTTTTTTATGGGATTTAGTTTCATTATTTTTGTGCTCTTGGAAAATACTTTACTTATTAAATAGTCTCGACTCTTTGGTAAAAAATCTAAAATTATCATAAATTTTCAAAAATTCAAAAATCCGAATTTCTTAAAATTCAACATTTTTTCCTCTCTTTTATGGGATTTAGCTTTATGATTTTTGTGCTCTTGGAAAATACTTTACTTATTAAATAGTTTCGAATCTTTGGTAAAAAATCTAAAAATATCAAAAATTTTCAAAAATTTAAAAATCCGAATTTCTTAAAATTCAACATTTTTTTCTCTATTTTATGGGATTTAGCTTCATTATTTTTGTGCTCTTGGAAAATACTTTACTTATTAAATAGTCTCGACTCTTTGGTAAAAAATCTAAAATTATCATATATTCGAAAAAATTCAAAAATCCGAATTTCTTAAAATTCACAATTTTTTCCTTTCTTTTATGGGATTTAGCTTCATTATTTTTGTGCTCTTGGAAAATACTTTACTTATTAAATAGACTCGACTCTTTGGTAAAAAATCTAAAATTATCAAAAATTTTCAAATATTCAAAAATCCGAATTTCTTAAAATTCAACATTTTTTCCTCTCTTTTATGGAATTTAGCTTCATTATTATTTAAATTTCTATTTAAGAGAAGAAGTGGAAAACAGGAGAAATTTATAAACTTTTAAAAATTCCAGTTCTTTTCCATGATTTCCCTGATGTTCAGAAGCCTTTTAAAATCTTAAAATCTTTTTAAAATGTTTTTAATCTTAATCCTTTTTTTATAATTTCCATGATTTCCATTATTTCCAGATTCTGGAGGAACCCTGTTATTACTTTTAAAAATAATTGAATTCATGTGATGAATATTGTTATTTATAAGAATAATTGAATTTTTCAAAGAATTTTATAAAGACGACTCAAAATAATTGAATTCTTGTGAAAAATTTGAAGTTTCTAATTATTTATAAAAATAATTTGAATAGTTGCTAAGAAATTTATTAAAATTTTCAAAAATAATTGAATTCTTAAGAAGAATTTTATTATTTAAAAAAATAATTGAATTATTGCGAAAAATTTTATTAAAATATTTCAAAATAATTGAAATTCTGCGATGAATTTTATTACTTATGAAGATAATTGAATTTTTGGGATGAAATTTTATCAATATTTTTGAAAAATAATTAAATTTCTGCGAATAATTTTATTATTTATGAAAATAATTGAACTCTTGCTTTGAATTTAATTAAAAAATTTTTTAAAAAATTAAATTTTTATGAAAAATGTTATTATTATTAGTGAAAGTAATTGAATTATTGTGAAGAATTGTATAAAAATTTTGTTAAATAATTGATTAATTTCATTTTTTCGAATTTTTTTTTTAAAATACTATTCTAAATTAATTATATTCCTGTGGGAATTTTATTACAATTATAAAAATAATTTTAGATGAATTTTATTAATTTTTTTTTAAATAATTGAATTCTTTTGCAAAATTTTCTAGAATATTTACGTACCACTGCCTTATTGTAGAAAAGATCGGGATTACTTTTGGCAATAATGTCTTTTTCCTAGAATGAAAAAAAATAAAATTATAAAAATGATGATCAATGTCTTTCGTATAAAAATAGAAAATAAATCTTTTTTTTTTGCTTATATTCCTCTTACGGCTTGATTGTAGGCGGACATGCAGAGACGTAAAGTTGCCGGATTTTGTTGAACAGTAAAAAATGAAGAGAGGTAGGCGTTACCCAAAATAGCCCAAGATGTACCGTCCGAAGTGTCGAGGCTCACCGCATCCTTTGCATGCTCAACACCCTGCTGAACATTTTTTATCCTTTGTTCCTGTGTCGCTGGCTCTTGTCTCAAAACCATCGATAAATTTCTCAACGACACCTTATTTCTGCCCTAGAAAAAAAATATTCCTCTCTTAGACAATGAACTTCAAATAAAATTGCGGATATTCAAAATATAAAAATATTCAAAATATAAATATTCTAAATATAAAATGAATAAAAAAAAATAAACAAAAAAAAGAAAAAGAATAAAATAATGAAATGAATGCAAAAAAAGTAAAATAATGAAATGAATGAAAAAGAAAAATTTTTATCAATAATAATAATTATTCTCGGTGTTAAATTTAAAAAAAGAAAAACGTACGTGAGGCAAAGCTCCGGAAAAACAATTTTTCGCCTGTTGAATATCGTCATTTTTCCAATAACATTCACCGAGTTCATTCCATGCTTCAATTAATTTTGGTTCCAATTTCACTGCTTTACTTAAAAGTTCCTCCGCCTGTGGAACGTGTCTATTTATTACATTGAGTGCTTTGCCTTTTAAAAAATAATATTTCGCACGAGCGCCATCGATTTCATAGCCTTTATAATCGTCGAATTTCGTTAAAGCCTCCTTCATTTCTTTTTCAACGTCTCGATTCTTATTGATTGCCTCCTCAATTGCATGATTCTCGAAATAATGATCGCGAAACAAATAAAGTGACTTCACTTTTTCCTGAAAATTTCCAAAACAAATTTTTACTACATATTTACTTTTAATTATTTTTATTCATTTTATTACATTTTATTAGAATTACAAAAAATAATTCCATCCGCAAAAAAAATTCCTTTTTCTTTAAAAATTAATTTAAAATTAAACCTAACAATTTATTTATTTATAATTTATTAAATTCAATTAATGAAAAATACCGAATTGACGAATTTCAATTTTTAATAATAATAAATTAATTATTTACTATTTGTAAATTATTTTTTATAAATAATTTATTTAATTTTGTTAATACTAAATAATAATAAATAAAATTAAATAAATAATTTTTTGCTGAATAATAAATATATTTTTTACTGAAAATATTAATTTTATCAAGGAATTTAAATTATTTGATTATTTATTGTTAAGCAATAATTAACTATTAACAAGAAAATTTATTGTAAATTATAAATATTATGTTTCTATTTATTCAATAAATTGTTAAAAAAAATTTTTAAGTAACAATTAACTAACAATAAATATTATATTTTTATTTGCATTTATTCAATAATTTTAAAAAAAATTGTTAATTAACAATTAATAGTAAACAATAAATATCGTGTTTATAATTATTTAAGAATTTTTTTAAGAAAATTAATTAATTAATAAAAAAATAAATAATGTCTATATTTTTATTTATTGAATAATTTGTTTAAAAAAAATTTGTTAACTAATAATTGACTATAGAGTGTAAATATTATGTTATTAGTTAATTAACAACTATTATTTTGTTAATTTTGTCAGTGAAATAATTAACTATATAAGCAATAAATATAATAAGCAATAAAATTAATAAACAATAGATAATAAATAATAGAAACAATAATTATTTACCGTTAAAATAAGAATTGGATCTTCTTTCACAACATTCGGATCTTTTGCTCCATCAACAACTTTATCGTCAATAATTGCCGACATTATTTGCGAAAAATAAAAATTCCCCTTAGTTTAGAGAAAATTCTCCACAAACATATTTTTAATTTTCACCAAAAACAATTTCACTTTGGAAATACACTTTTTAAATTGTTATATTTTTCCTAATTTTCGGATAAATATTAATTCTCCTTTTTTTTTTGTTTGACAACAGCGCGTGTTTTAGCTTAAAAGGTTATAAAGGATAAGTGTCAAAAAGGAAAAGAACACAAATTTTATTGTCTAGTGACCTCTGAGTTTGATAAGTTACCATTGACTCTCTACTTTACCATCGCTCGTAATAATTCTAAAATTTCTTATTAAAATTTTTTTCTGTTTTAAATATTTAAAATTTTATTATTTCCTAATATTCCTTATGTTTTATTATTAATTTTATTAAAAATAATTTGAATTCCTCCGAAATATTTCATTTTTTTTTCTAATTTTTAAAAATATTTGAATTTTATTAAAAAATTTTGAAAATATTAAAAATTTCCAACAAAATTGTTAAAAATAATTGAATTTACATGAAAATTCTCGAAAATAATTGAATTTAAATAATATTTTTCTTTTCAGAAATTTTATTAAAAATTATATTGAAAATAATTGAATTCCTCCGAAATATTTCAATATTTTTTATTTTTAAAAATAATTAAATTGTTTCCAAGAATATTATCTGAATTTTTGAAAATAATTGAATTTTAATTTTTATTTTAAATTTTAAGTTTCATAGGATAAAAATTGTTGAAAATAAAAGAATTAAATAAAATTTTTGAAAAATAATAATTGTTTTCGGAGAAATTTTCTTTACCGACAGCGAAAAATGTAGTTCGAGCTTTAAGTGACGTGAGGCGCTGACAAGCAAAGTCCCGTCAGTGTGAACGCATCTCCATCACACATAGTTCATGGCGGGTACTTGAAGAATGCAGCATCGAATCGCCATTTTATGTGTTTGGCTCCGATACTGACGGTGGTTGTGTGGTGCTGGCGGCGGAGTGTCAAAAAAAGAACCTGAGCCCGTGCCTCGTTCTAAGTTTTTTTTTTTTAATTTTCGAAAATGCTGCCGAAATACTTAACGCCCGACATGTACAAGTAAGCCAGCACGTCGGGTGTGTGATCTCTCAAATGTGCAAGTGTAACGCGAGTTTTCTCCACTCACATCGAAAAAATGGTGTAGTGAAAATTTTTAGTGTTCTTGTGATAGAGTTTCAAGTGTATTTTTTTTCTCGTTCACTGTGATTCTTTTAATAATCACACAAAAACGAGAAAAAAATCATCATCATTATCATCGTTACTACAACAACAACAACATCAACCCATCACCCAATTTTATTTTCCAAATCTCGTCTGTCAAATAAACGAGAAAAGAAGTGGTGTTGTTGTTATTGGTTTGTTTTTTTACACCACTTTCTCCTGACATAATCGGAGAAAATTGTCCTCGCCCCTTTTATTTGAGTGAGAAAAATAAAAAGCACCTGCCAGCACGGCCTTTGGATTCGCCTCCTCATCACCACCACCACCCCCGCGTCTACAATGAGTTCGCGAAATATCCCTTCAGATAAGGTGAGTACCAGCCTTTAAACATGTCCACCGCACCCTTTTCTCTCTCTCTCTCTCTCTTTCTTTCTTTTTCTTTATTTCCCTCCTAGGTAATATTTCTATTATTTTTTACTGAAATTCATGAAAAATGTACGAATCCCAGCGCCAAATGCGAGTAGATATGAGGTGCACTCCCCAAAGGACAACTAAAATTGGGTGAAAATGTCGGGGGATCGATGTGACGTCCGAAGGAACGTCACACACAAAACTCGGACGTCAGATGCAACTGTTAATAGACACGAATGGGGAGGGGGGGGGGGGTGTTTTTTTTTGTTTTCTACGGAAAATAGGCCCACCTTTTTTTCTCACTTTACTTTTATGGTGTATACACACAGTTTTAGGAATTCGGTGACAAATATTTCTTCTTCCTCCCCCTTTTTTTTGTGCACGTCTTGCATTCCTGCTTGACCTACTTCTCTTTACGTCAGATATTGCACCTCCCCTGAGTGCGTTTTACGAATAATCATAGTTGTCCCACTTAGTAAAGAATATTTTTCCCCTTTCTTTCTTTTTTTTGTTTTCATTTTTACTAAGAATAATAATTTTTACAAAAATCAAAGACCCCCGGAAAGTGCAAAATTTTATTTCGTTGCCAAAAAAGAAAATGACATTGCAGTGGAAATTGAGAATAATTAATATTATTATTATATAAAAGTAAATAAATTAATAATTGATGGATAATTTTAATTATAATAAATAATTTGTCGTTGTAGTAAATTTTGCGAGGCCTTTATGTCTTATTTATTATGTTGGCAACGTTTCGAAGCTTTATGGCATCCTCATCAGGTCATGTCATAAATTTTGACACAAAAGGAATTTTGACTTTTTGAGAAAAATGAAAAATTGAAAAGAACAGCCGAATAATTAGGATTATGATCGAAGACTATTAGTAATAATAAAAACACCTGTAAAGGTTAATTACCACTATTAGAAGTCACGAAAAAGAGAATAATAATAATAATAATAATCAGGGTGGTCACACGTCAGTAAAGACAGGAAAATGACAGAAAAAAAAATTTTTGTCAGGGAAATTAAGAAAATTTGAAACTTTTTTCGACTTATTTTTTAAAATTTGCGACTTTTATTGTCTTTTCTTAATACAAATATTGCAAAAAAATACCAAATTTTTTGGTGCAAAAAATAACTATAAAGAAATTTTTAAAAAATTTATTTTTTATATATTTAAAATAATTAAATTTTTCGCAAATATATTATCAATAATAAAAATCTTTTTCAAATAAATTAAATTTTATGTAAAATTTAATTGAAAATAATTTATTTTTTCAAGGATTTTTTTTTTCAATTTTTCAAAAATCAACTTTTGAAGAATTTTCAAATTGCAAATTTTGAGAAAATAAAAATCCTTTCTCAAAAATTCACTTATTTTTGATAATTTTTTTTTTCAAAAATTCAATTATTTGCATAAATAATATAGAATTCTATTCAAAAATTTATTATATCTGAAAATAATTGAATTTTTGAATTTCGTAAAAATAATGTAAATTTTTTAAATAATTTTAATTGAAAATTTTGAAAAATAATTGAAATTTACAAAGAATTTTATTAAAAAAATTTCGAGAATATTTTTTAATTGTTTTGAAAAGTTTTATTTTCTTTTGTAAAATTTAATAATTGAAAATAAATAATTTTTTTTCAACTATTTTGTTACAATTTTTGAAAAATCAATTTTTGAAGAATTTTAATTTGCAAATTTTGAAAAAAAAAAATTAATATTTTCAATTATTTTGTTACAATTTTTGAAAAATCAACTTTTGAAGAATTTTAATTGCAAATTTTGCAAAAATAATTGAATTTTTAAAAATTCAATATTTACAAATAAATAATATTTTAGAATTATTTTTTTAAAAAATTTTTTTGAATAATTAAAATTTTGTAAAATTTAATTGAAAATAACTAAATATTTTAAATTATTATTTTGTTAAAATTTTTGAAAATCATATCAACTTTTGAAGAAATTTCGAAATTTTGAAAATTATTGAATTATAAAAAATGTTAATAAACTATTAGCTTTCAAAAATTATTTAAAAATATTTTTAAATAATAAATTGTAAAAATTTTTTTATTATAATTTTTTGAAAATATTTTATCTTAGAGTTATCATTGTAATTTTTATAAATTATTAAAATTCATAAATTTTACTCATTTTTCATTAACTTTTATATTTTTCTGTAAAAAAAACAACACTAAAAACGTAAAGGTGTATTCACACCGGAAACACGACATAAACCTAAAGGTGTATTTATACCGTAAATACACCTAAAACCTAATGGTGTATCCACAAGGAAAAACACGCCTAAAACCTAAAGGTGTATTCAAATCGTAAATACACCTAAAACCTAAAGGTGTCTTCACACCGTAAACACAACTAAAATCTACAGATGCATTCAAACCGTAAACAAACCAAAAAGAACCTGAATATATTTTCAAAAATACTTCAAAATAACCAAAAATAAATTCAACCTCAATATTGTGAATAAATAATTTACTGTTGAATTTGTCTGAAAATCAATTTTCGTCAATATTTGCCAATACATATCCAGTGAAATATATAAAGTAGCTTAATAATACGTATAAGAGACCATAAAGATAAAAATCGTAACCGATTCTATTGTACAATTTGACGTGAATTGCAATAAAAAAAATTTTTTTACAAACAATTTTTTCTTTTTACAAAAAAGTACAAAAAAAAGTTGCGTAATATTACAAATTATTTATAATTATCATAATTTTTCTTTTAACACGAGAATCTATAAGAATCGAAATTAATAAAAATTGTAATTCTATTTAGACTATTCTTTTTCCTTTTTTTTTTTTTTTTGAAACCAGTTAAAACAGAACTAGGATTATTAAAATTTTTTTTTAAAACAAAGATTTCTAATAACATAATTGTACATTTTTTTTATATTTAAACGGAAATTATTCTTATATGATCACTGAGTCTAGTCTGTAATTAACATTTATTATTGTTTCTATTGTTAAGTTGAAAAATTGTGTTTTTAATTTGATTTTTTAATTAAGTCCAGATGGTAATTGTTCATTTTTTTTGTAATTAGTAAGTAATAAATTTTATTTTTAAGTTAGTGTTGAATAATAATTTCTTTTTGTTTATTAAATAATAATTGATAATGGTACTAGAAATAAGACAGATTTTCCACTTCTGATTAAAAAAAAAAAAAAAAAAAAAAAAAAAAAAAAAAAAAGTAATTATTAAACGATTAATATTATTATTTATAACATGGTTGGTTGGGTTAGTTGGTTAGGTTGTTTCTTTCTGTGCTGCGAACCCGGGTTCTATCCCCAATCCCTTCAAATTTATTTTCGAAAATATTAATATTGAGGAATAAATAAACATAAGTTCGAAAAATATTATTATTTATTTGTTGATTACTTCATTATTCATCGATTACTTTATTATTTATTTATTAATTAACTTAATTATTAATAGAAAATATTTTTAACTTCCATGTTCTGGTAATTTACTGAAATTAATTTATAATTTATAAACGGAGATAATGTGGATGCAACTAATGAAATATAAAAAAGTAAATCGATAGGCTTCAATATTTAAAATTAAAAAAAAAAAAAAAAAAAAAAAAAAAAAATTTAAGTTAAAAGAGGAAATTAGAATTTACGGAAAAGAATGATGTTCCTTTGAATGACCGACGGACTTGAATTTATTGCTAGATATAGATGTCTTTAAACTAAATAGTTCAAGTTTTGAACAATCCATCCGGTAACTGGACAGTTAGAAAGGAAGCTTAAAATTCTTTGAAAGGTTCTTAACCCCTAGCAGACGGTTAAACTCAAATGAAATAAAGTGTTATTGTATAAGCCATTATAAAATAATTTTATGATCCACAAGTGAGTAAACATCATCTCTAACCTTCTTCGCCGACGAATAAAAAATATAACTGAAAATTATTTTTTATTTCTACCATTATTTTGAAATTTGGGACTAAATTAAAAAAATAATAATTTGTATACAGACCGTAAACATACTGAAAACCTAAAGGTGTATTCACACTGTAAACACACCAAAAACCTAAAGGTGTATTCACACTGTCAATACACTAAAAACCTAAAGGTGTATTCACATCGTAAACACAATTAAAACCTAAAGGTGTATTCAAGTCGTAAACACACCTGAAACCTAAAGGTGCATTCACACCGTAAACACACTGAAAACCTACAGTAATATTCACACCGTACTAAAAACCTAAAGGTGTATTCACGCTGTAAACACACCAAAAACCTATAGGTGTATTCACACTGTCAATACACTAAAAACCTAAAGGTGTATTCAAATCGTAAACACAATTAAAACCTAAAGGTGTATTCAAATCGTAAACACACCTAAAACATAAAGGTGTATTTTTACCGTAAATACACCTAAAACCTACAGTAATATTCACACCGTACTGAAAACCTAAAGGTGTATTCACACTGTAAACCCCCCACACTAATACCTAAAGGTGTATTCACACCGTAAACACAAATTATAAATTCTTTAAACTAAAAATTATATAAAAAAAATATAATTTGCTGATGAAAATTATATTTTTTATATAATTTTTAGTCTATAAACTGAAAATTCTTATAAATATGATTTATAAAAAGAATTTGTAGAAAAAAATTTGATTATCATAAACTGTAATAATTATATTCAGTTTATTGTTTGAAATACGGTTTCATGAGAGGGACATGATTATGAAAGCGTTTCATAATAGATACACGGAGAAAAAAATCAGGGCTTTTCAGCATGGAGTGGTCTGTACCTTTAGCGCATGGGCGCTTCCTTACGGCGAAAGAACGAATTTGTACGATTGCAGCAAGAGCTCGCCCTATTTTAGTAAGGAGCCTTGCTGCAATCGTACGAGTTCGTTCTTTCGCCGCAAGGAAGCGCCCATGCGCTAAAGGTACAGACCACTCCATGCTACAAAGCCCTGATTTTTTTCTCCGTGTACCTCTGCCTTATTAGGCTACGGTCACACTGTCTCATGCATACAGAATCATTCGTTTATTCCACGCACATAGACACACAAATTTTGATGAAATCTAGTGAATTTTTAATTACTTTCCCCTACTAATAAAATTTTCCAAAAAATTTTTTTTTTTTTTTGAAAACTAATTAAAAATTCACTAGATTTTATTCAATTTTTATTTATCTCAGGCCTCGGATCGGATATAATGACTTTTTTCGATTATTTTCAAATAATGCGATTTTTATCGATAGAAAATAAAATTCCTTATTAAAATTTTTGAAAATATTCTACTACTTAATGTAAAAAAAAAAAAAATTTATTAGTTTCGAAAAATAATTAAAAATTAATATAGATAATTGATGTAGAGATGAAGTTTAGTTAAAAATTATAAAAAAATAATTGAATTTTCGAAAGGGTTAGTTTTAATTTTTAAAAATTATTTCATTTCAAAAAAAAAAAAAAAAAAATTTTTTTAAATTTTATTTCCTGTGAAAAAAGAAGTAAACAGTATTTAAATATTTATTTAGCAAAACTATTTAAGTTTTGATTCTAATTGAATTTTGAAATCAGTGAAGAAGCAAAAAAAATATCGCTTTTTTTATTTAGTAACACTTTGAAAAATTATTATTAAATATTGTAGAAAAAATTTTTTTTTTCAATAACTTTAAAAAGAATGATGTTTTTCTTTGTTTCTTATAAATTGTGATACTTTAACTAGAACTGAAATGAATAAAGTATCAACTCTTATAGATTTTTATAGTAAATAATAAAAGTCATGACTTGAAAAGTGTTTGTTTCATCAATATTTTAATCTCACAAAAGATATTACAAAACTTTTATATTGACAACTGATTCTGTAGAAAATACAGTTCGTTAATTTTAACCTATATTTCGAAGTATATATTTTACACAATTTTAAGTTTATTTTTTATTGCATCATTAATTTCTTGAAAACTGTTCTTATCAATTTTTTCTCTTTATTTCATTCTAAGTATACAGTCTGAGTCGTTTAGAATAATTAATAATTAATTAGTAAAATTATTATTTTTAAATTACTTTTATTATGAGGCTGAAGTCCACTATGCGTATTTAAGAACGAAAACAAAAAAAGTAATAGGATCCTTTATTTTATTTTGAAATTTTTGTTATTTTTTAATAATTGTCCGCATAAAATAGTAATTAATTTTTAAAAATTCACGCACATGAATATTAGCGATGAATTTAATTTGTAAAACAATTATTTTTTTTGTTTTCGTTTTTAAAAACGTTGCGGCCTTCAGCCTCATTTTTTATTATTATTTTTACTACTTTTATTTATTTTTATTATTATTATTATTATTATTATATTATTATTATTATTATTATTATTATTATTATTATTATTATTATTATTTTATTATTAATATTAATAGGGGAACATAGTCTAGGTCGGCCACCTTTTTGACTTTTGTTTATAACTTTTTTTTAAAAATGAATTTGGACAATTGAAGTATATGGTTGGAAAGTCCTGTTTAATAGGAACATTTTTTCTGTACAAAGTAAATTGACAGGTTTAAAAATGAAAAAGTTATAAAGATTTAAAAAAAAAAAAATTTGTAGTCCAGGTTGGCCATTACAGTCAAGGTCGGCCATGTTTAAAATTCAAAGGGCATTAATCGTTAAAAAATAAAATAACATGTTTGGAGTTACGGAAAATTGATTCTTTATTGTTTACAGTTTGTAACTTAATGAAATAACAAAATAATAACAATAAACAATATAAAAAAATAAATATAAATAAAAAAAAATTTTGCACTAAAATATTAATAAAATTAAATAAAAATATTAATAAGATGATCAATTATATTATGAGTTATACGGAATTGCAGTTTTTGCAAATGAAGTAGCTCGTCCTCATCTTTGCGCATTTTAAACACATAGTGGCCGACCTTGACAGTAAGTAACATTACCGAATTGTTGTAACCATAAAGAAATACGTTTCGGGATTCGATTTTTTACTTTGTTTTTCTTTCAACCATGAGTCCCACAAATTTTCTGCATACTTGCCTTGACGATTCAATTTGTTTTTTATCTTTTATTAATGGTTTTTCACATTATGCACAAAACTTTTTTTCAGCTTTTTTTGTACCGACGTCACAGAAAACACAATTTTCGATTTTCCGAGAATGTAATTGAACAAAAAGTTAGGTTACTCTAAGACAAGCTTCGACAAGCATGCGCGTAGGTGGCGCTAGTGAACTTGTCCAAAAAATCGCGATGGCCTACCTAGACAGTAGACCAACCTTGACTACATTCCCCTATTATTATTATTATTATTATTATTATTATTATTATTATTATTTTTAAAATAATTTTTGAGAACATAACCTACAAAAAGGGTTTTTTTTTTAAAAAGAAATGTTTATAAGAAAAACTTTTCTCTATGTAACTAAAAGTATAAATGTAACTTGAAAGTACGTCTATTTATGATAATTTATCTTTTTTTCTGTTATTTACCAAAAAATTAAACGAATCGTATAATTAGCAATTAATCTAAATGTGATCTTAAACAAATTTTCTCTGGAAATTTACTCTAAAGAGGAAGTGTAATGTTTTTTTTTTATTTTTTTTTTTTTTGCTTCTCTGTTTTTTTTCTCGCGCCTCTTGCGCTAAACTTAATTAGAGTTTATCAGCCGCATAATCTGCTCGGCGACACCAACTCTGACAAGAGAAATTTCGCACGGTCTGTCGCGCTTTTTAACCCTACTACAGTCATTTTTTCTTCTTCCTTCTTTTTTTTACATATTTTCCCTGAATTTTTTTTTGTTTTTTAAATTTTAACGCCGGAAAAATCCAAATATGTTCTGTGTTACATTATTCCATACAAGATTCTCTCGCGTTTTGTTTCTTCTCGCTACGTGACATTAAGTTCTTTATTTTGTAAAAATCAACATTAAAAAAAAAAAAAAAAAAAAAAAAAAAAAAAAAAAATTCTGTTTATTAACCTGATTTCGATTGATCGATAAATTTTACTTTTAAACTATTTATTTATTTAAATTATTATACAATTTAATATATAATTTATTAATTTTTCTAAATTCACTTTAAATATTTAATTATAGTCTTATTCGGCACTTTTAATTATAATTCACTAAATTAAATTTAATTCTAATTTTAAATCTTGTTTATTATTAAATGAAATAAATAAATAAATAAATTATTAACTTATTTTTTGAATTAAAAAAAGAGGCAATTTTTGCCGCATTAATTATATAATGTATTTTTAATACTGTTTCTTGGCATTTATTTTTTTCTCTCACAATAATCTGGATTAATTTGCATATTAAAAATTGCGGAAACAAATTATATTCGTGAATATTGTAAAACATAAATATATAATAAGAATTTTACACAATATCATATATTTGATGTTTCGGAGCTTAAAAGAAAGTTTTCCCAGGAAAGAAAGCAGTTATAATTATACGCACTCGTAAATTTATATTTATGTTTATATACTTTCAGCTACGATAATAATGAATATTTGGCATATTAATAAAATTGAAATCGTACTTATCGCAATTTATTAAACTCGGAGAAATTATAAGATCGTCATCAGTTTTTATAATTTAAATAAAATAATATTAATCATACAGACAATAAATAAACTTTCTAATGCGTTGGAAATTTAATTTTTCATTTCTTTTACGAATCTTGAATTAAGGAAAAGTTTAAGGGAAAAAAGTATCAATTTCCTAATTTAGTATTGTTTTTTTTAATCAATCTTTTTTTGTATCTAAATTTATAAAAATTGGAGATAAATATAAAAAAAATAAATAGAAACATAAAAAATAAATTTATAGGTTATTTTGAATAACACGGTTCTAAGATTAATATAATTATTTATACAAAATAATTTAATTCTTGCGAAGAAATTTGTAAAAAATTTTAAATAGGTAATTGATTTCTTTCGACTAACTTTATGCAAATTCTAATTTAAACAATTATTGAATTCCTGAGAAATTTTTATTATTCATGAAAAAAAAAATGGAATTGTTGACAAGATTTTTACAAAAAAATTTTTTATTTATTGAATTCCATTTGGAAATTTTATGAAAATAGTAGATATTGAAAATCATTGAATTGCGAAAAGTTTTTATTTTTATTTTTAAATAATTGAATTTCCAAAGAAGAAATTTATTACTTTTAAAAATAATTGAATTCTTGTGCTGAATATTGTTATTAATGAAGATAATTGAATTTTGCAAAGAATTTTACAAAAATGCCTCAAAATAATTGAATTTTCGGGAATAATTTTGTTATTTATCGAAATAATTGAATTCCTTCGATGAATTATTTATGTAAATAATTGAAATCTTGGGAAGGATTTTTATTAAAATCTAAAAGAATAATTGAATTATTTCAAAAAAATGTAGTTAAAATTGTTTTCAAAATAATACATTTCTTTCGAACAATTTTATTAAAATATTTGAAAGTAATTGAAAACAATTGAATTCCTGTGAAAAATTCTAATATTTTTGTAAATAATTGAATTCTTTCAAAGAAATTTAAACAAACATTTTTTTTAAATAATTGATTTTTTTGAGGAATTAAAATTAAATTCTCAAGAATAATTACATTTTTTGAGTGATTCCTGTAAAATTGAATTAAAAATAATTGAAATGCTTCAACGAATTTTATTATTTATGAAAATAATTGAAAAAGAATTTTGTTAAAATTTTCAAAAATAATTGAATTCCTGAGAAGAATTTTATTATTTATAAAAATAAGTGAATTATTGCGAAAAATGTTATTAAAAAAAATGTTTAAAACGAATTGAATTTCTCTGAAAAATGTTATTTTTGAAAATAATTGAATTCTTCATAAGAATTTAATTCTCGTGAAAAACTTTATTTGTGAAAATAATTGAATTTTGAATCGATTTTATGAATTTTTTTTTCAAGAAATGAATTGTTTTGCAAATTTTCTGAAAATACTAGATATTGAAAATAATTGAATTTGGAATATTTTTGCAAAATAATTGAAATCCTGCGATGAGTTTTATTATTTATGAAAATAATTGAATTCTTGCGAACAATTTTATTAGAAATTTTTTAAAATAATTGAATTTCCGAGAAAAGAATTCATTACTTAAAAAAAAATTGAAATCTTGTGATTAATATTGTTATTTATGAAAATAATTGAATTTTGCAAAGAATTTGATTAAAATGCCTCAAAATAATTGAATTCATAGGAAGAATTCTATTTAAAAAAAGTAGACTAGAGTAATTGAATTATTTAAAAAAAAAATTTAATAAAAATTGTATTTAAAATAATTCATTTTTTTTTGAACTTTTTGATTAAAATATTTGAAAATAATTGAATTCCTCTAGAAATTTGATTATTTATGAAAATAATTGAATTTTGGATCAATTTTATCAATTTTTTTTAAATAATTGAATTCTAATTGAATTTCTGTAGAAATTTGATTATTTATGAAAATAATTGAATTTTGGATCAATTTTATCAATTTCTTTTTAAATAATTGAATTCTTTTGCTAAATTTTATGAAAATACTAGATATTGAAAATTATTGAATTTGGAATATTTTTTGAAAATAATTGAAGTCCTGTGAAAAATATTCTAATATTTTTGTAAATAATTGAATTCTTTCAAAGAATTTTAAAAAAATGCTGTTTTAAATAATTCATTTTTTCAAGGAATTGAAATTCAATTTTTAAGAATAATTATACATTTCTCGAGCAATTCCTGTAAAAATTGTATTAAAAATAATTGAAATCCTGCAATGAATTTTATTATTTATGAAACTAATTAAATAGTTGCTAAGAATTTTATTAAAATTTTCAAAAATATATTATTTTTTGAGATGAATTTCATTATTTATGGAAATAATTGAATTATTGCGAAGAAATTTTATTAAAAATGTTTAAATAGAATTGAATTTCTGTAAAAAAATTTATTATTCTTGAAAATAATGGAATTCTTCATAATAATTTTATAAACATTGTTGTAAATAATTAATAAATTATTTGTGAAAATAATTGAATTTTGAATGAATTTTATTCAAATTCTTTTTAGTAGATCAGCGCGAAACCTGGAAATATAAATTAAAAAGTATAAAATAAATAGCATGGTAATAATTAATGAGAATATTTGATAGCATATAATGTTGTCAACTCTGTCAAGATTAGAGCAACAACAAAAAAATAAATTGTCGTAAATAACAGTTTAAGGTCAGGTTTATCAAACGTGTATGTGATTTTTTCCCCCCCTATTGCTATTATAGTGGCTGATTAGTGACAATTTTTACGCTTCCTACTTCAATAAACAATAATCTATAAATATGAACAATTCATAAGGTTAAACTTTCGCAGTTGTATACGGAAACTTTTACCCCCTTTGTTGTTTATTTTTTTTTTATTTTTTTTTTTATTGAATACTGTGTATGATATTGACGCTAAAGTTTATAAACTTAAGCGTTCCGTTTATAAATAAATAAATTTATTTTATTTCCTGCCCGCAGCTCTTTTTAAACGAATAAAAAATTTTTTAGAAAGTTTTATAAAATATTACATTCAGGTAATTATCATTTATTTTATTCTAGAAAAAATACAACAAATTTTATATTTTTAATAGAAAAGTTTCAAAAAAATAATTTTTTTTCAAAAAAGTACATTTCTGAAGAGTCACAATAATATTTTTAAAAAAAGGAAATAATTGCATATATAGCGAGACGAAAGTAGTAAAATCTGTATGATTTGATTATTAAATCATTTTAATGACTGATCTGATTAAGTTTATTGCCTAATGCATAGGAGAATGTATATATAGTTTATTATGAACATTAAAAAACAAGAGGATTTACGTGTGAGCAATAATATAAAATATTACACCGTTCAGGTTAATAATTACACTTTTAATATTCTGTGTTATAACTGTTAAGTAACGTCCCGTGAGCAAGTTTTGTTGCCGCACTTAAATGTATGCGTAAAATCAACAAAACAAAGCATGAATAAAAAGAAAACTTTTTCACAACCAACTCTCCTTTATACTTATATCCTTTATTACTTCATTTATATATATATGTGTGTGTATTAACTTTCTTGTTTTCTCTCAGCAACTACTATATTATATTAGTGTATCCCTTTGTTTTTTTTTACAAATTCACTTATGCATTACAATTAAATTCATCTACTATAAATTTATATATTGAAAATAATTACATTTACCGTTAATTTTTATAAGCTATATACATAAACGTGTACCGTATTTACATTTATGGGTTTACTTTTTAAAAACCGTTAATTTCATAGTACTTATGATATGCATTTATTTAATAAATGCCGTTACAATTACTTTATCAATAAACGAAATTTTATTTTTTGTCATTTCGATTTTTTATTTATATTCTTTTATCACTTTTTTATTAATTCTATTTTTTTATTTATTTTTGTGTTTTTTTGTTCAATTACATTCAACACAATTTTTATACAATTCTTCACAATAATTCAATTACTTTCACTAATAATAACACATTTCATGGAAATTAAATTTTTAAAAAAAAATTTTCATAAAATTCTAAGCAAAAATTCAATTATTTTCATAAACAATAAAACTCATGGAAGAATTTCTATTATTTTTAATGTTTTAAATTAATTAAACGAAAAATTCAATTATCTTCACAAGTTTTCCACGCTAGAATTCAATTATTTAAAATAATATTTTCATAATATTTATTACATTTCGAAAAAAATTATTTAATATTTGAAAATTATTTAAAACAATGTTTATAAAATTATAATGAAGAATTCAATTATTTTCAAGAATAATAAAATTTTTTACAGAAATTCAATTCTATTTAAACATTTTGAATGAAATTTTTCGCAATAATTCAATTATTTTCAAAAATAATGAAATTCATCTCAGGAATTCATATATTTTTGAAAATTTTAATAAAATTCTTAGCAATCTAAAAAAAACATTAATCCTTTTTTAATTTTGCGACCAAGAAATAAAAATTTGGTCTAAAATTGTTCGAGTTATGAATTTTTTTCGATTTTTTTTCCAATTTATTACGAATTACGAATAAAAATTTTAAAAAAATATTAAAAAATGAATGTACAAAATTGCAACCTCGAAGCAGCACATTCTGGGGTAATGAATTTATTCATCAGCTAATCGCAGAGATAGAAGTAACTTATGCAAACTAAAATCAATAACAAAACTTTAAAAAAATTCAAAACTCAAACAGTTTTCTAACAATTTTTTTTTTCTTAATAGAAAATAAAAAAGGATTATTGCCTTTTAAAATGTAACATACAATTGCAATTTTTTAATTTATTAAATTTTTAATAGACAGCGTCCTCACCCGCCCGTATCAAGAAACCAAAAATTAGAAAAAAGTCCAAAAAAATTAATAAGTGCAACATTTTTTGACTAATTTTATTGTTTCTTGGTTGCAAATTATAGATGAAACGATTGCAAATTTTTTTTACATTTTTAACAGCTAGCGTTCCCACTCACTCGTATCGGAAAGCCGAAAATTTGGAAAAAAGTCCAAAAAAAATTTATAACTCGAACAATTTTCGACCAAATTTCTTTTTCTTGGTTGTAAATTAAAAAGGGATTAACACTTCTTTACACTGGATCATAAAGAATTTTTTTAGAGCTGTGCAAAATTCGAACGAAAATTGTAAAAAAAGTTTTAAAAAATTCATAACTTGAATAATTTTCGACCGAATTTTTGTTTCTTGGTCGCAAATTAAAGAGGGATTAATGCTTCTTGTCATTGGACTAATAAGAATATTTTTAAAACATTTTTGATAGCCAGCGTCCCCACCCGCCCGTATCAGAAAAACGAAAATTGGAAAAAAAGTTCAAAAAAAATTCATAACTCGATCAATTTTCGACCAAATTCTTGTTTCTTGGTCGCAAATTAAAGAGGGATTAATGCTTTTTAAAATGTGACTATTGCAATTTTTTCTATAAACTGTAATAGCTAGCGTATGTTGTTTTTGCGTTGATTGAACCGTATAGCGGGCCACCGCGCTACTATGTGTGTCGGCGCCTTTGTATTCATCTGATGGCTGTCGGCCGGCGGGTCGCTAGTTTCACCGTGCCTCCAAATTCAATTATTTTTTTTTTAGTATTTTCAAAAAATTTTGCAAAAGAATTTAATTATTAAAAAAAAATTGATAAAACTGATCCAAAATTTAATTCTTTTCATAAATAATCAAATTGCTAGAGAAAATCCAATTATTTTCAGATATTTTAATCAAAAAGTTCGAAAAAAATGAATTATTTTACTTACAATTTTTATAAATTATTTTGAAATAATTCAATTACTCTACTCTACTTCTTTTAATAGAATGAAATTCTTTCTATGAATTCAATTATGTCGACAAATAATAAAATTATTTACGAAAATTCAATTATTTTGAGGCATTTTAATAAAATTCTTTGCAAAATTCAATTATTTTCATAAATAACAATATTAATCACAGGAATTCAATTATTTTTTAAAAGTAATGTATTTTTTTTCGGAAATTCAATTATTTTAAAAAATTTTTAATAAAACTGTTCACAAGAATTCAATTATTTTCATAAATAATATAACTCATCGAAGGATTTCAATTATTTTTAATTCCATTTCACAGGAATCGATCAAAAAATGTAATTTTTCTTGAGAATTTAATTTTAATTCCTCGAAAAAATCAATTATTTAAAAAAAAATGTTTTATATTAGAATTTTTCACAGGAATTCAATTATTTTCAAATATTCTAATAAAATTTTTCAAAAGAAATAAATTATTTTAAATATAATTTTAATTAAATTTTTTTGAAATAATTCAATTATTCTTTTAGATTCAAATAAAATTCTTCCTATGAATTCAATTATGTCAAAAAATTACAAAATTATTACCGAAAATTCAATTATTTTGAGGTATTTTAATAAAATTCTTTGCAAAATTCAATTATCTCCATTAATAATAACAATATCCAGCACAAGAATTCAATTATTTTTAAAAGTCTTAATAAATTTCTTCTTGGAAATTCAATTATTTAAAAATATTCCAATAAAATCGTTTGAATTTAATTTTTTTGAATTTAAAACAAAGTTGATTTTAACAAAAAACGAATATTTAGTTTTATCTCTTTTATACTAGAAGATAAGTTTTATTTATTCGGATTAAAAAAAACTGCAGGTAATCTTTTTAAATAAATAATTGTTTAATTTTTTATTTCGTATAAAGAACTTTAAAAAATTTTTTTTTTTAAATTTTCAAAGCTTCGTACTTCTATCTACCCTGAACTGAATTTACATATTTATTTCCAACTTTCTTCTTCTTTTTTTTTTGAACAAAATCATGAAAATTCGTGTATATAAAGTATAATGTGAAATTGGAAAGAAATGGATAAGGATATGGGAATGAGGAGGAGAAGGGAGGGAGGGAGGGGGGACGAATCTTCGCTGCGATTTTTTTTATCCCCCCATCCAATAATAAATGTATATACCTATTTAGGGTAAGATTAAATTCCGCTGGAAATTTACATGCAATCTTCTCTCGAGAATCGGAAAAGTGTGCATTCCATTAGAGATTGAAAGTAAAGGCAGCAGTAGAGATGCAAAAGCAAGAGCCAATAATAGTGTTTTCGTGCGCGCACACAAAATATCCCTCGTGTACATTCTATATATTTATATATTGTATATGTGCGAGTGTGTCTCGCAATTGCAATGAATTTTAATTTGCACAATTAATTTTAATGAAACTAACTTTATCGTTGACGACGCGGTTCCCAGGCAAAATGAATGTTTCTTTTCATTGAAATTTTTTTTATTTTTAGTTATTTTTCCACTAGTTTATAATTTATAGTTTATTAATTAATAATTGTGAATGCTAATTATAAATTTCGTTGGAATTATCGTTTTTATATTTATTTTCTTTTTGTAATTGGTAGGGTAAGGTGCCAAGGTGGCCCTAAGGTGGACACCATTCAAAAATTCACTGTAAAGTTAAAAAAAATAGTTGCAAAAATCAATTTAAGGTAATTTTATTTAAAATGTATTGTTTTTGGCTTATAATTACAGAATCAATGGTTGCAAACTCTGTTATTTTGCTTATAAGTAGCCATTCTAAAATATTAATTATTTATCCTATTTCATACATTAAACACTAAATTATTTTATTATTCATTATAAAATTTTTCCAAATCGAAAAAATTTACATTTTCCATAATATATTTTGATAAATAATCGTAAAAAGAATTCAAAAGTGATTTTACTTAAAAAAAAAATGGTGGGCACCTTAGTGCCCTGGCCACATTGTATTCAGTTGATTAGAAAAAAAGAAAATTGCGGCAAATGATTAAAATGAAATAGAAATAAAAATAAAAGATTCTTTTTTTTTCTTCTATTTTTGTTTTAAATATTTTGATGAAACAAGTAAAATCGAGTCTCTTTTTTTTATGCTTCAATTCTCGAAACTGTTTCATTGTCATCGATGTTACAACAATAAACAACGGCATTACAGTTGAAGGGTACCTGGCCTCCCAATCCCCACCACACACTCAACACACCGCCTGACCTCTTTGTTTGTGAGCGTGCATTTCGACTCATCGCATATCGCCCCCCTGTGCCTACAAATACAAACGCGTGCAAACGCAAAGAGAAAGTATACAACATGTGCTTGCTCGTGCTATTCTTGTGAAATCCTCAATCACGTTTACAGACCTCGTCTCTCTATCTCATTTACAGCTACCGGCTGAAATACATCGCACACTACTCGGGTGGTGCAGAAAAAGTTAATCAAATACGCGTATCATTTTAATCATAAAAAAATTTTTTTTTTATTCAAACCGACATAAAATTTTAAAGAATTATTTCGAATTATAATCTACTCGAATCGTTGACTTTTTCTACTTAAAATTTGCATGAATATAGACGAATTATAATAATTTTGATAATTGGTATATGAATGAAAAATTTTATAACGTTAATTTCTATTTTTCAGGAAATTTCAAGCGCAGGAAAAAAAAATTCTATTTCATTGGGTTTTTCCTAATTCATACCCACTACGATACTTTTTTCTACATTTGTGACACTAAAGACACATTTTTGGAGAATTTCGACTACTTCAAGTTTTCTAATAGTTAAAAAAAATTTTATTTCATTGGGTTTTTCCTAATTCATACCCACTACGATACTTTTTTCTACATTTGTGATACTAAAGAGACATTTTTGGAGAATTTCGACTACTTCAAATTTTCTAATATAGTTGAAAAGAAAAAAATTGTGTTCCAAAATTTGAATAAAATTCTTTGATACAATTTAATTATTTTCGAAAATTTTTTTAAATTAATTTATTTTCAATATCTATATACTAAGGATTTTAATACGATTTTCCAAAAGAATTTAATTATTTCAAAAAAAAAATTATGATAAAATTCTTCAGAAACATTCAATTATTTTCTTAAATAATAAAATTTTCCCAGGATATTAATTATTTAAAAATTAAAATAGAAGTTTTACAAAATTTGTCGAAAAAAATCATTTAAAGAAATTTTTTATAATATTCTTCGTATTCAATTATTTTTGCAAATAATAAAATTCTTCAGGTAAATTTAATTATTTTTAGAAAATTTTTATACAATTTTTAGTAAGAATTCGATAAAAAAAAAATCGAGAATGTATGAAGAAGAAAAATGGTAAACTTTTTAAAATTTTTATACGCGAATAACAAAGTAGGTTTTAAATGCAGGTGCACAAGATGAAATTGGAAGGATTAGTAGGACGGTGCAAAAAAATCGACATGAAAATCCATTTTAGTGGAGCATTTCGAAAATATAGATGCTTTTACTCACATTGATTAATTTAAATGGGAGAAACTTTTTTTTCACCCTTCACTTTTTGTTATTTTAGTGAATTTCGTTTTTTTCAGTTTAAGAGAAATCCAATGTGAGTTATTTTTGAAATCGACTTTTGATTATGAGCAGTATAATTTATTAAACTTTAATATTTTTATGATAATTGAATATATTTAATTAATTATTAAAAATAATGGATTTATAGAAGAATTTTTGTTAAAAACAATTGAATTTTAGAGAAGTTAGAAATTATTGCAAAAATTTAATTATTTTCAAAAGTTTAATAAAATTCTTCGGAGAAATTAACTTCGCAAAATTTCAATTTTTTTTTAATACAATTTTTATTAAATTCTTCGAAAAATGCAATTATTCTTAGAAATTTTCATAAAATTCATCGATAGAATTCAATTATTTTAAGAAATTTTCATGAAATTCTGTATAAAAATTTAATTTTAAGAAATATTTAATTATTTTTATTCAAAAAATTATTTATTTTTGTATTTAAATAATTGAAGTTTCGTAGAATTTTCTAATAAAATTTTATTTAAAAATGAAATTTAGATAATGATTGAATATTAAAATCATTATAGCATGAATTTTTAGAAATAATTGAATTTTGAAAAGGTTTCAAATTATAATCTTGGAAAATCTAAAATTTTCATAGTTTTATCTAACAATTTTGTATAGAATTAATTTTTTCAGAAAAGTGCGAAGAAATTTATAAAAAAAATTTGTAAATAACTGAGTGAAAGTTTTATTATTTTATGAATATAATTGAATATTTGCGCAGAAATTCATTAAAATTTTTTAAAATAATTGTATTGTTTGGGAAAATTTTTATTAAAATAGTAAATATTGAAAATCATTGAATTGAGGAAAATTTTTTTTAAAATAATTAAATTTCGGAGAAGAATTTAATTATTTCTAAAGATAATTGAAGTTTAGATGAGAATTTTATAAAAATTTATAAAAATTTTTTTAAAACATTAAATTCTTGCAACAAATTATATTAAAATTTTTAAAAATAATTTAATTTTTACGAAGAATTTTATGAACTTTTTTTTAAATAATTGAATTCTAGCGAAGAATTTTATAAAAATCAAATTAAATAATTGATTTTTTTTCAAAAATTTTATGAATATTGTATTTATGAAATTAATTAAATTCATAAAAAGAATTTTTTTATTTACGAAAATAATTGAATCTCTGTAAAAATTTTATATTATTTATGAAATAATTGAATTTCTCTGAAGATTTTTTTTCTTATTTATGAAAATAATTGGATTTTTGGAAAGAATTTTATTAAAATTTTTTATAATCTTAATTAAAATTATTTATGAAAAATAATTTAATTCTTACGATGAATTTTACTACATATTATTTAATTTTTCTTTGTTTCGAAGGATTTATTAAAACTTTAGAAAATAATTTAATTATTTTAAAAAATTAAAAAAAATTTTTTTTTTTAAATTGAATTCTTTCACGTAATTTTATGAAAATTGGATTAAAAATAATTGAATTTTTACAGAAAATTTTACTATTGATAAAAATAATTAATAAATAATTTTTTTGATTTTTTTTATGTTTAACAGTTACAACCAATAACAGGACTAAAAAATATTGAATTTTTCGTAAATCTGACTACAGATTCTGTTATAGAGATTTGGTTTTCTATTTATAGAATATTTTCCTTTTTGTATAAAATTACATTAAAATATCAATGCATCCTCCTTTTCATCGAAATTATAAACAGTCGCGTTTATATTTCACATCCGAATTGAATGCACATGACAGATCTATTACGGTTTATTGTAATCATGAAATTAGCGAGGGAGCACACATAATGCTGGGAGATTATTATGCGCGAATGTGAATTCCAGTGTGGGTCATTGCGAGTTCAACGAAGCTGAAATACTGTGTGTTTCCTGAAAATGAATATCCGTCTATGATAATCCCGGAATCGTGCTCGAATTACCAATTATGGCTTTCATCAATTTTCCCCAGATTCTCCAACATACAAATATAAATTCACAAATTTTTTCCTTTAAAAAAAAGAATCAAAATTTTTGCCCCCGGTAAACATTTATCTCTGTAAATTAACTCCTAAAAGCGACTAATTTTAAAAATTCTTTTTTAATTATTTCACTTGGAAAATATTCAATTAAGAAATATTTCAAAATTTTTACATTTTTTCTCCTATTTCGTTTTATGGCGCACATTAATTAAATTTTTTTTTTTTTTTTTAATATGAAACAAGAATTTTTGCAGTTAGAAAATTTTAATTAATTTGAGGTTTGAATTTTATGAAATTGTAAATGAATAATTACTGAATTTTAAAATGTCAGTGCAAGGCTATGTGAAGGTGATTATTTTTGGAGAATGAGTTTTATTTTTGGAATTGTGTCAAAATAATTTTTTGTTTAGATTATTTTCACGACCTTGACTGATAACAAAGTGAGTTATGTTAGTGCCAAACAGTATGCGAATAAGCCTTAATTATTCTGACCTAATTGGATTGATGGTTGTAGTTCCGAATTCAATTCGGTAGACTGAATAAGCTAATATACAAATACACCGCACACAACTGTCGATATTAAGAGCAGGCACTGACTAAACACACTTCGCAATTGCATTTTCATAAAGTCAAACTACTGACCCCTACATTTCAATTTTTATTCATTATTTTTTAAACTGATAATTTAAATCTAGAAAAAATTCATCCAAAATTCAATTATTTTCATAAATAATAAAATTTCCACAGTAATTCAATTAATTTAGAATGGCATTTTAAAAAAAAATTCGAAAAAATGAAATTAATCAATTATTTAACAAAATTTTTATTCAATTCTTCAAAATAATTCAATTATTTTCATTAATAATAACATTTTTAATGGAAATTCAATTTTTATAAAAAAATTTTTGATAAAATTCCTTCGCAAGAATTCAATTATTTTCATGAATAATAAAACCCATCAAAGAATTTCAATTATTTTTAATACTATTTTCAATTAATTAAACGAAAAATTCAATTATTTTCTCAAATAAAGTTTTCCGGAAGAACCCGAATTCAATTATTTAAAATAAAATTTTCATAATATTTATTATATTTCGAAAAAATTAATTAATTAAAACAATGTTTATAAAATTCTTATAAATAATTCAATTATTTACAAAAATTATTATTTTTTTTAAAGAATTTAATAAAATTCTTGGCAAGAATTCATTTTTTTTAAAAATAATACAATTTCTACTGAAATTCAATTATTTTACAAATTGTTAATAAATTTTGCTGCAAGAATTCAATTTTTTTTCAAATAATAAAATTTTAACTGAAATTCAATTATTTTACAAATTTCTTAATAAAATTTGTTGCAAGAATTCAATTATTCTTGCAAATTATAAAATTTTTACGAAAACTAAATTATTTTTACAAATTTGAAGAAAATCCTTCTCAGGAATTCAATCATTTAAAATATAATTTTCATAATATTTTTTGAACAGAATCAATTATTCTTAAAATTTGTATATAAAATTATAAACAAGAATTGAATTATTTTTAAAAGTTTTGAATAAAATTCTTCTCAAGAATTCAATGATTTTCATAAATAATAATATTAATCACAAGAATTCAATTATTTTTTAAAAGTAATAAATTTTTTTCTCGGAAATTCAATTATTTTAAAAAATTCTAATAAAATTGTTCGCAAGAATTCAATTATTTTCATAAATAATAAAACTCATCGCAGGATTTCAATTATTTTCCAAAAATATTCCAAATTCAATTATTTTCAATATCTAGTATTTTTAGAAAATTTGCAAAACAATTCATTTCTTGAAAAAAAAATTGATAAAATTGATCCAAAATTCAATTATTTTCACAAATAAAGTTTTCCACGAGAATTAAATTCTTATGAAGAATTCAATTATTTTCGAAATTAACAACATCTTTCAGAGAAATTCAATTCGTTCAATTAAACATTTTTTTTAATAACATTTTTCGCAATAATTCACTTATTTTTATAAATAATAAAATTCTTCTCAGGAATTCAATTATTTTTGAAAATTTTAATAAAATTGTTCGAAACAAATCAATTATTTAAAATATAATTTTAATTAAATTTTTTTGAAATAATTCAATTATTCTTTTAGATTTTAATAAAATTCTTCCTCGAATTCTTCTCATGAATTCAATTGTGTCGACAAATAATAAAATTATTTCCGAAAATTCAATTACTTTGAGGCATTTTAATAAAATTCTTTGTAAAATTCAATTATTTTCATAAATAACAATATTAATCACAAGAATTCAATTATTTTTGAAAGTAATGAATTTTTTCTTGTAAATTCAATTAAGTATTTTCATAAATAATAAAATTCTTCTCAGGAATTCAATTATTTTTGAAAATTATAATAAAAAAAATTTCGTAACAACTATTCAATTATTTTCATAAATAAAAAAATTTGTCGCGGGATTTCAAATATTTCAATTTTACACGAATAGCTCAAAAATGTAATTATTCTTAAAAATTTAATTTTAATTCCTCGGAAAAATCAATTAATTAAAAAAAATGTTTTTTTCATTCTTTGGAAGAATTCAATTATTTACAAAAATTTTAAAATGTTTCATATTAATTCAATTATTTTCAAATATTTAAATAAAATTGTTTAAAAAAATTAATTATTTCAAATACAATTTTAATTAGATTTTATTGAAATAATTCAATATTATTCTTTTAGATTTTAATAAAATTCTTCCCAAGAATTCAATTATTCAGATAAATAATTCGTCGAAAGAATTCAATTATTTTTGAAACTAAAACATTTATTTTGGAAATTCATTTATTTAAAAAATTGCTAATAAAAACTTTAGCAGGAATTCAATTATTTTCATAAATAATAAAATACTTTTGAGGAATTTATCTTTATTCATAAAAATTTAATAAAATACCACACAGACATTTAATTATTCACAAAAATTTTAATAGAATTTTTTTTTAAATTTAATCCTTCTTTAAAACTTTTCGCAATTTAATGATTTTCAATATCTACTATTTTCAAAAAATTCCCAAACAAAATTCAATTATTTAAAAATTTTTTTGTAAAAATATTTGTAAGAATTCAATTTTTTTCGCATGAATATCAGCTATTTTTTCTACTACTTTTTTTTTAGTTTGAAAGCTACTTTTTTAAAATTAATTATCGAGTGTAGAGTCTGAAAACCCCCGAGGCCTAGTAAGAATTTTTAAAAATTTACTACATATTAAAAGAAAGGTACGAATTTATAATACCAATTTTGGTACTAAATCGTAATTTGTTTTTTCATGTTTGAAAGAAGAGAAATTTCTTTTTCCCGAAAATATATAGAGGGTATTATTTTGTTTATGATTCATATTTTGTTCATGGTCAGAGGGGGGATAGCAGTATTCGTTGGGGGGAGGGGGAGGGGGTATTGTTAAATATTGATAGAGTCAAATCGCATCAAGTCAGTGTAATTTCAACGGGAATAAATCAAGATAAGTTTATGCCACAAGCTCGCTGTCCAATATCGTAAATGCATATATGTATACATAAAGAGATATACTGATTGGGAGACATGTAAAATATTTACATGAGATCAGTTGCGAAGGACGAGTAAAATTCATCGTCTAAATAACCCAAACGAGCTACTGGGATTAATTAAAACTTCATGCAACAAACTCTGAATTAATTAATTAATAAATAACAAAATTTGTAAGAGAATTGAATTATTTTTCAAAATATTAAAAACATTCTTTGCAAGAATTAAATTATTTTTCACAAATAATAAAATTTTTCACGAAAATGCAAAGTTTCAATCAAATATGACTCATTTTGTTTTATTTTTCACGCCATATTGAATCCGACATTTTTATTTTTGTAAATTTAATCACCAAGGTACAAAAAATTCTGTTTGACGCAGTTTGCGGTTCTTGTTTTACGTGAAAATGTCAGTTTAAAAATGAAATGAAACTTTATAATGTGAAATTGAGGAAAAATCAAATTAAATATCAGCGTTTTGTAATTAAAAGAGTGCAGTTATGCGTTTGAAACGATGGGAATTTGATTGAAAATCAATAAAATTCAACTACTTCGTTAGTGTTGGAATTTCATTGGTTGAATCTGATTTTACAACTGGTTTAATTAAATCAATGACAGTTACTGTTTAATAAGGAAATGTCATTAGAGTTTCGGTGAATAACATTCATTGTTTTGTAGTAATCAAGTTTCATTGTTTATACGCACTGATATTTCCGCATATGTGTGCATGTAACTAATCATTTTATTTTACATTCTCAATTCTTTTTTCTCACATTCATTACACTATTGTTTGTTAATTTTTGCCTTGCGGTAGGTTCTGCTTAGTTTTCCATTTGGCTTAGGCACTTATTTTCTGAACAAAAATTAAAATGATTCTATTTCTCATAAAAAAAAAAAAAAAAAAAAAAAAAAAAAAAAAAGTGAGAGTTTGTAAATTAAGACTGGAGTAACTTCCTTTTAGCTCATCAGACCCGATGCTACAAATAAAATGATAATCGAAAGCAGCTTTCGAATCAACATTGAGAACAGAAAACGTCCTTTATAATATAAATGCAAATCTTTGTTAGAATTTCTTTCCATGTGCCGAGTATTAAACCATTGAGCCGAATAATTAAAAAGCATTTCTCGAAACATTTATGCCAAACACTGAAATTACTTCTATTCACAACACAAAAGAACAACTTGGAACAAAAAGAGACTGTTTACTTTTTGTTCTCGTCAAACAGTTAAAATTTGTGATTTGTTTCTTGCAGTCAAAAACATGTTTTTCTCTTCCAGTTCATTGGTCATAAAAAAAAGAAGCTAAAATAGAAGAACAAATACCGTAAGATTGGTAATAATTTTTTTTTTTTTTGCCGAGGGAATCCCTTGGAAGACGAGTCAAATCACAACACAGCGTCACCTCCACCTCCTCGCTCCATCTCTAATCCCCATTTTATTTCAGTTGGTTTTACCATCGCGTGTTATCTCCCATAATTCGCCAATGCACACAAACTCTTACTACCGTTAAAACGGAACAAGTCCCTAGAATAATAAAAGAATCACCGCACCGTAACAGTATTATAACAGAAAACTTGTAAAAAAATGACATGAAAATAAAAATTTATGAAAGAAGTTGAAATTATTTGGGTTAGTTTTTAATTTTTTTCCCTTCTTTTTCTTAGACTTGTTGAAGGTATAATAAGTTTGATTCGTCTGTTAATAACTGAATTGAATACCTGGTATTATGATTAAAAAATATGTTTATTTTACACTAATTTTATTATTTACTTCCAAGTGTAGCAAAAAAAAAATTTTATTTCATTGGGTTTTTCCTAACTCATTCCCTCTTCGAGGGAATTTTTTTTAAATTTATGACATTGAAAACTACTTATTTTTGTTTGTTGAGAATTTAAAGTTCTTCAAATCCGCAAGAAATTGAAATAAAAAAAAAATTATTCTCGACAAATTTTATAAAACTTTCGGAAATAATTCAAGAAATGTTAATAACATTCTTTCATTCGCATACATTCATTTATTTTCATAAATAACAAAAATTTCGCAAGAATTCAATTTTCTATAATACAATATTCATAAAATTTCTCAATTGGATGCAATTATTTAAATTTTTTTAGAAAATTCTGTACAAGAATTCAATTATTTTTGAAAATTTTCAGGAAACTCTTGTCAAGAATTCAATTACTTTTATAAAGAATAAAAATTTTTTTACTAGAATTCAATTATTTTAAAAATATTTTAAGAAAATTCATTCCAAGAATTCAATTATCTTAAAAATATTTAAAGAAAATACATTCCAAGAATTCAATTATTTTTAAAAAGGTTAACAAAATTCTTTGCAAGAATTCAACCTATTTTCATTAATAATAACATTTTTCTCAAGTATTCAATTTTGTTTGAAAAATTTTAATAAAATTCTTTGTAAGAATTCTATTATTTTCATAAATAATAAAATTCTACTCTGGATATCAATGATTATTATTAAATTAATAAAATTCTACTCATAACAATTAATTATTTTCATAAATAATAAACATTTCACAGGAATTCAATTATTAAAATTTTTTTTAATAAAGTTCATTGCATGGATTTAATTATTTTCATAAATAATAAAATTTTTGACTGAAATTTAATTATTCTCGAAATATTTAAGATTTTTCGCAAAAATTCAATTATTTTGTACATATAGTCAAAATTTTTCGTTGCAATTCAATTTTATTTTAAACATTTTTAATAAAATTCTTCCAAAAAAATTTAATTAATTATTTACAAAAACTTGAATAAAAATTTTAGACAATAAATTAATTATTATAACAAAATAATAATATTCATGAATGAATTATTTTCAAAAATTTAAAAAAAAAATTTGAATATTGGTTTTTACAATAATTTATAAAATTCTTCGAAAAAATCAACTGGTTTTAGTAATTGTGAATTTTGTAATTTGACGAAACGAGTTTTTCTTGCTATCAAATTTAATTTTTCCATAGAGCAAACTTTTTTTACTGCTTTTTTCAGTTTTAAATTTATTTTTTATTACTATATTTTTTAATACAAACACAATAAGATCTTACTACAATTATAAATCCAAACAAAAAAACATCACAATATATTTTATTATCTTTTTACTTATATTGTATTGTAACATCAAAGATGTTTTTGTTGGGATTAAATTATTCTGTGATAAATGATTTATTACTTTTATAATTATTAGTAAAATTAATATAATTTCGAAAATACTCTACATGTTTTAATGTACTTTGGATAAAGTTGAAATAAGCATCCAGTTTATTTTAAAAATAATAATGTTTTTGTTTAAAAAAAGAATATTTACCATTCAAATTTTTAATTCTAAAAGTTACAGATGCTAAAACTGTAATCCAATTATTATAGCACCTGTTTATTAACTTTCAGAGTTTAATTTTATACCTAAATATTGTTTTAAAAAAAACAACATAAATATTTTTAAAATGAAATCTGAGTGCTTGTTTAAAATTCATTAAAAATAATATTAAAACATAGTATTTCGGAAAATATATTAATTTTAATATTTTAAAAGTCATGAATTTTTTACATGAATTTTTTAACTGATTCTAGAAAGTTACTTAAATTTCTTTATTATAAGCTTAATTGCTGAAAAAAATAGTTTGTTTTAGTGACTTAGACGGGAAAGATGTTTATTTATTAATTGCAATTACTTACAAAAAGAAAAAAATATTTTTATCACCAAACAGTAGTATTTTAGATAATTTTTAAAAACTTACTTATATCTTCCTTATTCTTAATTTAATCGCAAAACTTTTTTCACTTCTGATCACTTATGATATTTTACATATATTTTTTTATTGTTTTGTCACTTTTCACTTTTTATCATCCCGTATATTAAGAATATTATTAAGAATGACGAAGAATATTTAAGAAAAAAAAAACACGTGTTCTTCACTTTATAATCTGTAGTCTTCTGTAATTCTCTGTAATATTCATCATGTATCATGTATAATACTCGCACTCGACCACGTGGAATAAATTAGAACCTCAAAACTGCGCGCGCACAAAAATTTGAAATTATTTCAGCCAATAGCGAGCGTCATCATCGTATTTCAACCAATCGCGACCGTTTATTGTTTTAATTGTTGAATTAATTTTCTTTCAAAAAGTTAGAAGCTAATCAACTATGCAATTCAACTTAAAAAGATGCATCGAATTTCGTGTAAATAAAACGCATCTAGATTATGTTGTACAGATTCTACAAGTATTTATTAAATGTAATGTTGTACAAAGGTGAAGAAGAACTAACTAATCTGGATCTAAGATCGGTCTTCTATCTTGAGATTTTAGTTTAAAAAAAGTGGGGATATAGTGAAATTCGTGGGGTTTGAGGTAAAGGGTCCTGGACCCTAATTACAAACGAATAGTCCGTTAAGTTGCAATAATATTTAAAGTACAATATCTATTGTTGAAAATCGTTTCCAAATCTGTCAAAATAAAGTTCGATGTATACCAGGGTCATTAATTTTTAAATTGAAATACTCAATAGTTTTCTCGGAAATCACCTTTTTTTGACTGTCTAACTGGATGTAATCCCTGAAAAATTATTTTGCTCCTAGAATTTAGGAATATATTTTTGATACAAGGGCATGTAGTGTACACACTTAATGCACTTAATACTATTATCAGCAATGCAGTATAGAGTCTATTTGTCGACAATTATAATCACAGCTGCTTCCTCTCAATCTGAACTCCCTTCCGTGTTCCTGAAAGAGATTTAATGCGCCAGGCAGCGCATATATATATATGGAGAACTGGGGTCTATGGCATCATAAATTGTTAATAAAGTTTTGGTTTGATGCCGAGGAGGAAAAGAAACGGAGTTAGTGGGCCACGCAAACCGAGCTGCTTTAATATTCACGCGACGTGCATTGCACCTGTGCTCACTACCTGTATTACCCCAACCAATACCGGCTTATAATTCCAGTGGCATAGTTGGAAAGGGGAAACACACTGTCATAGTCCCTTTAAAAGCTGAAAACTGAAAACAAGCAGTGCAAACAGGAATATTAAATTTTACACTTTAAAGTACATTAACTATCTTGGAATAGTTGTTATCACCCTTAGGATCCAAATTCTACTGAATATTTAAGTTGACAATGTTTTACGAAAAATTTAAACGCGTTCTTTTCAAAACCCTTTTTCTAAATGATGGTGGGCAATAAAACAATTTTTTATTTAAAAAGAAAACTGGTTCAAGAAAATTTGGTTTATTACAAAAATTAATGAATTTTGTGTACACTGAACCGTGTGAAATTTGACTTATTCAGTACTCCAGCGCGTGAATTAAATAATTTATTAAAGGATACATTCTTTAAATTAAATTTTTATGTCTAAATTTAATTTTCAATTCGAGATTCAATTTTATGTTAATTAATTAATTTTTTAAATAATATAAAATTTTTAATTCTAAAATAATTTTAAATCAAATTTCAAATCAAAATATTATTGTGTCTGTAAAGTAAAACATAAATATATCATTTCGAAAAAAGTATATTACAGTGGAAAAAAGTTTTATTTTGATGACTCCAATATATTGAGGTAGAACTATATTACATGCTGTTGATGTCTAGACAGAAGTGTTTACTTACTTTTTTTTAAATGCCCATATATTGCTTTTGTAGTATCACAACATCACTTAACTACGTATGTCTGTGGAATATAGAGCACAGAAATTAAAAATAGATAAAACTGTTTTTATCATTAGAAGAATATTAATGAATCAACTATCAACTATTTAATAATTAATGCTTTTTTCTGTTTCCATAAATTCAAATGTCACTTCTCATTCTCAAAATGAATATTTAATACAACTTAAATTATTTTCCTATATCTCCCTCTTTCATTGGAATAAAGCACATTTACAGAAATTTTAATAGATTTTCTTTCCCCTTGATTTCTCATTTTCACAATTTTCGCAAATAAATGGGGAAAATATATTTTTGATTCTAAAATTGATTTTCTGTCATATACAGATATGAAAATTGCTTTTACTAAACAGTAAATACGTGTAGAAAAAAAAATTTTTGTAAACCGAGAGAATTTCAAAGGGAAAATTATATTAAGCGATAAAGGACGGGAGAAATAAAAACGTGAAATTTTCGAAATTTATTTTTTTAAAACGCTTTGTTGGATTTTAGGTTTAAATTTCTTTTTGGTAAACTCTTAATTTACTGTTTAAGTAGAAAGAAACTCACTTTCCGGTAATATCGAGGCAATTATCTAGTTTGCCTGCTAGGCTTCCGCCGAGAGGGGTGGGGGGTCGAATTCCCAGGACACTTCTTAGATAAAGTTAGCGAAGCGAAGGGTTCAAACTGATCTTCTTAAAGTTTTCAGAGAGAGAGAGAGGTAATTTAAGACTTTTATTTTATTTATTTATTTTTTTTTTGTTTCGCAACTTTTCAAGAACCAATTGCAATCAACTTTTCACTCGCTTAATGCCAAAAGTTTACTTCAATTTTCCTTATAGCACTACAATTGAATTATAACTTGTTTTTATTTTGCGTTAATTACCCAGGTGTGGGATAGAGTGCACTTTCTTCCGGTTTTGACAACTAATTATTATTGTTTAAATTTCTTATTATTTTATTTTATTTATAATTAATTTAATTAGAAATTTATTTATAAAATTAGTAGATAAAAAAATTTTATTTCATTGGGTTTTTCCTAATTTAGTTCCCTCTTCGAAACTTTTTTTTAGATTTGTAACACTAAAAAGTTACTTTAATTTTTTTTTGTGGAGATTTTCAAGTTTTTTGAAATTCAATTATTTTCAGTAATCTTCAATTATCGTACAATTTCCCAAAAGAATTTAATTATTTAAAAAAAATTATAAAATTCTTTGGGCAAATATTCAATTATTTTCATAAATAATAAAAATTTTACAATAATTTTTACAATTACACTAAATTTCATAAATAATAAAAATTTTGTCAAAAAATTAATTATTTTTAAAAACTGTATTAAAATTTGTTGCAAAAATTCAATTATTATTTTTACAAATGATAAAATATTTCACGGAAAGTCAAATTATTTTTCAAAATAATTTTTTAAAAAAATGGGTTTTGTAAGAATTCAATTATTTTTAAAAAATTTAATAAAGTTCGTTGTAAGAATTCAATTACTTTTTAAAATATTGAAGAAAATTTTTTTGGAAGAATTAAAATATTTTAAAAATTTTTTTAAAAAGTTCTTTGTAAGAATTCAATTATTTCTACAAATAATAAAATTTTTACTGCAATTCAATTATGTTTAAAAATTTTAATAAAATTCTTCACAGGAATTCAATTATTTAAAAAAATTATTAATAAAATTTTTTTACAAGAATTTAATTATTAAAAATACAATTTTCATGAAATTTTTCGAAAAAATTAAATTACTTAAAACTTTTTTTTGAATTCTTTACATGAATATCAATTATTTTCACAAATAATAATAAATTTCGCTGAAAGTTAATTATTTTTTTTAATTTTAATAAAATTCTTTGCAAGAATTCAATTATTTTCATAAATAAGAAAATTTTTCTTAGAAAATCCTTTTTTTTTAAATTTTAATAAAATTCTTTAAAAAAATTCAATTATTTTCATAAATAAGAACATTTTTACAGGAATTCAATTATTTTAAACAATTTAAATAAAACTTGTCTTGCAAGAATTCAATTATTTTTATAAATAATAAATTTTTTTACTGAAATTTATTATTTTTCAAAATTTCTATAAAATTCTATGCAATAATTCAATTATTTTTCAAAATTTTAATAAAATTTTATTCAAGAATTTCAATTATTTTCATAAACATTAAATTTTTTTTTAAAAAATCAATTATTTTTCAAAATTTTATTAAATTTGTTGTAAGAATTCTATTACTTTTACAAATAATAAATTTTTTGACGCAAATTCAATTATTTTTAAAAAATATTTTGCAAGAATTCAATCATTTAAAAAAAATTTTAATAAAGTTTATCGTAAAAAATCAATTGTTTTTAAAATATTTGCAAAAATGTAATTATTTAAGAAAAATTTAATAATGTTCATTGTAAGAATTCAATTATTTTGAAAATATTTAAGAAAATTTTTTTGCAAGAATTTAATTTTTTTCAAAATATTTAATAATGTCCATTGTAAGAATCCAATTATTATCCAAATTATAAAATTTTTAATGCAATTCAATTATGTTTAAATATTAAATATTCAAATATGTTTAAAAATTTTAATAAAATTCCTCTCAGAAATTAAATTATTTTCAAAAAATTTAGTATTTTTTTTGCAAGAATTCAATTATTTTCATAAATAATACAAATTTTACAAGAATTAAATTATTTAAAATACAATTTTCATATAATTTTCGAAAAAATTAAATTACTTAAAAGTTTTTTATATGAAATTTCTTACAGGAATTCAATTTTTTTCACAAATAATAAAATATTTCACAAAATTTTAATAAAAATAATGAAATTTTTTTCAGAAAATCAATTATTTTTTAAAACTATAATAATATTTGTTGTACAAATTCAATTACTTTTATAATTATAATAAAATTTTTGGCGGAAATAGAATTATTTAAAATATTTAAGAAATTTTTTTTGCAAAAATTCAATTGTTATAAAAAAAAATTTAATAAAGTTAATTGTAGGAATTCAATTATTTTCAAAATATTCAGGAAATTTTTTTTGCCAGTATTCAATTATTTTTAAAAAATTTAATAAAGGTCGTTGTAAGAATTAAATTATTTTTACAAATAATAAAATATTAACTGCAATTCAATTATGTTTAAAAATTTTAATAGCATTCTTTGAAAAAATTTAACTATTTTAAATAATTTTGATAGAAATCTTTATAAGATTTTTAAATTGAAAATTTTGAATATTTTAATTGTTGTAAAATAATAGTATGTAAATGCTTATTTTAAAAATTCTATTAATATATTATTTTCTTAAAAAAATATTTCAAGTTTTTGAATGTGTATCTAATTTTAACATAAATTACATTTTTTTGAGGTTATGTTACAAAAAATAAAAACAAAATTAAAAGCAACTGATTTTTTTTCAAATACGAGAAGAGAGAGAGAGAGGGGGGGGGAGAATTTCGATTAGCTGTGAAATTCCATTTTACATGCTATCAATAACAAGATTTGTGCAGAGTTGCTATTTTACGAGCTTCCGGTCATCATTGTTCGATTTGTGTCCCATGGGTGGAGAACGTTTGTTCA
This sequence comes from Leptopilina heterotoma, assembly GCF_015476425.1. NCBI lineage: Eukaryota > Metazoa > Arthropoda > Insecta > Hymenoptera > Figitidae > Leptopilina > Leptopilina heterotoma. Next base: position 1,143,694 of record NW_025111142.1, read on the forward strand.
ATGAAATGTTCATTGGGGGACTGTTTTTGGTCCATAAACTTGATTCGCAATTCTCCCCAAACTCTCAAATGAACTAAAACACCATTGCATCGTGCATATGTAGAGAGAGAGAATGCTAACAATTTTTTTTTCGCGATCTAATCAAAATAGTTCCGTTCGTTTTGTTAATTAACGTTTCTATACAGTGAATTTGAATTCATTCATTATGAAATTGTCACGTGTGCTAAATGCTTGTAACTCTTAATGAACAAAAGGATTAACATAAATTTTGGTTTAATTTAATTTATTATCGTTAATTTATTAAAATTTAAACTAAAAACAGTATTCAAAATAAATAAAAAAAAATTTAATATTATTTAAATTATTTAGAAATTAAGTTATCACTTCGGTATAATTAAGTTAATTTGGTTTAAAAATGTTTTTTTTATTTTAATATTTAAAAATGTAGGCGTAACTATGCTAAAAAGTAGGCGGGTCTATGAAAAGGGGCGTGGTTTTCTACGCCACGCCTTTTAAAAAAAAAAAGAGGCGTGACCTACACTAACACACCTTAAAATGGGCGTGGTTTTCTATACTTACTCCACGAGAATGTTTTGATATAAAAAGGGGCGTGTTTTTTTAGTACTTATGCCACGCCTTTTTTAAAAAAGGGGCGTGGTCTTTGAATACTTGTAACGCCTATTTTAGAAAAGGGGCGTGTTCTTTTCTCCCTTTAAAAACGCCTTTTTTGTAAAAATGAAAGGTTTGGAATAATAATCTCTATGTAGGCGAAACTAAACTTAGGTTTTCTGTACTTACGCCACGCCTTTTTAGAAAAAGAGGCGTGGTTCTTTGTACTTACGCCACGCCTTCTTAAATTGGGCGTGTCCTTCTATACTTACGCCACGCCTATTTTAAAAAGGGGGCGGGTCCTTACAGTACTTAAGCCACGCCTTTTTAGGAGTGGGCGTGGTCGGCAACAAAAGGGCGTGGTTTATTAGGACACACCTCTTTAGGAAAGGAAAATTTAAGGAAGGGAGAGTATTATGATCTGAAAAATTGAAAGTGGTTAAACTATTTATAAAAATAAGATCAAGGGGCGGGGGTTTGAAATAATTATTAAAGGGCGGAACTAAATAGAAGCTCCGCCCTGGAATAAAAATTTCTTTTTAAAAAAATGATTCAAAATAGTACATTAAACACAAAAATACTATTTTTCCATTACAGTAAACAAAGTTTGGCCTTGTTATGAATAGAAGTTTTAATCAGTGCTATACGCTAAATTAAATGGATTGTTAGGTGAAGTTAATGTTTCAATTAGAACTTCAGCGTTGCGATAATCATCTGACACGATATATACACATACATCGTAATATTCCCGACGTTATTATGTCTTTTAATCCGTTGATCACGATTTTATGAACTTTTCCCACTGGATTAATTTATTGCCATTATTATTTCGACTCTCTCATGTAGGTCAGTTCTACAATTATTAAAATCGACTCTGTCCTTGGTGACCCATAAATATTTTTTATTCTACGAAAAAAAAATTATTTCTACATTAAATTTTTTCATTAAATGAAGTATTTTAGAAAAATGGTATTTTCTATTTGTGCAAATACTATAAGTGAAGTTTAAATTAATTTGAAAATATTGTAATGCTTACTATAATAGGGGATAATGAATTTAGTAAACTGTTTTTTTTTTTTTTTTTTTTTTGGGAAAAGTGATTAAGAGAGGGTTCTTGTAAAATAAATTGATCCAATTAGCATTTTCAAGCTTCCACCTTCTTTAACCTCTTTGCGAGAAGAGTCCAAGTTTCACGAACTTGAAAACCTCTTATTTCTGCAAGCGACAAGCACTATATATACCTTTTGCCTTCTTAACTCTCCTCTCCGCATTTTGAATTAGCGGTTCGAGAACTCTGCGTTGCCGAGCACTGAATTACAACTTTCACAAGTTCCACCAACTTCCTACCGATTCAAACGGATTAGTATAAAATTAAATTCGAGAAACATAAATTCCACGTTTAAAGACATTTTGGAACAAGTGTTTCAAAAACCGAGATAATTAGAGACTGTGTTATAAAAAAAAAAAAAAAAAAAATTGACTACTTTTGTATTTTTAATTTTTATTTTAACTTTACAATGATGAACCCGACATAAAAAATGATACTCACTACAATAATGAGTCAAATAAGAGAAAATTTTACTTGAAAATATAAATTAAATTTTTCATAATTCTATAAAACATGAAGATATCGATAACTCCGAGTCTTCGACTTGGAGCGATCGATTTCTTCATGTTTTATAATAATTAAAGATGACCGAGTGATAAAATCATTATCAATTCAATTATTTTCTAAAATTTTTAACTAAAATTCTTCTTTAAAATTTTTTTTTTTAATTTTCGAAATGTTCTTTGACAATTTTTAAATCCATTTCTTTACAATATTCAATTTTACGAAATTTCAATTATTCGTAAATTCTTTAATTGAATATTAATTAGAAAATAAAAACTTTAAATAATTTTTAAAAAAAACATAATACAAGTTTCTCAAAAAAAAAATTAATTCCACAAAATTTTTAGTTAAAAATATTAAAATTTTTAAATATTTTAATCTGAAATTATTTTAAAATTCAATTATTTGTAAAAATTTACGCTCTGCTTTTAAAATTCAACTATAAAATAATTATAAAATTATAAAAATTTTTCGAGGAATTTGATTAAAATTATATTATTAAAATTTTTAAACATAATTTTATTGCAGTAAAAATTTTATTATTTGTAAAAATAATTGAATTCTTACAAAAAACTTTTAAAAAATTTTTTTAAATAATTAAATTCTTGGAAAAAAATTTTCTTAAATACTTTGAAAATAATTGAATTCTTACAATGAACTTTATTAAAATTTTTTTAAATAATTGAATTCTTGCAAATATTTTAAAAATAATTGAATTCTTACAATTAACTTTATTAAAAAATTTTTAAATAATTAAATTCTACCAAATATTTTGCAAATAATTGAATTCTTATACAATGAACTTTTTAAAATAATTGAATTCTTGCAAAAATTTGGAAATAATTGAATTCTTATACAATGAAGTTTATTAAAAATTTTTAAAATAATTGAATTCTTGCAAATATTTTGAAAATAATTGAATTTGCGTAACAAATTTTATTATTTGTAAAAGTAATAGAATTCTTACAACAAATTTAATAGAATTTTTGAAAATAATTGATTTCCTGAGAAAAATTTTAATATTTATCAAAATAATTAAATTCTTCCATAGAATTTTATAAAAATTTTGAAAAATAATTGAATTCTAGTAAAAAATTTATTATTTACAAAAATAATTGAATTCTTGCAAGACAAGTTTTATTTAAATTTTTTAAAATAATTGAATTTACGTAAAAATTTTATTATTTTAGTAATTGAATTCTTACAACAAATTTTATTAGTTTTTGAAAATAATTGATTTTCTGCAAAAAATTTTATTATTTATGAAAATTATTGAATTTTTACAAAGAATTTTATTAAAATTTCAAAAAATAATTGACTTTCCGTGAAATATTTTATTATTTGTGAAAATAATTTAATTCCTGTATAGAATTTTATAAAAAAAAACTTTTAAAGTAATTAAATTTTTTTGAAAAATTTTATTAAAATTGTATTTTAAATATATGAATTCTTGTAAAATTTTTATTATTTATAAAATAATTGAATCTTTGCGAAGAATTTTATTATAATTTTCTTAAATAATTTAATTCTTAAAATTTTTTTTTCAAATAATTAAATTCTTTTTGAAAATTTTATGATAATAGTAGATTGTGAAAATCATTGAGTCGAGGAAAATTTTTGAAAATAATTAAAATTTTGCCTGCAGTTTGCAATTTATATAATTGCAAATTTTTATTTATAAGCGTAATTCTTTTAAAATTTGTGAACCTGTCTTTTTGACCTACGGGGACTGATGGCTAAAAACCAAATGTCTCTAAAATTTCTTCCTTTAAATATTTCCACAAAAAAATTTTATTTCCTGACGTATTTTAAGAAAAGCTCAAATTTTCCTTTATGAATTTAATTTTTATTTAAATTTTTATTCAATTCATATTTTTCCCATTCTTTATGATTTTATTTAATGATTTTCCATTTGATTTAAAATATTTTTTTTCCAATATAAAAATTTAAAATAATTAAATAAAAAGATTCAAATAAATCATTCGACTAAAATTATTATTTAAAAATAAATCAATAAAACTTGAGCTTTAAATGTCAGTAATTATTTTTATCATCAGGATCAATATTTCGATTGACGTTTATTAAAATGATCATTTTAAAATTACTGTATAATTTTGTACATCACAATGTTGGCTTATAATATTCATTTTTTTCTTTGTTACAGGTAAGATTGAAACCTTCCCCTTCGGACTAAAATTACTGGCATGCGAAAGGTAGTAATTCAGTAATAATATATTGTCATTTTTTTAAATTCTTATTACACATATTTTGCTTACAATGTATAACCAGAGTACAAATTTTTCTTACAAGTTTAAATATTTTCTTTTTTTTTCTATTTTATACTATTTTTTTTTTTGACTGAAAATAACTTGTAATTTAAAAATTTATTATAACTTACTGGAAAATTTTAAATTATAAATTATTTGCAAATAAAATGATAAGACAAAATATCAAAAGTTTGATTCGAAAATTAAAATATTTAATTTAGAAACTTGAGAAATTAAACAATATTATTTATCGGTGGGCTCGAATTTACTGAAAGTAATTTAAAAATAGTTTTTAAGATAAAAGGAATTTCATTTTTTTTTTTTTTTTTGAACCAAATAGAAAAGTTCAAGGAGGGTGTGTGTGAGAAAGATAGAGAATGCCCGAAGCATTAACGAGAAAAGTCTTTCGAGCAAACGGTTAAGTAAGAGCGAATTTATAGCCCCTCGAATCCGGGCGCGCAAAGAACTATAGGCGCTGAAGTTAAGGCACAAAAAAAAATCAATTCCAAAAGCCGGATACATACTTTTATGTATCTTTTTATTCGCCAATTTTCTTTTTTTTTTATTTTCAAAGATAATTGTTCGTAAAATTATTTTTTTCCTTTTGCAGAGCGCACTTGAATTATAAATTTTAAATTATAAGCAACCTGCTTTTTATTATTCTCTCTGTTTGAAATTTGAAATTTAACAATCAGCTACACAATTGAAATAATCTTGAAAAAAAAATAATTTTTTTTTTTTACTTCTTTCTTTACAGAAAGATATGCGCTCGATTTATGATGATGGCAATTTCTTGATTAGAATTTACTCTCTTCCGTTTACAGTTAATCAACCCAAAGAGAGTCAAATAGGGAAAAAAAGACAGTGCAGTGGAGCGGGGGCTTTTATCGTTTTCACAGTATAAAGCTAGATTCGCGTAGAGTTCTTATCGTCATGCAAAATAATTTACTACATGAGTCCATTGACCTTTTATTTTTCAGTGTGAAAAATTATTATTTATTTTTGTTTATTAAATTTTTTTTTAATTTACAGTCGATCTATAAACAAATACAATGTAAAAATTTTTCATATTTATTTATTTAATAATAATTAATGATATATAATATACAACATAATATTAATAAATAAATTATAAATAAATAAATTCAAAAAAATTTAAAAATTTAAAATTAAAATTTAAAATTAAATTTAAAATTTTTTTTAATTTTAAAAGTAAAAATACAATTGGTTTTTTAATATAAAAATATGTAAAGAAATTACTAATTTTTAATTAATTTATATTTTTCAGAAAATTTCAACGGTAAAAAAATTTTATTTCATTGGGTTTTTCCTAATTCATTACTTCTTCTATAGAAGTATTGCATTTTAAATAGAAAAAAGTTTTCTATTTTTAGCCAAAAAGACGGAAATAGAAAATAATTTACTCTGAATTATCCTTGTGCTTAATTGACGGAATTACATTCGATGCGAAATGAATATTCGTGGAAAAGCTTATCATTAGAGTTATTGATATTAAGGTCAAAAGTTTAGAATCATTTTTTGCTTTTATTTTTATTTACTTTTTTCTGTACCTTCCTTTCATACGCCGTTTTTCGGAAAAATGGTTATTTTTTTGAATTCTTTTAACGGAAATTGTTTTTGAAATATTGAATTGGAAATTTTATGTTATAGCGAAAAATATTTATTCCTCCGGAGAACTATGCATTTTTTTTTTTAAAAAATGTTTAAAAATTGTCGGAAGCGGGATATTTTTTTTTTAAGTTTGCGAATTTATTTTTCCGTTCAGTCTGTTAAGGCGATTCTGATAGATTTTTTTTTTTTAAATTTTAGTGATTTTGTGATTGATTGCGTTTGCAAAAAGTTTTCAAGATGAAAAAAAAATAAAGAATTCAAGTTTTTTTAAAAGTTTCAAAATTAAAATATTAGAAAATTTGAATTTTTAATAATTTTATAATTATATAAAATTACTTGAAAGAAATTGTCATATTTATTTTAATTATTAGGTATTTACATTTTTTCGCTATAAGAAGAAAGTATTTTTTATTCATTAATGAATTGGGAAAAAGCATATTATTATTATTCAATTGCAAAAATTCAATTATTCAATTATTGTCAAAAAATTTTTTAAAAATCATAAACATTTCAATTATTTTTATAAACAAATAGAAAAATTCAATTACTTTCAAAAATTTTAATAACATTCAATTATTTTAATAAATAATAGTATTCATCACAAGAATTTAATTATTTTCAAAAGTAATGAAATTCAATTAATTCAAAATTCTTTCCAGAGAAATTCAATTATTTTCAAAAATATTTTTAAAACAACCCCTCATCAACATTTCAATTATCTTTATAAATAGGAAAATTCTTCGCCAAAATTCAATTATTTTCAGGAATTGTAATAAAATTCATTGAAAAATTCAATTATTTTCATAAATAACTATATTCATCACAAGAATTCAATTATTTCAAAATTAGGAAAATTGTTCGCAAAAATTCAATTATTTTCAAAAAATCTAAAAAAAATTATATCAACATTTCAATTATCTTTATAAATAAATTGAAAAATTCAATTACTTTCAAAAATTTTAATAAAATTCAATTATTATAATAAATAATAGTATTCATCACAAGAATTCAATTATTTTCAAAAGTAAAAAAATTCACTTATTTTTAAACATTTTAATAAAATTCATGGCAAAATTTCAATTATTTTAAAAAAATTTTTCTTACTTCAATAATTTATATAGGTATATCTATCATTTTAATAAAAATTCCCAAAAGAATTCAATTATTTAAAAACAAATTTTGATAAAATTCTAAACGACTATTCAATTATTTTTTAAAATAATAAATATTTCACCAGCATTCAATTATTAAAAATAGAATTTACATGAATTTTTTTTTTTTTTTGAAAAAAATCAATTGTTTGAAACTTTTTTATATTCTTTTCAATAATTCAATTATTTTCGTAAATAATAAAACTTATTGTAGAATTTCAATTATTTTGAATACAATAAATTTTAATCAAAATTCTTCGAAAAATGTAATTATTATTAAAAATTTTATGAAAATTCGTCCAATGGAATTCAATTATTAAAAAATTTATTGATAAAATTATGTTTTAGAATTCTATTTAAAGAAACATTGAATTATTCAATAAAATTAACAATATTTGTATATAAATAATTGAATTCTCGTAGAATTTGCTAATAAAAATTGATTTAAAAATTAAGTTCATAGTTAAAGTTTCAGATAATAATTGAATTTTAGAGAAGTTACTAATAATTACAAATTTTTTTAAATAATACTTCCATAAAATTTTTCCAATAAATTAAATTTACAAAAATTGTAATAAAATCCTTTGCAAGAATATTCAACTATTTTTACAAGTTATACAATGTTTTGCAGGATTTTAATTATTTATAAAAATATAATTTAAATTCGTTGTAATAATTTAATTATTATTATAAATAATAAAATTTTTCCTTGGATTAAAATTATTTTTAATACAATTTTAAATGAATTACTCGAGAAATGTTATTATTTTCTCAAATAATTTTTTTGCTAGAATTCAATGACATTTCGCAAATATAATGAAATTCTTCGCTGAAATCCAAATATTTTTAAAATTTACTTACATTTCGTTAGTTTTATACTTATTTATTTACATTTATATTATTTATATTTACTTTATTAATATTTATCTCTTTATATTCATTTATATTTATTAATATTGATTTTCTATTTATTTACACTTATTTTATTCATATTTAATTGTTTACACTTATTTACTTTAATTTTTATTTATATTTTCTTTGTTAAAAGTATAAAATATTTTTTATTCATAAATGTATAATGAATTAGAAAAAACCCAATGAATAACTTTTTTTTAAGCTTATTTACTATTTCGTTAATTTTATATATTTTTATTTGCATTTATACGATTTATATTTACTTTATTCATATTTATTTCTTTACAACAATTTAAATTTATTTTAACATTATTTATATTTTTATATTTATTTTAACATCATGTATATTTTTATTCTAACATTATTTATATTTTTATATTTATTTTAACATTATTTATATTTTTATATTTATTTTAACATTATTTATGTTTTTATCTTTATTTTAACATTATTTTATTTTTTTTAATGTAGTAAATATTTTCTTGTTCAGATTTTTAATAACATCTATAGAAGAGGGAATCAATTAGGAAAAACCCAATGAATAAATTTTTCTAACCTTATTTACTATTTCATTCATTTTGTATATTTTTATTTATATTATTTATTTTATTCGTGTTCATTTTTTTTATTTCAACATTATGTACTTTTTTTGCATGTCTTCCTGGAAATCAGGGGAAAGTAAATATTTTTACTTTCAAGCGCATGCGCAAAAAAAGGAGTAGGGAGGGTCAGGCGTCGAAGTGGGGATTCCGAGGTATAAATTCAGGACCTTTGGTAATTTTCGACATTCTTTCCTTCACTTTCTTTTGTTCATACGTACAGATGGCTATTTTATTTAATAAAAAAAATTTACATTTTTTTTTCTATTATTTGTTAATAAAATATCTTTTGGTTTTTCGTGTGTACGGCAAACGAGGGCATGTCTATTATAGACTAAAAATAAAGTAACCATATTTTATTGTGACGTTTACGCGAAAATGCGTTATCGTAAAGAGGGCCATACCACCGAGTGCTTAGGAAGTTAAAGACGTGAATTTATATTTATGTCAATGGAAAGTGGGCGGGTCAACGTTAATGGGAGGGACATGTGGGGCGTGACCGTCTAGACCTTAGGTATTAGCTGATAGCATCTGCATCTTCAAGTTGGCTTATATTACCACGCGGTTACTTTCAAATGCAAAATATTTTTCTTATTTTATTTCTATCTGCAACTTTTTTCAAATTTAATAATTAAACTTTCGAATTAAAAATCAAAAATATAAATTAAAAATTTGAATTAAAAATACAAATTAAAACATTCCTCTTATTTTTTTTTTTAACTTTTTACGATTCTCATGACTTGAATAGTTATTATCGTATCAAGGGCGCAAAATAGGTGATTGCGGCGATGGCGAGATGAAGGGACCGAGGGGACATTTTCGCGCCCGAGGCGAAGCCGAGGGTGCGAAAGTGTCCCCGAGGTCCCGAAATCTCGCCGAAGTCGTAACCACCTTTGCGCCCATGTTGCGAACATAATTTTTTGTCCTAACTGCATGAAAAGTATAGCATTGAGGGCACGAGCGAAGCGGGCGCAAAAGTCCAGCAAGCGGGCGTAAAAGTACTTTTGCGCCCGCTCGGGCTAGATGAAGCGGGCGCAAAAGTACTTTTGCGCCCGCTTGTGTGACGTCAGCGGGCGTAAAAGAACTTTTGCGCCCGCTTCCCCGACCCCGGGCGAGAATCAGTTACTTTGCGCCCACTTTAAGTGCCCGAAATGACATACTTTTCGTGCAGGTAGGACAAAAAAGATATTTTTAGCATTTTCTCCTTTTACTACTGTGAAAATATTTTCAACCCGAAGTTTATAGGAAAGAGCGGGAAAAAAAGTGGGCGGGGTGGGGGAAAGCACCGCCCACATCAGCTCGATTTTTTTTCCTACCTCTTCTTAAAAATGTTTTAAACCTTCAAATAGTTTTTGCTGGAGGAAAAAAAGTATAAAAATAAATTTTTCTCTAAAGTCCCCGATATTTGGGGAGTTAATACTTAATAATATAAAAATTGACGGATTCGGCACAATTTTAGTTGGGGAAAAAAAAATTCCAAATTTAGAATCAAGTTTTTTTTTCTGCAACTGGGAGACAGTATCAAAGTTGGAAGTTTTTCTCCATCGTCAGCGATCGAATGGGGGGCGGATCTACCTTTCTCTCTCTCTCTCTCTCTCTCTCTCTCTCTCTGATTTACGATCGGCGTGGTTCGTAACGCTCGAAACTGTCGTAAACTTTAACGTAACACATGTGGGTTTTACCGGAAACGTATTAAGCGATCGGTAAGCCACGGCGGCGTATGTACCTCGCAAAGCTTAATACAACCTCCGAGGACAAATTAGCGTTACTATATCTGTCAGGCCACCGTATCTGTCAACGATATATTGTAATAAGATTTCAGCTCATTAATCAATGTCACGTGACATCTGAACACAACAAACCGCTGAGGGACATCTTTCTCCTCAGATTGCAATCAATTTGTATGGATGAGAGAGATAATCGAAATAGATTGTCTTCGCTCAATTTTTTTTTTTTTTTTTTTGCAATTTTAGGAATTTTTGATTTTTAAAAGATGAAAATAAAGAATTCAGTGTTTTGGTCAAATCGCAAAACTAATTTAATAAAATTAATTATTATTATTATTATTATTATTATTATATATTATATTATTATATTATTATATTATTATATTATTATATTATTAATTATTAATTAATAAAATTTTTCTGCTATACACACGAACAAAAGAAGCTCAAGGAAAGAATGTCAAAAATTACCAGAGGTCCTGAATTTATACCTCGGAATCCCCACTTCGACGCCTGACACTCCCTACTCCTTTTATTTGCGCATGCGCTTGAAAGTAAAAATATTTACTACATTAAAAAAAATAAAATAATGTTAAAATAAATATAAAAATATAAATAATGTTTAAATAAAAATATAAATGATGTTAAAATAAATATATAAATGATGTTAAAATAAATTTAAATTGTTGTAAAGAAATAAATATGAATAAAGTAAATATAAATCGTATAAATGCAAATAAAAATATATAAAATTAACGAAATAGTAAATAAGCTTAAAAAAAAGTTATTCATTGGGTTTTTTCTAATTCATTATACATTTATGAATAAAAAATATTTTATACTTTTAACAAAGAAAATATAAATAAAAATTAAAGTAAATAAGTGTAAACAATTAAATATGAATAAAATAAGTGTAAATAAATAGAAAATCAATATTAATAAATATAAATGAATATAAAGAGATAAATATTAATAAAGTAAATATAAATAATATAAATGTAAATAAATAAGTATAAAACTAACGAAATGTAAGTAAATTTTAAAAATATTTGGATTTCAGCGAAGAATTTCATTATATTTGCGAAATGTCATTGAATTCTAGCAAAAAAATTATTTGAGAAAATAATAACATTTCTCGAGTAATTCATTTAAAATTGTATTAAAAATAATTTTAATCCAAGGAAAAATTTTATTATTTATAATAATAATTAAATTATTACAACGAATTTAAATTATATTTTTATAAATAATTAAAATCCTGCAAAACATTGTATAACTTGTAAAAATAGTTGAATATTCTTGCAAAGGATTTTATTACAATTTTTGTAAATTTAATTTATTGGAAAAATTTTATGGAAGTATTATTTGAAAAAATTTGTAATTATTAGTAACTTCTCTAAAATTCAATTATTATCTGAAACTTTAACTATGAACTTAATTTTTAAATCAATTTTTATTAGCAAATTCTACGAGAATTCAATTATTTATATACAAATATTGTTAATTTTATTGAATAATTCAATGTTTCTTTAAATAGAATTCTAAAACATAATTTTATCAATAAATTTTTTAATAATTTAATTCCATTGGACGAATTTTCATAAAATTTTTAATAATAATTACATTTTTCGAAGAATTCGATTAAAATTTATTGTATTCAAAATAATTGAAATTCTACAATAAGTTTTATTATTTACGAAAATAATTGAATTATTGAGAAGAATATAAAAAAGTTTCAAACAATTGATTTTTTTCAAAAAAAAAAAATTTATGTAAATTCTATTTTTAATAATTGAATGCTGGTGAAATATTCATTATTTTAAAAAATAATTGAATAGTCGTGTAGAATTTTATCAAAATTTGCTTTTAAATAATTGAATTCTTTTGGGAAATTTTATTAAAATAATAGATATAATACCTATATAAATTATTGAAGTAAGAAATAATTTTTTTAAAATAATTGAAATTTTGCCATGAATTTTATTAAAATGTTTAAAAATAAGTGAATTTTTTTACTTTTGAAAATAATTGAATTCTTGTGATGAATACTATTATTTACGAAAAAAATTGAATTTTATTAAAATTTTTGAAAGTAATTGAATTTTTCTATTTATTTATAAAGATAATTGAAATGTTGATATAATTTTTTTAGATTTTTTTAAAATAATTGAATTTTTGCGAACAATTTTCTTAATTTTGAGAATAATTGAATTCTTGTGATGAATATAGTTATTTTTGAAAATAATTGAATTTTGCTATGAATTTTATTACAATTCCTGAAAATAATTGAATTTTGCTTTGAATTTTATTACAATTCCTGAAAATAATTGAATTTCGTCGAAGAATTTTGCTATTTATAAAAATAATTGAAATGTTGATAAGGGGTTTTTTTAAAAATATTTTTGAAAATAATTGAATTTCTGGAAAGAATTTTAAATTAATTAAATTTTTTTACTTTTGAAAATAATTGAATTCTTGTGATTATTATTTAGGATTATTTACGAAAAAAATTGAATTTTATTAAAATTTTTGAAAGTAATTGAATTTTTCTATTTATTTATAAAGATAATTGAAATGTTGATATAATTTTTTTTAGATTTTTTGAAAATAATTGAATTTTTGTGAAGAATTTTATAAATTTTGAAAATAATTGAATTCTTGTGATGAATATTGTTATTTATGAAAATAATTGAATTTTGCAATGAATTTTATTACAATTCCTGAAAATAATTGAATTTCGTCGAAGAATTTTGCTATTTATAAAGATAATTGAAATGTTGACGAGGGGGGGGGGTTTTAAAATATTTTTGAAAATAATTAAATTTTTGGAAAGAATTTTGAATTAATTGAATTTTATTACTTTTAAAAATAATTGAATTCTTGTAATGAATACTATTATTTATGAAAAGAATTGAATTTTATTAAAATTTTTGAAAAAAATTGAATTTTTCTATTTATTTATAAAGATAATTAAAATGTTGATATTTTTTTAGATTTTTTGAAAATAATTGATTTTTTGTGAAGAATTTTATTGATTTCAAAAATAATTGAATTCTTGTGATGAATATTGTTATTTATGAAAATAATTGAATTTTGCAATGAATTTTATTCAAATTTCTGAATATAATTGAATTTCGACGATTTTTTTTGCTATTCATAAAGATAATTGAAATGTTGACGATTTTTTTTTTAATTTTTTGAAAATAATTGAATTTCTCGAAAGAATTTTGATATTTTTTAAGATAGTTGAATTTTTTTTAAAGAATTGCGTTATAATTTTAAAAATTGAAACTAATTTGAACAGAATTGAAATTAAAATTTTTCAAAAAATACTTTATTAAATGATTTATAGTTTTTAATAAATTTCTCTTGGCACTTTTAAAACAAGAAAAATCGATTTGTGCTGAAATCGTCTAATTTATTATTGTAAACTTATCATATAAATTTTTTCTTTTCGAAAAAAGCGTCACCTTTATGTATATATATATGTATATGTATATAAATATGTGTAGTGATTTTTTTGTACGTTCAGTTGGATCAAGGTGATCCGGAAATCTCTAATCAGGAAGTGTTTATTTCTGGGAATGATTTTTTTTGTGTCTCTCTTTTTATCATATAATTTTTTTTTGTTTTTAACATTAGTTTGGTGAAAACGAAGAGATAATCGAAAAATATCGAACGATCTTGATCTTTGAAATAGATTTTTTTTTTAACTCCCTACAACTTCTTTATAATATCGTTTAATCCCAGGAACTTTGCTATCGTACTGGCACATCTCGGAGAAAAAAAAGTTGGGTATTCTGAATACTCAATAATCTCAAATCTCTCCGAGAAAGGCGTGAAGCTTGTTCTTTTATCTCGATGTTAATCCACTTTTTTTTTACTCTTTAAATTTTTCGCTGATTTCTTTTTTTTGCATTGTATTTTTTTTCTTTTGTAAAAAGAAATAAAATTTGTAAATATAAATAAATGTAAAGTAAAAAATAAAGAAAGTAAATGTAAATAAATGCGAAATACAATAGAAAAATAAAAAAAAAATAGTCTAAAAATAATAAAATAAAAAACTAAATAAGATTACTTTTTTATACGTATTTTTAATAAATTAATAAAACACTATTTGGAAAGGAATTTTTAATTTTAAATTCATTAGTAAATTGATGAAAAATTTCTCTCGGTGCAAGCTTCGATATTTGATTTAAACGAAAAGTTTCCTATACTATATTTTGAGTAAATTAAATTTTGCAACCCGTTTTTCAGAAATTGATATAGTTGAATTTATTGATAATTAAAAAGTAATTGGAATCATATTAAAAATAAAAAATAGAAGTGAGAAATGTATTTTTTTCGTATCAATTTCAATATTTCACTGAAATTTCAATATAGCAAGTTGAATTTTTTTTTCTTTTCAATTTAATTTTCATTGATAACAAAATTTTATTTTATAATTTCTTGTATAAATTGGAGAATAGAAGTAAAATTCAATTAATTTGGTTTTAAAATTGTGATTTTTTTTTTTTTTTTTTTTTTTTTAACAAGTCTATTGGTGATAGAAGTTAATTTTTAAGTAATTCACGTTGTTTTTTCTTATTTGTAGAATACAGTTAAGTCGTTAAAGACGTACAAGTGCGACCTGACGCTTTTATTTTTAATACTCGTCTAATTGTCTTGAACTCACGACCCACGAACCCATTTTCCTTTAAATGACCTCGATCCGAAAGTTTCTAAGGATAATTAACTTGAAATACACTTTAGTTATCTCGGTCAAACGAAAATAATCCTTTGTTGTGACATATTTAATTAGTTTCTCATCCGTCGTCTGTTTTCGTTCTTCACACTTTTTTTCAGAAAAGAAAAAAAAATTCGATCAGACTCTACTACAGTTGCTTGGAACAATTAGTATTATTGTTTGGAACAACTTTTTTTTTTAAATTTAAAATTTTAAACTTTAATTTTTTTTTTTTTTTTTTTTTTTTAATTTAAAAAATTTTTTTTTTTTTGAATTTTTTTAAAATTATTCCTTATTTTGTTAGTATTTAGTGATAAATGACATTGTGTCCAAAAACATCAATAACTTCTTTTTTAAATAAATATTTAATCATTTAAAAAAAAATGTAATTCGTTGCAAGGCTTCAATTATTTTCCTAATTAATAAAATTCTTCACGGGATTTCAATTATTTTTTTAACACACTTTTAAGTAAATTTTTCGAAAAATGTAATTAATTTGAACAATTTTAATAAAATTCTTCGAAAAAAATAAATAAGCAATTTTCAATTATTTTTAATAATTTTAGCAAATTTTCCTAGAGAATTTTCAAATCCATTTGTTTACAATTCAATTTTACGAAATTCTTATTATTCGGAAATTCTTCAATTTATTTAGAAAATAAAAACTTGAAATAATTTTTATTTATTTAATCATTTACAGGCATATTTAAAAAAAAACTTCAATCAAACTTTTTCGAAATATAATTATTTCTAATAAAAATTCATTATTATCTAAAATTTTAACTGAAATTCATTTTTATGAAATGAAAATCAATTTTGTTAGAAAATTCTAGGAGAATTCAATTATTTTAATAGAAAAATTAATTTAATGAACGAATTTTTCTTAAAATTGAATTTTCATGAAAAATTGTATAAACAAATTTTTAAATAATTGAATTAATTTGACGAATTTTTATAAAATTTTTTAAGAATAATTAGAATTTTCGAGAAAATTTGATTAAAATTATATTGAAAATAATTAAAATTCACCGATGAGTTTCATTATTTATAAAAATAATTGAATTCATAAAAAGAATTTTATTAATTATGAAAATAATTGAATTCTTGCGATGAATATTTTTATTTATGAAAATAATTGAATTTTGTCGAAGAATTTTGCTATTTATTTATAAAGATAATTGAAATTTTGACGATTTTTTCTACATTTATTTGAAAATAATTGAATTTTTGCGAAAATTTTTGTTAATTTTGAAAATAATTGAATTCTTTTGATGAATATTGTTATTTATGAAAATAATTAAATTATTTTGAAGAAATTTGTAAGTACCTAATTGAATTTTCATGCAATTTTTATTATTCATGAAAATAATAAAACGTTTGAGTAGAATTTTATTAAAATTTTTAAAAATAATAATTGAGTTCTTTTGGAAAATTTTATTCAAATAATAGATATTGAAAATTATGGAATTGATGAAATTTTTTTTAAATAATTGAAATTTGGCTTAAAATTTTATTAAACTTTTTAAAAATAATTGAATTTCAGAGAAGAATTTTTTTAAAGATAATTAAAATGTTGAGAGGTTTTTTATAAAAATATTTTTGAAAATAATTGAATTTCTGGAAAGAATTTTGAATCAATTGAATTTTATTACTTTTGAAAATAATTAAATTCTTGTGATAAATACTATTATTTATGAAAAGAATTGAATTTTATTAAAATTTTTGAAAGTAATTGAATTTTTCTATTTGTTTATAAAAATAATTGAAATGTTTACGATTTTTAAAAAATTTTTTGAAAATAATTGAATTTTTGCGAAGAAATTTATTATTTTTGAAAATAATTGAATTTCTGCAATTATTTGTAACTTCTACAAAATCCATTTTTTTTTTAGTATTTTCGACTAAAATTCTTCTATAAATCCATTATTTTTAATAATTAATTAAATATATATATTAGAAAATTGAACTAATTTCAAAAGAAATTTTTATTTTTTAAAGTTATTGACATTTTTCAAAAATCTAAGTTTTTTAAAATTTCCAATAAAATTCCTTCAAAATTGAAAGTTTATAAAATTTAAAATTGAAACCTTTCTGAGGTTCATTTAATTATTTTTTTTTTTTTTAAAATTGGTTATTGAATTTATTTTTTAAATTTAGTACATAATATGTACATAAAAAAATAAAAATACATAAAAAGTTAAATAATAAAATAAAAAAATGGAAATTAATTTAATTCTTTAAATTAGTATTTAACATCCGAATGAGAGAGAAAAAAGTCTGTATTTTCCCCGCAGCATCAGAAAATGAGTAATCAAAATTCTCCCCCTCCTTCCAAAAAAAATAGTAAAAGATAAAGTTATCATTAATCAGACTCAATTTATTTATAAATTTCCAAAAATTAACGTAGTTTTTCTCTCCCCATTTGAATTCTTTCCTATTTGCGAGTAAAATAATGAATTAATCACAAAATCATTAAAAGACAAATCCCTCTCTATTAATATGTTAAAGAATATGCAATTCATCCGTTAAAAAGAAGCTTAAATCAGATAATGCAAAAGACTATTGTTGATTTATCGTTTACACGCTCGAATCAATTTTCAATGATGATTTAAGGGTGACTTTGAAAAAAGAGGAAAAAAAATGAATAAAACTTCCAACAATTCGGTTTCAAGGGAGGGGGGGGGGGGGTGAAAAGGGGAATTATTATCCCACGAGGGTGAAATTGTCAATAAATGGATTTTGGTGTGCAGTTCAATTTCGTACGAGAGAAGTAAGTGCAATAGTGCCCTCTTGTGTCACGCAAGAGAGGCGAGAGCGGGGGGAAGGGTAGATAAAATCCGAGAGTTCGAAAATTGTCAACATTTGATAACGGCTCGAGGCTTCTGACTCCTCAAAGTAAAGGGATGAGAAGCTCAAATAAACAGAAATTCACGTTTTCGATTTTCTTCTTCTCGTCTTTTAAAGACGGTTCTCTCTCTCTCTCTCTCTCTCTCTCGACTAAACATCGCCCGAAGGATAAACACCCAAGGCTGTTAAGCTCTCTCTCTCTCTCTCATATATATATGTGATTTGCACATGAAATCTCTTGAGACGATGATGGAATTTCGCTTCCCTCTGATACTCCAGTATCGATATAGTTGATGTAAATGTGTTTATGTGCGGAATTATGGATCTGACCTCAGATTTTCGAAGATTTTATTTTATTTTTTTGAGATTAAAACAAGTTTTAAGTGAATCCTTCAAATTTTTAAAAATTGGTCCGCCATATTGGATCCGCCATTTTGAATATTGAAAAACCGATTTCAGATTCGTAATCAGCGACCCCAAAAACCCCCGAGTAACAAGTTTTAAGCGAATCCTTTAAATTTTTAAAAATTAGTCCGCCATATTGAATTCGCCATTTTGAATTTTGAAAAACTGACTTTAGATTCGTAATCAGCGACCCCACAAACCCCCGAGTAACACATTTTAAGCGAATCCTTTAAATTCTTTTTAAATTAGTCCGCCATATTGGATCCGACATTTTGAATATTAAAAATTGACTATTTTTCAAAAATGCCACTTTTTTCGACTTATTTTCAAGAATTGCGTCTTTTTCTTCCAAAAACATTACAACAAAATATCACATTTTTAGTATAAAATGCAAATTATTTTGATTTTTCTACTGTGAAAAATAACTGTCTAGACAAATCTTTTAAAAATAATTTTTCTAATTAAATTTTCGAAATATATGTACAATTAAAAAGATTTGGAATAATTAGAATTTTGTAAAATTTACTTTAAAAAAAATTGATTTTTTGCAAGTATTATTATTACAATTTTTGAAAATCAACTTTTGAAGAAGTTAAATTGCAAATTTTTTTGAAAATAATTGAATTCTCAAAAAAAAAGAATTTAATGAAAAATCTTCAAGTGTAAATTTATGAAAATGAAAATTTATAAAAAGTAGATTCTAAAAAATTATGTTAAAATTTTTTTAAAAAAAAGTAATTCTTAGAATTTTTTTCATTATATATTTTTAAAATATTCAATTATTTTCAACATTTTCAAAAACATAATTCCGAAAATTCAAATACATACGTGTTTTGGAGAAAACAAACGTTGTTATAATTTTTAATTACAATTCTTTAAAAATTTAATTATTTATTTTATATTTTTTAAAAATTCAATTATTTTAAAAATATTTTATCAAATTTCAATTATTTTAAGAATATTTTACCAAAATTCAATTGTTTTAAAAAGATTATATCAAATTTCAATTATTTATAAAACATTTTACCAAAATTCAATAGTTTTAAAAAATTTCATCGAATTTCAATTATTTTTAAAAAAAAAATTTTCAAAATTCAATTTTTTTAAAAAGATTTAACCAAAATTCAATTGTTGTAATAGATTTGATCAAATTTCAATTATTTATTTTATATTTTTCGAAAATTCAATTATTTTAAAAAAAAATTTTATCAAACTTCAATTATTTTAAAAAGATATTATCAAATTTCAATTATTATAAAAAGATTTTACCAAAATTCAATTATTTTAAAAAATTTTAGAAAATTTAAATTATTTATTTTATATCTTTCAAAAGTTCAATTATTTTTGGAAGATTTAATTAGATTTCAATTATTTTAAAAAGATTTTACTAAAATACAATTATTTCAAAAGATTTTAACAAATTTCAATTATTTATTTTATATTTTTCAAAAATTAAATTATTTTTAAAAGATTTTATCAAAATTCAATTATTTTAAAAAGATTTTACCAAATTTCAATTATTTATTTTATATTTTTCGAAAATTCAATTATTTTTAAAAGATTTGATCAAATTTCAATTATTTTAAAAAGATTTTACCAAAATTTAATTATTTTAAAAGATTTTAGAAAATTTAAATTATTTTTAATAAGATTTTACCAAAATTTAATTATTTTAAAAAGATTTAATTAGACTTCAATTATTTTAAAAAGATTTTACCAAAATTCAATTGTTTTAAAAAAATTTTAACAAATTTCAATTATTTTTAAGAGATTTAACCGAAATTCAATTGTTTGGAAATTTTTTAATTGTATATATATATAATTGAAAGAATATTATCTTAAAAAAATTATTTAAAAATTATTTTTAAAAAATCAATTTTAAGAATTTGTTTATTAGAATTTTTTAAGAATATTATACTTTAATAATTTAAAAAAAACATGGACAATAAATACAGTTATAAGATAAAATTTTTCTTGCAACACTAAATTAAATAAACGAATTTTGTTTGTATTTTTAATCGACTAAAGCAACTTTTTTTTTGTGTCTTAAAGTCGATCAGAGGCCTGCAGATGATCGACAATTTTTGAACTCTGAAGTCAGATCCGTGTTCATTGACCCCATTTAACCCCTGTTTAACAAGTTTCATTAAAAACTCTCGTTTAAAAAAACGTCGGCCATATTGAATCCGCCATTTTGAATTTTTTAAATTTGAGACATTAGTTTTTTTTTTATTTATTTTTTTAGAAACATTAGTTTAATTTATAATTAACGATGTTAAATACATGAAAATATATATACCTAGAAAAGTTCATTTTGAGGTTATGTTTCTTTCTTTTTGTTTTTTTTTAAATTTCTGATTTTAGATTTATAACTGACAATATTCTCTCATATCAGCAAAAAGAATACTCGCTAATCAAAATAAAAAAAATTGTCTATTTTCCAACAGAATCATACTCTACTTATCGTTGAAAACTTTGGAAGAAAGCGGAAAAGAAAGAATAGTAAAAAAAAAAAAAAAAAAAAAAAAAAAAAAAAAGTCGAACCAAATATTGTAAAAGAATGAGAAGGAGAGGAAACAAAGGGGAATAATTTAAATTTCAAGAGACTGGGAAAGTTTCGAAGCGTGAAATCAATTTTTAAGCGATTCTATTGAGACTTTATTATTACAGGAGTTCTTTGGTGGTGAAAGAGAGTGAGAGAGGGAGAGAAAAGTTCGATAGATGGGGGCAGATAGATTTCAAATTTAAAGGAGGGAGAAGCGATGAAATTCACGGTGAGTTGGTGCATGCATGCGGGTCGTCTTTTGTAGATGAGTAACCGCACAGATTTCTATAACCTATAATATCTCTAAAAATATATATAGGCATATATCAAGTAAAGTCCACAGTCAAAGAGCTTTGGGTGACAATGACACGTGTGATTCAATGGTTATCTCTTTAGTAAAAAAAAAAATAGGGAGAGAAATTTTTTTTTCTCTCCTGAATAACGAAAGTTGTATTTTTGAGATTTTAATCTACTAGGTATTTGTACCCACTCATTTTTTTGCTCATTTATGGTACCTTTTTATGATTCTTTTTTCATTCTGATTTCTTTTTTGTTTCTTGTTACCTTCAATTCTTCTTTTGTTTGGTCTTTTTTAACCCGTTTTTTTGGGACCTGAAGCGGAAATCCGACATTTTGAATTTTTAAATTCTGATAGTTTATTGGTAATTAAAAATCCTAAGAATATTCAAAAATTCAAAATGTCTGTCGAACAGTTAGAAACTCGTAAAAATGACAATTCGAAAAAATTGACTTTTCGCAAAAGTGGCAATTCGTAAAAATAGCGACTTGGAAAAGTGACATTTCGTTAAAATAACAGTTCGGATAAGTGTAATTCGGTAAAATGACAGTTCGGTGAAATGACATTTGGGGAATAATCATGCGCCTCACTTGAAATTCACGGATTTCCAGCGACAATCCGTGACAAAAAAGCCAAAATCACCGGTTTCCCCTATTTAGAACCTTTTGAAATTTGTTTACGGTGTCTCTGACATTAGAATAAATAATTATCAAGAGAAAAAAAATGCCACCACGACGAGGAAAGCACAAAAAAAAAAAAATACAAAAAAATTCTGTTAGGGACAAATATGCAACTGCGCACCAACAAGTAAAAAAAAAAACAATCCCATAATGTATCCTCCATTTTTCGGAAAAACAAAGAAGAAAAGCAACTTTATTGAGTGAAAAATGTATCAAAGTCTGAAAATTGCGGTTCTGTCCTGGATTTTCCAGTTGATTTCGTTCTCAAATCGTCCAACTCCTCCATCTTGAGGTTCAACCTCGACCTACAAGAGATCCACGAAAAGCTGCAGTCACGTTCCTGAAGGGGGACCCTGATCAATGGATAGTGGAGGAATGAGGAGGAGGAGGAGGAGAAGGAGGAGAAAAAGGGGATGAGAGCGCTATTTCACGAGCTTAAAAGTGAGACATGGGCGAAATGTGCTACCAACGTTGCAGCAGTGCCACTCTCCGAAAGTATCGATCTTCAGCAAGTGAGCCGCGGGTGGAAACCTGGAGGGAGGGAGGGGCGGAACGAGGGGGGGGGGAATCGTCAGCAAACGAGAGAAAGAGAGAACAAGTTAGGGGGGGGAGGAGGTCGACAGATAAAGAGGAGAATAAGAATGAGATAGTTATAGATGGTTGGCGATACTGAGACAAATGTCTGGTGGTAAGAGAGGTAGTAAAAGTGGCAAGAGAGAGAGAGAGAGAGAGAGAGAGAAAGGGATATTGACTTCGAAAACAATAAGAGTGACAAGGATAGATAGCAATCCGTAAAAAGAGAGAAAGACGGATTAAATCAGATTGAGAGAGAGAGAGAGAGAATGATTGTGAGGAGAGATTAATAACAATGAGAACGAAAAAGATAGATGGGGATAATTAGAGTGAGAACAAAGAAGCTGAAAGTAAAGAGGGATATTAAAATTTTGCATATATTTTGCTGGGAGGAAGAACCGAAACTAGGGACACAATTGTTTTGGGGATATTTTTGTCATCCCTCCATCTCGTACTTGGACATTAATAAACAGGGTCGCCACAGGTCAGGGAATTCAGGGAAAAGTCAGAGAAGTCAGGGATTTTTAGTAAAATAAATAAAAAAAAAAAAATAATAATGAAAAAAATTGAATTTTAAAAATTTATGAAAAAACTCTGAATTTTGATGTTTTTTTTTGTTCGCCTCGTAAACTATGAAATTACCACGAATTTTAATACAAAACCTTGAATTTTTTCTATTTCAGACAATAATTTCCTTTTAAATAACTTAATTTTACAAGAACTATCATAAAATTATGACTTAAATTATTTAGTGAATCATTTTTACAATTTTCGTAAATACTAGATTGTTAAAAGAATTTTAGTTAAAAATACTAAAAAAAAAATTGAATTTTGAGAAAGTTACAAATAATTCCAGAAATTCAATTATTTTCAAAAGTAATAAAATTTTTCGCAGAAATTCAATTTTATTCAAAAATTAAAAAAAATTCTTGTCAAAAATTCAATTATATCTTTAAAAATAATAAAATTCTTCTCCAAAATTCAATTATGTTGAAAAATTTTTTAAAAATTCTCGTCAAAATTTCAATTATCTTTATAAATAATACAATTTCTACGAAATTCAATTATTTTTAAAAACTTTAATAAAATTCTTGGCAAAATTTCACAGGAATTCAATAATTTACAAGATTTTTTTAATTAATTTCTTCGAAATAAATCAAGTATTTTCATAAATAATAAAATTTTCACAGGAATTCAATTATTTAATTTATAAAAAATTTAAAAAATTATTTCGAAAAATATCAATTATTTAAAAAGTATTTTATAAAATTCGTCGCAGGAATTCAATTATTTAAAGAAAATTTAACAAAGTTCTTTTCAAGAATTCAATTATTTTTAAAAAGAGTAAAATTCTTCACCGGAATTCAATTATTTTTATAAACTTGAATAAAATTCGTTGGAGGAATTAAACTATTTTCAAAAGGAATAAAATTTTTCGCAGAAATCCAATTATGTTCAAGAATTTAAAAAAAATTCTTGTCAAAATTTCAATTATTTTTATAAATAATAAAATTCTTTAATATTCAATTATTAAAATTTTTTTTTTCAATTCTCGTCAAAATTTCAATTATTGTTATAATCAATAAAATTCTTCTTCAAAATTCAATTATTTTTAAAAACTTGAATAAAATTCTTGTTAAAATTTCACTGGAATTTAATTATTTTTGAAATTTCTAATAAATTTCTTTGAAATAATTCAATTATTTTTATAAGTAATAAAATTTTCACATGAATTCAATTATTTAATATACAAAATTTCATAAAATGTTTCGAAAAATATCAATTATTTAAAAAGATTTTTATAAAATTCGTCGCATGAATTATAAATTTCTTCACAATAATTCAATTATTTTCGTAAATAACAATATTCATGACAAGAATTCAATTATTTTCAAAATTAACAAAATTTTTCGCAAAAATTCAATTACTTTCCAAATAAATGTTAGAAAAAATCGTCAACATTTCAATTATCTTTATAAATAAATAGCAAAATAAAATTCTTCGACAAAATTCAATTATATTCAGGAATTTTAATAAAACTCATTGGAAAATTCAATTATTTTCATAAATAAAAAAATTCATCATAAGAATTCAATTATTTTCATAAGTAATAACATTCTTTTTATGAATTCAATTATTTTTATAAATAATGAATCTCATTGCAGAATTTCAATTATTTTTAATACAATTTTAATCAAATTCTCTCGAAAAAAAGTAATTATTCTTAAAAATTTTATTAAAATTCGTCAAAATAAGAAGTAGGTATTTAATTATTGAAAAATTTTTAGATAAAATTCTTTATGAAAATTCAATTTTAAGAAACTAGCAATTATTCAATAAATATTTTTGTATTTAAATAATTGAATTCGAGTGGAATTTTCTCATAAACATTGAACTAAAAATGGATTTCAATTAAAATTTTAGAATATAATTGAATATTGAAAGCAGAGCGTAAATTTTTAGAAATAATTGAATTTTCAAAAGTTTTCAGATTAAAATCTTTGAAAATTTGAATTTTTCATATTTTTAACTAAAAATTCTGTGGAATTAATTTTTTTTGAGAAACTTTAATTGCCGATTTTTTTTGGGAATTATGCAAAGTTTTTATTTTCTAATGTATTTTTAATTGAAGAATTTACGAATAATTGAAATTTTAAAAAAATTGAATTGTAAACAAATTGAAAATTCTTAAAGAACTTTTTCTAAAATTATTAAAAATAATGGATTTATAGAAGACGTTTAGTTAAAAACACGAAAATAAAATTCAATTTTGTAAAAGTTGGAAATTATTGCAAAAATTCAATTATTTTCAAGAGTAATAATATTCTTCGTAAAAATTTAATTCTGTTCAAAAGTAATAGAAAATTCTTCTCAGGGATTCAAATTATTTTCACAAATAATAAAACTCATCGCAGAATTTCAATTATTTTATTTTAATTTTAATCGAATTTCTCGAAAAATGTAATTATTCTTAAAAAATTTTATTAAAATTCATTGATAGAATTCAATTATTTGAAAATTTTGTTGATAACGATTCTTTATCGGAATTGAATTTTGAAGAAACATTCAATTATTCAATAAATTATTTATTTGCATTTTAGTTGTATTTAAATTTAAATAATTCAATTCTAGTAGAATTTTCTAATAAAAATTGATTTTCATTATTCATAAAAATGAATTTCAGTGGAAATTTTAGATAATTGAATATTAAAAGCAATATAGCGGGAATTTTTAGAAGAAGAAGAATTTTATTAATTATAACAATAATTGAAATTTTGACGAGAATTTAAAAAAAAAATTTTTAAATAATTGAATATTAAAGAATTTTATTATTTATAAAGATAATTGAAATTTTGACAAGAATTTTTTTTTAATTTTTAAATTTTTTTTTGAATTTTTTTTTTTTTTTAAATTTTTTTTTTTTAATTTATTGAATTTCTGCGAAAAACTTTATTCCTTTTGAAAATAGTTTAATTCCTCCCAAGAATTTTATTCAAGTTTATAAAAATAATTGAATTTCGGTGAAGAATTTTACTGTTTCTAAAAATAATTGAATTCTTGAAAAGAACTTTAAAATTTTTTTTAAATAATTGAATTCATGCGACGAATTTTTATGAAATAGTTTTTAAATAATTGATATTTTTCGAAATAATTTTTGAAATTTTTTATAAATTAAATAATTGAATTCCTGTGAAAATTTTATTGTTTTTGAAAATAATTGATTTATTTCGAAGAAATTAATTTAAAAAAATCTTGTAAATTATTGAATTCCTGTGAAATTTTGCCAAGAATTTTATTAGTTTTTAAAAATAATCGAATTTCGTAGAAATTGTATTATTTATAAAGATAATTGAAATTTTGACGAGAATTTTGAAAAAATTTTCAACATAATTGAATTTTGGAGAAGAATTTTATTATTTTTAAAGATAATTGAAATTTTAACGAGAATTTTTTTAAATTTTTGAATATAATTGAAATTCTGCGAAAAATTTTATTACTTTTGAAAATAATTGAATTTCTGGAATTATTTGTAACTTTTTCAAAATTTAATTTTTTTTTAGTATTTTTAACTAAAATTCTTTTATCAATCTAGTATTTACGAAAATTGTAAAAATGATTCACTAAATAATTTAAGTCCTAATTTTATGATAGTTCTTGTAAAATTAAGTTATTTAAAAAGAAACTATTGTTTGAAATAGAAAAAATTCAAGGTTTTGTATTGAAATTCGTGGTAATTTCATAGTTTACGAGGCAAACAAAAAAAACATCAAAATTCAGAGTTTTTTCATGAATTTTGAAAATTCAATTTTTTCCAGTACTTTTACTAAAAATCCCTGACTTTTCCCTGACTAATTTTACTTTCCCTGTCTTTTCCTTGAATTCCCTGAATTCCCTGACTTCCGTGACCTGTGGCGACCCTGTTGCAATTATGTGCTTTTGAATAAAATATTGTATCATTTAAAAATGGTAGTTTTTTAAAAAAAATAAATTTCCAAAAATAGTCGAATTTCGCAATAAGTTACGTGTACCCCTCTTGATAGCATTTTCCATATGGTAACGAGTTTGAAAAAAAATGTCTCCTCATTTTGGGAAAATGGGGGATTTAAATAAGATTCTATTTTATTAGTAACCTTAGAGGATTGAGTTAAAAAGTTAAAGGGATATGGAGAGAGGGGTTAGTCTGGAACTGATCTGTCGGGTTTGAGAAGAGCTTTAGCTAACTTTTCTTGTGTTGGCTACGAATGTGTATATATATATAGGTATATAGACAGTGAGGGGAATATATAGAGACGAGTCGACTATATTTATCGTGGGAAGGGAACCGTCGAGAAAGGATCGCTAGATCGTGGCTAATCTAACCAGACTCCAGTCGTCTTATCCGACACGAAAACCTCCTCTAGAAAACCGGTTGCGCGAATCTCGGGAATTATTCATTTTTTCGGAATTCACTTCTTGATACCGCGCCGCACCAAGAAAACAAGATTTAGATTTCTTCTTTTCTCTCACACTATATTCAATAATCTTATTACCTATCGTCAAAAAAAATCAAAGTTTAGAATTAAATAAAGGTAATAAAGGTATGCAGACTTCGCACTCGATAATTAATTTTAAAAAAAATAACAAAAAGTAGCTTTCAAAATTAAAAAAAAAAGTAGTAAAAATGTAGCTATCGAAAAATTAAACTTGACGACCAAAAAAAACTAGTTTTAGACACTTCACAAAACTGACAAAAATTCAATTCCATAATTTTTATTTTCCTGATTTTTTCCTACTTTTCATCAAAAAATATTTACTTCTTTCCTTATCCTGCTGATAAATTGAATTCCTGCAACAAATTTTATTATTCATCAAAGAATTTAAATATTTATCAAAATAATTTTATTCTTGCGAAGAATTTTATAAAAATTTTTAAATAATTCATTTCTTTCGACTAATTTTCAGCAAATTCTAATTTAAATAATTGAATTTCTGAGAAATTATTATTCATGAAAAGAATTGAATTCTTACGGAGATTTTTACAACAATTTTTTTTAAATAATTGAATTCTGTGTTTGGAAATTTTATGAAAATAGTAGATATTGAATATTGAAAATCACTAAATTGCGAAAAGTATTTTAATAACAATGAAATTTTACAAAGAATTCTATTAAAATTCTCAAAAATAATTGAATTCCCAAGAAGAATTTTATTATTTATGAAAATAATTGAATTTACAAGAAAAAATTCATTACTTTTAAAAATAATTGAATTCTTGTGCTGAACATTGTTATTTACAAAAATAATTGAATTTTGCAAAAAATTTAATTAAAATGCCTCAAAATAATTGAATTTTCGGGATATTAAAAATAATTGAAATCCTGCGATGAGTTGGATTATTTATGAAAACAATTGAACAGTTGATAAGAATTATTTTATTAAAATTTTCAAAAATAATTAAATTCCTGACAAGAATTTTATTATTTATGAAAATAATTGATTTTGGCAAAGAATTTTATTAAAATGCTTTAAAATAATTGAATTCGCCGGAATATTTTTGTTATTTTCGGCATAATTGAATTGTTTCGAATAATTTTAATAAAATCTATGAGAATAATTGAATTATTTCAAAAAAAAAATTCAATTAAAATTATATTTAAATTAATTATTGAATTCTTGGGAAGAATTTTATTAAAATATTTGAAAATAAATTGAATTCCTGTGAAAAATTCTAATATTTTTGTAAATAATTGAATTCTTAAAGAGAATATAAACAAAATTTTTTTTTTTTGAATAATTGATTTTTTCAAAGAATTTAATTTTTGGAAAGAAATTTCTGAGCAATTTCTGTAAAATTGTATTACAAATAATTGAATTTCTGAGATGAATTTTATTATTTATGAAAATAATTGAATTATTGCGAAAAGTCTTATTAAAATGTTTAAAAAGAATTGAATTTCTGTGAAAAATTTTTGTTATTTTTGAAAATAATTGAATTTTGGCGAACGATTTTATTAAAATTTTTTAAAAGAATTGCATTTCCAAGAAGAAATTTATAGTTTTAAAAATAATTGAGTTCTTTGTGATGAATATTGTTATTTATGAAAATAATTGAACTTTGTAAAGAATTTTATTAATAAATACCTTAAAATAATTGAATTTTCGAGAATAATTTTGATATTTATCGAAATAATTGAATTCCTTGGAAGAATTATTGATGTAAATAATTGAATTCTTGGGAAGAATTTTATTATTTATACGAAAATAATTAAATTATTATTTCGAAAAATTGTATTAAAATGTTTAAAAAGAATTGAATTTCTGTGAAAAATTTTGTTTATTTTGAAAATAATTGAATTTTTCGTAAGAATTTTATAAACATTCTTTTAATTAATTAATATTTTTCGAAATGTAATAAATATTATGAATATTATATTTAAAAAAAAAGAATTCTTACGGAAAACTTTATTTGTGAAAATAATTGAATTGTTAAGAACAATTTTATTAGATTTTTTAAAAATAATTGAATTTTTGTGATGATTATTGTTATTTTTGAAAATAATTGAATAGTTGCAGAAAATTTTATTAAAATTGTGAAAAATTCCCAAGAAGAGTATTGTTATGAAAATAATTGAATTTTGCAATGAATTTTATTCAAATTTTTGAATATAATTGAATTTTCGGGTATAATTTTGTTTATTTTGTTTATTTAATTCTTTGGGAACTATTTTATTAAAATCTATAAGAATAATTGAATGCTTTAAAAATTTTTGAGAATAATTGAATGTCTGTGTAGCATTTTATTTAATTTTTTTTTTTTTTTTTTAAATAATTGAATTCCTAAAAAGCATTTTATTATTTATGAAAATAATTGAATTTTTGCAAACGATTTTATTAGAATTTTTTTAAAATAATTGAATTTTGGATGAATTTTATCAATTTTTTTTAAATAATTGATTTCCTTTTGCTTTTTATGAAAATACTAGATATTGACAATGAACTTGGAATATTTTTTTGAAAATAATTGAATCGATTTAAAGAATTTGAGACTAATTTTTTAGAATAGTTTCCTTATTTCTAGTATTATCAAATTTAAAGTAAATTAAAAAAAAAAAAATGGTAGCTTTTAGTGTCTACTTTTTCGATTTTTTCCCATTTCGAATCGCAGTGCATAGAATAAAAATTATTTTTTCTCCCCTAATAATAAAAGTATATATATATATATATATCGATTAATTTTCAGAGGGGAGACACGAAAACTTTTCCATATTCTCCTTGAGAGATTTGTATCTTTTTCTCTTCGCATTGATATGTTTGATGTATGGCTCGTGGTGAATAATATAATAAATATGAGAGAAGAGTACAACGACCTTTCTGGTCATCTATTGGATTCTATTGAATAATATCATCAGTGAATCTAATTCTGTAATAATAGGTGGAAACTGGGCTTTGAGCACTCCGGGTGTCTCTCTAGTGAATTGGCTGCTGATAGGCCCGGTGCGAATATCGTCGCGCGCGCTTTGCGTTGCATTGCGTTGTTGTGTTCAGGGGAAATCAAATCGAGATTGTCGATTGTGTAACGATGTATATATTGTATATAATGTATTGTATTTCGAATTCCAAGAGCAATCGATATACGAATCCCTTTGGAAACTGCCGCAATTCTGGCTTCAATTAATGTTTAAGTGAATACAATATAATAATGGAAATCCTACAATTCACCTTTCGTTTTATACGAAAATACATTATTATGTAATTCAATTTTTTTATCACTTTTCTTTATTCGTTATATTCGTTCCGATATTTAATATTTTTTTTAAATCTGAGTTTATATTCGTTATTGATGACCCTAAAATCACCTAGACACCAAGTTTCATCGAAATCCAACAATTTTGTAAATTTGCCGCCATATTGGATCCGCCATTTTGAATTTCGGAAATCCGACTTCAGACTCGTGATCAGCGACCCCAAAAACCCCTAGACACCAAGTTTCATCGAAATCCAACAATTTTTAAAAATTGCCGCCATATTGGATCCGCCATTTTGAATTTCGGAAATCCGACTTCAGACTCGTGATTAGCGACCCCAAAAACCCCTAGACACCAAGTTTCATCGAAATCCACCAATTTTTAAAATTTGCCGCCATATTGGATCCGCCATTTTGAATTTCGGAAATCCGACTTCAGACTCGTGATCAGACCCTAAATACTTCTAAATATAAAAATTTGAAGTACATCCTCTAATCGGAACGAAATAAGTTTCTTTATAATTATTATAAACTCTTTTTTCTTCCTCGAAACGTATATATATAACAATATAATGATCGCTGGTTTATGTTTGAGAAAGCACTTCCGATACAGACGATGAAATTACTGCGGCAATAGTAAAACTCTATCATTTCCCATGATTCCCAGACATTCCAAAGTATTAGCTTTCAGACAAATAATAGTAATCCACGAAGCGTTTCATCTGCAGACTGAATCTAGGATAATCATTATCCTAATCGAGTAACGATTGGACGTTAATGACATTGCTAATTAGCATCTTCGGTCCATCGAGGGAGGCAATGGTTTAGCCAATGGCTGCTCCTCCCATCGTCTCTAATTCGCCCCGAAGGCTCCAGAGTCGGTGATTCTAGAACCGCGAGCGTTTAAAAAAAAAAACATCAAAGAGACTGTAATTGCTACAATTAGAATTAAATTAAAAAGAGCATGCTTTGTTTTTATCTAATCACTCTTTTTTTCTCATTTCTTTCATTAGTGCCAATTGCTGGGCAATACCAACACGAATCGACGTAATTCTTAAAATATCCACAACTTCTTTTATATTTAATTCTATAACTTTATTTACATACCCAGGCTTTGCACTCATCTATTTACTACCTACTATTTACTAAACCCTACTGTATTAAATTGTGCTCATTTAATAGTCTTATTTCAGCGAATAAATATTATTATTTAGTACATGATGATGATATATATTATTAATACATTCAATTATTTCTACTAAACATAACGTTTTATGGTAAACTTTTTAAATTTTAGCAATTTTTAATAAGTGTCTCACAACTGGATACATTTTTTTTTTTTTGACAAAAGTGATGTGCTCGGAAAATTGATCGTAACTTTTTTTGACCCCATCGGAACACTATACTTTCTTTGAATAAAAGTTGTGTATTTAAGTTACTTTTCGAACGGTATATTTTACTTACAATTTCGTTTACCCGTTTAGAATTTATGGGTCAAAAACAAAAACCGTCTCATACCTGGACACACTCCCCTAATTACTAATATTATTAATTATTAATATTATTAATTATTAATATTATTAATTATTAATATTAATAATTATTAATATTATTAATTATTATTATTATTAATTATTATTATTATTAATTATTATTATTATTAATTATTAATATTATTAATTAGCACAAGAGAATGAAGCTGAAACTGACACCAACTTAATTTATAAAATTTTATTATTAAAAATTTTTTATTGTTCGAACCGACATAAAATTTTAAAGAATCATTTCAAATTATAATTTACTCGCATTGTTGACTTTTTCTACATAGAATTTGCATGAATATTTATATAGACGAATTATAATAATTTGGATAATTGGTATATGAATGAAAAATTTTATAACGTTAATTTCTATTTTTCAGGAAATTTCAAGAGCAGGAAAAAAAAATTCTATTTCATTGGGTTTTTCCTAATTCATACCCACTACGATACTTTTTTCTAGATTTTCATGGAAATTCAATTTAAAAAAAATTTTTTTTTCATGAAATTCTAAGCAAGAATACAATTATTTTCATAAATAATAAAACTCATCGAAGAATTTCAGTTATTTTTTTAATACTATTTTAAATTAATTAATCGAAAAATTCAATTATTTTCAAAATAAACAAAATTTTTCACAGAAATTCAATTCTTTTTAAACATTTTAATAAAATTTATCGAAATAATTCAATTATTTTCGTATAAATAATAAAATTCATCGCCGAAATTCAATTAATTTCAAATATTTTAATAAAATTGTTCGAAAGAAATCAATTATTTTAAATACAATTTTGATTAAATTTTTTTTGAAATAATTCAATTTATTATTCTTTCAGATTTTAATAAAATAATTCTTCCCAAAATTTCAATTATTTACATCAATAATTCTTCCCAAGGAATTCAATTATTTCGATAAATATCAAAATTATTCTCAAAAATTCCATTATTATTTTGACGTATTTTTAATAAAATTCTTTGCAAAATTCAATTATTTTCATAAATAACAATATTCATCCACAAGAATTCAATTATTTTTAAAAGTATAAATTTCTTCTTGGAAATAATTTAATTATTTACAAAAATTTTACAATTTTTCACAGGAATTCAATTATTTTCAAATATTTGAATAAAATTGTTCGAAAAAAGTCAATTATTTTAAATATAATTTTAATTTTAGTTTTTTTGAAAAATAATATAATTATTCTTATAGATTTTAAAAAAAATTGTTCCCAAGAATTCAATTATGCTAATAAATAACAAAATTATTTCGGAGAATTTAATTATTTTCAAAAATAACAAAATTTTTTTACAGAAATTTAATTCTTTTTAAACATTTTAATCCAATTTTTCCCAATAATTCAATTATTTTCGTATAAACAAATAAAATTTTTCTCGGAAATTCAATTATTTTTGAAAATTTTAATAAAATAATTCTCAGCAAATATTCAATTATTTTCATAAATAATAAAATTCATAACAGGAATTCAATTAATTTTTAAATATTTTAATAAAATTGTTCGAAAAAAATCGCAATTATGATAATTCAATTATTTTCATAAATAATAAAACTCATCGAAGAGTTTCAGTTATTTTTTTTAAATACTATTTTAAATTAATTAATCGAGAAATACAATTATTTTCACAAATAAAGTTTTCCACGAGAATTCAATTATTTAAAATAAAATTTTCATAATTATTATAAATTCGAAAAAATTAATTACATATTTAAAACAATGTTTATAAAATTCTTATGAAGAATTCATTTATTTTCAAAAATAATAAAATTTTTCAAAGAAATTCAATTCTTTATAAATATTTTAATGAAATTTTTTGCAATATTTCAATTATTTTCATAAATAATAAAAATACTTCGCAGGAATTTAATTATTTTTTGAAAATTTTAATAAAATTTTTAGCAACTTATTCAATTAATTTTATAAATAATAAAATTCATCGCAGGATTTCAAATTTTTTTTTAATACAATTTTTACAGGAATTGCTCAAAAAAATGTAATTATTTAAAAAAATTTAATTTCAATTTCTCGAGAAAATCAATTATGTATAAAAATGATTTTTTTAAATTTCTTTGAAAGTTTTTAATTATTTACAAAAATATTAGAATTTTTCACACTAAAACGAGTTTTTTTTTTGGTCGTCAAGTTTAATTTTTCGATAGCTACTTTTTTTGAAGCTACTTTCTTTTTTTTTTGTTTTTTTACTTCTTATTGATACTTCTTTTGAAATTAATTATCGAGTGCAAAGTCTTAAATTTCAAAAATATTTTTTTTAACAATTTAAAAAATTGCTAATTTTTGTCATTTTTACAATTTTTTTTTTCAAAATGTAACCTATTTTCAAAAAAAAAAAGAAGGTCAATTAATTAATAAATAAACTGAATTAATTAGTCTATATGGAGGAGAATTGCTGAGGGAAAAAAAATAGAAAATTTCTCGCATGACAATAAAGGCAAGGTTCTTTCTTTTTTCTTTTGAAAACACGCACCAACGTGTTATTTAATGATTCTTAAGTAATGAGTAATTTACATCGAATGCAAACTTTTCTCCCTTTAATTTTGTTTAATCACTTTATTCTATTCTCGAAAGAAAATTATTATGTGTAGCGTGTGAAAATAGTATAGTCAGGTATATAGATATATGTATATGCAATTTAATAATCTCTCTTTTTTCTTCCTCATTTTTTCTTTTTTTTTCTTTGTTGCTTTACAATATATTGTTAATAAATAGTCTGTAATTAACCTTCAATTATTATTGGTCTTTTATTTTAGATGTTGTTATGCAATCAAAGTTATTTTAAGTACTTTATTTATTTACTATTATCACTATTACTACTATTTTTATTATTATATTTTTACAATTATTATATTAATATTTTACATATTTACTATTGTTATTATTATTGGCTACAATTCACTATAATAATAATAATTAATAATAATAATTATTATTATTATTATTATTATTCCCGGAAAAGCTCAGGAATGTTAGGGTCGCAGATTACGAATCTAAAGTCAGATTTTCAAAATTCAAAATGGCGGATCCAATATGGCGGCTAAAACTTTAAAAATAGCTGAATTTCAATGAAATTTAGTATCTAGGGGTTTCTACGGTCGCCGATTACGAATCTGAAGTCAGATTTTCAAAATTCAAAATGGCGGATCCAATATGGCGGCTAAAAATTAAAAATAGTTGAATTTCAATTAAATTCAGTATCTAGGGGCTTCTAGGGTCGCTGATTACGAATCTAAAGTTAGATTTTCAAAATTCAAAATGGCGGATCCAATATGGCGGACAAAAATATAAAATTAATCGGATTGGCTTGAAACTTGTTACTCGGGGGGGTTTGTGGGGTCGCTGATTAAGAATCTAAAGTCAGTTTTTCAAAATTCAAAATGGCGGATCCAATATGGCGGCTAAATTTTAAAAGTTGTTGGATTTCAATGAAACTTGGTGTCTATGGATTTTCAGGGTCACTAATTCCAAATATGAACTCAGCTTTAAAAAATGTTAAATATCGAAGTGAATATAAAAAATCAAAATTGTAGATTTAAGGTAAAAAATAAATAATTTTAAAATAAAAAAACATTTTTTTTGAACTGAATTTAAATTAGAAAAAAATAATTGAAATACAATAGTGTTTTTTAGTCAATGCCACAGTTTTCCTGCTTATACATATGAGACTTTCTTTGAGCAAATAGAAAAATTTCTTTTCTCGTATACAAGTCGCGATCATTTTTTTCTTCCTCTCTATCTGTAACATATGTAAAATTTGATATTTAATTTCCATAAACTAGAAATAATGTTTTTTCGTTATTAAACAAATTTTTGAACATTTATTGTCTATATACACGAATGAACAACTATTGTACAATTTCAGTGTGTGAATTTATTTTAAACAATATGAATTTCAAATTCAACAATATTGATTCAGCGATCTGCAAATACGAAAACAGTCATATTGCTAAACGCGTCAACTCAACGGCTTTGTGTTCACAATATTTTATTTTTATGTTTTATTCAGTTTTAGAAATTTCACCACTGAACGTAAAACTATAATTATAATAATAATAGTAAATAATAACATTAATAATAAAAATAATAATAATATTAATATTAATAATAATAATAATAATAATAATAGTAAATATTAATATTAGGGTAGAGGGCCCCAAGGTGACCAGGGCACTAAGGTGGCCACCATACGTTTTTATAAAAAATCACTTTTGAATTTTTTTACGATGTAATATTTATCAAAATATATTACGAAAAATGTAAATTTTATCGATTTGCAAAAATTTTATGATGAATAGTAAAATAATTTAGTTTTTAATGTATGAAATAAGATAAATAATTAACAATATTTTAGAATGGCTTCTTATAACCAAAAAAAAAACAGAGTTTGCAACCATTGATTCTGTGATTATAAGCCATAGACAATAACATTTCAAATAAAATTACCTTAAATTGATTTTTCCGCCTATTTTTTTTAATTTTTCAGTGAATTTTCAAAAAGGTGGCCACTTTTTTTTTAAAAGCAAAATTTCAGCTGTTTTTTCAAAGTCGTCTAAATTTTATTTTCCTTAAAGGGGTCATGAGACTCCTAGAGGTCGAAAAAATAGGTGTTATTTGAGAATTTTTTTTAAAGCAAACTACAAAGGCAATCACAATTTTATGATCTCAGGACTTTATTGTACATTTATTAAAGTGTAAAAAATATAAATATTATAAAATTTCATTGAAATTTGTGGCGCTGACGCTGATTTTTCTAATCTGGTTTTTGGCGTGAAGGCATCATCCGTTTCTGTAAAATTTTAAAATACCATAATTATCATAGAATACTTGTGGAAAAACAAGATTTTTCTCATTTTTTTTATGAAAATGTAAAAAATATATAAAATAATTAAAAATAAAAATAAAAAAAAATAAATAAATACAAGTTTACGGGAAAAAAAAGGTTGATTTCGTGGGTAATGAGCTCAATAACAAAGTGTGACGTCACGTGGACATGGGTGCGGTGGTGGAGAGTCACAAAATGAAAAGAGAGAGAGAGAGAGAGATG
Source organism: Leptopilina heterotoma (assembly GCF_015476425.1). Lineage (NCBI taxonomy): Eukaryota > Metazoa > Arthropoda > Insecta > Hymenoptera > Figitidae > Leptopilina > Leptopilina heterotoma. Next base: position 1,181,118 of record NW_025111142.1, read on the forward strand.
GGAGCGTGTAAGTATCGATCGAGTCATTCGGGTCTGTTAGTTATACTGGCCCACGTTGTCGTCGGAGAGCTTGCTTGCTTGCCGCAACTCGTCTGGTTTCGTGCAGTGACCGAGCCTCACCTGACCCGCGCACAACACCCCCTATAGTCTTTTATACTTCGCCTCCTCGGCTCGTTCTCGTTGGCTTTCGGTTGTTATCGCTCTTCTCAGTCTCTCACTTCTCTCTATTCATTCTTCTCAACTATCTCTCAACCCTCCCCCCTCTCTCTCACTCCTTCTCTCTTTCCCCCTCTTTTTTCCCCTCTCACTCCTTTCAACCTTCTCTCTCTCTCTCTCTCTCTCTATTTTTATTTTTTGTCTCCTTCTGTCTCTCCTAGAAAAATTCTCTCTCTATTTTTATTTTTTTATTTATTTAAAAAAAATTTTTTTTATTTATTTTTTTTTTTTGAGAGAGAGGGAAAGAGTATCTCTACGAGAGAGAGAAAGAGAGAGAGAGAGCCACTCGAGTCAACCACAGTCAAGTATACACTCTTCGACTTGACGAATACCTCTGGGTCACACACTGCACTATTTTCCACTATGAACATCATGACGGCGCGGCGCGTTGTCACGCAGTGACTTGCAGGTCGTGTCAACAATGCGGAATGAAATATGAGACACGGAGGTGAGATGACCCCTTTTTTTCTCCTTTTTGCTCAAAAAAAAAAAAAAAAATAAACAAGATTAGAGAATTGCCGTTCATCCGGTTTATTCTATACAACAAAAGATGAACCGGAAGATAAGAGTCACATTACTTGCCACGACACCAAATGGTGAAGAAAGATACCCCCCCCCTCTTCTCCGCCCTCCTTCTTCACCACTCTCAAAAAGGGGACGATAGAATAAACATTAGTGACATTTCGTTTGCGTGGGGTAAACTTTTGCCCGCTTTTGTAAACTGTTGCCAAAGGAGATTATAATAATAATAATTATAATAATAATAATGATGATGATGATTATGATAAACTAAAACCGGAAAAAGGGGTCGAATTTTCAAGTCGATATCAAATTTTATAATTGTTATATTAGAATCATAATTTTTTTTCCAAAAAAAACTTATAAAATGATTGTTTCTTCTTTAGTTTTGAGGTTATGTTAGAATTTCAATTTTTCCTGGAAATTTGTTTTTGTAATTCTAAAATAACCTCAAAACTAAAGAAGAAACAATCGGTTCATCAAAATTATTTTCATCATGTTATGTCACCGTAACCTATTTTCAATAATAATAACAATATGTAGAATAATAAATAATAATAATAATCATAATAATTAATAATAATAATAATAATTAATAATAATAATTAATAATAATTATAATAATTAATAATAATAATTATAATAAAAGTTAGTAACAAAGATTGTTATTTACATATTATTATAAGTAGTAACTATAAATATTAGTATATGGAGTGTATAACTCCTTTTTTTTATTTTAAGCCAAGTATGATAGAGTAAAAATTTCCTTCTTTCTTGTGGCCTAATGGCTTTAGACTTTATTTAAATTACATCAAAAATTTTTTTTTTATATTTTTTATTTATTTATATTAATAAATAAATATAACAAACAACAATAATAAACTATAATAAATTGTAATAATAAATATTAACAAATAATAACAAAATTGTAAAAATAATCAAATAACAAATAATAAGAAAATAATAATAAATTAAGAAATAATATATAAACTTTATAAAAATTAAGGTCCTACAAATAGAAAAATAATTAAGAAATAATAACAACTTTAATTGTAACAAAATTAAACAATTATAATTAACAAATAACATAACAAATTATAAATAACAAATTGTAATAACAAATTATAAACAATTAATTGTAATAGCAAAATTATAAAATAACATATGAGTAATAAGGAATAGACACGTGACACGTGATTATTATTAATTAAAATAAAATCGGGAAACATTGGGGAATATAATAATTAAGTTCGTAACAATCATTTCAATTATTCAATTATTATTTTCTATAGCATTTTTAACTAAAATTCTTCTTAAAATCAATTATTTTGAGTAATTTTTAAAAAAAGGTCTTTGCTAGAATTTTTAAATCTATTTGTTTATTATTAAATTTTACACGTGGAATTTCGATCGATTTCGATTATTCGCAAAATTCTTTAATAAAATATTATATTAGAAAATAAAAATTTCAAATAAACAAAATAAAATTCAAATACATTTTCAAAATAGTAAATTCTACAAAATTAGTTAAAAGGTATAAAAAAAAATTCAAATTTTTAAATATTTTAACATAAAACATTTTCAAAAATCAATTATTTTTAAAAATTCTTCGCTACATTGCTTTTAATATTCAGTTATCTAAAATTTTAACAGAAATTCATTTTCATGAAATGAAAATCAATTTTTCATAGAAAATTCTACGAGAATTCAATTATTTTTAAATATAAAAATAAATTATTTAACGAATAATTGAAAATTTCTATATATTTAATTTTCAGATAGAGTTGTATTAAAAATTTATGGTAATAATTAAATTTTTTCGAAAAATATTAATCTGATTTAAAAAAAAAATAATTGAATTTTTCGAGGAAATTTAATTAAACTTGAAAATAATTGAAAATAATTGAATTTCTCTGAAGAATTCTTATTATTTATGAAAATAATTAAATTTTAGAAAAGAATTACACACTTAATATTTTTTAAATTTTGAATTACTAAGATAAAATTTTGGTATTTTGGAAAATAATTAAAAATCAAATTTTAAAATATTTTATTCTCATAAAGAATTTTTATTAAAATTTTTACAAATAATTGAATTATGTCGAAGAATTTTAATACAATTTCAAAAAAATAATTGAATTTTTCAAAAAAAAAATACAATTTAAAATTTTGTATTCAAAATAATTGAATTTAAATTGAATTTGAATTGAATAAGAAAATTGAATTTATTTATTTATGAAAATAATTGAATGTTAGGAAAGAATTATATTAATTTTTTTCTAGTATTTAAATTTCTGAGAAAATTTTTTTGATATTTTCGAAAATAATAATTGAATTCTTTTAGAAAAATTTTATCAAAATTTTTGAAAATAATTGATTTATTTTAAAGGAGTTTCATAATTAAAATATTTTAATTAATTTCTTTCGCAAATTTTTATGTAAATAATTGAATTTCTCTGAAGAATTTTTATTATTTATGAAAATAATTGAATGTTTGCGCACAGAATTTATCAAAAATGTTTCTTAAATAATTGAATTATTTTGGAAAATTTTTAATAAAATATGTAGTAAATATTGAAAATCATTGAATTGATAAAATGTTTTGAAAATAATTAAAATTTTGCTAAGAATTTTATTGAAATTTTTGAAAATAATTGAAAGTTTGACAAGAATTTTATTCAAATTTTTGAAAATAATTGAATTCTTGTGATGAATAATATTATTTATAAAAAGAATAGAATTTTATTAAAATTTTTAAAAGTAATTGAATTTTTCTATTTATTTATAAAAATAATTAAAATGTTGACGATTTTTTAACAAAAATTTTGAAAATAATTGAATTTTTGTGAAGAAATTTATGAATTTTGAAAATAATTGAATTCTTGTGATGAATACTGTTATTTATGAAAATAATTGAATTTTGCAATGAATTTTATTATAATTCCTGAAAATAATTGAATTTCGGCGAAGAACTTTGCTATTTATAAAGATAATTAAAATGTTGACGAGGGGGGTTTTTTTTAAAAAATATTTTTGAAAATAATTGAATTTCTGGAAAGAATTTTGAATTAATTGAATTTTATTACTTTTGAAAATAATTAAATTCTTGTGATGAATACTGTTATATTATTTATAAAAAGAATTGAATTTTTGAAAGTAATTGAATTTTTGCGAAAAATTTTATTATTTTTGAAAATAATTGAATTTTTGCAATTATTTGTACCTTCTACAATATTCAATTTTTTTTTTACTGTTTTTGATTAAAATTCTTCTATAAATACATTATTTTTAATAATTAATTAAATATATATTAGAAAATTTAACTATGTAATTTCAGAATTGAGATTTAGATTTTTATTGCTTTTGAAAATAATTGAATTTCTCCAAAAATTTGTAACTTTGCAAAAATTCAATTTTTTTAGTGCTTTTACTAAAAATTCTTTTATAAATTCATTATTTTGAATAATTAATTATATATTTATTAAAAAATGTTATTAATTTAAGAAGAATTTGAATTATTAAAGTTCTTGAAAAGTCCAAGTCCTCAAAATTTCTATTTAAAATTTAAATTAATTGAAAAATTGAAAGTTTCTGAAATTTCAAATTAAAACTTTTTGATGTTCGTCTATTAATGAAAATTGTAAACAAAACTCTTTTAAAATTGAATTAATTTTTAAATATTTAAGTAAATTTATTCATTAAATAATTTATAAGTTATTGTTTTATCCTACATAGTTATCTGCAATGTGCTTTATCATTTATAGGTTATCTCTATTTTTTTAAATTTATTAATAAGAAGAGAACTTGAGAATAATGGAATGTCAAAGAAAGGAAATGAATTTTAAGACGATAAAAAGGAAAGTTTAAGAATTACCTACACAATAACCTACTGATATAGTGTTGGTGTTATTTCAAAGGAGATAAAATTTTTTTTTTTTTTTTTTTTTTTCGAAAAAAGTTATAGTTTTTAATGATCTGACTGACAAAAACTTTTAATTTTTCAATTGATAAATAATAATAATAATAATAATGAAATAATAAATAAAAAATATTTTTTTTCGTTTATATTATAAACTTTTTTATATTAAATCTAAAATAAAAAAAAATCTATTTTTAATGTTACAAATAACTCAAGTTGTCTTTCTTTTATGAGACTTTTTTTACTTCCCCAAAAATAAATGCAGTTGTCGCTAGTGTCTCTCCTACCCCAATCTAACTGAATAATAACCTTATAAAAAATGCTTCATGCATTTCATATCCAATTTTAATATTTTAACCTTAAAATTCACCGCACTTTAAAGAAATAAATTGAATTTTTCAAAATGTCCCCTTTTCTCAAAAAATAGGTTATGAAAATTTATTCAAATTTATGTAATGTTTTTATCACATAAATATTCACTAGAAATTCTATCACCTCCGACTATACGAAAAAATTTTTAAAAACCCGCCAATGAAGAAATAGGTTAGAAATGACAAATTTTCAGATCTTAATATAAAACTTAGTTATGAGAAATTATTTCATTTCTACAAAATAGCACAAAGCACAAAGCTTGATTATTTTAATTAAAGAATTTTTTTTTTTTTTTTTTTTTTTTTTTTTTTAATTTTCATTTTCATTTATTGTTTTTATCGTGAATTTTTCTGCTTCCGTTCTTTATTAATTAAAAATCAGTCTATTAATTATAAAAATAATTCGAAATTTACAATAATGTAGGAAGTAGGGTATTATGTACAGCTGAGAGAAAAAAATGCTATACGCCCACAGCTTCTGGTGCGTGCTCTTTAAAAGAAAAAGAGACGATAAGTCCCCCCCGTCGAGATGAAAATCGAGATCATATTCGGTCCTGGGGCCGACGAACGACCCCCAAGTATATATATACATAGAGTAAAATGTGGGACGTTGCTCTCCACGCACATGTGTCACGCTCAACGCCCTTTTTACTGATTAACTAATGTTTCTCATTTTCTTAGAAAGCACATGTGTCAAGTTTTTGCCCCTACATTCCCAGAACCCCTCTTTGTTGTCTTTGTAATTGAAAAACAGGAAAAGTTCCTAGTGTTGTAAAATTAAAAAAAAAAAAAAAAAAAAATTGAGTTTTATAAGGGAATTTTTTTTTCTTTTTTTGAAGGAACGAATTAGAAAACAAGTACACAAAGAAAATTCGTGTCTATTGACACAAATAGTAAAAGTATACGATTTGTTTACTTCCCTTATTCTGATCAACGTATACAATCTCTTTGTTGCGTAATCCAATAACGAATTGAAGTCCAACAATCGAATTATCCCGATAGAAAAAAGTCTGATCAACATAACCTCTTTGATTTGTAATCGAATGAAGAGTGGAAATCGAATATAACGAAATTAGGCTTTAATAGAAAAATTGCAGTAATTTGTAAACTAAATTGAATTCTGTTAATTTTGTCATGTAGGAACATTTTTAGGGTCTATGGGCAGAAGGAGGACCCCTAGGGATTTCGTAAATCATTTTACCAATTTTCTCACAAGATTACAGTGTTATTGATTGCTAAGAGTCTCTGAACAATTTATTATGGAGGAAATTTTTTTCTTATTATATCATTCTTCTTGATATTGCTTCGATTATTATGTATATTTTTTGGGGGTCTGTGGAAAATTATAGTTATTTCAATTTTCTAATATTCTTTTTTTTATCGTTTCATTCTTGTTTTCGCTTTTTTATTAATTGGAAAAAGATAATGCTTGAAATAAATGGTAGAACCTACTATTTACTACTTTCTTTATGATTTACTACTATTTGGATATTTTTTACACTAAAAGCACCTTTTTTTTTTTTTTTTTTTTTTTTTTTTTTACAATTTAAATTTAATTATTATTTTAATGTATTTTTAAACATTGTCATTCTTCACGTACACCCTCTACGGGTTTTTGCATACTTAGCAACCCCTATTTATTATTTAATTTAAATTAAAAAAATTTTTTAAATAAAATTCATTGCAAGAATTCAATTATTTTTATAAATAATAAAACTCTTCGTAGAATTTCAATTATATTTTTAACAAAATTTTAAATATTTAAAAGAAAAAAATTATTCTCAACAATTTTGATAAAATTCGTAGAAATAATTCGGAAAATCTTAATAAAATTCTTTGAAATGATTCAATTATTCCTCAAATTTTTTCAATGTTCAATTATTTTCAAATTTGAATAACTACTATTTAGATAAAATATTTCTAAAGAATACAATTATTTAAAAAAAAAGGTTAATAAAATTCTTCGTGAACATTTAAAAATTTTTTAAAAAATAACATTTTTACGAGAATTCAATTATTTATTTATTTATTTATTTATCTACAATGATATTATTTAAAGTACAATTTTCATTCGAAAAAAATTAATTATTTGAAAAAATTTTAATAATATTCTTCGTAAGAATTCAATTGCACTTACAAGTAATGAAAAATTTCAACGGGAATTAAATTATTTAAACAAATTTTTAATAAAATTTTTCTCCTGAAAAGTCAATTATTTTAAAAAATTTGTTTAAATAAATTTCGTTGCAAGAATTCAATTATTTTCATAAATAGTAAAACTATTTGCAGAATTTTCAATTATTTTTAAATTGAAACAATTTAATATAAAAATTTTTTTAAAATAATTCCCTCGAAAAATGAAAATTATTCTTTAAAATTTAATTGAAATTGTTTGAGACGATTCAATTATTTTCAAAAATTTGACAATAAAATTGGTCGCAAAAATTAAATTATTTTCGTAAATTATCAAATTTTTCGGAAAAATTGAATTATTTTAAAGAAAATTTTTTGATAAAATTTATCGCAAGAATTCAATTATTTTCAATATGTTTTACATATTTTTAATTAAATATTTCTTGAAAAAAATCAATTATTATTTTCGCAAATTATAAATTTTTTCACTGGAAATTAAATAATTTAACAATTTTTTAAATAAAATTCTTCGTAAGAATTAAATTATTTTGTAAAAAAATGAAAATTTTTGCTAAGAATTGAAATATTTTCAATTTAATTTAAATGAAATTCCTCAAAGAAAAATTCAATTATTTTTAATAACATTTTTGGTTTGAAATTCAATTATTTTTAAAAAGTGTAAATAAAATTCAATTATTTTCTAAACTTTTGTTAAAATTCGGTAGAAGAATTCAATTATTTCCAGTACAATTTTGTAATAAAATTCATCGCGAAAATTCAATTATTTTCATAAATAATATAATTCGCCGTAAGAATTAAAATTATTTTCTAAACTTTTGTTAAAAATTCTTTAGACGGATTCAATTATTTCCAGTAAAATTTAATAATAAAATTCATCGCAAAAATTTAATTATTTTCAAAAATAATAAAATTCATCGCAAAAATTCAATTATTTTCATAAATAATAAAATTCGCCAGTAAGAATTCAATTATTTTCTAAAATAATGAAAATTTTGGACAAGAATTGAAATATTTTCAATTTAATTTAAATGAAATTCTTCTTCTTCAAAAAAAAAAAAAAATTCAATTATTTTCCATAACATTTTTGGTTTTGGAATTCAATTATTTTCTAAACTTTTGTTAAAAATTCTTTAGAAGAATTCAATTATTTCCAGTACAATTTTATAATAAAATTCATCGCAAAAATTCAATTATTTTCATAAATATAATAAAATTCGCCAGTAAGAATTCAATTATTCTTTTTTTAAATTTTGCTTAAAACTCTATTTTTTATTATTATTTAAATTAATTATATTAAAAGTCTACTATTTTCAGTACAATTTAAATTTAATTTCTCGTAAAAATTAAAATTTTCTTTCCAAAATAGATTTAAATGTGAAGCAAAAAAATCGTAATATAAATAAAATTTAATTAAATATCTGAGGTTATATGTTTGCTTAGAAATGAATATTTCGTATATTGCTCTTTTTTTCTCATTATCATCATCATCATCATCAACATCATCGTCGTCTTTTTTTTCCTCTCGTTTTATCTGAGAGACACTCTGTCGTTAGAGATTCCATACGCTTCGCGCTCGATTGCTTTTAGGAACCGATAAACTGGAAGAGGTCGCGTCCAGTTTCCAATGAGTTCTACCCTTTTTCTCTCTCTCTCTCAAACGTGTACGACTTTTCAATCTGGAAATCGTGGCAAACGAGAAACTTAAACAGCACAGCTGCGTATCTGCTTCCTTCAGCACATGTGCTGATATCTATATGTGTTTGTGTGTTGATCTATATATGTGAAAATATCTACATGTGTTGATCTTTATATGTGAAAATATTTACATGTGTTGCTCTCTATATGTGAAAATATCTACATGTGTTGATCTCTATATGTGAAAATATCTATATGTGCTAATATGCGTTGATATCTACATGTGTTGATCTCTATATGTGAAAATATCTATATGTGCTAATATCTTTATGCGTTTATATCTATATGTGCTGATATCCATATGTGAAAATATCTACATGTGTTGATCTCTATATGTGAAAATATCTACATGTGTTGATCTCTATATGTGAAAATATCTATATGTGAAAATATATATGTGCTAATATCTATATGTGCTAATATCTATATGTGTTAATATCTACATGCGTTGATACCTATATGTGAAAATATCTATATGTGTTAATATCTACATGCGTTGATATCTATATGTGTTAATATCTACATGCGTTGATACCTATATGTGAAAATATCTATATGTGCTAATATTTATATGTGTTAATATCTACATGCGTTGATACCTATATGTGTTGATCTCTATATGTGAAAATATATATATGTGCTAATATCTATATGCGTTTATATCTATATGTGCTGATATCCATATGTGAAAATATCTACATGTGTTGATCTCTATATGTGAAAATATCTATATGTGAAAATATATATGTGCTAATATCTATATGTGTTAATATCTACATGCGTTGATACCTATATGAGAAAATATCTATATGTGTTAATATCTACATGCGTTGATATCTATATGTGTTAATATCTACATGCGTTGATACCTATATGTGAAAATATCTATATGTGCTAATATTTATATGTGTTAATATCTACATGCGTTGATACCTATATGTGAAAATATCTATATGTGCTAATATCTATATGTGTAAATAACTACATGCGTTGATATCCATATGTGAAAATATCTACATGTGTTGATCTCTATATATGAAAATATCTATAATATGCGTTAATATCTACATATATGTGTTGATATGTATAAAGAGTGCACATGTGCATATATTCACATATTATATATGTGTGCACATCTATATGTGCACATGTGCATATATTCACATATACAATATACGTGTGCACATCTATATGTGTACATGTGTACATGTGCACATATTCACATATACAATACGTGTGAATATCTATATTATGTGTATATGTGCACATATGCACATGTACAACATAGAAAGAAACAAAATCGTGTACGAATGTTGCAGCGAAGACACTTGGCTCCCGGGGTGACTACTTAAATAACGTCCCTTGGGATGCGTCAAACTCACGTTGAAACGAGAAAAGGAGACTTTGAGTTGACACAACTCTCCGACCCCATGTGACTCAGACACCTAATCGTTAACACATTGCGAGCGTGGTTATTCTTTTTCAAGTTTCTTTATTTTTTTTTCTCCAACAACCACAAGCAAAGTGACTCAATTTCCACTTTATTTCATTCTCACTCCACAATTTCTTGCTCTTGTCGTATATTATATACACAAATATAGTTCAGTCACTAACAAAGAATGACAGAACAAAGGAATTTTCTTTCAATCCTCTATATTTACTATTTAGATTATAATATTGAAATTTTATATTTAAAAGAATTTTATTCATTAATTTTAATTTTTTAAAAAAATTATTTTTAAACATAATTGTAACAACTACTTATAGCAATGCTCGATTTTTTTTTAGAAAAAAATTGTTCTTTATATTATTTCTGAGTTTTAGTTAAAGGAATTTTTTTTTTTTTTTTTTTTTTTTTTTTATAGATTAATATTATTATTATTGTAGTTTTGAGGTTAAAAAAAGAGGGATCGTTACAAAGTCCGCATTATCGTTCGGATAAATATGTCGAGGGGTTGGATGATACCAAACCCAGAATATTGTCAGGTACGCTCTCCTTTTTTTTCCATGACATACACATTCGAATGATCGATGGACGTTCCACTTGCCACACGTTCAACATCGTTCATAATAAACGCACAGGCTGACCAATAAATAAAACCACATGGTGCTTGTGGGGGAAAAATTTTTAATTACATATAATATATATATATATATATATATATATATATATAGCCATCAACGAGATTTTTTATATGAAATTTTAATTTCGAGTCTAATTTCTCTGTTTTATCGAAAAAATAAAAAATCAGTTAAAAATCAACATTTCTTTACCTAACGGTGAAGAAAGGTTGATTTCGAACTTATTTTCTATTTAATAATAATAATAATTGTAAATAATATCGCTTCAAAAAAAAAAAAAAAAAAAAAAAAAGTGATTTTCTATTTATTAATTATGTGAATTTTAAAAGAGTTGCGTTTGCAATTTTCATAAATAGATGAACTTGAAAAGGTAATAATTTAAAATTTTATAAAATTTCAATTTTCAATGAATGTAATTAAAAAACTTTACAGAACTTAGATTTTTGAAAAATTTTAATAATTCAAATTCATTGGAAATTAGTTAAATTTTTTAAAATATATTAAACTAATTATTTAAAATAATGGATTTATATAGAAAAATATTAGTTAAAAACAATAAAAAAAATTGAAGGTTTGAGAAATTACAAATAATGCAGAAATTCAATTATTTTCAAAAGTAAAAAATTCTTCGCATAAATTCAATTATGTTCAAAAATTAAAAAAAAAATTTTCTTCAAAATTTCAATTATCTTTATAAATAATAAAATTCTTCCCCGAAATTCAATTATTTTGAGAAATTTTTAATAAAACTCTTGGCAAAATTTAAATTATTTTTAAAAATAATAAAATTCTTCTTTAAAATTCAATTATATTGAAAACTTTTTTTTAAATTCTCGTCAAAATTTCAATTATCTTCAAAAACAAGAAAATTTTTTCTCCGATATTCAATTATTTAAAAAAATTTGTTGCAAAAATTCAATTATTTTCAAATATAATAAAAAATTTAACTATAGAATTTAATATTTAAAAATTCTTTTTACATTCCTTTGCAATAATTCAATTATTTTTTTAAATAATAAAATTTTTTACAGGGATTCAATATTATTTTCATAAATATTAAAATTCTATGGAAAAATTGAATTTTTTTTTTTTATAATTTTAAGAAAATTTCTCAAAAGAATTTAATTAATTTTCAATATAATTTTAATTGAATTCTTTAAAAAAATTTGCAATAATAAAAATAATAAAAAACTTTTTTTTTCATACATATAATAAAATTCAATTTTGTTTACTGCTTTTAACTAAAATTTTTTTATAAATCAATTATTTTTGATTGTTTATAAAGATAATTGAAATTTTGACGAGAATTTTTTTTTTTATTTTTGAATATAATTGAATTTTTGCGAAGAATTTGATTTAAAATTTTTGAAAAATAATTAAAATTCGCAGAAGAATTTTTTTATGTGTTTAAAGATAATTGAATTTCTATGAAGAATTGTATTAAAAATTTCTGAAAATAATTGAATTTTAAAGAAGAATTTTATTATTTATAAAAATAATTGAAATTTTTCCAAGAGTTTTATTAAAATTTATGAAAATAATTGAAATTTTTCCAAGAGTTTTATTCAAATTTATGAAAATAATTGAATTTTATTATTTATGAAAATAATTGGAATTATGCAAGAAACTTATTAAAATTCAGGAATTTTTTTTTACAAATTCTAAAAATTAAATTTTTCTTTACAGTACTTTCAATAAAAATTCCTGACTTTTCCCTGACCTGTGTCAACCCTGAACAAATATACACGAAAATAAGAAATAAATTTTTTAAAAAAATGGATGTAATGCAGAATCTTAAATATCGATAATTTAAGAGCGATAAAGCGTCATTAAGTTGCAGCCATTAAAGCAATGCACTACATCATTTATACTTATTTGATGAAAAAAAATTGAGATACTAATCTCAACTGGCCGTTAAAGGGTTATTACGAGGTATAAATGGGAGGAGTGAGGTTGGAGGGTAGGCGGCGCGGCAATTAAAAATTCAAGATACACTGAAAAAAAAGTCGGCCTGACCATTCCCAACGAACTGAAACTAAACGTCGAATACAGCTATTTATTCCTTTATTTACTCTTTCTCTGTGTTTAAAACTTGCTTCTCTAGACTCCAAATATATCAAATACCTCACTCTATTTACCTAACCAAATTAACCTAATCGGAATTCCTATCTTAACCCATCTATATATCCGCCAGTGCCAGGGTTTCCGTTTCCAATTCCTTCTGTCAATACTCACTTCAAAATCTTCACGTTTATCAAGTTTTTTAAAATTTTTAAATTTTTTAAATTTAAAATTTTTTTTAAAAAATTTTTTTTAAAAAATTTAAAAAAAAAAAATTTTTTAATATTTAAAAATTTTACTATCTCTTAATTTTAAACTGCAAAAACTCACTGTCATACATTTCAACCCCGTATACCAAATCGTTCTTTAAAAAAACTCTTCTAAAAGCAGCTTCCTTTAAAATTAAAAAAAAAAAAAAAAAAAAAAATTTTTTTTTATTTGATTTATAAACTCTCTATAAAGTCGCAATATTTTCAGTATGTATACATGACACAAAAACCTAATTTTTATTTTTTGGGTTATCGTTTTCATTTTTCTTTTTTTTTTTAAATAAACTGGAAAGATTAATGTGCTCAGTTTGCGAGAAATTGGCCCCAATTTTAACAAAAATTAATGCTCTTTGCAACTATTTTTTTTCCTTCTAAAATATATGGTTTATGCTAATCGTATGAAATATTTTTGCGAAAGTAGGAAACTTTCTGTGTTTTTTAAAAAAAAACTTGAAATTTATTATTATAAAAAAAAAAAAAAAAAAAAAAAATTTCAAAAACATTTCAATAACATATTGATTCTTGTATATATGTAAATTTTTAATTTGCTAATTAATCGTTTCGTTATGCACAATTTTTAAAATAGTTTTTTTTTGAATTAATTATAAAAATGTATTTTTATAGTTTACTGATAAATAAATATGTGTCAATGTTTTTTAATTAAATTTTCTAGTAAAACAAAATTGTAATTTCTCCTTTTTTTGTGATTTCAGGTGAGGTCGATGGGGTCAAAGTTGAAATAAAGAATTTTTCGTCTACTCGGATAAGTAAAATTTAAAATAATTATAAATTTCTACTGTCAACAAATTTATAATTCGTTATTACTTATTCGTTAATTTATGGATTAAAAAAAAATTTTTTTAATAAATTTTTTATTAAATAAGGCAAATAAAACAAAAATATATTTACTGCAACGTTTTCAAATTTTTTAATTCAAATAAATTATTTTTGTACCTATTTTTTTTTTTTTTTTTTTTTTTTTTTTTTTTTTATTAATTTTTTTTGCAATTCCAATTAATTTGGGTTAATGTTAATTATTTTTATAATTACAATTAATAATTAATCAACGAGACTCTCTATAAATACAATCGGCAAAATTGAAATTAAAATGAATTATTCACTGTAAAATGCCTGCTATTGAAATAATTCATTTTAATTATCGATATTTAGAAAAAATTTTGTTGATAAAATCATTTTAGTTTTCCATTATTATTGACAATTTATTTAGAGAATTATAAATGATCAGAATTATCCGCTGGAATCGATTACGTTCTCTCAAAACTTTCGTCAACTTTCTCCCTGCAGTAGCCGTGACGAGAAATGTCTATTTTTATCACTCTTAATTCCTCATTGCAAGTGTAAAGAATTTATTGAAAGATTTATAAGCAAAAAGTCAAACAAAATTTTTTTAATTCACAATTGTATTAAAAAAAAAAAAAAAAAAAAAAATTCATTCGAATTTCAATCAAGTGGAAATTTCTTTCTTTCATAATTTCAATTTATTTTTTTCTTTTGCTTGCAATAATATTTAAAATCATAACAAGAAAATTCCGATCAGCAAATTATTGAGAATTATTTTTTTGCAATTAAACTCTGGTGAATAAAAATAATAATTGTTAATTTAATTCAAATTTAAAAAAAAAAATTTTTCAAGTTTCTAAATATTTATTTGAAAAAAAGAAAAATTCGTTTCAAAGGAAAGTTTTTTTTAAATATTTTTATTGTTTCAAATTTTGTTATATTGAAATTCTTTAAAAAAAAAATTTGTTCGTGAAATTAAAGAAAAAAAGGTTTATATGTGTATTTTCTTTTTGAATAAAAACGAATTTTTAAAAATTATTTTTTTATTTATTAAACTAGAAAGGAATTTTTATTAAAAACGAATTTTCAAAAATTGTTACTCAATTTGAAATGCATTTTTTTAAAATTATTTTGTTTGATAAAAACAATTATTGCTTTTAATTTAGTATAAAAAAACCTTTCAATTAATTGTTTTGGAAACTAATGAAAAAACTTTTAAATAAATTTTTTTTTTGGAGTAAAAACAAATTTTTTTAAAAGTATTTTTTGTTAAAAAAGAAATATAAACTAATTTTGTTAATTCAATGTCAAAGAGATTCTATTTAATTAAAATTTTCTTTTGTGAAATTAATAAAAAATTTTTAAAATAAATTCTTTTTAAGTAGCAACGAATTTTTAAAAATTAGTTTGTTTTGTTTAAAAAAAAGAAACGAATTTTTTTAAATTTAATATCAAAAAGTTTCCGATTAATTGAATATTTCTTTTTGTGAAACAAATTTTTATAAATTTAATATCAAAAAGTTTCTGATTAATTAAATATTTCTTTTGTGGAAATTAATTACAATTTTTTAAATTAATTTTTTTTGAGTAAAAACTTAAATAATTGAAAATTAAAAAACAATTTTTTTAAATTATATTTTTTCTTTAAGAAAATGAAACGAATCGTTTTAATTGAATATTGAAAAGATTCTGGAATTAATTAAATTTTTTTTTCTGTGAAATTAATTACAACTTTTGAAAAAAAATCACAAAGACCGTAAAAATAGAAAAAATAAAAAAAAAAAAAAATAGTGAAATAAATAAATAAATAAATAAATAAAAATAGATGTTCTGGAAATTTCTTTTTCTTTTTTTTGAATAAAGTGAGACAAGCAAGAAAACGAATTATCCACGAGTGCCGAAACATTTTATGTGACAAATGAAATATCTGTGGTTTTATGACAAGGGAAAAAAAAAAAAAAAAAAAAAAAAAAAATCTCGAATGCAAAAAATGTGTCTTCTGTCATTTTGTATAGCAACAATATAAAATAATAAATTCCGCACTTTACTCGTTTGATTGTCAGAAAAACGTATATAATAATTTCGTTACGCAGAAGCAATTTTCTTTTTATACTCTACGTTAAAATTGTTGGTGGGAGGTTGGCGTGAAAAAAAAAATTAACCCTCTTTCCAGTACTAAAAATTCTCCACTCATTGGTCTATATAAAAGTTTATCACATGATATTGAGAATAACGTACGTGAAAAATATAGTATTGTGTCAAAGTTTTTTTTTTTTTCATGCGATGAATAAAAACTAACGAAAATTTCCGACAAATGTTCACACAATTAAAAGTTCAATTTTTTTGTTAAAAAATTTTTTTCAAATAGTTTTTTTTTTAATTTTTTTTTAAATTTTTTTTTAAAATTTTTTTTTCAAACAATTTTTAAATAATTTTTTGGACAAATAATTTTGGAAATTATTTAAATGAGTTTAAAAATAGGTTTATTAAGTTAGCGTCGACGCTAACCGAAAAGAATTTTTTCAGAAAACCGACAAAATTTCTTTTTCAGATTCAACTTTTTTTTTAGCAAATTTTTTTCGAAAAGTTTTTGTGAAAAAATTTCTTTTTAAAAAATATTTAATTTAATTTAAAAATAGGTCCGTGAAGTTAGCGTCGACTAATTTTAATAAAAAGAATAAAATAAATAATAAATAATAATAAAAGAATAAAATAAATAAAAAGAAAATTTTTAGAACTTAATAAATTGTTAAAAATTAGTAAAAATTATCTAAAATTTTATAAAAATAATCATTAATTTAATTTAAAGTTATTTAAATTATTTTTTTTCAAGTTGAAACATTTCTTTTTTATTTAATATCAAAAGCCTTTCAATTAATTAAATGCTGTTTTGGAAATTAATTAAAAAATTCTAAAATATTTTTCTTTGAAGTAAAAACGAATTTTTAATTATTTTTTATTCAAAGCAGATTGACTTTAATTTAATATCAAAAGCCCTTCAATTATTTTTTCAATGAATGAATCAATGAAAAAATTTATAAATAAATTTTCTTTGTAGTAAAAACGAATTTTTTGAAATTACTTTGTTATTTAAAAAAAGTGGAAACGAATTTTTTCAATTTTATTTTAAAACGATTCTAATTAATTAAACATTTCTTTCGCTTTTGTGAAATTAATTATAATTTTTTAAATTCATTTTCTTTTACCTAAAACCGAATTTTTTAAAATTATTTATTTATTTACAAAAGTAGTCGACACTATAACTTCAGGGATATTTAAAAATTCAAATAAGTTTGAAAAAATTAAAAATTAGTGTAAATCAATTAAAAATTGATAATAACAAAATCCCAGAAAATAATTTTAGCAAAATATTCGTAAGAAAATAATTTTTTATTCTTTTTAATAAGAAGAAAACTGTTAAATTAAAACTTAATAAATTGTTTAAAAGAAATAAAAATTAGTTAAAATTGTCTAAAAGTTTGTAAAAGTTAATTGAAAATTAGAAAAAAAAATACAGAAAAACTTTTTGTCATCAAATTGGTTTTTTTGGTTCAAATAAAAAAAAAAAAAAAAAAAAAAAATTGAAGAAAATTTATAAATGAAAATTACATCATTCTTTAGTTGCGTTTATAACAAATGATTAATTGCATTATGAGTGATTACAAGTAGAAAAAAATTTGTGGTTTTTTTTTTTTTTTTTTGTTAAAAAGTTGAGAATTTGATCGACTTGTCCTCTATTTTTATCCTCCGTTGTAACGTCATCAGCAAACTCCCATAAATATCGGTCAATCCAATTAAATAATTAAATCCGTCCGACGTTCACTGGTAAAACCAGTATTTACTATTGCGAATTTCTACGGCTTTTTGGACTCAATCGCTTCTCCTATACCGAATGTATATACTTTTTACCTAACTTTTATTTATTTTTCTTCTCGTTTTATTTTTTTTTTGCCGCTGCCACTGCTGCTGAATTGCTTAAAAATTTACATAAGTTGCGATATTTACCCACGAAAACAACTTTATTTATATGGAGAAAATTTATGTCAGATAATTAATAAAGAAATAAATATAGTGGTATGTGTATTGCCATTTATGGTATTTTTTATGAAATTCGAGTAAACTTGAATTATTTTCATTTCAAAAATCATTTTTTTTTTTTTTTGAACAAGTAATTTTTTTTTCATTTAAAAAATGTTTATTGTGATTTTCAAAATTTATTTGTTAAGATTTTAAAAAAAAACGACATTTTTTTCCGTCCGCCATTTTGGATCCGCCATTTTGAATTTTTAAAAATTGACACTTATTTTAAAATCACCGACCCCAAAAACCGAGTAACAATTTTTAAAAGAATTTGACGACTGAAAAAAACTTGAAGAAAATTGTTCATATAAAATTCAATTATTTTGAAAATTTTCAATTAAAATTATTAAAGAAACTCCATGATTAAAAAAAATGCAAAGAAATTCTTCAAAAGAATTTAATTAGGATTATCAAAAATTTTAATAAAATTCCTTCAAAATTCTTCCCAAAAATTCAATTATTTTCAAAAATAATGAAATTCTTTGAAGAAATTCAATTATTATCAATTTTTTTTATTCTTTGCAAGAATTCAATGATTAAAAAATTTTTTTTTGCAATAATTCAATTATTTTTAAAAAAAATATAAAAACTTTTACAGGATATAAAAATTCTTTTTAAGAATTCAATTATTTTCATAAATAATGAAACTCTTTGTAGAATTTCAATTATTTTTAATACAATTTAATATAAAACTCTTAAAAAATGCAATTATTCTTTAAAATTGAATTAAAATTTTTTTAAAAATTCAATTATTTTCCAAAATTTGAATAAAATTTGTCGCAAGAATTCAATTATTTTTATAAATATTAAAATTCATTGTTGGAATTCAATTATTTAAAAATTTTTGGATAAAATTCATGTCAATTCAATTATTTTCATGAATCATAAAAATCTTCGCAAGAATTCAATTATTTTCATAAATATTAACATTCGTCGTAAGAATTCAATTATTTTCAACAATTTTTAATAAAATTCATGGCAAGAATTTAATTATTTTTAATTCTTAAAACATTCGTCTTAAGAATTCAATTATTTTCAAAAAATTTTAATAAAAATTCATGGCAAGAATTCAATTATTTTTATAAATATTAACATTCGTCGTAAGAATTCAATTATTTTCATAAATCATAATTTTTTACAAGAATTCAAATTTTTTTAAATATAATTTAAATGAAATTCCTCAAAAAATTCAATTATTTTCAAAAATTTTAATAAAATTCTTAAAAAATTCAATTAATCTAAGAAAAAAGCAAAAAAAAAAAAAAAATTTGTCAAAGGTATTAAATTATTTTTATAAATAGTAAAATTCTTCACAAAAATTCAATTATTTTCAAAAATAATAAAATTCTTCGAAAAAATTCAATTATTATCAAAATTTTTTGATAAAATTCTTATCAAGAATTCAATGATTTAAAAATTTTTTCGCAATAATTCAATTATTTTCATAAATAATAAAACTTGTTATTCAACTTATTGTTGAATTTCAATTATTTTTAATACAGTTTTAATAGAATTCCTCGAAAAATGTAATTATTCTTAAAAATTTGATTAAAATTCGTCAAGAAAATTCAATTTTTTGAAAATTTGTTAATATTTCTTATGAAAATTCAATTTTTAAAAACATTCAATTTTTCAATATGTAATTCAATTATTTTTCTATTTAAATAATTGAATTTTGGTAGAATTTTCTCTAATAGAAATTGATTAAAATCTTTGAAATTTGAATTTTTTATACTTTTAACAAACAATTCCATAGAATTCAATTTTTTTTTTGAAAAATTTTAATTCCAATTCTGTTAAAATTAGTTGAATTTTTTTTTAATATTTTTAATTATTTTAAATTATTTTAAAAGTTTCAAACGCAATTCTTCAAAAGCATTTAATTATCTTGATAAGTATATGAAAATATTCTTTCTAGAAATTCAATTATTTTCTTGAAATTTTAATAAAATTTTTTTGTAAAATTCAATTATTTTCTAATATAACAATATTCACCATAAGAAGTTAATTATTTTCACAATTATCAAAGTTTTTCGTAGAAATTCAATTATTTTCAATAAAAAAAATTTTTTTTTAAATAATCGAAATTTCACGTATATTTGTAAATTGTAAACAAATGGATTTGAAAATTTTGAAAAGAACTTTTTTTTGGAAAATTATTTAAAATAATTGATTTAAAGAAGAATTTTAGTTAAATTCGTCCGCCATTTTGGATCCGCCATTTTGAATTTTGGAAATCTGACCAATCCCGAGTAAGAAGTTTTAACGAATTACAATATTTTTTATTTTTTTAATCCGACATTTTGAATTTTGAAAATCTCACCCTAAATTCGGAATTATTAACCCCGAGTAAGAAGTTTGAACAAATTACGATAATTTTTATTTCCTCGGTCGTAGGCGAAAACAATCTTAGAATTGTGAGGAGCTGGAAAAAAGTGAGGAAAAATAGAAAAAAAAATTCCTAGTGGGCGTGGAGAGGGCGGAGACTATATTAAAATAGGCGGAGAATACTTTTCGATGGGCGTGGTAAAGGCGCTCCGCCTTCGCCACGCCCATCGACAAGTTTTCAACCAATTGGTAAGAGGGGGGGGGGTGACGAAGAAAATATAGGCGTAGGCGGAGATAAATTTTACAGGGCGTGGCGAAGGCGGAAAACTATTTTGAGAGGCGTGGCTAAGGCTAAGATAATATTACATAAGCAGTGGGGGATAACGAAAAAGTAAAAGCACAAGTGGAAACTATTCTCCGATTGGTGGAAATTCACGAAGAAAGTGAGGACGTAGGCGGAGATAACTTCTAGGGGGCGTGGCAAGGGCGGAGAAAGCTTTCAGGGGGCGTGGCTAAAGCTAAGATACTCCTACAATTAGTGGGAGTAACCAAAAGAAAAAGAAGGTGCATAGGCGGAGAAAACTCGTCGATGGGCGTGGCGAAGACGAAGTTATCCACGAATTAGTGGGGGGGTAGCGAAGAAACTAAAGGCGTAGGCGGAGATAATTCTTTGGGGGCGTGGCTAAGGCTAAGATAACATTAAAATTAGTGGGAGGAACCAAAAAAAGTAGCGGCACAGGCGGAAAAAAAATTGTCGATGGGCGTGGCGAAGGCGGGACCATCTTAAAAATAGTGGGGCCACAAGAGGCGGGGCTAAATTTCCATTTGAATTTCCATAAAGCCACAGGCCTTTTTTTAAACAAAGAAAAATGAATTTTAACACAGAAATTTTTATTATTTATCCAAAACCACAACCAATGTTCTAAATTAAAAAAAAAATTCTAAATTCTTCTAATAATTTTAATCACTAATAAAATCCCATATACTTTGAACCTCTTATTTAAGTTACATATAGTCAATTAAAAAATTAAAAATTCACTCGACAAATAGCATTGAACCTCAACTAACACAATATACCTCTCACGTGTCGCAGATATTGTATAATCGATCGTTACATTAAGTTTAAAAATAAAAAAAAGCCAACCTTGAAGATTATCAACATGTGTAATTGTTGCAAATCTTGAGAAAAAAAAATTATTTAATTTTCTCATCTCAAATTTTATAAATAAAAAAAAAATAAAATTTTTTCTTGAAAAAAAAGAAGATAATCGTTTTTTTTTTTTTTTTTTTTTTTTTTGAAGATTGCTTGGAAAAATTCTTTAGCAGTGAATTTGTATTTGTTTGGAAAAAATTTTTTTGTGTATGTATACATGTTTTTGCACCTTCTCTTTCTCTCGGCGAAACACTCATATTGTGTAGGATGTATCGAACGGCCTTTGAAAAACAAATTAACATAAAAGCAGAGATTTGGGTCGCCGGGTCATTGGAGTGGAGCCAGAAAGTGAAACGCTTGCAGGGACTCTTCGTGTGTCGCTTCTGTTTAGTTGTATGTATATGTATGTTCACCCTCCCCCTTCTCCCCTCCCCCTTTTCACCCCTCCGTTTTTCTCACGAATAATGATGTCATTCTCATGCAAAGGGAATATTTTCCAACCCTCACATTTTCCACCCCTCTTTTATAAATGACCTAACCTTGAATTTTTCTTTTCCTTTCAAAACTTTTTTTACTATTCATTCTATAAGTGAATCGTTTTAAAATTTTATTTTTTTTAACGAATCAATTAAAATTATTTTTTAAAAATTTTAGTTTTTTTTTTTGCTATAGTTGTAATTTTTTATATATTTTTAAATATTAATGTAATTTAATTAATTTTATAATTTTAATTAATTTAATTAATTTTATTAATTTTATTAATTTTATTAATTTTATTAATTTTATTAATTTTATTAATCTAATCTATTTTATATTTTTTTTATAGTTTACTTATTAGGTTTACTTTTTGGAAAGTGTACAATTTTAATATTTTTTTATTTAATTTTGATATTATATGTAAAAAAAAAAATAAAAATTGGTGATAATGAAAATTAGTTTTATTAATTAATGACTTTTGTAGGGGGAGATTTTTTTTTCCTTTTTATTGTCTAATAGTCGAGGGAGAGTTCTGAATGTGGCGAAATATTGGTATTTAACCCGTAGGGTCACCCTTGCAATTGAAGTAATTGTGGGCGCAAGAAACTTCGTTGAAGACGAAAATTAGTCGCGCAACAAACATGTACATATACACACTCATGCATGAAAGGTCAACGCCATTGTCCTGAAATATTCTTTGTCGAAAGAAATAATATTTATTTTTTTAAATTGTATATATAAAAATTATAATATTTGTTTATAAAAATTATAACATTCATTTAAAGCAGTTAATTTAAAGTTATTAAAATAATTTAAACATAACCTCAAAATTTCAAAGTCTTAAGACTTTGAAATTTTGACGTTATGTTCAAATTAACGTAACATAACCTAAAAATTAAGGTCCAAATGTCTATTTAAAAACATAACCTTAAAATTAAAATCAAATATTACAAAAAGTTAGGATCAAAATCAAATTAAAAAAAACAATCTCAAATTTCAAAAATGGAAAATATTAAATTAAATTTCGAACATAACCTCAAAATTTGAGCCTTTAAGAAAATTAAACTTAGCTTTAAAGTCACAGGTCAATTTGAAAATAGAAGATAATTGCAAATGGCAAACATAACCTCAAAAGTTAAAAGAAAAACCAATTTCAACCTAGAAAATTAGGTCAAATTTTCAAACATAACCTCAAAAGTCAAAATTTAAAAGAAACGTTAAATAAAACCTAAAAATTAAGGTCCAAATGTCTGTTTAAAAACATAACCTCAAAATTAAAAAAAACAAATATAACCTGCAAAATTAGGTTCAAAGCCAAATAGAAAATACAAGCTCAAATTGTAAAACCAAAATAATAAATCAAATTTAAAACATAACCCTCAAAATTTGAGCCAAAAAACAAATTGAAACTAAATTTAGGTTTAAATTCACAGGTCAATTTTAAAGTATAAAAGAAATTGAATATAAAATGATAAAGTATAAATGGCAAAAATAACCTCAAAATTTAAAAGAAAATTCAATTTTAACCTTAAAAAATTAGGTCAAATTTAAAAAAATAACCTCAAAATTAAAAACAAACGTCAAATAAAACCTACAAATTCAGGTCTAAAGGTCTATTTAAAAACACAACCTTAAAATTAAAATCAAATATAACCAACAAAATTAGGTTCATAGGTCTATTTTGAAAACATAAACTCAAAATTAAAAACAAAAGGAAAATATAACCTACAAAATTAGGTTCAATGTTAAATTAAACATACAATCTTAAATTTCAAATTCAAAATTCCAAATTAAAATTCGAACATAACCTCAAAATTTGGTACATTAAATTAAATTTAGATTTAAAATCGCAGTTCAATTTGAAAATATAAAAAAAAAGTTGAATGTAAAATGATAAAGTAAATGGCAAACATAACCTCAATATTTAAAAGAAAACAATTATAACCTAGAAAATTAGGTCCAAAGTGACGGGTCAAAATTAAAACATAAACTTAAAAGTCAAAATTTAAAAGAATCGTTAAATAAAACCTAAAAATTAAGGCCCGAATGTCTATTTAAAAACATAACATAAAAATTAAAGTCAAATATAACCCACAAAATTAGGTTAAAAATCAAATTAAAATAAAATACAATCTCCTCAAATTGTAAATCCAAAATAATAAATCAAATTGCAAACATAAACTCAAAATTTGAGCTAAAAAACTAATTAAAACTGAATTTAGGTTTAAAGTCACAGGGGTCATAGGTAAATTTGAAAATATAAAAAAAAAGTTGAATATAAAATGATGGCAAATAGCAAACATAAACTCAAAATTTAAAAGGAAATTCAATTTTAACCTAGAAAATTTTTGGTCAAATTTAAAACATAACCTCAAAATTAAAAGCAAACGTAAAATAAAACCTCAAAATTAAGGTCCAATGGTCTATTTAAAAACATAACCTCAAAATTAAAAACAAATATAACCTACAAAATTAGGTTCAAAGTCAAATTTTAAATCCAAAATAATAAATCAAATTGCAAACATAACCTTAAAATTTGAGCAAAAGATAAAAAAATAAAAAAAAATAAAAAAAAAAGAATAGATAAAAAATAAAAATAAAATAAAAAATAAAAATAAATAAATAAATAAAAAAATAAAATAAAATAATAAATAAAATAAAATAAAAAAATGGTTTGAAGTCACAGGTCAGTTAACATTTTTGAAAATATAACCTAAAAATGTAAAAATTAACAAACGGAATGAAAATTAAAATTATTTGAAAAAATAAAGAGAAAGAATAATTTTATTTGTTTGAAAATGACAAAAAAAAAAAAAAAATTTCCTTATGTGGTGCAGTTTTTTTTTCTTCTTTTCACAAAATGCAATATGTGACCTTTAAGTATCTCGCAATAGTGACCATTTATTAAATAATGTTTGTCCACCTTTATAATGTGGATCTATAAAGAAATTTTCGTCGGGATGTATATAATAATTATGCAATATGTGCGTTTGACTCGAGAGACGAGCAAATTACAAAACATGTCGAGACTTGTCGGTGCTTGTCCTTTTCAAGTCTTTGAAAGTCGTTCCACCCAAATCTTTGTCAGTAGGCGACAGGTGTTGAGCGCGTCCTTTTTTAAAATGCTTCTTTTTTTTATTTTCTTTTTTTTTACTTTTTTTACTTTTTTTACTTTTTTTACATTTTTTACTTTTTTTACGTTTTTTACGTTTTTTTACTTTTTTTTTACGTTTTTTACGTTTTTTTACGCTTTTTACGTTTTTTACTCTTCTTTACTCCTGTTTACTCTTCTTTTATGTTTTTTATTCTCTTTTACTCTTTTTTTTATTCTTTTTTACTCTTTTTTTTTAATTCTTTTTTACTCTTTTTTTTTTATTCTCTGCTCTTTTATAAATAGCTCTCGGTGCACGATCCCCTTGTATATATAATAATTAGCATTCATTTGAAAAGAAATAAAGTAATATTACTGTATATCCGCTTTTTAAAAACTTTCGATGTCTTACAAATAAAAAAAAAAAAATGAAAGGTGAAAGAAGTTTACAAAAGAAAATTATTACAATTATCATATTTTTTTGAACTATATAAAAAAACGCGATGGTTTAGTCTGTCGCATCATTGTTCGTTATGAATAATATAATATAAAAAAAAATGATTAAGAGCACATGTGCGGTTGATTCATTGCATGATTCATACTTGGAAAATGAAATTTAATTTTTTTTTCCATATTTTTAATTATTCTTTTATGTAAATAATATTTTCCAAACAAAAACAGTTTTTTTTTTAACAAATATATTCTGAAAATATTAAGTAAATAATTATAATAAATTAATTATAATGAATTGTTATTTCAAATTAATATTTAGCGGAAAATATTTAGTTTTATGATTTATTTGAAAAAATCACATTGAATAAGAACTTTTATGAATATTAATTTATAAAGACGGATTAAAATTTTTCTTATTTTTTATTTCTTTGAATTATAATTTAAAATTTATTATTTATAATGATAATTATAAAATTAAGTTTCAAATCGAAAAACTTGACACTAACTGAATATTCTAATTATTGTGAACTTGTATTAAAAAGAAAGAAGACAAATAAATTTTTAGAAATTTTTATTTCTTACAAGAATTTTTAATTTAGAAATATTGTAAAACTATGCGCTACTTCGAAGAATTTTATTAAATTTTTTTTTTAACAATTGAATTTAATCGACAAATTTTAGTAAAAATTGAAATTCAATATAATTGAATTCCTACGAAGGAAATTTATGAAATTAATTTTTAAAAAAATAATTTTTCTAAAAATACAAATTAAATTATTTTGGAGAGAAAAATTTGAATTCTTACGAGGAATTAAATTTTCAAACTGAAAAGAATTGAATTCTTCTACAGAATTTTGGCAAAAGTTAAGAAAATAATTGAATTTTATTTAACTTTTTAAAAATAATTGAATTTTTGCGATAAATTTTATTATTTATGAAAATAATTGAATCTTTACGAAGAATTTTAATATATTTATGAAAATAATTGAATTTTTGAGAAGAATTTTATTAAAAAAGTTTTTAAATAATTGAATTCTTATACGGTGAATTTTAATATATTTATAAAAATAATTGAATTCTTACGACGAATTTTCATATTTATGAAAATAATTGAATTCTTGAGATGAATTGTTATTAAAATTGTACTAAAAATAATTGAATTCTACTACAGAATTTTAACAAAAACTTAGAAAATAATTGAATTTTATTTATGTTCTTAAAAATAATTGAATTCCAATAAAAAAAATTTTTTTTAATAATTGAATTCTTTTGAGGAATTTCTTTAAATTATATTGAAAATATTAGAATTCTTGTGAAAAATTATATGATTTATGAAAATAATTGAATTTCTGTAAAAAATTATATTATTTATGGAAATAATTGAATTCTTGCCGTAAATTTTATTATTTATGAAAATAATTGAATTCTGACAAAGAATTTTATTATTTATGAAAATAATTGAATTCTTACGAAGAATTATAATATTTATAAAAATAATTGAATTCTTGCCATGAATTTTTAAAAAAAATTTTGAAAATAATTGAATTCTTACGAAGGATTTTAATATTTTTGAAAATAATTGAATTTTTGACAAGAATTTTATTAAAATTTTTGAAAATAATTGAATTCTTGCCGTAAATTTTATTATTTATGAAAATAATTGAATTTTTACGAAGGATTTTAATATTTTTGAAAATAATTGAATTTTTGACAAGAATTTTATTAAAATTTTTGTTAATAATTGAATTCTTGCCGTAAATTTTATTATTTATGAAAATAATTGAATTCTTACGAAGGATTTTAATATTTTTGAAAATAATTGAATTTTTGACAAGAATTTTATTAAAATTTTTGAAAATAATTGAATTCTTGCCGTAAATTTTATTATTTATGAAAATAATTGAATTCTTACGAAGGATTTTAATATTTTTGAAAATAATTAAATTTTTGAAAAGAATATTATTTATTGAATATATAATTGAATTCTTGACATGGATTTTATTAAAAAATTTTTAAATAATTGAATTCTTATGACGAATTTTAATATTTATGAAAATAATTGTATTCTTACGAAGAAATTTTATTCCAATTTTTAAAAAATAATTGAATCGTTTCAAAAAATTTTAATTCAATTTTTAATGAATAATTGCATTTTTTTAAGGGATTTATTTTAAATTGTATTAAAAAAAATTGTATTTCTGCGAAGAAGTTTTATTATTCATGAAAATAATAGAATTCTTACAACGAATTTTATTTAAAAATTTTTTTTCTAATAATTGATTTTAAATATTATATTAATTATAAATTATAAATTCTATAAAACTAAGAATTCTTATAAATATTATTTATGAGCAATAAAAACTTCTACAGATTTTCTGTTTGCTTCATTGAAAAAATGATTATTTTAATTAAAAAAAAAATGGTATTTTTGTCGATTTCGAAAAAAATACAAATAAATTGATTTTCATCCTTTTCTGTTAAAAAAGTTCACTGCAAAGTACAATTTAATTGACGATATTAATAACTTGACTAATACAATTAAATTTCAAGTGCTAAAATAACATTTTTCATTGAATCTAACAAGTCTTAATTGCTCTAAATTACTTTATTTTCTTTGGTTTCATTAAGCGAAGAAAAATGTCCATTTAAAAGTACTTTAAATAACTGCACTTTCAGCATATACTTTGTATTATACATTGTACATGCAGACATACTAAATTTACTTTTTAATTTAATTTTTTTTTTTTTTGTCTCTCGACCCATTCTATAAAAAAAGATATACATTCGGAATTATCTTCAAAATTAGAAAATTGAAACAGAAAATATATTTTGGTCTTTTGTAATTAAAAATAAATTTTTAAAACTTTTTATTTAATTGCTTTATTAAAAAATATTGTCAAGTTAGTGAAAGAGTGAAAAGAAATTTAATATCTAACAGTTAAAAAATTTATTTAAAATTTTAAACATAAAGATGAAAAATTTTGAATTAAATCGCAAAAAGTTGATATAAACTGTTCCACTTAATTTTTAAAAAATTGAATTTCTATTTTTAAATTTCGATATTGCCTTTCAATGAATTGAATAAATTTTTAATGAAAGGGGATAAACTGAGTAAGAAATACAACATTCAAACATTAAAAATTAAAATAAGAACTAAAATTCAATTTTTTTTTTTTTTTTTTTTTTTAAATATATAAATGTAGAAATTTTTAAAATATTAAAATTAAAAAACAAAAAGTCTTTCATTAAATTTATATGATTATACACAATTTCTAGTTTCAAAACATTTGGGTATAAAATTTCGTTAATTGAAAAAAAAAAAAAAAAAAAATAATGTAGAAATTGAATTTTGCTTAAACTTTTCATTTAAAAATAGTCTAATTTTATGTTTATCTTTCGGTCCTTCACTCACTTACATCAACTGGCTTATTTTATTAGTCTTTTTACGTCATTCTTCTTCATTTCTTTTCCCCTCGCTCACTCCCCCGTATTTCTTTCCATATACACTTCTCTTTATTCTTCGTCGTTTTTTCTTGAGTTTTCACCAGCTGCTCTTTTTCTTTTTTCTCCCCGCAAAAACCAAAATTCTCTTTACATTTAACCATGTGCTTCTTTTTCTCTTCCCCCCCCTCCTCCCTCTTCCCTCCCTTCTAGTTCTTAAGTACCACAAAAGTTCTTTTCCATAATACACTCCACACGACTCAGAAGACATAAAATAAATTCCTTGGTTTATCTTCAAAAAAAAAAAAAAAAAAAAAAAAAAAAAAAAAAAAAAAAAATTTAAATCGTATTTAGATTAAAATTAAAATCAAACTTTTTCCATTAGTGGGGATGAAAATTTTTATTTAGTTCAATAAAAATGGAAATATTTTTAAATTTTAAGTTGTATTTAAATATTTTAAACATTTTATTTTTAATACATTAATTTTATTATTAAATTATTATTAATTAGAACTACAATTATTTAAATTAAATTTGAATTTAAAAACTTTAACCTCGATTATTCTCGAAAATGATTAAAAATTCAAATATTTTCTATGGAATTTTAGACACATTCAATTATTTCAAAATTTTTCAATTATTTGTTTATTAATATTCAATTGTCTTTAAAAAATAGAACTAAAACATTTTTAAAAAATTAACCTGTTGAACTTCCCTTGATTATTTTCAAAAAAATGATTAAAAATTCAAAATATTTTCTATAGAATATTAAAAATTTCAATTATTTTAAAATTTTTCAATTATTTGTTTATAAAAATTCAATCTTTAGAAAATAGAACTGAATTATTTTCAAAAAATAATGTTTTGAATTTATTAATTTTAAGAATACTTAAAATTTTTTTTAAGAATATTCAATTATTTTTATAGAATTTTTGGAAAATTTTTAATTATCTTAAACATTTTCAATTATCTTTAAGATAAAATAGATGTGAAATATTTTTAAAAATTAATGTGTCAAACTTCCCTCGATTATTCTCAAAAGTTATTAAAAATTCAAATATTTTCTATTGAATTTTAGAAAATTTCAATTATTTCAAAATTTTTCAATTATCTTTTAAAAAATAGAATTGAAATATTATCAATAAATTAATACGTCGAAATTACCTGAATTATTTTCGAAAATTGAAAGAAATTCAATTATATTTTCTATACAATTTTAGGAAACTTTAATTATTTTGAAAATTTTCAATTATTTTATTTCAAAAATTCAATTATCTTAAAAACATTGGAAATGAAATATTTAATAAAATGAATTTTGTCGAAGTTCCCTCAATTATTTTTGAAATTTTTAAATATTTCAATTATTTTCTATAAAATTTTCGAAAATTTCAATTATTTTAAACACTTTCAATTAACTTTAAGAAAAAATAGAATTAAAATATTTTCTTTAAACCAATGTGTCACCAGATTATTGTTAAAAAAATTTTTAGATTCAATTATTTTCTATGGAATTTTAGAAAAATTAAATTATTTTTTATTTTTCAATTATTTGTTCATTAAAATTCAATTACCTTAAAACATTGGAAATAAAGTATTTATAAAAAAAAATTTTTAATATATATTTTTAATTGATTATTATTAAAAATAATGAATTTATAGAAGAATTTTAATGAAAAACACTAAAAGAAATTGAATTTTAAAGCAATTACAAATGATTGGATAAATTCAATTATTTTCCAAATTAGTAAAAATATTCTTAGAAATTCAATTATTTCGAACAATTTTCATAAAATTCATGTTAAAATTACAATTATTTTCAAAAAAAATTTTTATTTCAATGAATTTTAATAAATCTACTACTTTAATAAAATTTTTCAAAAGAATTGAATTATTTAAAAAAAAATTTTAAATTCTACGCAAAACATTTAATTATTTTCATAAATAATAAAACTCATCTCAAACTTTCAATTATTTTTAATACAATTTTAATGAAATTCTTTGAAAAATTAAATTATTCTTAAAAATTTTATTAAAATTCATCTCAAAGAAATTCAATTATTTAAAAAGACATTTTTAATAAAATTCGTCTCAAGAATTCAATTGTTTTCAAAAGTAATATAATTTTTCGCAAAAATTTAATTGTGTTCAACAATTTACAAAAATTCTCGTCAAAATTTCAATAATCTTTATAAATTTTTCTTGCAGAAATTGAAATATTTTCAAAAACTTTAATAAAATTCTTGTCAAAATTTCAATAATCTTTATAAATTTTTCTCAGAAATTATTGAAATATTTTAAAAAATTTTAATAAAATTCTTGGCAAAATTTCAATTATTTTCAAAAACTCTTATAAAAAAGAAAGTTTCAAAAACTCTTTTCTCTTTGGAGAAATTCAATTATTTTAAATAAAATTTAAATAAAATTTCCGAAAAATAAACTTATTCTTAAAAATTCTATTAAAATTTGTCAAGAGAATTCAATTATTTAAAAATTTGTTGATAAAAGTCTTTATAAAAATTCAATTTTAAGAAACACTCAATTATTTAATAAAATATTTATTTTCATTTTATTTGAGTAGTATAGCTAGGGGGGTTCTGGGGCAGGTTCTGATCTCGGCTAAGTACCTACGGTCGGTAATGTAGATTTCTACTTTATCATCAGTCGGTAAGGTAGGGACCTGACAGAAATCTTGACTCAACCGATAAGGTAGGAATCTGTTTTACCGACCGAGTGTAGTTCCTGCTGCCACTGCTAGATGGCGCCACTAGCGAATTCAAACTTGCTTGGCGGGAAATTTAAAAATTTAATTTCAAACTTTCGAGTGGCTTACAAGGGGTTCTCTGTTTTACCGACCGAGTTAATTTAAACTTAAACCGCTAGATGGCGCCACTAGCAAATTCAAATGTGCTTGGCGGGAAATTTAAATTTTTACTTTCATAGCTTTAAGTGGGTTAAAAGGGGTGCTCTGTTTTACCGACCGAGTTAGTTCCGGCTGCCACCGATAGATGGCGCCAATAGCGAATTTAAACCTGCTTGGCGGGAAATTTAAAATTTTATTTTTTAACTTTCAAGTGGGTTTAAAGGGGTGTTCTACCTTACCGACCGAGTGTAGTTCCTGCTGCCACCGCTGGATGGCGCTACTTGCGAATTCCAAACTTGCTTGGCGGGAAATTTAAAATTTTATTTTTAAACTTCCAAGTGGCTTACAAGGGGTTCTCTGTTTTACCGACCGATTTTTTTAGTTCTGGCTACCGCCGACAGATGGCGCCACTAGCGAATTTAAACCTGCTTGGCGGGATATTTAAAAATTTATTTTCAAACTTCCAAGTGGCTTACAAAGGGTTCTCTGTTTTACCGACCGATTTTTTTAGTTCTGACTACCGCCGACAGATGGCGCCACTAGCGAATTCAAACCTGCCTGTCGGGAAATTTAAAAATTTTATTTAATAAATTCAAACTGCTTAAACACTGAGCCGCCATTTTGTTTTACCGACAGAGTGCGGTGCCGAGAGATGGCGCCACAACTGAATCGTTTGTATTTCGCGGGCAAAGATGGCGCCATATTGTTTACACTAATAAGATTATTAAAATTTTAATAGATGGCGCTTGTAAAAGTTGTTGAAATCTATTATATTAAACATAACCTTAAAATCTATTATATTAAACATAACCTTAAAATATATTGTATTAAACATAACCTTAAAATCTATTTTATTAAACATAACCTTAAAATGTAAACCTTATTATCTAACGTAATACTAATGAAGGTATTTAATTAAATACAGTATTAATAACATTTCATACATTTATTATATTCAATATACAATATTTACACTTGTTTTACATTCAATATACAATATTTACACTTGTTTTATTTTAAATTCAATATGGTTGTATGGGCCACCAATATACTTCAGCCGTAATTGTCCAGAACTAATAGCTTCTTGCATCTGATCCAAGCATATAGAGTCATCAGTGAACATTGGTACAAATCTTGAAGGCAGGAATGTATTGAACTTTTTATCCACCTCAACGACGACCTTGACTCCATACCTGGTGTTGACAACCTGGATCTTCGTTATAGGATACTTATGTCCAGGAGTCAGCTCGGAAAGCGGCTTCGTAGGTAGGAAAGCATCCATGCGACCAATGGCGTTGATTTTGGTTAGATCCATCTTTTCTTAGAGATAATAGTTTGTGAAGTTACAAAACAGAATGAGCTTTACAGCTCAAGGTGCCTCTATTTATACCCAAATATCACACATTATCCCCACCATTACTTTTACGCATGCGCAGTACCCATACCACTATTTTTACGCATGCGCAATAGCTTTTTATGTTTGCAAAATACCCCCACTTTTTATTATTGAGCCACGCCCACTTTGTGACGTCATAAGACAAGTCTAGACTAGTTTTAACGTGTTTAATAGTTTTACACATGTGTAATAAAGATAATAGGATAGGGAAAGGTTAATTAAAGTAAACATTAATAGACATTTAATACATTTATTCATTATATAGGAAATTTTCACAATCATTATAAAAATCTTTCAATGTACAATCATTGTCAACTTCATCATTATTTTCTATATTATTTCGTAGTATATTCGATGGTTGTATCAACCAATTTCGTAGATTACATACATTTTTCACAGCACAGTTGCTAAAGCTACGTGTGTGATTTGTACATGTAGATGAACTATCTACACTTAAACTTTTTAGCGACGGACATTTAAAATCATCTAAATTAAACACATTCAATGTATATTTTTCTAACCATTTTTGTTTTTCTAAACCTTTACATAAACGGTAGGTGTACCTATTAGTACTTCTTTTATTATAGGTTTTAATTCTTCATAACATACGTCACCAGCAGCCCAATCGATACCATGATAATTATTTGTAAGTCATCGATTCTCACATTTGTATCTTGCAGGCAATCGACTCCAGGCATATGGCGGCTCGAAGAGGTAGACCAATGGATGAGCATCTTGTTGAAGTGGTAGAATCGCCAACTCTTTGATGACAAACTCATTGTATGGTCTCTTGAAGCACTGAATATCTACGACGTACGCCATGGTATCTGAAATAGAATAATGGCTCAAGCCTTAGAGAGACGCTCTCTTTATAGCCTTTCCCCCACCACTCCAAATACCCCCACTACCGATGTCGTCTATGATTGGTCAATATTTCCACCAATCACGTTACTTTTTTAACAACGCCGCTGATTGGTGTATACTGTATAATGCGGTCGTGAATTATAAGGCAATATGCAGCTGTATTGGCTGGAAAATTTTCATTTGCTTCAAATTCCAATCGCACATCTACAGATGCTTGTTTTAGAAATTCGTTTTGTTTTGAGCAATCAATAACAGCCAATGGTGCATAATCTTTAAAGTTATTTCTAGTTAATAAAGGTTCAGATTCTTTTCCATAGTAGGATGGTTGAAAATTACAATACATTTCATATAGTATGGAAAATTTGTTTTCAGTAAAATTTAAATTTAAATTTCCATAAGGATAGTACTGTGAGTTTAAGAAAAGTTTAACATTGAGAAGATTACAGGTATCAAATAAATTTGCATACCTTCCTTGATCTTCTTTTCGATTTGTTTGAAAACCAAGAATAACATATCGAGGTTTTTCAACTTGTGTTGAAGTTTTTACAGTCCACACATGCTTTTGAGTGGCAGGAATCATAGGATACTCATACAAATCCCATGATCTAAAACTCATTGTTATAAGTGAGTCTTTTTCAATAAATTTTAATAACTCAATTTTTTGGCGATCATTTACCATTAAATATGGAATCAACCATTCAACTTTATTAATTATAATTTTAAATTCTTCACGCTCAGCTACTCCAATGTTTACTACAGCATTGAGATCAGTACGAGATCTTGTTAAAATAAGTTCATGTTTTGCATTTACAACAATCTTTCGATAGTCTTCAGCAAAACCAATAATCATACTTAGTGGAATATTTACATCAAAATATCCAGCATCATTTGTTACTCTAGTATCATCATCATAAGGTAGATAGCCAGCATTTTCAGAGTAAATCATTTGATTAGGTGTTTGAGAAATTATATTTTTCATTGTGGTTGTAATACCAACATTTTTAGAGCGATCAATTTCAACACCATTTAATTCATAACGAATCTCATTAAACAGGTAGGAAATACCATTGCTAATTAACTTTGTATTAGTTACAAGCGTATTGTTTGGCTTAACAATTCTACCAGTGACGTGTAAAGTACTTTTAGAGGGAAGAATGTACAAGTCTTGATGTTGAACTGCAATTCGAATCTCATCACTGTTATTAAATGCTGATGACACGTATGGTTGATGTGCATGAATCTCATAGTGTGCCACAGAATTATCAAATTTAACTGGACTTAGAATGTTTAAAATTTCTTCCATTTTTGTTACAACAACAAATAAAAAGTATGTGAAAAATCAATTTTTTCCCTTGTTTTCTTGATAAACTCTTAGGCCGAGCTGCTTCAGAAATAGTATGTTCTGAGATGTTAGTCTCTTGCGAACTGATTGAGGAATGAATGACTTCTGACATGGCAACTCTTTTATATAGCTTCCACCAGTTTTTCTATGAAATACAATTCCCATTACGTTGATTTAACGTGTAATCGAATTGTTATAGTTTCACCTCTAAAATTTATTAAATCTCCGTCTTGATCAACGATTCTTACTTGAATATTATGTATTGTCTTCACGGCGATTGGAAGGTAAATGACGTGAGATGGAACTTCCACAATCTTATATCCAGCTGGTACAATTGGAAAAAATTCGTGAATTGTGTGTACCTTTTTATTATTTATGTATGCACCAGTAGTAATGTTACATTCAATTCTGATAGCATTTACCTTAAGAATGGCTACTGGTACATCTGACGTATGAGCCTTATTAGCTGTCAATATTCATGGAGTAAATCCTAATAATTTACCAATTGAATCGTTTTGTTCAAAACTCACTTCAAGGCTGCTTGTTATTTCACTACGTAAAGTATTATTGTTAGGTTTGATTCTTACAATTTCAGATCCATTTTCAATAGAGTTTTGAATATATTTTTCAATATCTTCAATTTCATAACTTCCAGGAGGTATAGTAATCACTTTATCACCAATATAAAATTTATTTTTACCTTGATCGATATTAGGAATTGAATTGAAAGTTAGTAATTCAACTAAGCCAAGTACATAATTTTTATTAGATAATAATTCTATAGGAGGAAAATATTCTGCCTCCAGGACAGATGAATTGCCTGAGATAGTCAGAGTAAAAGATTCTTCCATGTTGATGACTTTTTATAAACTGATTAGGTGGAATGACTTACAATCACTTATATAGAATATATTTTTGAGTTAATTCAAGCTGTCCACATAAGAATTGCAGACATAAATGACCACAATTAAAGCTATTATAAACTTGATAATTTTGATGATTATACTGTATTAAAGTATTATAACCTAAGTAATTGACAAGTTCATAGGGTGGTTGAAGATTACCAAAACTATCAAAGTATACTGCTTTATTATTAACTTTTTTATATGCAACCCAATGAGTTCCAGAACCATCTTTATCATCTAAATTAATAATGGCGGATTCATTTTTTCGAGGACCTCTTATAGGTAGTTCATTTCGCATAAAAACTCCTCGAAAATGAGGAATTTTCATTTCTTTAGCATATTTAAGTAAATCTAGATCAGTAAGTGCTCGTTGAGGTAGCTTTAAACTTTTTTTTTCGTACATTGTCTCTTAATACCTTGTCCTTTAACGTATGGTTTTAAATGAAGTCCCAACCCTTGTCGGTATGGTTTTAAATGTAGACCTTTACCAAGTGCAACTGCTTCCAACTCTCTATTGTGACGCTGAGCTTCCTTCAACTGCTCTTTTGCTGCACTTGCATCATTAACAGCTTTTGCTACACCAGCAGCTCCCCCAGTAAGTGCTCCAAGTGCACTTAGCCCAGCAAAAATTGGAATTAATGGTAACAGACCACCAACTTTTGATGGCACAGGTAGAATACGAGGTGTTAAAACTTTTTCTCTACCACCTGCATTCCTTACAGCTTTTCGAGCTGTTTCAATAGCTGACTTTATTGTTGATCGAGCATCATTACCAGGAATTATTGATTTTCTTGCAGCATCCACAATTTTCCTAAGATTTACTCGCTTCTTTGATTTTATCTTCTTCTTCTTTACTCCCATTCCAAATTTTGATTTTGCTTTCATAGCGTTTGTTATTGCGTAAGCTGCAGCTCTTTCACTATATCGTGCGTCTGGTGCAAATACACGTTGCCACGCTTTGTCAGCTAATACTCTATCAGCAGCGTTTCTTTTTTCAACGTTTTCTCGATTTTTCGAGTAAGCAATATCGTGCTCTTTACAAGCGGCGTCTAATGGATTAACACCTGGATCACCTCGGTCTAGACGTTTTGCTAACTTTGTACCAGGTCCACAATATTGATAACCTGGCAAATGTAATTCAAATGGCAACTTGTTTATAAGTTTATTAATTAAACCTTTTCCTCGAGAGTGATGATATATAATCATACCTTACTCTGTGAAAGTTAAAATTAGAATGACTTGTGAGCTATATAAGCGCTGTATTTATACCTTTAGCGGCAGTCTAAATCAGGATGCGGTTCAAGGAACAACTTTACAAGCTGCCAGTCGTCAATCTAGACTCGATTGTTGAACAACAAGACAAGAAAGTGAAGCGTCATGGTAGCTTGTTATCAGGTAGTATTCGAGCTATTTTTTGTGGACCATCAAATTGTGGAAAGACAAATGTACTGCTTTCTTTAATTTTACATCCTAATGGTCTTAGATTTGATAATATTTACTTGTACTCAAAGTCTCTACATCAACCCAAGTATAAATTCTTGGAACAAGTTGTAAGTAATGTTGAAGGAGTAGAGTATTTACCATTTAGTGAGCATGAAGAAGTCATTACTCCTAAAGATGCAAAACGGAATTCAATATTTATATTTGATGATATTGCTTGCGAGAAGCAAGATAATGTAAGGGCATTCTTTTGCATGGGTAGACATGTTGATGTTGATTCTTTTTATCTTTGTCAAACATATGCCCGCGTTCCTAAACATTTAGTACGTGATAATGTTAATTTACTAGTTCTTTTTCGTCAAGATGAGAAAAATTTAAGACATGTTTATGATGATCATGTTAATACTGACATGACATTTAATCAATTTCGAGAATTATGTTCAACATGTTGGAATTCAGACAAATATGGATTTGTAGTAATTGATAAGGATTCTGATTTAAATGATGGAAGATATAGAAAAGGATTTGATAGCTTTGTAACACTATAAATATAAGATCATTTCTAAAATATTGTTAGTTCAATATGAAACCTTGTAATAATAACATGTTTCATAAAGAAAAAGAATATCTTCATCAAATTGCTAAAGCTAGTGAGGCAATTAGGCGAAAACATCGTATGTTAAAATTAGGAAAAGAAGAAGCTGAAAATGTGTTGAATGAAACTTTCAAACCGATAATTCAACCCTTACAAAAAATTATCAACTTGACAGACAGTGAACATGAAAATGTCAAGATTGAAAATGTTAAGGTTGAAAAGAAAGAGCAGAAAGAGGATGATAGCATAAACTATGAAAGTGAAACTGAAAAATCTCCAGATGATGATAAAATAAGTAATAAATTTCTATACTTATTAAATCATAATAGAAAGCAATGTTTAGATTCAACATACGGCATACGTAAGCTAAGTGATGGATCACTTATGATTGGTGATTCACCAATAACTCTTGAAGATCAGATTGTTAAAATTGGTGATAAACGATATCTTCAAACACCTGGATTACTTGAACTTTTATTCAAAAGTAAACCTACCAGATCGTTTATAAGTGAAGCTGATGAAAGAAACTATAAAGAGATTCTGATTGCTACTAATGCACACAAAAA
The DNA here is from genome assembly GCF_015476425.1 of Leptopilina heterotoma. Classification (NCBI taxonomy): domain Eukaryota; kingdom Metazoa; phylum Arthropoda; class Insecta; order Hymenoptera; family Figitidae; genus Leptopilina; species Leptopilina heterotoma. The sequence continues at coordinate 1,220,196 of NW_025111142.1, forward strand.
GAAGTACAGTTCCTCTGAATCTATACGTACAGATAAGAGTTACAAGTATTTGAATTTTATATCTCAATTCTTCCCTCGAACACCTACCAAACAGCCATCTGTAAGCGGTAGTTCATTACCTAAATTTATGATTACAAACAGAAATTTTCAACGAGAATATATCTATTGGGATGATCCGAATGAGTTGGTTGACCGTCTTAGACTATTAATGGCTTCTGAAGCTGCTGGAAATCCTAGTCACAATAATGAAATCATGTCTATCATTGAGGAACTACGTGAAGCTAAAATTATATATTAAGATATGTTTTAGCAAATATCATTCATTTCAACAATGAGCATTGACGTGTTCGGACATCCTCTCAATCAAAGAGGATCAGCAAGACGAGGGCCTCCTGGAGTTGGTTTTAAACTTAATTCTCAAGGTAACTTTGACGTTGAAGGAAGAAAACTCTGTAATCTTGCTAACGCTGAAGAAGAAAACGACGCTGTCAATTTAAAACTTGTACGACATATGATAAAACACGAAGTGCGTTTATTGTATGAAGCTAGTGCCTCACTTAGATCAGAGGTGGACAATAACAACTTATTTCTAAAAGTTCTTGAAGACTCTATTACAGAAAAGATAAAAAATTTTGAAAAAGATATAAATCAAGACTTATCTTATCGAACAGCTGAAATTATTAGTGAACTGGATACTCGCTTAAGTGCTCTTGAGAATGAACAACAAAAAATTAACAGTAGTGAATGAACTTCATACTCAGGCTAGAAAAAATTATCCTCGACGGCGAGTTGAAATGCGTGATATTGATGAGACCTGGCAAGCAGATTTAGTAGAAATGATACCTTATTCAAGAATAAATAAAGGTTTCAAGTATTTACTAACAGTTATAGACATATTTTCGAAATATGGTTGGGCTGTTCCAGTAAAAAGTAAAAATGGAAAAGATGTTTCTCATGCAATGCAATCTATATTTGCTAAAAAACGTATACCAAAAAACTTGCATAGTGACAAAGGAAAAGAATTCTATAACTCACAATTTGAAGCATTAATGAAAAAGTATAAAATAAATTTTTACTCAACATACAGTAATATGAAGGCTTCTATTGTTGAACGGTTTAATCGAACACTAAAAAGAAAAATGTGGATGCAATTTAGTTTACGAGGAAATTACAAGTGGTATGATATATTGCCTACTCTTATTTCCAACTATAATAATACAAAACATAGAACAATTGGAATGAAGCCTAAAGATGTTACTTCAGAAGACGTTGAAATTTTAAAAGAAAGGATCTCTAAACTGAGAAAAATTCCTTTAAGACGACCAAAGTATAAAATTGGTGACAAAGTTCGAGTAAGCAAATATAAAAACGTTTTTGAGAAAGGATATACACCCAATTGGACAACAGAAATATTCACCGTGGATCAAGTTGTATCAACTCAACCAGTGACTTACAAGCTCAAGGATTACCAGGATCAACCCATCAGCGGAGGATTTTATGAAGAGGAACTTCTTAAAGTAAAATATTCAGATATTTATCTTGTGGAAAAAATTCTCAAGACACGTGGAAACAAAGTTCTTGTCAAATGGCTTGGCTTTGATAATTCTCACAATACGTGGGAAGATAAAGCAAATGTATAATCTATTATTCGCAAATCGTCCCTAGTAACTTAACGCAAATGTCAATCAACCAGCAAATCAATCAAAGATTAATGTTAGCGTAGAACCTCTCTATAAATCAAAACTACTTCCAACAACAGACCTTTACACTGCCAGTGCCAAATTTAATTAACATTAAATCAATAATGAATCAATAATGAATCAACAATGAATCAATAATGAATCAACAATGAATCAATAATGAATCAATAATGAATCAACAATGAATCAACTATGAATCAATAATGAATCAATAATGAATCAATAATGAATCAATAATGAATCAACAATGAATCAATAATGAATCAACAATGAATCAATAATGAATCAACAATGAATCATTAATGAATCAATAATGAATCAATAATGAATCAACAATGAATCAACAATGAATCAATAATGAATCAATAATGAATCAATAATGAATCAACAATGAATCAACAATGAATCAATAATGAATCAACAATGAATCAATAATGAATCAATAATGAATCAATAATGAATCAATAATGAATCAACAATGAATCAATAATGAATCAACAATGAATCAATAATGAATCAACTATGAATCATTAATGAATCAATAATGAATCAACAATGAATCAATAATGAATCAACAATGAATCAATAATGAATCAACTATGAATCAATAATGAATCAACAATGAATCAGTAATGAATCAATATTAAATCAGTTGGCACTGGCATTGTAAAGGTCTGTTGTTGGAAGTAGTTTTGATTTATAAAGAGATTCTACGCTAACATTAATCTTTGATTGCTTTGCTGGCTGATTGGCATTTGCGTTAAGTTACTAGGGGCGATTTGCACATTTAAATTAATATAAGTTTTAATCATATGTTATTATGTATATATGGAAGGATTTTTTAAATAAAAACACATGGAAATTGTATATAATTGCATTATTTATTAACAAACCTTTTATTTTTTTACAATCATGTTTTACAAAATCATTCGTCGATTTTCGGGATCGCATAATGTCCCCACGGTAGAGTGTCAGTACTCCCCGGTAACAAATATCGTTTGTCGTCTTGCGGACTTAAGGCTACTTTTATCTGTTTTACAGTTTCGACATTGTGTAACCGCGATCTAATGTTATATTGCGTTCAAGTTTGAATGTCAAAATCTCTCAGACATTTTACATAATCATCAAAGTGAATACTCTTTTTAACAACGCCGGATTTAATGCCTTTAGCTTTTTTAATAATGTCTTCACCTTCAACCCGTACGCTGTACATCTTACTCCGCAAGCCAACAAATTCGGTAACGATCTTGCCGTTACATTCGTCTTTCATTAGACCGAGAATCTTTTTGTTGGCTTGCGGAATGCCGTACACGTTGTTTGCGGGATAGTCTGACGTATCGAACTTTTGGATTTCATTTTTCATGTCATTGTAGACATCTTTACATTTAATTTCGTAGATTAGACTGTCTGTATCGGTATACATCAGTTTACAATTGTCGCCGTATTTTTTTAACATATACCCGTAGTGAAAATCGTAAATAAGCGTTTTGGAAACATCGAGCACACTTAACCCCACATAGATCGGTTTGTTGAGTAGTACCTCGGTTTTACGCAGTTCAATGGCAACCAGATTTTCGTCGAATATCGCTCGACTATGGAAATTCGGGCGAGAAATAAGGGCTTCAGCTCCATAGCGGCCAAACCATTGGGTGACAAGCTTAATGTCGACATGTTTACGGACATTTTCCATTGTTTTACCGTATACCGCATTGTTCATGAGCTTGAACAAATTTTTCTCGAACTCATTCTTGGCGTTGGTTCGCATCATCGTATTATAGTCTATATATGGTTTAAGCCATGTTGATTGCTTAAACTGTAAGACTCGATGAATTTTAACAAGCTTAATGCCGTTGGCGACAACTTGTTTTAAAGTGCGGTAGTGGATCACATATTTTTCTTTTGGTTGGAGAGTTGTTAATAATTTCTCCTGTTTCGAGAGGGGTGGTTTCGCATTTTCTGCGCAAAATGGCATATCTTTGTGAGTATCGTGGAGATTTTCAGGATACTCCAAGTCAACTTCGAGTATGTACCCAACAGGTGAATCGTCAGGCACATTAAAATCGAAGGAGTTGTCGACATTATCAACCCATTTGAAGCCGCCATAAGGGAGCGCTTGAGCCATTGCCCAGCCATATAGATTATTGGCATCGAAGTACATAATATAGCTTGTATCTTCATTTTTGTCAAATTTCTCCATATACGGATTATTTGCTTTAGTATATCGGTTGCAACATTGGCTAATGCCACCTCTAATACCAGACTCAACAAACATAATCATATCGATGTCAGTTATAAGTTGCAATCCTATGCTCGTGTACTTGAGCATAGCATCCCAAGTTAAACCGGGGGTTGTGTAGTAGTGGGCAGGATCTAACCCGTACGCTTTTACACATTCTACTCGGAAATTTTCAAAGACGTCCGCAAGTAACAGTACATCAGTTTTCATATACAAATGGACATAGTCATATAGATTTTTACAGTCAAACTCGGTCCATACATTTTGCGCATGCGCATACTCGTCATCAGAAATACCGGCATCATAAAGCGTACTATAAAATTTCTCGATCGGGGGCAATTCGGTTTCGTCTAACTTACTTTTCGAGTCAAAGTACTCATAGGGGAATACACCTTTACGCGTTAGTAATTTTATTTTATCCGGATCTGTCACCGTACTGGCAAAAACGGAGTTGACGATTTTGTACTCGTCTAGGTACGATGCGAGTTTTTCTAGGGATGCTGCCATGAATCGCAATGAGTCAATGAATCGAAATTTGACCTCACTCCCCTTGACATGTTTAGTAAAAGAGATGTACTTCTCTTTGTTAATGGGGAGGAGGTCAATTTTTCCTTCAAAGCTCGTAGAAATCGCATGAATTATAAAATGGGCGTCGTAACCACTTAAGTTGTGGAACACCACGGGAATTGTTTGACAGTCTTGGTAGTTTAGATTGCACGATTCATGGGCAGCACCCCTATATTTGCCAGTAAGGTGACAGTGATCGCGGACTTTCTTTTCGCTTGCCGGTATTTTCTGATGACAAATGTGACATATTGTCGCTCGCTTAAAGTCACTGATTTCTTGAGGAGTTAAGGCATTCATTAGTATCGGATTTTTAAATACATTATCAATTTTTTCAGATAATTGCCTTAATTCCTCAGTAAACCATTTAGCAGGATCAGATTCATTTTTCGGACATGGTACATATTTACATAATGTTTCGTCATAACTACATTTTATATAATAGCCGATGCTTAACAATTTGTGGCGCTGGAATACTTCAGTTTTACTTAAATTGTCTACATCTTCATCGGCGGGAAGAAGTAGACTTTCGCAGTCGGCGTAAATTACATACGGTACTTTCTCTTTATTCTTATAATTTTTAAATGTGATCAGACTCTTGTCAGGCGTCGGTAATTTAATTTTACACTCATTCATTTTTTTACAATTTTCGATGTGTGCATTCAATCTATCTACAGATGAAAAGTAGTGTAAACAGCGGTCACAGATATGTTTTTTACATTTCTTTTTAGACAACTGTGTAGACACAAGGCGTGACAGATCTTTAATCCATACATAATGGAAGTTCATAAAATCATCGTTGTCATACAATACAGTATTATCATCATTATTTTTATCCGCATACATGTCGGCAACATACAAGAGATTTACATGCTTATCTCTTTTTTCCGCAGTGAGATGGAGAGGGTGTACCGTAAAGTTACCATAGCTCTTTGATAGACCGTACACATTAATCGAAACATCATTAAGCTTTTCAAATTTCGGGATATTTTTAAGCGTCACTGGGAATTCAATTCCCTCAAAGTTCAATTCATCTTTAAATTCTTTAAAACTAGACACACGTTTAGGATCGGAGACATTTGGGTGTAAGGCTGACAATACCGCCCACTTAAAACATTCATTGTCATTATTTTGCACGTTAATACATGCATGTTTATTTTTTATTTTTATCGGTAAATCAATGTAAGAGCTTGCACGCATTGGATTATATTTATTTACATTTATTTCTAATCTTATGATTGATTGAAGGTTCCAATTTGAACCCTTTGCATAGAACTCTTCGACGCTGTGCAAAATCGGATGTTTGATGTTCTCATCAAACCAATCGTCTAAAAGGGTTGTGGGAAAGATGCTGTTGGCCTTGGTTCCAAAAGGAATAGGCTTAACAACCTCCACATCATTCTCAACCCTCTTAAAATTGGCGATGAGAACACCATACACTACAATAGGTCCATTTTTATTTAAGGCACCTCTAATGTGGTCCTGAAACAGTATGGACGCATCGTTTAAAAACGAGCTTACATCGACGTGTACTAGGTTCAAGACCATATTAGTGTACAGTCTACACGCGAAAGCACTCTCACACTCTGCCCAGCGAACACGTTTCTTAATGTCTGGGTCACCGATTCCAGCGCCATCTATTACGTGGGATTCAAACAATGCGCGAAACCTTATGATGGATTGTAGAATGCTTACACATCTTTGCTTTTGATGTGTAAAGTACATCGATTTAAGAATGCTTGATAACACGTTTTCATGTTGTGAGCATTCTACAACCCATCGTTCGATAAAAGAGCGTCTCTCATTTACGTTACTTAAATAAGGTATCAACTCAAGGGCTTCTTTAATGAGGGTGACAGTGATGTCACTCTCGTCGAGAATAGTACCGTAATTCGGATACTTACGTGGTGGTCCATCGGTGGTCGTCGCCTTCCGCTTCATCTCTGCACCTGAAATCAAAAGAAACACACTTACAAGCTAACACACTTACAAACTAAACAGAACACACTTACAAGCTAACAAAAGAACGAACTTACAAACTAACAAAAGAACACACTTACAAACTAAAATACTTATACTAAACAAAACGAACTTACAAACTAAAGAACTTAACCTAAAAATCAATACAAAGTAAATGCAATAAACACAGAACACAGTAAATATAAATAACAAAAAAGACGGTAAATATAACAATAAATGTAACAAAAAAGACAGTAAATATAACAAAAAAGACAGTTAGTAGTGGCAATGGGAATCTGCTGCTGCTGCTGTTGGAACCGCTGAACCTGTGAACAGAACAGCTACTGACTAAACTCACCAAAATCCCTGAATATATACCCCGAAATCCCCACTCCTACCTTTCACGCATGCGCACTAGACCATTTACCCCCACTCCAACCTTTCACGCATGCGCACTAGACCATTTACCCCACTCCAACCTATCACGCATCCCACTCTTAAATTTTCCCCACCAATTCGCGCATGCGCAGAATAAATACATACTTTATTAATTAATATTATTATGAATATTAACTATAATACGCCCGGGATAGCGGTAGTGTCGTCTCCACCCTGGGCTCAAGAGAATGCGTCCTGGCCTTGGTCATCTTCACCCTGGGCTCTGGTGATGGAAGTGGCCTTGGTGAAGTCATCGGAAATAGCACCTCGTTACCTTCATTCTGCAACTAATGAATTTATATTATATTAATTATATTATATTTTACTATATTGTATTAAACATATTATATTTTACTCTATTTTATTAATTATATTATATTTTACTATATTTTATTAATTATATTATATTACTTACGTTATACTCCGGCCGTGGTAGCACCAGCAGCTTGTTTCCATGGTGGACTGCTAACTCCACTGCTATGAGCTGAATGAGCTCTCTACCCTAGACCAGCTACCCTCGTAGGGCTCTCTCCCCACCAAGTGGTTCCCCCACTACGCGCGCTCACCACTCTGCTACGTGTGGCGGTTGACTTGAACTACTGTGAGCTCACCGCCCGCAACGAGCTCACCGCCGGTAACGCGCGAAATTCAATTTGAATTTAAAACGCTTATTGTAGTTTTAAGTAATAATTTCACTTACCTTAATTATAAATTGTTTATAATTAATAAAATAATAATAGTAATAATAATAATATTAATAAATAAGAAGTTAATTAAACTTACCTTACTTAAATAAATAAATAGTTTTAAGAATAAATAAATATTAATTATAAACATTTCATTATTTTTTATATACAATACATAAATATTAATTATAAACAATTAGTTATTTTGTATATATAATAAACAAATATTTACAAATAATATTTTATAAATAACAATAAAACTTACCTTCATTAATAAAAATTTAGTGGCGCCATCTAGCGGTTTAACCTTGAACCCTGTCGGTAAAACAGAGCACCCCTTTTAACCCACTTAAAGCTATGAAAATAAAAATTTAAATTTCCCGCCAAGCACATTTGAATTTGCTAGTGGCGCCATCTAGCGGTTTAAGTTTAAATTAACTTGGTCGGTAAAACAGAGAACCCCTTGTAAGCCACTCGAAAGTTTGAAATTAAATTTTTAAATTTCCCGCCAAGCAAGTTTGAATTCGCTAGTGGCGCCATCTAGCAGTGGCAGCAGGAACTACACTCGGTCGGTAAAACAGATTCCTACCTTATCGGTTGAGTCAAGATTTCTGTCAGGTCCCTACCTTACCGACTGATGATAAAGTAGAAATCTACATTACCGACCGTAGGTACTTAGCCGAGATCAGAACCTGCCCCAGAACCCCCCTAGCTATACTACTTATTTGTATTTAAATTAATAAATTCTCGTGGATTTTTCTAGTAAATATTGATTTAAAAATGAATTTAAAATTTTAGATTATTATTGAATATTGCGAGCAATATAGCGTTAATTATTTTTAGAAATAATTGAATTTTGAAAATGTTTCAAATTAAAATCTTTTAGAAAATTTGAACTTTTCATACTTTTAATTAAAAATTCTGTAGAATTTTTTTTTTTTTAAAAGTTTAATTGAATTTTTCTTTAATTCTTCAAGTTTTTATTTTCTATAATATATATTTAATATTGAAGAATGTCCGAATAATCAAAATTACCTAAAAATTAATATTGAAAATAATTGAATATTTACGAAGAATTTTATCATTTATAAAATGAATTGAATTCTTGCGGAGAATTTTATCAATTATGTTCAAAAAATTAAAAAAAATTCTCGTCAAAATTCAATTATCTTTAAAAATAATAAAATTCTTCTCCAAATTTCAATTATTTTCAAAAGATTTAATAAAATTCTTTGCAAAATTTCAATTATTTTCAAAAAATTTTTCTCAATTCAATGATTTTCAATATTTACTGTTTTAATAATTGAATTCTTGCAATGAATTTTTTTCAAATTTTTTTTTTTTTTAATACTTGAAATAATGTAAAGAATCTTATTATTTATGAAAATAATTGAATTCCTGCATCGAATTTTATTACATTTTTTTAAATAATTGAATTCTTTTGAGAACTTTTATTAAAAAAGTAGAATTGTGAAATTATTTGAATTTCAACGAAGAATTTCATTATATTCGTAAAATGTAATTAAAATTCTTACAAAAAATTTAAGAGAATAATTCCATTTTTCTAGGAATTTACTTTAAATTTTATTATAAATAATTAAAATCCTCGCAGAAAAATTTTATAATTTATGAAAATAATGGAATTCTTACAACGAATTTTATCAATTTTTTTTTTTTTTAATAATTGAATTCATGTGAAAAATTTTATTACTTGTAAAAATAATTGAATTTCTGCAACGAATTTTATTACATATTTATAAAGAATTTTATTCTTTTGCACACTTGTATTTAAAATTGTAAATTTTGAAAATTTTTAAATTTCAACCAAGAATTTCATTATTTGTAAAATGTAACTAATTTAATTCTTGCAAAAAAATTTTTTAAAGACAATTTCATTTTTCGAGAAATTTATTTAAAATTCTATTAAAAATAATTGAAACCATGTGAAGAATTTTATTTATTTATGAAAATAATTGAATTCTTGCTTAGAATTTTATTATAATTTAATTTTTTTTTTTTTTTTTTTTGAAAAATTTTATGGAAATGAAAATTTTTATAAAACGTGAAGATATCAATCACTCCGAGTTTTTCGACTCGGAGTAATTGATATCTTTATGTTTTATAATAATATATTCTTATAAGTTGTTGAATTTAAAAAATTTTTGATTTTAAATGTTTTGAAGAATTTTTAATTTCTATGGAAAAATAATAATTAAATACATATTTAAAAATTTAGTTATTGATGTTTGCGAATAATTTTACAATTTAAGAGTAATTCGTAAGTAAATGTAATAGAATGTTTTTTTTTTTTTTTTTTTTTTTTTTTTTTTTTTTTTGAGTATCTAATAATTTTTAGAGTGAATCAGAATATTCTTGAGGGTCAAGGAAAAAGTGAAAATTAGTCAAGAAAAAGTCAGAGAAAAATAAAATTAAATATTTCCGGCAACCCTGGTATTGAAATGAAAATAATTTTTTGAAGAAATTACAGTAACAATATTTTTTTTTTTAACCATCAAACCTATTCTTAAAGTGTGTCATCCAACTCTCACCTACTACAGGGGTGAAAATTTAAGAAATAGAATTCAAAAAGTGAATATCGAACGCCTATAGAAAGATAAAAGTCGGGGTTGAATAGATGCGGTCCTGGCATTGGGATGAAGAGGGAATGGCGCTATTCTATATAGTGGATGAGAATCATAGAGTGAGAGAGATAGAGAGAGAAGGGTGGATGGCAAAGAAGAAGAAGAAGGAGGAGAAGACTTGTAGATGAAGATGCGGTAAGCGGGGGGTTGAAGGGGGGGGGGGGACGTAGAAGCCTGAAAGAATGGGACCCACCGAGAGGTTAGTGCTCGCTTCCAAGGCTCTGCACGCTATGCAGGATACCATGGGATGCTGCATTGTTGGTCCAGCGTGAATGTTGATCACCCTACTGGCCATGGTGGATGATGCCGCCACGAATCTCGAATCTATTTCGCTTTGCCTTTGTACTCGAGTCCGAACCGAACCATCTCTCTCCCCCCCCCACCCCCTTCTCTCTTCATTTTTTTTTTCCTCTCCCAATGTATTTAAGAGACGCGCTGATTCAACGTTCCGGAAAAAATATTCTCTCCTTTCTTTTTTTTTTTTTGTTTCCCCTTTCTTCTTAAATAAAAGCTTGTCCCGCGCTTCTTATTATGGAGCTTTGTTTACAAACATGAGAAGCAATGTTTACTTTAAAGAGACTGTCTCCTGTTTTTTTCTCGTGTGCTTGTTTTAATCCTTGATGCTGCAATATTCAACATCCAAAGTAAAAATTCACCGGTGGGTTTTAAAAAATGAATTTTTTTTTCTTTGTTTCTTGTTTAAAAAAAAATGTATTCTTATGTTATGTGCAACATAAGATAATTAAAAAAAGAGACTATTGTGAACACAGCCTTATGGTTACTATTAATTTCTTACCTTCTCATCCCTGAAGTTAAAAGGAGTCTATTGTAAACAGAGCCTAATGGTTATTATTATTACTTACCTTCTCATCCCTGATAAGCAAAAATAGCCTCTTTAAAAAAAGCCCTTTGTAAAGATAGCCTAATGATTACTACTAATTTCTTACCTTCTCATCCCTGATAAGCAAAAATAGCCTCTTTAAAAAAAGCCCATTGTGAACATAGCTTAATGGTTATTACTAATTTCTTACCTTCTCATCCCTGAGGTCAAAAGAAGTCTATTGTGAACTGAGCCTAATGTTTATTATTAATTTCTTACCTTCTCATCTTTGTGGTTAAAAAGGAAACTATTGTAAACAGAGCCTAATGGTTGTTATTAATTTCCTACCTTCTCATCCCTGAGGTTGACTTTAAAATTTCTTCTGTGAGTCCCCTTTCTATTTCTCTATTATAGTCTTAATTTAATTTTATATTATTTAAAATAATTATATAAAACTACAAAAGTGAAAATAATTTAAACAACTTGCTACATGATTAAAACCGATTGAAACTTAAAAATCTAAAATAAATGTATTTTCAAAAAATGATAAAAAAAAACATTTAAAGTAATGCAGATATTCTTAATAAAATTTTTAAAAATTTCAATTATTTCACAATTTTCAATTATTTTTTACAAAAAAAAATAAAATATTGAAATATTATCAAGAAACTAATGTGTCGAAGTTCTCTGAATTATTTTCGAAAATTGAAAAAAAAATTAATTATTTTTTATAGAATTTCGCAAATTTCAATTATTTTAAAATTTTCAATTATTTGTTTATTAAAATTCAATTATGTTTAAAAAATAGAACTTAATTATTTGTAAAAAAAATAATGTTTCGAACTTCATTGAATTAATTTTAAGAATTAAAAAATTTTTTTTTTTGAAAACATTCAATTATTTTTATAGAATTTTAGAAAATTTCAATTATTTTAAACATTTTTAATTATCTTTAAGACAAAATAGATGTGAAATTTTTAAAAAAATTAATTTTTCTTACTTCCCTTAATTATTTTTAAGAATTTCTGTAAAATTCTTTTGTAAAATTTAATTATTTACAGTACAATTATTTACAATACAATTATAAAAAATTTCAATTATTTAAAAAAAATTTCAATTATTTGAAAAAAATTTCAATTATTTGTTTTAAAAAATTATTTTAAATTTCAATTATTTTAAAATTTTCAATTATCTTTTAAAAAGTAGAATTGAAATATTACCAATAAACTAAAAATTTTAGAAAATTTCTATTATTTCCAAATTTTCAATTATTTGTTCATAGAAATTCAATTATGTTTAAAAATTAGAACTATATTATTTTTAAAAAACTAATTTTTCGATTAATTTTATGAACTACAATAAAGTAATTTAAAAAATTCAATTATTTTTTTATTGAATTGTAGGAAATTTCAATTATTTTATACTTTTTCAATTATCTAAAAAAAAAAAATTGAACTGAAATATTTTCAAAACTTATAGTGTTGAATTCGAAAATTGAAAAAAAAATTCATTTGTTTTGTATAGAATTTTAGAAATTTTCAATTATTTGTTCAGAAAATATTCAATTATCTTTAAGAAATAAAACTGAATTATTTTAAAAAATAATTTTTCGAACGTTCGTCGATTACTTCTAAAAATTTCAATAAAGTTATTTGAAAAATTCAATTATTTTTATAGAATTGTGGAAAATTTCAATTATTTTAAACTTTTTCAATTATTTAGGTATTAAAAAAATAGAAATGAAATATTTTCAAAAATTAGAATGTGTTGAATTTGAAAATAAAAAATTCATTTGTTTTTTGATAGAGTTTTAAAAATTTTCAATTATTTCAAAATTTTTCAATTCTTTGCTTATGAAAATTTCATTATCTTTAAACAAAAAATTAAATATTCAATAAAATTAATGTTTTGAATTTCCCTTGATTACTTTTAAGAACTTCTATCAAATTCTTTAAACAAATTCTATTATTATTATAAAATTTTAGAAAATTTCAATTATTTTCAACAGTTTCAATTATCCTTGTAGAGGTGAAATTTTTTTTTTAATTAAAGTTTGCTTTAATTACTTTTTAAGAATTTCTGTAAAATTTTTTTTGTAAACTTCAATTATTACTTTATGCAATTTTAGGAAATTTCAATTATTTAAAAAATTTTCAATTATTTTTAAGGAAAAAGAGAATTGAAGTATTTTTAAAAATTAAGTGTGTCGAGTTTTCCTTTATTATTTTAAAAAGATTTTTTAAATTCAATTATTTTCCACGAAATTTTAGAAAAATTCAATTATTTTTTATTTTTCAATTATTTGTTTATTAAAATTCAATTAGCTTTAAACAATAGAAATGAAATATATTTACAAACTGATTGTGTCGAACGTCCCTTGATTATTTTCAAAAAATTTTAATAATTCAATTATTTTTATATAGAACTTTAGAAAACTTCAATTGTTTTAATCATTTTTCAATTATCTTTAAAAAAATAAAATATTATCAAAAATTATAATGTATTGAAGTTCCCTGGATTAATTGCAAAAGTTGTAAAAAAATTCAATTATTTTTATAGAATTTTCGTAAATTTCAATTATTTTCAATTTTTTCAATTATCTTTAAAAAAAAATATTATTAAAAATTATAATGTATTAAAGTTCCCTGGATTAATTGCAAAAGTTGTAAAAAAATTCAATTATTTTTATAGAATTTTCGTAAATTTCAATTATTTTAAATTTTTTCAATTATCTTTAAAAAAAATATTATCAAAAATTATAATGTATTGAAGTTCCCTGGATTAATTGCGAAAGTTGTAAAAAAAATTCAATTATTGTTATAGAATTTTCGTAAATTTCAATTATTTTCAATTTTTTTAATTATCTTTTAAAAAAATTGAATTCAATTTTTTCAATTATCTTTAAAAAAAAATTGAATTTAATTTTTCCAATTATCTTTAAAAAAATTGAATTTAATTTTTTCAATTATCTTTAAAAAAAAATTGAATTCAATTTTTTCAATTATCTTTAAAAAAAAATTGAATTTAATTTTTTTAATTATTAAATTTTCGTTGATTGATTGATTGATAGGTTTATACTTGTTAGTAAAGAACCAATCAGAGAATAGTAATGCGACAATTCTCAGAAAATTGTAAATAGTGACCAATGAAAAAAAAGTAGAGAATTATTACGACCAATTGAAATAGAGCGGATTTATTATGACCAATTGAAATAAGGCAGAGTGATTAACGACCAATCAAAGAACAATAGACACCAATCAGGGAATGAGGCAACAAATCAAGAAAGAATACAATAGAAAATCCAGTTGTAACGGTCATTTACATTATTTACATTTTTCACCGTTTCGTGTTCATTTCCAAGAAAAGGAAATTAATCACTCGATTACATAAACTATCCAGGAAAAAATATTCGGTGTCAAATATTTGAATATTTAATTAATTATATACTCGTTCATTTGAATATTATTTAAAATTCTACTTTGATAATAATCAATTCACTCATTTTTTCTGAATACATTTTGTTTTTGTCAAAACAAAAACTTTTACTACAACATTTTTTGTTAAAAAAAAAATTACGTTTTTTAATAATTTTTTTGATAAAAATATAAATTCTTTTATTAAAAAAAATGGTCGACATTGAATAAATAAAAAATAAATAAACTTTCATAAAATATGTTTTTGTTAAATATAATTTTACATGACAAAAGTTTTCGTTTTTTTTTTGTTAAATTTATTATTTAAAAAACTTTTAAGAAAAAATGTTAAATTTTCATAAAATAAATTTAAAAAAAAATGAATATTTTTGGAAAAATTGAAATTTATTACCATAAATTGCGATCATTTTTATAGTGTTTCTAGGTCAACGGCGTTTTTTTTCGAATATAGATTCCGGTCATCTGGTTGAATAAAAAATAGACGAGGCGAACATTTTTTTTATCTATATACCTGCGACCTGCTCTGGCTACTCATCCAATGTCTGAATGCTGACTCGGTTTTCATCTGAATAATTCTTAGTATCTCGTTGACCCATCTTGAAAATATTTAAGAGTAGTCAGTGCTGTATATTTTTATGATCACCGACTGCAAAAAAAAAAAAAAAATTATACCAAAAGGCAAATTATTTTTGTTCTTTTTTTAAAATATATTTTATAGTTTTACTTCAAGAGAGAAGTAAAAAGAGAATTTTTTTAAAAAGATAATGTTAAAATTAAATTTTTAAAAAATTTGTACCAAAAGGCAAGCTATTTTTGTTTTTTTAAAAATATTTTTAAAAATATATTTTACAATTTTATTTCAAGAGAAATAAAAAGAGAATTTTTTAATAAGTGTTAAAATTAAGTTAAAAATTTTAATATTTTTAATTTTTTACTTGAACTTTTAACTTAAAAAAAAGTAAATTTATGAAAAAAAAAACTTTTAAAAAAACTTTTTTTTTTTACTTTTTGAAGTAAATTTATGAAAAAAAAAAAGAAAAATCGAAATTGTTTAAAATGTTTAGGTCCAAAAATTGAATGTGTCAACACCTTTTCATTGAGCTATTCACTTTGTGAAAAATTTTTGCATTCTTGTTTAAGTGCCAATTTGTTTTTGTGACAAAATTCTACTATAGTTGTTAATTTTATTACTTTTGTTTCAAAAAAAATTTTGTTTATAGAAATAATTTATTTGCCTGAAGTTGTTTGCGGTGGTAAAAATGTTATTTTTTTGTTTTTTGTAATGCACTCAATGATTTCGGTGAAAGAAGTATTAAATTAATATATTAAAATCGTCCTTCACGATTATTTTAGAAGTTTGACCTTTGAGAATAAGAGGAATGCATATAAAATGGTTGTTGTTTTATAAATAGAGGAATTTCGAATTTTCCGAGTGCATTTTATAATTTTATATTTTGCTCATTAATCATCGAAGGTGGGGATTTTGTTTATAAAACTTATATTATTAATAGACATTTTTTTTTCTTTTTTTCGTTTTTGAATTACCTTTACTTTCTTTTATTATTGAAATTCTAAATCTTTTTTTTTTTTATTAATACTGAAATTACTATGTCAAAAAACACTCTTTTTTTAGGGTTCGAACCTCTTGATATAACTTTTGTTTTTTTTGTCAACTGCCCAACCCTGCTGAATGAGATTTTTAACGTTTTGCACTTTTTAACAACTGCCCAACCCTGCTGAATGAGATTTTTAACGTTTTGTTCTTTTTGTCAACTGCCCAACCCTGCTGAATGAGGTTTTTAACATTTTGCACTTTTTATCAATTGCCCAACCCTGTTGAACGGAATTTTTAATTTTTTGTAGAGTGCCCAACCCTGCTGTATGTGATTTTTAACCGTTTTTAACTTGTTAATCTTTCTTCAACTGCCCAACCCTGATGAACGAGATTTCTAATATAGGTCGACTGCCCAACCCTGCTGGTCAAGATTTTTAACTTTTTTACCTTTTTGTCAACTGCCCAACCCTGATGAACGAATTTTTTAACTTTTTAACCCTTTTGTCAACTGCCCAACCCTGCTGAACAAGATTTTTAACTTTTTCACCTTTTTTCAACTTCCCAACCCTGTTGAACGAGATTTTTAACTTTCGTCAACTGCCCAACCTTGCTAAGCTAAATTTGGTAATAACAATTTCTTTTTATAATTTTTAATTTAGAATAAAAATAAAATAAAAAGATAAAATAAAAGAGATAAAATTTGAAGGTTATGTCTACTGATATTTCCGATGGAAGCATCTTCACTTCCGGTTTATATTCAAAATTCAAAAACTTTGAGAATTTCAACTATAATTTCGTAGAAGTTTCCTAGTTCGTTGCTCTATATATACATATATAAGAACCAAGAAAATGATATGTAAATTTTCCACCCAAGTTTTCTATAACGACGTGTGTATAAACCGGAAAGTTAACATTAATGCACTCGTGTGTGCTGTGCATTAAATGTCCTCGAAGAAATAGTTCCAAAAGGATCTAACAGATGTCATCGTCGTCGTTGCCTTCTTAGCAGTTGGTAAAGTCGTTAACGACTTTCTTGGGAATCAAAAACATTTCGGAACTCTCAGCAAAATTCAGTTTGAAAATTCGTCGTTAATACACGAAAAAAGAAAAATCTTCTCTACAATGTTTTATAAATTCGAAATATTTAAAAAGTAAGTAAATTTTTTTAATTTCTTTTTCGTATTTCAATATTGCTCATAGTTGTCAATTATACATAACCTAAAAATACTCCAACTAAATATTTATCGTATTTATTTTAATACCCGAAAAAAATGCCAAATTTCGTTAATTATTTTCCATTTATAGATTCTTATAAATTAATAATGAGAGAATAAAAATAAATGTCTTCTTGAATATAATAAGAAGAAAAAGAATATTTTTCCATCTTCCCCAGTCCAAGGCTCAATAAGCTGTGAAGTATAATGAATTTGTTTACATTTGCCACACGTGTATATACTTTAAACTTGTGAACGTGTGCTTATATGCGTAAAATAAATTATGGAGGACATTGCGGGATGCGCTTTCAGATGCCGCGCAACACAACCCATGCCCCATTGACCCCATTTTCCGATTCTATCGTTACCCTATTTATGAAACACATTTCCTAAGTCAAGGTAAACGAAGATATATCCGCAAGTGGCGAAGGGTGCTGAAAATAGGGAATGAGAATAAGGAATTGTTTACTTTTTTTATTTATTTTCCCGCCAACTTACTGACAATGGGATTTAGTATTTTTTACCCGTAAAGGTACTTTTACAATAACTTTTCTGTTATTATGCGCGCGCATTATGGACACATTTGTGCCTTATTTCTACTTGTGTCATTTGGAGCATTTTACGTTCAACTTCTTTTCGTAATTTTTTTTCAATATTTTTCGGTAGGAAAATTATTGTAGAAGTAACCTAATGTTGTATAGAGCAGAAAATTTTAACTGTCAACTGCCCAACCCTGCTGAAAGATTTTCTTTTAATTTTTTGCTAACTGCCCAACCTTGCTTGATGAAATTTTCCGAAATTTCAATAAGCAAGGTTGGGTAGTTGACCCAATGTGATTATGGTTTAATGCCGAATCCACAATAGAGATTTACAACGTTATGTCGTCTCGTTTTATTGTGCGTTGACCTTATCATAACGACATTCGTTTTTTTCTTTTTTCTTAAATCACTTTTAGCGTTTGCTTGTTTTTTTAAAAATTATTTCATGTGACTCACGGAATGTGAGAATATTGACATTATAGCAGCTTCCACAATAAAAATTTTTGAGGTTAAGTCGACTAGCTCCGAATAATCGATTCTTGTCTGTAACAAGACGATATAAGCTTGAAAATCTCTATTGTGGATTCGGCATTAAACCATACCAACTACCCAACCTTGCTTTTTAAAATTTCGGAAAATTTCATCAAGCAAGGTTGGGCAGTTAGAAAAAAATTAAAAGAAAATCTTTCAGCAGGGTTGGGCAGTTGTCGCAGTGAAAATTTTCTGCTTTATACAACTTTAGGTTACTTCTACAATAACTTTTCTATTAAATTTATTTACGAATTTCTTAAATTGTAAAATTTAAATTTTTCAACATTTTAATTTGAACCCTTTTCAAAATTCAATTATTTCTAAAATTTCACGCTCTATGCTTTTAATATTTGCAACTGCAACTTAAAATTTTAAGTGAAACTCATTTTTTAATCAATTTTTCGAAAAATCAATTATTTAAATACAAAAATAAATAATTTAGTAAATAATTGAATAAATTCTTAAAATTGAATTTTTATGAAGAATTTTATCAAAATTTTTTTAAATAATTGAATTCTATCGCGGTGAGTTAAACAAAAATTTTACAAATAAGTGCAATTTTCTATAATTTTATTTTAAAATTGTATAAAAAAAAATTGAAATTCTGCAATAAGTATTGTTATTTATGAAAATAATTGAATTCTATCGAGAAATTTTATTATTGACGAAGAATTTTATTAAATTTTTTTTAAATAATTGAATTCCTGGGTAAGAATTTTATTTTTAAAAATAATTGAATTCCGGAGAAAAATATTATTTTAGAAAATAATTAATTTATTCAGAAGAATTTTATTCAAATTTTTGTAATCTTTTTAAAAATAATTAAATTTCATCGAGAAATTTAGTTGAATTGAAATTATTAAAAATTGAAAATAATTGAAATCTGACGAAGAATTTTATTTAATTTTTGTTTAAATAATATTGAATTCATGGGAAAAATTTTATTATTAAAAAGAATTGAATTCTTGGGAAGATATTTTATTAAAATTTCTTAAATAATTGAATTCGTAGGAAGAATTTTATTTTTTCCCGAAAATAATTGTAATCTATGATCAATTTTTTATTATAATTTTTTAAATTTACAAACCATTTTATCAAATTTTTTTTAAATAATTAAATTACCAAGAAAAATTTTATTATTTATGAAAATAATTGATTTTTTGTAAAGAATTGAATTCAAATATTTTTAAATAATTGTATTAAAAAAAAATTTTAAATAATTAAATTCCTATGCAGAAATTTTGATTGTAAAAATAATTGAATTTCGGAGAAAGATATTGTTATTTATGAAAATAATTAATTTCTTAAAATTATTCAAATTTTTTTAAATAGAATTTCTCAGAATTTTTTAAAACTTTTTGAAAATAATTCAATTTTATCGAGAAATTTCATTGAATTGAAATTATTGAAATTATTAAAAATTGAAAATAATTGAAATCTGACGAAGAATTTTATTAAATTTCTTTTTTAAAATAATTGAATTCATGGGAAAATTTTTATTATCGAAAAGAATTGAATTCTTGGGAAGATATTTTATTAAAATTTCTTAAATAATTGAATTCCTAGGAAGAATTTTATTTTTTACGAAAATAATTGAATTGTTTCGAAAATTTTTACTGAAATTTTTGTCAATAATAATATTGAATTCCTAGAAATTTTTTTAAATAATAGAATTTTTTAATGAATTTTATTTGTGATTTTTCAAAATACTTGAATTTCTCAGAACTATTTTCTTCAATTCTCTGAATATAATTGAATTCTTTCGAGAAACTTCGTTAAAAAATAAAAAAATAATTAAATTCTTGCGAAGAAATTCACAAAAAAATTTTGTAAGTAATTGAATTCTTTTCAAATTTTTATTAAAATTTTGTTTCAACAATTCAATTCTTTTATAAAATTTTATTAAAATACTAAATATTAAAAATAATTGAAATTTTGCCAAGTATTTTTATTCAAGTTTTTTTTTTTTAATAATTGAATTTTGCAGAAGAATTTTATTATTTATTTTCTTTATAAAGATAATTTGAAATTTTGACTAGAATTTAAAAAAAAAAAATTTTAACATTAATTGAATTTCCGTAATTATTTGTAACTTCTCCAAAAATTCAATTTTTTAAATTGTTTTTAACAATTCTAAATTTTTAAAGAGTAAAAAAATAGGTTTTCAATTTTTAGGTTATGTTCAATGATTTACACTTTTCTTCTCTATTTTTAAATTTAGAAAAAAAAATTTTCTTCACTTTTATATAATTAAATACAATTCCTGATCTTTATGAGGAAGGAAAAAAATATTTTTTTGTGAGAGGATTTTGAAAAAAGAAAAAATTCACAAGTTCTGGAAAATCGGATTAATTTTGAACCAAACGATTCTGATTGTGGATTAGTCAATGGACTTTTAACCAAAGATCTGATGCATGAAACTTCTTCTATTGTACGTTGGAGTCTCGCTCCTCTAGTTCTATTCAACGAAACTTTATACGTTAATCCGCTTGAGCGGACAACATTCGATTAAGGTACTTCCACAATTGCTTTACATGCTATGTAATTCTCTCTCTAGATTTCTCATATATAGAGAAAGAAGGAAAGGAAAATTTTTTTTTTCCTTCACTCCAATGGCGACGACACAGCTATATATATATATATACTAATCTTGAACATGACCTCAATCGTTTCTCATCCCCTTTACAATATATTATTTATTATTATTTTCTATTATTATTTATCAATATTGTTCTTCTATTTATAATGGTTAATAATCCCCTTCTTTATCATAAAAATATATTGAAAAGTCTTTTATTTTACTTTTTATTTTTTTTCCTTCTTGTCTGTATTTAATTATTATTTTCTCTTCGTTAGATTAAAAAAAAAAGATGGGAAAGTAAAATTAAAATTTATGGTAATTTACTGTAAATCGTCCATTATTTTGTAAATTTTTTTTTTGTCAAATGTGCCTTTAAATGTAAGTCAAAAGATAACCTCAAAATTATAGATTTTAATCTTCAATAGCGAACGAAATATAACCTCAAAATTTCAATCCAAATAACCTATAAATTTTCGGTCAAAAAAGAAAACGAATTTAAAAATTTATGGCAAAATTTTGGACTAATTAGGTCAAAATTACCAAAATTAAAAAAAATCTTAACCTCAAAATTTCAAAATCAGAAAAGATAAAATTGATAAAATCAAGGAAAATGAAATAAAAGTCGAGAAAAGAATGAAAAAAAAAAATAAAAATTTAATTCGAAAGAGAACATAACCTATAAATAGAAAAAATTAAATTGAAACCAAAAGAGAAAAATTTTAAAAAGTAAAATTCCCATTCGACCATAACCTTAAAAAAAAAAAGAAAAAAAAATTACATTCAATTACTAAATATCCACAAATAATAAAAAGAAAAATTCAATTATCAAATAACTATAAAATAAAATAATTTTTTTTCTCCCAAACCCAGAAGAAAAATAAATTACAAAATAAAAACCATTCTCAAAAATTGTCCCTAGGGTGAATTTTCGCAACTATATCAAATAATTTTGTTCTGAACGGCGCTCTCCATTTCTCTTCATTCAATTGTCCCATGAGAAAAATTCATTTCAAACGTGATTTGAGTTACAATAGCAGGTTGAAAAAATAAAAAAAAAAAAAAATTTTTCTCCTCTCCTGTCAGAGGCCTATTAAATTCGCTTACAACTGATCAAAAAAAAAAAAAAAAAAAAAAAAAAAAAAAAATACTTGAACACAAAAAAAAAAATTACTCAACTGGGAATAACTAAAATGAGAAACTAAAAGGATAAAAGACAGCCCTTCTCTCCCAATTGGACAGAATTACGTCATTAAAACTCTTCCGCGAGCAATTAGAGTTCCGCTGTGCAATCGTAATTGGAAGAAAAATCTCAAACTTGAAAAAAATGCCTTCCGGATGTTAAAATAGAAGGGGGGAGGGAGGAAGAAGAGAATTCACGTGATTATTTTTTTTTATAAACTAAACTTATACAATTTGTACTTTTTTTAAAACTTAACTAATATACAATATATTTAATGCTATATTTTATTAATAATTAATAAATCAAATTAATCTGTCATGTAAAAAAAAAATTAATAATAATAATAATAATTTGTTTAATTTATTTTTATATTTATACGATACAATATAATGAACGAGATATTCAATATATTATTATTATTATTATTATATGTAAAATAAAAAATTTTTTATTTTCAAATATGAATTTTTGAATAATTTCAAATTTAAACAGTATAAAAAAAATCAATTTTTAACGAACTTACTAATTTAATCTTGTTTTTTTTTATTTTAAACTTATAATAAAATTCTTTGTAAGAATTTAATTATTATCAAATTTTTTTTTTAAAATTCATGACAAAAATTCAATTATTTTCATAAATTTGAACATTCGTCGTAAGAATTCAATATTATTTTCAAAAAATTTTAATAAAATTCATGGCAAGAATTCAATTATTTTTATAAATATTAACTACGTCGTAAGAATTCAATTATTTTCAAAAATATTAAAATTCTTCGCAAAAATTCAATTATTTTCATAATTAATAACCTTCTAGGTAAGATTTCAATTATTTTATAAATATTAAAATTTTTTGTTCAAATTCATTCAATTATTTTTAATATAATTGAAAATAAAACTCTTGAAAAATTTTTTCAATTATTTTCAAAAATTTGAATAAAATTCTTCACAAGAATTCAATTATTTTCAAAAAATATTAAACTTCTTCGTAAGAATTCAATTATTTTCAAAAATATTAAAATTCTTCGTAAGAATTCAATTATTTTTATAAAATAACTTTCTAGGTAAGATTTCAATTATTTTATAAATATGAAAATTTTTTGTTAAAATATATTCAATTATTTTTAATATAATTTAAAATAAAACTCTTGAAAAATGCAATTATTCTATTAAAATTTTTCTTGAAACAATTCAATTATTTTCGAAAATTTGAATAAAATTCTTCGCAAAAATTCAATTATTTAAAAAATTTTTTAATAAAATTCATGTCAAGAATTTAATTATTTTCATAAATATTATAATTCTTTAAAAGAATTTAATTATTTTCTTAAATAATAACATTTTAGGTGAAATTACAATTATTTTTAAAAATATATGTAATTTTCTTGTTAAAATTCAATTATTTTTGAACAAAATTTTAATAAAATTTCACAAAGGAATATAATTATTTTCTAAAATTTTAATTAATCCTTCGTAACAATTCATTTATTTTTTTAAATAATAAAATCTTTGCACTAAATTCAATTATTTTCGAAAAAAAAAATTTCTCGTAAGAATTCAATTTTTTTCTGAATTCGTTAAAATTCAATTATTTTCTAAAATTTTAATTAATCCTTCGAAATAATTAAATTATTTTTTTAAATAGTAAAATCTTTGCACAAAATTCAGTTACATTCAATATAATTTCACGAAAGAATTCAATTTTTGAAAAAAATTTTCAAAAAAATTCAATTATATTTATAAATAGTAAAAATCGTTGCAAAAATTCAATTATATTTAAAATAATTTTACGAAACAATTCAATTTAAAAAAAAATTTTTAATAATATTTTTCGAAAAAATTCATTATTATATTAAATTTATAAATAATAAAATTTTTGCACAAAATTCAATTATTTTCAAAAAAAAAATTCCACGAAAGATTTCAATTTTTTTTCTTAATTCGGACGGAAAATGGTGAAAAAGTGTTTAAAATAATAATTTATATTGTAAAATTTATAAAAAAAAAACATTTTCATCGTTTTTTAAAAGAAAAAAATTTCGAATCTTCCGTTATCGACAAGTCGGTAAAGTAGAACAAATAAGGCGGGAAATTCAAATCAAACTTTTACATTTTTTGACAAAAATTTGTGAAAAAGTGTTTTAGATAATAATTTATATTGTTAAATTAATAAAAAATATATTTTCATCCTGTTCATCGTTTTTTAAAAGAAAAAAATTTCGAATTTTCCGTTATCGACAAGTCGGTAAAGTAGAACAAATAAGGCGGGAAATTCAAATCAAACTTTTACCTTTTTTTGACGGAAAATCGTGAGAAAGTGTTTAAGATAATAATTTATATTGTAAAATTGATAAAAAAAATACATTTTCATCGTTTTTTAAAAGAAAAATTTCGAATCTTCTGTTATCGACAAGTCGGTAAAGTAGAACAAATAAGGCGGGAAATTCAAACCAAAATACATTTTTATGACGGTAAATTCTAAAAAAAAGTGATTAAAATAGTAATTCATATTGTGAAATTGATAAAAAATACATTTTCATCAAATGAGAAGATATTTAATTGTAATAAATAAAATTTATTTTTGAATATGAAAAATGGAATGAATGGAAAAAGTTTCAAGGAATTTAATTTGATATTTTAAAAAAATTTGTAAAGGACGAAGTTTAAAGGGTATATATAGAGAAAAAAAGAGAGAGGGAGAAAAAAAATAAAAGTTGAGTGTCACTCGTCGTCGAAGTGGAATACAATACTGACGGCAGGTTGGACGTAATTAAAAACATAAAAAGTCAAAGAAGTAAAGGGAAATGAAGAATTCCAATCCTTCTCTTCCTGCTTAAAGGGAATGCCACCTCTCTTCTGCTTGCACTCGTTTCTCTTTACCATGTCTTCTCCTGCGTATTCTCAAATGGAAATACAAAAAAAAAAAAAAAAAAAAATCCTCACGTCTGTAGGATCTTCCCTTCGCGTCGTTGCGGCGCTTCTCTTTCCACTTCCGCCTTCTTCATTACGCTCATTCAGCTCCAAGTCCCTTGTGCATTAAAACCTCATTGCAACGAAAGCGTCGTTTGTTATTCTTCCACTAAAAAAAAAAAAAAAAAAAAAAAAAAAAAAAAAAAAAAAAAAAAAACGAAGAAGAGAGAGAGGGAAAAAATAAAATCTGACTCTTATCCTTTTTTTTTGTGGCGTCGCAAATTAGATTCCTTTCATCTTTCAATGAATGCATAAGTAATTAAAATTTCTCCCTAATTCTTCATTTAATTAATTATATTCTCCTAATTAAGAAATCTCCTCAAATATTGTTGTTTCGTCTTTTATCTGAAACAATTAATTGAATTCTCTTTTGTGATAGATTGTAATTTACTGTGTGGAATTATATTGTTTTCAAACTTTGGAGTTTGAGTGATAAATCAAAACTAGCGTCAAACAATATTATGGAGAAAGCATTTTTGACACAAGAATTCAGAATTTTCTTACGAATTATAAAATTTAATTTTTTCCATGCTTCGCACTCATTTATTTTATTTAGATTTCAGTGACTAAAAGTTACTATTTTTTTTTTTTTTTTTGAGAATTTTTACTATACTTGAAATTCGATAATAGTAGAAATAAAAAAACTATTCTCAAAAATTATAGTCTCAAATTCTTTAAAACGAATCAATTATTTTGGAAAAAAAATATTCGAAATTCATTTT
Organism: Leptopilina heterotoma; assembly: GCF_015476425.1. NCBI lineage: Eukaryota > Metazoa > Arthropoda > Insecta > Hymenoptera > Figitidae > Leptopilina > Leptopilina heterotoma. The sequence continues at coordinate 1,245,964 of NW_025111142.1, forward strand.
CAAAATCTAGAAAACAAAAACCTAGAAATGCATTGAAAAAAAAAATTAATTTATATATTAATATTATTATTATGACAATTTACTTGCAAAAGAAGTTCACACCAGAGTTTTTGCGGAAAAAGCAAAAAAAAGAGAAATAGGAAAAATATAAAATTACGCTAATTAAGCGTTAATGAAATTCTGAGACAATTCGCGACAGAATAATTTACAAAGTTCTGCGGCTGTTATATGCGAATATCGCGCGCACAAGCCACAAGAAGTATATGTTCCGGCTGCATCGCGACAGAGTAATTATTCATTATGCTCTCAAGACCCCGCCTCATTTTACAGAGAAAATTGAATCTGCGTTTTGAAATGTCCTCTTTCCTCGCCTCGTCCAAATCCACCTACCATCACCACCATATACCTCGATTAACGCTCGTTTAATTGCTTTCTCCAACATGCCATCAAAGTTCAAGAGACGACTTTTGCCTCACCGCACAATGACCAAAAAATAATGCAATTTACACTATGAAATTTTCCATTCCTCCTTTGCTTTTAAAGAAAAAAAAAGTAATAATAATACAGGGTTTCCACAGGCCATGGAAGTCAGGGAATTCAGGGATTTTTAGTGAAAATACTGGAAAAAATTGAATTTTCAAAATTCATGAAAAAACTCTGAATTTTGATGTTTTTTTTTGTTTGCCTCGTAAACTATGAAATTACCACGAATTTTAATACAAAACCTTGAATTTTTTCTATTTCAAACAATAATTTCCTTTTAAATAACTTAATTTTACAAGAACTATCATAAAATTATGACTTTAATTATTTAGTGAATCATTTTTACAATTTTCGTAAATACTAGATTAATAAAAGAATTTTAGTTAAAAATAATAAAAAAAAATTGAATTTTGAAAAAGTTACAAATAATTCCAGAAATTCAATTATTTTCAAAAGTAATAAAATTTTTCGCAGAAATTCAATTATATTCAAAAATTAAAAAAAAATCCTTGTCAAAATTTCAATTATATCTTTAAAAATAATAAAATTCTTCTCCAAAATTCAATTATGTTGAAAATTTTTTAAAAAATTCTCGTCAAAATTTCAATTATCTTTATAAATAATACAATTTCTACGAAATTCGATTATTTTTAAAAACTTTAATAAAATTCTTGGCAAAATTTCACAGGAATTCAATAATTTACGAGATTTTTAATTAATTTCTTCGAAAGAAAATCAATTAAAAAATCAATTATTAAATAAAAAAAATATTAATATAAAAATTAAAAAAAAAAATAAATAAATAAAAAAAAAATAAAAAAAATAAAAAAAAATATTAATATTAATTATTAAAATCAATTATTTTCATAAATAATAAAATTTTCACAGGAATTCAATTGTTTAATATAAAAAATTTCAAAAATTTTTTCGAAAAATATCAATTATTTAAAAACTGTTTCATAAAATTCGTCGCATGAATTCAATTATTTGAAAAAAATTTAAAAGTTCTTGTCAAGAATTCAATTATTTTTAGAAATAGTAAAATTCTTCACTGAACTTCAATTATTTTTATAAACTTGAATAAAATTCGTTGGAAGAATTAAATTATTTTCAAAAGGAATACAATTCAATTATGTTCAAGAATTTAAAAAAAATTCTTGTCAAAATTTCAATTATCTTTATAAATAATAAAATTCTTTAAAATTCAATTATTAAAAAAATTTTTTTTTAAATTGTCGTCAAAATTTCAATTATTGTTATAAATAATAAAATTCTTCTTCAAAATTCAATTATTTTTAAAAACTTGAATAAAATTCTTGTTAAAATTTCACTGAAATTCAATTATTTTTGAAATTTTTAATAAATTTCTTTGAAATAATTCAATTATTTTCATAAGTAATAAAATTTTCACAGGAATTCAATTATTTAAAATAAAAAATTTCATAAAATTTTTCGAAAAATATCAATTATTTAAAAAGATTTTTATAAAGTTCGTCGCATGAATTCAATTATCTATTTAAAAAAAATTTAAAAGTTTTTGTCAAAAATTCAATTATTTTTAGAAATAGTAAAATTCTTCACCGAAATTCAATTATTTTTATAATCTTGAATAAAATTCGTTGGAAGAATTAAATTATTTTCAAAAGGAATAAAATTTTTCGCAGAAATTCAATTATGTTCAAGAATTTAAAAAAAATTCTTGTCAAAAATTCAATTATTTTTATAAATAATAATAATTTCTTCAAAATTCAATTATTTTTAAAAACTTTAATAAAATTCTTGGCAAAACTTCACAGGAATTCAATAATTTACCAGATTTTTTAATTAATTTCTTCGAAATAAATCAATTATTTTCATAAATAATAAAATTTTCACAGGAATTCAATTATTTAAAATAAAAAATTTCATAAAATTTTTCGAAAAATATCAATTATTTAAAAAGTATTTTATAAAATTCTTCGCAGGAATTCAATTATTTAAAAAAAATTTAACAAAGTTCTTTTCAAGAATTCAATTATTATTATTATTTTTAGAAATAGTGAAATTCTTCACCGAAATTCAATTATTTTTATAAACTTGAATAAAATTCATGAGATGGTTATTGAATAAAATTCGTTGGAAAAATTAAATTATTTTCAAAAGGAATAAAATTCTTCGCAGAAATTCAATTATGTTCAAAAATTAAAAAAAAATTCTTGTCAAAATTTCAATTATGTTTATAAATAATAAAATTCTTTAATATTTATTTATTTAAAAACATTTTTTTTAAATTCTCGTCAAAATTTTAATTATTGTTACAATTAATAAAATTCTTCTTCAAAATTCAATTATTTTTAAAAACTTGAATAAAATTCTTGTTAAAATTTCACTGGAATTCAATTATTTTAGAAAAATTTTAATAAAATTTTTGGGAAAAGTTTTAATTATTTTCATAAATAATTAAACTTATCGCAGGATTTTAATTAATTTTTGATACAATATTTTAATCAAATTCCTCGATAAATGTATAATTATTCTTAAAAATTTCATTAAAATTTGTCAAAATAATTGAATTATTTAAAAATTTGTTGATAAAATTCTTTATGAGAATTCAATTTTAACAAACATTCAATTATTCAATAAATTATTTATTTTTTAATTTAAATAATTGAATTCTTCTTGAATTTTCTAATAAAAATTGATTAAAAAAATGAATTACCGAATAATTTGAACAAGAATTTTATTATTTATGAAAATAATTTAATTATTGCAACGAATTTTATTAAAATTTTTTCAAATAATAATTGAATTTTTTTTGAGAAAATTTACTAAATAATTGAATTCCAGCGAAAAATTTTATTAGGATTTTTGTAAATAATAAATTTTTTTTGAAAAATGGATGTATGTGAAGTTGGCCCCCCACTTTCAAAAAAATTAAATTTTTTTTAGAGTTCTGACTTCCTCTACAATAGTTCTAGAGTTCCTGATAGTTTTTAGAAATAGTTCCGGCGATTAAATGGTAAAAAATAGGTTTTTTCATAATGGGGGGCTAACTTCACGCAGCCCCCCACTATTGAAAAAATGGATTTATTATTAGAGTTCTGAGTAGCTATAAAAGAGTTCTAGAGTTCCCTACAGTTTATTTCAATAGTTCTCATAATCCAAAATCATAAAAAAATAATTGAAAATTCCAGAATTTTTCAAAAAAATTAAAATGTTACGAAAAAAGAGTTCTGATCACAGTTCTGTTAGCCCCCCATAGTGTTCGACAAAAAACCTTAATAACAATTTTTACAAAACCCAAAAACTACTAAACTACAAGACTTTGAATTTTCAAAAAAAAATTTGATCTTTTATATTTTGAGAGTTCCATGATTTCTTAGTAGAGTTCTGCTAGCCCCCGATAGTATTGGACAAAAAACCTTCTATACAAATTTTTTCATAACCCAAAAACTACTGAACTACGAGACTTTGAATTATCAAAAAAAAATTTATTATAAATTGGGAGTTCCATGAGTTCTGAGCAGAGTTCTGTTAGCCCCCCATAGTCTTCGACAAAAAACCTTAATAACAATTTTTTCAAAACCAAAAAACTACTGAATCACAACCACACTTTTTTGGCTGTGTAACATTACATAGAAAAAGAGATTGGGACTTGTAAAAACCCTGACAAGAAAACAATAAAAAGAATTTTTATTTATGAAATAAATTTTCTATAAAATAGAAAATATTGTATTTTAATCTACATTAATTTTGCTAAATTCCTTTAGTTTATAATTGAGGGGATTTAATAATTTGTAAGAATAATTTCAAAAGTCATTACGGATAATATATTAAATGTAAATAAAAGCAAATTTAAACAAAACTATTTAGGAATCTGCATTTTTTTCTTTAAAAAATAAAATATGTAAATTCTTTTTATTAATAAAAAATTTTGTATTTGAATAAATGTACATGATATTTAAGGTTATAGATTTACTACATTAATATTATACTGCTTAACGCCTAATTTCTTACATACTTTTTTTAATAAAATTAGCCATTTAAAAAAAAATTGAATTTAGAAATTTTAAATTCAAATTTTTTTCATAAAAATAAAATATAAATTTGTTATAAATGATTGCAGAAATTTAATACTTTCAAAAGTAACAAAATTCTTTTTATAAAAGTTCAATTATTTTCAAAAGTTAAAAAAAATTCTCATCAAAATCACAATCACCTTTATAAATAACAAAATTCTCCTCCAAAATTCAATTATTTAAAAAATTTTCCTGATTTAAATGATTTTCAAAAGTAGGTACTATTTTAATAAATTTCCTAAAAGAATTCAATTTATTAATAAAATTGAACTCAAATATTTGCAAATTATTTTCATAAATATTTTTAACCCGTAATTTTGAAGAATTAAAATTTCTTTGAAAAAATTTAATTTAATTTTTTTTAATAATTTGAAGGTACATGGAAATTTTTCCTTTATTTTTTAAAAAATTAAGAATTTCCAATAATTTCTTATTCAATTAAAATTTGCAATTGAAGAATAGAATTTATAAAATTTATAAAAATTGAGAATTTTCTACAAAAATATTAAGAAACGGCAATAAGTAATGTTTTATTTTCTCCAAAGAAATTTTTAGAACTCTGCTAAGAAATCATGGAACTCTCAAAATATAAAAGATCAAATTTTTTTTTGAAAATTCAAAGTCTTGTAGTTTAGTAGTTTTTGGGTTTTGTAAAAATTGTTATTAAGGTTTTTTGTCGAACACTATGGGGGGCTAACAGAACTGTGATCAGAACTCTTTTTTCGTAACATTTTAATTTTTTTGAAAAATTCTGGAATTTTCAATTATTTTTTTATGATTTTGGATTATGAGAACTATTGAAATAAACTGTAGGGAACTCTAGAACTCTTTTATAGCTACTCAGAACTCTAATAATAAATCCATTTTTTCAATAGTGGGGGGCTGCGTGAAGTTAGCCCCCCATTATGAAAAAACCTATTTTTTACCATTTAATCGCCGGAACTATTTCTAAAAACTATCAGGAACTCTAGAACTATTGTAGAGGAAGTCAGAACTCTAAAAAAAATTTAATTTTTTTGAAAGTGGGGGGCCAACTTCACATACATGAAAAATGGTAATTAAAATTATAACAAAACATGAAGAAGGCGATCACTCCGAGTCGAAGACTCGGAGTGTCGCCTTCTTTATGTTTTGTAATAATATTCTTATAAATTGTTGAATTTCAAAAAGGTTTGAATTTGAATGTATTGAAGAATATTAATTCCTACGGAAGAATAATAATGATTAAATATTTATTTAAAAAAGAAATTATTGATGTTTTTGAATAATTTTATAATTAATGAAATTTGTAAATAAATGCGATATAACATTTTTTTGAGTTTCTAATAATTTTTAGAGTGAATCAGAATATTTTTTAGGGTCAGGGAAAATGTGAGAATTTTGTCTGGAAATCAGGGAAAAGTCAGGGGAAAAAAATTAAATATTTGTGGCAACCCTGTAATAATTTCTTGATTATATGAATGTTCTGGTTTTATATACAGAAAAATTTTGATAATTCAGTTGTAATTGTGTCCCTTTAACTTTGGGACTAGAATATTTTCAGATTATGTTCGCTTGAGCATTTTAATTTCTATCTTCATTTTTAAGTTATGTTCGCTTTAACATTTAATTTTCTATCTTAATTTTAAAGGTTACGATACAAATTTTGTCAAATTTTGAGGTTATGTTCGTTTTTTCACGATATTCCGCATTATTCTCGCCGATTCTTATTTCTTCATTGAATAAAAAAAAATAAATAAAAAAAGAGTGTTAAAATTAATAAATATAGTTAAAATCTATTTTAAAATTATTAATTTTTCAATTTCTAATAACTTTTGAACTTCATATTGATTGCATTGGTTCAATATAATATATTATTCGTAATCCGGAAATAAAAGTTTTTTGCGATTCAAGAAAGTTTTGAGTACTTTGTACTTTTTCTCGAGACTCGCCTATTGCATTTCAGTTTTTCTTTTCTGTTCTCAATTTTTTTTTTTTTTTTTTTTATTAATGCATTTTATTCTTATAGAGTATTTCAAACTCAAAAAGTTGAAGAGGAGATTGGAATTACTAATTACTTTCAGTTCAGCAATTTAATTCTTTGCTAGATTGAACACAATTAACGTCTGCTTTTTCCTTGGAAAAATAATAATAATAATAATAATAATGATAATAATGAAACGCAACTATTTTAATTAATTTTTTACTTTTTCTTTGTACCCTCACTTCTCTTTTTTGTATTGTACAATTTTTAGTATTTCTTCTACGTTATTTTTCCCCAACAGAAAAATTTTAAATTCTTTTACGTTTGTAAATTTGTACATAAATTTTAGAAAACATTTTTTTTTTTATTTTTTGTGGAAAGAAAATTAGGGTTTTTCTGCAATCAAAAAAAAATTGAAGGGAGAATTTGACAGACAATCGAAATAAAAAAGTTAGTCTCACTCTTTAAGTAAATTGAGATACTACTAATTTTTTTTTTTTTTTTTTTTTTTTTTTTAAGAGAGTGATAAAATACACTTTTTGCTGGAAGAAAAATATTCTTTTTTTTTTTGATAATTTTGGGGCTAAAAGAGAAGCGGCTTGAAGTAAATTGCCAGACCCTCCCTTTGAAATATCCAAAAACTGAATAAATTATAAGGTCCTCACAGAAGGAATTCCAAGAAACTACGTGAGAAACTCCTCCCACACACATGTGTGCGTATAGAGTTTCAATATAATGAGAAAATTGCTTCTAAAATTATAGTCAATCATCTTTTATTTAGAATCTGAAATTTTGAAAATAGCTCGCAAAAAATGAGAATAAAAATAAAAATTTATCCATCGCAAGAAAAAAATGTATTGTAAATAATTTAAAAATTTAAAATTTTCTGAAACTTTTGAAAATACTGTTATAAAAAATAATTTTCTTTTTTTAAAAAAATAAGAAATTTTTCAAACGATTCTTTTGATGATGAAAAATTTTTTAACGTTTCTTTTTTTCTGTTTTGTTTCAGCTAAATCTACGCCTCATTCTTGTCAGTGGGAAAACAAAAGAGTTCCTATTTAGTCCGAGTGACTCTGCAGGGGACATAGCGCAACATGTGTTTGAAAACTGGCCTGAAGGTAAATTTTGAGAAAAAAATTTTATCTTTTACTTTATTTTCTATATATATATGAAAATCTATTTTCAGTAGAATTTCTATTTATTTTTTTTACCACTCAAATATTGACTAAATTTCAGTTAGAATTTATTTTTATTTCATTATAAAAGTTTTTGAGGTTAGCGTCGACCCTAAGCGTCAAAAATCTTTTTTTCAGAAAAGTCAACAATTTTTTCAAAGATTAATATAAAAAGTCTATAAAAAGAATAAAAAGACTATAAAATATATAATAAAAAGTTGAATAATTTAAATAAATAAAAATAACAAACAAAAAAATATAAATGAATTCAATTAGAAATATTATATAAAAAAAAAAAAAAAAAAAAAAAAAAAAAAAAAAAAAGTTTAAATAAAAATTAGTACAATAAATTTAAAAGGTTAACAATAATTTAATAAATGAAATTAATAATGAAACCTTTAGATAAATAAATTAAAAATAAAATAAACATCCTAATAAAAAAAAAAAAAAAAAGAAGTAAACAATATTTAAAATAATTATACAGTCAATAAAATAAAAAAATTATAAATGTAATATAAATGAATTAAATAAAAATAGTTAAAAAAAATAAAAAATAAAATTAAAAAAAAAAAAAAATTTTTTAAATTTTAAAAATTTTAAACATGTTTTAATAATGAAAAATAATTTTAGATTGGGCGGAAGAGGCGGTTGCCAAAGCAGAAATTTTGCGGCTAATATACCAGGGACGTTTTTTGCACAGTAATGTCACGCTTGGTGCACTTGGGCTTCCTTTTGGAAAAACATCAGTGATGCATCTTGTACCACGAGAAAATTTACCCGAACCTAATTCTCAAGGTGACTTTCTCCTATTTTTTTAATTATTCACAAAAAAAACAGCATTTTATGAAAAACAAAAAACATTCTGAAAATTTAACTATTTCTTTCCTCATTCCCTGAAAGTAAAAAAAATATCCATTTTTTTTAATTTCATAAATTTTTTTTTATCATTTAAATTCAAAGCCAGCCACATTTTTTTTTAAGAAATAGGTGTAAAAAAAATTTCTAAATAATTAAATTTTTATTTTCCAAGTAATTTAATTATTATTTATTATTATTATTATTTATTATTATTATTATTATTATTATTATTATTATTATTATTATTTATTATTTATTTAATTATTATTTTCTAAGTAATTTCATTATTATTTTATAACTATTTTAATTGTTAGTTTATAAATAATTGAATTATTATTTTATAACTAATTTGATAATTAGTTTATAAACAATTTAATTATTATTTTATAATAATTAAAAGTAATTTTTTTTGTAAATAATCGATAAGAGCTCCACTTTTATCTAATATTTTTTTTCTTATTTATTTATTTAAAAAAACTACAGACAATGTCATTTTTTTAAAAATATAATTTTTTTTTTTTTTTTTTTTTATTTTGTCAAGTTTATTTATTTATTTATTAATATACATTCCCGCAGTCCAATATTGGACCGTAAATGGGTATCTAGATAAACATAAAACAATTAAGTAATTAACAAAATTATTAAAAGTAAAGAAAAAAAAAAAAAGTTAATCAAAAAAATGAGAAAATAGGTTCTATATCAATTTTAATATAAGAATAGGTAAAATTAATAATAATAAATAATGAATGGAAAAGAAAAATAGGTAAAAAATTAATTTCTAGGTAAATTGTAAAAAATTTAATACTTATTTAAATTAACAAAAAATTACAATTTCTTTTTTTTTTTTTTTTTTTGCTGCTATAAAACAAGAATTTATCAATGTACGCAAGGAAGGAAAACAAAAATTTAAAAAAAAATGAATTATCACGATAAAACAAAGTTAATTGATAAATGAAATTAGAAAAAAATTAAATATCAATTAATACTGATTGCTTATTATCAGACTTTTTAATCTTAAAGTTCAATTGAAAAGGTCACGAAGTCAATTATCTGTCAAAAATAAATTTATCACTTTTTGTTTTTAGATTATTCATAAAGTGCAAATTGCAAGTGGAGATATTAAATCAAAATAAATTATTTCAATTTTTTTAATATGCAATCTCTTTTTTTTCTTAATTTTCTCTTTTTATGTATGTGTGTTTTAATTGTGTAATATATAATTCATTGTTAATTAAATTTATTGAATTATTATTAAAATTGTCATATATGGACAGTAAAAAAACGCGTAAAAAAATTAATAAAATTTGTTATTGAATACTCAATAATTTTATTACTTTTCGTATTATAATTATTATTCAATTAATTAGTAATAATATTTTTGAAAATTGCTATCAAGATTATTTAACGATTTATTGCGCGGTAAATTAATTTAACTATTCAATTCCTTATTAATAATAATCAAGGGTGTAATTTTTTAAACCCTTTTTTAATTTTTTTTTTTTTTTTTTTTTAATAATATAATAATTAATTTATTATTTGTAATAAAAATTAATTTACTATTATTTATTTATTAACATCATAAATTAATTTAGTATTATTTATTTATTAATATAAATTTACTCGCCTTTTTTTATTTTTTTATTATTATTCCATTAATAATACAAATATAATTAACTACTAATTTATTTATTCATATAAATTAATAATTCTAATGCTAATAACTGTTTTTTTAAATATTACATGACTTAAAATTTTTAACAAAAATAAAACTTTTTTTACTAAAACTTTATTACAAATTTAATATTTTTTACTATTTTATAATAATAAATTTTCTAAAAAAAAAATTTCTTAAAAGGTGAAAACTTTTTTTATTTTTTAACTCCAATTTCTTTAATTAAAAATTTTAATTTTAATAATAAATTTTTTACAATTGAGCTCCCGCGGGCAATAACTCGATCTGCGCTTGAACTGAAAAATTCAAGCCAGTCAAGCCGTCAACAAATGAAAAAAAATAAAAGTCGGAATTTTTAATTTTAAAACATACTACCGTATAGAGCATAAAAATGCGCAACTTTTTTGTCTTTGAAATTTTTTTGTAGGACTTTTATTTTTAATAATAATGGAAAAAACTGAATTTTTTTTATTCTTCAATTTCAATGAATTTCAAAACATAAATCGACTTTTCTCAAACAAATCTGCATGAAATTAATTAAAAATTGATATACTTACGTATCAGGGTCTACTGAAGACGATAAAATGATTAAAACATTTTAAAAAATTAATTGTAAAATTATTTGTTAATGTAAATAAAGACCTGTCGGTAAATACGTTTTCTCAACTTTGAAGAGAAAAAGTATGCGGTGAACTTTCGAGTTGACAAAACTTCCAGTGAGACATTTGTTTATTAACATGTCAAGAAGTTTTTTGGAAATTTTTATTTAAATCGAATGAAAAATAAACAAGATACATAATGTTTAAAAAAATATGCGTCGCGCGGCGTTTTGACATTTTGACGCGAAAGCTTTACGATAGGAGGAAATTATTGGAAACTATTGCTATTTTCTGTTGATTTATTTAAAAAATAATTTTATGCATGTATTGTATTTAAAATAAAACCAATTCTATACATTTATATATGATAGGCAGCTTTTTACGTTTTTTGAATCTTATTTCCAACTTTTAACTCAATCCAAGGTTAAGATTGTTTTGATGCACTATATACTGTGCATTAATTTAAACATAGCAGGTCCTTGTATTTTTTTGAAGAAAATACAGTTTACTTTATTCCTGTCGTTAAGTTTTTTTTAATAATCCATGTGTTTTAAAATTGAAAATTAATTGTAAATTAATAAAAAAAATTTAAATAATGTCAGAAGTAAAGTGTGTGCAAGGTGCTTCAAGAAAACGACCAAAAAAGTAAAACAATCAGATTAAGAATACACTGAGAAAACAATTTATTTAATTCAATCAAATTTCTTTTAAATCAAACTTAAAATATTTTTGCTTTACAGTCAAATAAATGTAAGTTTAATTCAAACATATTTTTTGGTTCATTTATAAAAATAATATATTTAATTTATGGTTGATTTTAAATTATTTATAATCAACTTTTAAGTTTAAATCAAACATAAAATTTTTAAACGTAGGTATTTTTTGTTTAAACCAAAACAAAAAATATATTTGAATTAAAATTAAACATAATTATTCAAACAAATATTATTTTTGAATCAAAGCAGTAGATATTTTCTATATATTAGGATTAAGCTTACAAACTAATTTAAATTAAACAAAATCAATTAAAATTATTTTTTTACTTGAATCGAGTATGTTTTCTCTGTGTAACACTTTTATTTATTATTTAATGTTTTAATCTGGTTTGAAAAACCAAACAGTATTAACAAATTTTTAAGAACAAAAGAATTTAAGTTATGTATATATTTTAAAAAGTCAGATATATTAATAATAAAATTATTTTTTAAATAAATCAACAGAAAATAGCAATAGTTTCCAATAATTTCCTCCTATCGTAAAGCTTTCGCGTCAAAATGTCAAAACGCCGCGCGACGCATATTTTTTTAAACATTATGTATCTTGTTTATTTTTCATTCGATTTAAATAAAAATTTCCAAAAAACTTCTTGATATGTTAATAAACAAATGTCTCACTGGAAGTTTTGTCAACTCGAAAGTTCACCGCATACTTTTTCTCTTCAAAGTTGAGAAAACGTATTTACCGACAGGTCTTTATTTACATTAACAAATAATTTTACAATTAATTTTTTAAAATGTTTTAATCATTTTATCGTCTTCAGTAGACCCTGATACGTAAGTATATCAATTTTTAATTAATTTCATGCAGATTTGTTTGAGAAAAGTCGATTTATGTTTTGAAATTCATTGAAATTGAAGAATAAAAAAAATTCAGTTTTTTCCATTATTATTAAAAATAAAAGTCCTACAAAAAAATTTCAAAGACAAAAAAGTTGCGCATTTTTATGCTCTATACGGTAGTATGTTTTAAAATTAAAAATTCCGACTTTTATTTTTTTTCATTTGTTGACGGCTTGACTGGCTTGAATTTTTCAGTTCAAGCGCAGATCGAGTTATTGCCCGCGGGAGCTCAATTTTTTAATTTAAAAATTTCTTTAAAAGTCAAGACTTGATTTACAAAGTTAAAGATTGTTTGGAAAATTAAATTTTTTTGTCGGGGAAAATTATTTTTTTTTAGAAATAAGAACAATTTTCACTGAAATTTTTCATTTGTTTATTAATTAAATATATTTTTTTTAGTTTTTAGTTAAAATTTTTAGTTTTAAAAAGGAAAACAAAAATTTTTTTTTATAAATTTTACTTCCAACTTGCAGGAATTTTACCAAATGGCGAATATATGCATATAATTCCAGACGAAATTGAAGAGTAATCGTAACGAAAAAAAAAGAAAAAAAAATGTAATATCCAAACTTCCTGTGAGTGAGTTTCCATTTTTTACCTTTTCCATCCTTTTTTTCCCAGCAAATAGTGTAAATTTGTATTTTATTCGTAATAAATTGCATTTTACTGAAAATCTTTTTTATAGCAACAATATAACGGTGAATCGTAAAATTTTTCGAATAACGGTTAGATGAAAACTTGCAATATTCTATCCGTTATAGTTTGTAGATAATATTTTAAATCTTCCTCTCCGGACTGCAATTTTTTCTTTTTACTATTTATTTACATTTTTTTTTTTTAATAAAAAATTTAAATTTTTCACTTTTAGAATTTTTATTAATTACTTTTTTTCTTGACCTAAAAAAATCGTTTTTAACAGTTTTAGATTTAAAAATACAAAAATTCAAAATTTTATGCTTTTTTCACTAATATTTCGTTTTTAGTTAAATTTTTTTAAACTTTTAATAAACATACAGAAAATATTTAATAGAAACTTTTTAATAATTCCAAGGTTTTTTTTCAATTTCAAAGAAAAAAATTTTTTTAAAATTAAAAAAAAAGGGTTTTTTTTAAAAAATAATTTATCTGAATTTGAAAATAAAATATTCCACGGAAAAAAAACTAAAAAACAAGACGAGAAAGAATAAAGAATTTTTAGCGAAGTTTTTCAGAATCCTGAATTTTCCAAAACAAAAAATTTTCTTTTTATATAAAAAAAAAAAAACATTTTTTATCCAAATAAACAAAATTCCACTGTCTTTATATTCTTAAATTAAAAAAAAAAAATGTTAACGCGACAAGAAACGAGTTGTAAAATATTTTTGAAAGCAATAGTTTCAAAAAAATATTTTTTTCAATGGATTGTCATTTTTTTTCCATTAAATATTTTTTTCGATAAAATTAAGTTTTTTTTAGTAAATATTATAAATAAATAAATAAATATAATAATTTTTTTAAATAAAATATCGTTTTTCGGGAGAGAATAAATATTTTCTTCGATAAAATATAGTTTTTTGAAAATAAGTATTTTTTTTTTTTTGTTAAAATACAGTTTTTTTTTAATTAAAATGTTTTTTGGCAATGAAAAAAATTTTCTTTTTGGAAATAAAAATTTTTTTCGATAAAAAACTGTTTTTATAGAAAATACATACTTTTTGATTAAATATATTTATTTTTAAGAAGAAAATTTTTTTCATTGGAAAAAACTATTAATTTTAAAAAATAAACTATATTTTGTCCAAAAAAAATTGTTATTTTCAAAAAAAACTATTTTATAGAAGAAAATATTTATTTTCTTTTGAAAAAAATATTTTTTTTTGATAAAATACTGTTTTTGTTTAAAAAAAATAAATTATTTTTTTGATTAAATATATTTTTTGGAGTGGAAATAAATATTTTCTACTATAAAATACAGTTTTTTTTTAAAAATAATTATTTTTTTCGATAAAACAAAGTTTTCTTTTTGAAATTAAATATTTTTTTCCAACTACAAAATTTTTTATTTTCAATATAAATATTTCTTTTTCTATAAAATAAAATACTGTTTTTTTTTAGAAACTAAATATTTTTTTTTATAAAATACAATTTTTTGGGGTGAAAATAAATATTTTCTTCGCTAAAATATAGTTTTTTTTTTAAATAACTATTTTTTTCTCGATAGAATATGTAATTTTTTTTAAATTCAATCTTTTCTTAAAAAATAAATCATAAATATTTTTTGATTATTTTTTTCGTTAAAATACCTATAGTTTAGTTTCTGTAATAAAATGTTTAATGAAAAAAATTTTTTTTTTAAATAAATTTTTTTTTTCAATAAAATAGTTTTTTTTAAGAAGATAATTTTTTTTGGATAAAATATTGTTTGTTGGTGACAATAAATATTTTTTTTGATAAAATATTGTTTGTTGGTGAAAGTAAATTTTTTTGTTAAATATTTTTTTTGATAAAATATTATTTCTTGGTGAAAATAAATATTTTTTTGATAAAATATTGTTTGTTGGTGAAAATAAATATTTTTTTCGATAAAATACAGTTTTTCAACAAAATTCATTTTGTTTTCCATAAAATAAACATTGTTTTCGATAAAATACAATTTTTTGTAAACACTTTTATTATTAAACCATTTTTTTTCTTTTTGATAAAAAAAAATTTTTTTTTTTTTGAAAATAATTAAAAAATGCAAGAAAATATTTTCGAATGAAGCAAAAAAACTAATATTCTCCAATTTTGTTTACAGATCAGAGACAAAAAAGTAAAGGTGGAGGAAGTAGTTGCTGCTCAGCTTCCTGTTGCATACTTTAAACCTTTTTGGCTGCCCTGTTTATTTTTTTTTCTTCTTTTTTTCACTTGTCTCTCTCTCTCTCTTTTTCACACTCTCTCTTTCATTTGTCCGAGGCGTTTCTCTGCGAACCGGCTCCTGCACAACAGAGGATCTGAGCCAATCACATTTATCGAAAAAAAAAAAAAAAAAAAAATGATTTTCTGCTGGAAAAGAGAAATTGCAAGTGGCTTTAAGCACCGCGAACAAGGACGTTTTAATTAAACGAAAAAAAAAATTGTCAACCGAATGAGATCCCACAGTCCAAAGATCAAAAAAGTGGGACCCTAAATTTTTGAGAATCAAAAAACGAAAAAAAAAAAGAATAACACGAAAACTCGCCGCAACACCATTTTGAAATCGTGAAAAGAAAATTAAATAAAAAAAATAATAAAAAAAAATGTGTGTTATTCTTGGTTTAAATATTGATTCCTCGACGTTCAGGAAATACTCACAAAAAAAATCCTCATCAGCAGGATTCGCGCATCGAATAAAAAAAAATATTGACAATTCGCTCTCTGATTGTAAATTAGTGACAGAATTATGTAAAACGGAAAAGTTTCTCGTCCGAAGAAAAAGAATCTTTAAAAAATTATCATTAAATTTGTGAATATTTGAAAAATTTTCCTTCAAGTTGATATTTGAAAATTTTTTTCGAATTTTGAATTCGAAGATTGAAAAAAAAATTCCTCTACTGTCAAATAGAGGGAAATTATGATAAAAATATTTTAAATTCGTCATTACAATGTAATTGACACTAAAAATTGTGTTTCTTAAAAATCATGAAATTGAAAAAAATTGACTGAAAAATAAATTCAAACATTTTTTTTCGGTAATTAAATTTTATTTATTTTGATTATTAAATTGAAAATTGAATACAATAAATTAATAAAGTGATTATTGAATAAAATAATTGAAATAGTTTTTTCAATATGATAATTGAAATAATTAAATATAATAATTGAAACAATTATTAAAATAAAAATATGAAATTAAAATTAAATTGAAATAATTATTAAATTAATTAATTAATTCTGTCACTAATTTAAGAAAAAAAAAAAAAAAAATGCTCCGCAAAACCGATCACTGTAACAATTGCGACAGCAGCGTTATTATTATTATTATTATGATTATTATATGATTAATAATTATTATTAAATAATTATGTAGGTGAAAAATAAGCGAGAGTGCCTGTGTGCGAGTGTTGTGTATATGTAAAAGTGTGTGAGCGAGCGTTCGAATTTTAAGAGTCTGAAAATATAAGTTTATGTTGTGATATGCAGGTAGCGAGTATATAAATATAAATATAAATATATATATATATATATATATTATATACATACTATTATTAAAATTATATAAATTTATATATATATTATATGTATGTTTACATATAAATATAAATTTCATCCTCGAACGAAAATTGTGCGAAAGAAAATTTTAACTACTGAGAAAAAAATTAATTCTTGAAAATCAATTTTTTTCCCTTCAGGAAAATTAAACTGTAAAATTATTTTTTAAATCAATTTTTTTTTTAAATTTAGACTAAACATAAAATTTTTTAAGTTTATTTTAAATTTAATTAAAGAATTTTTGTTTTAATTGCATTTTATTTGTCTGTTCATTTTTAAATAAATAATTAAATAAATTATTCAAATAGGTGAAAATAAAATTTTATTATTAATAATAAAATTTTATTTGAAAATTTTCAAATTTGGAAAAATCGAAAACTATTTTTTAATCAATTTTGTTTTTGAAAATTTAAACTAAACATAACAATTTTTAAGTTTATTTCAATTTCAAATATTATTGTTGTAATTTTATTTTTAATTTCAAGTGAAATTTACTGTTTATTTTAAATTATTTGTAAAATTCAACCAAAACATTGTTATTATTATTATTCCGAATGAAAATTTCAATTAAAAACCACAAAAAAAAATTTTTAACGATTGAAAAGAGTAAACTTAAAAAAAAAAAAAAACAAAAAGTAAAAGAAGAAAAAATTTTACAGTAAAAAATTGAAAATTTACTGTTTTACAAAAGTTTAATTCTATTTTACAAAAATTTTAATTGCCTTTTAAATTTCAATTCATTGAAAAATTGAAATTTTACGATTTCTTAAAAATTGAATTCGATACAAAAAGTGTGTTTTAAATTTCAAAAAAAAGAAAAAAAAATTTTTTTTATTAACGAAAAGACAAAATGAAAAATTATAGAAAAATGAATATTTTTTAATATTCTTGTACGCAATTTTTATCAAAAAAAGAAAAGAAAAAGAATGCAACTTATTCGTATATTTTTCTGAAAAATATTATTTAAATAATTCTTGCAATATTTTTTTTTGACCAATTTAAAAATAAAACGGTGTTAAATTTAATAAAAATTTGACAACAATACGCCAATAATAAAAAATTTTATTAATAAAAACCTAATTTTAATTTCTAAAAGAAACAATATAAAAAATTAAATTTTATTTTTTATTTAATTTTTATTTATTTCTTTGTTCAATTTTACTTTTTGATATTTTTTTTCAAAATTGTTTTCGAAAATTGTTCTTTTAATTGAATAAAAAAAATTTAATTTTTACCGTCTTTTTTTTAAATAAATAAATAAATAAATAAATAGAAGAATAAACAAAGGAATAATTAAATTATTAAATAATTGAATAAATGATAAATAAATAAAATAAAAAAGAAAAAGAAAATAAACACTTTTAATTAAAAAGTTAATTAATTATTAATATAAATTGATTATTAATTATTAATTAAAAATTATTCAGTTTGAATTATAATTCTAATTTTATTTATTTACTTTTTTATTTATTTATTTATTTATTTATTAACGGAACAAGCAAAATTTTGTTTCTGAGTTAAAAGAAAAAACGAAAATATTTCGCACAATTTTCACTGGTAGAGTAATAATTTATATTTATTATTTATGTATACATATATTTTGAAAAAAAAGAAAAGAAAAATGGTATGAAATACGTTGACGTGCAGTTAAGCTCTTATAAGCGAGTGAAAAAAAGAAAAATAGACTTTTATTATATCGATTTGTGAAATGACGCCAATTTGAGAGTTTAAAAATTTTTCTCGGTCAAAATTGATGATAATGATGATGATGATGATGATGATATTGATAAAGTTGAGAAGCTAAACAACTTAAAGAGTCTGATCGTAGATAGAAAAAAAAACTTGACCGATATATTTCACGTTACCCTCTATTTACAGTTTTTCCTCCCTTAAACAATAAATTTGAATTTTTTTTATTCCCTGCCCCCCAAGAATTCTTTTTTAACCTTTATCGGGCCTAAATGAAAGAATCAAAAGAAAAAATCTCATCAAAACGCTCAAAAAGTGCGAAATATTTCTTTTAGAATATTAAATTGAAGAAATTAATTTTTTTTTTGATTATTCATTGAATTTTTCCTAGAATTAAATTTTTCATTTCTCTTTCTTTGAATAATTTAAAATAATTTTCGAATTTAAATTAAGAATCATTGTTTGTAACATTGGAAAAAAAAATAATTTTCTTATTCATTTGAATGAATTTTTAAATTTCCGAAAAAAATGATTTTTCTTTCTTTGAATTATTAAATGATTTTTTCTAAAATAAAAAATTAAGAATAAAAAACGACTATGAAAGCAACGTTTTTATAAATAGATTATGGAAAAAAAGGTTTATTTTTTCCCTCTTTTAATTAATTTTTAAAAAAGTACTTGTCGATTTTGGATAATTTTTTAAAAATAAAATTATTTTTAGTATTATTATTATTAATAATAATGGTTATTAATTATGTTTATTGTTGTAATTTTCTACAAGTAGATTAATGCGGAAAAAAATTTTTTTTTTCGATTTTCTCAAATTTCGCACAGTTGGAAGCGCCTCGGCATTAAAATTAGGTCCAAAAAAAATGAAAATTTAAAAAAAAAAATTATTAAAAATGAAAAATCGTTACAATGCGTTGTAGCTTAAATACTATACTCTCCTACGCTATAATTGTATTTAAAAAAAAAATCTTACCAGTGATTAAGAATGTGTATATATATCTCGTACTTGTGTAGTCGTATTTTGATCGAAATTAACAAATTACTGTGTTTTTTTTAATTCTCAAATTTTTATTCTTTACTTTTTTTCTTTTTATTTACATTTATATTCGTTTTTTTATTTTGATATTTTTTATACGGAATTAAATTTTAAATATCGACTCTGCGTTAAAAAATACGCAATATTAGTTTTAAAATAATTATTTCATCGAAAAGAAATTTTTTATATTTTCAATTTTAAGTTTTCTTTTGTCAAAAATTTTTTTCGATTCAGAAAAAAATTTATTATTTTTCTTTTATCAAATTTTTTTACAATTCAGAAAGAATTTAATTTTCTTTCTTAAAAATTCTTTTCTTTCGTTAAAAAAAATTGAGTTTTGTTTACAGATCCAAAAAATGGAATATTTTTCAAAAAAAAAAAAAAAAAAATTTCACTGTAAGAAAAAAAAGTTTTAGTCTCGATATTAAATCACAAGTACGTTTCAGTCCTTGAAACATTTTTTTAGTCTTTTATTCTTACACCTAAAGACTATTTAAAAATAAAAAATAACAAAAAAAAAAATGAGAAAATTAAACGTTTTATAATAGTAAATAAAAATATATAAATAAAAAAGAAAAGAATCAATAAAAATAAAGAACATAAAGTGTCGTTAAGCGCTCTTGTTAATGGATTTAAAAAGAATAATTAAAAAAAAAAAACAATTTTATCGAGGCTTATTCGATTTTCACACGAGAGAAAACTCGTCAAAACGAGTTTATCAATAAAAATGCAAAAATCTCTCTTCGAATAAAATCGAAATTTTTATAAATTTAGAAAAAAAGCTGTAAATAGCTGAGTTTTTACGTTGTCCACCAAAAAAAAAATAGAAAAAAAAAATTTGTTATTATTTAGAAAAATTTTTTCAAATTTAAAAAAATATGAACAAAATTTTATTCGGAGAGTGATTCGAAAATTGACGAAAAATTTATAACAGAGTTATAAAGAGAAAAAAAAGTCCAACGACCGTAGAGAAACGCTTGTAATTTTAAATAAAAAAAAAAACAAACAAAAATATTTCTTAGTAATCGAGTTAAGTTTTAAAATCAAAGGACTTTTTATCGTCGAAAGACGCAGGAGTCAAAACTTGTAAAAAGTACTTGCGTTTCCAATTATATCTGTAAACGTTTTATTCATGAAAATTTATTAAGAGAGGCATAAATCGAAAGTTACATATTAAAAGAATAAAAGAAAAAGATAAAAACTTTTATAAAAATAGTAGACAAATTTTTTGCACTTTCGATCGTTTTGCGATTTTTCTTTAATAAAAAAATTCATTTTAAAAAAAATTAGAAATTTTCCATTATTTCTCAGTAAAAAAAAAAAAAAATCACTTCACGATTGAAAGTATGTATTTAAATTTTTGAGCGCTTTGTGACCAAAAATTCGCTTGTATAAATTATTATACGTAACATTGTCTTCTCTTCATGTAATTTTCGTTTTAAAAAAATTTTTGAAAATGAAACTAAAATTATCGAGAGTCGAGGGATCGACTTAAAAAAAAAGAATGTAGACCGTCCTTTAAATACGAGACAAGTTTGTTGAAATTCAATTTTCAAAAAAAAGGTTACAAATGCTCGATTTTTTTTTTTTTTTTCATCAAAAAGGAAACGTTGCCCATAGAAATATCGTAATATCGCAATATGTATAGCGAAATAATCCTAAATGTATATCATGGAATTAAAGCTAATTAACTGTTCGAAGCGTAAGGGTAACAAGAAAAAAAAATAAAAAAAAAAAACTTGTCCATGACGATGACTAGAGTATTATAAAAAAAAAAGTTACACGGATCTCCGTGATTTTGACTTCCAATGAAAAATTTTTACGCATTCATTTTTAATTCTACATTTAAATTTTTCAAACAGAAATTTTTTTTTTTTTTTTTTTTGACTAAAAGAAGAAAAATTTTTAATTGGAAGTCCAGAGTGAAATTATTCCTTTTTATTATTATAGGCAATTGTGTATAGGTAAATGAATTATTATAAAATATTTTGACAAATTTCTTTCCACTGGGAAGCGAAATAAAAATGAAAAATCACTCTCGCGGCTCATCAATTATTTTTTTTTTTTATATATATATATATAAATGTATAATTTTTTTAAGACCCTCAGGATCAAGGGAGGCGTCGTTATCTATTTTATCGCTACTAGATCCTAGGCACTATAATTCATCTGTAAATAGAACAGTATTGATATTTCAGACTAGTAAATGTTCTAGATTTATTGAAATGAAAGCCGTTAATTGAGAAAAAAAAATGATCAACAACAGGCAAAAGAATGATGATAATGAACCGTTTGTTATTTTCGAGAACAAAAAAAAAAAAAAAAAAATTATTGGGTAAATATGAGAAAATTACTTGGAAAAGCAGGAGGAAACGAAACGAACGAGTGAATACCCCCCCCCTTCCCCTTCTTCCTTTCTATAAAAATATGTCCACATAATTGAGTAATCTGGAGAACATATTTTTTTGCAGGACAAATTTTGTACGTTCTCTTGTCTCAAGACTCGCACTGTTTTTGAAGAATAAGAAATAAAAAAAAAATCTATGTGTAAAAAAAATTCTCTCTTTGGTAGATCGTATACCGACTACTATATTCCTCTCTCTCTCTCTCTCTCTCTCTCTCTCTCTCTTGCTCGTACGCTTCCTCGTGCAATATTTTTCAGTGATCTATACTCAATTTTTTTTTTTTTTGCAAATTTATTATATAAATTAAGCTTACGTTACGCACCTCATTTGTAAATATTAGATCGTATTTTTGTCTTCGATGTAAAATCAACGAGGATCTTAACTGCAACTAATGGCTTAGTTTTTAGTGTAAGAAATAAAGTTACAAAGCGTAAAGGAAAGAAATTTATTGTCTATTTTTATTTACCTTCCGCAAGCATTATTATTTTATTCAATAAAGATGAAGAGCTTCTGTTTCTCACAGAGAATTTTTTGCTGCATTGGATGATACAAAAGCTGAAATTCTATCGTTCAGTTCAACGCCGGCTATAATGTAACGAGCCAAAATGGGTACATAACCTCAATTGTCAATTCTTACTTGGGTGGTTTTTAAATAAACATTCCCTCACCCAAGTAAGTAGGGTAATTCTGCATTGTCCGCAGCCCAAATTAGATTCATTTTGAAAATAATTAAAAACGATGAAGGATGAACATAAAGATTTTTTAGAAAATCCCCCCCCCCTCCCCCTCGTAAGATATTTTACATACAATAATCATTCATACACAAACTTTTAATTTTTTTAAAAAAAAAAAAGTAAATAAAAATTTCCCAGGAATTTCGATATTTACAAATTATTTTTTACAAATTTCTTCACAATCATTGAAATATTTTCATAAATAAAAATAAAAATAAAATAAAAATTTTTTACGGTGATTCAATTATTTTCGTAAATAATAAAATTCTTTTTAGAAATTAAATTATTATTTTCATAAATAATAAAATTCATTGGAGAAATTCAATTATTTTCAAAAGTAAAATAAAATTCTTCGCAAAAATTCAATTATATATATACAAAATTTTGTTTTAAATTCTCATCAAAATTTCAATTATCTTTAGAACTTTTAGAAATAATTAAAATGCTCCGAAAAATTATTTTCAAAAAATTTTCTCAATTCAATGATTTTCAATATCTATTTTCAATAAAATTTTTTTAAAAGAATTCAATTATTTAAAAAAAAATTTTTAATAAAATTCTAGACAAAGGTTTAATTAGTTTCAAGAAGTATAATAAAAATTTTACAGGATTTTTATTATTTACAAATTTTTTAAATTAATTTCTTTGCAATCGTTCAATGATTTACATAAATAATAAAATTTTTACAGGAATTTCATTATTTACAAATTTTTAAAATTAATTTCTTTGCAATCGTTCAATGATTTACATAAATAATAAAATTTTTACGGGGATTCAATTATTTTCGTAAATAATAAAATTCTTTTTTGGAATTCAATTATTAAAAAATGTAATGAAACTCATTTTAAAACTTTTAATTTTTTAAAAAAAAGTAAATAAAAATTTCCCAGGAATTTTGATATTTACAATAAATTTTTTCTTCAACTATAAATTTCTTTGCAATCATTGAAATATTTTCATAAATAATAAAATTTTTGCGGGCATTCAATTATTATTTTTGTAAATAATAAAATTCTTTTTAGAAATTAAATTTTTTTCCATAAATAATAAAATTCATTGGAGAAATTCAATTATTTTCAAAAATTTTTCTCAATTCAATGATTTTCAATATCCATTTTCAATAAATTTTTCCAAAAGAATTCAATTATTTAAAAAAGAAATTTTTAATAAAATTCTAGACAAACGTTTAATTATTTTCAAGAAGTAATAAAAATTTTACAGGAATTTCATTATTTACAAATTTTTAAAATTAATTTCTTTGCAATCATTCAATGATTTACATAAATAATAAAATTTTTACGGGGATTCAATTATTTTCATAAATAATAAAATTCTTTTTAGGAATTCAATTATTAAAAAATGTAATGAAACTCATTGCTGAATTTCAATTATTTTTAACAAAATTTTAATCGAATTAATTCGAAAAAATTTTTAAAAAGTTTTATTAAAATTCGTCAAAAGAATTTATATTTAAAAATTTATAGATTTTTATCTTTCAAAAATATTTATGAGAATTCAATTTTAAGAAACATTCAATAAATTATTATTTTCGTATTTAAATAATTGAATTCTAGTAGAATTTTCTCATAAACATTGATTTAAAAATGGATTTCAGTTAAAATTTTAAATTATCATTGAATTTTAAAAGCAGAGCGTAAATTTTTAGAAATAATTGAATTTTGAAAAGGTTTTAGATTAAAATCTTGGAAAATTTGAATTTTTCATAGTTTTAACTAACAATTCCGTGGAATTAATTTCTTTTTGAAAAACTTCAATTGCGGATTTTTTTTTTTTTTGAAATTATATAAAGTTTTCATTTTCTAATATTATATTTCATTGAAGAATTGACGAATAATTGAAATTTTGTAAAAATTGAATTGTAAACAAATGAATTTGAAAATTCTTTAAGGAATTTTTTTAAAAATCATTAAAAATAATGAATTATAGAAGATGTTTAGTTAAAAACACGAAAAAAATTGAATTTTGTAAAAGTTCGAAATTATTGCAAAAATTCAATTATTTTCAAAAGTAATATAATATTCCATCGTTAAAATTTAATTCTGTTCAAAAGTAATAGAAAATTCTTCTTAGGGATTCAATTATTTTTACAAATAATAAAACTCATCGCAGAATTTCAATTATTTTTTTTTAATTTTAATCGAATTTCTCGAAAAATGTAATTATTCTTAAAAAATTTTATTCAAAATCGTTGATAGAATTCAATTATTTGAAAATTTTTTTGATAACGATTCTTTATCGGAATTGAATTTTAAGAAACATTCAATTAATTCAATAAATTATTTATTTGCAATATTTATTTAAATAATTGAATTCTAGTAGAATTTTCTAATAAAAATCGATTTTTATTATTTTTAAAAATGGATTTCAGTTAAAATTTTAGATAATAGAATATTAAAAGCAATATAGCGTGGATTTTTAGAAATAATTGAATTTTGAAATTAATTTTTTTGAAAAAGTTTAATTGAATTTTTTTTATAATATTTTAAGTTTTTATTTTCCAATATTTATTTTATTGAAGAATTTACGAATAATTGCAATTTTGGTAAAATTGAATATTGTAAAATTTTTCATTTTTTGGTCCTTAAAGATCGTATTTTTAAATACTTTCACTGGTTCGAGCCCTGTTTAAAACAAGAAACATAGGGATATTAAAAAAGTTTTTTTATTCAATTAAAAACATAATATAATTCTAAAATTAAAAGTTTTAATTTCTGTGGTTTATTTTTAATATTAAACTTTTTTTCTTTATGAAATTTTCTTCGCCATCTTGAATTGTCGTCTATATTAATCCAAAAATGAAGGCAAAAATGGAAAAAGATACAATTGACTCTTGAATTTTTCAATATTATCAATTTTAATTATTTTACGGTTCCGTGTACTTTGATTTTGATTGTTTTCTCCTTCAGTATTTTTTTGATCATTCGAAATAACATGAATAGACAATGTATTTTGGCACTTTGAATTATTGTCTACATTCAACTAAAAATGAATTAACAAATATTTAAATTGAATTCGATTATGAACATACTTATGGTGAATTGTAATATTAATGTATAATATTGTATTATTATTAATAATTATTATTATTTATAATTAATTATTATAATTATTATTATTATTATTTATAATTAATTATTAATAATTATTAATAATTATTTATAATTAATTATTAATAATTATTAATAATTATTATTATTTTTAATTAATTATTAATAATTAATAAATTAATTATAAATTAATAATTTTTAAATTTTAATAATTACCATAATTGCAATTGCAATAATAATTATTAATATACCATTATAATTTACATTCAGGACTATTAATTTTATTAAATATTTTATCACCTCAAAAAATTCTATTATATCATTTTTTGTTATATTTGCCAAGAAAAGTGGTTCCAATGAGTTTCGGACAAAATCATAAGTTTTTGTTGAAATATTTTTCCAGAAGCTATCAAATAATGTTACCATTGACACTGGTTTCTCATGCATCTTTGACTCAAGGGTATCTTTAAGTTTTTCGAATTTTTCATCAGTCATGTTTATAATGTACTCCTGTAATATTTAAAAACAGAATTCTAATAAAATAAACACGTGACACCATAGAAGAGTAATTATAAATTATTTATATATAAATATTATAAAATATTTATTAATTAACCTTCATTGTGTCGATGAAATTATCTATTCTTTCTTCAATGTATTGAGGATGTTTACTACTTTGAACAAGAATCGTAAAACCCAATGCACTATAGTCAGTTCTCACTTTTTTTTCTACAATATAACTCAATTTTTCCTTCTGCCTTAAAATTGTAAACAATGGATCAGAAATAATTTGTAAAAATAATTCGAGAAGTGTTTTTGTCCTTGTATCCTGTAATCCAAACTGATAGTACTTTAATGTACAAGAATTTTTGCTAATTTTATTTTCAACCTCGTAAAGATAGTGATAACCTGTTTAAATTTAAGAGATGGGTGAATATTTTTTCTTATTTATAATTTTTTTTTAATTATTTTTGCGAAAAAAATTTTTTCTTTTTTTACCTGGCTCTAAACGAACTACTCTACTTGTTGTTAATTGAGACGGTAATAATGGTGTTAAATTTCCTCTGTTGTATGTGCTTATGTTTGATAATTTGTATTCAATGTGTTGGACCATTGCTACTGCGTCGTATTCGGTGAAATTACCGTAAATAAAACCCTCGACATGCATATTTGAAAATAATTGCCCTAGAAAGTCTTGTAAATATTCTACTGTTATTTCTGAAAATAAAAAAGTGTCAATTGTTAGAATTTTCGAAAACAGTTGAATCATGTATCAGCGCTTCTTTAGCCTCACTCAGTAGTGGGGAATTAAATTACAGATTTTTAGTTATCCGCGGTCGATAATTATCCACGGCTGGTAAAACAGAACTCCAAAATGAAATCCCAAATATAATTTCTAATGTTGTTTCACTTACTGTCACTTGCATTAAGAAGATCAGTACTAGTCCAAATTGTTTCAAACAATAGATTTTTTAAGTAAACAGGTGCTTGATGGTACGGCTCCTTAGTATCCAGATTTTTCAATTCTTCAATGTACTTAAAGTGTAAAAGAATATTAGACAAAAATTTAATTAATAAAATTGCATTCGTTTAACACTAACCTCATCTTTCAAAGTCTGCAATTGTGATTCAACTATTTTCAAATTTGCGATTTCGTGCATTACCTTATTTAAAATGAAAATATGTTTGTCACTGTAGCTTTCGATGAAAAGCTAAAATAATAAATTTTGATTATTATTTAACTCGAAATAAAATTCAAATTATTCGCTAAAAGTCTCTACTAACTTTAAAACCATAATTATCAGGAGTGACAATCCATCGTGAACCAGCTGAATGAGCAAAATAGGAGTATTTCCTTAAGGATTCTTCAACTAAATGTGTAAATATGACGCAATTGTTATAATACGCGGGATTGACGTATGCAAATGGACTGAAAATTTGAAAATTATGGTTAAAATTCAAAACAGAATTATTAATTGATGAAGTGACAAAAACCCTGGGATTTTTACTTAGTTTACCTCTTGAAGTGAAAATTTGAGACCCCTCTTGGTAAGTGAAATTCACTATTTTGTTTAAACCAAACTCTCATTAATGCCGTATTGTGAATAATTCTTGGAAACCTGTCATCCTGTAAGAATTTTTTATTACTAATTTTTATTTTTAGAAAAAGAAAATATAAACGAAATTCGAGATGATATATTATTCTTACTTGAGAGGGATTATGAACCATATCAAATACCGTTGGTATGAATTCATTTTCATTAGGAATTTTAAAATCCGTATCAATATAGTTAGCATTTCTCCATTTCAAAATAACATCCCTTGATATGTTGTCTTTGAAAAATTTCCCCTGATACCATGGTTCAACTTCTGTGGCAATTGTTTCATATTCTTTGGCAACAATAACAATTCTCATAAATTCTGGTCTTAGAAATCCAAAAATGTATCTAACAAGTTCTGCTTGAAAATTTTGTAATAAATAAGGACCGCTAAGTGCATTTTCAATTGGATAAAGTACCATATTTTGAGATAGACGTTTCACATAATTTCTCGGAGGGATTTTCTCCATAAAACGAAATCGTAAATTTTGAATTGCCGCATATTCCTGGAGTAGGAAAAATAGGAAAGAGTTTTTAATAAAATTCGAAGAATGACCAACTTGAAGAAGATAAGTTATGACTAATTACATTGAGCAACCATTCCTTGTCTTTATGACTTTTGAGCATATTGATGTATTGGAAAACTAATGTAATAATATCATCGATGTGATGGAAGCCTTCTTCGGTGAGTCTAATTTCCAGACCGTAAAAGTTTATACCTTTATTGCCATCTGATAATCCGGCGAATAAGTAAGTACACCAGCGTTTTTCTTTTAAAGCTGAAATTAATGATCCCTCACTTTCATTGTGAAGTAAGTAGGTAATGTAATCCGTTTGCTGTAAATAATAACATTTTGCTAGGATGTTTAATTATTTATTATTATATTCCAGTAGCAACTCGGAAAAGAATGACTAATTATGACTTTCCAGTGAAGGATTTACATTCAGGACATTCAGTCAAAAAAAAATTAAAATTAATAGAAAAATTTTGTTCTAGGTCGTCAGTTTCAAATGGAACGGAGAAGTCGAGGAAAACAATTTGGATCATCAGATTCAATGGCTATGTAACGAGCCAAAATTGGTACCTAACCTCAATTGTCAAATTCTTTCTTGGGTGGTTTTTAAATAAACATTCCCTCACCCAAGTCAGTAGGGTAATTTTGCAAGCTCCTTTTAGAAAAATGACCCTTTTTTTGTAAATAAATAAACTTACCGATAATTGTTCAAAATTCTGAAGATTTGGAATCATGAAACTTAAACTCAAATTTCGATAATTTGATATTGGAACAATGTGCAATTTTATATTGAAATTTCTAGTCTCGTATGGTAATTCCAATGCACTTGTATATTTAACATTTTTATTTTGAATCTGGGCAAAATATGCAACAACCATACTTTCCAATTCATTTAAATTTTCTGAAATATAAAAATTATCAATTTCTCTTATTTACCAAAAAGACCCTTTTTCAAAAAAAAAATTTGTTTTGAATTTTCTTTACCTTTTCCAAATACACAGAGTGTCATTAGATTTGCAGAATACCATTTTTCGTGAAATTTAATAAGTTCCATACGTAGGTACAAATTTTTTTCTTCGGGAATTGTTTTTAAACTTTTTATATTGCCGGTGGAAAAAAATGCAAATGAATTATTTGGTTTTGCAAAGAATTTCTCGATATGCATTATACGATAATAATCATTCGACACATTTCTTTCGTATTCTGAATTGATGTTGATGATTTCTCCCTGAATCGTTGATTCATTGAATAGGGGTTTAAAAAATATTTGCGAAAAACGATCTAAAGCTGCCTCGAGATTTTCACTATTTATATCGAAATAGTAATTTGTATTTTCCGAATCAGTTACGGCATTAATTCTGCCACCGTTTTGTGAAGTGTATGAATAAAATTCAGTTTCTTTTGGATATTTTTCACTTCCTAAGAACAACATGTGTTCGCATAGATGCGCCAGTCCTTGTACACTCGAAGGATCGCATAGAGAACCTTTTTGGTAAGAGAAAGAGATTAATTGTGAAATTCAAAATCTATTTATCTGGTACTTATATTTTTAGTAGTTTAATAAAAAATAAATACTTACCAACTTGGACATTCATACTCGCGGCAGCTTTATCCCTAGTAGAAATTTGTCATAGTATCTTTAAGGGCACTGGACAGTTCCACTGGAAAATTTCGAGGCACTTTACAGTTAAACTGGCTAAAAACTATAAAGTGATGTCACGCTAATTTCTTCAAGTTATTGTCCAGTCAAATTTTACAGTTTCTGATCATCAGTCCTGTAGAAAAACTATACAAAATAATTCACTTGGAAATGTCAAAACTTTCTTTATATTGACGTTACGTATTAAACACGTACAAATTTGAAAATATAACGTTAAATTTTTTTGTCAACAAATTAAATAAATTAAAATTTTACGAAACTATATTTTTACTGTTGGTGTATCTATTGTTCCGTATAATAAATGATTTATAATAAATTATCTGTAAAATTATTTTTAAATAACTACATAATTAAAAAAAAATATAAAAATTACTGATTCTTGAACACATGTCATTTTTTTACATTAAACAACATTCACTTTTTCCTTTAATTAAGCACAACACTGAAATAAATATTATTATTTTATCACACTACAAACTTATAAGTAAACCCTAATATGAAGAATTAATTCAGTTCAAACGAAAAATATCTAGCGGTTTCGGGGAGCGAACTCGGGTCACACTGGGACGAAATACCTAAACGCACGCTTTACGCATCACGGCCGTTCTAGTCGATGGACGATTCCGGAAAAATAAGAACCATACTCTACCGGCAGGTAAAGCAGTTCCCTTTTTCATCTTTTCTAGCTCAACTGGCGAATTACTGGACAGCTACTGCATAACACTCTAAAGTTGAACTTATTGATTATTACTGTATAGAAGTTCTGTCTGTCCAGTTATTCTCATGGTACTGTCTAGGCGTTCCGTGAAATTATGTTTCAAAGTTTGTCGTGGCGTTAGCGCTACCGTCAGTCCAGCAACTGAACAGTGTTGTGTAGACATTTTCCATAAATACATCAGAGTATACACTGAAAGAAATAATTCGCGGGTGTAACTAGAATTATGTCTATTTTTTCCGTAAGGAATTAGTAATAAATTGTTACTGTCTACTGTCATTAATTATAGACAGTTCTGTTATTCAGATCGGAGAGCTATTCATATGTCAACGTCAATTCATCAATGTAAAACATAACCTCACTTTATTGGACCAATTCTAACTTTTTGTATGTAACAGGTTTGTTAAATTAATATTTATACATATAATAAGAGTATATAATCTTGAAAAGAAATTGTCTTCTGAATTTAAAAAATTAGTTATTTTAATTAACTCAATTAATTGAAGCGAATTTTAAAAAAATTTTTTTTTTTCTAAAGGAATTGTCATTAAAAATAAATTTTGATTGAAAAGAAATTTTTATTATTAAATCAAAATTTTAATATTAAATAATTTAAAAAATTTGTTATTTAGTTGTCAACAGTAAAATAAAAGAACAAAATTAAAATTATAAAAACTATAAACTGTAAAACCAAAAGATTTATTTTATAGAAAATATTTCGAAAATGTCAATACACAACTGTTTAGTTACTGAAACTGGCGGTAGCGCTAACGCCACGACAAACTTTGGAACATCATTTCTCGGAACGCCTCGACAGTGCCATGAAAATAACTGTACAGGACTTCTATGCAGTAATAATCAAGTTCAACTTTATATTTTCTTTAACAGTGTTATGCAGTAGCTGTCTAGTAATTCGCCAGTTAAGCTAGATTAAACTTCCATGACTAAAACTGTACAGTAACTTGAATAAATCTAGTCATGCCACGACAAATTTCTACTAGGGTATGTGTTGTTGGGTCACTAATTAAAAGAATCTTCATTTTGTTTCTTAATAAAAGACCTCTATAGTCTCGATTGTCATTTGGTGATTTTGTTATGTCTTCATATCTCTGTCTGATGTAATATTCGTAAAAATTTAATGGTCTTGAAACATTCATGTTCACGGTTCCTCTAAGAATAGAAAGTTGTCTATAAACTCTTACTTGCTGTACTGCAATTTTTCACAAGTTTTCACTGAATAGTTTTTAACACTAAAATCAAAAAGACAATATTGCTGGCTTTTATATTATTGACTGGATAATCGATATCAATATAAAGCATAACTTTGGTATTAAATAATAATTAAAATCTGTTTAAGATGCCTCGTGATTTCTTATGTAAGACATGGTTCAATTACACTACATATATTATTTAAGAGTACTTACATTGACATAATGACATAAGCGGATTTTTCTAGACATAAGTATCCTCTCAAGCTAATTGTAGGTTTATTGTTTATTTCTAAATGTAGAACACTAGGTCAACAAAGGCCCATATAATTAAAAATAGGAAAAACATTCAGATGGCTTTGAAGAACACATAAAATTTACTTGCTACCTTTGTCTGAATATGGGTCAAAGCTTTTAGTTTTTAATGCCTCTGAAAGCTGCGATATAATAACAGATGTTAGCATGAAAGATACACTAATGTTAAAAGCTTTCGTAAAACGAAATATTTCATAGAAATAGCAAATCATTGTTTGGAATACTAGAAAATTACTAACTGTCAGCCGGATCAGTTCGAGGTGCAAAATGAATTTTACAAGTTACTGTATATACCTTGCGAGTTTCTTCATATTTAAAGAAATCCTAAGGACATCATCAACCAGCAACTACTATGACGGATTGATTAAGTACCTGACCAAAGAATCGAAAGTCCACCAAGTAATGTTTATCCATGATCAAATGAACAGCACAGATCAAACATTTTCCACGCTTGAGAAAACTGTAAACAAAATTATTCCCACCTTGACCATCAGTTACAGTAAATTCACTTCAAATCTGACTGAGAATTACTTACAATTACTCGGACAACCCAGAAGAACGACATTATTTGCTTTGCAACAAATAGATAATAAAACGAAATCAGTTCTCAAAACAATGAATTTATTATTGGGTCACCTACGAATTTTATCAAAAAGTTCGCCATTGCCAAAATGTTTAATTGTACTACCACACTTCGTGAATTCTGGTCGAACCTTAAACGGATCCTTACAATCCTTTTGGAAGAATGATTATCTGGATGTCACATACTTAACATCGAATGGACATTCAGAAAAACTGTTCAAAAAAATTCCAGACAAACAACTGTTTCTAAATCAACTAAATCCTTTCACTAAGAAATACACTTCTCGTGTAGTGTCATCTAAAAGCAAATGGTTTCCAAATAAATTGCATGATTTGAAGGGATATAATCTAAAATTCTTGTATGGAATAATGAACAATGATATCCGAGAACGGTATTACAATAAAACGAAAAAATTAACCGAAATTTTGAGTCAGGTAATGAATTTTAATCCACAAATTAACATGTATATGATAAAGGAAAATGCAACATCATTTTTGAAAACTATGCAACAGAAGAAAGCAGAAATGTGGTTGAACATTATGCAGACTTTTAATCTAAGTAGTCAGGAAATTGAAACATCGCGTATTATAAGTTTAAATGGAATTAGAGCTTTAGTTCCACAAAATGTTAAATTCCGAAAAGTTATTGTTGTCTCACAGGAATTTATGTACATGATCCTAGCTACTATTTGTACAATATGCCTTGTACGATTCACTGCTTTAATACTCGACTTCAAGAGAAACTCATGGGAAACGTTGAAAATCAGTCAAATTATAATGGGAATGGGCACAACATTAGAACCAAGAAACTTATCAGAGAGAATAGTTTTCGGATCACTGCTAACAGGTTGTATTGTCTATACAGGATTTTTCTTCTCTGCAATTTTGGAAATTAATTTACGTCAGGAACCCGAAATATCATCTCTTGCAGAACTTGCCACATCGTCATTAACTCCAATGATGGAATTATCGATGAAAAACATATTGTTGAAAGATTCTTTGTCTCATATTCGACAAATAGCAGAAAGATCAATTGTACTACCTGATGGAAAATCAAGCATTTATTGCTTTTCTTACTTAATGGAGTATGAAAATGTGTCATGTCTTATTTATGATGATGCTATAGAGTATCTAAATAATCTTTCAGTCAAAAAAGGAAAATCGAATTTTAAAATTTTACCGGAAGTTGCTGTATATTATGCTGCTGTTTTTAAAATGAGGATTTTCTCTCCTTATGCTGAGGAATTTATTAAGATAATCCAAAGAGCTCTAGACACTGGGTTGCTTACAAACTTTTACATGAATTCTGCATTACTG
Source organism: Leptopilina heterotoma (assembly GCF_015476425.1). Classification (NCBI taxonomy): domain Eukaryota; kingdom Metazoa; phylum Arthropoda; class Insecta; order Hymenoptera; family Figitidae; genus Leptopilina; species Leptopilina heterotoma. The sequence goes on from NW_025111142.1 coordinate 1,279,955, forward strand.
CACAATGTTCCACTTGCCGGAGAAATTGAGAAGGAAAAACTGTTATTCATTTTACTTTACGTAGCAGTTATTGGATACTCTCTTTCTTTATTTGTGTTTTTTATTGAAATGTGCTTAAAGTACATTAAGAGAAGATATTTTTTTCACTAATTTTGGATTTTGTGAGGAGGGAAATCTCTGCTCTGGGTGTAAATCAATTGGATGGCGAATCAGTACGTATACTTTACTTTCGCTGAAGTATTGTTAAAATACCTTTCACAAAACACACCTAAATCAGTCTCATAAAAATTATATTGTTTGAATAAGGAAATATTTGTAAAGATTTAACCAAAGTTTATTAATAAATCATAAATAAGTTCTAAAACCTAATTTATCTATCTACTAATCATTATTCCTGGTTTAACTGAAGTTTATTTCTTTGTTATGTCTCAAAACAAACTGAACATATCCCAAATTATCTCCAACATTGAATTAAAAATATTAAAAGTTTTTATTTGAATCCTTTACAATTAGAATCAGAGAGTAGTAGATCCAGATGTCCTCAGGCACAATGAAACAAAATTAGAACTTTGTGGAATCAAAGAGAATTTAAATGGTGACAAATTTGAAGTATTAGAAATTTCCCTTTTAGAGTTATTGTTAGGGTCGTAGACTCAGCAGAAAGAAAGAATGCAGTAGATTTTCCTCAAATTGTTTTCGGTCCAATTTTTAACTCCTGTATCAGACAATTGGGGACCCAATAATGTGGCATCGAAAATAGTTAAAGAGGTGAGTAAAACACTTCCGAATAATAATTACTGAACATCTTAACATTTATTAACTCAAATACATTATATTTTTTAACAATTTGCCGAATTTATACTTTCGCTTATCGTTGCCATGACTAACTCTCTAATCAATATTTAGAATAACTTTAAATATTCTAATTCATTTTGAACCATTACCAATATTGTTTCTAACATCGTCGAATTAAGGCAAAAGTGGATAAAGATAATGACTACCCTTATAATTATCAATATTATTAATTATAGTTAGTTGACTGCTTCCTTTGTGGTATTTTTCACTATGTTCATGTCCATCAAACTTTTCTCCATCCGGAATAATGTGAATAGATAATTTCTTCAGCTGATTTGAATCGTTGTCAAAAATGTCCTGAAAATGAATCAACAAATGGATTTATGTATCCATAAATAATAAAGTAATCAATGAATATTAATAATCCGTTAAATATTTCTATTTCTAAATAAAGTAAGTAAGTAAGTAAGTAAATAAGTAAGTAAGTAAGTAAGTAAGTAAGTAAGTGAGTAAGTAAGTAACGAAGTAAATAGATAAACAAAGATTACCTCATAAAATTGTAGAACACTTTCTTTTGTGATTGTATCCAAGCAAAGCTCCTCTGAAGACATTCCATCAAAATCATATGTCTTTCTTAAAATTTCTTCCCAGAAGATTAAAAGCGAATGTCCCAATGTCAATGGCTTTTGATACATCATCGAACCAATTTCCTTCTTTAAAATTTCGAATTCTTCATCACACATGTTTTTAACATACTCCTGAAATTTAAAAACCAAGATGCAAGAACTTAAAGAATAATAAAATATTTTTAAAATAATTAATAATTAATAATCAACCTTCACTGAATGTAACGAATCGTCTATTCTTTCCTCAACCCATTGAGGATGCTTTTCACTTTGTACAAGAATCATGAAACCTTCTACACCATTTTGTCGTTGTGCATTACATTTATAAAGAAAACCCACGTCTTCTCTTGCTATTCCTTCACTAAATGGTCCAAACATAATATGTTCAAGTAAATCGAAAATGACTTTCGATTTTCTTTCTTGTAATCCACTTTGATAGTAAATCAACGTACAACTTTCCTTCTCCTGTGTTTCTACCTCATAAAGATAGTGGCAGGCTGTAAAATTAAAATTTTTTTTCGTTTCAACTTTTCTGATATATTGAGATTAAATATTCTCTTACCTGGTTTTAAACAAATTACCCTATTGGTCGGTAATAGAGATGGTAACAATGGTGTTAAATTTTCTTTGCTGAATTTCTTTATTTTTGTTAATTTATCAGCCAACTGTTGATCTAAATCTTCAGCCACTTTTGAAGCGTGGACTTCGGTCAAATAACCGTATAACAAACATTCAACGTGTATATTTGAAAAAAATTCCGATACGAAATCTTGAAAATTTTCCAATGTCAATTCTGAAAAGAAAAACCAAATTTAAAAAAATAATGAAGTAAATAATATTAAAAAAAAATTAAATTTCAAAAAAAAATTAAAATTAAATTTCACTTACTGTTACTTGCTTTCAGAAAATCGTCATTACTCCAAAATGTTTCAGACAATAATTCTTCGAGGCAAACGTTTGCTTGTACGTTTATCCACCCATGACTCATACGGTTCAAATCGCTAATATACTGAAAATTTAAGAAAGCAAATTTTAATTCTATAACAAAATAATTTTTACCCCCACAATACCGAAAGGTTTCTGATAGTAAACATTGATTTGGATCAATCAGGATTTTCTAAAACGTATCTAAAATTTTTTCTAGGTCGCGTTTACCCTACAACCGTCAAGAATTAAAGTTTCATTCTAAAGATTTCATTGCAACTAAAGATTCCAATCTTTACAGACAAATGAATTTTTAACTTTCAGGAAACTTTCGGTGTTGTATGCGATCAAATGACACTTACACTATCTTTCAAAATCTGAAATTGTGATTCATCAATTTTTAAATTCAGAATTTCTTTTATTATCTGATATGCAAGGAAGATGACATTTTCACCAACACTTTCGATGAAAAGCTAAAATGATAAATTACAATTAGTTTAAAAAAAACAATTGAATTAGTTGATTACAGAAATATATATAAAAATACTTTGAATTACTAACTTGAAAACCATACTTTTCAGGTTCAATATGCCATCGTGAATCAGAAGAAAGTTGTTCTTTTAAGGCTTTCTTAACTAAGTTAACAAATATAACACAATTGCTGTAGTTCAACGGATTCAAATACGTGGATGAACTGAAAAAAGTAGAAAAAATTGCAGATCAAGTATATCATTAGGATAAATCAGGTCCTAGAATTATTTCTTGTTAAGATTATTTAATTAGTATTTACTTCGTAAATTAGTTAATTACGTTAATTAGTATCAATAATAATTATTTATATAAAACAATATGTAAATAATTATTATTATAATAATTGTTCGGATTAATATTTCAATTGCATAATATCATTTATTTTCCGTTAGCCCGAGAAGCGTCTCGAAGCAGGTCCGAAGACGAACTGAGGAAGAAGTGAGAGGCGAGCGAGTTATATACTCACGGAGCTAGCGGTGGGGAGAGAGATGCGCGGCCAGCGTGCGCTGTCGTTCTCTGCCTGTCTGTACGCGACTACCATACCTACCGTGTCAAATTTATCTCCGAATATAATTTTTTAGGTCACAAATTATACTCTTTGATATTTTTATTTTCTAAAACGTTTAAAATTAACGCCAATCCAAATAAAGGGGAAAATTGAAAAAACTATTTAATTCATCATTATTCGCGATTGAAAGTTTAACTGAGAATTTTTACTACCTAGTGAAACGGAAGTTTGATAACACCCTTGGATCGGGAAATTCATTATTTTGTTTAAACCAAGCTCTCATTAATGGCGTCTCACGAATAATTCGAGGATTCTGTTCGGCCTGAAAAGATAAAAATTAGTAATATTAATTTTATTAATTATTTAATAAATTATATTAATTAATATAATTAATTATATTAATTATTTAATTAATTTAATTAATTATATTAATTTTTTAATTAATTTAATTAATTATATTAATTATTTAATTAATTTAATTAATTATATTAATTATTTAATTAATTTAATTAATTATATAAATTATTTAATTAATTTTATTAATCAGTCTACGTAAGGAAACAAAATGAAAAATAGATTTTAAAAAAATAAGAAAAAAATTACCATACAATCCCTGGGTACTGTATCGTACTGCACAGGTTGTTCCTTTCCTTGAGGCACTTTCAAATCAGCGTCAATATGCTTAGGATTTTTCCACCTAAAAATCTCTTCGTTTGATATTTTTTCACTTTTAAATTCAATTTCATAAATTGATTCAACTTGTGTGAGAATATTTTCATTTTCTTTTGCATCAACAATAATTCTCATCGATTCCGGTGTTATAAGTCCTAAAACGTATTCTATGAGGTCTGGATCCCATGTAAATATCATATAAGGACCGCGAAGTACACACCTCATTGGATAAAATGTCATATTTTTCGACACACTTTTCACGTAATTAATTGGACATTCCTTTTTTATAAAACGAAACTCTAATTCTTGGGCAGATTCATATTCCTACGGTAGTTGAAGTATTAAAATAAAAATTTTTAATTACATTCAGAAAACTTTAGATGAGAAAAAAAATAGGATCCACACTTTGGAAAGATTATAAATAAAAGTATATTTCTCAAGAGAAATATATAGATCAGATTTTTAAAATTCTGTTGGGAAATGAAAATATAATAATAATAATAATAATATATAATGATTTCTATTGAAAAATCTCTCCAAGTGAGAACTAGATATAAAAATGTTAACTGTTGATAATTACATTTAACGCCCAATTCATAATATTTGGATTTTTTAGCTTGCGGATATATTGAAAAAATAATGTAATAATATCATCAATGTGATGGTAACCTTCATTGGTAAGACTAAAATTCACATTGTAAAATAAATCCAAACCTCGATTACTTTTTGGAAATTTGCAACATAAGTCGCGACACCAGCGATTTCTTTTCAAAATGGAAAGTAATGATCCTTCACTTTCATTTTGAAGTAAAAACGTCGTGTAATTTGTGTGCTGTACAAAAAAAAATTATTTACTATATCAGGGCTTGAATCAGTGAAAGTATTTATAAAGAATTTTATTAAAATTTTTAAAAATAATTGAATTTCCTGTGAAGAATTTTATTATTGAAAAGTATTATCAGTGAAAGTATTTATAAAGAATTTTATTATTGACTAAAATAATTGAATTTTTTTTAAAATAATAAAGTTTTATTAATAATTTTAAATAGAAATTTTTAAAGTACTTGAATTTTATGAAGAATTTCAATTAAGTTTTTAAAGGATAGGTAATCGTAATTTTTTAATAATTAAAATTAAACATTTAATTATTCAATGTTAGTAAAATCTTTAAAAAAATTATTAAATTCCTCTTAAAATTTTATTAAAATTTTTCTAAATAAAATAATTTTTAAGAAAAAATGTATTACTTTAAAAAATAATTGAATTTTTTTGATAAATATTGTTGTTTATAAAAATAATTGAATTCTACAAAGAATTTTATTAAAATGTCTCAAAATAATTGAATTTTCGGGAAAAATTTTATTATTTTTCGAACGAATTGAATTCTTACGAAAAAAAAAATTCTTTCTTTCTTTCTTTTTTTATGTAAATAATTGCATTCTTGGGAAGAATTTCATTAAAATCTAAAAGAATAATTGAATTATTTCAAAAAAAAGAAAAAAAAATTTTATTTAAAATTATATTTAAAATAATTGATTTCTTTCGAAAAATTTTGTAAATAATTGAATTCATGTGACAAATTCTAATATTTTTGTAAATAATTGAATACTTTCAAAAAATTTAAAAAAAAAGGTTTCGCTAAATAATTGAATTCTTTCAAATCTTGCCATGAATTTTATTATTTACGAAAATAATTGAATTTCTGCAAAGAATTTTATTACTTTTAGCAAATAATTGAATTTCTGCAATAATTTCTAATTTCTCCAAAATTCAATTTTTTTTAGTGTTTTTAAAAAAAAATTTCTATAAATCCATTATTTTTAATAATTTTTGAAAAAGTACTTTGAGAATATTTTTAAATTCATCTGTTTATAATTCAGTTTTACAAAATTTCAATTATTCGGAAATTCTTGAATTAAAAATAAAAAAAAAAGAAAAACTTTAAATAATTCAAAAAATAATCCGCTATTAAATTTATTAAAAAAAATTAATTTCATACAGAATTATTGTAGTTAAAAACTTGAAAAATTCAAATTTTTAAAGATTATAATTTTGAAACTTTTTTAAAATTCAATTATTTTTAAAATTTTCACTGAAATTCATTTTTAAATCTATTTTTAATAGAAAATTCGACGAGAATTCAATTATTTAAATAGAAAATTAAAATAATTTATTGAATAATTATTGAATGTTTTTTAAAAATTGAATTCACATAAAGAATGTTATCAATAAATTTTTAAATGATTGAATTCCTTTGACGAATTTTAATTAAAAAATTTTTAAATAATTGAATTTTCAGAGGAATTCGATTGAAATTGTATTAAAAATAATTGAAATTTTGCAATTACTTTTATTATTTATGAAAATAATTGAAACTTCGCAATTAGTTTTATTATTTATGAAAATAATTGAATTTCTTAAAAAGAATTTTATTATTTACGAGAATAATTGAATTTTGTAAAAATTTTATTATTTCCTATGAAAATAATTGAATTATTACGAAGAAATTGATAAAATTTTGTAAATAATTGAATTCCTGTGAAAATTTTAATATTATGAAAATGATTAAATGTTTGCGTAGAATTTTATTAAAAATTTTTTTTTAAATAATTGAATTCTTTTGGAAAATTTTATTAAATTTTTTTTTTAAATAATTGAATTCTTCTGGAAAGTTTTATTAAAATAGTAGATATTAAAAATTATTGAATTCAGGAAAATATTTTAAAATAATTGAAATCATGGAAATTTTGACAAGAATTGTATATTAAAATTTTTTTAAATTATTTGAATTTCGGATTTGAATTTTTTTTTTTAAATAATTGAATCCTTTTGAAAAATGTTATTAAAAATGATTAAATTGTTGGAAATATTTTAAAATAATTGAAATTTAATCTTCGGATAATTATAAAAATAACGGTTTTTTTTAATTTAATCTTCGTATAAAAATAATACTCACCTCTGATTTGAACCAATACGACTCAAAATCCTGAATTAAGAAAGTTAAACTTAAATTCCGATAATTTTCCTTTGGAACAACGTACAATTTTGTATTAAATTCACCATTTTCGAATGGTGATTCTAATTTTGATAATTTAATGTCCTTATTTTCAAAATCGACAAAATATTTCATCACCATTTTCTCCAAATCATCCAAATTCTCTGAAAATTTTTTTTTTTTGACCAAAAATTGTTTTTGAAAGTAATTCTAAACAAAAAAAAATGTAAATACCTTTGCCAAGAACACTCAGTGTCATCAAATTGGAAGAATAAAATTTCTTGTAAAATTTCATCACTTCCTGAAGTGGGTTCAAATTTTTTTCTTCTGGTATTAAAGTACTTATGTTACCGCTTTCCAAAAATCCAAACGGATGATTTGGTTTTACACCGAATTTTTCAATTTGCATCACATGATAGAAGGGACAAGATTTATTTTCTTCGAATTCTGAATTAATTTTCATAATTTCTTCATCGATAGCTGATTCATTGAATAGGGGTCTGAGGAGCATTTGGGAAAAATGTTCTAAGCCTCCCTCGAGATATTCCTGTTTTATATCGAAATAATAATTTGTATTTTCTTTATGAGTTACGGCATTAAGTTTACCACCGTTTTTTGAAAAGTAGGCGTGAAAATCGTTTTTATTATGATATTTTTCGCTTCCTAAAAGCAGCATTTTTTCGCATAAATGCGCCAGTCCTTGTACATCCGAAGGATCACATAGAGAACCTTTTTGTAAAAAAAATGGTTTTAATAAAATCGGAATAAATTTATAATTATAAAAATCATTGTAGTACCATGATCCCAATCTTTTTAAAAAGAATTAGTAAACGGTTCTTCAAAAAAAAATTCAAAATTCACAGTTTTCTTGAAAGTATGAAATTGATATTAAAGTGGATCATATCGATGCCAAAAATTTGGATCAATTTTTGATTAGATTTTTGGTATCAATTTCTTGCAATAATGCAATTTGATACTTTTATGTTATTAGTGAAAAAGTTGCGGACTCAGAAGTAGTTTTATTTTTGAAATATAACTTCAGTTTGATTATCAAAAATATTTGATATAAGGTTAGATAATAATGACTTCAATTTAGTTATCATAATATAAAAGATATGGTAGTTAGATAAAGAAAAATTTTTATATCAAAGAGAAAATCTGAAATCGACAATAAAATTAACTTCAATTCGTCATCGAAGTAAATTCTATCGAATGTAGGATAACTTGAATTACATTCAAATGTAGGAGAATAAGTATAAAATTAAAAAAAAAATAAATAAATAAATCTAAAATTATTATTTTAACCCTCTTTTTGAAGATAAAATATTTTCTGATTTCAAGAATAATTAATAAATTTTCAAAGGTGGAATTCTTTTTACATAGTAAAAATTAATACTTACCAACTTGGACATTCATACTTGCAGCAGCTGTATCAGTTGTTCGGTCACTAATTAAAACAATGTTCATTTTGTTTTTTAATATAAGACCCCTATAGTCTCGTTGGTCATTTAGTGACTTCATTATTTCTTCATCTCTTTCTTCGATATACTTCTCGTATGAATTCCTCTGTGTAGACACTTCCATTGTAGGATTTTTTAAAAATACAGTTGGCAAAAAAAATTCACGTTTAAAAGAAAAAAATTTAAAAAAAGAAATTAAATTTTTTTTAAAAAAATTAAATTGTTCAAGCGACTTAACTGATTAGGTGAATAGCTCTATAATCAAGATGACGGTATACTTAACGCCGCTTATATTATATTCACTTTATTATAGCAGTGTTTATAGTAGTAGTTCATAGTAGTACTTTATAGTAGTATATAGTAGTTTACAGTAGTAGTTATTATAGTATCAACATAAATCATAAATTTAGTATTAAATAGAAATTAAAATCAGCCTAAGGCGTGTCGTGATACTAATGACAAAATGATAAACAATGTTTCAATGACACTTACAACACAATGTATTTAAATTGGGGAAAAAATTTGTTTGACCTATATTAACGGTTTTCTCTTACACAAGGTTCATTGTTTTGTTAAATAATGTAAATTTAGGTCAAAAGATTAAAAAAATTTGAATAGGAAAATATTTATGAAATATAATATTTAAATACGATTAATATCTATAGTGATTATCAATTTTTGGAAGAACACCATATCACAGAGTAAATTGTGAGGTATTAAAAAGCGTTGCAGATTAAATTAACACCAAAGAGGATTAAAATAATCCATTTTGGAACTACCTTACTAACTAACATACTAACTACCTTACTAAATAACTTACTGAATAACTTAGTAATTAACTTACTTAACTTAGTTACTAAATAACTTACTATCTTAGTAACTAACTTACTTACTTACCTAACTTAGTTACTAACTAATTAACTAGTCAACTTAGTAACTAACCTACTAACTTAGTTACTGACTATGTTACTAAGTTAATTAGTAACTAAGTTAGTAATGTATTAAGTTAGTTAGTAATTTATTTTGTAAAGCCCAACGCAGAATAAAAAAGTAACGTGAACGTAACGGTCACTTTATGATTAATATGATTTGATGTGATTATTGTGAACGCGATTTCGTTTTGTTTACTTCAAAATATTAAATTCAAAGGTAATTATCGTAAATTTTTATGCAGAATTTGAATTTCCTTTGAATTCGACAAAACAAATACATTTGCAAGCAATTGTAGAAGCACCTTTACTATCTTTATTTTTTGGACGTTTGACTGAGGCAGTTTCTCAACCCTGCAGCAGGCATGAAAACCGGCCTGCAATCCTGCATATTGTCAAATTTGTTGTCACCGTTGTCACAGTTTTGCTTAAATCTTAAAAGTATGTAACAAGTGAAAGTATTCTCCGAAAACAAGTGGCAAAAAGGTACCAAAAATATAACAGAACAAATTAACACAAAGAATTCAACTTATTTTCTATATCCATATTTTAATTAATTAAATATTTTTTTATCAATAACACAGTCAAAATGATAGGTTAATTTTAGGTTATGATGAGGTTGTTTGTATATACACTGTAAAAAAGGACATTGCTTTATAACACACGTCGTGTAATTTCACTCAGCAAAACTACAACGTCTGATGTGATAAATTTACGTTGCTACACGTAGTGATATAACCTACAAGTGCAATTCTACACAACTTTGTGTAACTTTATGACGTCCTATAATGTTATTTAACTCAGATCTTGTAATTTTACCAAGTGGGACATTGGAAATAATTTGCTTCACGTCCGACGTAGTAAATTTACATTTTGATGTAAATGTATTGTAAGATTGCAATAATACATCGTTTGCATTTGATCGTTTGTGTTATTTTACAATCGGGTGATTATTTAACCTGTCGTGCGTGTAAAGAAACATGTCGCTTATTGTAAATTCACATTTCACATAACAAACGCGCAGCATAGACACAAAGCATAAATTGCAACTATTCACAAGTTCACAATAAAGTGTGGTGATTATTTTTGTTCATACAGCAAGGTAAGCCAATTTTAATTCTTTTTGCCAATAATGTAAACCTATGCAGTGAAATATATATTAAGCAATGTTTCCTATGTTATATATACAAATTAGAAATAACTTTAGAATAATAGAAAATAATGCATAATGAATTCGATAACATTAGAAATCAACATATACCATTTAACTGTATATTAATAACTGTAACATGAAAGTTTTGAAAATTAAAAAGTAATATTAGATATATTTAATAATAATTTAAACGAAAAAGAAATATAAATAAATTTGTAATAAAAAAGATATATTTGTTTCAGTGTTCAATATTTGAAACGCGACACACGCTGGAGCTGCATGAAAAACAAATATATATATACATATATATATTATATTTGTGTAATAAATAATATGTTTAAAAAAACTTTTGTAAAATAAAAAATATGTTTAATTTAATTCAGTTTGAAATTTTCCTGTGTTTTTTCAGTGATAGAAATTAATTCCTACAAATTTTGAGAAAAATACGCGAACCGCTTACATAACCTTATTTATAGTATTATAACCCAATTTTTTGATATATTTACAAACGGCATGTTTCATAACGCAAAAATTTTAATTTTACTTTGAGGTTGTGCAATAACACGCGGATTGTTTAATTACATTTAGGTCGTGTTTTACTACTAGCAGCTTGTAAGCTTACTACGTTGGACGTGAAGCAAATAATTTACAATGTCCAACGTTGTAAATTAACAACGGAATTTTGTAGAGTGATATACATACTGTTTTCGGAAAAAAATTTTACTTTAATATTTTAATATTTTACTTCAATTTCTTTATTTTTCACAATAATTTCTTTTTAAATAACTTCGCAAAAAATCAATTATGTTCCAAAATTTTTTTAAATTCTCGTCAAACTTTCAATTATCTTCATTAATAATAAAATTCTTCTCTAAAATTTAATTATTTTCAAAAAACTTTAATAAAATCCTTGGCAAAATTTCAATTATTTAAAAAAATTTTCCTCATTTCAATTATTTTTGATATCTACTATTTTAATAAAATTTTCCAAAAGAATTCCATTATTTAAACAAAATTTTAATGAAAATTAAACAGGAATTCAATTACTTACCAATTTCTTCACATCAGTTCAATTATTTTAAATTTTTTAATGAAGTTTCTCGGAAGAATTCAAATATATAAAGAAAATTGAAAAAAATAGTCTGAGACATTAAATTATTTCGAAAAATTTGAATAAAATTCTTTTAATAATTCTATTAGGTACTTAAAAAAATGTTGACAAAATTCTTTGCAAGATTTAGTTCATTTTAATTGCAATTTAATTTGCAATTTAATTTGCAATTTAATTTGAATAAAATTCTTCGCTACAATAAATCAATTTTTTTTTCTTAAGAATTCAATTATTTTTAAAAATTTTGACAAAATGCTTTATAAATTTGAAAAATTATAATAAAATCGGTCATAGAATACAATTATTTTGTAAAATACAACATTTTTTCTAGAAATACAATTATAATTGTCAAGAATGTTTGTAAAACTCTTCGAAATAATTCAATTATTTTAGTAAAAAATAAAAATTCTTCAAAACAATTCAATTATTTAAGAAATTTTAATAAAATTTTTTTCAAAAATAAACATTTTCACAGGAATTCACTTATTTAAAAAAAATTTTTTTTTAATTCTTTGTCAAATTTCAATTATTTTAAATTTTTTGTTGAAATTTCTAGATGAAATTTAATTATTTTTAAAAAGTTTTTAGAAATTTTGAAAAGTTCAATTATGTAAAAAAATTTGAACAAAATTCTTCACAAGAAATTAATTATTTTCATAAATAATAATACTTTTCTCTGTAATTCAATTATTTTTACAAATAAAATTATTCACAGGAATTAAATTCTTTAAAAAAATTTTTAATAAAATTCGTTGCAAGAATTCAATTATTTTCATAAATAATATTTTTCTCGCAGAATTTCAATTATTTTTATAAAATTCTAAATAAAATGATAAAAAATTGCATTTATTCTTACAATTTTTTTTTTAAATTCGCCGAAAGAATTCAATTGTTATTAAAAATTTTGATAAAATTATTCATAAAAGTTCAATTTTAAAAAACATGCAATTTCTGAATAAATTATTTATTTCTGTATTTAAATAATTGAATTCTTGGGAAATTTTCTAACAAAAATTGATTAAAAAATGAATTTCACTTAAAATTTTAAATTATAATTGAATATTATAAACATTATGGCGTAAATTTTTAGAAATAATTGAATATTGAAAAGGGTTAACATTAAAATCTTTGAAAATGTGAATTTTTAGTTACAATATTCTTATGGAATGAAATAATGATTTTATTACTTTGTCATCTTAAATTTATTATAGAACATGAGAAAATCAATCATGAAGCTAACCGACCATTGTCACATATTTTAGACCTAAAAAAAATTTAAAAATACAGTCGCAACAGCCTCCAGACGAAAATCAGTAGATTGACCATTTAATAATATACAATTTTTAAAAAGTTCATGTAAATTTGACTTTTTTTTTACAGATATTTGCAGAAGATTATTTTCAAGAATTCAACATGTCTTCTGAAGATTATTATGATTGGGATCCTCCTTATGAGTCTGATGACGATTATAATTCTCATTCTTCTTATGAGTCTGATGACGATTATAATTATGAGAATGATTTTCCTGCGATGGACACACCCCTGTATCATGCTGTTTTTAATGGAGACTTCAATCTCTTTCTCCATTTGTTTGACAAAATTTCTCCAAAAGAAAGAGAAAGAAAATGTTCACTAATGCATACAGCAGCAGCAAAAGGACACTCTGAAATTGTCACTATACTTTGCGAGCGCAATTTCCCCATCAATGAAGGAGATCCTTCAGGTGACACACCTCTACATTTAGCGATAAGTAACAATCATCCAAGTGTATTCGACATCCTAGTAAAGAAAAGTAATCTGAACGCGACAAATATTTATGGCGAGACTCCACTTCATCTTGCCACAGAAGGAAATCATATTCAATTGGTAAAAATTCTTTTGGAGAATGGTGCAAATGTTAATGAACAAACTAGACGCGGAAGTACACCACTTCATTTGGCTCTTATTAAAAAACACATTGAATTAACAGAGATTCTCTTACAAAATGGCGCTGATGTTAATATTCAACAAATTCAAGATATGACGCCGTTTCATCTTGCCATAAGTGGAAATCACATACAATTGGTAGAGAAATTTTTACAGAATGGTGCAAATGTCAATTTACAATTAGAAGATGGTACATCATCCCTTCATATTACGGTTGAAAATAAATACATTCAATTGACAAGGATTCTTTTACAACATGGCGCTGATGTCAATGTGCAAGATAACAATAAAAAGTCACCACTTCATATTGCCATAATAAAAAATTGCATCCAATTAGCAGAGATTCTTTTAAAAAATGGTGCTGATGTCCATGTAATAGACAGATGTGAAGAAACGCCACTGGATCTCACTGTGAAGTATAATAACATTGAACTTGTCGAATTACTTTTAAAAAATGAAGCTACAATAAGTGAAGAAAACAAGAAAGATAAAAGAACACACGAAATAATGATAACGCCTCTTCGTTACGCACTTAACTGGAGTAATTACAAAATAGTTAAATTACTAATTATGAATGGATTTAACGCAATAGATGTCCAAAATTATTCCGGTAAAACTGTATTGCATTTATCAGTAATAAACAATGATTATGATATGTTTAAATATTTGGTGGAACATGGTTCGAAAATTGATGCAAAATCTAATGCCTGGGTGAAAGATGAATGTGATAATAAATATCTTAGTTTTCAGTATGAAACAATACTTGAATTCGCACTTTCTTCTGGAAATTTGAAAATTTTGAGATATTTATTAAAAAATAGTTCGTTAATTGATGCATCACCATATTCAGCTCTTCATTTAGCAGTGCGAGAGGGTCAAGTGGAAGTTGTGAAAGAAATGGTGAAACAAAATGACTTGGATAAAAATTCGATTGATAGCAGATTGGCCGTTTACATTGCAGTCGAAAATGAAAGAGAAGATATTTTAAAAATTCTTCTAGATGCGGGATATTCTTCTAAAACTTGTTTTAAAGATAGAAGTCCTCTTCATGTTGCAGCAACATTTAATCATACAAGATTAGTCGAAATGCTGCTAAACGCCGGCGCTGATTTGAATTCAATGACAGAAAAAAGTGTGACTTGTTTACATTTCGCAGCAGCTGCAGGACAATCAACAGTCGTTAAATTTCTCCTCGAGGCTGGTATTCATACTACTAATTGTGAACTGGCTTTGGAATATACACTACGCAGAGGTATTGATGATGACAAGTTATGGATCCTTTCTCCTTTCATGTATAAAAATATCTCAAACATCACGGAAATGTTATTAATTGTAGAAATTAGTAAAACTAAAGATCCTTACCAATTATGGAATAAATTATCAGATTCCGCAAATAAAATAACAGTTTCTGAACAGAGTGAACAAGAGTCTTCCTTAAACTTACTACAAACAGAAGAATTTATCTCGAACAAAATCGAATTTGAAGAAACTACCAAATTTGGGGAATATGGAACTGAATTTTTAATGTGCTTTCTTAATTATCTGAGTAATTTTCAAATGGGAAGTTTTTTAACATCAATGATACAAACTTTGAATTATTTAGTACTTCGTCCAGAATTTATACATATGTTATTGGAATACAATGATTATATAAGTAATTTTTATGAGGATGATATTATTTTATATTCAGAATTTAAAAACTATAACATGAATTTACTTCTAATCGGACACATTGAAAACGTTTACTGCTTTAATGATATTTGTGTGCAAAGAAATCTAGTCATTGATAAAAAATTGAAGAATGATTCCACGGATCTTTCAAAGTTGTTAGCTGCGCGTTTATTTATAATTTCTCGTAATTCTTCCCTTAAGGATGATCTTGAATTTTATAAGAAACATAATCTCATCGAATGGCGTGATGAATGCGAGCGTGAGGTAAAATTAATGAAAGAAACAGAAATTGCCAACAATTGTCGTGTAACATTCTACGATATTTTAACGCAATCTGTAAATAAAGTTGCGAACTACACAAGAAACGATAATTTGCTTCAGAACGTGGAGTCATCCTACATGCAATTTCCAGCTTATGTTGAATTTTTAAAATTAAGTATCGAAAAAGGTAAACGAAGAAGAGATCTACTTGACAAATTCGTGAACTCTATGTTGAATCTGATTAAAAAAAATAATAGAATTCAATTATCCACTATTGAAATTAACCAAATTTTCCAATATCTTTCAGTAGTAGATATGCGACGTTTATTATCAGCACTCTCTTAAGTGACAACTCTGTTAAATTTATCCAGTAAGAAACGAGGAATTAAATTTAAAAAGTACAATTTAACTTTTGTAACCAATAAATTTTAAGTTCCATAATTGTCAAAAGTGCCCACTTGTCTAATAATTGTTCCCGCAGACATTAAAAAGGTACAATTAATTCAAATTATACAATCAGTTAAGCACACTGAAAAATAATAAAAAGATGTTTCTACTAAGCGCCAGTCGTCATTTAGTAAATTCTCCTCAAATCTTTCAATATTTTTTAAACCCCTTTAAACAAAATTTAAGTGTGGTTTTATAGGTGAGGGGTGGTTTCTAAGGGGTTGATCATTGTCATTATTAATCATATATGTAAGAATATTTTTTCTTATTATGTTAAAAATGGAATAAAAATTTTTCTTCAATACTGCTGTTTATACTCCTAATGGTTGTTTTTTGAAATAAGAATAGTTTTAGAGGGTCAAAAATGTTAATAATTTTTGTTTCTTTATTCCAGACACTTAATTTATTAAAACCAATAACTGTTCCATTTATTAAATTGTGAGAAAAGAATTTTTTGTTGTTTTTAAAATTATAAATAAAAAAAATGTTTAAACAAAATAAAAATATTTTAAATGCGTGTTTCTTCATGTTTTCGACCTAATGTCCTGATTCCAATAGTTGGTTTGCGTCAGTGTTTATTAGTATCTCCATAGACATTAATGGGTTAGCGTACGCTAAAATTATTTCTTTATCACGTGATAAAGAAATAATTTTGATAAGTAAAAGCAGCGAGATGGTGAAACAGACCCTAGGAATAGAAAAATATAATAAGCGTGAGTCACTCGTTTTCGCAAAGATACCCCTACTTCTCACGGTGATGAAGGTAAGAATGTATTAAGATAAAAATTGAGTCATCTGCACTTCAAGTATTAAAAACATTTTACTTTGATAACAATTTAAAGGAGGAGACTGCTGTCTAAACTTTTTTTTGTAATAGCGTTAATTTCCTCAAAATGTAATAACATTGAACTTGTCGAATTGCTTTTAAAAAATGGTGCTACAATAAGTGAAGAAAACAAGAAAGATAAACGAACACACGAAATTATGATGATGCCTCTTCATTACGCAGTTAGGAAGAGGAATTACAAAATGGTTAAATTACTAATGCTCAATGGATTTAACGCAATAGATGTCCAAAATAATTTCACTGAGACTGCCTTGCATTTGGCAATGAGAAACAATTATTATGAAATTGTAAAGTATTTAGTTAACCATGGTTCGAAAATTAATGCAAATTCTAATGCCTGGTTGGAAGATGAATGTGATAATAAAGGTAAATCAAAATATCGTAGTTTTCTGTCTCAAACGATACTTCAATTGGCACTTTCTGAAGGAAATTTGAAAATTTGGAGATATTTATTAAAAAGTAGTTCGTTAGTTGATGCATCAGCAGATTCAGCTCTTCATTTAGCAGTGCGAGAGGGTCAAGTGGAAGTTGTGAAAAAGATCGTGAAGCAAAAAGACTTGGATAAAAATTCGATGGATAGCAGATTGGCCGTTTACATTGCAGTCGAAAATGGAGATGAAGAAATTTTAAAAATCCTTCTAGACGCGGGATATTCTTTTGAAACTTGTTTTAGAGACAGATGTCCCCTACATGTTGCAGCAACATTTAATCATACAAGATTAGTCGAATGATGATGATCTGCAATTTTATAAGAAACATAATCTCATCGAATGGCGTGATGAATGCGAGCGTGAGGTAAAATTAATGAAAAAAACAGAAATTGACAACGATTGTCGTGTAACTTTCTACGATATTTTAATGCAATCTGTAAATAAAGTTGCGAACTACACAAGAAACGATAATTTGCTTAAGATCGTGGAGTCATCTTGCATGCGATTTCCAGCTTATGCTGAATTTTTAAAATTAAGTATCGAAAAAGGTAAACGGAGAAGAGAACTAATCGACAAATGCGTGAACTCTATGTTGAATCTGATTGAAAAAAATAATGGAATTCAGTTCACAACTATAGGAACCAACCAAATTTTCCAATATCTTTCAATAGTGGATATGCGACGTTTATTAGCAGCATTCTCTTAAGTGACAACTCTGTTAAAAGTATCCAGTAAGAAGCGCTCTTACTGACATTAAAATTGTACAATAAGTTAAGAACACTGAAAAATAAGAAAACAATACTGTTAATAAGACACAAAAAATTATATTTTCATATAGTAGGTACTTAGAATATAAATTTTCTTCCATAAAAATCGTTTCTCTACTTTGGTATATAAATTTAATAAAAAATAAAATTTTCTTACCTTACAAAAATCTAGAATCTCCTGTTTTGTAATTACATTCAAACACTCAATTTCAATAGTCCTTCTATCGAAAGCATAAGTTTTTGAAGAAATCTCCCTCCAAAATATAGCAGACATTTCTGACATTGTTTCCGGCTCTTTCAACATTCTTTCAATTATTAATTCCTTTTGTTTGTTAAATTTCTCGTTTGTCATATTTTCAATGTACATCTGTAATTTTGATAGAATAAAAGAGTCAGCTGATGTACTTAACGTGTCCCCTCTTCTATCGAGGCGCCTGATTATCCCCCAAATGTCATTTTACCGAACTGTCATTTTAACGAATTGCATTTATTCGAACTGTTATTTTAACGAAATGTCACTTTTGCGAAAAATAATTTTTGCGAATTGTCATTTTTTCGAATTGTCATTTATGCGAACTGTCATTTTTACGAATTGTCATTTATGCCAACTGTCATTTTTACGAATTGTCATTTATGCGAACTGTCATTTTTATGAATTGACATTTTTACGAATTGCCACTTTTGCGAAATATCATTTTTACGAATTGTCATTTATGCGAACTGTCATTTTTCGAATTGACATTTTTACGAAATGTCACTTTTGCGAATTGGCATTTTTGCGAAAATTGCTATAGTAAATCTATAATATGCATACAAGTTTACTGCGTAGCAATTTTCGCAAAAATGACAATTCGAAAAAATGACTTTTCGCAAAAGTGACAATTCGTAAAAATGTCAATTCGCAAAAGTGACATTTCGTTAAAATAACAGTTCGGATAAATGCAATTCGGTAAAATGACTATTCGCAAAAGTGGCAATTCGTAAAAATGTCAATTCGCAAAAGTGACATTTCGTTAAAATAACAGTTCGGATAAATGCAATTCGTTAAAATGACAGTACGGTCAAATGACATTTGGGGAATTATAATCATGCGCCTCGGTTAGCTATAGACTTAGAATACCTTCATTGTTTCCATATAATTTTCCAAATTCAACTCATAATATTGATATTTATCACTTTGCAAATAAATACTGAATCGTGAATTATTTATTCCACTTTTAGTTTCACTAGCCTTAAACAATTCTTTTTCTCCCCTTAATATCCTGACAATTGGTTCGACAATAATTTGCGCAAATAATTCAACAATTACATTTCTTACTTTCATTTCCATCTCATTTGGATAGAAAATCAATGTGCCAAAAATTAGATTCTTGTCATCATTTATTTCGTAGAAATAAGAACAACCTGTTGCAAGATTTGTCATCGAGAGAAAATAAAATTAAAAAAGAGAAAATATATATAATTAAGTAATTTTATAAAATAAAATTATTTCTACCAAACTAAACGTATAAACTTGCTGCTGCAATCTTATAATAAAATTGTTCGAAGCTTGTTGCAAGTTTATAAAATAATTAAGATATTACCTGGTTCTAAAGTTACAGCTTCTTCGGAAATTTTCGGCAATAAAGGTGCAATCTTCTCCCTTCGCAATTTATTGACATTTTTTAATTTTAATTCAACAAGTTCAGCAAACTTTTTAGCTTCTTTTTTCGTGAAATTACCATAGATTAGCGATTCAATGTGACAACTTTTAAATAATTGTGAAACAAAATTTCGTAAACTTTTATAGGTTAGGCCTAGAAGTTAAAAAACAGAGTTAAAAATAATTTTATTAACAAAATTGAAGTGGAAAAAAAAATTCAACTCACAATCAGAGGCGTCTAGCAGATCATTTTTATTCCACAAGTTTTCCTTTAAGAGAATTTCCAAATTAGAAATTGCGTTCAAATTTAATTCGTCGCCTATATTTTTTACTTCCAAGATGAACTGCGTGCAAAATTAAATACAATTTAAATATTTTCTCTTATTTTTTTTACATTTCAGTAGATTTACATGTTAATTATTTATGTTAATAATTTGTATCTAAATTATTTAGATCTTAATAATTTATATGTTAATAATATGTATCTAAATTATTTAGATCTTAATAATTTATATGTTAATAATATGTTAATTATTTAAATTTTTTATATCCTAATTATTTTACTTTTCAATTATTCGAAAATATTTCAATCTAACCGTTTTCTTCAGTGCTTCAAAAATTTCTTTATCCACTTCGAAGTTTATCATTTTCTCCAGAATTTTCTCTAAGAGAAGCATTTGCTTCTGATTGTAACCCTCAATGTATAACTAAAAATTCAGAAAAAGAAATTAAATAATTGAAAGTAATAGAATTAATAAATTGAATAAGGAAAAAATTTTCCGTAATTTTTTTTCACTTACCGTTATACCATTTTTATCATTAATAATTTCCCATTTCAAACCAGCTAATTTTGCCGAATAAGTTAAGGAAGACATGGTATTTTGCACCATTCGAATAAACATGACGCAATTGTTAAAATTCTCCGGATCGAGATTTACCAGAAAGCTATAATTTAGAATTAAATGTAATTCAATCAAATTTAAAATTTAGTAAATTCTGTTATATTTCTTCTCCAAGTGAATTAAATTTTTCTAATTTAAAAAAAAAATATTTTCTGTTTGTTACCTATCAAAATGAAAAATTACGATTCCATTTGGCAGGAGAAATTCCTGGTCTTGCTTGTACCAAACTCTCACCATTGAAGTGTTATAAATCATTTTCGGAAATTTCTCCACCTGAAATTTGTAAGTAGATTTTAAATTCAATTTTAATAAATAACGAATATTAGTAAAATGGAAAAGGAATGAATTTATATGGTAATGGAACTTCAGAAAAAAACGAGATGTTAAGACTGTAAGAGCGCGTCGACTTCTGAGGGACTTCCGAGACGCGCGTCGCATTTTATACTCGCGTCTATGCCGAGTGGTGGGGATCGCGGAGACTGAAGGATGCCCTGGCGCTGATTGGCTGCGAGTAGCAGACTCAGGAGCGTCACAAGGTGAAATTTCCCCCTTAACGCGACAATATTCGAATTTTAATTTCGTTCCCGGAAAAAAAGGAATAATTACTATACGTTATTAAAATTATTGAAATATAATATATAACTATTATAGAAATATTATATATAACTATAAATATTATAAAAATATTATATATAACTATAAATATTTTAAATATATTATATATAAATATAAATATTATAAATATATATAAATATAAATATTATAAACATATATAAATAAAAAAATAAATAAATAAAATAAAAAATTAAAAAAATTTTTTTATTTTTTTCTAAATTTTTAAAATTAAAAATACGAAGGAAATAAAATTATTTACAAAATTATCAAAAATAGCGACTCACAACGGAAGTTTGAAACTTCAAACCAAATTCCACAGGAATGAATTCATTTCTATCGGGTAATTTAAAATCAGAATTATCATCGGCAAACGTCCATTGTTGAATAACAAATTCTGGTATTTTTTGTTTTTCAAATTTCGTTTTATACCATGGTTCAACGTCGGTGGTGATATTTTCAAAATTATGTGCCATAATTTTCACTCTAATATTCTCGGGTCTTAAATTATTTAACACTTGATTAATAAGTTGTGGTTCCCATTTTGTTAAATAATATGGAGCGCTCAGCACTTCCTCGATGGGATACACTTGCATGTCATGTGCCGTTGCACAAACATGAGAAATTGATGAATATTTTTTCATAAAATTGAAATTTATCTTTTGTATTGTCACATACTCCTGTAAATATAGTGAAAATTTATTTTTTTTTCTCAAAAATTTAAATAAAATACTTTGAAAAAAATTGAAAAAAAATTTTTTGGAAAAATATTTTTCTTATATTTTTGCAAATATATATATAAATTACACTAAAAATCCATTGCATAGGTCCAGAATTCTTGATCATATTTATATACTGAAAAATAAGTGTTATTATTTCGTCGATGCAGTGAATTCCTTTCTCAGTGAGTAATATTTCGAGACTAAAGAAGGCAAAACCTTTACAAGGTTGTGATTTTCCACAATTTAAATCTTCAGACCAGTCTTTTGCTCTTAATACTGAAAGCAATGATCCCTTGCCTTCGTGACTGAATAAATGCGATAAATAAATCGTCGGCTGTAAAGTAAAGTATTATTTTTAATTTTAATCCTAATTTTGTGCAATTATCAGGATTTCAATTATTATTAATATAATTTTACAGGAATTGCTCAAAAAATGTAATTATTCTTAAGAATTGAATTTCAATTCTTCGAAAAAATTAATTATTTAAAACCGTGTTTTTTTAATTCTTTAAAAGAATTCAATTATTTACAAAAATATTAGAATTTTTTACAGGAATTCAATTATTTTCAAATATTTAATAAAATTTTTTGAAAGAAATCAATTATTTTAAATACAATTTTAATTAAATTTTTTTTTTGAAATAATTCAATTATTTTTTTAGATTTTAATAAAATTCATCCCAAGAATTCAATTATTACAGATAAATAACAAAATAATTCACGAAATTTCAATTATTTTGAAGCATTTTAATCAAATTCTTTGCGGTAATTCAATTATTTTCAAAAATTAAAAAAAAATTTGTTGCAAGAATTTTATTATTTTCATAATACATTAATATTCGTCGAAAGAATTCAATTATTTTTAAATGTAATAAATTTTTTCTTGTAAATTCAATTATTTTAAAGAAATTCCAATAAAATCCTTCAACAATTTGAATTAAATTCTTTGTAGAAATTTACTAAAATTCATTTCAAGAATTCAATTATTTTCGATTATTTTCATAAATATTAAAATTCGCCATAAGAATTCAATTATTTTAAAACTTTTTTAATAAAATTCTTCTCAAAAATTCAATTATTTTCATAAATAATAAAATTTTTTGTAGGAATTCAATTATTTTCAAAAAAATTTAATAAAATTGCCACACATATATTCAATTATATTCTAAAAAATTTTAATAGAATTCTTTGTAAAATTTAATTATTTTTAAAACTTTTCGCAATTGAATGATTTTCAATTTCTACTGTATTTTCATAAAATTTCCAAACAGAATTCAATTATTTAAAAATTTTTTTGAAAAAATCTTCGTAAGAATTCAATTCTTTTCATGAATAATAAAAATGAATTGAATTTCTCAGGTATTCAATTAATTAAATTGGAATTTGCATGAAATTAGTCGAAAGAAATGAATTATTTAAAAATTTTTATAAAATTCTTCGCAAGAATAAAATTATTTTATGGAATGGAATTTTTGTCAGTTTTGTGAAGTGTCTAAAACGAGTTTTTTTTTGGTCAAGTTTAATTTTTCGATAGCTACATTTAACATTTAACATTTTTTTTTAAAGCTATTTTTTTACTTTTTTAAAATTAATTATCGAGTGCTTTTTGAGTGTACCATTAAAAATCAAGAAGAATTCAAACTTACGGAGGATTGATAATATTCCTGCATATCCGGAATTGGAAAACTAATACTCAATTGTCTTCTTTTATTTATCGGAACAACGTACCATTTACACTGAAAATGTTCCTCACAAAATGGATCTTCCCTCCACTCGGGAACTTTTACATTTTTATTTTCAACCCCAGCAAATAATTTCCCAACCATTCTTTCAAGTTCGTCCAAGTTTTCTAAAAAAAATCCCCCAAAATTAAAATTATTTTCAAATTTAAAAAAAAACTAAAAGAAAAATTAAAATATATTTAAATACCTCTGCCAACAACGCACAATGACATAATATTCGCAGAATACCATTTTTTGTAAAAATTCTCCAACTCCTCACTTAGATTGATGTCCTTCATTCGGGGAATTATTTCCAAACTCACTCTGTTGCCAATATTAAAGTAGGAATACGGATGCTGTGGGTTTGCTGAAAATTTATCAAGTTGTTCTAAACGCCAATCGTCATTCAGTAAATTCTCCTCAAATTCAGAATGAACGGCATTTATTTCTTCCTCTATGATGTGATCGTTGAATTTTGGATTTAAAAGACATTGCAAAAAGCGATTTAGAGCTTCTGGTAAATTTTCAAAATTTAAATCGAAAAAATAATTTGTATAATCGAGACCAGTTGAGGCATTTGTTGAACCATTGTTTTGTAAGATGTAAGTATGAAAATTTCTTTCTTCCGGATAATATTTATTTCCTGGGAATAATGTGTGTTCACATAAATGAGCAAGTCCTTGAACATCTTTAGGATCATTCATTGAACCTTTGAAGGATAAAATATTAGATCAAAATTAAAAATCACATTTTTTTTTTATCAAAATAAAAAAAAAAGAAAAAAAAATTAATTCAAATTTTAAAAGAATTGCGTTTACAATTTTCATAAGTAGATGAACTTCGAAAAATGTGAATTTCAAATTTTTTAAAATTTCAATTTTCAATCAATTTTAATAGAAATTTTAAAGAACTTAGATTTTAAACAAATTTTTAAAACTAAAATTCTTCTCAAAATTGGTTAAATTTTTTAATATACAAATTTAATTCATTATTAAAAATAATGGATTTATAGGGGAATTTTAGTTAAAAACACTAAAACAAAATGAATTTTAAAGCAATTACAAATCATTGCATAAATTCGATTATTTTCAAAAATTTTAATAAAATTTTTGTCAAAATTTCAATTATTTTCGTAAAATAAAAATTTCACAGAAATTCAATTATTTTCAAACATTTTAATAAAATTTTTGATAAAATTTCAATTATTTTCAAAAATTTTAATAAAATTTTTGTCAAAATTTCAATTATTTTCGTAAAATAAAAATTCCACAGAAATTCAATTATTTTCAAACATTTTAATAAAATTTTTGATAAAATTTCAATTATTTTCAAAAATTTTAATAAAATTTTTGTCAAAATTTCAATTATTTTCGTAAAATAAAAATTCCACAGAAATTCAATTATTTTCAAACATTTTAATAAAATTTTTGATAAAATGTCAATTATTTTCAAAAATTTTAATAAAATTTTTGTCAAAATTTCAATTATTTTCGTAAAATAAAAATTTCACAAAAATTCAATTATTTTCGTAAAATAAAAATTTCACAAAAATTCAATTATTTTCGTAAAATAAAAATTTCACAAAAATTCAATTATTTTCAAACATTTTAATACAATTTTTGATAAAATGTTAATTACTTTCAAACATTTTAATAAAATTTTTGATAAAATTTCAATTATTTTCGTAAAATAAAAATTTCACAGAAATTCAAGAATTTTCAAAAATTCTAATAAAATTTTTGTCAAATTTTCAATTATATTCAAAACTAATAAAATATATTGTTCGCAAAATTTCAATAATATTCACCAAAATTTTTAAAACTGTCGTCAAAATTCAAATTATCTTTAGAAATAATAAAATCCGTTTTTAAAATTCAATTATTTTTAAAAATTTTAATAAATTTTTTGTCAAAATTTCAATTCTTTTCAAGAGTTTTAATCGTTTTAATAAAATTTTTGTCAAAATTTCAATTATTTTCAAAAATTTCAATAAAAAATTTGTCAAACTTTCAATTATTTTTAGAAAATTTAATAAAGTTCTTGGCAAAATTTTAATTATTTTCAAAAATTTTTAATAAAACTTTTGGCAAAATTTCAATTATTTTCAAAAATTTTAATAAAATTTTCAAAAATTATTTTGAAAAAAATTGTTTTAAAGAAAGAATTTGAGTTTACCTACCAACTTGAATATTCAGAGAAGCTGCACACTTTTCTATTGTTGGATCACTTATTAGAAGCACCTTCATTTGATTTTTTAACACGAGTCCTCTGTAATTTCTCTCATCAATCTGTGATTTAGTAATTTTATCAAATCTTCGTAGCACATATTCATTATCCAAGTCTAATGTAAATCCATCCATTTTTATTCAAACTTGAAAAAAAATTAACAAATATTTTTGTCGGTATAAAATTTCTAATGAATTTAAAAAAAATGCATTAACAAAATTTGTCAAAAAGGCGTTAAAATAATAAAAAAAAGACAATGAAATAGTAAAAAAAAGGCAATAAAGTAACAAAAAATGTCATTAAAGTTATAAAAAAATGTCAATAAAGTCATAAAAATGGCAATAAAGTCATAAAAAATGTCAATAAATTCATAAAAATGGCAATAAATTAATAAAAATAAGCAATAAAGTCATAAAAAATGGCAATAAATAAATAATAAAAGGCAAAAAATTTATAAAAAATGACAAAAAAGTCATAAAAATGTATTCATAAAAAAGTCATAAAAATGACAAAAATGGCTATAAATTAATAAAAAAAGGCAATAAAGTCATAAAAAATGTCAAGAAAGTCATAAAAAATGACAATAAAGTAATAAAAAAGGCAATAAGGTAATAAAAAATGGCAATAAATTAATAAAATATAGCCAACGTTTCAAATTAAAAAAAAACACATCTAATTTTTTATATCATTTATACCTCAACAGAACAAAATTTATTTATAAAACAGCAAAAAAAATCACTGGCACATGTTGTACAGAAAAATTGATTTATTCTAAATTAAAAAAAATTAACAGCACTCTTAATATGTTTTAAAGTATTTTTTTAAATCCAAACTTTTCACTCTGGATAATTTTTGTAGGATAGACATCAAGACGCTAAGATTCGTAACTACGTTAAAAGAACAAAAAAAAAAAAAAAAAAAATGAAAAAAAAACTATGTTAATGTGTTCTTTCGTAAAACTTTTAATATACCTATACATTGTAGAGAATTTAAAATTAAAAAATAATTCAATAGTAATTGAATTTATCATCATCGTTATTTACAATCTAATGTTATTTATTATTCAAAAAGTAATTTAATTTTAATAAGTATTCACTTTTTTACAAATCACCTATTTTTAACTTAATTATTTTTAGATTATAAATGTAACATGACCAACATGACTTAAAATTTAGAAATATGAGGAAAATTATTTTTAGAAAATTTATAATATTTCGCTGGTAAATTAAATAAACGTTACTTTGAAAATAGGTCAATAGACCTAAAACTTTTGGTTACGTTATAACTTTAATAATTACTGTTTCTAACTTAAGAAATTTGTCAAATTTGACCTGCATTTTAATATATAAGCATTAAATTGAAGTTTAAAAAAAAGGTCAATATTGACCTATAAATTTTGACGTAAAAAATCCGTAAAGCCAAAAATCAAATTTAAGGTAATGTAACGGCCCCTGGGGGGCGTTAGCTTGAATGACATTAAATAACTTGATCTATATGTGAAAAAATAGGTCACATATGATTTAAACTTTAGCCTAACGTAACGGCCCCAAGGGGGACGTTAGATAAAATGACCTTGATTTAAAAAAATAAAGAATAAAAAAAAGTCGGGCGAAAGCTAATGTATTTTAAAAAAGAGAAATAAATAAGTGGATTATATTTTTAAGCAGAAAACAAAAACATCATAATATTAAAAAAAAACTAATACTTTCTCATGTGACGAGAATGTAATAAAAATTAAAAAAAATGAAATAAAATAAAATTACCTGCTGCTTCACCATTATGAAGAGTGACGAATTTTGTTGATAGTAAAATTCCTTCTTATGTTAATTTTTCTGGCTCAATATTAAACTCTAAAATTTGACCTCTTCTTAAAATTGTCAAAATCAATGGTCCCGTTTCATCCAGTGCTTGATAAATATTCCCCGCCGACGTCACTGGTCTACCATTTGCCTGAACGATAATGTCGCCAATCTTCAAACCACCCAATTCAGCTGGCGAATCTTCAATTATCCCCCAAATTAAAACACCATTTTTAATTAATTGTAAACCATTTCCAATGATGTGTTGCATATCAAAAATCACTTCCGGAATTAACGTGAACATCGTGATACCCAAATATCTCCTCCTTCCAATTTCCCCATCACTTCCAAACTGTCGAACAGGAACAACTTGTCCCTTCCTCTTCGCTTCCGATTTTTGCAAAAACTCCTTCGCATAATCCACTGGAATTGCAAACGAAATTCCCGGTGTCACTTTCATCGCGTTAATTCCAATCACTTCACCCTCGAGATTCACCAAAGGTCCTCCCGAATTTCCAAAAGTAATCGCCGCATCCGTTTGAATGTAACTCATCTGATTGTGCGAGATCCCCAATTCTTCACTTCGTCTATTCGGACTACTCACCACGCCGCTTGTTATCGAATTACTCAACGACAATGGCGAACCAATTGCCACGACAAATTCCCCAGGTCGTAAATTTTTCGAACTTCCCAATTTTATCACCGGTAGATTCTTTTTGTTTATTCTCAATGTCGCAAGATCTGATTCCAAATCAACGTCCTCGACATTCGCACTGTAAGTCATTCCATCCATTAGTCGTACGGTTATTGTGAGATTTTGCTTCTTCATTGCAATCATAATGACGTGAGCATTCGTCAGAATTAAACCATCGTGTCTGACAATAAATCCAGAACCATTGGCAAATATTGTGGGATTTTTGATATTTTTGATTGAGTCCTTAACTTGAACTAAAACAACGGATGGTGCACATAATTCAACGACGTCGGCGATGAAATTAAATTTACTTCTATTTTGACTAATGTCAAAGAGATTGAATTTGGAATTGAAACTCAGGAATTTTAGATCGTCTTCCAAAAATGGTACTTCATAGTTTTTTGATTTTAAATAAGTGTATATTAGTGCTGAACCGAAAATTAAAGTACAGAGTATGAAACTTGGGTATTTTGATGGTTTTCTGTCTTGACGGTTGGGGACCGTCGATTTGTAACGAATTTTTAGTGAAGAAGGTAAAAATTTATTTCCGATTCTTCGAAACAAAAATTGCGATCTTTGAAAGAATGACATACTTCGTTTATATTTCCATTTCCTTGTTATTGTTATTTTCTTGAAGTGAAAATCAATTTTCGAAACGGTTTTATTCTGCCATAAAATGATTGAAACATTTTTTTTTTAGTTCTTAGAACAATTTTTTTCTCATTTTTCCATACAAACTTTGATAAATACTTGTCAATTTTCGTCAAAATTTGGTTAAATTCATTAAATTGGAAAATGGGGTTAATTTACAAAAACAGAATCGAGATAAACTTTCTTCGAAGCCTAACTTCAGCTCTTGGCACAAAACTGAAAATTATGTATAAAAATGTTAAATTTAAAAATTTCAGCCTCGGATCGACTTTACCCACCAAAAAAAAGTCGCTTTAGTCGATTAAGAATATAGAAAAGAAAGTTGAAAAAGTCGTTTATTTAATTTAGTGTTAACAAAAATTTCGTATTTCCCTGATTCTTCACTGATTTCTCAAAATTCAATTAATCGAAACTTAAATAATTTTTCTAAATAAATATTTAAATAGGTACTTCTTATTTCTTTTTTCACATCAGGAAATAAAATTTAAAAAATTTCAACTTCTGAAATTTCATAATTTCTAAATATTTAATTTTCAACTATAACCCTGCTTCGAAAAATCCAATTATTTTCTACAATTTTTAACTAAACTTCATCTCTAAATCAATTATGTGATATTAATTTTTAATAATTTTTCGAAAGTTCATCGAGAATTCAATTATTAATTTAAATACAAAAATTCAAATTTTTATAATAATTAAAACCGTTCACATTTTTCTTTTTAAATTAAGGGAGAAGATATCATTTAGACACAAAAAAAAAAGAAAAAAATTAAGATAGAATATTTTCAAAAAAAAAAAAAATGTCCAAAAAATTGAAACTTGGTAAAATCTTTTAAAAAATAATTTAATTTTAGTAAAATAATAAATAAATTAATTAATAAATATAAAAAAAAATAATTTTTTAGTAAAATCTTTGGAAAATAATTGAAATTTGATAAAATCATTTAAAAATAGAAGTTTAAAAAAAATATTTAAAAAATAATCAAATTTAAAATTTTATTTCGTAAATCTTCTTCTGTAATTACACAGTTGTAATTTAAAAATGACTCTGTGGTATACGTAATTTTCGCTTTTTAAAAAAAATACAAAGATAAGCAAAATAAATAACATTAAAATATAATACTGAAATATTTCTATTATTTCGAAAATTTCTACAAGACGTTACTGCGAATAAATTATGGAAATGTATATATTTTAACCACAGGCGCATTTTTTTGTTTATGTTCTTGCCATTATACATAATGGAAGCTAATAGAAACGAATTGATGAAAAAAATTTTAATTACTGTTATGAATTTAATGATATGTTTTATACAAAAAATTTAATATTTTATGAAATTAGAATTTTTATTCGAAAAATATTTTTAATTATATTTCGCGTGGATCTTCTTCCGTAATTATACAGTTGTATTTTTGAATATGACGCTATGTTATACGTAATTCTCTACATTTAAGAAATACACTGATACGCTAAATAAATAACATTAATTTCTACTTTGAAAAATTCCATGATCACTGAATAAATTTTCTTCACCCATGCAAATGAATATTTTAATTATATTGATTTACTGATTTAAAAAAAATAGTTTTCTTCATGATACTGCCTTAAATGTTAGGAATATAGATTAGTTTGTTGATTTATTTATAAGCCTCTGGTTACGAGTATAAATACTGCTTAGAGTAATATGTTTAGGATTAGATAAATTTTTTTAATCGTAAGATCAAGTACTTCAGTTTAGTAAGTTAGGATAAAGGGTCATCATTTTTAAAATGGAAATACGTAAGAAAATTTATATTTGAATTAATACTAATAATACTATTATAATAATAAACAGACTGCACGATATAAATTTTTTATATCTTAGAACAAAATTAAAAATCCTGTATTATTTAATATGTGTATCATTTTTGTTCTTTCTTCACAGGCACATTTTTCTGTTTTCTGACCGTCCTTGCGATTACTGGAATAGAAGGTTTAAAAAATGGACATAACGATCCAAATGTCACTAATTGGAGAACTTACGTTGACGGAATGGATGAATTTTCTTCTGACTTATACAATGTATGTATAATATTAATAAATGATAAATCTCAAATAGAAATCATAGACCGTTATAACAAATTTTAATTATTTTAGGCGGTGAAAAATGAAAACTTATTAAAGAACGTTGTTGTATCACCATTGAGTGTAAATGTTCTTCTAAATATATTTCTGTCCGGAGCGGACGGAAATACAAAAAATCAAATTCTAGAAGCTCTTCATCTTCCAACATTTAACATGAATGTAAAATTATCTTACTCAAGGCTTATTAAATATCTGACGGTAGGTATTTTACAGATCCAACAAAAAACTTAATCTTCAATACCTATTGGAATTAAAAAATACTTGATTTTTAGGCATCCGAACGAGTGACGACAAAAATTTTAAATAAGTTATACGTCAGTAATGAGTTTTCTATTAAGGAAGATTTCAACACTGTGTTAGTAAACTATTTTCAATCGAAAGTCGAGAATCTTGACTTTAAAGATTCAGTGAAAGCTGCAGATACGATTAATTCCTGGATATCAACGGAAACAAATGAGAAGATAAAGGAATTATTTACCCCTGGTTAGTACTTTTGTTATTTTTAAATTTAACAGTAGGTTAACACAAGTAAAACACAATGTCTTTGTTAGAACTTATTTATTAGTACAGTCGAACACATCAAATTTCCCATAGTTATTCCTAGCTCTTTTCTAATAGAAAAGCTACATGTGAATTGAAAATTAGTTTTTTGGATTTTTCTAAACTATCACTATTTTAGATACACTTAGTGGTTCTGGTATTGCTGCCGTTAATGTACTGTACTTCAAAGGCGAATGGTTAAATGAAATGATAATGTTGAACGAACTAACAGGAGAGCCAACAAGTAATAGAGATTTTTATACAACTAATGGAAATTATCAAGTGCCGATGATGAACATTGAGGAACAATTTAATTATGGAGTTCTTCCAGAGTTTGATGCTACATTCGTTGAAATTCCCTTTAAGGTACATTAAAAAAAAATTTAATTTTCTCTTGAAGAAATTTTACCCTAAAAAATTGATATTGCAGGACGTGAAGTATTTCATGATGATTATTCTTCCGAATCAAGTGAACGGTCTCGCGACAGTGGAACGGAAATTGGGAGAAACAAACCTTACAAGTATTAGAGAAAAAGGATCAATTAGATATGTGAATATTGTAATGCCCGAATTCAAAATCGAGAGTAAAATTGAGATGAAAAATATTTTACAATCGGTTCGTATACTTTAATTGATTTACAAATCGAAAAATAATCGATACCGTTTCTTCCGAATGGTAACTTTTATGATATTGTTTTCAGATGGGTTTGAGAGATATGTTCACAACGTCTTCAAACTTAAATGGAATTTCTAATGAATCCATGCATGTTAACGATGTGGTACAAAAATGTTTCATTGCTGTTAACAAATTTGGCGTTGAAGCTGCAGCAGCAAGTGGTAAGATTATTTTTGCATCTACACTAAAACTATTTGGCTTAGCTATTTTTCATCGACTTTTAAAATTTCTATAAGAAACCTTTTTCTTTGATTCTTAATTTTATTTATAATCTATGGAAAATGATATATCAATTTTTGTTTTAGGTTCTTCATTAGTTGCACATATGCTCCCTAGCAATATTGCAAAATTCAATGTGAATCATCCATTTTACTTTAAAATTGTGAAAAATTTGGCTGGTAAAGTTGGCATAACCCTCTTTGAAGGAAGTGTCAAATCTTTCTAAAAGAAAGTAATGCATGTGCTTTAAAATTTAACTGAATATTAATAAAAATATAAGCTTGTTAATCCTTTTTTAATTCGATTATCGGAAGAGTGATAAATAAAACAAAGTATTATCGTTAAACTTAATATATAACATTTTAGAAATTAATCGCTTTTTATAATTTGATTCCAAATCTACAATTTTTACTTCATCAAAATTGAAAGAATGATTGAGTATAGTTTGATGTTCAAACTACAAATTCAATTTTTTTGTTTTTATGTTCTTTGATTCTTTTTTCCAAACTACGTTTTGATTCACCGATGTAAGTGGCGGAACAATTATTACAGTTAAATTTGTAAACGATACCATTTTGGTTCCATTTGTTAGTTGAATCCTTATACCTAATTTAACAACTGAAGTCAAAGACTTATTAACTATTGGAATTGACAATAAATTATAATCTTTTAAAATCTTTGACAATTGTGAGTAATTGTCATTAATTCTTTTTCTGTTGGATTGAATGGCCTGAAAAGTAATTAATAACTCTATTAGAAGATGATGGTTTTTGGAACCAATTGGTAATGAGTTTTTCATTGTCTTTAATGTAAACCATTTATTTGAATTAAAATTATACAGAGAATAACATTTCAAGACACGGTTGACAAAAAAATACTTTCGGATGTGAAGAAAATTAGATAATTAGTGTCTACTGTAAAATTTCGGGCTCAATCTTAAAGTGCAAAACTTGACCGCTCCGCACTACGTCTAATACCAAAAGATCTGTTCGATCCAGTGCTTGATAAATATCCGCAGCTGATACAACTGGCTTACCATTAACATCAGTAATAATGTCACCATTCTTCAAACCAAATTTATCAGCCGGCGAACCTGGTGCAATTCTCCAAATTAAAACCCCATGCTTCACGAACTGAGACGAACTTCCAATAATATGCTGCATATCGGAAATCATTTCGGGTCCTAGCGTTATCATCGTAATTCCCAAATACCTCTTTCTTCCCAATTCCGAATTTTTAAATTCTTGACTCGTCATCCGTCCCCTTCTCTTCGCCTCTGATTTCTCCAAAAATTCCTTCGCATAATCCACTGGAATGGCGAAAGAAATTCCCGGACTCACCTTCATGGCATTTATTCCAATCACTTCCCCCGCGAGATTCACTAGAGGTCCTCCGGAATTTCCAAAAGTAATCGCAGCATCCGTTTGAATGTAATTCATTTGTTTATGAGATATTCCCAGTTCTTCGCCACGTCTATTAGGACTGCTGACAATACCACTTGTAATGGAATTACTCAACGTAAGTGGCGCTCCAATAGCAACGACAAACTCTCCCGGTCTTATGTCCTTCGAATTTCCTAATTTTATAATAGGTAAATTTTTCTTCTTTATTCTTATTGTCGCAAGATCTGTCTCCATATTGATGTTCTCAACAATTGCATCGTGTGTAGAACCATCGACTAGACGTACAGTAACCGTGACATTAGTTCTTCTAATAGCACCCATGACGACGTGACAATTTGTCAGAATTAAACCATCTTCCTTGACTATAAAACCAGATCCACTATTAAGTACCAAAGATTTTCTATGATAGGGACTTGCCACCGATTCCTTCACTTGCACCAATACAACGGCTGGTGCACAAATTTCAACAACGTCAGCAATAAAATTGTACTTATTTCGATTTTTGCTATTGTCATCGTCTTTTAGATCTAATGCACTAACGCTTGGTATGAAGAATTTCAAATAATCATCAACTGTTGGGAATGTTGGGAATTTATATTCTGATTTGAGGAATTGATAACCTAGAGCTGAACTAAAAAATAAGGTACACAGTAAGTAACCTCGATATTTAGTTGTTTTTCTTATTTTATCAAGGGAAAAATATCGAATTTGATTGTTTGATCTTGATAAAATCCTCGATCTTATTTTCAATGATAAAAATTGTGTTGTCTTAAAAAATGACATTCTAGACAATTGTTAAAGAATTATAAATCTTTGGTTTCGTATCATGAATATGGTATTTCCTTTTCAATTAGTACCAGTTTCTGAAACAAAGAATTAATTAAATTGCATTATATTCTGAGTGTTTTTTTTTAATAAAGAAAAAGTGACCCCATTCTCTACAGTCATTATGGAAAATTCGAATAGACAGAGGTGGTGTTCCTTACGGGAAAAACAAAACCATCGCATCGCTTTTCAAATTTAAAATGTGCTTCTGTCTCTTCCTTCCTGGAAGGAAATGTATTTTTGTTTATTGCTACGTCATCGTAATTAATAATAAATAATAATAATGTTAATGACTATGAAATAATAGAATTGTAATAAATAGGTTAATAATAAATTGTAACAAACAATAACTATAAAATAATAGAATTGTAATAACAAGTTAATAATAAATTGTAACAAATAATAACTATCAATAATTAACTAATAACTTAACAAATTATAATAAATTGTAAATATTGATAATTAACTTGTTGAAAGAAAAACAAAGTGAAAAATCGAATCCCGAAACGTATTTCTTTATGGTTACAACAATTCGGTAATGTTACTTTCTGTCAAGGTCGGCCACTTTGTGTTTAAAATGCGCAAAGATGATAGACGGAGAGCTAGCGACAGTTTTGGTCAAGGGATTTTTATAAGGCTCATAATTGAAGGATAGGTTCCTTCTTCACTCTTCTTTGCAAAAATGTAAGTCTGGCAGCACACGTGCCCTGCGTTTTCACATATGAGACAGTTTAATATGTAGAAAATTTATTTTCATATTTCTAAGTGCCAGACCTACTTGATATTAAACCTTCATGTCTAAAATTCATAAAAATATTACTGCCAGAACTGCCAACCCCTGCTAATGACGTGCCAGACTCGTTGTTTATTATAATTAACAAAAAAATTTCAATTTTTTATAGAAATTTATAGAAATTTCCCTGACTTTGAATGAAATTCTCTGACATAATCTGACTTTTCTCTAAATAAAAAAATGTCCTAATTTTTCCCTGACCGTTAGACACCCTGCTAAACTCTTTGAAATCCAAAAAAAATTGTTATTTCCTCTCTGTAAAAGACCACTTTTCACAAGGCAATATAACGCAGTGCAAATAATTTCTCATTTCATGATTATTAAAAATTAATTATGTTAGTTTTGTTTAACGTATATTGAAATCTCCGTTTACCTGTTTAAACAAAAAATACAATATTGTTAATTATTCAAGTTTGATTTTCATAAATATTTGCTTAATATTTTGATTTATTTAATGAAAATTAATTATTAAATTTAATTTTTAATAAAATATTCAGTGAAAAATATATAGGTTAGAAAGAATTTATAACACTTTACTTACTTCGGAATTATTTGGAATTTAGATCTCTGTCTATTCGAATTTTCCTCAATGACGTTTATAAGAGAATTACGATTTATATTTTTTAAGGTATTTTTCTAACCTCAAGTAAATGGAATTCTATAATATACATTTGCAGTACTGTAGCATTGTCATTTCATACTTGTTAAATTCTTCTTATAGGCACTTTCAGTTGCTTATTACAATGCAAGTGAATTATTTGATTACATTTTATATTTTTATTTTCTCTATAATATCAAACCATTTTTTTCTTCTCTCTGTTTCACTGTGTGTTTAAAAACAATCACACATGGCCGCAATTCGCCGCAATCATAAGAATCATAATAAATATCAGCCACAGAGCAAAAAGCAGATTTGAGAATATCATCGGGATTACAAAAACGTGTGACCTGTGACTCGCAAACAATATACAAGTTTAGTTCAGACAATTTTCTAACTATCCGGAGCGCTGTAATCGTTTTGCACATTTCTTTTTCAGAGATTTTTTAAGCTTTAGTTTTAATCGTTTTAATTAATACAATTTCGATTCTTTAATAATATATATAAATTTTTGAAAAACCCCAAATTTGAACTTTCTCTGATAATTAAGGCAATTTTGCAAATCTACTATTTAGTAAAAATTCGGTTTTTTGAATTTTTTCGAATTTTTGATAATTTTAGATTTTTTACCAAAGAGTCGAGACTATTTAATAAGTAAAGTATTTTCCAAAAGCACAAAAATAATGCGAAGCCAAATCCCATAAAAGAGAGAAAAAAAGGTTGAATTTTAAGAAATTCGGATTTTTGAATATTTTTGAATTTTTGATAATTTTAGATTTTCTACCAAAGAGTGGAGAATATTGAATAAATAAAGTATTTTCCAAGAGCACAATAATAATGAAGCCAAATCCCATAAAAGAGAGGAAAAAATGTTGAATTTTAAGAAATTCGGATTTTTGAATTTTTCGAATTTATGATAATTTTATATTTTTTACCAAAGAGTCCAGACAATTTAATAAGTAAAGTATTTTCCAAAAGCACAAAAATAATAAAGCTTAATTCTATAAAAGAGAGGAAAAAATGTTGAATTTTAAGAAATTCGGTTTTTTGAATTTTTTCGAATTTTCGATAATTTTAGATTTTTTACCAAAGAGTCGAGACTATTAAATAAGTAAAATATTTTCCAAGAATGAAATTTGTAAATAAATGTAATAGAACATTTTTTTGAGTCTCTAATAATTTTTAGAGTGAATCAGAATATTTTTTAGGGTCAGGGAAAATGTAAGAATTTTCTCTGGAAATCAGGGAAAAATAAAATTAAATATTTGTGACAACCCTGTTTATAAAATTCCTTGACATTTCCAGGTTTCGAGGTAGCGTGGAAACCCTGATTATAACAACTTACAATTGAGGATCAAGCAGGCAAAAGTTGATAAGTCCATTTTTTTAAATTTTCACATTTGCATTATAATATACGTGTTTTATTTCAAATTTCAAATATTCAATATTATATTCAATTTTTATAATAAAATATTATAATAAACATAATATTACAACATCGTTGACGTAATTAATTATTACTACATTAAATTTATTAAAAATATTACTACATTACTACGATAATGTAATGTCAGAAGAAAAATCGTAAAAAAAATTGTCATCTTTGAAGTACAAAAATTTGTGGCAAAAAAGGTCGTAAAATGTATTCATGAAAGCCGAGATGGAAGGTACATAAAATAGACAATCAAGAATATAGAAAAACAAAGTTTTAAATCGTCACCACTGGAAATTTAACATGTCAGAATCACTCGATGAACCATCAGTATAGTTCCATGGTTTCATTAAAGCACCTTTTATTTGAACTGAACACTTTCCCAATTTTTCCATTTCCTTCCACTTATTTTCATTAACATCGAACTTTGAACTCTCATTTCCAAATTGAGAGTTAATAACTAAAAATCTATGATAATTAGGAAAGTATTTATCTAAATACTTTTTTTCCAAACAGGATTTTATTTTCTTATTTTTCATGTATTCTTTAATAGAAGATTTTTCTGCCATTAAAAATTGATAGTAACTGAGGTCTTCAACGATGAAATGATTCTTTAATTTCTTCAATTCTTCACTGCATTCTTCGTAATAAGGTTTTACGAAATCGGATTGAATTAGATTTTGATTTTGCTTCACGACTCTGATGCCCTTCGATTCCAGTCTCACCAATTCTCGAAGTAGGAGTTGTGCGATTAATTTAAAGGGTTCGGGGTCTTTAAATACATTAAATTGTACTTTTTGCAGATGCACCCTTTTATACTCCCACACGTGATATTCGTACTTACGATGCGAAAGATTATAAATTTTTCGATTTTCACTCGATTTTTCATTGTTGATTCGCCGCCTTTGTCGAATGATTAATTCTCTTAAATCATCATCACTAACGTCTGATAAATCACTGGAATCTGAATTTTCAGAATGCAATGGATCCGAAAAATTTTCTCGAATATTTTTCAAAATATTTTCCAACTGATTTGTGGAATATTCGAGGGGTGTTTTCGCCTCTCTGTCAATTGAATTCGGATTTGCTCCGTATTTTATGAGAATGTGGCAAGCGTGCACCATTCCATTTTTCGCCGCGTAGTGAATGGGATTTTCACCAGTTTTTGATGACCAGGCATTTGGGTTGGCGCCGATTTTCAATAAATAGCAAAATGGTTGATTTTTTGTTAACCAGCTATTCTCGTGGTCGTCGTAGTACTCGTCGAATGAATACTTGTTATTTAATTTTAAAATGTAGGCTAAAATATTTTTCCCATTGTTTATTTCAATATTGATGTCACTTCCAGCTTCAAGGAGAATTTTAAGAAGTGAAATGTCGTTGTTTATATCGCAGGACAAACAAAGAGGTGTTAAATCACCACTACAGCGACTATTTAAATCAGCACCGGCTCGAATTAAAATTTTCGCAATATTTTCATTTCTGCCGCTAATTGCGTAATGTAATGGTGAAAACCCCGATTGAATTTGGAGATCGTACCACTCATAGAGGCCAAATTTTAATTTATTTTCCAACTCATTTTTTTCTTTGTCATTTCTTAATTGACTTATAATTTTTTCATTTGAAATTAAATTAAAATTAACATTAGCTTTGTTTTCCAATAATACACCAACTATTTTTTCACTAGCGCTTTTCACCGCAATGTGAAGCGGTGAACAAAAATACTTCTCTTCCAGAGTTTCTTCCCTAAAATAATCGAATTCGAATAATTAGAAATTAAAATTTTAACAGTTTTAAAAAAGTAGACAAAATTTTAAAAACAAAATCACGTTTCTAAAAAAAAAAAATTGCAACTGTAATTCTTTCAAAATTCAATTAATTCAATTAATAATAATTTTTTTTAAAGATAAAAAAATAAAATTCTTTAAAATATCAAAATTTATTTTAATAAAACTTTACAATTTTTTTTAATTTCAAATTTAACTTGATTTAATTTTTAACTATTTTTCTTGATACAATAGTTTTTAAAAAGTATATTAAATAAAACGAAAATTTCGTTCATTTATGAAAATTTTTGAAAAAAATTCCTTATCGGGTCCGTTCAAAAAATACGTAACGTTTTTGGGGGGAGGGGGGGGGTCAAGCTATTTGTTACGGTCAGCAGAAAAAATGGCGCTAATGTGTATACAACATTGCGTTACATGGGGGAGAGGGGGGGGCAAAATTTCCGAAAAATAGCGTTACGTATTTTTTGAACGTCTCCGATCATCAAAAATAAAGGGAATGGAGAAAAGAAAAATATTTACTAACCCAGAAGTAATTTTCAGTTTAGGATTCACGTTGGCTCCGGCATTTATCAGTAGAGGAACAATTTTATCTCTATATTTACAACTTGTTGCAGCGTGAAGTGGAGTGAGATAATCCTTAATCGTGAAATTAACATCGACTTTTTTAGAAATTAGAAATTTTATAATATTTTCATGGCCATTGAATGCAGCAAAGTACAGTGCATAATAGCACTGTTCTTTTTTGTTTACTGCAGTTAGACTTTTAAAATATTTTTTCACATCGTTCAAATTTCCTTCTTTAGCCGCAATTGTGAAGGAACTTTCGAAGGGTTTCTCAGTATTCTCCTCCATTGCTGTAAAAGAATACTATAATTAAATATATTTGGTACTTTCAATTATTTAAAAGAATTAAAATATAATTAATTTTCACTTTTATTTGAATTTCAGATTATTTTTCTTGAGAAAAAAACAAAAGAATCAAATTTTTAATTCATCTTTCCTTTTTACGCAGAAAGAGATGTCTAAGAAGTAAAATTTTATAGGTTATGTATTTTTATCTTGATCAGTGGATTCTTTTTTAATTTTTTTAAACGAAATAGTACATTGTTAGTTCGAAAATTAGTAAGTTAATTGAGTTATTTAGTTCATTAGTTTATTAGTTTAGTTAGTTAGTTAATTTAGTTTGTTCGTTCCTGGTTTCTTTAGCTAGTTGGTTTAGTTAATATGGTTAGTTAGTTCGTTAGTTTTTTTTAGATAGTTAGTTTAGTTAATATAGTTAGTTAGTTCGTTAGTTTCTTCAGCTAGTTATAGTTTAGTTAATTTAGTTACTTAGTTCTTTAGTTTGTTTAGTTAGTTTAATTAGTTTAGTTAGTTAATTATTTAGTCAGATTAGTTAGTTTAGTTAGTTAGTTCAATTAGTTAGTTTTGTTAGTTAATTTATTAGTTAGTCACTTACTTTACTCAGTTTAGTTAATTTAGTTACTAAGTTCGTTAGTTTAGTTAGTTAGTAAATTAGTAAGTTAATTAATTTATTTAGTTCGTTAGTTTCATTAGTTTAGTTAGTCAGTCACTTAGTTAGTTTAGTTAGTTAGTATTAGATCGTTTGTTTTTTTTATCTAGTTAGTTTAGTTAATTTGGTTAGTTTGTAAGTTAGCTAATTTAGTTACTTAGTTCGTTACTTTCTTTAGTTAGTTAGTTTAATTAGTTTAGTTAGTTATTTATTTAGTCAGATTATTTGCTTTAGTTAGTTAGTTTTTTAGTTGGTTAGTTTGGTTAGTTTTGTTAGTTAGTAAGTTAGTTAGTTAATTTAGTTAGTTTGTTAGTTTCTTTAGCTTTTTAGTTTAGTTAGTTCGTTAGTTTCTTTATAAAGTTAGTTTAGTTAGTTTTGTTAGTTAGTAAGTTAGTTAGTTACTTACTATTTACTAGTTTACTTCACTAAAGTTAATTTACTTAGTTTGTTCATTGGTTTCTTTAGCTAGATAGTTAAGTTAATTTTGTTACTTAGTAAGTTAGTTACTTCGTTAGTTTCTTTAGCTTGTTAGTTTAGTTAGTTCGTTAGTTTCTATAGCTAGTTAGTTTAGCTATTTTTGTTAGTTAGTTAATTTAATTAATTTTTTATTTTTTTATTTTTTTTAATTTAATTTTTTTTAATTTAATTTAATTTAATTTTTTTTATTTTTATTTTTTTAAATTTTTTAATTCAGTTAGTTAGTTCATTCATTGGTTTCTTTAGCTAGATAGTTAAGTTAATTTAGTTAGTTAGTTCGTTAATTAGTTCAGTTAGTTAGTTTAGTTAGTTTAGTTAGTTTAGTTAGTTTAGTTAGTTTAGTTAGTTTAGTTAGTTTAGTTAGTTTATTTTGTTTAGTTAGTTACTGTAGTTTGTTTAGTTAGTTAGTAAAATTTTATTCCGTCAAAAATAATATCAACATGGATTATTTTAATCTTTTAAAATAAAAATAACAATAATAGATAAGTAAATACTACAGATTCTCCAACAATTTACTATCGCCAAGATTTTTCAAAGAGGTGTGAAAAGTATCACTTTCGCCACGGTTTGTATAACCCTTGAAAGTTGCAGTTTCAGAGCGAGTGTAAGGGAAAATAATTTTTATTAAATATTTGAAATGTAATTAAGATTTAAACAAATAATACCTATTATTCTAAATTAATTTTTTTAATTGTTAAATAACAAATAAATAAATATTCCTATCTAAAATTTAGAAAAATAAAAAATGGAGGACATTTCGAAAAAACATGCCTAGCTCTGACATTTATTGTAAAATACCATTATTTGTAGATAGTTTTAAATATTAATTATTGTGCTAATCTAGATTTTTATTTATTCTTCGTTGCACTTTTTTAGTGACAATATTACGATCATTAATTCTAGACACTTCATAATTTACCTAGCCTAATATTTGTATTTTTTGTAATTTAGAGTTAGTGTCTAACATTACATAACGCTCAGATTTAAATTTATTCACAAATAGTATACAACTTGTTAGAAAGGGCAATTATTTCTATCATTGTAAGTCCGTATATTGTTTAAATAAATTATTGTTGTTATTGAACTGCAATTTTTTTTTACTAAATATGTAGTAAACGGGATTATATAAACATAACCTTACAATAACTCAGTTTCAAAATTAAAATACTGAGATAAGTGCAGAAAAGATTTAGAATAGCATCGAATAAAAGTGAAGGTTATAAGTTATTAATAAAAAGAGCAAAATGTTAGAAACGTAAAAATTAAGTATTCCTAGAGAATATTAACAAATAACTATAATTTGATATTCATACAAACCTGTAATGAGTAATTGTATATAGAAACACCGTGTCTACTGTCTAGAAGTATGGTACAGGATCCAAATATTCAGAATTTATGCAGATAATTACCAAATTCTGTTCTCACATATATTTTAAAATAAACTTTAAATTATTAACTATAAAATTCGCATCATCAGCATTTAAAACTTTGTGTCCTCTTTATTCGAAACATAAAAACATAACCTTTTCAGAAATTCAAGGTCTTGAAAAACAGATTTGACCGATTTGACATATGGAAGTATAAAGGTGCGTTCTACAAATTTTTTAACGAGTGTCCACACCTCTCTTCGGTTACTCAAAATTAGATTGACATTTATAGACTATTTTATAGAGAATAAGGTAAAAACATAATTCTTTTGATTCAATTGTAAATTATACACTGTAAAAAAGGACATTGCTTTATAACACACGTCGTGTAATTTTACTCAGCAAAACTACAACGTCTGATATGATAAATTTACGTTGCTACAAGTGATATAACCTACAAGTGCAATTCTACACAACTTTGTGTAACTTTATGACGTCCTATAATGCTATTTAACTCAGATCTTGTAATTTTACCAAGTGGGACATTGGAAATAATTTGCTTCACGTCCGACGTAGTAAATTTACATTTTGATGTAAATGTATTGTAAGATTGCAATAATACATCGTTTGTGTTATTTTACAATCGGGTGATTATTTAACCTGTCGTGCGTGTAAAGAAACATGTCGCTTATTGTAAATTCACATTTCACATAACAAACGCGCAGCATAGACGCACAGCATATATTGCAACCAGGTTCACAAGTTCACAATAAAGTGTGGTGATTATTTTTGTTCAAACAGCAAGGTAAGCCAATTTTAATTCTTTTTGCCAATAATGTAAACCTATGCAGTGAAATATATATTAAGCAATGTTTCCTATGTTATATACAAATTAGAAATAACTTTAGAATAATAGAAAATAATGCATATAATGAATTCGATAACATTAGAAATCAACATAGATCATTTCACTGTATGTTAATAACT
This sequence comes from Leptopilina heterotoma, assembly GCF_015476425.1. NCBI lineage: Eukaryota > Metazoa > Arthropoda > Insecta > Hymenoptera > Figitidae > Leptopilina > Leptopilina heterotoma. Next base: position 1,323,716 of record NW_025111142.1, read on the forward strand.
GTAACATGAAAGTTTTGAAAATTAAAAAGTAATATTAGATATATTTAATAATAATTTAAACGAAAAAGAAATATAAATAAATTTGTAATAAAAAAGATATATTTGTTTCAGTGTTCAATATTTGAAACGCGCGACACACGCTGGAGCTGCATGAAAAACAATTTATTTTGTGTAATAAATAATATGTTTAAAAAAAACTTTTATAAAATATAAATATAAATATAAAATATATAACTTAAATATAATAGTAGCATTGACAAGCTTTTTAGTATACTCGTTGCTTATAAATTTATGTTTGAGAATGGTAGAACAATTTCTCTCAACTCTGACAGAAAAATATAATTTATTATCAATACTACCATGAACATTGTCCTTAATTTGTTTTATAATTATTGCCGAATTAACGTAATTTATAAATATCTTTAAGAACAGTACGTCATCATATCCTAAATTAAGAGTAAGTTGTTCGCGTACAACTTACACTGTTTTTATTAAAAAAATATATATCCAATTTCAACAATTTTTTTAAATAGACAAAAATTCGTTATTCCAAAGGAATTTGACGCCAAAATCAATTCCCAATTAAAGTGAAATTAAATTATATGTTCACTAATAAAAATATTATGCTATTACATTCCTTAGTATAGGTTAAGTTCTAAACAGAAGAAAGTCAACTTATTCCAGTTTTACACTCCTCACGATAAGTACAATTATTCTTTTTTCTTCGTGTATTATTATAAAGTTTTGCTAACAAATGTCAACATTCAACACAACTGATTAATTCCACAGCAATAATTCGAAAAAAATCGCCACAAAGATATCTTAGTTTGCTGCTGTAATCCAGTTTTCTGGTATCTTTTCTTCTAATCCTGTAGAACGTAAAACATTCATGTAATTAATTAACATTCCTTGAAAATATGGAATTTTCCCAAAAATCTGATTGTGTTTCAAATAATAATTATTAATGTTTTCAATTTGTAATGAAATCATATTTTGCTCCATGTCAGCAACATTATGTAAACCGGCTCTTGTCAGCAGAAAAGTATTATTATATTTGAAATTATTGTAATCCTTCAAATCAAACTTCAGACGGAATGGTTTGGCATGGTAGATGTGAATTTTATCATTAATCTGGAAATTATGTTCACGTAGCAGAGATTCATTTCTATCTGGATAACCCAAAAAGTTGTATTCAAAAACAGTAGAATTATTCCTTTCTAAACTTATTGAAAAATACAATTCATTTTCAAAATACTTGTGAATGTATTTGTCGGTTTGATGTATTAATAAACTCATGTCTTTATAATTTATAAATATTTTCATAAATATCCGCGAGAAGTGACCTTGAATAATAAAAGAATTTTGTATTAGAGATAAACATGATTCTGTTTCCCGCAAATCCTTTACGTTGACATAAACATTTGTATCTTTTGATATGGTATGGTATTCTATATCACTAGCATACATACCTTGGTCTTTTTTACTTAGAATATAAACTGAATAAACATCTGACAATAATTTGAAATTTATACAATTTCCAGAAATTATGTGACAAATGTTATTCAAATACAGACAAGCACCAATTGGATTTATTGGAGATTTAATAATAAACGTCACCTGAACGTACTTCTTCTTCATTTTTTTCATTAACATTAAAGGCAAATGTTGTCTCCAATCTTTTTCCCTGCTCCTGAGTTTCATGTCAGGTGATTTCAGACCAAAATCAATGGCAGGCATTACGGTACGACCGTTCAAAAGTTGTATTTCTAATTTAGACGGTAGGGGAGGAAGAGTTTTAAAGTTGATAACTTTCTTTAAAAATGGCAATATGTTTATATTGTACAGATCGAAGAACACTTCTAAAAGAATTGGTACAATGTCGTATTTGTCTGCATTATTTTTAGAAAAGTATCGAATGTTGAATTCTCTAAAAGATTTGTCAGTACCATCATATGCGAACAATGTCAAGTAGAAATGTACTTTTTCCCTATAATCCCATTTTTTATTGTCGATAGTAATTCCATTGCGATAATTCGATAGAAGCGTGTTGTTGTCTTGATTTTCGTAGTTAACCCAATAATCCATAGAGAAAAATTTGTGTTGATAGAAAGCAGAATAAATATTGGTCCAGGTCTCTATAGTACATCCCATACCTTTAACAGTCCATTTAATATCATAATAATGAGCAATTTCATGTAATAAGCCCCACTTAAATCCTCGAATAGGATTTAAAAATGCATTTGCTGCAGAGGTGAACGCTATACCGTATGGATATAAATGTCCCCCGGAGAAATCTTCTTCAGTACGGCTAAAAATTCTGTATTTTTCAACTAAAGCATATGCGTATGAATCATTTTTATTTACATATCGACTCGCGCTTGTCAAATAATTGTAGTATTTAATCACATCCACTTGATTCTGTAAACCAACAAACAGACTACGATTTTTGGATTGCATTTCCATGATGTCCTTTACTGTCAACAACACTTGTATGTAGTAATTATCAACGAAACCATAAATTTCTACTTTTTTATAAAACTCTCTTTCAGTATCTGCTGACATGCGATACGTTACATTTCTAGTATCCAAAACAGGTAAATCGATCCAATTTTTTGTTTTTATTTTCATTTCCACATCGACGTTGTATGATACAGACATCATTGGTACACAATCAGAAGTTGTTGTCAAAACTTTTGTAATGTTACTATAATCTTTAAATTTTATTTCATGAACATTATACTTTTCAGTAATACAGTAAAATATAAAATCTGTGATATTTCTTAATGCCTTAGTCGTTACAGAAAAAGTTGTTTCTTTTTTTATTATTATTCCAAAATGACTCTTGTAATGATACAATTGTTTATTGATCATGTGTACTGCCAATGAATCGTCATATTTTCGAATAAGTGGCCTTACTGTTCTTTCGGTTTCCTGAAAAATATAAAAAAAAATATTTATGTTCCACTAACATGTGGTGGCCTATAATTAAAAGTACAGATTAATATTTTGTAACTTATATACATTACGGTATCGGAAAAAATTTGACGTTTTGTTTAACACAGGACAAGATAAAGAGTACACATTGGACATATGCTTATAATAATTATTTTTCAAACATACCTCAATATTCCAGTTAACTACTTGTTTGGTGTTCGAAACATTAAGAAATAAAAAAATACTTAAAATTGTTAATATTATCATTTTGCTTCCTCATGAGGAAGCTTTGCATTGGTGACGATTTTCAATTTTTCAAAACAAGGTTATATGGACTCATTTTCATCTAGAACATATGTATATTCAATTATGAGCAAATGTCCAGATGTATGTGTGTGTGTGTGTATGTGTGTGTGTATGTGTGTGTGTGTGTATGTCACAAAAATTGTGTACAAATTATCTCAGACAAATTTTGATGGATTGTCCTGAAATTTTGCAGGTTTATTGCAGTCATTAATACCTGAAATCTGACACAAGGATTTTCAAAAATATGTACAAAATTTTTTTTTATACAATTTTTTTAAAATTCAGAAAATTTTTTTTTTTGTATTTTCTGAAATAATTTTTTTATTTGTTAATATTTTTATTAATTATTCTCAAAATTACATTCCTGGCAAGAAAACGAATCGATTGATGTATACAAAGTATATATTTTATCAAAATTTATAAAATTAATAAATATTTTTCTTTTTCACAAAAAATTCAAATTTGGTATTTTTTTCATAATTAATTTAATATTAATATTTTGAAATGATTATTCTATCATAAAATAGAAGCAATTGGCAAATGAAAGTGTAAATTTCACTAAATATTTATACAACAACTTATAAATGATTTATATAATTTTATTTTTAACCAATCTTCTGGACGAACCCTTTTGTACATAATTTTTCAAAAGTTTGCAAAACCGCAATTTTTATATATTGAGGAAGCTTAATGGTCATAAAATGAACAACTTGTTTATTGATATTTTTCAAATCGGTAATTAAACCAAGCAGTCAAAAAATATTCTCTCACTGTCTTGTAATTTATATACTATTTTTTACTGATAACAAATTTAAATTTAATCATATGTTTGAATTGTCTTACGTCACTGCTGAATAATTTAAAAAGTAAACAAATGTTGCAAATTGTCTATTTCAATATTTAAATTTCTAATGTAATTTCAAAGAAATTTCTAAAATATCTAATATCAATACTTCAAATTTATTTACAATCGATTGTCTCTATCGATTGACGTAGTTTCTACAAATTAGTTTTATTAATTTTCAAATATTCTCAGTAGAGAAAATTTTAAATATTACCAGAATTTTATTATTTACTCAAATGTCAAATTATACACATAATGTTGATCAAATGTAATTGTAACACAATCTAACATAATCTAACACAATTTGTGCTATATAAGATATGACATTATATAGAAAATTTTTAACTTAAGTTTTGAAGTTATTATTTCATCCTTAAAGTAGTGAATAATGAATACCTTATTACTATTAAAGTTATTATCAATACTTGTCGTTTCTTCAATAGCAAAGCAGAGGATTCAATGGAATTCATACGTAAGTTGCAATTCTACAAATGGTATAAAAATAATTTTTTGATTATTTCTCCTTTATAATTTATAAATTATTTATTAAACTACGTCCTGAAATCCGTAAAATCTATTTATATTTCGCCACACTTTGCTAATAGTTATAAAGACTTGATCCACGATTTGCAACTTATTTATTAACAGGTTGCTTTGCAGAAAACGATTTTCGAAAATGTGTTATGAAATTATTTAAAATAGAAATGAAATTATAATATTTGGAAATTATTTTATAATATACATTATTCTAACTAAGAAATATATCTTTTAGGTTACTACAAGAATCGCAAAACCATTGATTCGAGAATTTTCGGATCCCTGGACGAAAAATCTCATTCAAAATCAATTCTATCATTACAAAACTCATTTTGGAATAATTATTAAAGAAGGATCGAAAATAAGTTTGTCAGTGGAGGCAGCCTCGACAACAGAAAACTTATTTTTCTATTGTCTTGCTGATACAGCTGATGGAACATTTAACATATTGGATCTTTCTGGGAAATCGAATTTCAGTAAATCCTTTACAGCATACTATGATTGTGTGCCCATGACGTCAGTTTCTAACAATGTTCCAGTAACGATAAGAATTAAAACTAGAGAATGGTTACCATTACCAATTTTTGATTCCAATGATGTTACACTTCATTCTTCAGAAAAGGATGAACCTGAATTTTACCAAAAAGTACAAGTTTATGGATTCGTTGAAAATTACTATACACAAATGTTGCTCTCAGTGCGAGACATTGAAAATTTAAAATCATCATCTTACAGTCTGTACGTTGGCTTACTGAATCAAATTGAGGTCGTTGAGTACTACGACTATTTGACAACTATCCATACTTATGAGAAGAATGACATTCTTTCTTCCCTAAAATTCATCGATCGGACATCTTTATTTATACGCTCAGAAAGATGCGATGAAAACAATGTTCTTGATTTAGTAACATGTTCGAATACTAAATTTAATCTTCATTGGATAGTTACTGATAATATTGAAGCATTTCTACAACCTGAAAGAGGATCAAGTTGGACTTTATTGCAACAGTTTGCCCACTACTACAACAGGAAGGAAACGGATATTAGTTTTGGAGAAACATACAATTTGTGGAATGATATGTTTGCAATCCTATATCAACAAAGGTTCAGAAGGCAAAATAATCGAAGTAATTCAGACTTGCCGTTTAAGTTTAATGATATTTCTGGTTATCAAAACGGAAAACTGTTTCCTGAATGGAAGTATGAAGAAAAGTTAAGTTTATTTATAAGTCTGTTTGGTTATGATGGAACTGACACGAATTTAAGGGAATTTCGAATTCGACATATGCCTAACAATCGGGTTGTAACTTCTGATGTCCCGAATAATATGGTTCCTACAATTTTGGAAATATTTTTTGATCTGTACGATATAAATTTATTACCATTTTTGAAGAAAGTGATCAATTTTAATGAACACAGTTTAATGAGTTACGATTTAGAATTACTACTTGCCACCGGAAAGAATGTAATGCCTGCTGTTGATTTTAATATTAGGCCAACTGACTTAAAAGCAAGGAGTGAAGAACGTGATATGAGGGAAATTTCTCCTTTAATGTTGATGACAGAATTGGTGGGATATTATTACTTCTATGCTATATTTACTATTGAATCGACAATTAATCTCACAAGTTGCTGTCTGTACTTAAATAACATTTGTCATAATATTGTAGAGAAGTCTTTGATTGTAAAACTACTGTCAGATGTTTACTCGGTTTATGTAGCAGAAAAGAAAAGTGAAAATTTGTACATTAGTGACATAACATATCATACTATTACAGAAGACACGTTTATCAACATTAAAGTCAGAAATATTCAAGAGAAGGATATAGTTTCGCGTTTTGTTCACTATTCCTTTGATGCTTTGGATGAAAATAATAACTTGTTTCTAAACATGTTTATCAATTACAAGGACATGACGCTTAGAATAAAGGAATTCTATAATGATGCCACTACTAATCCAAGACATAATAATGTGTACTTTTCGATAAACGTAATTCGAAATGGATCACTTATTACAAGATACACTTTCACCGATTATATATACTATAAGCAATTTTATCCTTTTTTACAAGACATTAAAATCAACGATGAAATTAATATTTATCACCAAGATGCAAATGGTTTAAAATTAAATTTAGAGTGGAACAATCAAGAAGTAGAGAATAATTATACTTTTCTTGTGACAAACATTGGTTTGAGACCAATCGATCCAGAAACAAAAGAATTCCAATACGAATTTGATGTTCAAAAATCTGTAAATGATTATACTAGACAACTGTTAAAAGTATTTATTAACTACAAGAATATGTCAGTTGAAATATATCAGTTTACCAGTACGAATAACCCGAAGTTTGGAAATAAATTATACTTTTCGATACGCTTGGAACGAAATGATTCTGTTGTTTTTGATTACAAATTTTTGGGTGATGAAAAAACTGAAGAGCTCATAAATGTTGGTCATAAGTTTGAGACTGATGATAAAATATACATTTACCATGCTGAACCAAAATGTCTAAAATTAAATTTACTGGATTATAATAACGTTGAACATAATAATACATTTATTTTGAAAAATGACGGTTTACATTCCATAAGAAAAGAAAGTAATAATACTTTTGTCCTGAAGGAGGATGGTTTGTACAACATAACGAATGAAACGAGTATTATTTTTAAGGAAAGTAACATCACAGAAACACCTTTACTGCATTATACTTTTGATGCTCTAGGTTACAGTGACTGTCTATTTTTACAAATATTTATTAATTACAACAACTCGACAATAAAAATTAAACAATTTCGTACTCACGTTCATCAGTATATTGTAAATAAATTATACTTTTCTGTACGAGTTAAAAGAGATTGTTTGACCATTTTTAAACACAAATTTATCAGCGACGACAGAACTGAAAATCTCGTCAATGCTAATATTACATTTGAGTTTGGTGATAAAATACATTTCTTCCATGAAGAGCCGTGGCGTTTTAAAATAAATTTAAAAGAATATCACAATAGTATGTTAAAGAATCACACTTTTGTTTTAGGAAAATATGGTTTGCGTAAAAGCAACGACGTTAATTCATTTGTTGCTGCCGATATACAAAGAATTACTGAATTCCATCAAAATTACAATGTCGACTTGAGCTATAATGAATTGTATCAATTTTATTTCGCACATTATTTCCGTTCGCTGCGTTCTAATAATCTACAATCTTATATCAATAATTATTGCGACTACACATATTAGCCTAACTTAAAATTTGAATCTGTGTCTGATTAAAAAATATTAAGCTGAACAAATGTTATGAGTTTCGTTGATGATTTATAATTGTTAATTTCCTCTAATAATTGACGGAAATTTAGTTATATTTTGACAAACTTTTCCAATAGTTATAAAGTTGGTGATCTACGATTTGCATCCTATTTATTAATAGGTTGCTTTCTAGCCGAAAATTTTATTGTTTTTAATTCATTACAATTATCTATTAAAATTCCTTCAATCGTCCTCAATTATTTTCAATCGATTATAGATTGAGCGATAGTAGGATTATTTATGGCAAAAATTTTAAAAACCATTATTAAATTAAGTATAACTATGACTTATTGTGATTTCAAGTATTTTATCTTTTATCTACATATAAACTATTTATTTTGCTACTCACTGTTTTTAAATAAATTTTAAATCCTTATATAAGTATATTACAAATAGCAAATTTTTTATTTACAGCTTTTACAACAATTCCTTTGTTATTTTAATATTTTATTCTATTGTTGCAATGCATATTTAGAGCGTGGTGCGCACAGCGCCATCTCGCGAGTTTTTTTCGCACATAGAAGTGCAAACCACTAAGCTGACATGTTCTAGCATTAGAATGCATGGAAGTCAGACTGGGGTGAATCATGTAAAAATTCGAGTATATAAAAATTATGACAAATAAAATTTTTATATAAATGAAAATTTCTGAAATATGACGTTTCGAAAATTCAAAGGTTTTATTACATGAGGATTGGGGTAAATGCATTTTATGCATTTTATGTCATTTGATAATTCGAGTAAATGGAGTAAATGTCAGCACATAACCTCAAAAAAATACAAATTTGTTATGTACACTTGAAATTAACAAAATTTTTGAATCATAAGTTAATAATTGTTATGTTAATTTTGTCTCAATTATATTTTGCATTTGTTTATTGTAATTTTCGTATTTTCAACAGTAAAAAATTTCTGCAAAAATACCAACTCTATGTGGAGTATGTGCGGAGCGACCTGGACAAGTGGCACATTTTCGAAGTTATAATCTTATAGCAAAAGGGGACAACAATTTCTCATTACAGATATTCTACCATGAATTTCTCCAAATTTCTCTGAATGCTCTGAATTAAAAAAGTGATTGTTGTGAACGTTGTGAATAATAATGTTTTTTTTATATACTTTTCTGAGTTGAAATTAGTGTTTGAAATAACAGTCGATATTATTTAATGAAACGAATTGACATAACTATGTATATATTAAAGTTAAAAAGAAAGTAATTATATGAAAATAATAAAATTAAAAGAAAATATCATGTAGAGTGGTTTGAAATTTTTTTTGATTTTTCTTTTTTATTCAAAAAAAAAATCATCCTATCCTTCTTGCTACACTTGATTATTGGTAAGTAAAGAATATACTTTTTTTTAATATTGCTTGCATGTCTCTCTCAAAACTGAATATTTTCTGAAACTAATGCCCACACGGCAATCGAAATTTTTCTAAAAGTTGAAATTAACTTGACTGCAAACTTGTCGAATTCAAACAAAGAGAGTTTCGAATTATAGAGATTATAGAGACATTTTTAGGTATATTAAATTTAAAAAATGAATGTTTAGAATCGTAGGTTATTAATTTACGAAAAATCCGAAAAAAATATTATACGGTAAAATATAAAACGATCATGGTTTCTAGGTTATCAACTGTATTAAACCGCACGATTACTCTTTATATTTCCATAAAATAAACTTTTGTAAATTTACCACCTATCAACCTCAAATTGGTTCTAAATTAATAAAACAAATTTTTTTTTAAAGTGATTATTGACACAATATTGAGCTGAAATGTTATGCTATTTAGGAAAAGTTTAAAGAAAATTTTTTTTACACTCCAATGATGTCACAAAAGTTTAATTTTGCTCTTCCACTCATTTTCTTCTGATTTTTAGAAAAAATTTAAATTTTTTCCCTGATTCCGATTAAAAAACTTAAGAAATAACTTTAAGAAATATAATAACATTTTAGAATTAAAAATTTGAAATAAAATTTTCTAAATATCTATTCTTTAAATTTGAATCAGTTAGAAATTAAATTTAAAAATTATTTTTATTTTCAGACATCTGTCAGATATTTTGGATTTATAAAGTAAAACAGATAATTTTTTAATTGCTATCTGCTGGAAAATGGAATTAAAGCATATTAGAAGTTATTATTAATATAATATTTAAATCCTATAAGTTTTAATATTTATGATTAATTATCAACAAAACTTTGTGCGCTACTCGAAAATGGTTGTATCTATAGTCGGACACCATGATTTTTAAAATATTAAATAAAATATTTCTTGTTTAATTATTTTGTAAAATAACAGTGTTATCATAAAATATAAACTTCACACATTCGTCCAGTATATTTTTTAAAGTAATTATCACAATGCATTATTATTTATTTGCCAAAAAACACGAAAGTGTCCGACTACTAGTACTGTCCGACTATACCCGCACTTACCCTATATTTTTAAGTTTATTACTCATAAAAATTTAAATATACAACTCTTTTAAAATTCCATTATTTTAAATATTATTTTGGATTTTTTAAAATGTTTTCTAACACTGAAAAATATAAGTACATTTAAGTGTTACTCTTCGACATCTTCAATAATTTAAAATAAATGCTAAGAAATATTTTCTTAGCTCTTTTGTGCCCCCACAAAAACCACAGCGATTGGATTTTCTTGAAACTTATTACTCTGGGTTTTTTTGGGTCGCTGATTACGAATCTAAAGTCAGATTTTCAAAATTTTGAAAATTCAAAATGGCGGATCCAATATGTCGGACATTTGTTTATTAAATTGCTTAAATCTTGTTAATCGGTTGTTTTCGTGGTCGCTAATTACAAATATGCAATCATATTTTTATAAAAATCAAAATTGTAACCCCGAAAACACCCGAATAACAAGTTTCAAGCGAATTATTTGAGTAATTTTTTATTTTTTACAAAAATTTTAAATAAATTTTAAATCAAATTAATAGTGACGTTTGTGATTAGAACAAGCTAAATTAATTTGAGTAACATTCAGATGTTCCCTGTTACAGATATTTACATCTATTAAAAATTGATTTCCAAGAGGACAACATGTCTGATTATGATGATTCTTCAATTATGTCGGAGTGCATTGATAATGATGTTCTCCAAGTTAATTACATGCCTGATGATGATGATGATTTTTTAATTATGTCAGAGAGCAATAGTAATGATGTTCCCCAAGAAAACAACATTGTTGATGATGATTCTTCAGTTACGTCGAGTGGTGATGATGTTCTCCAAATAGACTACATGTCTGATAATGATGATGACAATTCTTCAATTATGTCGGAGAGCAATAGTAATGATGTTCCCCAAGAAAACTACATTGATGATGACGATGATGATTCTTCAATTATGTCGGAGAGCAATAGTAATGATGTCCCTCAAGTAAACTACATTGATGATGACGATGATGATTCTTCAATTATGTCGGAGAGTAATAGTAGTGATGTTCCCCAAGAAAACTACATGTCTGATGATGATGATTCTACAATTATGTCGGAGAGCAACAGTAATGATGTTCCCCAAGAAAACATGTCTGATGATGATGTCATGGCAGAGTGCAATGGTAATGATGTTTCTAAAATTTGTGTGAATGCAAAAGATTACACCAATCCTGCACTGAATACTCCACTATACTTGGCCGTCCATTCTGGCGACTTAGACCTCGTTCGCACTTTAATTAAGGACATTACCCCGGAAGAAAAAAATCAAAAACGATCACTAATGCATACAGCGGCAGTTAGAGGACAAGCTGGCATTGTAAAATTATTGTACGATCTTCACTTTCCAGTCAATGATGTAGATGATTCCGGCAACACTCCTCTTCATCTCGCCATACTCGAAAATCATCAAAGTGTATTTGATTTTTTTATGACGAAGAGTACGGTGAACATAGATGCTTTAAATTTAAAGGGCGAAACTCCACTTTACATTGCGCTGACAAACAAAAATATTGAAATTGCCGAAACTCTTATAAAAAATGGTGCTAACGTTAGCATTCGAGACAATGGTGGACAGTCACCACTTCACATTGCCGCCGACATAAAATCCTTCAAGCTAGTTGAAAATATTCTGAGAAAAGGTGCAGAAGTGAACGTGATGCAGAACGGCAGGGATTTGACGCCACTTCATTTAGCCGCGAGGCAAAATCAAATGCAAATTGTCGAATTTCTGATAGAAAACGGAGCATCAATAACTGAAGAAGATAGAAAAGATCCTCGTGTTCTTAAATTAATGATGCAACCTCTTAATTACGCGATTAGGAACAGAAACATGAAAATGGTTCAACTACTAATGATGAATGAATTCAATGCCATTGATGTCGAGGATTACGCCGGAGAAACCCCCCTCTCATTAGCCGTAAACAACAACGATTTTCAAATGCTCAAGTATCTGATACAACACGGCAGGACAATAAATCCAAAAATAGAAATCAACACGTGGCGAAAATTTCACGACCTCCAATCGGAGAATTTACTGAAACGATCACTTTGTACCGGTAGTTTGGAAATTTGGAAATATTTATTACAGTGCAGTACGAAAATCGATGGAATTATGATCTCATCCTTTCATTCAGCAATACGAGAGGGAAATTACGAGAGAGTGAAGGAAATGATAAAAACCGAGGACGATAAGTACTCGATTAATGGTCGTCTAGCCGTTTACATGGCAGTCGAGTGTCAAGAGGAGGAAATTTTGAAATTACTCCTAGAAGAGGGTTACTCCTTCGAAAGTTGTTTCAATGACAAAAGTCCTATTCACACTGCAGCGACATTCGACCACCCCCGATTAGTCCAGCTACTCATGAAATTCGGCGCCGATCTAAACTCAATAACAATTAACAAACAAACACCCCTACATTTCGCGACAGCTGCCGGACAATTAAAAGTCGTCGAATTCCTCCTCAACGCCGGATGTGATTTCAAAAAATACAAAAACTACAACTCACCCCTAACCTTTGCAATCTGTCGGGGTCACGAGACAGAAAGCATCTGGGTCCTAACACCAACGGTTTATCAAAACATTCTCAAAATTACCGAACTGTTACTAATCGCCGGAATCAATGATCGAACAAACGATGACATTTACGACGAGCTATTACACTCGGCAACAAAAATAAGAGTAGCACAAGACGAAATAGTCGAAAACAGTGAAAACGAACTAATCGAACTTTCCAACGATGATAAATCCATCCCTTATATTGGAAATAAAATATTTATCTGCTTATTAAATTACTTGAGCAATGGAGAAATTAAACGCCTATCAATGTCAATAGCACAGACCTATGATTTTAATCACTATCCCCTCGAGTTTATTCACCTTATTTTGGAGTACAACGAATACGATTTAGAATTATCAGAAATCTATTTGTGGAATATCAACTGTTTCGAGAATTATCTACTTATAATCGGTCACATTGGAAGATTCTACAAATACCCGAAATATAGAATTGAACAAATTTTAAGAAACGAATTTATCATGTCGAAAAATTATAAAAGACGAGTGAAAATGTTAGTTGCGAGATTTATCCTACTGTCCAATGATTCTTATTCGGAGAGTGAAGAGAAATTTTACAAGGAATATAAACTTTATGATTGGTGTCATGAATGCGAGAGACAGATATTTTTTATGAAGGAATCGGAGATTGTGAATGATTGCAGTATTACATTCTACGATATTTTAACGCATTCTGTCGATAGAGTTGCACTTTACATAAGAAATGAGAATTTACTTCGAGTTCTTGAATCGGCCTACATGAATTTTCCGGCATATGCCGATTTTTTGAGATTGAGCGTCGATAAGGGTAAGAGACGAAGAGATTTAGTTGACGAATGCATTAATTGTATGTTTAGTATGATTAGACGGAATTATAATATTCAGTTTACAACTGTTGATATTGTGAAAATTTTCGATTATCTTTCGGTTGTTGATCTGCGACGTTTGTTAGGAGCATTTTCTTAATTTTTTTTTTAAAAGGACCCTTAATTTTAACTTTAATAGTATTTTTATATTTAGTGCCAATTTTTTCCAGAAGTCCTATTTAGAATGTTTAAAAGTTGAAAAAAAGAAACTATTTTTTAAATTGAAATTGTGAAACATGTCTTTTGTTTTGTGAAATAAAGAAATTTTCTATTTGTTTATTATTCTCTCGTGTATGTTATTTAAAAAAAAACCTTAACATTGAGTGAAAGTAGTGGAAAAGTTTTTTCTTATTTTGTAAATAAGATTAAGCCAATTTTTTTTACAGCATCGGCAGCAGTCTGGAAAATTCGAGTGTAGCATAATAATAATGAAAATATAACAACTATCTCATTACCATATATCAAAAACCTTGAAAAAATATCTATAACATTTTTAAAAAATTCAATATAAGAATAGTTCAATCGATCGAAAATACAATTCAAAAAAGTATTTTATTTTCAACCAAAGATAAAGTTGAAAAAAAACAAAGTTAGGACGTTAGGTAACATCTACCAGGGTTTGAAACAGTTAAAAATAAAATTAGTTTCTGTATCAAACTTCATTCGATTATTTAAAAAAAATTACAATAAAATTCTTTAAAAATTCAATAAATTTTAATAGAATTTAGGAAATTAAAATTATTTTACAAACTGACAGTTTATATTTATTGTTTATAAAATTTCAATCATCTTTAATTCAATTAACAAGAAGTGAATTAAAATATTAAAAAAAAAACTTAACTTTTTAGAATTTTAATAAAAATTTTTATTTATTAAAAATAAAAAATTTAAATCATTTTAAAATTTACTTATTAATACAAATATTGTAATTGTGACTCTATTTGTAAAAGGTCAATTCAATTATTTATAAATTATTAAATAAAAATTCTTTCGAGACTTTGGTTTTTATTTTAAATCTCAAATTAAATTTTTTAACAAATTGTATTATTTTTAAGGAAATTTCATAAAATTTCAATTAATTTGGTTATTAGATTCTCATTTTTTAATAAAATTATTTTAAAAATTCTAGTTTCTTTCAACAATTGAATTAAAATTTACAACTTTATCAGAATTTAAAATAATATTTACAACTTTATCAGAATTTAAAATAATATTTAAAACTTAAAAAAAAAGTTTAAACGTTTAAAAGTAAGTAAAGTAAAAAAGTAAAAAAAGTAAAGTAAAAAATAAGTAAAAAAGTAAAGTAAAAAAAGTAAAAATTTAAAAAAAAAGAAAAAAAAAGTTAAAAGTTACTTTTAAAGTAAGTACTTAAGTAATCTGTTTAAAACAAGTATTTAATCGACAAATTTCATTATTTTTTTTTAAACTCCACAAAATTTTAATAAATTTGATAATTTTTTAATAAAATTATTTTAAAAATTCAAGTTTCTTTAAAAATTCAGTTAAAATTTGCAATTTTTTCAGAATTTTAAATAAAATCATTTGAAACTTGAATAATTTTAAAAATTAATATTTAATTAACAAATTGTAGGATTAATTTTAAGAAAATTTCAATTAATTTGTTTATTTTTTAATAAAGTTTATTTAAAAAATATTATTAAAAAATTCAAGTATCTTTGTACAATTGAATTATAAAATTTCTTTGAAATGTGAATAATTTTTAAAATAAATGCATTTTATTTTATGTTTTTGTAGGTTAGAATTATAATTCAGTTTGATTATTTTTAAAAGTTATTAATAATTAATATTATATATTTATATATAAAAGAGAGTTTATTAAATAATATATAAATGAAAAAAAATTATTGAAGAATTTATTTTAATTTTTAATTTTTTTATATTATTTTGTAATTATTAATTAATTAAAAATTAAAATATTATTTACTATTTGAATATTATATTTATGTTTGAATACTGAAAGCTCCCTTTTGCTATATGTTATTTAATCAGTCGTTTTAATAAAAATGCATTTTCATATCTTAAAGTGATAAAAGTTATTATAAACATAAAATTATAAAATAAAAGAGTAAACAGAAACTATCTGGATTTTTATTAAATTTTTGCGACGCTTAGATAGGTATGAACTGGATGAAAATTTATTTTATATATTAAAATTTTTATTCGGAATACAGACTTTTCAGTATATTCCGTTAACAGACAACAGTATTTTAATATAAGAATTATATAAGAATCATATAACAGATGAGTGATATTGTTTCACGGGAAAATCAATTTGCTTAATTCTTAGAAAATCGTTTCTATCACCGTCAGCGAGTGAAATATATTCTTGAATTTCAATCCTTCTATATAATTGCGTCGTTCTTATTTCAATAGAAATCTTAGGGTGTAATTTATCGTATAAAGCAAAAATATAGTTAATATTTAATGGCATTAAACGGAAAGACAAAAGTAGTAGTGTTATAGGTTGTCAGTTGAATTGCAACTGTCCTGAAAGAAGGATGAGCGTCTTTGACAGTTATTATTTTCGAATCAATAAGTTCCTCCTGACCTGCACTGGACTATGGCCTTTTCTTAGTTATGAAAGAAAATTATTCACGCGAATTCTTGTCAACACTGTTTTGATTCTTTATCTCATTCCCACAGTAATTAAATAATTACACATATATACATTAATTAATTCTACCACTTACCGTAATATATTCAAAAATTTCATCTTCTTATGACTTTATAGGCTTCGCCGACTGTTAGAAGAACGAAAAATTTCATCTAAACATTAATTTTGAAAATTTAGTCGCGTTTTTAACCTTTAGACTGCCGGCAAAATATGCGAATAAAATTAATATTATAAAAATACCACAAAACTTTTTGTACTTTTTCCATAAAGAATTAAGAAAACATAGTTGCAAGTCTCGGATATTTTATGACTTTTTTCGACTAATTTAAAAAAATACGATTTTTATCGATTTGTTTTCAATAATTTTTTACTTTTTCGCCATTTCTTCTAAATAATGCAACAAAAGAGCGCATTTTTAGTATAAAGTGTAATTTCGACTTTTATAGTGTGGAAAAATAAAGATTGTCAAATCTGTCAAAATAATTATTTTTGAATACTTTTTCTAATTAAATTTTACAAATTTAAAAATAACAAAATTTTGAATAATTGAAATTTTAAATTAAAATTCTTCAAGAAATAATTATAAAAAAATTTTAATTTTAAAATTAAAATAAATAAAATTAATTTTTAATTTTAACTTTTACAAAAATTCTTTCAAGAAATTCAATTCTTTTCAAAAAATTGCATTAAAATATTTTTCAAAAACAAATTCTTTGAATTGTTTTATTATATTTTAAGATACAATTAAGTATATCCGAACAAAGAAAATTTAAAATTCTTTTAATTTATTTGTTTAGATTTATTTAAATTTTTGAGTAAACATGTTCATATTTATAATTAAAATACTTCAAAAATTAAATTATTTTGAAAAGTGTTTATAAAATTTCAATTATTTATAATTGATTTTATCAAAATTAAATTATTTTGAAAAGAGTTTATAAAATTTCAATTATTTTTAAAAGATTTTACCAAATTTCAATTAATTTAAAAAATTTTACCAAATTTTAATTATTTTAAAAATATTTTATGAAAATTCAATTGTTTTGAAAAGTGTTTATATAGAATTTCAATTATTTTAAGAAATTTTACCAAATTTCAATTATTTTAAAAAGATTTTATCAAAATTCAATTATTTTGAAAAGAGATTCGGGTTTCAATATCAAATTTTAATTATTTAAAAAAAATTTTACCAAATTTCAATTATTTTAAAAAAATTTTACCAAAATTTGAATTATTTTAAAAATATTTTATCAAAATTCAATTATTTTGAAAAGTGTTTATAAAATTTAATTTTTTTAAAAAATTTCACCAAATTTCAATTATTTTGAAAAGAGGTTATCAATTAATTTCAATTATTTTTAAAAGATTTTACAAAATTTTGAATTATTTTTATATTTTACCAAATTTCAATTATTTGAAGAAGATTTCACCAAATTTTAATTATTTTAAAAAGATTTTATCAAAATTCAATTATTTTGAATTTCAATTTCAAATTTCAATTTTTTAAAAAAAATCTACCAAATTTCAATTATTTTTAAAAAATTTTACCAAATTTCAATTATTTTAAAAATATTTTATCAAAATTCAATTATTTTGAAAAGTGTTTATAAAATTTAATTTTTTTAATAAATTTTACCAAATTTCAATTATTTTGAAAAGAGGTTATCAATTAAATTCAATTTTTTTTAAAAGATTTTACTAAATTTTGAATCATTTTCATATTTTACCAAATTTTAATTATTTTCTGAAAATTTTAATAAATGTCAATTATTTTAAAAATATTTTATCAAAATTCAATTATTTTTAAAAGAGTTTCGGGTTTCAATTTCAAATTTCAATTATTTTTAAACAATTTTACCAAATTTCTATTATTTAAAGAAATGTTTACCAAATTTCAATTATTTTAAAAAAATTTTATCAAATTTCAATTATTTTTAAACAATTTTACCAAATTTCAATTATTTTAAGAAAATTTTATCAAAATTCAATTATTTTAAGAAAATTTCACCAAATTTCAATTATTTTTAAAAAATTTTACAAAAATTTAATTATTTTTATCACATTTAAATAAATTTCAATTATTTTAAGAAAATTTCCTTAAATTTCAATTATTTTAAAAAGATTTTATCAAAATTCAATTATTTTGAAAAGAGTTTCGGGTTTCAATTTCAAATTTCAATTATTTTTAAACAATTTTACCAAATTTCTATTATTTAGTAAAGAGTTTATCAAATTTCAATTATTTTACAAAGGGCTTTATTAAATTTCAATTATTTAAAAAAAGTTTTACTAAATTTCAAATTATTAGGAAATTTTTCAATTGTAATATAATTGAAAAACTATTATCTTTTAAAAATTTATTTTATAATTTAAAAAAAAAATTAATTTTAAGGATTTCTTTATTATTATATTTTGAAAATATTACATACCAAATTTTAATTATTTTAAAAATATAGAATGGTTACAGTTACAATTATTGCAAAAATTGAATTTTTCTATTTAAATAATTGAATTCTCGAAGAACTTTCTGATAATTATGAAAAATAATTGATTTACGATATACAGTTTAGTTGAAATTTGTAGAAAATAATTAAATTTTGTAAGGGTTACAGTTCTAATTTTTAGAAATTATTAAATTTCATTAGATTTTAAACTGAATTTTTTAAAATTTTATTGCTTGTGGAAAAGCAAATAAGAAGTATTTATAAATATTTATTTAACAAAATTATTCAAGTTTTGAATAATTGAATTTAGAAATCAGTGAAAGGGGATAATCAGGAAAATACAAAATAAAATTTTTGTTGTGAATCAAATAAACGACTTTTTCGACTTTTTTTTTGTATTTTAATCGGTTGGGGTACAGTTTTTATAAAAAAAAATTTCTAATTTTTTTTTGTAATAAAGTTCATATTTTTTAGAAAATTTTATTTTAGAAATAGAATTTCATTAGAAAACAGTTTTTTTTTTTAGAAAAAATGGATTAGAAAATATTTTTTAGAAAAAGTGACCCCCTACCATTTTGGTTGACTAAAGTGACTTTATTGTATGTCTTAAAGTCGATCCGAGAGTCGAGACGACCTGCAGTTGCAATATTTAAAGCTACGATATATACTTAATGGCTTTCCGGTAGTCTAAAGGTTAACAGTATTAATTAAATCTACAAATGGAAATTTTTTATCAAATTATCGACTTTTCTTTAGAGTGGCGGTTTGTATGAAATATGGGGCGAACTAGATTTAATGGTTGAATGTTTTATTCCATTTTTTACGAGTTTAGGATGTTTGCTATTGTCGATAACGTACATTTATAAGGAAAAGCAAGTAAGTTTGTGGTTTTTTGAAAAAAAGGAATATCATAAACTTCTTTTTAAAAAAAACATCCCATGTCTGCTATAAATTTTAAATTTTAAATATTTTAAGTGTATATAAGTAAAATATTTTAAGTGTATTTAAGTATTTTTTAATATTTGAAGTAAAATATTTAAGGTCTGTAATAAATTTGTCCCCCAACAGCTGAGAAAGCTTTTAAGCCACATTAAAAGCGATTGGCAAATTTCTAAATCTAAAGGAGATGTTGTTGTACTTGAGAATCATGCCGAGGATGGAAGGATCCTAACTATACTTTATACTGGTAAAATTTGGAATTTGGAAACAGAAGAATTTAAAAGTTGAATAGTAGAGGTGAACTCCCTGATCAGAAAGTTACTTTTATTTTTGTAAAAATCATTAATAGAATTCGATTTAAAAAAAAAAAAAAAAAAAAAAAAAAAAAAAAAATTGGTAGAAAACAAAAATATTTTTTTTGAAGCGACTTTAACATAGAAAAATATTTTATAATAATCAAAAGCTTAAAATAAAAAAATGAAATACTTTGCCAAACTTTGATGAAAAATACTAATTATTCTTTTTTTCAGGAGAATTTCATCAAAAATTATGACCCAATTATTTATTTTCAGGTTCTATGGTAATTGCCTCTTGCTTCTATATTTTAACAACCGTTACTCCACAAATTTTGGACGTCTTTATACCATTAAATGAAACACGACCAAAAAGACTGACATCGCACGTTAAATATTTTTTCAGTTGGGAAAAATATTTTTACTATGTTGTACTGCATATAATAATATCGAGTGCAGTTCAAGTTGCCGTTGTTACAGGATGTAGATCAACTTTTTCCATTCTAATAGAACACGCTTGTGGTTTATTTTCAAATGTTGGGTAAAAAAGTGATTACTTCCTAATTTGGGTTTTAAATTCTATTTTCTAGATTTTTTTTACGACTAGCCTCAGTTTACCTCCACTTAATTTTTAAAAAACTAATATTTTCAAATTCGCAGACATAGACTGCAGCGTATAATGCAAAACATAAATGTAAATAATTTTAAATCAAATGCAGAATTGGAGGAAAAAATTTATAGAGACGTAACTTTTTGTATCGAATGTCATCAACAGGCAATTGAGTACGTTTTAATATTAAAAAATTCTGTTTAATATCAATTTTTTTTTTAAATTATCATGTACTTTGTTAATTCATTTAAATCTCAGATTTACTAAAATTGTTGAATCTTGTTTCTCCACTTGCTTTTTTATTATAATGGGAGTTACAGTCATCCTCATAAGTGCCACATTAATTCAGGTATATTTTTCAGTTTTCATGAAAATTAATTAAATTTATTATCTATAATTAATAATCGTTGTATTCCGGTAATATGTTCGCAGTTTGAAGTTAGTTGCTGTTTGCTTTTTTGTTTCTAACTTTTTAATTATAATTTTTTTAATAAAAAAAAAAAAAAAGAAAAAAAAATTTAATTTTTCTATTTAAATGTTTTTAATTTTAAAATAATGGTACTGAAAATCATTAAATTCTTGTAAAGTATTATTTATTAAAAAATTTGAAATTAATTGAAGTAATTTCAAAAATTTTATCATTTTCTTTTTTCAATAATATTAAATTCTTTCGAGAAAATATAATTAAAATTGTGTATTGAAAATAATTTAATTCTTGGCAAAGATTTTAATTAAAATTCATTAAAACTAATTTAATTGTTCTGAAGAATTTATTTCAATTTTCTTGAAAATAATGAATTTTTTAAAAATATTTTTTAATGAAAATTTTAAAAGTAATTGAATTTTATGAAGATTTTCCATTAATTTTTTTATTAATATTATTAATATAATTAATATACTAGCAAACTTTGCGCGCTACGCGCGCATATCATATTTCTTATTTCACAATGAAAAACTTATTATGATATGTGTATTAAACCATTAAAGATATGTTATTCACGTATCCGATATATTTTATTATGGAAAAATATATCACATTAAATAACATGACTTTAATTCTGATGTGAACATGAATCAGAATTCAGAAATTAAATGTTTTAATTTTAGCCTGATGCCTTGTATACCTAATAATTTTTTATGATAATTTTTTGAAAAATTAGGATAAAAAAAAAGTTTAATATTTTTAATATTAATTTTTTTCTAAATTGTTTATAAATATTTAAAGAATACAGAAAAAAATAATATAAAATTTTAAAAGTTATAAACTGTTGAAGTTTGTAACTGAAAAAAATTCTGGTTGACACGATAACTCAAAATCTACTCAACCGATTTACTTCAAATTTTGCAGAAATGTTCTTTGTATATCCCTTTATGATCGGAACTTTGGATTTTGAAAAATATATTTTATTTAATTTTTAAAAAATCTCAAAAAACACAACTTTTTTCTAAATCGTCGCCATTTTGCTAAAAAAAAATTTTCTCTTTTTCAATGTACCGATCATAGCGAAGCCTGTAATAATCAAGAATTTTTTGGGTTTTTTTTAGGGAATTACAAAAGTCTCCACAGTGTCAACCAGTTCGCACTTTCTTTTTTTCAGTCCCCACTTCACCAGTTTATAACTTTAAAAAATTTATTATTTTTTTTCCTAATTTTTTTCTGTATTCTTTAAACATTAATAAACAATTTGCAACAAAAGTCAATACTAAAAGTGTTAAACTTTCTTTTTTATCCTACTCGAAAAAACAGACCAGAATACCATCTTAATAGGTATATTATTTTAGTTGCATTGTATAACCAAATTTCGAATAATATTTTAAAATTTTTGAGAATAAAAATAAAAGATTTTTCATTTTTAAATAATTTTGAATTTTTCAATACTTGCTAAAACTGGGTTACCACAAATATTTAATTTTGTCTTTCTCTGATTTCTAGATAGAATTTTGACTTTTTTCCTGATCATAAAGAATATTCTGATACACTCTAAAAATTATTAGATAGGTACACACAAAAAATTCCTATATTACTTTTATTTACGAATTTTCTTAATTGAAAAATTATTACAGGATTCCTACAGAAATCCGAAATTAAAATTCCATACCAGTGTTTGTATTTTTTTTATAATTCGTCTTTTGATTCTACAAAAAAACATATTTTTGAAATTAAAATCGGTTGAGCCGTTTTCGAGAAAAATCAATTTTTTGATTTTGCTTTCCCCCTCCATAACTCCTGTAAAAATGCATTTTTTCAAAAAATATTTGGTGGAAATTTTCATCTCATTAGTACCAACTTTTAGTAATAATTTAAACTTTTTTGGAGCAAAGGCAGATTTTCCATTCTTATTCCGCTATACCCTTTAAAAAATAACGATAAAAGTAACGACTTTTCGTTACAAATTACAAAAAAAAGTAACTCGTTACCGTTACCGTTACTTTTCTAAAATAATAACGCGTTATCGTTACCGTTACCCAAAATAAGTAACGAAAACGGTAACGACGTTAAAAGTAACGCGTTACTTCCAAACACTGTTCCGCCATACCTTTTCCATGATATCCCGGTCAATTTTTTACGAAATTCCAGTGGAATTTTAAATCTAATTTCAATATTTTTGGGCTCTTTAAAAACACTTTACTTATTTAATAGTCTCCACCCTTTGGTAAAAATTCTAAAATTATCAAAATTTATCAAAAATTCGAAAAACCGATTTTTTTAAATTCAACAGTTTTTCCTCTCTTTTATGAGATTTAGCTTCATTGTTTTTGTGCTTTTGGAAAATACTTTACTTATTTAATAGTCTCGACTCTTTGGTAAAAAATCTAAAATTATCGAAAATTATCAAAAATTCAAAAAACCGAATTTCTTAAAATTCAACATTCTTTCTCTTTTTTTTGGCATTTAGCTTCATTATTATTGTGCTCTTGGAAAATACTTTACTTATTTAATAGTCTCCACCCTTTGGTAAAAAATAGAAAATTATCAATAATTCAAAAATCCGAATTTGTTAAAATTCAACATTTTTTCTCCTCTTTTATGGGATTTAGCTTTATTATTATTTGAATTTCTATTCAAGAGAAAAAATGGAAAACAGCAAAAAAGAAACTTTTAAATATTCTAGGCCTTTTCCATGATTTCCAGAAGCCTTTTAAAAATTCCATACCATTTCCATGATTTCCATGATTTCCAGATTCTGTAGGAACCCTGTTATTCAAAAATACAAAAAACTTCATTTTTAAAGAAATATTTACTTATTATTATTTTTCTGTAGGAATTAAGATTTTAAAAAAAATTTTGAAATTTAAAAACTTATATGAATATTATTTTAAATATTAGGAAGTCTTTGACTCGGAGTGATCAATTTATTATTTTTTTAAGAATTAAAGATAACCTAGGGATAAAATTATTATTTTATATAAGAATATTGTTACTCTAATTTTTTCTAAATTATTTTTATCATTTAAATTCCAATATTATTTTCTAAAATTATTTTCAAGAATTTATTTTTAAATAAATTTTTATTAGAAAATTTTACGAGAATTCAATTACATATTATTAATTACAAAAATAAATAAATTGTTCAATAATTGAATGTTTCTTAAAATTTAATTTTTACGAAGAATTTTATTTTGAAAAAAATTAATTTCTTTTAAGAAATTTAATTAAAGTTTTACTGAAATTGATGACATCAAAGAATTTTATAACCACTTTTGAAAATAATTTAATACTTTTTAAATAATTTTATTAAAATTTTTGGAAATAATTGAATACTTTAGAAGAATTTCGTTATCTATTTATAAAGATAATTTAATTGTAGAAATTTTTTTAAAAAATTTGCAAATAATTTAATTTCTGCAAAGTATTTTATTACTTTTCAAAGTATTTGAATTCTTGTGATAAATTTTGATTTCCAATAACCTCGAAAATATATTGTGCAAAATGTATACAAAAGAAATGTCAAACCTAGAAATAGAACAAAAGAATCCACAAAAGTCCAACTTCAGGTGTGGACAGAGATCGTGAAATCCGGATACGAAGATTATTATAGTTAATTATTATATTAATTTTTATTAAATTAATTTTTTTTAAACAATTTTATTACAGTTTTTGTGAAGAATTACATTTTTTTTATTTGAAGAATTTCATTAAATTTCGTAAAAAGAATGTAATTTTTTAAAGTAATTTTTTAATTTTTGAAATAATTGAAATTTACGAAGAATTTTATAAAAAATGTTTTGAGAACAATTAAATTGTTTACAAAAGAACCTGTTAGAGAAATTTTATTAAAAATAAATGAATTTATCAGAAGAACTTTATTATTTACAAAAATAATTGAATTCTTGATTAAACTCTTATTTCAAAATAAAAGAAATTTGGTAAAATTTTTTTTAAAAATAATTGAAATTTGAAATTGAAACCCGAAACTCTTTTCAAAATAATTGAATTTTGATAAAATATTTTTTAAAAAATTGAAATTTCTTGAAATTTTCTTAAAATAATTGAAATTTGGTAAAAATTTTTAAAAATAATTGAATTTGATACAATCTTTTAAAAATAATTGAAATTTGATAAACTCTTTAGAAAATAATATAAATTTAGTAAAATTTTATAAAAATAATTGAAATTTCGAATTAAAACCCTAAAATCTTTTTAAAATAATTAAATTTTGATAAAATCTTTTAAAAATAATTGAAATTTGATAAACTCTTTACAACTCTTTGGTGCCATTTTTTAAAAATAATTGAAATTTGGTAAAATCTTTTAAAAATAATTTAAATTTATTGTTAACCTCTTTTCAAAATAATTGAAATTTCGTAAAATCTTTTAAAAATAATTTAAATTTATTGATAACCTCTTTTCAAAATAATATTGAAATTTTATAAACACTTTTCAAAATAATTGAATTTTGATAAAATATTTTTAAAATAATTGAAATTTGGTGAAATCATATAAAAATAATTGAAATTTTCTAAAATCTTTTAAAAATAATTGAAATTTATATTGATAACCTCTTTTTAAAATATTTGTAATTTAGTGAAATTTCTTAAAATAATTGAAATTTTATAAACACTTTTCAAAACAAATTAATTTTGATAAAATATTTTCAAAATAATTGAAATTTTGTGAAATTTTTTAAAAATAATTGAAATTGAAACCAGAAACTCTTTTTAAAATAATTGAATTTTGATAAAATCTTTTAAAAATAATTGAAATTTGTTGAGATTCACTTAAAATAATTAAAATGTGGTGAAACTTTTCAAAAATAATTGAAATTTGATAAAATCTTTTATAAATAATTAAAACTTTATAAGAAGAATTTTGTTATTTACAAACAAAAAAATTGAATTTCGAGAAATTTTATTATAATTTATTTCAAAATAATTGAATTTCTCAGAAGAAATTTTATTATTTACAAAAATACTGAATTGTTTCGAAGAATTTTATCAGAATTGTTGAAAATAATTTAATTTAATTAATATTTTTATAAATAATTTGTATTCATTGGAGAAATTTTTTTAAAAATTATATTGAAAATAATAATTGAATTGCTCTAAAAAATATTATTATTTATGAGAATTAAATTGTTGCGAAAAATGTTATTAAAATTTTTAAATAATAATAAACAAAAATATTTAATTTTATGTAAGTGATATGATGTGATATTATGAATAAGTGAATTCTTTAAATTTTGAATCTATAATGAATTTCAAAAATTGATGCTTGTTCTTGAAAATATAAAGTTTTTTAATTTATACAAAGTAATAATGAATGAAATACCGCGTATCATTTATTCATTTGCTAGTTAATTAATAAAGGTTAATAACTAAATAATAAATTTCTTTATTAATGTTCGAAATATTAAATATTCTGAAAAATAATTTTCAGACAGTGGTGCATATTGATAATTTTAATGACGCTACAAAGTTTGGATCCTATGCTCTTGGTTTAATTATTGACTTGTATTTCAATAATTTACCTGCTCAACGTTTATTAGACTGTAGCAGTTACTACCTATCGGATAGAGTGTAAATAAATTTTTTATAAACTATTTGCTAATTTATAAAAAAAAATTGTGTAAACCGTATACAGAAGATTTTGATATTTATTATTTCTTCAACATTTCACATTTTTAAAAATTAAATTTTCTATAAACGAAAATAGTGAGTAATTTTATTCTTTATTTCAGATTTGGTGGAATGTGGTACAAATTACCTTTAAAATCGAAAAAGTTACTTATTATGATAATAATGAGAACACATTTTCCATCAACGTTGACAGTTGGAAAAATGTTTGTACTGAATATGAATAATTTTTCTAAAGTAAGAATAATACTTTCCAGCAATTATATTCACCATTATATTTTTTTATTTATTATTTTTATATTTGTTTATTTTATTTATTTTATTTTTTATTTTATTTTTTATTATTTTTTTTTATTTTATTTTTTATTTTATTTTTTATTATTTTTTTTATTTTTTTTTATTTTTTTTTATTTTTTTTATTTTTTTTTATTCATTATATTATATTCAAGTTTGCTTCACTTATATTTTCTAATGTAATTATTTTTCTTCCATAGGTTCTGCACGCTTCGGTTTCCTACTTTACATTACTGTCTTCGCTGAGAACTTGAATTTATTTTATACATTCTAATAATATATGCGGGAAAAATTTACCAAAAAACATTTTTATTTATATCCATATTCCTCGCATTGTCATTTTTAGTCCCAAACGAAAGGTCCAACCTTGACTACATTTTTTTTTAAATATTTATATAATAACTTTTTTCCTCTTTTGTAGATCTTTCCAACTGTAAAACTCAATTGCTTGAATTTATTTTTAAGTTATAAACAATAGATTGTGATTTAATTTTTAATGTTTAAATTTTAAAATTTTAATTTTTTTTTAAATTTTTTATTTTTGCAACATATGGAGTGCGGTATGCAAGGTATCTGTAAGCAGAGTTCCCAAAAGTTCCTAAAAAAGAAATTTACATAATTGTAAATCCTTTTGTTCTGGAAATGATAAATCGTCACTGAAACATAGAAATTAGACAATTAGGATAAATAGCATAAGGAATAAGGCAGAGATGTCTAAAAAGAAAATTTATAGATTACCTTTAGTAGTAAAGTGCAAAACACAACTAACCCCAGATAACAAAATGCGCGTTGTGTGCTACTAATATCATCTGCACGCGTGCCGATTTATCCGCACTATGCGCGTTCACTGGACCACTCAGATGCGTCATCATATGCGATCCATAACTGTCGCATATTGTGATGGGCACATGCGTGACGGTATAATGCGAATAAATTATATTTATACTTCAGCCTTATTTGAATTAAATAAAAAGAAAAGATTATTGACATTAGTAATTTTTTTTAAATTAAAATGTTATTTATAAAAACGATTTTAATTTAATATTTCAGTACAATTTTGGAATTGAAATTGTTAAAAACTTCCAAATTCTTTTTTTGAGGTTATATCTAATACAACAAAAATATATATGTACTTTAAACAAATTAAATTTAACTTTCTTATTTTGCTGCAGTACTAAAAATTAAATCCACAATAATTCCTCACAATAATATCGCAATAAAAAACAATAAAAAATGAAATCACAATAAAAACTTATTTTGATAACACACCACAAACAATGCTGTCGCCATTATAAAATGTGTGATTGCCGATACGGGTGGTTGCGCATCATTAATTGCGTGCGTATTAAGTGCAGTTCACTGCACACGCATTCACAGCATTCGCACTGTGGATGGTAAAATGCGTATGGATTGACTCTTCTAGCAAGTCGCACTTGTGAACGGAACATGCTTATCATTTTGTATCACAGGCGCTTACGAAATGCAGTTCACAACACTCGCATTATTACCAGCGTCACAGACGATAGTAAGATGCGTATATGAACCGACTCATCTGGTAAGTCGCAGTTAGTGCAAGAAACATGCGTTTAAATGCGACGCACGATTGTTATCTGGGACGTCTTCGGAGAAGAAAACTTCATGTTTTCTCTTCCTCGAGGTCAAGTTCTTCAAAAAATAAATAATATCGAAAATTGAAAAAAGTTTAAATAATTCTCTATCCACTATTTTTTTTCTTTAACTTACAATTAGCCAATTTTTCTCATTAGAACCCTGAAAAGTTTCCTCGCCGAATAACCAAGAAACGAACCAAAACCACCCGAATTTTTGTCATTAGCCTTCTTCTTTTTCTTCTTGGAAAAACTCTTTCTTATCATGTCCTCATCTCCCGAATCATTTGATGGCTTTTGTCCCAGAAAATAAACCCTCTCCTCATGATCCACCTCGGTCCTCAAAAATTCCATCAATTTCCACAATCGATTTTCAGGAGCATTCATATTGTCATGTGATGACATATTGTGATGCTTTCTCCAATTACGAAGCATTTCCCTAGACAACGAGGATTCGACCAAAGTGCAAATAATTATCGCACATTTATCCGTGACAGCACCCAGTGACTCGAGAGCATTAATATTTATCTGCAGTTTATCGTAGAGTTTCGAAAGTGTCATTTTTCGACCACCTTTCGTCGAATTTCTCAAAACAAGTTGAAGAATCGATCGAACGTACACCTCAATCAATAATTCATCTCTTCCAAAACGTGTTATTAGTGCCGTAATTGCCTTGTCGTAATTTTCACTTGTACACGGATAACTACAAACTAATTCACAAGCCTTTGAATCCTTCTCCATTGCATGAATCAAATACTGAAATTTATCCTCCTTCGTTATATTCAAATCCTCGTGAATTTTTCTAAACTGACTCCAAAATTGTAGCCAATCTTTGATATTTCCGTTAAATTTTTTGATCTCAATTTTTGGTAACCAGAAATTGCTGTTTCTCTTCATCGCTTCTTCAAATGGGTCATCAATCAAATATTGACTGCCTGTGATTGAGGATTTTTCATGTATCACACTTTTAGACAGCTTCTTACGCACCTCCAATTTGGAACGTAAATATTTAATTTTATAATCATCGATAATGTGCATTTCTTCGACAATGTCGCATTCCTCCACTTTTGAATTGACCATACTTTCTAAAATTATTTTATTTAATTCTTCTAATCGATGGAATTTTTCGCTCAATAAATCTATGGACAGTTTCACTTCATCTTCCGGTAGAGGATTTGTCTGTAAATATTGATTGAGATTGGAAAAAATTTTCATAAATGTCTGTCGTAAGGCACTGCGAATCACATCATTTTCCATAATTTTAAGTTCTTCCAATAGAAAGAGGGGGGGGGGGATAGATCTTCTCTTTCTCTGCAACAAACTAAAAGATTAATTTATTTTTTGGAGAAAAATTATTGAAAAAAAATCATTTTTTTTAATTTATTGAAAATAAAAAAAAGTTTTTTTTTTAAAGAAAATTCATTTATTTTTATTTATTCTGTGGAATGAGTATTTTTAATTATAAAATAAGTTCTTGATGGGTTAAAATGGTGGCTGTTTCTCCACTTGAGAACGCCAAGGTCACCACCAGGTGCGGCACGCGGAAATTCCAAGAAAGAACTAAACTGCCATCTGGCGGTGACCTTGGCGTTCGCAGGTGGAGATTGGCATCTCCATATTGAATCTCAAGAAGTTCTCGTCAATATTCGTATTTCAATAATTACTTACAATTAGATATTGAATCTAGAGTGTTTGAAAATTAATATAATTAACTAATTTTTTATCTTTGATAATTACTCAACGATTATACGCATTTTTTATTGTTCAAAAAAATTATTTCGTTGTCTATGTCCGCTCTCCGCTGGTCATTTTTATTTCATATTTTTATACTTAACTAGTTATTTAATAAATTTATATAATAAATAAAAATATTTATACGCAATTAAATAAATAATGAAAGTAATTGAAACATTGTTTTATCAAAAAGTAAACATTGAAATTATTAAAAATTTTGAAATAAAATGTTTTCGAGAGACGTTTTTGTTATTAATAAATAAATATTAATGTTAATAATAAATATTATAAATAAATATTGCACTTTTTTATAGTCAAAAAATTCTCTGAAATCTGAAATATGTCAAACATACAAGATAATAATAATGCTTTATTTTTACAGAAAGAAATTGAGAGAAAAAATATAAATTAGCGAATAAAATATGTAAAATTAATAAAAAATATATAAATAAAATTAAAAAAAAAATTTTTTTTTAAATAAAATATATATAATATAAAATTTAAAAATATAAAAAAATATAAATAAAATATATAAAATTTGAAAATATAACAAAATATTAAAAAATAAAAATAAAATATATAAAATTTAAAAATATAATGAAATAAAAAATATATATATATATATACCTATAAAAATATAAAATGAATTAAAAAATTTTTATTATTAAACTTACTTGGTATGTAGAGTCGACAACTGAAATACAACAACTGACTTGTTAATTGTTAAAACTAAATTTTGTTAAAACAATATCTTCTACTATACAATAAAAACACTATGATGTGTATTGTAAAGAAGAGTTAAAAATTAATTAGACGGAAAATAATGTGCCTTGTGATTCGTTTGATACCAAGTTTTAATAAAATTGTATACTTTTCTTTCATTTTTCTTCAAACTTTTAAAAACAAAGGTCTATTAAAAAAATTGAATTTTCGATATACGCAGAAAATTTTAACAATTATAGAATAAAAATATTGATAATAATAAAAATAATAATAATAAAAACAATAATAATAATAATAATAATAATAATAATAATAATAATAATAATAATAATAATAATAATAATAATAAAAACAATAATAATAATTAGAATAATAATAATTTTTTATCTACTCTAAATGACTTATTTACTACGAAAAATTTTTTATATATATACTAGAGAGAAATTTTTTTCTAAATACATTTTTTGGAATAGTTTTTTCTAAACAGTTTTTTTTCTAAATACGCATGAATGCAGGAATCGTTAAAATGTCATTAAACAGTTAACTGTCCATTGATAAAAAAAAGGAAATTTATTTAATTGAATAGATTTTTACGAATTTTTTTAAATATAATAATCGTTCATTGAAGTAACGATTTTTGTATTACGATTGTTATTTTAAAAAATTAATTTAAAATAATGTGATATTTTAATTAATAAAAAAAATTTTAATAATTTTATTATTATTATTATTATTATTATTATTATTATTATTATTATTATTATTATTATTTAAAATTAAGATTCAATTCATATTTAATAAAAACTTTCAATTAAATTCAAATTAAATTAATGTTAATTAAATTGTATGCAAACTTGAAATTAATGTTAATTAAATTTCATGAAAAATTTAAATTAATTTAAATTAAATTTCATTATTATTTTAATTTTAAAATTAATTTAAATTGAAATTAATATGTTTCTTCACGACTTTTTTATTTTATTTTTATTTTTTCATATGCTATTCTACACTGTACTTACATAATTTTATTATTCATAATTTGTTCATCCAAGTCATCAAAACAAAAGTCAAATTAAAAAAAAATTTTTTTTTATTAAAAAAAAAAGATTTTAAAAATTGACGTAAATGTAATAAATCTCCGAATAACCTTGTACATATTTATAAAACAGGATTCTGGCTTTCGGTATATACCTGCGCGAAAGACGATTTATATATATACAATGTATATATGTATATGTATATTTAATTTACTTTATTACACTATTTTCTAAGTTTGTTTAGAAACAAAATAATTTTTCATTTTTAGACGAAATTTAAATATGTAAAGTAAAAAAAAAAAAAAAAAAAAAAAAAATACTAACATTTTAATACATAAAAATCGACATTAATTTTTAATAATTTTAAATATTTATTATTTAAACAACTAAATAAATATATCTATTATTTAAATAATTAATTATTTCTTAACTTTTTTATTTTTTCAAAAAAAAAAAAATTTTCTCCTAAAATTATAATAAAATTTGCTGACAAATTAAATTTATTTTTTCCATTATTAGAAAATTTACAAACGTAAGTTCTGAAACCTCGAAAGTAATTTAATAGCAAAAATTGATTCGCTCTTTGTGACAAATTATATTATATACATACATAATGTGGATATTTAAATATAATACACATTAAAATTTAATTTTCATATAATGTATCTTTGTAATAATCCTTGTCTCAAAGTCGATAAGAAATATATTTATTATCCTGTATTTTCTTGAGCAACTGTTCATGGTCAACGACCAGAAAAATATTAAAGAGCTGATTTGACCATAAGTCTATGCAATAAAACTATTATCGCGAATCGTAGGTATATAAACGTGACCGTAACAAACGTTCAACGTCCAGTATTCTTTCAGCTCTTAATTCGCAGACTTCCTCCTCTTCTTCTACAAAAAAAAAAAAAAAAAAAAAAAAACTTTATTAAGATGAAGGCAACTTTTGCAATTCTTACTCTTTGCATCGTCGGTGCTTTGGTATGAATCTACTTTTAACTATTTTGTAAAAATAATTTTTTTTAATTTTATTTCCCCGGGGGTAAATTTATATTAAAAATTTAATTTTTATTTTCTAAACATTTAAAAAATTTTTTAAATTACCAACAAAATTTTTTTAGATTTTAAATTCAAAATTAAAATGTTTCATTTCATAAAATATTAAAATTAAATATTAAATTAAATAAAATAATTTTAAAATAATTTTTTTCAACTCGTTTCTTATTTTTCAAAGAAATAATTTTTGTTTTGCATTCTCTGTAGTTATATTTTTTTATTGTTCTTTTTAAACATTTTGATAAAAAATTTTAAATAATAAATTTCTTTTTTCTTATTTTCTTGAAAGCATTTTAGTAAATAAATGAAAAAAAAAGTTTCTCGTAAAATGTTATAGTTTCTAAAAAGAATATAGTAAAGAAAATTATTATCAAAGTCGTAAAACTTTTTAATTATATGAAATGTTTTATTTAAAATATATAATTATTTATTTTTTTTTTTACCTAAAGTCAGATTAAATTTATCGAATAAAAAAATTATAAATAAATAATTCTTATATTAATAATAAATAATTCTCTTAAATTTGAAATAATAAAAAAAATCTTCCTTTCTTCAGGCCGGCATCACCGAAGAACAAAAGACGAAGCTCGCTGCCTACAAAACAGAATGTATTAAAGAATCTGGAGTTGATGCTGGTAAGAAATTGAAATATAATTTTATAAATATAAATAAAAATAAAAAAAAATATATAAATTTTATGCACTTCCAAGAAATTAAATTTGCGCTCTTTGAAATAACAAAAAATTGTAGGTTATGTTTATTATTTTTGAGTAAAAATACAAAAAGAGAAAAAATTACTATTATCAAATTTTTTATTTTTTTTAAATTTTTAAAAAATTTTTTATTATCAAATTTTTTATGTTCAAGTCTTTGTCGCATTCGAAATATTCTAATAAAAATTGTTTTTAAATTTATATAGTTAAAAATAAACTTTTAATCAAAATAAATATTATTTTAAATTCATTAAATTAAAACAAATTTTTAATTAACATTTTAAAAAAGAAAAAAAATTCAAAAATTTATAATTAAAAAAAATTTTTTTTTAAAAATAATATATTTATTTTTAAGACATAATTTTTTAAGCCCATATAAATTGTTCGATAAATAATGATAATAAATTTCCGTGATTATTTATCTTTTTTTTAATATTTTCCATTATTATTAAAATAAAAAAAAATAGTTTGATTTAAAATTTAACGACTTTCTTGGTTATATTTTTGAATAACTTACATTTATAGATGTAAAGTGATTGAAAAAACATGACACACTAATTTTTATGACCTCAGCAAGTTTTTTATTATCTGTTGTATAGCCGTGGTGCAAAATGCCAGAGATGGAAAAATTGACGACAATGATAAAAAATTGGCCTGCTTCTCAGCTTGTTTGTTGAAGAAAATTGGAATCGTAAGAATTATTTTATTTTACTTCAAAATTTTCTTAACAATTTTTTGTCAAAAAAAAAATATATATATATATAATTTTTATTATTTAAAAACCTAATAGTTTTAGTCAACATCTTATTATTTATATAAAATAGGCGATCGATAATTTCGATAACTTTATTATTAACTTTATATAATTTATGTAAAATTTATAAACTTTATAAAATTTATATAGCTTATACAAATTATAAAATTTATAAACTTTATAAAATTTATATAATTTATATAAAATTTATAAACTTTATAAAATTTATATAATTTATATAAAATTTATAAACTTTATAAAATTTATATAATTTATAAACTTTGTAAACTTTATAAAATTTATAAACTTTGTAAACTTTATAAAATTTATATAATTTATGGAATTTATAGAATTTATAGAATTTATATAAAATTTATAGAATATGTATAAAATTCATAAAATTTATAAAATTAATAAAATTAATAAAGTTTATAAAATTTATATAAATTATGTAGGTAATTTTTTTTTCATTTCAAATATAATTCACTTATTTCAATTTTTTTTTCAGAAATTATAGAAATTACCATTTTTTTTATTTCAAAAATATTGTTCGTTTATTTTAATTTTTATCAGACTCTTTCAAATTATAAATTTAAGAAAATTTAGTTTTCTTAAAATTTTTAACTTCCTCCATAATAATATAACATAGAGAGAGAATTTTATTGGATGTTGTTAAATAATTTATTTTAATCTCAAATATTTTGACGTAATTTTTTTCTTAATTAAACTGAAATGACTGACATGCGGAATCGCGTGTTACTTTCTATTAATACAAACTAGTAAAAGTGTTTAAATTAATAATATAATGACGTTGAATTAGATGAATCCCGATGGTACAATTAATGAGGAAGTTGCTCGTGCTAAAATCCCAGATTCAATTCCAAAGGACAAAGCCAATGAAGTCATTAACAAATGCAAAGTATTGAGTAAGTAAAATTTATATGATTAATAAATTATTCTCATAAAAATAAAATAGAAAAATAATAAAATTTTTATTTTTTTTTTTTAATATTTTTTTATTTTGTTATAAGAAAATTTTATTTTGTTAAAACAAATAAAAAAAATAAAATAAAATAAAAATAAAAAAAAAAATAAAATAAAATAAAATAAAATAAAATTTTTCTCTTAACGAAGTAATAAAATTTCCAGAAAAGAAGGAACTAAAACTAAAATATTTCTATTTGTGTTTAATTTCAGAAGGAGCAGACGAATGCGAAACTGGATATAAAGTAATGAAGTGCTACATGCAAACAAAAACTTTCTCCATTCTTTAATTGAAAAAATAATTTTCCTTTTCTTTGCATGCGAAAAATCTCTGTTATCATAGAATCGAAATAATTCATTTTTATTTGCAAAAAAAATTTATGTAAATGTTGAAAAAAAAATAAAGGAAATTATTTCAGTTGATCTATTTGTGTATTTCGAAAGTTTATTCCTTTTTCCTATTGTTACATTTTACCTTTAATTTTATACTTGTTCGTTGATGAAGAAAGTAGAAAAAATTAACTTCAAATCTAGTTCATATATTTTGCAATTTCTAGTGCTAAGAATTTGTAATAATCTGAAAATTGATATTTAATATTATATAAATTTAAGAAACAAAAATTTTTTGACGCCGTCGCGAAGAAAGGAACCTGAGAAGCAAAATTTTATAGGTTATGTTTATTAAATTTCTAAAGTATTTTTTTTAAATTTAGTATAAAATAAAAATAATTTTTCTTTTAAATGTAATAGACTTGAGGATATTTAGAATGAATTGAGAGTTAACCTACTTTATGTATTTTCACTCAAATCATAACAAACATAACCTATAAAATTTTACTTCTTAGGTCTCTTTCTTCGTGAGAGCGACACGACAAAAATTTTTCTTTTAAATTAAATAATTATCAATTTTCAGTTTATATGAATTCTTAGCACTAAAAATTGCAAAATAAAGAAGTAAATTTGAAGTTAAAAATTAATGACATGGAATTATAGGGCAAATAATAAAATGAATTGAATAAATACCTTTATGAAGCAACATTAATAAGGAAGTTATGTATCACGTAGCTTATGAATGACCCCTAAAAAAATCGTTTTATCTTAGATAAATATACTAGATGCGGCTAGATGCGGCATCTTTTCGCCGTTTCCAAGGTTACCGCTTGGAAATCGCATTTTTTGAGTCATTTTATAAAAAAAATTTATTAATTATTTCTTTTCAATAAAAACAAAATTTTTTAATTATTAATTTAAAAATTTTTTTTAAATCAAAATAATAAAATATTTTTATTATAAAATTTGTTTAATTATGAATTTTAATTGAAAAATTGTTTAATAGAATGTGTCTTAATTATAGATATCTTCAGTCAATTGAAAATTGAAATGTTTTATTACAATAAGTGAAAATTTTATTTTAGAATAAAAAGTTAAAAATTAAATTTTTTAAATAAGATCGTAGTGGAAAAATTCAATTTTTTGAAAAAAGTCGTATATCGTAAGTCAAAGGAATTGAATTTTCTTCGGCAGTCACTATTATAAAAAATGTTGATTTTATTCAATAATAACTGTCCATTGTCACTTCATAAAAATTATTCATTACCTTGGACCAGAGGCTATTTAATTTACACTGCAAAAAAAAATTTATTTGATTCAAATAACCAATTAATTGACTATTATTATCAATTAAATATTTACTTGGATCAAATAATATTTATTGGAATCAATTAAATTGTATATTTTAATCAATAACTTCAGTATTTGAAGCAAATACCATTTAATTGACTCTCATAAATTATTTATTTGGTTCAATTAAATATTTAATTGATAACAGCCAATTAATTGGTTATTTGAATCAAATAAAATTTTTTCAGTGTAATAATTAAATTAATTATCTGAAATTTTTTAATTATAAATAATAATAATAATAATAATTATTATATGTAATAATAATATTATTAATAATAAAAAATAAAATTAATAATATAATCTTTTCTGATAAAGAATATTTTCAAAACTTGCAAGTAATTTTTGAAATAAATATTGAAAAACGAAATTACAAAAGTTGGATTTTCGACATTTTTGGCGAAAGTGAGAGAGAATACGGCGGCGAGCACTGGAAGCAACCGAAGATTGACGAAATAGTCCGATTGGTCCGATTATAAGAGGCACACGAAGGGCACATGTGCGGGCACATAATCTACACTAACGCCACCCTGGATTCATGTGCCTAAACTAACGCCTCGCCGCATCTAGTATATTTATCTAAGGTTTTATTTTAATAATTAAAGGGTAAAGAGTGAATTAAAGTCATTTTTTCAACAACTAGATATATATTTTAACAAAGTATAAATAAAATCCTATTTATATGCAATCAAACTTTATTTAATAAAAGTCAAAACACAACTGCATTAGATAGAAAAGAATCCAAATATATCTCTATTCTCTTCTATCTCACAATCCACGTTTGCAAAAAATTCAATTTAAATAATTTTAGAAAAAAATTAAATTAAACTTTTAAAAAAAATTAAATCTACGCAATTTTTAGTTGAATGTATAAAAAATTCAAACATTAAAAAATTATAATTTGAAATCTTTTCAAAATTCAATTATCTAAAATTTTAATTGAAATTCATATTTAACAACAAAAATTCGCAAAAAAATCGAGATAAGGCCAATGATGCACAATATAGGTTCGGGAACGAGATGCAAGAGATGGAAAAGGACGAAAATATACATCTGTCCTTTTCTAACTTATGTTTCTTGTTCACGAAGGAGTTGTGCCTACTAGGTCTTTACGTAGTTTATGGATAACCCCCGAGCAGAATAAAACAGAACACAAGTGTGTGAAATAAAAAAAAAGACAAAAGTTATTTTGTCCTTTTCTATCACATGCTTAACGTTCTTAAATATCTTAACTGTCAGAACAATTAAGTACCTGATACATATAACAGTTAAAATTGCCGGATCTAAATATTGTCATACTCATGCCCGGTTCCACCAACCTCGATTAAAACATTAACGGACCGTCAAATTTCTACTTGCGTTTCACCAACTTTTAACAGAACGTTATCTCGATTTAACCGATGTTAACTCTAACCAGCCACAAGAGGTCGGTTAACGTGTGTTAACAGTCGGTTAACGTACTCTAACCTAAAAAGTGTTTTGAAAAGTGACAGATAGTGTAATTCTTGTTGCCAGAAAAATAAATTTTATGAACCATAAGTCAGAGAAATTAAGGGAAAAGTCAAATAAATTTTATTTCAAAGAAATAATTATTATTATAATTATTTAAAATTCTGATTAAATTGTAAATTTTAATTCAATTGTTAAAAGATTTGAATTTTTAAAATAATTTTATTAAAAAATAATAAGAAATGAATTGAGATTTTATGAAATTTTCATAAAAATAGTACAATTTGTTGAGGCAGTATTACATTCCCACAATTCAAATGTATATAGGAAAACTGCATAAGTTAAAATGCATACGAGTAAACTGCATTTAAAAAATAAAATCATTAAATTATCTACTTTCGGTTCACAGTCATCAAAATGCGCAACTCAAAAAAGGACAATTTCATTCAAGACAACCATTTAAATTTTTATATCTCAAATTTTTTATTGGATTTTTGATTTCTTTGGACTTTTTGATCAGGACAGAAAACCAAAAAATAAGTTCAAAGTGAAACTTTTTTATTTTTTTGGATTTTTTAGCTTGGACTTTTTGTTTTGGACTTCTTGTCCGAATACCCATGTATACAGTTGAAAATAATTTTAATTCTTCATTAA
Source organism: Leptopilina heterotoma (assembly GCF_015476425.1). Taxonomy (NCBI): domain Eukaryota; kingdom Metazoa; phylum Arthropoda; class Insecta; order Hymenoptera; family Figitidae; genus Leptopilina; species Leptopilina heterotoma. The sequence goes on from NW_025111142.1 coordinate 1,363,215, forward strand.
AATTTGTAATTTCTAATAGTGTGCAGTTTTCTCGTGGTCAGTTTAAATTTGTCAGTTATTTAATTTAATGATTTTATTTTTTTAATTTTCATGTGTGCAGTTTTTTCATGTGCACTTTTTCTGTATACAGCAAAATTGATAGTTCCCCAATTTGATGATTCAATACTTATTTTAAAACTTATTCAAGTATTAAATAATTTTATACAAAATTCTGAAAAAATTGTAAATTTTAATTAAATTGTTTAAAGATAATTGAATTTTTAAAACAATTTTATTAAAAAATTATTTAATTAATTGAAATTTTGTGAAACTGTCTTGAAAATATTACAATTTGTTAAAAAACTTCATTAAAAATTTAAAAAAAAACCAAAGTTTCAAAGAATTTTCATTTAATAATTTATAAATAATTGAATTGACTTGTACAAAGAGTTACAATTACAATTTTTATTAATTAGTAAATTTTAAAATAATTTAAATTTAGTAATTTATTTAATAAAAGTCTAGGAAAATTTTACTTAAAATTCTAAAAATTTAAGTTTTTAAAATATTTCAATTTTGTTATTATTAATTGAATTGAAGATGATTGAAATTTGATAAAGAAGTAATTGAAAGTTTGTAAAATAATTTTATAAATTCTATTAAAATTTATAGAATTTATAAAGAATTTTATAGTAATTTTTAAAAATAATAGACGCAGAAGTTTGGTCCAGTAACAAATTTTATTTTGAACTGTTTCAATTTTTTAAAAAGGGATAAGGGAAACAGTCAAAATTCTATCTAGAAAACGCACACTTTTCGTTAGAATTGACCAATCATAATAGAGAAAGTAATGTTATTACGAACATAGTATACGTTTAGTTAACCATGGCTTATAACATGTTGGTGGAACGCACAGGCGGTTAAAGCCAACTTAACAGGGCCTTTAACTTTAGCGGACCGGCAGTTAATCGAACCTTTAACTACGAGTTAGTGGAACCGGGCATCACTATTGCATATTTTGTACATTCCTTACACTAAATTATAGAAAACATTGTTTATTTTTTACACACACATTATTTGGATTGAAAATAGTTTTTCTTTGCGATAATATTGATATGTAAACAGTTAAACACTCACAAACATTTCACAATTTGAACGGTAAGAAAGATAATAATCTTTGGCGCTACTAGACACTACTAGAGTCACGAACTATATATTTACAAGATACGTCATATCTCAAGGAGAAATGGAGCGCAGGCGCAGGACAATGAGAGTGAGAGAGAAGTTGCAATTCTTCTCTCTCACTCTCATTGTCACAACTCTCTGACACTAAAGGCCAATGCACAATAGATTCGCGAAAGTCGTTCGCGAACGAGACGCATGAGATAAAAAAGGACACAGATACACGGAAAAACCTTTGAGAAGTCTGTCTTCCCACTGTCCCAAAATTTCGCTTCTCACTGCATGGAAAGTCTGATCGCCCGCCACTGGGTGCGTAGCATTACCGTTTTCGATAGACAAACTTCCCAAAAAGTTTAGAAAATTACAACTGGTTACGTTGGTCACCCAGTTTGGGAGTGCAGATGAACAAGTTTAGTGGTGGCGCTGACGCATAAGTTTCGGGTGAGCAGACTGCTTAAAGGTTTTTCCGTGTATATCTCTGTCCTTTTCAAACTCATTTTTTGCGTTCGCGAAACAGTTGTGCTTAGGTCTTAATGTTCCACTTTTTTATTAGTTAAGTCCACATGCAATTATTTACTATTTATATATTCTTGTCCACATCCTATAATATTTAAAATTTAACACATTTTTTTCTTTGCTTCCAGAGCAGTATACTTAGTGACCTTTGTATTCACACTAAAGATATAATTTTCTCCATATAGTTATTTTTTTTAAGTTTTATATTTTATTTCTTATCCAAATATAAATACACTTTGGTAAAAAAAATGCATTTTTTGATATTTAACCATTTTTTCCTTGTTTTATTTAATTATTTCTATATAAATGCCATTTTGATAAAAAATATATGTGCATGTACAATCAAATGCACACATGCGGTCCTTCCGGTTTTGACGGCTCTTTCAAATGACACATCTATCAAAATGTAAGTTCGTGACGTATGAATGAACCTTTATGTCACGAACTAACAACATCTTGATAGATGCGCAGTTGTCTTACCGTCAAACCGAAAGGACAGCATACATGCATTTGACTATATAATAAATTGTTCAGAAAATACAATATATTTGTGCAAAAAAAGAAGAATATGTAAAGATAAAAAAATTAGACAAAAAATGAATGGGATTCTTAAGGTGCATCCACATGTGAGCGGAGAAATAAATCATACACTCAAATGCATGTATGGCGTCCCTTTGGTTGTAACCCAATTCGGAATCTAATCTCCATTTGACCAATTGGCAGTGAAGGACAAAATTGGAAGACATGAATCAGAAAATTTAGTAAAAAATAGCATTTTTAATAATATAAATACTTTTCCTTTAGAAAAATTTTTCTGTTCTCTTTAAATTGTTATTCTTATTCTAAATTTTATATAAAATATTATGTTAACATTTATAAAGATTACTATTCTGAAAAAATACTTTACCCCTCTACCTACCCTTCTAACCCCACTCCTGCGCTCTGGAATTTATTGGGATCTGAAATCACGTGAAACTGACACACCCCTTAGCCTTTTTGTGGCAACCATCTTGGATTTTATCTTTTTCTTGAACGTATATTAGAAAGAAACGAAACGAAAGATGGCTACCACAACAAGGCTCTCACTAGATAGCGTATCGTAGTATATCAGATTCCAATATTGTCTCTAGTACCCAGCTGGGAACCGAATTATCATTCTACTTAATAATTACATTTTCACTACGTTCTTCGTAACATCACAGAATTTCACAGTAAGACTTGTTATTATTGTTCTTATTATTAAAAAAGAGAAAAGAAAATTGAGACAGTGATGGAAAAGTAACGAGTGCGCATAATCTAAATGCGCAGAGTGTTCAAATTAGAAAACTGCGCAGATGCCGAACTAAAGTCGTTCCGCCCTCCAATGAACTTTCTTCTCGAACACCCAGTGAAATACCTCTTAACTCTGATAAAAAACATTAAAAATTTAATTTAAGGCTATGTTATTTAGTGGTCACGTGCCCTATATACTTTACTATGGAAGAACATCACACTGAATAACATGACCTTAACTTTAAAAACTATTAAAATTTCACTTTGTTTCAATTAATCCAGCTCATTGAGCGTCCCGGGCCAAGTAAATTATTTGCGCCGCTTATAAAAAAGAATTAAAAATTTTATTAACAAAAATCACGCCCCACACCCTAGTAAGGACTCTGGGTACAAATATTTATTTTGTGACCGAAAGGAATTAAAGTATCGTACTAGATCTGTCAGAGTGGCTAGAGCTATCAATTTGTATATTATCCTTCTGCGTCATTATATTTGGATAAAGTTTTCTTTGTTTTCGTCGCAGACGTTTAGCTACCATAGGGAAAAATAGATTCGGATCCTTGTATTCCTCCTTTCTTCCACTCACCATATTTTCTACAAAACTAATAAAAAATCCTATCACAATAGCAATAACAAATCCAATTGGACAGTACCACATGTACGAAATTCGGTACAAATAGAAGAAGGAAGAATTGTCCGCTCTGAAAAAGGGATAAATAGATAAATTTACAATCAATTGCATGTATGCTGTCCCTTTTGACGTCGTCCAGTCATCTTCAAAAGACGACGTCAAAAGGGCCAGCATACATGCAATTGATTGTAGATTAAAGGTACCGTCCCATGATGGCGTGAAAGCGTCGGCGTAAAGCGTAAACCATGTGAGTGAGTGAGAACGTGATATCTGTTCATCTCTTTCTATCGCACGATTTCTGCTTTACGCCGACGCTTTTACGCCGTCATGGGACGGTACCTTAATACACTCAATTGCATGTATGCTGGCCCTAATAATCTTTCCAGGCGGTACCCCAATAAGGAAAGAATTGTAATTCTTTTCCCACTAGGCTACCGTCCGGAAAGATTATTTACCACTTCATCCAGAATTTAACAAAAATTGTTACCTATTTAATAAAGTAGTGTTAGTAGGAGTAAGTAGATTCTGCGCATCACAGCCATCAGTATAAACCGGCAAAGTCAGTGCTCTCGGTCTCGGTTGACCGAACGCCATCCAAAAGGAAAATATTAAACTAATTAGGGTACCAATAACAGCGCCTCGTTGCGTTGCCATTTGGGAAATCATTCCCAAGGTGAAAATTGCCAACAACGGACCTCCAACGACACCAAAAATTGTCAAACTAGCCTGAAATTTAATTTTCGAATGGCAAACAAACAAAGTTAAAATTACTAGAGTAAAATTACAGAAGAAGAAGAAGAGTAAAAATACTAGAGCAGAAAGTGGATAAAAAAGGCAAGTCTCTTACTTGTAGAACGCCTCCTAAATATTGTGCCAAAAACGCTAGGGCAATACTCAAAATACCAAAGATGACAGCTAGTAATTTCCCAATCACCAAAGACCTCGAATCTGGAAGCTCATTCTTCGTGAATTTTCTATAAAGCGGTTTGATATAATCCTCCAAACTAACCGCCGACAATGAATTAAGCGCCGCGGAAATTGTACTTAATCCGGCGCTGAAAATTCCTGAAATTCAAAGAAAAACTTAGCAATTGATGATGTTTGCCGGTCAATACCAGCAAACATCATCAATTGCTAAGTTTTCTAGTAAATTAAAATACCAGCTATGAAGAATCCTGGAACTCCGGGTAAATGTGACAGAGTGTCCATGACATAAAGTGGCAGCAGCATGTCAGGAAGATTAATTCTGCCCTCCTTCACAGGATCGCACCTTCGATATTTTGTGTACATTGCCAGTCCAGAGAAACATGTCAACACCGAAAGACACATAAGAATCGGCAAACTCAACCACAGTGCCAATCGTGCCGATTTTATTTTTCTGCAAATTAAATTTTCAGCAATTAGGGAAATGGTCTTAATGAATCAAAAATGGGGGTTTAGATAGCAATTTAGTAACAAACCGAACTGTCATTAATCTCTGCACTTGGACTTGATTAACTCCGTAAAGTGATAGGAAGGTGAAGAGACCTCCGATAATTAGTGACCAATATGTGTGTCGAACAGTCGGATCCAAGGAAATGCTAAAATTTAACATTAATTAGTTTCATATAATTAATTAATAATTCCATATAACAATAAAATTTGGACCACAAATGTAAAATAAAATTAATGTCTTTAAAATTTTATAAGAATCTGTAGAAAATCGATTTTTGGATAAACCTCCTTCAGCTAGGAGAAGTTACTCTCACGGTGATACCGCGTCGACTGAGGGTCTCCGTGCCGCGCGCCGGCTTATATACCACACAGGAGTGGGGGGCCTGTCTGTGGCCCGTTGGAGGGGCGACGCGCGCACTCGCCAGGAGCGTAACTACGATATTCGCGCCCCTTACTACTAACGAATTTCGGAAAATCTATCTAATTCAATTAAAATCGTTTCAAACATCAGCTTTACAATCACGAGAATCCTTTTTTTTGTTAAACTCACTGGTCTTTTTTACACTGTAATAATTTAATAAAAATGCAAAGTAAAGAAATTACCTGTCGAACTGAATGCGTCCTCCTTCTTGTGCAATGTTCCAAATTTCCGAAATTCCCCCAACCGAATATGCGGCCGTACCAATGACAACAAGAACGGCAAAAAACATGAGGAACCCTTGAAAAAGGTCAGTAATTAACACAGCCTTAATGCCACCAACAGTCGAATAGAATGTACACACCACGCCAATGAGAACGATACTCAAATTTTTCGACAATCCTGTTGTGGCCTCTAGAGCCAAAGCCGGTGCATACAAGACAACGCCCGAATATAAAAGCAATTGAATCCAATAAATAAAACTCGCCGTCAATCTTGCGCTCATTCCAAATCTCTTCTCCAAGTACTGTAACAAAAAAAATTGATCCCAATTGTTTAAATTGTCTACGAAGGACTTTATTGTGCACTGGCCTTACGAATAAAGAAGACATCGTTGCACACGACTGTACGATGGTTAAATAAGTGAAATAAAATTACCTCATAGGCACTAGTTGCTTGGAGCTTGAAAAACACTGGCATGTAAAAATAACATACAATTGGAGTTCCAATAATGTATGAAATGTTGATAACCACGAATTGTGTTCCAAAGATGTAATTTTCCGAGGATACGCCTAAAAGTGTTATGGCTGACATGAAAGAGACCATGAGTGCCATTCCGATGGGGAATACACCCATTGATCTATTTGCTGTGTAGTATTCCTGTAAAAATATTAATTAGTAGTCAAGTATTATTAGTTATTATTTATTATTATTATTTATTATTATTATTATTATTATTATTATTATTATTATTATTATTATTATTATTATTATTATTATTATTATTATTTATTATTATTATTCCTAATAGGCAAGCAGCAAGCGTGAGATAGAAAAGGAAAAAAGGTGTCATTATCATTTTCTCTCTCACGTAAGCGTTACGATTCACGTCATTAAGGCTGTGTCCACAATAGGCTCTTTTTACGATGAAAAAAGGTAGAGATCCTCAAGGGAGAGTTGTGTCAATATTCCCCTTCCACAACTTCGAGGGTTTCCGGAACCCGGAAGTGACATAGTAAGTGCGGTGAATTCAAAAGTGTAAATATGGTCTGTTTGGACAGTGACATGAATTAGGTTATGTTTTGGTATATGTGGTTGTTAAAGTCCTGTGTATACGTTGAATATTTCAATAAATAAATTGCGAAATGGTAAATTCTTGCTGCATTTTGTATTGTCATACGAAGTCAGGAAATGGCAACACCCTAAAATTATTTCCAAAAAATCAAAATCTGAGAGAGAAATGGATAAAAAGTATAAATAGAAAAGATTGGGAACCGTCACCAACATCAGTTATTTGCCAGGTAATTTAACAATTAACTTTAAAAAATGTAATGTAATGGTAATTCAATATATTTATTGTGACATTGTAAATGTCATGATTTATTTTTTTATGCTTTACGTGTAAATATACAGAAACTAACAAGGATTAAAATTGCATTATTAATCACAGTTAATCACATTACATTACAGTTTTACAGAAATTTATGAATGATCCTGAGACATTCTAATTTTTAGTTACTTTTAAATTAAATTTTTTTTCTAGTTACATTTTTTACATGACATGTTCGAGACTATTGATGGCAAAAAAAGATTAAAGGCACAGGCAATACCAACAATATTTCCTCTTCCAACAATAAGAAAGAGGTTAGCTGGACGTACGTTTGTCAAACCACTAAAAAAGGTATTAAATTTATTAAATAATAATCTACAAAAATTTTTTTCGCAGGCTAAAATAATAATAAGAATGATATAAAACTCATTGACATAACCTTAAACTATAAAGAATTGTTTTAAACAAGAAATAAAACTAATTAAAATTCATGGTAATTAATAGATTTCTAAAGATTCAATAATAAACCAATGAAATAATTTGACGACTGAGTTTTGTTTTTGTTTTCGAAAAATAAAACATAAAAGTTTTCAATTAATCTTTTATTATTCTTTTCAGCAAAAAATAGATGTAGTAGTAAACAACGTTAATGAGCTTGTTGCTAAACAGACAGCTTCGAAGTTGTCACAAGAGCAAAATGTAACCTTAGATAACACTGAAAGAGAAACTGAATTAGAAATTGAAAATCACAATGGTTCTGCTTTCTCTGCAAGTTCAACTAAATTGATGAATGAATCTAGTCAGGTAAACAAATTGAAATAATATATAAATAAAAATATTGATGGATAAATTATAATCAATAAATGTTGTAAAACATTATTTTTACGGAAGAAAAATTTTTAATCGAAATATTAATTTAAATATTCAGAATATTATAGTAATTACTAATTACAGTACATGATCATTATTAAATAAAATAAGTTTCCTTAGAATTTACTAAATACAAATTTTTTATATTACAGGAGGAAAGTGTAAATGATAATTGCAAAAATCAGACTAGTGAAAATGATGTAACCGCAAATTCATTTTTCTCATTGACAGAAAAGGAAAATACAGTTTTCAGAGAAAAAACTAAAGAAGAGATAGAACAATTATTTCTCAAACAAGAGAAGAAAATCAAAGATTTAAAAGAGCGATTGCAAAATGTAATTAATGAAAAACAAGAAATGGAAAGAAATGGACATACTGCATATAAAAATATATTAATGGAATTATTTACCGAAGATCAAATAAATTATCTGCTCAAATACAAAAATGAAGACGGGAAGATGAAGCGACAACATTGGTCTAACTCAACAATTAAGAAAGCACTACGTTTAAGGTTTACTTGTGGCAACACTGGGTATGACGAACTCTTAAAGCAAGGATTACCTTTACCATCACGTAGGACTTTGAGCAAAAGAGTTGAACATATAAAATTTGAACCTGGCATCTCCGAAGAAATGTTCAAGTATTTGGAATATAAAGTGACGAATTTTACAAATGACAGTGATAGACAATGTTCACTTGCCCTCGATGAAGTCAGCATAATGGGAGGAAGAATGTTTGATCCCCAAACAAAAAAATTTATTGGAGATATAACTCTTCCGCCTTCTTCACAAGGTATTGTCAAACACGCATTAGTATTTGTTTTAATTGGTTCCAAAGCACGATGGAAGCAAATAATTGGTTATGAATATACCGGTGGCGGATTCGACGGTAAATTAATGAAACCTATCATTTTGCAGATAATCTCTAAAGCTGAAAATATCGGTTTAAGAGTAAATAGTGTGACGTGTGACATGGGCCCTGTGAATGTTGCCTGTTTAAATTCATTTGGCATTACAGCCGGTAGGAAAACTGAAATAAAAAATTCTATTCCGCATCCTCATCCTCATGATGACAATAATAGAAAGTTGTTCTTCTTTGCGGATGTACCGCATTTAGTGAAGAATATTGTGCAAAGTATAATAAACAACGGTGTAATCTATATACCGGAGGATATACAAACAATGTACAATCTACCGACAAATGTTATAGTCGCAGACCACTTACTTGAATTGCTGGAAGCCCAAGAAGACCTCATTTTTACTTTAACACCAAATTTAAAAAAAGAAGACATCTTTCTTTCAAGTAACAATTCTTTCCAAAAGATGAAGGTGAAAAGGGCCCAACACATTTTAAGTAGTGAAGTTAGTGCAGCTCTCTATTATTTGTCAGATGAAAACAAAAAGGAAGAATATCAAACTACGGCTTGGTTTGTCGGTCTCATTGCCAAATGGTTTCGAATCATGACTTCGCGAAATTTACAAAGTGCGATCAGCAAATTTAATATTACCACCTACAATGAAACAATTTCTTTTCTGAATGAAATGATTACTCTCATGAATAGAATCTGCATTGGCGATCGGGGAATATTCAAACCAATTCAAAAAGGGTTTATGTTGTCAACGAAATCTGCTATCGAATTAAGCCAGTACCTAATTGACATTGTAGGTTTTAAATTCGTTTTAACCGGAAGATTCACTCAAGATGCTGTTGAAAATTTATTCAGTGTTGTCAGATCAAAACATGTTACACCAAATGTTTTGCAATTAAAATATGATTTAAGATTAATTTCCATTGCTCAGTACACCAAATCAATTAAGTCGAGCAACTACGATTACGATGATTCATATTTCTTAAGCGATTTTCTTGAAGAAAATAAGAACAATACATCATTAAAAGTAAAAACAAACACTACATCTTTGCAACAGGTTAACTCAACAAATTCGGAGAATTTATTTCCAAATGTGGAGTCAAATGCTTCGCGCAGTATTAATTTAAATCAGATTTCTCCATCAACTCCAGCTCGTCAGTTAAACAATATAGAAAAAAATGCTTTATATCGAGTTGCAGGGTACTTAATAAATAGCATCCAAAAAAATTCAAAAACTTGCGATTCATGTATTGCATCTGTAGGGTCAAGAAAATCTGCAGAATTTGCAGAACTAGAATTCGCTAAATTTGTTGCGTTCAAAGAATATAAAGAAAATCTCCTGTTCTACGTGAACGAAAGAACATTTAATTTCTTTTTAGAAATCGATCTAATTTATCGCAATTGGGATCCAATTCTAAAAGACATGAGAAATATAAACGTTTTAGAATTTTTTTCATGTCGTTATGAAGCAGTTGACAGTGGACACATTTTGCCATGTCACAGTTTGCGTGACAAAATCTTACGTAGATTTGTTGTATTTTGCCTTCGAATTTGCAATCAAGCGAAAAAAAAAGAAAAAAATGAAATGAAATATGACAGCAAAAGCATGGCCATGCATGCAGCATTCCGATAATGTATGTAATGTTGCAATAAAAATCAATATCATGTTTATATTGCATAAATTATTTTTTGTACTATCTATTACATTTATTTATATAATAAACAATTTTCTAATGAATCTTTGTTCTTCTTTCTGTCTTCCGGGAAAAAATAATGGTTTCGTGATAGACGTCTCATTTAAAAAGAAAAGAATATTTTGAGTCGGGATTTTTTGGTAAATATAGAGAAATGCTCTGGGACCCGCGGTGCTTTCGGAATTTAGAAAAGTTTTAATAAGTAAATAATTATTGAAAAAAATTGTTTAAATATACGGAAAAAAAGGGGTTATAATCGGTTTGGTATAGACGTCTTATTTTGAGAGGATAAAATTTTTCAGATTCATATTTGGAAGGGTAATAGAGGAATTTAACTCTCCTAGGAGCGTCCCTCTCCGTTTTTGCAATAATTTTGCGATTGAAAGTGGAGTAATTTGAGATTAAAACATTTCCTTAGTTCAAGTCGCGACCACTTCCGAGAATTGGCGCCACCTCCTTGACCACTGACACATAGATCCATTTGTCTGTGTGCTCGTCGCTATATTGTCTCTCACTTTCGCCAAAAAGGCCAAAAATGACAAAAAGCCAACTTTTCTAATTTCGTTTTTCAATAATTCTTTCAAAAATAAATTGCAATTTATTTCGACAATATTCTTTATCATCATGATAAATCGCAACTATAAATATCTCAAATTATTTAGGAGTGAGACGGATGCCCTTAACCTAATTCACTAAATATTTTTTAAATTATACTTATTTTTTCATTACAAAATAGTAATATGCTTTCTTTTATTTTTTTATCTAAAAAAATTTAATGTTAGTAATGTTCGTAATGTGTTACTTAATTCAAATTCGAAGACAATTCGCGCCAATTTTCAAACATCCGGGTTCCGGAAACCCTTGACCAATCACCGTTTAAGGCATATTAACACAACTCTCCCTTGAGGATCTCTAAAAAAAGGTATCGTTATCCTTTTCTCTCTCATTTAAACTGACTTAAGGCTGTGTCCACAATAGAATCTTTTTATGATGAAAAAAGGTATCGTTATCCTTTTCTCTCTCATTTAAACTGACTTAAGGCTGCGTCGACAATAGACTCTCTTTTGATGAAAAAAGGTATCGTTATCTTTTTTTCTCTCATTTAAACTGACCTAAGGCTGTGTCCACAATAGACTCTTTTTATTTCCATTTTGTTATGATGAAGAAAGATATTACTATCCTTTTCTCCTTTTCTCTCTCATTTAAGCTGACCTAAGGCTGTGTCCACAATAGGCACTTTTTATTTTCCTTTAATGATGAGGAAAAAAGGTATCGTTATCCTTTTCTCTCTCATTTAAGCTGACTTAAGGCTGCGTCCACAATAGGCTCCCTTTATATTCTTACGTTGAACATAACCTAAAAATACAACAGATTTAATAGATTTCTTTGTATTTTTATGTTAAGTTCAACGTAAAAAAAAGTCTATTGTGAACACAAAAGCGTAACGAAAAAAAGAGAAAGTAAAAATGTAAAATAAAATTCCTAATTTTGAGTCTAGTGTTAAAATTCTTGCGACGTGAAAAATTATAATAATAATTTGATAATTAATAATTATAATAATAATATTAAATATCGTCTGCTAAGGATTTTGACTAAAAATATAAAAAAAATTATAATAATAATAATTATAATAAATTAATTAATTATTATAATTTGTCTTATATTAAAAATTTATTTTCCCTCACCTGTGTAGTCTTTTGTCGTCCACCAGTGAGTCTGTAGTAAATGCCGATTGATGAACTCACTCCGAGCATTAGAAAAATAACGAAGAAGTCGATCCATCCTAATGTTGCAGTCTGAGCCATAACTTAATTCTACAAAAAGAAAACAGAACATTTAAAAATTATTAAATTAATAAAAAAATAAAATTTTAATTGAAAAGTAAATTTAAAACTATGAAAAAATGAAGGACTAACTCTGCTGGGGATCGAAACCCAGGACCTATTAATCACCGGTTGATGATTTGAATGAATGAAATTAATAATTTATAAATTATTATTCATTATTATAAATAAATGAAACTAATGAATTGACAATTGTTTCGTTAAAAAATTCTGAGAAAATTCAAAAAATTTTAATTATTTATTAAAATTATTCATAATAGCTTATAATTTATATTAAAAAAAACGTATTTCTACTATTCGAAAATTTATTATAAAAATTTATTTCCATTTATTTAAAAATAAAACAATTGATTAAAGGGGAAATTAAAATGAATAAAAACTAATAAAATCGATTATTAATTAAAGTATTTATTTGTATATTTTTTTATTAATAATAGGAAGTAAAAAAAAATTTTATGAAAAAAATTATCCATCTTAGTTGTAAGGCTGTGACCGGTTTCATATATAGAAATTTGTAACTTTTTTGGTGTTTCGGTTAATTCGTTTATAATAGGGTTGCGCAATCTGATTTTTGATGCTAACAACAATGCGGTCGACTAATTTATATGTAAACTATATTGTTCAATAGTACTTTATATGAAAGGGCATAGGTTGTCTTTTCCGTCTGTATTAAATAAATAAATAATTTATCAATAAATATTAAAAATAAAAATCTTAATAAAAAAATTATGCAATATTAATAAAAAGAATAAATTTTTATAAAATGTGAAATTTTTATAAAATTTATAATTTTAAAAATGAATTATAATTTTTTTATAAAAAGTGTAATTTTTTTTTAATTGTAATTCATATTAAAATTACAATTTTTATGAAAAGTAAAATTTTTATAAATTTTATAATTTTAATATAAATTACAATTTATTATAAAAAGTACCTACCTACAATTTTTATAAAATTTATAATTTTAATATGAATTAAAATTTTTTATAAAAACTACAATTTTTATAAAACTTATAATTTTAATAAAAATTACAATTTTTTATGAAAATTCTATAATTTTAATGAAAAGTAGTACAATTTTCATAAAAAATATATTTTTAAAATGAGTTACAGTCTTAAGATAAAGTACAATTTTTTAAAAAAAATTCTCATTTTAATAAGAATTACAATTTTTATAAAGAGCAAAATTTTTATAAAATATTTATAATTTTAAAATATGAATTACAATTTTTCATGAAAAGTATAATTTTTATAAAATATATAATTTTAATATTAATTACAGTTTTTTTTATAAAAATTCAATAATTTTAATAAAACGTACAAATTTTTATAAAACTTTTAATTTTAATAAGAATTGCAATTTTTAAAAAGAGTACATATTTTATAAAAAAATTCTAATTTTAATAAGAATTACAATTTTTTTAAAAACTTCAATTTTAATTATAACTATATAATTTTTGTAATAAAACGTCGAATTTAGAAAAAAAATACAATTTTAAAAAATATAAATAACAATAAAATTAAAAAAAAACTATTTCTCCAACACTTGCGTCTTATCATGTTGTAATTAAATTTTATATTAGCATGAATACTGCAAAATAATCCCCAGAATGATAAAAATCAGATTACGATCACAGAATTTAATAATTTCTTTCTTAACCATACAAAATAAAGCAATTAAACAAGTATAAACAGTGACTAAAGATTTTTGACACTTTGTAACTAAATATACACTCATCAGATAGTAAATTTACTCTATTTTTTCTTTCTTTTTTAACTAAATATAAACTTTATTTATAAAAAAAAATAATAGTAATAAAATAATTATATATTTATAACCATAATAAAAAATAATTAATATTTATAAAAAATACAATTAATAAGAAGTATTTAAAAATTATGTTGACATTTATTTTTCCTTCGAGACTATAAAGTTTAAATTAATAAATTTAAAGAATTATTTTTGTAAAATTCGTTTTAGAAAAAAAGAAAGAGTGTAAAATTAAAATGTTAAATAAAATTGAACTTTAAATTAGCAAAATAAAAAAAAAATCAGAAATGTAATTTTGTTTAAGAATTATATGTTATAAATAATGTTATAAATAATTTTATAAACAAATAAATGTTATAAATAATTTTATAAAAAAATAAATGTTATAAATAATTTTATAATTAAATAAATGTAATAAATATAATTTATAGTGACAGAAAATTTTTTTGAAAATAATGCATATAAACGAAAAAAATGAATAATTTTAGTCGAAAAATAATTAATAATTAATAACTATTATAAAGAATGAATAATTATCATTAAAAATATAAAAAATTTATATTTTTATACAAAAATGAATAAAAAATGAAAAGTTTACCTAGAATTAAAAAATTGTTTTTAAAATAATATAGTCGCCTGTGTAGTACCTTCCTCCAGTACATTTGCACTAATACTAAAGTAAAGTCGTCGGTATAATAACGAGTATTACAAGAACTACGAAACACGTGCTTCTAACAATCAACGAATGCCAGTGAAGTACACGAAAAAAGCTTAAGTTTTTTTTTTCATTCATACTGAAAGAACTTAAAACAATTTTTGTTAAAAATTTCCCACATTAACTTTTTTTCTACTCGAAATAATAATTTTTTAATATACTACTTTATTTACATTTGTACATACTTTATGTACAAGTAAAAAATAAATGTTAAAAATTTTTACATTATATATTTGGCGCATGCGCACTAAATTCATAAAGCATAAATGTAGATTTCCAACATGTAAATATACATTAATACATATCAACAAACCTTGCAATTATAGTTCAGTTATTCTTCACAATAATTCATTTTCAAATGCTTTATAAAGGTTAAAAAATACATAAAGCAAGTCAATTATGTTTATAACTTTGAAGAAAAGGAAGAAATAAAAAAATAACTGTTTTAGACAATAAAAGTATGAATATTGTAAAATAGCACTTAACACTAATATATAAATAATATTTTCACATATTTTTAATTTACTGAATCATTAAATTAATTTTCCTCGGGTAATAATTTAAAGGTGAAAAAAAAATTTGGAAAAAAACAAACTGATAATTTTATCATAGTTAATAGGTGATTATTAAAAATCAATTGGAAAAAGAAGTTACATAAGTCAGGTATACTTTTAATAATTTGATAATATTGTATTTTAAAATTCTAACTTTAGAGAAAATTTACATTTGGTTTTTATAACAAAACTGAATTTTTTTAAATATTTATTGAAATTATTTTATAGAAAATAAAAACTATTTATAAATTATAATTATAATTAATAGGTATTTATAAATTATTTATAGTAAATAAGAATTTATAGTAAATAAAAACTTTTATAGTAAACAAATAAAATAAAATATGTGAGAAAAACTTAAAAATAGAGTTTTAAAAAATTTTCGTATACGTTGGGAACCGAACCCTTGATCCTGTGTGTGCGAATCGGAAGCGTATGGCACACAGCTAAGTTACTGATTTGAAAACTAAAAAAAAATATTTTCTCATAATTCCTTTTTCAATTTAAATTTAAAACAAAATGCATTTTTTAATTATAATTATAGTTTCTATAAAACAATTTTAAAAACTTGCACAAATCCAAGATCTTCTCATTTTTTAAAAAAAAAAAATTTTTTTTTTAATTTTTAAAAAATTTTTTTATATAAAAATTAAAAAAATAATTTCAAAAGATTATTTTTCATATAAAAAAATAAAATACAATTATTATTATTTATTTATATTTTTATTATACAAAAATTATACTAAATTCTGTAGTTAGAAATAAATTTTTCTTTTTTAATTTTTTTTTTTTTTTATCAAAATTTTTTGAAATGTAATTTTAAATCAACAGAAGGTTTAAAACATTTTTTTAATGAAAAAAATTAAATTTTTTCATGAAAATTTAAAACAATTTGAATTACAAATATTTATATTTAAATTTTTTTTTAAATTTCGTACGTTAAAAATTAATTAACTAAAAAAAATTATTATAATTGTCTGCACGAGAGCTGCGATAGGATTCGAATTATTTCGGATATTTTCGGTTTTCAATTGAAGCATTTCGCTTCTGAAATGGAATTTTCATGATTATTATAAAGTTTTGTCTGTATATGAGAATCAAAAATCAAAAAATTCTAACTATACAAATTTGGATCATTCAAGTGAAAAATTATTACATTAGAAATAGAAATTTTCACAAATGAAAATTAAATTAAGAGAAGGATAAAAAAATAATTTTTTTAAATTCTAGAGTGTTAAAAATTAATAATATTCTGGAATTTGTATTATTTTTGCAAAATTATTTAACTTTTCTAAAAACAGAGTGAATATGCGAATGAGATTTGAAATTTCAAAGAGAAATCATCGTATACAATAACAGCAGGTAATAATTTTATGTTTTATGTATTATTAGTATTATTGGTTTTATAGTAATTATTATCTATATATAAATAAATTATACCAAGGCCTATAACATTTTTATTTTTATTTTACTTACTTCTAGTATTTATTCTTCTTTAGTTTATGATATAATATACGAAACAACGAAAGTTTGTTTTCTTCAAAATTTTAAAACGACTTCCACTTTTGAATATAAATTATAAATTTTCAGAAACTTTTTAAAAATAAAATCAGAAAAATAATGAATAGAAAATATTTTTCTTTTGTTTAAGGACATTTTTATCCTTCCAAACTTAAATAAAAAAGATAGAAAATGTACGTAAGGTGTAAAATATCGTTAATTAATTCAATTTAAACAATATTGTTTTTTTATGAAATAATTAAAAATAGTAATAAAAAATTAAAATTACATAGTAAAATAGTAAAAATTTAAAAAAAAAATTTTTTTAAATTAATTAAATTAATTTAAAAAGATTAAAAATAGTATGAATGAAACATTTGCAGTAAAATTGAAATTAAAATATAAAAACGAAAAAAAATAACAATAAACTAAATATTAGTTAAAAAATAATAAAATAATTGAAAAATAAATTTAAAACTATGAAAAATTCTGGGAAAATACAAATAATAGAATAATTAATATTATAATATAATAATAATAATTAAATGGTAATGGTAAATTTTTTGACGGTCACTTGTAGAAAAATATATTGAAATTTGGCATTTCGAATATAAACACGAACTTATTTACTTTGATTGCAAGGCTCATATATTATAATAACATCGATCTTTATTAAATTTAAATACTCGATGATTAAAAAGCAAAAACTGTATAAAAATGAAATAAAATTTATTTTACCCTTCAAATACAAATTAAAATTCTTTCACGTAAACTAATTATTTTAATTACAAATTTAATGTATAAAAAAAAATTTTTTTTAATTATTAAAAAATATTAAAAATTTTTCTAGTCTTTTTAATCTCCTTTGTCAATTCCCACATTCCGTAATTTTCGTAATTTCAGTTGTCGACTTTCATTTTCATTTCATTTTCATTTTCATTTTCATTTTCATTTTCATTTTCATTTCATTTCATTTTCATTTTCATTTTCATTTTCATTTTCATTTTCATTTTCATTTTCATTTTCAGTTTTCATTCAATTTTCATTTTCATTTTCAGTTCATTTCATTTTCATTTTCATTTTCATTTTTCATTTTCATTTTCATTTTCATTGTTCATTTCAGTTTCATTTTCATTTCTTCATTTTCATTTTCATTTTCATTTTCATTTTCATTTTCATTTTCATTTTCATTTTCATTTTCATTTTCAGTGTCATTTTCCATTTTCATTTTCATTTTCATTTTCATTTTCATTTTCATTGTCATTTTCATTTTCATTTTCATTTTCATTTTCATTTTCACTTTCATTTTCATTTTCCATTTTCATTTTCATTTTCATTTTCCATTTTCATTTCATTTTCATTTTCATTGTCATTTCATTTTCATTTTCATTTTCATTTGTTCATTTTCATTTTCATTTCATTTTCATTTTCATTTTCATTTTCATTTTCATTTTCATTTTCATTTTCATTTTCATTTTCATTTTCATTTTCATTTTCATTTTCATTTTGAAACAAATGTCAAATTCAAAGTGAGAGTGAAAATTTCTTACCGTAAAAGTTTGAATAAAAAAAAAAAATAATAATAAATAATAATAATAATAATAATAATAAAAGTTTGAAGTGAATTTACATTTTAATGCCATAAAGGTTTTGGATTCAATAAATTTTTTTATTTTTAAAAAATCTTTTTTATGCTGAAATGATTTACTATTTTAAAAAAAAATTCATCATCACTTCCTTTATGATAGTGTACCTACTGACATTAGCGCATAGGCAAAAATCAATGTACAGGGGCAGAAAGATAATTTATAATTTTCAAAATAAAAAACACTATTTTACTTTCTTTCTATTTTGATAGTTTTGTTAATTTTATTTCATCCGTTTTATTTTTATTTATTTATACTTAATTTCTTTATTTATTTAATTTTATTATCATTTATATTTATATTTAATATTTCTTTATGTATTTTATAATTTTTATATTCAATTATCTAATTTTTATTTATTTATTTAGTTTTACTGTTTTTATTTTAATTTATTTTTTATTAATTTATTTTATTTATTTAACATTTATTTTATTATTTATTATCATAAATATTTATTTACTTTATTTTACTTATTTTAATCAATTATTTCATTACATATTTATTAATTTGTGACGCTTTCTAAAAAAGGACATTATGAGACAAAAAATTATAGGTTATGTTTAAAAAAATGTTTTCTTGTTTTCTGATTAATTTTCAATTATCTGAAGACAGAAACAATGTTTATTAACTATTTTACATACCAAGTAATTAATAAAAATTATTTTTGACTTTAAGTAATTAAAAACGAATCTTAAATCAAATAAAAAACGTTTTTTAACATAACCTATAATTTTTAATGTTAATTTCCTTTATGTTAATTTTTAATATATTTCGGTGTCAATTTTTATTATTTTTGCACTATAGAGACTTTAGTAACAAAAGTCCTATCCAAATCCAATAAGATTTTTTGATTCAAATCCTATATTCCTATATCGAAAAATGACCAAAAGTTCTTTATACAATATTTTAATGAAAATTCTATCAAATTCTATCAAAATTGATTATTAAAAATTGTTTCCAATCCAATAGGATTTTTTTTTTATTATTTTTTCACCACAAATAGTATTTGTTTTATATTTTTCTTCTTATTTCCAGAGGCAAACATGTCATTTATTTCACTATTCGATGAAGCCGATGAAGTTCATCATAAAGATGCATACACATCAAAATTAAAATATCGCAACTACGAGCTTAATTGGAAAATTGAGAATTTCGAGTTTCTCTGTAAAAATATGAAAGAAATAAAATCGCCTCTCTTTCCATCAAAAAAATCAAAACAAGGCCAATGGTTCATTGAATTGCAACCCACGGAATTAAGAGAAAACAATAAAACTCCTTTTAAAATTAAATTAATTTCAACAGATTCAATTGCAAAACATATTAATGTCAGTATTTCAATACAGAATAATTTTTCAATTGTCCAAGAATTAATCGCTGGTAAATTAAATTGTGATTTACGACACGAATGGATATTAACAGGTTCAGAATTATATTCAGCATTTGGAAGATCAGCAATAGCAAAAGTTATTCAAATTAAATGTCAACTCACTGTTCTTGATTTTAATACAAAAAAACAGGAAATTCACGATTATGAACAAAAACCTAATGATCTAGTGGAAAATATTGAAAACCTACTCGACAATGAAGACTTTAAAGATGTTACTTTTAATGTTGAAGATGAAAAATTCACAGCTCATAAAAATATTCTCGCAATTCGAAGTTCTGTCTTTGCTGCAATGTTTATGAATAAAATGTCTGAGGGACTAACATCCGTTGTCGAAATTGATGACATAAAACCAGCAATTTTTCAAAAAATGATGATTTTCATTTATACGGATCGAGTGGAAAATTTAGATGAATCAGCATTTGAATTATTATACGTTGCGGAAAAATATCAACTGGAGAAACTTAAAAATTTGTGCATTCGGAGTTTAAACGTGAATCTATCTTTAGAAACGGTTATTAAGAGTTTTGAAATTGCCGATTTGTATTCAATTGAAAAGCTTAAGGATAAATGTCTAAAATTTATAAGCCAGGAAATTGATGAGATTATCGAGAGAAAAGAATTTCAGGAACTCATACAAAGTCGTCCGTTTATTTGGTTACAAATTTTGAAAATAGATAAAATGTTAGATCTCAATGAAACTGAGGACGATGAATGTTTCAAAAATTGGAGTTATAAATTACGTCATTAGCGTGAAAAAAAAGTCCCTGAACTTGGATTTTGTATTGTTTATTTTTGTTAAATACTTTATTATAGTTTATATTTATTATTTATTATAGTTTCTTAAAGTTATGTCAATACGATAAGTTTAATTAATAAAACTTTGAAAAAAGTTCGAAAAAATCATTTGTTTAACAAAATTTTTACACAATTCTTTACAATAATTCAATTACTTTCACTAAATAATAACATTTCTCATTGAATTTCAATTTTTTAAATAAATTTTGATAAAATTCTAAGAATTCAATTATTTTTATAAATAATAAAACTCATCAAAGAATTTCAATTATTTTTAATACTATTTTAAATTAATTAATTGAAAAATTCAATTATTTTCAAAAATAACAACATTTATCATAGAAATTCAATTCTTTTTAAAAATTTTAATAAAATTTTTTGACAATAATTCAATTACTTTCAAAAATAATAAAAATCATCGCAGGATTTCAATTATTTTTAATGCAATTTTACAGGAATTGCTCAAAAAATGTAATGATTCTTAAAAATTTAATTTCAATTCCTCGAAGAATTAATTAATTAATATTAATTAAAAAAATGTTTTTTTTAAATTCTTTGTAAAAATTCAATTATTTACAAAAATATTGGAATTTTTCACAGGAATTAAATTATTTTCAAATATTTTAATAAAATTGTTCGAAAGAAATCAATTATTTTAAGTACAATTTTAATTACATTTTTGTTGAAATAATTCAATTATTCTTTTAGATTTTAATAAAATTCTTTCCGAGAATTCAATTATTTACATCAATAATTGTTCGAATAAATTCAATTATTAAAGATAAATAACAAAATTATTCCCGAAAATTCAATTATTCTGAGGCATTTTTATAAAATTCTATGCAAGAATTCAATTATTTTCTTAAATAACAATATTTCATCACAAGAATTCAATTATTTTCATAAATTATTTATCCAAATTTTAATAAAATTCTTAAAATTTTTTATTAAATTCAATAATTTTCATAAATTTAAATCTAAATTTTATTGCAAAATTTAGAAGTTAATTTATAATTTTTATTTATTTTATTGTATTTTGTTCTTAATAAATAATAACAATAAATAATTTTTCAAAAAATTTTAACTCTGATATTATTTAAAATATAAAATTGTTGTTTACATTTACACTAAAATAAAAATAATAAAATGTACCTACAAAAGTATAATTATGATTAAAAATACAATGAAAAAAAAGTAATTTTTTTTCAAATTATTTCCTTAGGTCCAGTTATTGGTATAGGTACGTGTATAACAGCTGGGTTGTTTATCTTAATATCTGTAGAAGTTGATAAAACTCAAGTGAAGTTGAATCATTCTGAAAGCCTATAGCTTACAGACGTGCGAATACTTTGCCTGAGTTTAGTCCTCAATGAAAAATTTTTAAAGACTTTTCCTTGCTTTCTAACGTGTCATGTAAAGTAAAAACAGTTTAAAAATAAGTATTTGAAAAATTGCTATATTGTTAGAAAACACCAGTGAAAATAATTTGGAATTTTTGAAAAATCCAGTTTCCTACATCAGGTAATGATTACATTAAATGTTTTGTTATTTTTATAATTTCTGCATCTAAAATAGTAAAAAAAACTTAAGTTAATTGTATAAAACTGAAAAAACTTAATGGCAAGTATGAAAATAAAAAAAAAAATAAATAAATAAAAAAAAAATATAAACTTAAAATCGCGATTAAATTATCTAATATACTTTACCCTCAAAATGTGAATAAGAATTCTTTCACGTAAACTAATTATTATAATTACAAATTGAAGATATATTAATAAAAATTGTTTAAACAAAATATAAAAATTTTTCTATCTTTTATACTTAACGACTTAATTTTTTTTTAATTTTTTGTTAATTCCGTAATTTGTTTTCTACTTTCACTTTCATTTTCATTTTAACTTTGAAACAAATGTCAAATTCAAAGTGAGAGTGAAAATTTTTTTACAGTTAAAATTAAAGTGCGAAAGATTGAAATGAATTTACATTTAAATAACCTAAAGGTTTTGGATTTAATAAATTTTTTACGCTGATGAAATGATTTACTATTTTTAAAGAAAATTAATAATCGCTTATTTTCATTTATTTATGTTTAATTTCCTTATTTATTTTATTTAACATCTTTATACCTACCTATTCATCTTATTGTTGTTTATTTGTTATTTATTAATTTTTGATTTAGTTTATTACTTTTATTGTTTTTATTTTAATTTATTTTATTTACATTTACTTTTTTATATTTATTCAATTTTTCATTATAATCAATTTATTTTTCTTCATATTTATTTTATTCACGAAAAAAATTCTCCATCTAGAACAGCAATAAATTTTTCTTAAATAGTGAAAGTTTTAACTAAAATGCGAAAGTTTTAGCAGTTCCAGATAAAGATTTTTTTTTATTTATATTATATAATTGGTAAAAATTATGACGCGTCGCGAAGAAAGGGACTTATGAGAAGCAAAATCTCATAGGTTATGTTTGTTATCTTCTCACGTTTAATAAACAATAAATGGTTCTTTTTTAATTTTTTAAACTGAAAAATAATTTTTGTTTAATATTTTTAATGTAATAAAGGCTTAAACATAAATATTATTTTTAATTTCAATTTCAATCCAGGTATAAAATTTTGCATTTTCGAGACGCGTCAGATTTTTTTACTTTACAAAATAGTAAAAACTCACAAACGATTCTTAAAAGACAGTAAAAACTGTTGCAGAAAATGGGCAAAATCTGTAAAAATTTTATTTTTACCACAAAATTATAGTATATATATATATATAAAGTTAATTATTATTTTGCTTTATTTATTTTATTTTTTTACCACACAAATAGAATCTCTTTAATATTTCTCTTCTTATTTTCAGGCAAACATGTCATTTATTTCACTTTTCGATGAAGTTCATCATAAAGATGCATACACATCAAAATTAAAATATCGCAACTACGAGCTTAATTGGAAAATTGAGAATTTCGAGTTTCTCTGTAAAAATATGAAAGAAATAAAATCGCCTCTCTTTCCATCAAAAAAATCAAAACAAGGCCAATGGTTCATTGAATTGCAACCCACGGAATTAAGAGAAAACAATAAAACTCCTTTTAAAATTAAATTAATTTCAACAGATTCAATTGCAAAACATATTAATGTCAGTATTTCAATACAGAATAATTTTTCAATTGTCCAAACATGTATCACTACTGACGTAAAATATAGTTTACAATGCAAATGGGTATTAACAGGTTCAGAATTATATTCAGCATTTCAAAGATCAACAATAGCAAAAATGATTGAAATTACATGTAAACTCACTGTTCTTGATTTTAATACAAAAAAACAGGAAATTCACGATTATGAACAAAAACCTAATGATCTAGTGGAAAATATTGAAAACCTACTCGACAATGAAGACTTTAAAGATGTTACTTTTAATGTTGAAGATGAAAAATTCACAGCTCATAAAAATATTCTCGCAATTCGAAGTTCTGTCTTTGCTGCAATGTTTATGAATAAAATGTCTGAGGGACTAACATCCGTTGTCGAAATTGATGACATAAAACCAGCAATTTTTCAAAAAATGATGATTTTCATTTATACGGATCGAGTGGAAAATTTAGATGAATCAGCATTTGAATTATTATACGTTGCGGAAAAATATCAATTGGAGAAACTTAAAAATTTGTGCATTCGGAGTTTAAACGTGAATCTATCTTTAGAAACGGTTATTAAGAGTTTTGAAATTGCCGATTTGTATTCAATTGAAAAGCTTAAGGATAAATGTCTAAAATTTATAAACCAGGAAATTGATGAGATTAACGAGACAAAAGAATTTCAGGAACTTATAAAAAGTCGTCCGTGTTTATGGTTACAAATTTTGAAAATAAATAAAATGTTAGATCTCAATGAAACTGAGGACGATGAATGTTTCAAAAATTGGAGTTATAAATTACGTGATTGAACCTTTGGGTGCAAGAAGGGTAAATTTTTGTAATTAAATTAAAAAGAATTTATAAAAATGATGTTTTTTTTCAAATGGTAATGGCGAAAATTTATCGCTATAAAAAATATAACAAAATTGAAAAGAATTGAGAAAAGTCAATTTTCTCCGAAAATTTCAGTTCATTTGAATTTTCTTGCTTCTTGCTTATGGGTTACTATAAAAAATTTTGTAATTCTAGATTAAGCTTGTAAACATTGCTTTCTACATAAATTTAGACGTTTTTAAAAAACGTTATTTTAATAGAATAATCGTTTTTCATATTTTACAGAAACTTTTTATCTTCTTGATGTATAATGTTTAAATATACAAAATTAATATAACATTTTCTTGATTTTAAGAATATACTTTTGACACACGTTTTTTAAATTGTTTCAAAAGTATTGTTAAAATAAAAAATTATGTGAAATAATTATTATAAATAATAATTATTTGTCTTTTATACAATAAAAGTCTTCGTATAATTATAAAATGAATAAGAAAATTGTGATAGAATTTTTTTTTTTAATTTCATGCACAAATAACATTAAAAAATGAATTTAAACTTTAACATTATTTAAATTTTTCTCAGCTGAGAGCAAACGATTTTGATTGGCTCTCAGGCTGATGACGTCACGGGCATAAATGAAATATTGTCTGCTGTGTATTTACACATGTGATCATTTTATATTATGCAATAATTGTTTAAAAAATCCGTCGATTTCAAGTTAAAATGGTAAATAAATTAGATCCCGGATTTGAGAAAGCCGATACTACGAATTTACCGAAATTAAGTGTATTTATGGTTTATGAGTATATTACAAATAATGAGCGGTATAATGCTCCCGAGGTTCGTGGAGTCAAAGCAACATTGTAAGTAAATTTTAATGTTTGTATTATTAAAATCAATTAATTTATTAATTAAATACTGTCTAAATTTACACAATTTTATATTTTTTATTATTTCCTTATTATTGTAGATCTTCAAGAGAAAATTACGGCGACTCGGCAATAGGTTATGTTTGTGTAAAACGTCAAGGGAAAATATGTACATTGAAAGGCAGAATTTGTCCTGAACACAGAGTAAGAAATAAAAATTACACTGTAACGTTAAAAATAGATGAAGAGAAAGAAATAGTAGATAAAGTGGAATGTCTTGATTGTGCTGCATCATTGGGTGGATGTAAACATGGGATTGCTTTTTTAATGTGGGCAAACAGAAAATACGAATCGCCATCTCCAACTGATGTGGAATGCTACTGGAGAAAATCAGCCTTATCGAAAGTCGGAGATTCACAAAAATTTATTTTGGCTAGTGAATTAAAAAAAAAGTCTAATGATTCAGTTGAAGATTTCGGTGATAATTCAACGTTCTTAAACCAAGTACTTCAACAAGCTGCTGCCAAACAATTAGATAGCCAGCTGTCAAGACATTCATTTGATTTAGAAGAGAGAAAAGTTCATATATTGTCAATACATCAACTTATATTTAATTTCATTCAATCCGAGGAAGAAACTTCAATAGATAATTTTCTGAAGCATTCCAAACAATATTTTTCTCAAGATTTATGTTCTCAAGCTGAACAACAGACTAGAAATCAAGCAAATGATATTTTGTGGCATGAACTCAGATTTGGAAGGGTAACTGCGTCTAATATTTTTGAGGCTAGTAGATGTAAAACACCAGAAGGTAGTTTAGTCAATCGAATTATAGGAGCAGCGAAAGTTTATAACAGTGTTGAAATGGAACGAGGGAAAAAATTGGAAGAAAAAGTTATAACTGAGGTTGAAAAACAATTAAAACTTTCAATAAATAAATGTGGTATGTTTTTAGTTCCATCTTTACCTATGGTAGCAGCTTCACCAGACGGCATAAATTCAGAATTTGTCGTAGAGGTTAAGTGTCCAAGCTCCGAGAAGACAATAGAGAATTATTTAAAAAATGGTCAGCTTAGTCAAAAATGTAAAGCTCAAATTAATTTACAAATGTTGGCTGCTGAGAAGAAAAAAGGACTTTTCTGTGTCGCAGATCCGAAGTTTGAGAATAATAAAAATTTCCAATTCGTATGGGTTAAATATGATGAAAATTTCACAAATAAAATAATAAAAAATTCTGTGGACTTCTGGAAGCAAAATATTTTTCCTGCTTTATTGAACTCTTTTGGCAACTGATTTTTGAGATCATTAATAAATAAATATTTTACTATAGATATATTGTTTTATTGTTTCCTACAATTAATATCATTATAAATATATTTTATTAAAAAAAGAATTATACATGAAAAAATAATTATTAAAATTATTTTACTATTTTTACAGGTACTTAACTCGCCGAAAAATTTATTTTCTAATTATTGGCTTTTGTAAATTAATTAAACCTCCAACAACGGTTACAATACTGTCCAATTTGACCACTGTATTCAGATCAAGGCAAGAATGAGGTACTAATATTCGGAATTCTCGAACTCTTCGAATTACTCTTTCGATGTGGATTCTTAAGCTTGCTATGCTTTTGGTTTTAAGAACTTCTGCTTTTGTGGATTTTGAAGTTGTTGTTACAGATGGCGGACGAAGCAATTTACATTTTTTTTTGTTTAAAATCGATTGAATGTGCTTAAAGCCTCGATCAGCTAAGACTCCACATCCAGCTGGTAACATATTTATTAAATTGCTCTCCTCAGTTAACAAAGTGTCACTTATTCTTCCTCCGTACCCGCGAGATATGAAGGTGACAAATCCATCGGGAGAACATACAATCAAATACTTAATTGTATTGCATTTCTTGTAATCTGACCACGTTAAAGCCTGATGGACTGGATTTGAAGGCTTTTCAATTTCGGTTTCAAAAGCATCAATAATAGCACACACACTATTATAATTAGCTCGAAATGCAATAGGCAAGTTTTTTCTTATACTATTTTGATCAGGAAAAAATACTAGTGTCTTTAAATAGTGAGCTAATTTATCAACAGTTTTGTTGAAAATTCTGCTTGCCTGCGAAGTTGAGATACCAAACTGATCAGCCAATCGACTATAAGTGTCATTAGTCAGTTTGATATTATTGATACTGCAATTAGTAGAAGAACTCAACATAGGTAAAATCCATAACCAATCATTTTCAACACCAATATATTTTTTTGGATCTAAACTGATTAAATATAGGGTAATATCAAGGACTGATTTTTTCATTTCTTTTTGTTTTTCATTTTTTTCCTCACTGCAAGTTGAAGATTTTTTATACTCGCTGGAAATTGACGAATATTTGTATTCGCCAGTAGTGTTTGACGAAGAAACGGGCGTACTTGAATCGGAATTAATTAAAGTAGATACTGTAGATTCTGTTTTATGGAACTTGATCGGTGAACACATTTTGTTAACCATTTCTACTTTAACTTCACAACTTACTTCACGAGTATTAGGCTTGCACATGGTATGCTTACTTCGAACATTAGGTGTCATGAAACTTTTCCTTACTTGTACACCAACACTTTTTTGATTCTTCTGTTCGCAGTTTATTTTAGCAGGTGATAATTTTTCGGAATTCAATGATTCATTTTCTGTTGAAAAATTTAAGTCAATCTGTGTAGAGGATAGTTTAATTGACAGTGGGACGTCAGGGTTCTTTTCAATTTCACTCGTCAAAGGTTCGTGAGAAGACATTTCATGTAACTGTTCTTGATTTGTTAAATCGGTTAATAATTCAACAGGAGTATCATAGTTTTTTCTTATTTTTGCTGCTGGTTGATCGTGCTGTTTTTCTGGAATATTTTCTTCATTTTCAGTTTCTGCTAAAATGTCGTGAATTTGCCTCTTTCTATTTAATTTTATGAACGCTGGTCGTGCTTCTTCGTTTACTTTTATTCGATTAGGCTGACAAGAAAATTTGTGAGGAATCGCATCTTTTTTCAATTTTTTTGGTGCTCCCATAAGACAATATCTAATATAATTATCCATATCATCCTTTATCTACATTAAAAACAAAGTCAAATTTTAGGTTAAGTTGTTCATATTGTTTGTTATTACTATAATAATATAATAATGAAATTTTTATATTAATAATACGGTAAATATAAAATAAAAAAATGCGTAGTGACACTATACTTACACTAAAGTGATCCTCGCAACAATAATAAGTGTATTTAGCCTTCGGAGAATCATTTCGACGAGCAATTTGAAACCACTTTAATCTCATTTTCTCATCTTTGGGAGCACAGAAAAATAATTTATTCGGTGTTTTGACACTGCTGCTTCCACACAATGGTATAAAACACGATTTAAATGTTTTACTTTCGCTCATTTTTAAAAACAATATAAATTTTCAAGAAAACCCTTGATAAATGTACAATCGGTTTATGCCCGTGACGTCACATGTAGTTCGGACAGACTCGGCTCTTTCCGGAGCGTCTTTGATATTGTTTGAAATTTTAATTACTTTTTATTTATTTTAACGATAAAAATGACTTTTAAAAATTGTGCAAAAAAAAATTACATTACAATTTAAGCTAAACTATTCAAATAAAAAGTTTTTTTATGTGATGCAAATTCCCTATTTATTTTTTTTATCATGAAAATAAATTCTGATGCTTTAAAACACAAAATAAATCATTTTTGTTGGTTTTTCTTATTTTAATATTTTTAAGCAAAATTATGATTTTGAATCAGATGGAAAATTTTCTCTTAAAATCGAGGCAATATAACAGTGACTTTTTTATGAAATAAGAAAAAAAATATGTTTCGTAAATAATCATTTGAAGAATTTGTTTCTATAAAATGTATTAAAATTTGCTTCTCTCCCTAGAATATAAATTTTATTTCAGGCACACTGCAAGTAATATTTACAGAAAAACCAATTTTACGATGAAGGTAAAATTTTCTAAAAAAAAGTAATTTAAATTAATTTTTTTATTTGTAAAACTTTTGCACAAAACGTTAATGAAATTTTTTATTATTTATTTAAATTTTTTCAATAAAAAATTTAAAAAAAAATAAAAATTTTTCAATTTTATTAAAATTTAGAATTTGAAAAAAGATACAAAATGTTTTACAATTTTCATTTATTTATTGAATTTTGTTCGTTTATTTTTTACCAAAAAGAGTAAATTTAACTTTTCGGCTAAGTGACTAAAATTTAGATAATAAATATTTTTTCAAAAAATTTAAATTCTGATATTATTTTTAATATAAAATTGTTGTTTACATTTACAATAAAATAAAAATAATAAAATGTACCTATAAAAGTGTGGATTAAAAAATATCAAGAAAAAAAACTAATTTTTTTTCAAATTCTTTCCTTAGGTCCATAGTTATTGGTACACTGTAAGAAATCCTTATTGAAATTTCAATCGTACCACGATTGACATAAAATTACAACGGACCGTCGTATGAAATTTGCTTCAAATATGTAAAATTCCAATTCTTTATGAATTCTCCACACAGAGTTGTTGAAAATTAATTTGCAACTGTAATTGTCAAAAATTCATTGAAATTTACTGAAAGTGTGTAAAAAATGTATTGAATAATAGCGCATGCGCATAATGCTAAGCATTTTTGGCATATATCAAGCGGGAAATTTAAAGTTTCAAAAAAATAATTTTTTTAAATATTCAATAAACAAGGTTTTCTTTTATTTTCTATTTTATTAATTAATTAATTAATTGAAAATTTACATGAACGTAATCTGGAAATTATAATTTAACAGTACTTATTAATAAACGTAGTTGAACATATTGTATCACTTTTTCTGAAAATGTTAATGATCATCAAGTTGAAGTCCACAACGTTGATGAACGAAAAAAATTGTTCACTAAGTAAATTGCACAAAAATATTTACAATAATAATTATAATTTTACAATTAAATTTCAATTAAAAATAATATTTCAATGTATTAAATAAATTTTGTTCGTTAATCAACGTTGTGAACTTTAACTTCGTAATGTAGAGACTTATGTAGAAACGAGAAGTATGATACATCAGACATTTAAAATTTAGATTCCTTAATTTTTTTAAACAAATATCAGACTTTTTTCAAAACGCAGACTCTACAATAAAACGCTACAATAAAGCAATTTAAACGTCTGTTGACAATTTCTTTTGGAAATAATGCTTTTCGAATAAATTTTATTTTTAGATTTTAAAGATAGTTATTTGCTTAAAATTTAAATTAATTATTTACCTACTTTTTACAATTCAACAGCTTTAGAAATTAAATTTCAATCAGTAGATAACTTTTTTAAATTTCATTTGAGACTATCTGTAAATTATAATTTAACAGTACTTATTAATAAACGTAGTTGAACATATTGTATCACTTTTTCTGAAAATGTTAATGATCATCAAGTTAAAGTCCACAACGTTGATGAACGAAAAAAATTGTTCACTAAGTAAATTGCACAAAAATATTTACAATAATAATTATAATTTTACAATTAAATTTCAATTAAAAATAATATTTCAATGTATTAAATAAATTTTGTTCGTTAATCAACGTTGTGAACTTTAACTTCGTAATGTAGAGACTTATGTAGAAACGAGAAGTATGATACATCAGACATTTAAAATTTAGATTCCTTAATTTTTTTAAACAAATATCAGACTTTTTTCAAAACGCAGACTCTACAATAAAACGCTACAATAAAGCAATTTAAACGTCTGTTGACAATTTCTTTTGGATATAATGCTTTTCGAATAAATTTTATTTTTAGATTTTAAAGATAGTTATTTGCTTAAAATTTAAATTAATTATTTACCTACTTTTTACAATTCAACAGCTTTAGAAATTAAATTTCAATCAGTAGATAACTTTTTTAAATTTCATTTGAGACTATCTGTAAATTATAATTTAACAGTACTTATTAATAAACGTAGTTGAACATATTGTATCACTTTTTCTGAAAATGTTAATGATCATCAAGTTAAAGTCCACAACGTTGATGAACGAAAAAAATTGTTCACTAAGTAAATTGCACAAAAATATTTACAATAATAATTATAATTTTACAATTAAATTTCAATTAAAAATAATATTTCAATGTATTAAATAAATTTTGTTCGTTAATCAACGTTGTGAACTTTAACTTCGTAATGTAGAGACTTATGTAGAAACGAGAAGTATGATACATCAGACATTTAAAATTTAGATTCCTTAATTTTTTTAAACAAATATCAGACTTTTTTCAAAACGCAGACTCTACAATAAAACGCTACAATAAAGCAATTTAAACGTCTGTTGACAATTTCTTTTGGATATAATGCTTTTCGAATAAATTATATTTTTAGATTTTAAAGATAGTTATTAGCTTAAATTTTAAATTAATTATTTACTGACTTTTTACAATTTAACAGCTTTAGAAATTAAATTTCAATCAGTAGATAATTTTTTATAATTTCATTTGAGACTATCTGGAAATTATAATTTAACAGTACTTATTAGTAAACGTAGTTGAACATATTGTTTGTAAATACTTTTTCTGAAAATGTAAATGAACAGTTTCATGCAGAGAAGAGAAGTATGATACATCAATCATTTAAAATTTAGATTAACAAATTTTTTTAAAACAATATTCAATCTTTTTTTTAAAAAGTAAATTATGCAATGAAAATTATAAACTTTTATAAACATACAACACTTTTATCACAGTAGAATGATTGTAGACAACACTTATATCATAGTAGAATTATTGGAAAATGTATACTTTATTCTTCAGGGTCGATGCAGAATTTTTTAACTTATTGTAAAAAGTGTTGACTTTTGAAAGGACAGCAACTCTATTCGTAGATTTGCTTCCAGATTCCGGATTTAAGTTCAAGCAATACCGTTGAAGAAATTCTAGAGTGCAAGCGGCGCCGGAAGGGTACGTTCTGTTCCAAACGAAGAAAGTGGCATAGAGCCACATTACAGCTTCTTCAAAATCGAGAGTAAAATCTACATGTAGATTATCGTACATCAATTGATAGATAAGAATATTGTCATTTTCTGTAAAAAAATTTAGAATAGAAATATTTTTTAAATATTCAGGACAAAAAATTTTTTAATACGCTGCTCAAAAAAGAAAAACTTAGAATCGGGTTTACGTAACGAAATTAACGTTTTTCCTTGATTTCTAGATAGATAACAAGTTTTCGCTTCGAATAGTGAAATTTTTTATTCAAATATAGTTTATTTCATTTACTTTAAAATCATATTAGTCAAGTAAATATTTATTTGATAGTAGACAAGTATCTTACAATTTCCATATTTCGAAAAAAAAAATTTATACGAAGGGAACGAAATAAAAAATATTAATATTTGATTATTGGTGTATTACTATTGAAAATAAAAGCAATCTTTAGTTTAAACTGAATAAAATTGAATATAGGTCGAATATTTGATACTTTTACTAACCTACAATGACTATAAAGGGTCCACTCGATGCGGTTGCAACATTTTTCCAGTCTTCTCCGGGCTAAATAAGTAAAAGTCAAACAATTAGAATTTAATTTGAAATATATCAGTAATATGTACAGAAAAATTTGATACTTACAGGACAAACTGAAATCAAAGTTTGTACACTTTCTTTGAAATAGTAAAAAATTATTTTAATAATTTCAAAACTATCATCTGCTGTTTCTGCTTGCGTTAAATTGAAAGCTTTTCCATATGCGAAAATTGTAGCTTTGTCATTAATAAATCCATTTTTAAGCTGTTCAATTGAATGACCCATTTGAAGCGCGTAATGATGGAAAAGATACTCGTGTATAGACAAAATTGGCCAATTGTTTGCTAATGATTCTATATCTGGCAATTTTTCAAAATCATTAAAAAAGTCACGTTGAGCTTTAAATGTTTTGGTAATATTCTCTAAATTTTCTGCGTGTTCATCAGGAGAAATTTCTGTCCTATTGAATGTAGAATATGATTCATGTAACATTGTTTTTCTTTCGGAAATCGTTCCCTCAGTTTCTCCTTCAGGGTGCTCATTCAACTCCCAATTAGTGGCTCCTAATTTGGCTTGACTAAGAAATTTTAAGGCTTTTGAATTTCTCCTCGGTCTTGTGGTGTTGCTTCTCTTTGAAATACTTATTAAGTAGTTATGATGATTTAGAAGGCTGCTGTAGACACTAGTAAAACCATTTCCAAATTTTATATTATTTTTTCTGTCTTCGAAACTCTCAGGATATTTTGCAACAATTTCTTTTGCAACAGTACGAAATACTGCACATGGAATAAATTTATTAATATTATGCATTTGAAGAATGACTTTATGTATAACTTCTTTCTTAATTTCATTTTGTGATTGTCCTTGTTCCAATTTTTCTATGTAATTTCGATCTAAATTTGTCCAATCATATTGGTAATTATGCCAAATATTTATGTTTCTGAGTAATAGTGGATTCGGATCAACCCTTGGTACATGATCATGTGGAAGAAACTGCTGATTTGGTTCATCATTGCCTGGCAACCTTTCTGTTTCCTGAACTGGTCCTGGTATTCCATTTTCATTCATAGAAGAAGAAGCACTTGCTGAATTAACTTCTGTCCAATTTTCATTCTCTTTTAATAAGATAAAAACTTCTTTTTGAAAATGTTCTAAAATTTCATCGCTGTCAATCAGTGTTCCATCCGTTTCAAGACAAAGACTTTCTCCATCAAAGCCCAATTTCAAATTTGCGCATGCAATAAAGTTCTCCAATGTTGGTTGGCAAATTACGCAAACCCGTTTTTTTCGATCGGCCGACCACACTTTGAAGACTGGCATCTGTAAAGAAAAGAGTAGTTAGTAATCATTAAACATTAACTTACAATAAAAATGAAATTTACCATTTAATGTCACTAAAGTTTTAAACGTTTAAATGAACAAAATGTAAATCAAACATTTAATTAGTTAACATTGTATATTTTTGTAGACTTTTCGATAATTTTTAAAAAACTGCTAAACTGTTACCAACATTATTTGTAGTTGGTAATATTCTTTTTAAAGTTATCGAAAACTTTACTAAAAAATATACAATATGGAATATTTGTAGACATTAAGTATAGAAATTCTTTACGGAACTCCGTACGGAAATTTTTTACAAAGAAGAAATAAATAAATTAGAAAAAGAAGCGCCACTCATCGGCTTCCCTCTTACATCGCTTCCCTGCCGCGTCACCGAAAAAAAATAGAGACGGCACTCGATCGAATTTCCCTCGATGGAGGTTTCAGTGTATGTGAAACAATTGTCAAGTAACTGGCATTTTTTTAATTAGTTGAAAAAAATTATATTTTAAGCTTAAAATTATTTTCTTTGTATTTCAATTATTATGTATAATTTTTGTTATCTCTTTTTAACTCTGTGAAAAATAATTTTTTTTTAAATGAACCTAATGAAACCTAAATTAATATTTATGTTGATAAATTGCAGTTTTGTAAGGCAAAGACAAATGTAGATAGGAATAAAGGAAATTGGTAATTAAATTTGAAAAGAATTATACTTACATATTATTGTCCTTCATAAGTCGGGATCGAAAGGTGAATATTTCGGTAAATAATACAATGACGAGGAGAGAACAATTTCTCCGATTGGATCAGGGGATAATAATGAGGAGAATGGAAAAATTTTTAACGGGTCTTGTGATGTTTCGTCGCAGGAAAGTGTCTCGTTATAAGAAAGTGTCTCATAAACACCTAATTTAGTGTTTGGAATAATTTCTTTTATACGTCCAATGAAATAAATATTTGAATTATCACTGTTGATTACAATAATTTCAATTCTGCATATAACGAAGTTTCCAAAAGTACTTTTCCCTACACAGACTGACATATTTCGCAAATACTTAATACCACGATAATCCACTTCAGAAGAGAATTTTAGTCCTTCAATCGAATCTTTAGAAAAAGTGTTTTGAATTAAAACATTAATATTTACATAATGATTTTCTGCTACATAAGGTGAACAATTATAAGAGATGACTGCATTAGAGAAATCGTTGTTTAAACCTTGCATTTTTTGACGTTTAGTAGCCAAAGTTTTAGTAACATTGCGAAAATTGCGACAATGTCTAGCAGAATTTTTAAAAACTTGGTGCACACTCTCTAATCTTAGTGTTTGTACATGTTTAAGTGGTCCAAATTCTAAAGTTAAATCCGGATAATGTGAAACAATATGATGTTTCGGTTGTAATTTTATTCTTGGGAAACAAGCTAATCTGAGGCTTAAATAGTCTTCAATTTTGGAATTAATTAAAGTGATTTGCCCGGAAGACAAAGCAGGCGCGCAAATTAAAGTGCATACCTCTCTTAAACTTAAAACCATTTGCCACACTTGATCTGCTTCATTTTTTATTTTGTCAAAAATTGCTAAAGGAAGTATTAATATTAGTCGTTTTATCTCGCTAGCTGTGCCACATAACTTTGGGTAATTTTTTTTAATAACAGGAAGAACGGACTTTGTCGAACTATTGTCAGTTGACAACCTAATATTTCGAAGCCTGCAATTTAAAAAATGAATTCGAAACCATTTCTTCTTTAAAAAATATTTAATGATATACATTAAATCTCGCGGTATAATGCCTTCAAAAAGGTCATGTGCAAGGCATGGTGGCAAGCCAGGGCGACAAACATGAAAGTTATTTAGTTTATTTAAACAAGAATTTTTTTTTATTCCTTTAACCATAGAATTTGTTTTAATGGCTTCACTAGCACATTTGTCATAATTATCAGGAGTTCTAAACGGAATATTGGACCATTGGTTCTTTGAAAATTGACTTCTATCTATTTCGCAAAAACGGCAAAAATAATTGGATTTACTGAAATTTTCAGTAAATTCTCCAAGGCCATTACTACCCAAGTTGTCACCGTAGACAAAAGCAATGGTTCCCTTAAATAACATTTCCTGGTCCCCTACTAACATTTTAACCCCAACAGTTTCTAACATTTTTAAATCCTCTATTAGCTGTTTAAAAAATATATCCCAACCAAATCGTTTGAGATCTTTTTCAAGACACAATAATACGAGACGGACATTATTTGTTTTAGATCTCAAATAAGGTGGTAAATTGCCTAGTATCATATAAACTCCTACTACTTTATTTTTACCTCTTGAAGACCCTATCGGGTTACAAATTTCGAAAGCATCCTGATATAATAAAATTTTCAAATTGTTTACATTATGCATGAAAAAATCATTATTCTTCGTAGCATTGCCGTCAGTAAAATCAAAAAAGCCTTCTTGTTCATTTAACTGAGGGTGTAAAACATGATTGAGAACATCCTTATTTTCCAATAACAATTTTATTGTTGACAAAATTGGGACGTATTGATAATAACATTCTTTTTCGTTTTCGGAAACTGGAAAAGACAACTGCACGGGTTCAACGTATTTAAAATTTTTGTCATAATATTTATTTCTACAAAAAGTTGTTCTTAATAAGCCAGTTGTAGTACTGTGGGCTTCGAAAATAGGCGAAAAACTATTGTTGAAAATGTTTGCAACTTTTTCTTTGTCATTATCAGATAAGTCACTATTAAAATTAGAATTCAAAAAATTGTTTGAAGATCTTTCAATTTCAGAAAATATGCCTTCAATGAGTGGTTGTAATACAGCTTCTGTTGCATTATGATTTACAGACAAATCTAAATAAAGCTGAGCAAACCTATTTACACTAGCAGAATTATTAGAATCAAAGTCAATATTATTTTGTGAATACGTAGGGTAGTTATCATTTTTAAGCTGAGGTGGATTATTTAGTACAATATTACTGTCATTTTCATTCGGTGATTGTAAAATTGAATTTTCTAATGCAATATTACTTTCTGTGTTACAAAGATTGCTATTTAAATTTGTCACAATTAAATCATCACAATTACGATGAATTCTGCTAATGTGAATGCGTAAAGAGTTAGAGGACAAAAATTTTTTGTTTGCAATAGGACAATTTGGAATTGAGCAGAATACACCTGTATTGGATTTTTTAAAATGTGCATACAAATGATTTTTTAGTATTTTCAAATCATTGCATTGAAAATTACACATTCTTTGTTTGCAAGAATACTGAACATTTTGACTTATATACCTATGATTTCTAAAAATGTGTACATTAAAAGAACCATAGGTATTGAACTTTTTTGTACATCCCGAATAAGCACACAAAATTTCCAAATTAGCATCGAAGGCATGTTTTCTTTGGTGTTTATTATATTCTCTTATATATTTAAAACTTAAATCACAAGAATGACATGAAAACATCGTAAAAAATTTTAGTTGACGAAGCCAATACTATATCAGTCCAAGTTATTAAACGTACGTGTTTGTTATAAAAAATATAAAGAATTCTAATAAAGGCAGGAATGGAATTTGTTCTCTGTCATTTATGTACAATACATAATTAGCATACTGTATTGCGACACGATCTGAAAAATTTAAAAAATTTGTTGTATGACAATAGGTATAAGAATAAGTTTATTTAATTTTATTCAACATACACTCACTCCGGGGAAAAATTAATATCACTTAATGAAACTATTAACAAAATTTTGAATTTAAATATTTTATTTACATGAAAAATAGATTTTACTAATTTTTTTACTTCACTGTAAAATGAACCATTCATAGTTTTATAACTAATTAACTTTTTCAAAAAATAATTTTCAAAAAATTAAAACACTGGTTGGTATAGAAACTAAAATAATTATCAAATTGTATACTAAAAAAAAATAAACATGTGAAAGAATTTTAAGTTTTCAGGAAATTATCAAACTATACAAGACATTTGCAAAAATAACACAAAAAATTTGAGAATTACACTTTCCATAGAAATTAAGTACAGGCTGCGTATTTACTTTCAGAAGCAAATATAGCTTTAGTCGATTAATTAAAGATAAAAGTCGTTTATTTTAGTATAAAAATGTAAAAAATTTCATTTTATATTTCCCTGGCCTTTTACTAATTTCTAAATAACATTATTTGAAATTTTATCAATTTTGTTAAATAAATACTAAAATATCTAAAATTTATTTTCCTCCAGGAATTAAAAATTTTTTAATTTCAATTTATTCTTTTTCAATTTTATTAATTCTAAAAACTATTACTATTATATATTATTATTACTATTTCTATAACTCAACCGCTATAACTCTTCCAATTATTTCAATGGAAAGTCTAAAAAAGTGGATTGAAAATGGATCAAAAATTTGTTTTCTTTTATTAAATATTGTAATGTAATTTCTCAAAAATAATTTTCGTACAATTAGAAAAACAGATAAATTTTGTGTAGAATGTTAATTGTATTATAAAATTTCTTGATTTTAAATTAATTATATTTCACAATTTTCGAATATTTAATACATAACCTTAAAATTTCTTAAACTCGAGTTGAACGCGTTGTACAAATTTTCAGGTTTATTGGAAAACAAATTCTTTTTAAGCGTAAAAAAAGTATTCTTAATAATTATATGGAATCCATAATAAAATATGATTTAAATTAAGACTTACCTTTACATCAGGGCTTTTCACTGAACGGAAAAAATTTAACTTTTGGTCCTCACGCGTTGAAGTCCACCGGAAAAAGAACGAGAATTAGCAAAATTCGAGAACATTCGAAGAAGTTTCTAAATTTTCATATTTTATCTGACTTTTACACATTTCGTGTAAAATTTTTTACAAACTTGTTGAATTTTCAACAACCTCGATAAATTTACACATATTACTATATTACACTTTTGTTGAAATTTCATACGACGGTCCGTTGTAATTTTATGTCAATCGTAGTACGACTGAAATTTCAATAAATTCTTGAAAGTTACATGGACTGACCATTTAAATTTCATTAATTCTGTTATATTCATACGACGTTCCTATTAAAGTTTTACACATTTCATGGAATATTCAATATCGATTTCTTACAGTGTATACGTGTATGAGTTGTTTATATGTTATGCCTACAGCAGTTGATAAAATTCAAGTGAAGTGAAAACATTCTGAAAGCCTATCGCTTATAGACGTTCGAATGCTTGGCCTGAGCAGCCTGAGCTTAGTCCTCAAGGAACAATTATTCTCTTAATTGATCAAGACTTTTTCTTCATGGATAAAAAATATTTTCTTGATTTTTAACGAGTCGTGTATGCTTCAAATACTAATATATAAATATAATAGTAAAACTGTTAAAAAAAGTATCTAAAAAATTGAAATTTTTAAAAACGCAGTGAAAATAATTTGAAATTTCTGAAAAATCCACATCAACACAGCAGGTAATAATTTTATTAAATATTTTGTTATTTTTTAAGAAAATTTTTTTTTCAATTTTGCATTTTTTTATTTGTAATCTTCGTGAGTAAAATTTTAGTTATATAATTGTTAAATTTAAAGATAAATGATTATAAATATAAGAAAACATTTCGAATTTTCATTCAATGTATATTTTTTTAAATTAAAATCGATGTTTGCTTATAATATTTATCTCTTTTTTTTGGGTAAAAATGTTAATCTAAACTTTACTATTTATAATTTTTTCCAATTTTCATTTAAACCTTATTATTTTTAATTATACGATCTGAATTTTCAATTCTTCTAATTTATATATAATATTTAATCAAATAAATTATTTCTAAAATGTCAATAGATTTATATTTTAGTTAATCCAATTTTGAATAAATTTTATTATAATTGTATATAAATTTCAACCAGTGTTCAAGTTATTTAATTTCAATTTTTCATTTTTAATCATCACCAATTTTTCAAAAATTAACCTACTTTCTAAGTGTTTGAACATTAAAATTTCATTAAAAATATAATTTTTAGGAATAATTTTTATAAATCAGTCTTTAAAAAATTTTTAAGAAAAAGAAACAATTTTAATTAATTATTTAATTGAGTACTTTAATCTAGAATTATATATAAATTATTTTTTAAATAGGATGACAAAAGTTTTTAGTTATTTTGATATAACCTGCGAAAGTAAATTTTAACTAATAATTAGTTAGTATATTAAGTATTTCTTTAGTAAAATATTATGTTCTATTTAAATCAGTGACTGTATTTTCACTATCAAATTTTATACTCATTTAAATTTAGAGAGGCGAAGAAATATTTAGAACTAAAAATTAAGTGAAGTACAAATTGTAGTAAAAAGTAATTGTGCACCATAAAAATCCATTTTCGTATAAACTGAAAATAAACATTGACATTTTTGTTAAATTTGAATTTAGTTTAATAAATGTAGCTATAAGATAATATTTCGCTAAAAATAACTATAAAAATAAATATTTTGCTAAAAATAACTTCTTGAACCAACAAGGTTTACAGGATAGGTCCAAAATTTTGATTCGGGTAGCGGTTACTTTTTGAAAAAGTGCATAAGAAGATAAATTGTTCCTGTTTTTTATGTCGAATTAGGAAAATAATATTTTTTTTACATTTTTATAGTTTATAAACTTTCTTTGTAACATTACTGAATCATCACATAATCTTTCAGGTGACCCAGCTAACAATGGATCCACCTATGGAATGTACTCAATTATCTTACGAAATTCGAAATAATCAAACTTATTCCTCAAAATTAAAGCTTGTTAATAATTCATTTTACTGGAAAATAGAAAATTTCAAGTTTATCTGTAAATATATGAAGGTAATTAGATCTCCGACTTTTGTATCGCAGCATTCAAAAGATGAATATTCTATTGAAATTCAACCAACAGAATTAAAAGAAGACAACGAAGATCTATTAAGTATTCGTTTCATTTGTGCAGCTGACATTACAAAATTTATAAATTTCAACATAAGTATAGGAGCTGACGAGATTAATTCCTATAAATATTTTTACACCTTTAAAAAAGTACAAAAAGATCAAAATTTTTGGATAGTAAGTGGATCAGCTTTATACAAAGCATTCAAGCAAAATTTACCGTCAAGGGTTGTAATCACATGTGAGTTTAGTGTCATTGTTGGTGATACAAATACAATAAAGAAGCCACTAACTGACTTTCTGAAATGTAATGAACTAATAGCAAATATTAAAAGTTTGCTTCATGATGAAGATCTTAAAGATGTTGTCTTCAAAATAGAGGATGAAGAATTCACGGCTCACAAAATTATTCTCGCCAGTCGAAGTCCTGTGTTTGCTGCAATGTTCAAGAACAAAATGAATGAGGAACTAACATCTATTGTCGAAATAGATGACATAAGATCATCAATCTTTCAGCAAATGCTAAATTTTATTTATACGGATCAAGTGGAAGATTTAGAAGAATCAGCATTCGAATTAATAGACGTTGCGGAGAAATATCAACTAGAGAATCTTAAGTCTATGTGCATCAACAGTCTAAATGACAATCTGTCTGTAGACTCAGTTATTAAGACTCTGGAGATTGCCGAATTGTATTCAGTTGAACTGTTAAGAAATGAATGCCTCAAATTTATGTACGAGAGAAAGTTTGATATCTGTGAGACAAACGATTTTCAAGAATTGATAAAACTGCGCCCAAATTTATGGATAGATATTTTAAAAATGGAGAAACAGGAACATGCTATAGAAGGGATAATAGATTCGTTTAATAATTGGGGTTACACATTAAAATGAATCTATTTTGGAACACTTTCTTAATTATGCATTTTTTTTATTGAAACAGTATAATAAATGAAAAAATAAGCGTTACATTCGAAAAAGGGACATAAAAAGTAAAGAATATTTTTATCACAAACATAACCTATTTTTTTTTTTTTTTTTGTTAAATTTATTTTCTAATAAACTTTCTTTATAATTACTCTTATCTTTTTAAAAAAAAATTGTACTCTAAAAATTACAAATCTAAATTTTTTTACTTCTGGTTCTCTTTCTTCTAACAAAAGTGAAATGATATGAATGTTAAACAATCAATAATAATAGTTTATTATAAAAAAAATATTTTATTTTTATAAATTATCAATGTAACAATACATTGTTATTTCTTATTTACTTAATAAAATTTATTTCTAAAACATTTACTTAATTTTCAAAAAGTATAGCCTATCAAAAATAAATAAAATCATAAATTTATAATTAATTCTATTATTTCAAATTTAATTGATAAATAATTTTTGTAACTTGTATTATTGAATTAAAAAAGTATTTTACAAATGAAACTAATTTTTCCTTTAATTCTATTAAAAATTAAAATATTTATTTTTTTCTAAAATTGAAAAATTTTAAAATCCATCCCAAGATTCGTAATTTTTGTAAAAAATATGTTTTTGTATCAACAAAAAAAAAAAAAATTACCGAATGAAAAAATTAATTTTTACAATTTTTGAAGCATTTAAAAAAAATTGTTTTTAGGTTGAAAATGCTAAAAAATATCATTGTTACACAATTCATTTATATGGAAATACCATGGAAATTCACTTGTTTATTTTTCTAATTAATTTCGAATCATAATTTTTTTTATATTTTATGTTTTTTCAAAGTATAATTAATATTTTTTATTATTTATAAAAAATATGATTTGAAATTAGTTAGAAAAATAAACAAGTGAATCTCCACATAAAAAAATTGATTAACAATGGTAGGTACTTTTCAGCATTGTGAACCGAAAAACAATATTTTTTTTCCAAAAAATGCTTCAAAAATTGTAAAAATCAATTTTTTCATTCGTTAATTATTTGTAGATACAAAAACATATTTTCTACAGAAACTACGGTTGGATTTTCAAATTTTTATCAATTTTTAAGAAAAGTAAAAATCCAAAAATGGTCAGAATATTTTTTGATCGACTTTATTTTATGACCATTGATTTCCTCTCAAAAAATTACTATAAAAATAATTTTATGGGTCCAATTGACCCAGTGTGTCAACGGCGTTGCAACGGTAAGTTAAAATTGCAGATTCTTATACATATTAAATTAAAAAAAAAATACTTGAAAGAATTTAGTTGTACTGAGAATTATAATTTTTGCCAATAAGTATAAAAACTTGACCAAATTTTTAACTAAATTAAAAAATAGTTCAATTCAAACTATACAGATAAATTTTATTGTAGAAATATTTTACGTCATTATTGATAAGATATTAAGAATTTAAAATTGTTTTTAATTTTCTAAAATGAAAAATAATTGATATTGATATATTCGCAAAATAATGTATATTTATATTATATTACTGTTTTAAAATATTTTTTATATTTAAAATTTTAAACAGATAGCTTGAAATAGAAAATAGAGATATATACTTATGTCCTTTTCTATCTCATAGGCTTAGGTTGTGTTTATATACATAAAAAACCAATAAAAATTCTTTATTAGAATGATTTCCATTGAATCCTAATTTTCTATTGGTAATTGTTCTTTGGCCTTACGTCGTGTGTCGTAATTTTTACATGAGAAAGAAAAGGATAGAAATATTGTTTGTCTCTTTCATGCATCTCGTTCTCGAGCGACTTTCGTGCAGCTATTGTGAATTAGCCTTTACACCGTTATAACCAAACCGAAAAAAGTTCTAAAAATATCTCTCGTTTTGCAAATATACAATACGCGATTGCAGGCATTTGTCCTTTAAACTAATTATATTACATTAAATTCAGTAAGTATATTATTTGTATCAAGTAATTATTATTCTTTATGCATTATTGTACAACCTTTTGTTCATTTTGAAATATTTTAGCACAAGTTTAAACTTAAATTATTCATTTTTTTCCGTTTCATATTCAGTATTATAATACTAATGCGGTATTATACACATTTTGATATTTAATCCCAGTGACATTTATTGTGACATTTCATAAGAAGTAAAGTGTCAATAATTTCTACGTATCTAAATTTTCAGACAAAAATGGCTACTTCTGAGGAATCTGGTAGAGCAAGTAAAGAAGAAAATTATTCTTTTTCTTTGAAATATATTTTTAACTGGACAATCAATGACTTCGAGTTTGCTTGTAAAAACTATAAAGTAATTAGATCTCCAGAATTTTCAACAAAGAATTTTAAAGATGACAAGTGGACAATTACTTTGGAACCTACAGTGTTAAGTTTACACAATGAAGATTTTTTTAAAATTCATTTGATCTTTGACGATACAAAAATCAAAATGAATGATAAATTATTAAATGTTCGAATTTCATTTCAAAGGATAGATAATTCTAGGATTGTTAAATCATTTGACACTAATATTGCAGTTCAAAGTGAAAATTGCTTATCTTGGAAAATAGGAGGAGTAGATTTTTTT
Organism: Leptopilina heterotoma; assembly: GCF_015476425.1. Classification (NCBI taxonomy): domain Eukaryota; kingdom Metazoa; phylum Arthropoda; class Insecta; order Hymenoptera; family Figitidae; genus Leptopilina; species Leptopilina heterotoma. The sequence continues at coordinate 1,407,956 of NW_025111142.1, forward strand.
CGTAACATTAGAGAAAGTGCACCAATAAACAGGCATGGAATGAGAGATACTATAGTCCCAAATTCAATTGACGTAATCTGCGAGATTAATGTGGTTTTTCCTGATAAGACTATATTTCAAAAACCGCTTATTGATATTGAAAATTGTATTGGACTAATAGAAAGTAATAAAAATTTTCTCGACAATGAAGAATTCAAAGATGTTACGTTTAATGTTGAGGATCAAAAATTTACTGCTCACAAAATTATTCTCGCAAGTCGAAGTCCTGTGTTTGCTGCAATGTTCAAGAACAAAATGACTGAGGGACTAACATCCGTTGTTGAAATTGATGACATAAAACCAGCAATCTTTCAACAAATGCTGAATTTCATCTACACAGATCGAGTGGAGAATCTAGAAGAATCAGCATTCGAATTATTGTACGTTGCGGAGAAATATCAACTGGGAAAACTTAAAATTTTAAGCATCAACAGTCTTAATGACAAACTATCTTCAAAGTCAGTTATTAAGACTCTGGAGGTCGCCGAATTGTATTCAATTGATCTGCTAAAAAATGAATGTCTAAAATTTATCAACGACAGAAGGTGTGACATTATTGAAACAAAGGAGTTTCAGCAATTATTATTAAACCGTCCAAGTTTATCGATAGATATTTTAAAAGTAGACAGAGCAAGACGAAGCGAATGTTGTGAATCTTATGAATTAAGATAAATCGATTACAAAACCTTTTCTTCAAACTCCTTTAAATTGTTTCCAGTAATATTTATAAATATATATAAAACAAATAATAATAATAATAAATCATTTTCATTCATTTTTTCTAATTCAAAATAATTTTTATGTTCAAAAGTCTTTATTACACGTCAGAAAAATTTCATTTGTGATGAAAATGATACTTTATTGCATATTTATTATAAAAAGTATTTGTTGTCTTTATGTATTCAGGAATTGAATGTAATAAATTACGTTTCGCAACCAAACATTAATATTTTATATTTACTTGAAACTAAATTTCACCTTTTTTGTGAACTTAATTCAAATTGATGAGAGAATTCATAAAAAATGTTGTATTTTCGAAAAATGAAATTTTTAAAGTGCTAATTTAAATATCTAATAATACAAATTTTTCATAAATAATGTTATAATTTATTTATTTGTTTATCATGAAAATAAATCCTAATGATTTAAGACACAAAATAAATCGTTTTTGTTGGTTTTTTTGTTGGTAAATAACCATTTGAAGTTTTTAAATTTGTATTTATTTATTGTATTTTGTTCTTTTTTTATCAAAAAGAGTAAATTTAACTTTTCGGTTGAGTGACTGAAATTTGAATGATAGATTAGAAAAAATTAATATTAATTAAAATATACAATTGTTATTTGCATTTTTACACTAAAGTAAAAATAATAAAATGTACCTACAAAAGTATGGATAAAAAAATATAAAGAAAAAAAAACTAATTTTTTTTCAAATCATTTCTAGGCCAGTTATTGGTATATGTCTATAACGGATGTATTGTTTTTGTTATGCCTACAGAAATTGACAAATTCAAGTGAACTTGAATCAATCTAAAAGCCTATTGCTTATTAGACGTGCGAATACTTTGCCTGCGTTTAGTCCTCAATGAAAAATTGTTCACGAGTTTTTCTTGCTTTCTAACGTGTCATGTATGATATTATTGCAAATATTTAAATAGTAGTAAAAATAATTTTTAAAAGTATTTGAAAAATTGCGATATTGTTAGAAAACAGCAGTGAAAATAATTTGGAATTTCTGAAAAATCCACTTTACTACAGCGCAGGTAATGATTTTAATAAATATTTTGTTATTTTTCCAGAAAGTGTTTTTTTAATGTTGAGATATTTTGATATTTAAACTTTGTGAATTAAATTTAGTTATATAATTGTTAAATTTAATAAATAATTATAAATTAAATTATAAAAAACAATTTGAATTTTCATTGAATGTAACATTTTTAATTATAATCGGTGTTCTATAATATGTTTATAAACTAGAATAATTTTTATAATAGGTAATGAATATCTACTTAAGTGTACAAATTTTTGAAAATTTGAGAAATTATTAATACTCTCTAAAGCTGATAAATAGTAAAAAAAATTAAGTTAATAGTAAATAAACGTAATAAGTAGTATTTTTCTTCTAATTAAAATAGTGCCGATTCGATTATTGCAAATTAAAAAAAACTACTAATTTAATAAAAATAATTTTCAATTTTCTTTAATTTTCCTATAGTTATCCTATAATTAAAAATTTTTTATTTACCTCAATTTTCAGACAAATATGGCCACGTCTGATAAACCTGGTGGATACGTTACAGATGAAGATTATTCTTCTACCATTACATATAATTTTAAGTGGACAATTAATAATTTCGAGTTTGTTTGCAAAAACGTAAAAGTAATTAAATCTCGACAATTTTCAACAAAGAATTTTAATGATGGCAAATGGATAATTATGTTGGAACCTACAGAATTAATAGGAAGCAACAACGATGTCTTTAAAATTCATTTGATTTTTGACGATCAAAAATTTTTAAAGAGCAAAAAATTACTAAATCTTGAAATATCATTTAAAAGGAGGGATAATTTAGAAATAGTTAAATCATTTTTCCCTTGCACTGCATATGATAATCGAGGTGAGAATAACATATTGTGGGAAATAAATGCAAAGGATTTACTTTACGCCTTTATCGACAGTGCACCAAGGGACCAATATGGACGAAAGTGTCGTGTAATCCCAATATCTATTGATGTTACATGCGAGATTAATATTCTTGACAATATTCCGTCTATAATAAAAAAATCGCTTATTGATATTGAAAACTGTAATAATGAAATAATAGATAATATTAAAAGTTTGCTCCACAATGAAGAATTCAAAGATGTTACGTTTAATGTTGAGGATAAAAAATTCACCGCTCATAAAAATATACTCGCCATTCGAAGTCCTGTATTCGCTGCAATGTTCAAGAACAAAATGACTGAGGGACTAACATCAGTTGTTGAAATTAATGACATAAAACCAGCAATCTTTCAACAATTGCTGAATTTTATTTATACGGATCGAGTCAAGAATCTAGAAGAATCAGCATTCGAATTAATATACGTAGCGGAAAAATATCAACTGGAGAAACTTAAAAATTTATGCATCAACAGTTTGAATGAAAAATTATCTATAAACACAGTTTCTAAAACTTTGGAGGTTGCCGATTTTTATTCAATTGAGAACCTAAAGAATGAATGTCTAAAATTTGTAAACGATAAAAGATATGAAATTATCGAGACAAAGGAGTTTCAGAAATTATTATTAGATCGTCCAAATTTATCGATTGACATTTTAAAAATAAAAGAAACAAGAAGGAACGAATGTTATGAATATTATGAGTTAAGATAAATATATTATGAAACCCTTGCTTTAAACTCCTTGTAATGAAAATGTTACCCAATTACATATTTCTTATGAAAAGTATTTGCTGTCATTATGTATTTTGAGAATTGTATGAAATTATGTTTCGCAGTACAAACATTAATATTCACTACGATAGAATTAAAAAAAAATTATGAAAATTATACCTACTTTCGCTTAGAAAATCAGAACTAAATTTTCCTTTTCCAGCTTTATTGTTTTGATTGAAATTGAAAATAATTTACGAAAATGATGTGTCTTGTTTGAAAATGAAATTCATTTTCATGCGAACATTAATCGGTATAAAAAATATAACAAAAGTAAAAAAAAAATGAAATTTAAAAGAATTATTGAGAAAATATTGTTAAAATAATAATTGTGTAATTGAATTTGTCTTTTATAAAATAAAAGTCTTCGCATAATTATATAAAATGAATGAGAAAATTCATATCACGACCTTTCCAAGTACATGTTTATTTGCAGCATATTTTTGAAAAGAAAAGAAAAATTAAACTTATTTTATAGTGCTGCAATATTACAACTTTTTCACTAATAAAGTTATAATTTATTTCAGTGAAAATACAAAGAAAAAAATGTAATTTTTTTCCAAATTATTATATACGCGTGTAAAACGGCTGGATCATTTATCTTATACCTGTGAAGTTGATAAAACTGAAGTGAAGTTGAATCATTCTAAAAACTTATCGCTTAAACGTGCGAATACCATAGAGATAATTTGGCCTGAGTTCAGTCAGTCTTCAATGAACAATTGTTCTCTTAATTAGTCAAGACTTTTTCTTCATTTAGAAGAAATCATTTCTTGCTTTTTAACGTGTCGTGTATGAAGTGAAAAAGTAATTTGTTTCTGAAAAATCCACTCTACTACAACAGGTAATAATATTGTATGAAATATTTTATTTTTTCAAAATGTTTTTTAATGTTGCGTATATATTTTCATTCTTAAATTTAAGTTATAGTTGTTTACTTATAATTTGTTTGCAAACTAAAATAATTAATATAATAAATATTTATTTATGTGTATATATTGTTTATATGTCTGTAAGCAAGTAAAAAATAAATTTTTCTTTAAATTTCTACTTTTCTAAATTTTCAGACAAATATGGCTACGTCAGAGAGATACAGTAAAGAAGAAAATTATTCTTCTACATTAAATGCCTTTAAATATAATTTTACCTGGACAATCAATGACTTCGAGTTTGTATGTAAAAACGTAAAAGTAATTAGATCTAAAGAATTTTCAACAAACAATTTCTCAGATTGCAAGTGGTTAATTACGATGGAACCTACAGAGTTAATAAGGGACAACAAGGATGTCTTTAAAATTAATTTTCATTACCATGCAGACTTAATGGACGAAAAATTATTAAATGTTCAAATTTCATTTAAAAGGCAAGTTGATTTGCACTCATTCGAGATTTTTAAAACATTTGAAAATGAAAATGGAGAACGAGGTGAAAATATAATTTCTTGGAAAATAAGTGGATCAGATTTGTATGAGGACTGTGTCTACAGTACACCAGAAGAAGATGAACTTTCTATATTACTTGACCGTCTTGAACCTACAGTTCCATATTGTATTAACGTTATATGCAACATTGATGTGGTTTTTCCTGATGAGACTATATTTCAAAAACCGCTTATTGATATTGGAAATTGTATTGGACTAATAGAAAGTAATAAAAATTTTCTCGACAATGAAGAATTCAAAGATGTTACGTTTAATGTTGAGGATCAAAAATTTACTGCTCACAAAATTATTCTCGCAAGTCGAAGTCCTGTGTTTGCTGCAATGTTCAAGAACAAAATGACTGAGGGACTAACATCCGTTGTTGAAATTGATGACACAAAACCAGCAATCTTTCAACAAATGTTAAATTTCATCTACACTGATCGAGTGGAGAATCTAGAAGAATCAGCATTCGAATTATTATACGTTGCGGAAAAATATCAACTGGAGAAACTTAAAATTTTAAGCATCAACAGTCTTAATGATAAACTATCTATTAACACAGTTATTAAGACTCTGGAGGTTGCCGAATTGTATTCAATTGAGAACCTAAAAAATGAATGTCTGAAATTTATCAACGATAATAGGTATGAAATTATCGAGACAAAGGAGTTTCAGAAATTATTATTAGATCGTCCAAATTTATCGATTGACATTTTAAAAATAAATGAAACAAGAGGGAGCGAATGTTGTAAATCTTATGAATTAAGATAAATCTATTGTAAAATAACTTTCCTTAAATTCCTTACAAAAATGTTTACTGTAAAAAGCAAAGAATTGAAAGAAATTGAAAATTTTTAATTCTCATGAATCTCTAAATCTTCATAAATGCATATTAACTTATTTACATATCTTTTTTCTATGTGTAAAATGCGGTAAAATGTCTTGCTTCTTAAGTTCCCTGTCTTCGGAACCCACATCACAAATAATTTAAATTAACTGATTCATTATCATTCTTATGTTATACATTACGAAATTGGATTTAAATTATGCTTAAATATCCACAATAATAAATATAATATAGAAATGTAATAAATCATTTTCATTTATTTCCTTTAATTACTCCAAATAATTCACAGCTTAAAATTTCCGTACAGGATCCTCAATGGATCCCTAACGGATCCTGTGTAGTTCCTGTACAGGATCTGCTAGGAATCTGCAGGAATCCTTGACTTTTCCTGTACAGGATCCGGTCGCGATCATAGTTTATGATAAAAAATTTCTTTTAATTTTTATAAATTATGAATTTACATAGAGTATTATTATTTCTTATATATAATAATAATTAATAAAATCTATTTCTACGGATATATATATATTTATTTTTTAAATCAACAGAATAACTTTCAGACTTCAAAATTCATATAATATTATTAAGTTAAATAATAAAATTTTAAATAAGTTAATTAAGAAGACTTATAATTTTTGTCAATCAATAAACTGAAGCTAATTTTGAATTACATTAAAAAATTGTATATTTGTATGTAAAAAAAGAGTTTTAATTTAATTAATCTTTAATTTTAAAAAAAATTTAATTTAAAATTTAGATAAATTCTGTGTTATAGATAAGAGAAGGACAAAAAACAATACAGAATTAGATAAAAGACAAATACAAATTAGATATTTCGATTTCTCGAATTACATACAGATAATACTTCGAGGAAGCACCTACATAAATATTCATATGACAAAATCACTGAAATTTGAATACTAAATAATTAAAAAAAAAATGTTACCATAAATGTAAATAATTGAAAAACAATTTAAACATATAATTTTTTTCCTTTAGTACAAGTTAATTTTTTTAATTTCATAAAATTAATTAACATATAAGATATACTAAACGAAAGGAATAAATATTTAACTGGAACAGCTAAAAATTTCACTATATTAGCGAAATTTTGTTGTTGATTCTGTTAAGACTCGCATAAGTTATTCTAGATAAACGTTTCGTTGTTCAGGGTAATTTTTTTTTTAACGTGGCACACTTGTATTCTTATAATTGAGGAGCTGAATAATTATTTCTTTTAAAAATTATAATTCATGTAAATTGTTATTTTTTTTATGAAAGATTTCGTAAATTTGTACATTGACACCTGGCCTGTTTGCTCCTTTCTTCCCTTAGATACAAAACAAAATTATTATTTTTTAAAAATTATCTCCTATTTTCCAGTTACGGGGACGTGGACAATCTTATCTATCTCATGCGGGAAGGAAATAAATATTTTAATGATGTTAAAACATTGTAAATACTTATCGCTCGAACGTGCGAATATTTTCTCTAACTTCTGGTTCACAATGGACAGTTTGCTTTTGTATTGCTCACGATTTTTTTTCCATACTATCGCAGTCGAAGTGGTCATGTATTCATATTTTTTGCACATTTCAACTTATGCACTCGCTACGTGATGTGTATATAAGTGCAACTCAAAAAGAAAAGAACTTTTGACACTTTTGGGAAATTTTGTGAATATAATTTGAATTTTTGAAACTTCGCTTCGTTAAAATCAACTAGTTCAACAGGTAAGAATTATATTAATTTATTTATATTTATTCAATTATTAAAAAAATTCAATATTATTATTCTAAAAATGCTATAATGCTTTTAATATTCGATTATTATTTAGAATATCAACTAAAATTTATTTTTAAATAAATTTTTATTATAGAATATAAACTCTAAGAGAATTCCATTATTTAAATACAAAAGTAAATTATAAATAATAGAATGCTTCTGAAAATACATGTGCAATTTTTCAGGTAAAAATGACTTTTGCCGGAGACGATCACAAGGATTCTTTTACTTCAAAATTAAAGTTTTATAACTATGAATTTCAGTGGAGAATTGAAAATTTCGCGTTTCTTTGTAAAACTATGAAAAAAATTACTTCTAAAAAATTTAAATCAAATCACTCAGAAGGTTATTATTTTATTGAATTTGATCTTACAGAATTAACAGAAGGTGATAAAGATCCATTTGTTATTCGCTTCATTTGTGCAGACGACATTAGACAGTTTATAAATTTCAAAATAGAAATATCTAATTGTTTGGAAAAGAGTAAATTAAAATCTCTCCATACTTTTAATAAAACAATAAGACCAGAACAATTGTCTATAAAAGTATCAGAATTGCTAAGTGCTTCAGAAAATAAAGAACTAAACACTATTTTATTGAAATGCGAGTTTACAGTTTTTGTTCCTAATACAAATGCAATGCAAACACCGCTTATTGCTATTGAAAAATGTAATGGATTAATGGAAAGTAATAAAAAATTTCTCGACAATGAAGAATTCAAAGATGTTACATTTAATGTTGAAGATAAAAAATTCACCGCTCACAAAATCATTCTCGCCAGTCGGAGTCCTGTGTTTGCTGCAATGTTCAAGAACAAAATGAAGGAGGAACTAACATCCGTTGCTGAAATTAATGACATAAAACCAGAAATTTTTCAACAAATGTTGAATTTCATCTACACTGATCGAGTGGAGAATCTAGAAGAATCAGCAGTTGAATTAATAGACGTTGCAGAAAAATATCAACTAGAAAATCTTAAGTCTATGTGCATCAATAGTCTAAATGACAATCTGTCTTTAACCACAGTTAGTAAGACTTTGGGGGCTGCCCAATTGTATTCAATTGAACTGCTAAAAAATAAATGCTTTTATTTTATATCTGAGAGAAAGTATGACATTCTTGAGACAAAGGAGTTTCAAGAATTAATAAAAGAACATCCAAAATTATCAATCGATATTTTAAAAATTGAGAAAAAGGTAAACCCTGTGGAAGAAGAAGAAGAAGAAAAAATTTTTTTTAATAATTGGGGTTATAGTTTTAAGTAAATATATTTTGGTACACTTTCTCAATTATGCATCTTGTTTATTGATACAGTATAAAGAGATAAAATAAGACATTCGAAAAAAGAACCTAAGTAGCATAAAATCTATATATGTTATACATTTGTAATAAACTTATCCGTTTCTTTTTAATTTTACACGAAATCTTTATTTTTTACAAAAAATAATTTTCTATCCTAAAAATGAAAAACCTAAAATGTTTGGCTTTTGGGTCACTTTTCTTGTAACAAAATGAAATGATAGGAATGTTTAACAAATAATAATTATAGTTTATGATAAAAAATTTATTTTTATTTTTATAATTTATGAATGTATCCAGAACATTGATAAAAAGTAATAAAATTTATTTCCAAGGATATATTTAATTTTTAAAAACTGCAGTCCAAAATCTTCTTTAAATTCATATGTATGAAGAGACAGAGAGAGAGAGAGAGAGAGAGAGAGAGAGAGAGGGGGGGGGAAGTACTATATCTAGGAAGTACTTTACATAAAATTCAATTGACATAAAGTTTAAATCAATTTTTTTATTTGTACAATTTTTTCATAAAACATTAATGATTATTATTTATTTATATTTTTCCAATATTAGTTTTCATTTTATTGCAATTTATAAGTTAACTTTAAAAAAGTAATTAAAATACAAAGTGTTTTATAATTTCCATTTATTTATTGAATTTTGTTCTTTTATTTTTTACCAAAAAGAGTAAATTTAACTTTTCGGCTAATAAGTGACTAAAATTTAGATAATAAATAATTTTTCAAAAAATTAAAATTCTGATATTATTTTAAATATAAAATTGTTGTTTACATTTACAATAAAATAAAAATAATAAAATGTACCTATGAAAGTATGGATTAAAAAATATCAAGAAGAAAAACTAATTTTTTTTTTCAAATTCTTTCCTTAGGTCCATAGTTATTGGTATACGTGTATGGGTTGTTTATGTTATGCCTACAGCAGTTGATAACATTCAAGTGAAGTTAAAACATTCTGAAAGCCTATCGCTTATAGACGTTCGAATGCTTGGCATGAGCTTAGTCCTCAAGGAACAATTGTTCTCTTAATTAATCAAGACTTTTTCTTCATGGATAAAAAATATTTTCTTGATTTTTAACGTGTCGTGTATGCTTCAAATACGAATATATAAATATAATAGTAAAACTATTAAAAAAAAGTATCTAAAAAATTGAAATTTTCAAAAAACGCAGTGAAAATAATTTGAAATTTCTGAAAAATCCACATTAACACAGCAGGTAATAATTTTATTAAATATTTTGTTATTTTTTCAGAAAATTTTTATTTTAATGTTGCTTACATATTTTTATTTTTAATCTTTGTGAGTGAAATTTTAGTTATATAATTGTTAAATTTAAAGATAAATATAATTATAAATATAAGAAAACATTTCGAATTTTCATTCAATGTATATTTTTTTAATTAAAATCGATGTTTGCTTATAATTTATCTCTTTTTTGGGTAAAAATGTTAATCTAAACTTTACTATTTATAATTGTTTCCAATTTTCATTTAAACATTATTATTTTAAATTATACGATCTGAATTTTCAATTTTTCTAATTTATATATAATATTTAATCAAATAAATTATTTCTAAAATGTCAATAGATTTATATTTTAGTTAATACAATTTTGAATAAGTTTTATTATAATATTGTATATGAATTTCAACCAGTTTTTAAGTTATTTAATTTCAATTTTTCATTTTTAATCATCACCAATTCTTCGAAAATTAACCTTATTGAGTGTTTTAAAAATTACTTTCAAAGTGTTTGAACATTAAAATTTCATTGAAAATATAATTTTTATATAGGAATAATTTTCATAAATCAGTCTTTAAAAAATTTTCAAGGAAAAGAAACAATTTTAATTAATTACTTAATTGAGTACTTTATTCTAGAATTATATAGACATTATTTTTTAAATATGTAGGATGACGAAAAATTTTAGTTATTTTGATATGACCTGAAAGTAAATTTTATCTAATAATTAGTTAGTATATTAAGTATTTCTTTAGTAAAATATTACTATTTAAATTAGTGACTGCATTCTCATTATGTATCAAAAACGATAAAAATGATTTTAAAAAATAATAATTGATACGACAATTCTGCTATCATACAAAAAAAATTGTTGAATTTGTTTCTATTTATTTAAATTTATTCAATATTAGTTTTCATTTTATTACAATTTTATTTAGAAGTTAAATTTGAAAAAGAGATACAAAGTATTTTATAATTTTTATTTATTTTATCGAATTTTGTTCTTTTCTTTTTTATCAAAAAGAGTAAATTTAACTTTTCGGTTGAGTGACTGAAATTTGGATAATAAATTTAAAAAATATTAATATCTGATATTTTATATTTATTTGCATTTACATTAAATTTACACTAAAATAATAATAATAATAATTATAATGTACCTACAAAAGTATGGATTAAAAAATATAAAAAAAACTAATTTTTTTAAATATTATTTCCATAGGTCCAGTTATTGGTATAGCTACTGTGAAGTTGATAAAACTCAAGTGAAGGAATCATTCTAAAAACTTATCGCTTAAACGTGGCGAATACCATAGAGATAATTTGGCCTGAGATAATTTGTTTCTGAAAAATCCACTTTACTACAACAGGAACAGGTAATAATATTTTATGAAAAAATAGAAATAAAAATATTTATTTCAAAAAGGTACCCCATTTTGCCCCACTCTCCCCTACTATAAGAATCGATAAAAAAGTAAAAATCGATTTTTTCAGATCGTAGGTCCCTTTTAACTGTCCCTGTCACATATATTGTTTATATGTCTGTAAGCAAGTGAAAAATAAATTTTTCTTTAAATTTCTACTTATCTAAATTTTCAGATAAATATGGCTACGTCCGAGAAAATATCAATATGTGGTGAATCAGAACAAACATATTTTGCGACTAAATTAAATGCTTTTAAATATTGTTTTAAATGGATAATACCTAATTTCGAGTTTGTTTGTGGAAACGTAAAAGTAATTAGATCTCCAGAATTTTCAACAAAAAATTTAGAAAATGGCAAGTGGATAATTACGATGGAACCTACAGAGTTAGTACATAACAGCAAGGATGTCTTTAAAATTCATTTGCATTACGATACAGACATCATAATAAAGGACAAAAAATTATTAAATGTTCAAATTTCATTACTAAGGTGTGATAATGGTAGAAAAATTATATTACTTAACACTGATAATGCAGAACAAGGTGATTATAACTTATCTTGGAAAATAAATGGATCAGAATTATTTGAGATTTTTTCTAACAGTGCACCAAAGGACTCTATTTCTTTAGTCCCAAACCGTATTTGCGTAATCTTCGAGATTGATGTGGTTTTACCTAAAATGAATTTAATACAAAAACCGCTTATTGACATTGAAAAATGTAATGGACTAATGGAAAATATGATAAGTTTGCAAGAAAATGAAGAATTCAAAGATGTTGCGTTTAAAATAGAGGATGAAGAATTCACCGCTCACAAAAACATACTCGCCAGTCAAAGTCCTGTGTTTGCTGCAATGTTCAAGAACAAAATGACTGAGGGACTAACATCCGTTGTTGAAATTGATGACATAAAACCAGCAATCTTTCAACAAATGCTGAATTTCATCTACACAGATCGTTTGGAGAATCTAGAAGAATCAGCAATTGAATTCCTATATGTGGCGGAGAAATATCAACTGGAGAAACTTAAAAATTTATGCATCAATAGTCTTAATAACAAACTATCTTTAAAGTCAGTTATTAAGACTCTGGAGGTTGCCGAATTGTATTCAGTTGAATTGCTAAAGAATGAATGTCTAAAATTTATCAACGATAAAAGGTATGAAATTATCGAAACAAAAGAGTTTCAGGAATTATTATTAAGTCGTCCAAATTTATCGATAGATATTTTTAAAATAAAAGAAACAAGAAGTAGCTCATATTATGGATCTTATGAATTAAAATAAATATATTATAAAACCCTTTCTTTAAACTCCTTCTGATAAAAATGTTACCTTATTAAATATTTGTTATAAAAAGTATTTGCTGTAAAATTTATGTATTCGAGAATTGAATAGAATTCCGTTTCGCAGTACAAACATTTATATTCACGACGATAGAATTAAAAAAAAATTATGAAAATCATAGTTTTGTTTAGAAAATCAGAACTTAATTTTTCCTTTCCAGCTTTGTGACATTTTTTGAAAGGTGTTTATTTTTGTTATGTTTTGAAAATATTTTTAAAATAATAGTGTGATCGATATTTGTCTTTTATACAATAAAAGTCTTTCTTATAATTATAAAACGAATGAGAAATTTTATATCATAACCTTTCCATGAACAGTATATTTCCAGTATTATATTTTTAAATATAGAAAAGAAAAATTAAACTAATTTTCTAGTGCCAATTTAAATAATAATACAAATTTTTCACTAATAAAGTTATAATTTATTTATTTATCATGAAAGTAAATCCTGACGATTTAAAACAAAAAATAAATTAAAATTTAACAAATATTAAAACATTTTTATTTAATTACATATTTATTTTATTTTTATATTTTTAAACGAAATTATAATTTTTAAGCACATGGAACTTATTGGATTAGTCTAATGTTGTCTATTGTTGAAAAATGATATATTTTTAAGTTAAATATAAAAAAATTTGAAATAATTTAATTAATGAGAGTTTTAATTTTTGTCGATAAGTTTATAATGAAACTAATTTTGCATTACATTAAAGAATTTAATAATTTACTTAATTAATTTACGAATTTAAAGAGACGATTTTGCGTCGAATTCGATAAGAGAAGGATAAGAAACAATATATTACAGAATTAGATTTAAAATAATAAAAATTAGACATTTCGATTTCTTGAAGTACATATCCCATCAGATAACAATAAAGATAGTACTTCTAGGAAGTACACAAATTCATAATGTGACAAAATTTCTGTCCACGTGGACATTTTTTGGTGAGAAATTAATATTTTTGGTGGAATATAAAATATAAGGAAGGTTTTTTTTCTGTTTTATGATTTGTATTTTTATTAAAAGAAATATTTACGATATCAAAAAATACCTAAAAGTTTTATACTGTTAAAAATGATTTTTTTTTATAACAAATCGTTTGAAAATTAAATAAAACATTTTTGCAAAATTTGAAAATAGGATATATACAAAATATAAAAATCTTTTATATAAAAAAAAAAAATTTTTTTTTTAAAACGTAATTTACATAAATTTTTCTAATTATAAAATTTTTTCATAATACAAAAACTTAGTTTCTAATATTATAAATATAAAATTGTTTACGTATAAATTAAATTTACATTAATAAATAATAAGAAAATAAAGAAATATAACAATATAAAATTTTAAAAAGAAAACTAATTTTTTAATTTTAAATTTTTTCCTTAGGTCCATTTATTGATATACGTGATGTATAACCACTGGGTCGATTATCTTATATGCCTGTAGAAGTTGATAAATTTTAAGTGAAGTTGAATCATTCTTAAAACTTATCGCTTATAGAGGTGCGGATATTTTGTCTTAAGCTTAGTCCTCAGTGAACAATTGTTTTTATAACTGTTCAAGACGTTTTTTGGCTTTCTAAAGTGTATACTATCTATTAATGCGAATATGTAAATAAATAGCAAAAAAAATTTAAGAAACTATTTGAAAAATTAAACGATATTTAAAAAAAAGCGGTGAAAACAATTTGAAATTTCGAAATTTCTGAATAATTCATTTTACTACAGCAGGTAATGATTTTATTAAATATTCTTTAACTTTAATTTTTTAGATAATAATTGTTTTTAATTTAGAATTATTATTGTTTATTTTTATGAAAAATATATAAATATTTTTATTGTATTACACTTTTATTTTAGAATATTCCATTATTTGAATGTAAAATATTTTTATTTTTTGGTAGTTAATAATACTAAACAAAACAATTTTTTTGAAGTTCTGATGTTAAAAACATAGAATAGTGAAATAAGTAAATAAATAAATTTATTAATTAATGTAAGTAATTAACTATTAATCACAGTGGCGTAGGAACCGGTGGGGGCAAGGGGGGCAGTTGCCCCCCAGTTATATACATATTACATTGTGAAATATATCAATATACGTAGTTTGCCCCCCCCCCGGAAAATAATTCGTTCCTACGCGGCTGATTAATCATTAATTATATTTATTTGATTAAAAATATTTAATTTAGTGCATATATAATAAAAAGAAATATGCATTCAATTCAAAGGAATTCTTAATTTTCAGACAAATATGGCTACACCAAAGAAATTTAATTCATTGAATGTGAGAAACGATCTTAAAGAATCTTATGATACTTCTTTAAATATTCATAATTATGAATTTGAATGGACAATCTCTGAATTTGAATTTGTTTGTAGAAATGTAAAAGTAATTAGATCTGAGGTATTTTCAACAAAGAATTTTAAAGATGGCAAGTGGATAATTAGTCTGGAACCTACAGAATTAAAACCAAACAACAAGAATTTCTTTAAAATTCATTTGTTCTTTTACGATGCTAATTTCAAAATAGACAACAAATTATTAAATGTTCAAATCTCATTTCAAAGAAAAGTTGATCACAACACTTTCGTGTCTGTTAAATCATTTGACACTGAAAATGCAGACCGAGGTGGAAATACAATTTCATGGAAAACAAGTGGATCAGATTTGCATCAGGCCTTTATCAACAGTGTGCCAATGAATTATAAAACTTCTTTACATTATTTGGAAACTATTCCAGAGAATGTTCTAATTAAATGCAAGATTATTGTCGTTGCTCCTGGTACGACAATAAGATACAGATCGCTTATTGACATTGAAAAATGTAATGAACTAATAGCAAATATTAAAAGTTTGCTTCATGATGAAGATCTTAAAGATGTTGTCTTCAAAATAGAGGATGAAGAATTCACAGCTCACAAAATTATTCTCGCAAGTCGAAGTTCTGTATTCGCTGCAATGTTCAAGAACAAAATGACTGAGGAACTAACATCCATTGTTGAAATAGATGACATAAGATCATCAATCTTTCAACAAATGCTGAATTTTATTTATACGGATCAAGTGGAGAATCTAGAAGAATCAGCATTAGAATTAATAGACGTTGCAGAAAAATATCAACTAGAAAATCTTAAGTCTATGTGCATCAACAGTCTACATGACAATCTGTCTTTAACCACAGTTAGTAAGACTTTGGAGGTTGCCGATTTGTATTCAATTGAAAACCTAAAGAATGAATGCTTTTATTTGATATCTGAGAGAAAGTATGACATTATTGAGACAAAGGAGTTTCAGGAATTAATGTTAAGTCGTCCAAGTTTATGGATAGAAATTTTAAACATGAAAGAAACAGAAAATAGCCATAGTTTTAGATATAAAAGTTACGAATTAAGATAAATCTATATAATATTACGAAACACTTTTCTTAAATAACTTTATGTTAAAATAATAATAGTGTGATCGACATTTGTCTTTTATACAATAAAAGTCTTCGTATAATTATAAATGTAATAAAAATTATTATTTTTTACTGCTTGTTAATGCAAATATAAAAATAGAAAAAGAAAAATAGTGAGAAATTTCATATCTCAACCTTTCCAAGTACAAAATATTATGCAGTATATTTTTGAATAAAAATGAAAAATTAAACTAATTGTTTCAGTGCTAATTTAAATAATAATACAAATTTTTCACACTAATAAACCTATAATTTATTTATTTATTTGCTTATCATGAAAATAATTCCTGACAATTTATTCTGTGTTAATAAAAATATTTTTTTAAAATTTAATTTATTAAATGTTAAAATATGTCAACAATTTATTAAACAAATGTTAAATTTTAATCAATTTTATATTTTACATCGTCTTTGTTTGTTTACTTTATTTATTTTTATATTTTTAAGAGAAATTATGATTAATTTTAAGCACATGGAACTTAATGGATTAGTTACGTCTCTGATTCGAGATTCAAATTCACGTTTGAAAACAATATTGTTCTCAATACCATTTATTTCGAGCTTGATGCGAAAACTTATACAAATTACTGTACATAATGCTCGTAAAATTTTTTCAGTTATAAATTGCAATTTTTTAAAAATAAAATTATATTTCTATGAATAGTGGCGAAAACTATAAAAATGTTTTAAAAAAATAATTGATACATACGACAATTCTGCTATCATGCAAACAAATTGTGGAAAGATTATATATACTCACACTCAACGCAGTGAAAATTAGGATTTTGGAAAATTTTCTCTTAAAATCAGCATACTTCAGCAGGTAATATTAATATTTAATATGATTACTTTTCAAAACGTAATCAAGATTAAAAATATATTTTTTGAATATTTCTATCAATGAAAATATGAAAAACAACTACTTCTTTAAAAATAATTGTTTTTTAACCTAAGTTCTACTAATTATGATACAAAAACAGTTTTAACTAATAATTTTTAAAAAATAATTTTAGTTTCGCTATTTTAGATAAACTTTCCGCTTTTTCAAGTAAATCTTTTCTTTCCGTGTCAAACTTGTGTTCTTATAATTTTTTAAAATAATTATTTCTTTTAAAGTTATATTTTTATTTAAAGTGGTTGATCAAATTGTTAATTTATATGTTTTTATTACTTTATAAAAGATTTAGTAAAAGTACAATATTGAAGTATAAGAAATATTAAAATACTAATTGAATATTTTATTGAATAAATAAAAGTATTAAACTAATAAAACTATTAAAATTTAAATTAAATGAAGCAATATATTATAAATACAATGAAAAACTATTGTATTAATGATATGATATAAGAATGTAAACATGAGTTTATTCCTCGACTTTTCTGATAATGTTTATATACAGTGCCCGTTAATTATATTTTGCCCACCTTACAGCAATTAAAGGCATTATACCGCGAGTTATACCAATTTTTGTATTTTATTTATTATGTTAAAGTTACTAAAACTAGGTAAGGTCTTTTTTCAAGGCTCATTTCCAGAACTTTAAAAAAAACAATAATTTTCGAAATTAATTTTGGTAATGTTTAATTAATGTTAAGTAAAGGCAGATAAAATTATACAATTTTTTGGTCTTTTTTAAAATTTGTTTTTTTTAGAAAATCATGCCATTTGAAAGCTAATTTCATCATTTATAAGACGTAATTTTTAAAAATTTTTGGACGATTATAATTTTTAAAAATGGTTATTTATTTATAATATTAACCCTATTTTATAATTGTTCAGCCAGAGATTCGTTAACTTTAAAATTTTTTTTAATCCACACTTTGAAGCCACCATTTTGAAATTTATTGTCGACCAAAAATTCGGATTAAGCGACCTCAAAGACATACAGTACGATGTCACGTTTTTTTCCAAAAATACATTTTTTTTTAAACATAATTGTTCCTTTTTTTTATAAAGGAATTAGGAAAGTAACATTTTTTCGTTTCAGCAAAGATATAAAATTGTTTTTTGAATTAATACGATTGTTTTACATTTTTATAGTTTATAAACTTTCTTTGTAACATTACTGTGACATTACTGAATCATCACAATCTTTCAGGTGATCCAGGTAACAATGGCTATGAATTGCTCTCCATTATTTGGCGGAATCGAAAATATTCAAACTTATTCCTCAAAATTAAAGCTTGTTAAAAATACATTTAACTGGAAAATTGAAAATTTCAAGTTTATCTGTCAAAATATGAAGGTAATTAGATCTCCGACTTTTGTGTCGCAGCATTCAAAAGATGAATATTTTATTGAAATTCAACCAACAGAATTAAAAGAAGACAACGAAGATCTATTAAATATTCATTTCATTTGTGCAGACATTACAAAATTTATAAATTTCAGAATAGCAATAGGAAGAATAATTTTTGAGGAGTATAGATATCTTCGCACATTTAAAAAATTACAAAAAGAACAAAATTTTTGGGAAATAAGTGGATCAGCTTTATATAAGGCTTTCGAGCAAGTTTTACCGGCGAGTGTTATAATCACATGTGAGTTTAGTGTCATTGTTGGTGATATAAATACAATAAAAAAGCCACTAACTGATTTTCAAAAATGTAATGAACTAATAGCAAATATTAAAAGTTTGCTTCATGATGAAGATCTTAAAGATGTTGTCTTCAAAATAGAGGATGAAGAATTCACAGCTCACAAAATTATTCTCGCCAGTCGAAGTCCTGTGTTTGCTGCAATGTTCAAGAACAAAATGAATGAGGAACTAACATCTATTGTCGAAATAGATGACATAAGATCATCAATCTTTCAGCAAATGCTAAATTTTATTTATACGGATCAAGTGGAAGATTTAGAAGAATCAGCATTCGAATTAATAGACGTTGCGGAGAAATATCAACTAGAAAATCTTAAGTCTATGTGCATCAACAGTCTACATGACAATCTGTCTGTAAACTCAGTTATTAAGACTCTGGAGATTGCCGAATTGTATTCAGTTGAACTGTTAAGAAATGAATGCCTCAAATTTATGTACGAGAGAAAGTTTGATATCTGCGAGACAAACGATTTTCGAGAATTAATAAAACTGCGTCCAAATTTATGTATAGATATTTTAAAAATGGAGAAAAAGGTACATCCTGTAGAAGAAGATGAAATACCAGCAGAAGATTCAAAAGAAGAAGAAGAAGAAGTAGAAAAAGAAGAAGATTCTTTTAATAATTGGGGTTACAGATTTAAATAAATCTATTTTGGAATACTTTCTTAATTATGCATCCTGTTTATTGAAACAGAATAAAAAGATAAAATAAGCGAGACATTTGAAAAAAGGACCTAAGAAGCAAACGAAACATAGGTTTATGTTTTTGATAAATTTACCTCTGTTTCTTTTTAATTTTACCCCCAAAATCTTTATTTTCTACAAAAAATAATTGTATCCTAAAAATTGCAAATCTAAAATTTTCGACTTAGGTCTTCTTCTTGTCAATAAATTAAATTCTAGGAATGTCTAAAAAATAATTATAGTTTATGATAAAAAAAATTTCTTTATATTTTTATAAATTATAAATATACAGAGTATTACTATTTGTTATATGTAAGAATTAATAAAATTTATTTCTACGAATAAATTTATTTATTTTTTAAACAGTACATTCTAAAATCCTCTTTAAATTCATTATAATGTATATTATGTAGTATAATTCTCTGTCAATATGTCCACGTGGACATTTTTTGGTTGAATATGAAAACTTATAACTCTAAAGAACGTTTTTTTTTGTTTCATGATGGTAACTAAATTTATATTTAATAAAAAAAAGATTTACAATACATATTACGAAAAATACCTAAAAGTTTTATACTTTTAAAAATAATTTTTTTTATGACAATAATTGAATTCTGCAAAGAATTTTATTAAAATGCCTCAAAACAATTGAATTTTCGGAAATAATTCTGTTATTTATCTTTAATAATTGAATTCTTTTATAAAGTATTTTATTAAAATCTAAAAGAATAATTGAATTATTTTTAAAAAATGTAATTAAAATTGTATTTAAAATAATTGATTTCTTTCTAACAATTTTATTAAAATATTTGAAAATAATTGAATTCCTGTAAAAAAATATTGTTGTCGATGAAAATAATTGAATTTTGCAAAGAATTTTATTTAAATTCCCAAAAATAATTGAATTTTTGGGGAAGAATTTTGAAATTTATCAAGATAATTAAAAATTCAACTAATTTTAACAGAATTGAAATTGTTATTATTTTTATTACTTTATGAAAGATTTTGTAAATTTAGTACATTGACACCTGGCCAGTTTGCCCCCCTCTTCCCTGAACAAAAAAAATTAATATTTTTTTTAAATTATCTCCAGACTTCCAGTTCATGAAATGTGAACGTGGACGCAATCTATTGTTTATCTTATGCGGGAAGGTAGTAAAGATTTTAGTGTTGTTAAAACACACCATAAATACTTGCCGCTCAAACGTGCGAATATTTTCTCTAACTTCAGTTCACAATGGACAGTTTGCTTTTTTATCGCTCACGATTTTTTTTTCTTACAACCGCATTAGAAGTGGTCACGTATATTCATATTTTTTCACATTTCAACTTGTGCACTCGCTACGTGATGTGTTGTATGTGCCACTCAAGAAAAGGACTTGATACTTTTGAGAAACTTGGTGAAAATAATTTGAATTTTTGAAACTTCGCTTCGTTAAAATCAACTCTCATAGTTCAACAGGTAATAATTATATTAATTTAATTATAATATTTTCAAATACATTCTTTTATGTAATGTTGCGTGAATTATTTTTTACTTTTAAAATCATAAAGTGTTAAATTTAGCAATAATTATACCAATTGTGAATTAAATTATTTTAAAAAAAAACCGTTAGAATCATTTTTCAATGTATAAATAAAAATTGAGCACCCGGATATATAAAATCGCACGCTGATGAAGTTTTTTGATGAAATTTATAAATGGGTCAGTTCACTGACTTTCGTCTGGGAGCTGTTGCGGATATATGTTATAAAACAAATTTGGTTTCGAAGATTCCCTACCGATTTTCCTAATCCTAGATTCCTAATTTCAACGTTTCCTAAAAACGAATTTCCTAAATTTGAAATTCCTAAATCAATTTTCCTAAGCGAAAATTCCTAAAGTTATTAAATTTTCCTAATTTCCTAAAAATTTTATTTTAAAAATGAAGTTGAAATAATTTAAAATTAATTACTAAAATTTAGAGAACAATTGTATGTGGAAATAATTAAAAATTAATTATTAAAATTTAGAGACATAATTTTCCTCGAAGTAATCCGCGATAGGAAGCAATTCTTCTTCCATTTCTTCGACGAGAAGGTCAACAACATTTGCAACCTTACAGATTTTTTTAGATTTTGCAATATATAAAACCATCCACAAACAATTGTTTGTCCACAATTCAAGGACCAATCTCCATTGTTTTTATTTAAAATATAAATTTTTTTATTTTATTTATAAATTACACTTTTAATTTAGACTCGAAATATTAATTTACAATCAAAATTTTGGAACTTTTGACATTTGTATTTGATGCTATTGAAAAAACAATAAAAAAACAATTGCAGATCGCATATCGCATCGTTATGAAAAATATATATTAGGAAAAATTATATTGTTTCGGAAAAAAAGACTTTAGGAAAATTGAGTTCGGAAAAATGATTTAGGAAAATAGTTTTAGGAAAAATTAACTATTAGGAAAAGTAGTTGTTAGGAAAATACGTTTAGGAATCTAAGATTAGGAAATTCGTCGGGGAACTAGAAGACTTCCTGAGTTCATTAACCCCTTCGCTGTTTGGAAAAATATTAATTTTAGTGCCCCAAAATGTCCATCAAAATCTTTTAAATTGTTATATTACTTAAAAATAATAAACAATTATTTATTTAAAAATCATCTCAAGTGAAGACTATATTACTTATTATACAATATGTAAAAGGAAAATATGCATTCAATTTATTTTTATTTCAATTTTCAGACAAATATGGCTACGTCATTGAATACAGAACAAAAATTTAAAGAGACTAACAGAACTGCTTTCAAGATTCGTAATTATGTATTTGAATGGACAATCTGGCATTTCGAGTTTATTTGTAAACATGAAAAAGTAGTTAAATCTGACATATTTTCAACAAGAAAATTTAAAGATGGCAAGTGGTTAATTGTGATGCAACCAACAGAATTAACAGAAAAAAACGAGGATTTCTTTATAATTCATTTGATATAAAGTTTGAGTAAAGTTCTAATTAAATGCTACATTAATGTCGTTACTCCTGATAAGACTTTAATACAAAAACCGCTTATTGATATTGAAAAATGTAATGGACTAATGGAAAGTATGAAAAGTTTGCAAGACAATGAAGAATTCAAAGATGTTACGTTTAATGTTGAAGATAAAAAATTCACCGCTCACAAAATTATTCTAGCCAATCGGAGTACTGTGTTTGCTGCAATGTTCAAGAACAAAATGACTGAGGAACTAACATCCGTTGTTGAAATTGATGACACAAAATCAGCAATCTTCCAACAAATGTTGAATTTTATTTATACGGATCAAGTGGAGAATTTAGAAGAATCAGCAGTTGAATTATTGTACGTTGCGGAAAAATATCAATTGGAGAAACTTAAAAATTTATCCATCAACAGTCTTAATGACAAACTATCTTTAAAGACAGTTATTAAAACTTTGGAGGTTGCCGAATTGTATTCAATTGAACTGCTAAAGCATGAATGTCTTTATTTTATGTCTGAGAGAAAGTATGATATTATTGAGACAAAAGAGTTTCAGGAATTCATATTAGGTCGTCCAGGTTTATGGACAGAAATTTTAAATATAAAAAAACAGGTACACTCAGAGAAAATGTTTATTTCACTTAACCAAACTGTTTAATTAACCTATTTTATTTGTCACGATAAAACAATTTTGTTGATTTAAATAAAAATTTGGTTCATTTTAATAAATATGTAAAATTTGTTTGGTTATTGGAAAGAAATTTTTTATTTGATGTTGTTTGTTTCATTTAACCAAATTTGTGTTTTGAATAGAGAATATTGTTTAGTTAAATACAATTTGTTCGACGCAACACACAAATTTGTTTGATTCAACCAAATCGTTTTATTTGAGTCAAACAAAAATATTTGCTTGTCTCAAAAATTACATGTGTGAATTTAAAAATGGCGATCTTACTTGTCTACAGTCCGCGTTCGCGTCAAATTTATTGGTTAAATCGGTAAATCAAAGAAACAAAATTATAAGTGTCGATTAAATAAATATTAAATACATTGTGTTCATTTTAGACTTACTGCATATTTCATTTTGTACCAATGAGAAGAATATTTACAACAAGGTTTTGTAAAGTTTTCAGTTGGTTGTTTCGAATAAACTTTTTTCTGAGTGCACGTATAAAAATCATATAATATGTTTAATGTAATATTTTAAATGTTTTTTTATAATTAAGTAATTTTGTTTATATGAAGAAATATATAATATTTTACTTAATTGTTATTCATTTTCCTCTAATAATGTTTGAGTTTCCTAATTTAATATTTTCTAGTATACATATTATTGGTTAATTTATAATTTATTATATGTATAATTTAAAAATATCAATAATTATATAATAAATTATAAATTAACCAATAATATGTACTAGAAATATTAAATTAGGAAATTCAAATATTATTAGAGGAAAATATAAGTAACAAAATTAAGTAATCAAAAATATTTATTGAAATGAACCAAATACGTTTACTAAAACTATTTATTTGAATCAAACAAATCTTTTCTCTTAAAATAAACAAATTTTTTAGTTATATAGGTTGCTTCAACCAAAATTTGGTTCTTTCGAACAAATTTTTTTCTGAGTGTACATTTGGAGGTGTATCTTATAACAAATCATTTGTATTATTTTTTAAGTACTTCAAATAATTTTTCAGCATTAACCTGATTCATAATATTAGAATTAAAAAGTACGAATGAAAATTATCCTTTATTGCTTAGAATATTAAGGGACAGTTTCACCAATAACGATCAAAAGTTTATAAATAATTCATCAACCAATCATAAGCCGTTAAACTGGCTTTAATCATTGATTAATTTTTAATTAAGGTTGGCGGAATTAACCCTTAATGAGTTCTTTTTAATTTCTTGCTTCTCACTATGGGTTACATTACAAATATTTGTAATTCTGGATTAAGCTTATAATCTTCGCTTCTTCTATACTAATTTATAAGTATAAAATATTAATTTTTCTTTACAGAAACTTTTTGTCTTCTTGCCTATAAAGGTTATAAAATATAAAAAATTACAATTTTCTTAATTCTAAGAGCATTTTTTAAAGACGTTTTTTTTAATTATGTAGAAAAAATTGTTAAAACAATAATTGTGTGATCGATATTTGCCTTTTATACAATAAAAGTCTTCGCATAATAATTATAAAATGAATGAGAAATTTTATATCACAACCTTTTCCAAGTATAGAATATTTGCAGTATATTTTTAAAAAATAGAAATGAAAAATTAAACTAATTGTTTCACTGCTAATTTAAATAATAATACAAATTTTTCAGTATTAAAGTTATAATTTATTTATTTGTTTATCATGAAAGTAAATCCTGACGATTTAAAACAAAAAATAAATTAAAATTTAACAAATATTAAAACATTTTTATTTAATTACATATTTATTTTATTTTTATATTTTTAAACGAAATTGTAATTTTTAAGCACATGGAACTTATTGGATTAGTCTAATGTTGTCAATTGTTGAAAAATGATATATTTTTAAGTTAAAAATAAAAAGATTTGAAATAATTTAATTAATGAGAGTTTTAATTTTTGTCGATAAGTTTAATGAAACTAATTTTGCATTACATTAAAGAATTTAATAATTTACTTAATTAATTTACGAATTTAGAGAGACGATTTTGTGTCGTATTCGATAAGAGAAGGATAAGAAATAATACACTGAAAAACTGTTGGTAGAGCTGTTCGCCCAATGCGGTGAACTGCTGCGTTAAAAAGAAACGCACAGCTCACTTTATTTTTGGGCGAGTTACTCTCCTTTTTGGGCGAGCAACTCTCCTTTTTGATAGAGCTGCTGACCTTTTTGTCAAGCAGCCGCTCGCCAACGCCATTGGTAGTCAAGTTTAGGAGAGCAACTCGCCTAATTTTGATAGAGCTGTGAGTTTAAAGTTAAGTAGCGCTGCACAACAGTCAATAGCGGAACTGCTCTACCAACAGTTTTTCAGTGTATAATACCAGAATTAGATTTAAAAAAATAAAAATTATAGACATTTCGATTTCTTGAAGTACATATCCCATCAGATAACAATATATAGATAGTACTTCTAGGAAGTACACAAATGCATAATGTGATAAAATTTCTGTCCACCTGGACATTTTTTGTTGAGAAATTAATATTTTTGCTAGAATATAAAATATAAGGAAGGTTTTTTTCTGTTTTATGATGCTAAATAAACTTATATTTTTATAAAAAAAGTATTTACGATATCAAAAAATACCTAAAAGTTTTATACTGTTAAAAATAATTTTTTTTTATAACAAATCTTTTTAAAATTAAATAGAACATTTTTGCAAAATTTGAAATTAGGATATATACAAAATATAAAAGATAAAAATCTTATTATTTAAAAAAAATTTTTGTTTTTTAAATCATAATTTACATAAATTTTTCTAATTATAAAATTTTTTCATAATACAAACATTTAGTTTCTAATATTATAAATATAAAATTGTTTATGTGTAAATTAAATTTACATTACGTGTCTGTGTTTACATAGAGGTGTTTACGTGTGCGCCTAATGTCAAAGTGTATAGGGTGTATAGTAATTATGTAAATACTGTAGTAAATCATATAGTAAGTGTCTCTGGGTCTCTGGCCCTCGTGGTCCTGTAAATACATTTATCTCCAAGAATTTATTGTAAAGAATAAAAATGTAAGTACATCTCACAATAAATATTGTTAATAAATAATTAAATTATGTAGATAATTAAGTAATTTAGCATGAAAGTAAATATTAGTCGAAATTTAGACCTAACCTAACCTAAAATATTGCAATAATATTATAATTATATTTTTGTGCACTGAATACAAATTTATTGTAGATTTTCTGCATACAATTATAATGTAATGTGGAAAGCTTTATGATAAATTTTTTTACAGTGTGGCCTTTTATAAAAAATGGCTTTATCCCCTACTGTGATTCACTTATGCTTCGATCAAGTTGTGATATTTTAAGTTCCGGTGAAAATGGTGTTTTGGAGGTAACAAATTTTTTTTTTTTTGAGTAACAATAATTTTTTTAATAATTAAAAAAATTATTTTTTTACAGAATTTTCCAAATCAAAATAAACAAAGTTGACATTCCTGATGAGAATAATAATTTATTTGATTTGACTGATTTCAGTCAGCAAGAAAAGGTATCTATGTATCTATTTGATTTTAATTTAATTAGTTAAAAGTAGAAAATAATTGAAAAAACGAAGGTAATTTTTATTATTTTTTTCAGGATTTTGCATTCGACAACTCTTTCACTGTGTGAAAGAGTGTTGCAAGATGTTGCAACTTTAAGAAGTGACACTAGTGAAATTGATAGTAAGACGAAAGAATTTTATCATCGAAAAAACTCTAAATTATAATTATACGAAGATTTTATTGAAATGTTCAGGAAAGCTTCGCGCTAAACATTTATTTAATCTGTACACAACTTTCAATAAACATTGCAATTAAATATTCCGAATATTGCAAGTAAATATTTAATAAATTTTTAGGAAAGTTTCGGTGTGCTGTGGGGGAAACAAAACAATTTTTTTGAAGTTCTGATGTCAAAAACATAGAATAGTGAAATAAGTAAATAAATAAATTTATTGATTAATATAAGTAATTAATTATTTTAATTAATTATTTTTAATTTTAATTAATTATTTATTAAGTAATTAAACTATTAATCATTAATTATATTTATTTGATTAAAAATATTGAATTTAGTGCATTGTATACAATTAAAAGAAATATGCATTTAATTCAGAGGAATTTACATCAAATCCAAATTACTTTTTTAAAGATCTAAACGTATTTAAAAAAAGGTCACTTCTAAATTTAAAAAAATCGTTGTTATCTTAATTTTCAGACAAACATGGCTACGTCGAGGAAATTCATTTCATTGTACAGTGAAGACAATTACAAAGAGTCTCATGATACTTTTTTAAATATTCATAATTATGAATTTGAATGGACAATTAATAATTTCGAGTTTGTTTGTAGAAATATAAGAGTAATTAGATCTGAGGTATTTTCAACAAAGAATTTTAAAGATGGCAAGTGGATAATTGTGCTAGAACCTACAGAATTAATAGAAGACAACAACGATTGCTTTAAAATTCATTTGTTGTTTTACGATGCTAAATTCAAAATAGACAAAAAATTATTAAATGCTCAAATCTCATTTCAAAGAAAAGTTGATTCAAAAACATTCCAGAATGTGAAACTATTTGACACTGAAAATGCATACCGAGGTGAAAATAAAATTTCTTGGACAACAAGTGGATCAGACTTGCTTAAGGCCTTTATCTACAGTGTTTCTTATGCAGATGCTATTCCACATAATGTTATAATTAAATGCAAGATTAATATCGTTGCTTCTGGTACGACAATAAGACAACTATCGCTTATTGATATTGAAAAATGTAATGGACTCGTGGAAAGTAATAAAAATTTTCTCGACAATGACGAATTCAAAGATGTTACTTTTAATGTTGAGAATCAAAAATTTACAGCTCATAAAATCTTTCTCGCCAGTCGAAGTCCTGTGTTTGCTGCAATGTTCAAGAACAAAATGTCTGAGGGACTAACATCCATTGTCGAAATTGATGACATAAAACCAGCAATTTTTCAAAAAATGATGAATTTCATCTACACAGATCGAGTGGAGAATCTAGAAGAATCAGCAGTTGAATTCCTATACGTAGCGGAAAAATATCAACTGGAGAAACTTAAGTCTATGTGCATCAACAGTCTACATGACAATCTGTCTTTAACCACAGTTAGTAAGACTTTGGAGGTTGCCGATTTGTATTCAATTGAAAACCTAAAGAATGAATGCTTTTATTTTATATCTGAGAGAAAGTATGACATTATTGAGACAAAGGAGTTTCAGGAATTAATGTTAACTCGTCCAAATTTATGGGTAGAAATTTTAAATACAAAAGAAACAGAAAAAAGCTCAAGTTTTAGATATAAAAGTTACGAATTAAGGGGGATTACTCATAAGAAAAACATTTTTCTTCAAATTCTTTTTTCTTGCTTTTTGAAAATCTTTAATATCTCTATAGAATAAAGGTTTTAAAATTTTATAACGAAATTTAGCTCCTATCAAAAGTTATAGTACATCACAGTACCGTCGTCAGAGTGTTTTTTAAATCGGTTGCAGGGATTCTGAGTAAACGCCTCAAAATAAAAGTATCGATTTTGACGCCCTCTACAGCCTAACATAATATAAAAAATATAAATTTTTTTATTGTTTTTAATACTTTAAATTATCCTTTTTTTATGCAAAAAGGCTTTTTAACTTTTATAATAAAATAAGTGAGAAAAAAAAATTTTGAATTTTGACATATTTTGCACATATCTCATGAGGGAACCCCCTTAAGATAAACCTATAACACTGCAAAAAGAAGCATCTTAAAATACATTTTAGTCACTTTTAAAACATTTTATTTTTCCAACTTCCATCTATTAGAAATTAATGCATTTTAAGATGCTTTTGATAACTTTTTGGAAACAACTTGAAAGTGACTACCAAAATATTTTAAAATAAGATACCTTCTTTTTACAGTGAATATTATGAAACACTTTTCTCAAATTACTTTATGTTAAAATAATAATAGTGTGATCGACATTTGTCTTTTATACAATAAAAGTCTTCGTATAATTATAAATGTAATAAAAATTATTATTTTTTACTGCTTGTTAATGCAAATATAAAAATAAATAAAAGAAAAAAGGATGAGAAATTTCATATCACAACCTTTCCAATTTATTGTTTTAGTGCTAATTTAAATAATAATACAAATTTTTCACACTAATAAATCTTATAATTTATTTATTTGTTTATCATGAAAATAATTCCTGATAATTTATTTTGTGTTTTTTCATTCAATGTACAATGTTAGTAAATATATACATAAAATTCAATTTTTGGAGGTATAAAATTTGCTAAAAACGTAATTGAAATCAATTTTTCCATAAAACATTAATGAAAGTTATGATTATTTATATTTTTTCAATATTATTGTTTTAATTTTATTTAAATTTTTAAGTTAAATTTTGAAAAATAATTTAAAATAAAAAGTGTTGAATTATTTTGTTCTTTCTTCTTTTAACAAAAATAGAAAATTTAACTATTCTGCGTTAAAGTGACTGAAATTTGAATACTTAAATAATTTTTTTAAAAAGAACTTAGGTAATTTCTAATATTATAAATATAAAATTTGTTCACATTTACATTATATTTTCATAAAATAATAATGAAATACATTAATAAAATAGTATGAAATTTTTAATTTTATATATATAAAAAATATAAAAAAGAAAATTTTAATTTTTTAAAAATTATTTCCTTAAGTCCAGTAGTTATTATTCGAGTATAGAGGGTTGGTTATATGATATGCCTATACAGAAGTTGATAAAATTCATATGAAGTTGAGTCATTCTGAAAGCATTTCGCTTATTACCGCGCGAATACTTCTGAGTTTAGTTCTCAAAGAGCATTGTTAAAGACTTTTTTCTTGCTTTCTAACGTGACATGTATGCTACTATTGCAAATATTTAAATGAGAGTAAAAAACAATTTAAAAAAAAGTATTTGAAAAATTGCGATAAATTGTGATATTGTTAGAAAACACGGTGAAAATAATGAAAATAATTTGAAATTTTGAAATTTGTGAAAAATACATTTTACTACAGCAGGTAATGATTTTATTAAATATTTTGTTATTTTTATATACTTTCTAAATATCTAAAATAGTAAAAAATCTTAAGTTAATGTATAAAACTAAAAGAACTTAATAAAAAGTATTTTTCTATTAATTAAAATAATTCTGATTCGATTACTGCAAATAATAAAAAATAACGCTAATTCAAAAAAAAAATTTCGATTCTGATGAATCAAGAACATTAAATTAAAGTGAAATAAATTAATTTATTAATTAATGTAAGTAATTAACTATTAATCATTAATTATATTCATTTAATTAAAAAACATTTAATTTGGTGCATCAGAATAGCTTTTCTTTATCAGTATTCATAACCATGAAAATATGTGACACGGACACTTAAAAGGGACCTACGGTCCGAAAAAAAGATTTCGAGAAAAACGACTTTGAAGTTTACCAAGTTAGTTTTTTTGCACTGTTTTTTGTCAAAGTACCTAACTTTGAAGTGAAATTGTGAGAAAACTAATGCAGCTAGAAAGCTGCGGCTTATTGCGTTGGAAAGAGCGGTTTATTTACTATAAGAACAAATAAAAAAGTGAAAATCGATTTTTTCGGATCGTAGGTCCCTTTTAACTGTCCGTGTCACATATAATTTCCAAATTCTTTTCAATTTCTTTTTATCTTTTTCAGACAAATATGGCTACATCAAAGAAATTAATTCCATTGAATGTTGGAAACGATATTAAAGAAACTCATGAAACTATTTTAAATATTCATAATTATGAATTTGAATGGAGAATTTCTGAATTTGAGTTTGTTTGTAACAATGTAAAAGTAATTAAATCTGATGTCTTTTCAACAAAGGATTTTAAAGATGGCAAATGGATAATTATACTGGAACCAACAGAATTAATAGAAAACAACAAGGATTTTTTTAAAATTCATTTAATGTTTTACGATACGAAATTCAAAAGAGACAAAACATTATTAAATGTTCGATTAACATTTAAAGAAGATAGTTGTGAATATATAACATTGATTTATGATGGATCATTTGACACTAAAAATTCAGAAGAAGGTGGACGAAAAATTTCTTGGCACATAAGTGGATCAGAAATGCTTCAAACCTTTATCGATAGGACACCAAAGAATTCTCAAACTCCTTCATATTCTTTAGAAACTATTCTAAGTAAGGTCCTAATTAAATGCAGGATTAATGTCATTGCTCCTGGTACGACAATAAGACACGGATCGCTTATTGATATTGAAAAATGTAATGGACTAATACAAAATATGAAAAGTTTGCAAGACAATGAAGAATTCAAAGATGTTACATTTAATGTTGAGGATCAAAAATTTACAGCTCACAAAATTATCCTCGCAAGTCGAAGTCCTGTGTTTGCTGCAATGTTCAAGAACAAAATGACTGAGGGACTAACATCCATTGTCGAAATTGATGACATAAAACCAGCAATTTTTCAAAAAATGATGAATTTCATCTACACAGATCGAGTGGAGAATCTGGAAGAATCAGCAGTTGAATTAATATACGTAGCGGAAAAATATCAACTGGAGAAACTTAAAAATTTATGCATCAACAGTCTTAATGACAAACTATCTATTAACACAGTTATTAAGACTCTGGAGGTTGCCGAATTGTATTCAATTGATCTGCTAAAAAATGAATGTCTTTCTTTTATATCAGAAAGAAAGTATGACATTATTGAGACAAAGGAGTTTCAGGAATTAATGTTAACTCATCCAAATTTATGGGTAGAAATTTTAAATGTAAAAGAAACAGAAAAAAGTCAAAGTTTTAGATATAAAAGTTACGAATTGAGATAAATCTATAATATTAAGAAACATTTTTTCTTAATTACTTTAAAATGTTTTCCAATATATATGATACGAGCGGAATTAGAAGAAATTGAAAATTTTAATTCTTAGGAATTATATCATTTCTTTTCTACAAAAATCTATATTTTGTACAGAAAAATACAAAGTCAATTATTTTCAACAAAATTCCGCTTAAAATAAATAAAAATATTCATAGATGCAAAATATTATGCAGTATATTTTTTAATAGAAATAAAAAATTAAACTAATTTTTTTATAGTGCTAATTTAAATATAATTTAATACAAATTTTTCACACTAATAAATCTTATAATTTATTTATTTGTTTATCATGAAAATAATTCCTGACAATTTAAAAGGGTTAAAAGGTAAAATAAATTTAAATTTAACAAAAATATTAAAACATTTGTTAAATTTAAATTTATTTTGTTTTTGTATAAAAATATTTCATTTAAAGTAATTTAATTTAATAAATATTAAAACATTTGTTAAATTTAAATTTATTTTGTGTTTGATGAAAATATTTCTTTAAAAGAAATTTAATTTAATAAATGTTAAGATATGTTAATATTTAAAAAAATGTTAAATTTTAATTCATTTTGTATTTTACATTAGTTTTGTTTGTTTTCTTTATTTATTTTTATATTTTTAAGCGAAATTATGATTAATTTTAAGCACATGGAACTTAATGAATTAGTCACGTCTCTGATTCAAATTTCAAATTCACGCTTCAATGTTATTGTTCTTAAATATACCGCATTTTCTAGCTTAATCCGTGCTGATAAGTTACTGTATAATACTCGTAAAACTTTTTCACTTATAAATATAAATTTTTAATAATAAAAATTAGGTATAATTTTATGAATAGTGACCAAACATTGTAAAAATATTTTAAAAAATAATTGACATAACAATTTTGTTATATCATACAAAGTTGTGGAAAAATTATATATTCCAACTCTGCACAGTGAAAAATTAGGATATTTGATAATTTTCTTTTAAAGTCAACATACTTCACAAGGTAAGAATTTTATGGATTATTTTAAAAAATATTTATTTTAATTTATTAATATTATTTATAATAATATTGTATTGTATTAAATAAATAAAAATATAAAATTGGTGAATACTACAGAAAACTATTATTAATATCGTATGAGAATATAAACAAAAGTATGATTCACGATCTTTCCGATAATGTTTACATACACAGCCGTATAATTTTTTTAAATTATTTATTTTGTCTATTTTATTTAAATTTTTAATAAAAACAAAAATAATAATAAAAATTTAAGAAATTAACATTTTAATTAACAATTTAAATAAAATATAAAAAAATCTATATTAATAATCGTTGTATTCAGGTAAATGAATACAGTTTTAAGTTAGTTGTTATTTGCTTTTTTGTTTCCTAACTTTTTTTTAATAATTTTTTTTTTTGAAATATTTTTAATTTGAAAATCATTGAATTTAGAAGAAGAATTTTATTATTTATAAAGATAATTGAAATTTTGAAGTGAATTTTATTAAAATTTTTATAAATAATTGAATTTCGGAGAAGAATTTTATCAAAATGTTTTTTAAATAATTGAATTCTTATGGAAAATTTTATTAAAGTTAAAAATCATTGAATTGAAGGAAAGTTTTTTAAAATAATTGAAATTTTGACAAGAATTTTATTAAAATTTTTGAAAATAATTGAATTTCGAAGAAAAATTTTATTATTTATAAAGATAATTGAAATTTTGCCGAGAATATCATTAAAATTTTTTTAAATAATTGAATTTTGAAGAAGAATTTTATTATTTTTAAAGATATAATTGAAATTTTGACAAGAATTTTATTAAAATTTGTGAACATAATTGAATTTCTGCGAAGAATCATATTCATGTTTATCTAAATTTTCAGACAATTATGGCAACGTCTCAAGGATTCATTTCACTGTCCGGTGAAATCACCCACACAGAGTCTTATTGTACCTCACTAGATGTTCATAAATACGAATATAAATGGACAATTACCGATTTCGAATTTGTTTGTCGAAAGGTAAAAGTAATTAGATCACAAAAATTCACAACAAAAAATTTTAGAGATGGAAATTTTATAATTGTATTAGAACCTGCGGAATTAGTAGAAAACAACAAGGACCCCTTTCACATTCATTTATATTACGATACAAAACTCGTCAAGGACAAAAAATTACTAAACGTTAAAATATCATTTGAAAGATTCGACACTTACCCCTCATATGCACTCTGCGTCAAATCATTTAGCACCGATAATTTATATCGTTGCGAGAAAAGAATTTCATGGAAGACAAATGGATCAAACGTTTACCGATCGTTTGTCGAAAAAAGACCAAAAAACACTTCGGGAAATTACACAACACCCAAAGTAATTCCAACCGATATCACAGTTAAATGCGAGGTCAGTATAATTTACCCCGGTGCAATTTTACTCAAAACACCGCTTATCGACATTCAATGCTGCAATGGAATAGTGAAAAAAATTGAAAACCTCCTCGACAATGAAGACTTTAAAGATGTGACTTTTAATGTTGAAGATGAAAAATTCACGGCTCATAAGAATATTCTCGCAATTCGCAGTAGTGTCTTCGCTGCAATGTTTATGAATAAAATGAGTGAGAAACAAACATCGGTTGTTGAAATTGATGACATAAAACCAGTGATTTTTCAACAAATGCTGAATTATATTTATACGGACAAAGTGGAGAATTTAGATGACGCAGCATTTGAATTTCTTTACGTTGCGGAGAAGTATCAATTGGAGAATCTTAGGATTATGTGCATCAACAGTTTAAACTATAAAATATCTTTGACCACAGTTCTTAAGACTTTGGAGATTGCCGAATTGTACTCGATTGAACAATTAAGATATGAATGTTTAAAATTTATAATCGAGAATAAATATGAGATTGTTGAGACAGACGACTTTCAGAAATTAATATTAAACCGTCCAAGTTTATGGACAGAGGTTATAAATCTTAAAGAGTCAGGAGGGGGTAAATGTTCTAAATATTCTTCTTATGAATTAAAATAATTAGGAAACACTTCTTTTTCTTGAATTCATTATTTAGAAGTTTTTTTTATTAATTGAAGCATTAGATAAAGGTTTAGATCAAAGAATACTAGAGTATCCCCATAGGGTAGGAATTTTAATTTAAAATTTTAATAATTTAGAAAATGTGTTTTTAGTCCTAAAATTTTGTATTATTATACCTTCGTTTAAATATTAAATTATTCTCTCTACAGAAACTAGTCGTACTTTTTACACTCAACCTAAAAGTATATTTTTTGTAAAATCCTAACTGTTTTAATTTTTAAAAAAATTTAAAAAAACGAAAATACAAGTTTAGAATTTTAAGATTTTTCAAAAGGGTTTTTTTTTGAAAAATTCTAACTGTTTTTATTTAAACAAACAGAAAAATAACGAAAAAACAAGTATAAAATATAAAGATTTTTTAAATGGTTTTTTTTTTGTAAAATCGTAACTGTTTTAATTTAAAAAAACAAGTATAAAATTACAAGATTTTTTAAAACGGTTTTTTTTGTAAAATCTTAACTGCTTTAATTTTAAAAAAACAGAAAAATGACGAGAAATACAAGTATTAAATTTTAAGATTTTTTAAGACGGTTTTTTTTTGTAAAATCCTAATTGTTTTAATTTAGAGAAAAACAAAAAAACAAATATAAAATTTTAAAAGTTTTTATTTCTAAAATCCTAACTGTTTTAATTTTAACAAAAACAAAAAACACGAAAAAACAAGTATAAAATTTAAAAATTTTTTAAAACGCTTTTTTGTAAAATGCTAACTGTTTTAATTTTAACAAAAACAAAAAACACGAAAAAACAAGAATAAAATTTAAAAATTTTTTAAAACGCTTTTTTGTAAAATCCTAACTGTTTTAATTTAAAAAATACAAGTATAAAATTTCAAGATTTTTTAAAACGGTTTTTTTTGTAAAATCTTAACTGCTTTAATTTTAAAAAAACAGAAAAATGACGAGAAATACAAGTATTAAATTTTAAGATTTTTTAAGACGGTTTTTTTTTGTAAAATCCTAACCGTTTTTATTTTAAAAAAAACAAAAAAAAACGAAAATACAAGAATAAAATTTTAAGATTTTTTAAAACGTTTTTTTGTAAAATCCTAACTGTTTTAATTTTAACAAAAACAAAAAACACGAAAAAGCAAGTATAAAATTTTTAAATTTTTTAAAACGTTTTTTTGTAAAATCCTAACTGTTTTAATTTAAAAACTACAAGTATAAAATTTCAAGATTTTTTAAAACGGTTGTTTTTGTAAAATCTTAACTGTTTTAATTTAAAAAAAAAACAGAAAAATGACGAAAAATACAAGTATTAAATTTTAAGATTTTTTAAAAGGTTTTTTTTTATAAAATCCTAACTGTTTTAATTGTAAAAAAACAAGTATAAAATTTTAAGATTTTTTAAGACGGTTTTTTTTGTAAAATCCTAACCGTTTTTATTTAAAAAAAAAACGAAAATACAAGAATAAAATTTTAAGATTTTTTAAAAGATTTTTTCTAAAATTCTAACTGTTTTAATTTAGAGAAAACCGAAAAAAACGAAAAAACAAGTATTAAATTTTAAGATTTTTTAAAAGATTTTTTTTTATAAAATCCTAACTGTTTTAATTGTAAAAAAAAACAAGTATCAAATTTTAAGATTTTTTAAAAGGTCTTTTTTTTGTAAAATCCTAACCGTTTTTATTTAAAAAAAAAACGAAAATACAAGAATAAAATTTTAAGATTTTTTAAAAGTTTTTTTCTAAAATTCTAACTGTTTTAATTTAGAGAAAACCGAAAAAAACGAAAAAACAAGTATTAAATTTTAAGATTTTTTTAAAGGTTTTTTTTTGTAAAATCCTAATTGTTTTAATTTAGAGAAAAACAAAAAAACAAATATAAAATTTTAAGATTTTTTAAAAGTTTTTATTTTTAAAATCCTCACTGTTTTAATTTTAACAAAAACAAAAAACACGAAAAAACAAGAATAAAATTTAAAAAATTTTTTAAAACGCTTTTTTGTAAAATCCTAACTGTTTTAATTTAAAAACTACAAGTATAAAATTTCAAGATTTTTTAAAACGGTTTTTTTGTAAAATCTTAACTGTTTTAATTTAAAAAAAACAGAAAAATGACGAAAAATACAAGTATTAAATTTTGAGATTTTTTAAAAGGGTTTTTTTTATAAAATCCTAACTGTTTTAATTTTAAAAAAACAAGTATAAAATTTTAAGATTTTTTAAGACGGTTTTTTTTGTAAAATCCTAACCGTTTTTATTTAAAAAAAAACAAAAAAAACGAAAATACAAGAATAAAATTTTAAGATTTTTTAAAACGTTTTTTGTAAAATCCTAACTGTTTTAATTTTAAAAAAACGAAAAAACAAGTATAAAATTTTAAGATTTTTTTTGTAAAATCCTAACTGTTTTAATTTAGAGAAAAACAAATATAAAATTTTAAGATGTTTTAAAAGTTTTTATTTCTAAAATCCTAACTGTTTTAATTCTAACAAAAACAAAAAACAAGTATCAAATTTTAAGATTTTTTAAAAGGTCTTTTTTGTAAAATCCTAATTGTTTTAATTTAGAGAAAAACAAAAAAACAAATATAAAATTTTAAAAGTTTTTATTTCTAAAATCCTAACTGTTTTAATTCTAACAAAAACAAAAAACAAGTATCAAATTTTAAGATTTTTTAAAAGGTTTTTTTTATAAAATCCTAACTGTTTTAATTTAAAATAAAAAGGAAAAAACAAGTATAAAATTTTAAGAATTTTTTTTATAAAATCCTAACTGTTTTAATTCTTTAAAAAACAAAAAAACGAAAAAACAAGTGTAAAATGTTAAGATTTATTAAAAGGACCCCACAGGAAATAAATTAGTTTTGGGTCCCAGTCGATTTTCATATAAATTTCGAATTTTATTTTTAAGTTTGTTTATAGAGCCCGAAGAAAACTTAAATTCAAAAAGTTATCGAAAAATCGACTGAAATCCAAAACTATTGTAAAATCAAAATTATCAATATCAAGTTAAATAATTTAATTTTCCTAAAATTGTATTGAAAATAATGGAATTTTTAAAATAACAATTTTATTAAAGTTTTTGAAAATTATGTCATTTTTAAGTAACGGTATGGTAATTTTTTAAAAGTATATAGTATATATCAAAAAGCAAATCAACTTTCGATCGTTGCGCTTACAGTGGATTTTTTCTAAAGTAGTACTTCACTCAAGTCACAATGCGCCCCACCAACAAAGTTTACATTTCACGCGCAATTATAACGCATGTGTTTTAAAAAATTAATATCTGCGAAAATCTATAATTATGAAACATCCCACTTTGATTTTTGCATATTCCATATGCCTAGAAAAAAAAATTCAAACTTTCCTGTTTAGGTATATTTAAAAGTAGAAAAATAAGCCGATTTTCAACTATATTAAAATATAAATTTAACCTTTTTCAAAAAAAAAAAAAATTTAATTTAAATCTACAAGGGTTTGAAGGAGTATCTACATATTTTTAAAAATAAAATAAACTTTCCTAGATTATTTTCTAAAAAAAATTCGGATAAAATTCTTTATAAAAAAATTCAATTATATTTTTTAAGGGATCGGTGAAATTTCAACCCATCGATAATTACCGTTTTTAAAAGAAGAAATTTTTTTTCTGACATTATTTAGGATCTAAATTTATATTCTATACAGTTAAAATTAAAAAAAAAAATTTTCGGCCAATTTGAAAAAATTTTTTTTTTTATTAAAATTTTTCAAAATCGATACGATTGATTATTTAGAATCGTAAGAAAAGCCTTATAAAAATTTTGGCAACGAAAAATAATAAAAAATGTGGTAGTAGTTGAATTTTTTAAAAACTACTAGTAAAATTTGAGCCAATCAAAAATGATCATTTTTGGGGGTATCAAAAATTTTTATTTATACACTTTTTCAGTAACTGAAATCATATTACACCATATAGAAAATTAATAAAAGTAATTTTTAACTGATTTACAATTTTTTGTTATTTTTCAAAAAAAACTTGATTTTTTAAAATAATTAAAATTTTTTGAAAAAATCAAAATTTTTGAAAATCTATACGATTATTGATTGTTTAGAATTATGAAAAAAGTATATTTAAAAAATCGACAATGAAAATTAATAAAAATTACAAGAGTAGTTCATATTTTTATTTTTTTTAAATTTTGATATTTATTTAAAAAAATTTTTAACTAATTAAATTTTTTTTAATTTTTCGAACCATAATATAAAAGTTAAAGCGTCTAAAATATTTTTGAACACCGAAAATTGCGCAGAACTTTCATAGGAATTTTAGAAATTTGATATTTTTCCAAAAATTTTGATAAAATTGTAATAAAACATTTTCCTGATTTTTTTACCAATTTATAAGAATAATATAATTTTTTAATAAACTTTTTTCGTTTATTGCAATAATGTAATAACCCAGAATTTTAAAAAATTTAAATTTTTTTATTAATGACGAAAATTTATGAACAAAAGTAAACAAATTGATTTTATTTTACAATTTGTTAAATTTTAGTAAAATTTTCATAAATTTAATACTTTTAACATAAAAAATGTAATGATGAGGAAAAAAACGCAAAAATCCAACAGCTCATTTTTTATCATGAGAATGTAAAAATAATGTAAATATAAATATTTTTAAACAAAATAGTTCTTTTATACAAAAATTGCTTTGACATACCTTAAAAATAGCTCTACAGTTTTTGAAATCTCGAAACTAATGTTTTTCCACCGCCTTCAGTAGCCCTGAAAATTATAATATTATGATTATAATTTTCTTGACATAAAACACATAAAATACATTGAACAAAGTACAACAATTTTTAGGATCAAATTTTCTAAATAATAAACGCAATGTCAGTAAAATGTAGAATAATATTTCGAAAGTTTAAATTTTCAATTTTCCACTAACCGCAAATTCATTCCTAATAAATATTGTGCACTATTTGTATTATTTAAAGAAAAAACAGCATTTGACTTTGACTATAGTAGCAAAACTGGTTATTTTTGAGGTTAAGTTTTCTAGGTTAATATTTGTCATATACAGCGTGTGACGTGTGATCGAACACTCAACACTGACGTATTTATTTTTGTCCATATTTATAATTATACAGTAAGTGCAAGTAAATATTTTCACTGTATAAACATTTACAATAAATGGAAATTAAGGATTCGGAATTCAGGTGTAAATTAAAAATCAACTTACAATTAAAAGCAGAGGCAAAAATCTTTACATAATTGTCACTAAACTTTGCAAATATCAACTTCAAGTTAAAACACTTGTTGGTAACCTCGAAAATAAACACTTATTTTGAATCAATTTCTTTCGAAGACTACTGCAAAACCCAAAGCGAAATTTTAGCAGCAAGAAGATATTGCTTCAATCTACATTCTCCAAAAATTTGGTATAAATCGGTTTTTCTCTAACGACGTTACAAACATTCAAAATCGCGATGAAATGAAGAATGGTTAATTTTTAAAGTGAATTTTTTTTATATTTCTCAGATAATCAAAAAAGTAGTTGAATAATATTAAAGTGTATTTAAAATAGTTATTAATTCAATAATTCCGATTTACTAAAATTAAATTACTTTGCTAAAAAAAATTGTTAAATATGATCGAGTTTTGAAATTTCGTACAGAAACTTAAATTCCATTTTAAAGTTTAATTATATATTATTTAAATTATTTAATTCTTTTATTACGTACAAATCATAAATTTAGTCTTTAAAAATAAATATCAATCGGTTTTTTTTATATTTTTTTAAACAATTTTCTCTTATTTATAAAATATTTAAAACATGTAAGAATATTTTTCCAAAGTATTGAAATTTTTTATAAAAAAAAATGCATTAGGCGAAGTAAAATTTTGTTTTTAATTTTTGAAACTTTTTCATAAAATTTTCTTTAAAAAAAATAGTAGGAAGAGATAAAAATTGCAACAGGAAATAAAACTACAGAATTAAAATTAGCAAAAAATTGTTTTTAAAAATTCAACGAGAAAAATAATTAATTAACATTTAAATAATTTCAAAAATTATACTATTTTTCATTTCTATTATTTTTTTAATTTTATATTCTTATTTTCTTGACTGTATTTTATTTCAAAATTTTTTTTCGAAAACCGCGTGAAATGAATTAACGAAATAGAACTCAATATTTTGTGAAAGATTTACTTAGAAAACAAATAAATTCGTTTGCTTTTAGATGAAAAAGTCCCTTTTCAATATTCTTCCAGACAAGGAAAGTATTAAAATGGTATTTTAAATATATTTTAACGATCAACGCCCAGAAATTTTTCGGTGATCATCACTTTTCTCTATATCGAGATGAATTACTTTCCTTTGTTGCTCTGGTGCGCCAATGTCATTAGTACTAATTACTTTGTACTTCCTTTACCTAAAAAATGTCGAAAATTTATAAATTTATTCAATTTTCTTGTGAAATAAATTTTCTCAATTTTACACAAAATGTATATTAAAATCTTTTACTTTTTTTATAACAAAAAACGATATTTTACTTTTCTTAAAATTACAAAATTATTATTTATATATGTAATATTATAACTTTTTAAATTGTTTTCATACACGGAGGGATATATATAAATATTAAATTTTGTAAAAGTTATTTTACAAATTGGAGAAAAAATGCGACAAAGCGAAATTTTATGATATAAAAAATATTAAAATTTAAAAGCAAAGGGATATATCACATGAAATTGTATACGTGCATTACTGCGTACGTGACAAATAGCATGACCATGGTTTTTGACATTTTACTCAAAAACTATATTTTTAAAAATTTGGAAAAAATATATGTTAAAGGGGATATTATACGGTACTATTTTCTATAAAAATCACATTGGTAACTTTAAAACTAATCCCCAAAAAAAATTTTTTTAATTTCAAAATTTTTTTTTTTTTTTAAATTCTGATTTTTTCTTTCTAGAATTGTTTTGTCTACATTTGAAACATATCCAAATTTCATTAAAATCGTTTCAGTAGTTTTCGAGAAAAATAAGTTTTTTTGATTTTTCGTCCCAAAAAAGCGAATTTTGAGTCTAACTAACAGAAATTAGTTTTAAGAAGAAAAAATAATATGAAAAAAAATAAAAATAATACAAAAAATAATAATATTACCTTGTCCCCGAATGGGACCTTTTTCTAGGCAAGGGAAGGGGTAAGGCACTAATGAGGCCCAAGGTTGCGTCCTAAGCGTCAAGCAAAAGACTCTTCACTTTTACCTCTCGACGTAGACCTTACGGTTGAATATAAAATTTTCTCTAAAAATAAAAACTTGATTTTAAAACATTGTATTGTGAGTAAAAATGTGGAAATTATAAATTTAAATATAAATTTCAAAACTTTTTTGTATAGTGAAGAAAGTATGATTTTTCATAATTCTTTGGTGTTGGAGTTTTGAACGAGTGTTTTCCAGTGAGAAAGTGCATCCATCTGTGTTGGGATAAGTGAAGTTTCCTGCTTGAAAATTTTAAAAGGATAAAATAAAAATTAGTTGTAAGTCATTTTTTTATAAAAAATTTGAAATTTTTATATTCAATTAAATATTATTTTATATATTTTTCAAGTACCTAGACTCATGCAAAGTTTCAAATGAAAATAATAAAAATTTTCGTCATTTATTTCTCAATGATCACAATTTTTACTTATATAGGGACATAGAATCAGAAAAAGAAAAATTTTGTCAGTAAGGTCAGAGAAAAAAAATTTTTTTTCTTTGATGGAAATTAAGAAAATTGAGACTATTTTTGACTTATTTTGAAAAATTCAAAAATTGACTTTTTCAAAAAGGTTTTTTTTAATTCTAGAGATACTGAATAAATGAAATGGATTTGTCAGCGGTACCTCTATTGGCATTGTCAAACAATTCAATCACGCTAATTTCCACGCTATTAAATCCTATAAGAGTACTGCCTGGGGATAATGGATTACCAAGGTATTTTTTTTATTCCTATTTTTGAATTTTTTAAATTTAAATAATATTTTAAAATTTTTAAATTAAAAATATATTTAAAAATTTTTAAATTAAAAATATATTTAAAATTTATTAAATTAAAAATATATTTCAAATTTTTAAACTAAAGCTATATTTTCAAATTTTTAACGAAAACTTTATTTATTTATTTACTATTTTTTTTTTCATAGAGATTGGAGAGGATTGGCACAAATTTTTGAATTACCAGGCGAGACGATGCCTCTACTTTATACCCATTTGAATCCGTCCAAATATATTTTAGAAGCAATTGACAATAAAACATCTCTAAAGGCTCTGCAAGATGCTTTCGAGGCAATCGAAAGATGGGACGTGTTTGACGATACAGAAATTCTCTTTGGTAACAAAATAACAAAGATTAACATTAAAAAAAATTAAAAAAAGAAAGGAAATAATTATTAATTTTTAACGTTAAATGAATATTTGTTTATAATTTTAGAAAAAGATGTCCAAGTCTATAATGAAAATCTCAAGCGATCTCAGAAAACAGCAGAAGATGTTATTGCAAATACGGATTTAGAAATACTCACAATTGGTAAAGAATATTTCGCTTATTTATCAAAAATTAATCACTTTATTTATTTAATTAGCAAATGTTAGGCGCGGAACGTGCTATTCAATTTATTATTATTATTATTATTATGCAAATTCAGATTCAAAATTAAAAAAAATTCGATTATTAACTAATTTACTAATTAATTATACTTGTTTATTAATTTCAAAAATTTTTAATAACATTCTTCACAAGAATTCAATTATTTTCATAGAATAATAATATTCTTCTGAAGAATTCAATTATTTTTTGAAAATATAGCAAACAATTTTTGCAAAAATTCAATTATTTTTAAACAAAATTTCACGAACGAATACAATTGTTTTTCTAAAATTTTAATAAATCCTTCGAAACGATTCAATTATTTTTTAAATCCTAGTAAAATATTTGCAAATATTCAATTATTTTCAAAAAATTTAACGAAAGAATCGAGTTTTTTTTAATTCGTTATAAAATATT
Source organism: Leptopilina heterotoma (assembly GCF_015476425.1). Lineage (NCBI taxonomy): Eukaryota > Metazoa > Arthropoda > Insecta > Hymenoptera > Figitidae > Leptopilina > Leptopilina heterotoma. The sequence goes on from NW_025111142.1 coordinate 1,452,248, forward strand.
TCAAAAGAATTAATTCAAATTTTAAAAATATTTTTCGAAAAAATTCAATTATTTTCTACAATTTTAATAAATCCTTCGAATAATTCAATTATATTTATAAATAGTAAAATTCTTATCAAAAATTCAATTATATTCAAAACAATTTCAAGAAAAAATTCAATTTAAAAAAAAAAAATTTATAAATATTTTTCGAAAAAATTCAATTATTCTCTAAAATTTAAATAACAATTTTCGTAAAAATTAAATTCTTTTTATAAATTAGTAAAATTTTTTGCAAGAATTCAATTATTTTTAAAGAAAATTTCATCAATACAATTGTTTTCTAAAATTTTAATAAATCCTTCGAAACAATTTAATTTATTTTTTTAAATGGTAAAATCTTTGCAAAAATTCAATTATTTTCAAGAAAATTTCACGAGAGTATTCAATTTTTTATAAAATCTTTTCAAAAATTCAATTATTTTCCAAAAAAAAATTTCCTGAGTTCTAGTAGGGACTGAGCCATGTTCAATCCTAAAGAATAGAGAATTTTAGCTCAATTTTTTAGTAGTAGCACCACCACCCGAACGCTATCAGACAATCAAAATTTAGTAAAAAAAATTTTAAAAATTTAATTCATTATAATTTAATGATTCTAATCATCTGAAAATTACCTGAGTTCTAGTAGGGACAGAGCTTTACTTAATCCTAAAGAATGGAGAATTTTAGCTCAATTTTTTAGTAGTAGCACCACCACCCGAACGCTATCAGACAATCAAAATTTAGTAAAAAAAATTTTAAAAAATTAATTCATTATAATATAATGATTCTAATCATCTGAAAATTACCTGAGTTCTAGTAGGGACAGAGCCCTACTCAATCCTGAAGAATAGAGAATTTTAGCTCAATTTTTTAGTAGTAGCACCACCACCCGAACGCTATCAGACAATCAAAATTTAGTAAAAAATAAATTAAAAATTTAATTCATTATAATTTAATGATTCTAATCATCTGAAAATTACCTGAGTTCTAGTAGGGACAGAGCCCTACTCAATCCTGAAGAATAGAGAATTTTAGCTCAATTTTTTAGTAGTAGAACCACCACCCGAACGCTATCAGACAATCAAAATTTAGTAAAAAAAATTTTAAAAAATTAATTCTTCCAAATTTAATGATTCTAATCATCTGAAAATTACCTGAGTTCTAGTAGGGACAGAGCCCTACTCAATCCTGAAGAATAGAGAATTTTAGCTCAATTTTTTAGTAGTAGCACCACCACCCGAACGCTATCAGACAATCAAAATTTAGTAAAAAATAAATTAAAAATTTAATTCTTCCAAATTTAATAATTCTAATCATCTGAAAATTACCTGAGTTCTAGTAGGGACAGAGCCCTACTCAATCCTGAAGAATAGAGAATTTTAGCTCAATTTTTAAGTAGTAGCAGGTCCACCCGTACGCTATCAGACAATCAAAATTTAGTAAGAAAAATTTTAAAAAATTAATTCTTCCAAATTTTATGATTCTAATCTTCTGAAAATTACCTGAGTTCTAGTAGGGACAGAGCCCTACTCAATCCTGAAGAATAGAGAATTTTAGCTCAATTTTTTAGTAGTAGCACCACCACCCGAACGCTATCAGACAATCAAAATTTAGTAAGAAAAATTTTAAAAAATTAATTCTTCCAAATTTTATGATTCTAATCTTCTGAAAATTACCTGAGTTCTAGTAGGGACAGAGCCCTACTCAATCCTGAAGAATAGAGAATTTTAGCTCAATTTTTAAGTAGTAGCACCACCACCCGAACGCTATCAGACAATCAAAATTTAGTAAAAAATAAATTAAAAATTTAATTTTTCTAAATTTAATGATTCTAATCATCTGAAAATTACCTGAGTTCTAGTAGGGACAAAGCCCTACTCAATCCTGAAGAATAGAGAATTTTAGCTCAATTTTTTAGTAGTAGCACCACCACCCGAACGCTATCAGACAATCAAAATTTAGTAAAAAAAATTTTAAAAAATTAATTCATTATAATATAATGATTCTAATCATCTGAAAATTACCTGAGTTCTAGTATGGACAGAGCCCTACTCAATACTGAAGAATAGAGAATTTTAGCTCAATTTTTTAGTAGTAGCACCACCACCCGAACGCTATCAGACAATCAAAATTTATTAAAAAAAATTTTAAAAAATTAATTCATTATAATATAATGATTCTAATCATCTGAAAATTACCTGAGTTCTAGTATGGACAGAGCCCTACTCAATACTGAAGAATAGAGAATTTTAGCTCAATTTTTTAGTAGTAGCACCACCACCCGAACGCTATCAGACAATCAAAATTTAGTAAAAAAAATTTTAAAAATTTAATTCTTCCAAATTTAATGATTCTAATCATCTGAAAATTACCTGAGTTCTAGTAGGGACAGAGCCCTACTCAATCCTGAAGAATAGAAAATTTTAGCTCAATTTTTAAGTAGTAGCACCACCACCCGAACGCTATCAGACAATCAAAATTTAGTAAAAAAAATTTTAAAAAATTAATTCTTCCAAATTTAATGATTCTAATCATCTGAAAATTACCTGAGTTCTAGTAGGGACAGAGCCCTACTCAATCCTGAAGAATAGAGAATTTTAGCTCAATTTTTAAGTAGTAGCAGGTCCACCCGTACGCTATCAGACAATCAAAATATAGTAAGAAAAATTTTAAAAAATTAATTCTTCTGAATTTTATGATTCTAATCTTCTGAAAATTACCTGAGTTCTAGTAGGGACAGAGCCCTACTCAATCCTGAAGAATTGAGAATTTTAGTTCAATTTTTTAGTAGTAGCACCACCACCCGAACGCTATCAGACAATCAAAACTTAGTAAAAAAAATTTTAAAAAATTAATTCTTCCAAATTTATTGATTCTAATCATCTGAAAATTACCTGAGTTCTAGTAGGGACAGAGCCCTACTCAATCCTAAAGAATAGAGAATTTTAGCTCAATTTTTTAGTAGTAGCACCACCACCCGAACGCTATCAGACAATCAAAATTTAGTAAAAAAAATTTTAAAAAATTAATTCATTATAATTTAATGATTCTAATCATCTGAAAATTACCTGAGTTCTAGTAGGGACAGAGCCCTACTCAATCCTGAAGAATAGAGAATTTTAGCTCAATTTTTTAGTAGTAGCACCACCACCCGAACGCTATCAGACAATCAAAATTTAGTAAAAAAAATTTTTAAAAATTAATTAACCAAATTTCATGATTCTAATCATCTGAAAATTACCTGAGTTCTAGTAGGGTTAGAGCCCTACTCAATCCTGAAGAATAGAGAATTTTAGCTCAATTTTTTAGTAGTAGCACCACCACCTGAATGCTATCAGACAATCAAAATTTGGTAAAAAAAATTTTAAAAAATTAATTCTTCCAAATTTCATGATTCTAATCATCTGAAAATTACCTGAGTTCTAGTAGGGTTAGAGCCCTACTCAATCCTGAAGAATAGAGAATTTTAGCTCAATTTTTTAGTAGTAGCACCACCACCCGAACGCTATCAGACAATCAAAATTTAGTAAAAAAAATTTTAAAAAATTAATTCATTATAATTTAATGATTCTAATCATCTGAAAATTACCTGAGTTCTAGTAGGGACAGAGCCCTACTCAATCCTAAAGAATAGAGAATTTTAGCTCAATTTTTTAGTAGTAGCACCACCACCCGAACGCTATCAGACAATCAAAATTTAGTAAAAAAAATTTTAAAAAATTAATTCTTCCAAATTTAATGATTCTAATCATCTGAAAATTACCTGAGTTCTAGTAGGGTTAGAGCCCTACTCAATCCTGAAGAATAGAGAATTTTAGCTCAATTTTTTAGTAGTAGCACCACCACCCGAACGCTATCAGACAATCAAAATTTAGTAAAAAAAATTTTAAAAAATTAATTCATTATAATTTAATGATTCTAATCATCTGAAAATTACCTGAGTTCTAGTAGGGACAGAGCCCTACTCAATCCTAAAGAATAGAGAATTTTAGCTCAATTTTTTAGTAGTAGCACCACCACCCGAACGCTATCAGACAATCAAAATTTAGTAAAAAAAATTTTAAAAAATTAATTCATTATAATTTAATGATTCTAATCATCTGAAAATTACCTGAGTTCTAGTAGGGTTAGAGCCCTACTCAATCCTAAAGAATAGAGAATTTTAGCTCAATTTTTTAGTAGTAGCACCACCACCCGAACGCTATCAGACAATCAAAATTTAGTAAAAAAAATTTTAAAAAATTAATTCTTCCAAATTTAATGATTCTAATCATCTGAAAATTACCTGAGTTCTAGTAGGGACAGAGCCCTACTCAATCCTGAAGAATAGAGAATTTTAGCTCAATTTTTTAGTAGTAGCACCACCACCCGAACGCTATCAGACAATCAAAATTTAGTAAAAAAAATTTTAAAAAATTAATTCTTCCAAATTTAATGATTCTAATCATCTGAAAATTACCTGAGTTCTAGTAAGGACAGAGCCCTACTCAATCCTGAAGAATAGAGAATTTTAGCTCAATTTTTTAGTAGTAGCACCACCACCCGAACGCTATCAGACAATCAAAATTTAGTAAAAAAAATTTTAAAAAATTAATTCTTCCAAATTTAATGATTCTAATCATCTGAAAATTACCTGAGTTCTAGTAGGGACAGAGCCCTACTCAATCCTGAAGAATAGAGAATTTTAGCTCAATTTTTAAGTAGTAGCAGGTCCACCCGTACGCTATCAGACAATCAAAATTTAGTAAGAAAAATTTTAAAAAATTAATTTTTCCGAATTTTATGATTCTAATCTTCTGAAAATTACCTGAGTTCTAGTTGGGACAGAGCCCTACTCAATCCTAAAGAATAGAGAATTGTAGCTCAATTTTTTAGTAGTAGCACCACCACCCGAACGCTATCAGACAATCAAAATTTAGTAAAAAAAATTTTAAGAAATTAATTCATTATAATTTAATGATTCTAATCATCTGAAAATTACCTGAGTTCTAGTAGGGACAGAGCCCTACTCAATCCTGAAGAATAGAGAATTTTAGCTCAATTTTTTAGTAGTAGCACCACCACCCGAACGCTATCAGACAATCAAAATTTAGTAAAAAAAATTTTAAAAAATTAATTCTTCCAAATTTAATGATTCTAATCATCTGAAAATTACCTGAGTTCTAGTAGGGACAGAGCCCTACTCAATCCTGAAGAATAGAGAATTTTAGCTCAATTTTTAGTAGTAGCACGACCACCCGAACGCTATCAGACAATCAAAATTTAGTAAAAAAAATTTTAAAAAATTAATTCTTCCAAATTTAATGATTCTAATCATCTGAAAATTACCTGAGTTCTAGTAAGGACAGAGCCCTACTCAATCCTGAAGAATAGAGAATTTTAGCTCAATTTTTTAGTAGTAAGCACCACCACCCTAAGACTATCAGAAAAAAAACAACTCAAAATT